>NW_026138142.1:2723717-4085575 GCF_025592945.1 Manacus candei | reverse complement strand
CAGGTAGGAAAACAGACAGACAGGCCAGCAGATGAATAGATCTGCTGCTCCTTGATTGTTTCAGATGCCAAGATTACAAGTGTAACAGAGTGACTGATTGATTATCTTCCTTCTCGATACTTAATGGCAATAATAATAGCTGGGGTCAATCTGCCAGCAGCTGCTCACGAAAAGTAATTAATCTGGTTCATACCCTTACCCAGGGGAAAATAAATTATGTATGCACCTTCCTTTGGTTGTCCTTTCCAGGCACAATTTCCTGGCTTCTAAGGCACTCTCACTCCAGACACGGAGTGAGGGTTTCTTTATTAAGAGGAATAGAAATTTAAAGTCTGTGAAAGCTCAGAAGGAAAATGTCAATCACCTGAAGGTGAAAGCAGTTAATAAACTTGAAGTTGTCTGTTTATCTCTGCATTCCCATTCTCTGGTACCTAGAAGGAGTCAAATTCTCTGTATGTGCCACTCTCCCTCGCTGCAAACTGCATGTGTAGATGAACAACCATTTTTTGAAAGAACACATTGTTGTGGGCAGACAGATGAAACTGAATTAATTTTATCTAAAATCAAGGTGTCTTTGGACCTGAATTGGTCAGGCAATTGGGCTAGATAAGGATTGTAGGTACCTTCCAATAGAGAATGTTCTAGGCTATTCTACTCTAGTCTATTTTCGAAGTTAAATTTGTAGGTGGCCAATGGAGACACACAGACACTCCTCCAAATTTCAGCTGAATCTCTCTTAAGATGGGGTTGGATGAACCAGAGGTGGGAAGTTCTGTATTCCATTTCATTGGATTTCATTTTATTGACTATAGAGATGATCTACACAACCAGCTTAGGTTTGATTCCCAACTTCAGACTAGCTAATAGAAGGCAAAAGAACTTCACCTGCTTACTTGTTTTGTTTGGACTAATATATTTCCATCACTCACTAAGTTTCCTTTTATCTCTTTGAAGGCTTCCTGAACATATTCATGCCACCATTTCCCACAACCTTCCCTGAGGCAATGCCTAAAATTGACAGTGCTGTCTAAATTGAAGATTTAAAGCTTGCCCCAGCAATGTAAGTTTAATTGGCATACAGTCAGATTTATGCATCATCTGTTATGCATCTGTGAAAAATCTTTGCCTCCACCTATGCAATAAATATGCACAAAGACTCTCTTCTGCTTTCAGACCTTTTAGAATCTAAGAGGACTAAACACTACAGGGGTGCTCTATGGGGCCTTGAATTTTGATTAATTCTTCTGCAATTTGCATACCTAACTAAACATCTTTCCTTCTTCAACTAAGCCCTGCCACCAGTGCTTGGGATTATGTTCACTTCCCTTTACAAATTTGCATTTACTGCACATAAACTTTGAAAGAAATATTTCATGAAAGAAGACACTGCTTCTCCAACTTCTGCTGTTCCTGTTCTTTCAGTCTTTGTTTTCTCTGAGGCTCTGAAATGCTTGAAGTCCCCCTGATTTCATTGCCACCAGAGAGAGAGACCAGAATGAAGACTTGCCTGTGGTTTCTAACCCCCAGACAGGCATTAAAAATAAAATAAACTTTTCCTCAACTGTAATACCCAAAGCATTGTTGCCATGGTAGCAACAGTGCCACTGGATAAATGCAGAGATCAGTCTTCATGGATCCCTCTCTACTTGGTTGGGAGAGTGTTGCTTTTTCATATGGCGTGGCTGGGGGTTAAAAACATCTACTTTGTCATTCACAAGCTGCTTTGGGCATCCATCTGCTCCAGAATAGGGTCTTCCATGAGCTGTAGGAGGACCTCAGCTCCACTGTGGACCCCCATGTGCTGCAGAGGCACAGCTGCCTCCCCATGGGAGCTGCAGGGGAACCTCATCTCCGGCACCTGGAGCACCTCCTGCCCCTCTTCCTGCACTGCCCTGGGGGTCTGCAGAGTTTATCATCTCACATATTCTCATTCCTTTACTTCCCTGAAGTTCCAGGTGATTTTTTCCCCCCTTCTTAACTCTATTATCCCAGAGTCACTTCCAATGTCGCTGATGGGCTTGGCCTTGGGCAAGTTGGCTCCATTGGACAAGTTGGCTCCACTGGACATGGGGGGAGCTTCTGGTAGCTTCTCCCAGAAGCCACCCCTGCAGCCCCCCACTACTAAAACCTTGCCTCACAAACCCAGTATAAAAACCTATAAAAATTAGTCAACTATGCGTCAACACAGGTCCCACGTGAAATATTTAGGAAATCATACATGGAAAAAAAGCTTGCCCTGGGGCACGTTCTGTTCAGAGAATAACATAAAGCACAGAGCTGAATTTCTGAAATCATAAAGCAGATTGTAAGGTTTTCTTTGTTTCATTGATTGTTTTTTATGTCAAACCTTTTTTCCACGAACACTGACGAAGCAGAGCCATAGAGAAAAGCAGGTTGGAAAAGTCAGTTCTAAGGGCCATGTTGCAGATCTGTTTGATATTTTTAGTTTGCTCTCTGGAAAGAATCAGAGCATGCAGCAGCAGGGTTCTCCTCTTCAAAGCCCTAACATCTGAGAAGTGAGGGAAATAAATTAAACATTTCACCTGTTGAACATGTCCAGGGGTGTCTCCTGAGTCTCCTGCAGAGGACTCTGAAAGAAGCAGTGCAGCAAACAAGAGGGACAATGGAACAGGCTCTGATGCTTTTCAGTAAGTTCACTTTGTTTCACCTGCTACAGAGGAATTGCCCTGATTTTCTGTCTGGTGTTTAGGATCTGTCCTTTCTGGTTTTCTTTTGAGGGCAGCTCCACTTGCCATCTTTTTTCACCTTCTGTACCTTCAGTGTATCACAGAGCATGTCTGCTTTTCATTCTGATTCTCCTTTAACTTTCCTTCTCACTCTTGGTACCATGCACATCTTGTTTCTTTAGGAAGCATTGGGATATTGAAAGGGTGAAGGGTCTGGAGCACAAGTCTGATGAGAAGTAGCTGAGGGAGGTGGGGGTGTTGAGCCTGGAGAAAAGGAGGATGAGGGAAGACTTCAGTGCTCCCTACAATTCCCTGAAAGGAGAATGTAGCCAGATGGGGGCTGGTCTCTTCTCCCAGGGCACAAGCAATAGAACAAGAGCAAATGGCCTCAAGTTCCACCTGGGGAGGTTTAAATTGGATATTAGGGAAAATTTCTTCACAGAAAGGGTGGTCAAGGATTGGAACAGGCTGCCCAGGGCCATGTGGAGTCACCATCCCTGGAGGTATTAAAAGACAGGTAGATGTGGCACTTGAGGACATAGCTTAGTGATGGGCTTGGCAGAGCTGAGTTAAGGATTGGACTTGATGATCTTAGAGGTCTTTTCCCACTTAAATGATTTGGTGAAAAGGATTCATCCTACTTTCATCTGCAATTCAGTTACAAAAAAAAAAAAGGACATTTACATATACACACAAAAGAGATAGAATTCAACTGTGATTCTTGAATTGCTTGAATATGCTGTAATTTAGACACTTCAAGGCAGATGCCTAGAAATCAAACTTCTGAATTAGATATAGAACCACTTAAAAGCCTCTGGTGAGTGATAGCATATTTGCAGTATTGTCCATCTCACTGTCTTACACATTTTGCTCAGTTAAAAATAATTAGTCCCCAGAGGTGCCTGTATATCCTGTTGACTGCATAGGAAGCCTGTGACACACACCTTGGTTTGGGTTAGATGAAATCCAACAGCTTGGAACAGTGTTTCTGATCCAAGACATTTTTTTTTTAACAGTTATTATTAAAGGTTATCAAAGTTTAGTTTAGTTTTGCCCAAAATCTGTCAGGAGAATCAGAAGAGGGAAAGCGTGAGTCAGAAGGTCTTAGGTGGTAATTTTTAAACGTTACACCCCTGCAAAAGCAAGAACAGCCTGTGTTTCTCAGCTGCCTTGCCAGGCTGACTTTTACCAGGAATAGGTCAAGCTGCACTCTGTTTCTAAGGCTTGATCTCATTTGTATTTCATACACCAGCTCAAAGCTCAAACCTGGACCTCAGAGCTTAATTCCTGTGATTCCCGATGCTCCTGTGCTGGAAATGGGAAGGCAGCTTTGGTCAGGCTGGGGTTTTTTTCCTACTGGTTGTGGTGACTTCTACCTCAGGCAGAATGCAAGTTGCTGTAAGCACCCCTGCAGAAGGGAGTTCTCCCCAGCACTAACAACATCCCTTGGGCTGAGTCCAGCCCTTGTACCCCCCTGCCAACATCCCTCCTGCTCCGCTGCTGCCGGAGCCGATCCCTGCTCTCCAGCTGAGCACTCACAGCAAAGCAGCTCGTGACTGCTCACCGTGTTTGGGTATTTATTTGGGCTGCCCTGTTGCACAGTGGGCTCTCACACTGTGTTTTCACCCAGCACATGCCAATCCCTGCAGTTCCCTCACTTCCAGGGTGAACACAGAGCAGACACAGAGGCCCTGGACCCCCCTGCTGCCGTTTCCTCTGCACGTGTTTACCCAGCGTGAAATCAGCTCCTCGCTGTTTGTCCAATTTCGCTGCTAAAAGCCTTGTTTTCCTCATCAAAAAAGCTTTTCAGCACTCCAAATCTCAAAAGCCTGTAAGAGGAGACGTGTTCCTTATGAGAAGCTTTCATCAGAATACATTCCACCATTGCCTGTGTCCTCTCTTGCTGATGCCACACGCTGGCACAGACTGGTTACAACCTCTTTATTGAGATATTTCCAGTGGTTACAGTTCCTGGAGCTATTTTATAAGTACTCAGGTAAACAGAGAAGATGGAGAAAAGCAACATGGAATCATAGAATTATATAATCATGGAATGGTTTGGGATGGAAGAGACCTTGAAGGTCACCTCGTTCCAACCCCCTGCCACAGGCAGGGATACCTTCCCCTATCCCAGGCTGCTCCAAACCCCATCCAACCTGGCCTTATATCATAAGTAAAAGTATTATTAAGCACATATCTATTCCCACTGCTAAGGAAAATGAAAAAAGTAAAATATTCAAAGTTATTTCATGGACTTAAATTGTATTGAAATGAGCAGGTCTGACACCTGGGTCTGCATTTTGGGGTTTCAACATGAACTTGATATCTTTCTTCAAAATCAATGATCTGTGAAAAAGTCTTGTTTTCATTGAGGAAGGATTTTTGACACACACATTGGACTCCAAAACCAACAAGGAAATCATTAAAAGAATGTTCCAGCCAGCTGTAATGGAAATGTTCTTCATTTTTCTTTGTTACTTTTATATTTCAATGCTCAATTATGTGGCTACAAAGAAAGACAAATGGAGCACTCATCGAGATGTAGCACATCACCAAATGCTGAGCAGTCACCTGTGAAGCGAAAAAGCAGAAAAATCAGAGGAATTTAACTTCCTGCTGTCTCAGTCTGTCATTATATGAATCACCAAATATTCCTGTCCATCACACATCAGAACTTGAGGTACCAGTGCTGGGTACAGAGGTAACAACTTCCTTCTAAAAGCATCTGAATTGTTTTTAAATAGCTGATAAATGGAAGTGCCAAAAAGGAAAGTAGGGGGAAAATGAAAAGGAATAAAAAATAAAAAGAGAGAAACAAAAAGAACCCAACATTTTAAATGTGAACAGTGAATTAATCTAATTAAATTATATTCTCCCCTGTGTCTCTGGGAGGAAAGAAAATTACTGGTGTTCCAATAGTTGCTACTTTATTAAAAGCCACTCTATTTTTTCCCAAAGCTTTTAAAGCAGAGACAGACCGAGATTAAAATACAACCAGTAGTTAAAAGCTGCTTTCCTTTTGTTACTGAGCTTCTGAAAGGGCACTCAGGAAACAGATGCATTAAAACTGAGGGAGGAGGACCAGCACTTGCACCCAGTCACTTCAGTGTGTTTTGTCCTGTGCCAATGCCAGGGACAGCAAAGCAAATTCCACATTCCAGGAAAATGGGTAAGTACATGTTTAAATCAGTACTGACAAAAAAAATGTGATTTTCTGTGTAGTTAGGTGAGAAAAATCAGGATTTGAAAAGACATTGGGTGTATTTACTCTGCTAAAAAGCCTGCAATTACACTAGGAACCAAGAGTGGGCTATAACTTCTTTTTTAACATGGTCAAAAAACCTTATCCAACACCCAAGCAGAAAACAGGGAGAGCTGGGCTAGCAATTTGCTGATCCATGACAAAATTGGCTGCCCCAAGAAATGACTCTTGAGCAGCAATGGACCCAGGGCAGGTAAATTAGAATGCACCCGGGGTCTGCTTGTCCATGTAGGTCTCTGAGAGTCTCCTGGATGTGAACCCTGAAGCATCTTGTGAGGTCCTGACACATTCCAGTGCAGGACAGCAGAAGGGCTTGTGAATGCAGGAGGTGCCCTGTGGGTGCCAAACTGAACTTCTGGTGGTAAAACTGGTCACACCTGGTGAGAACCATCTTTGAGGAGCCTCCAGGGTGGTCTTGAAAACTGTAATTTTCAGAGAATCCCTGAATGGTTTGGATTGGAAGGGACATTAAAGACCATCTCATTCCAACCCCCTGCCGTGGGCAGGGACACCTTCCACTAGCCCAGGTTGCTCCAAGCCCCATCCAACCTGGCCTTGGACACTTCCAGGGATGGGGCAGCCACAGCTTCTCTGGGCAATCTGTGCCAGGGCCTCACCACCCTCACAGCCAAGAGTTTCCTCCTAATATCCAACCTAAGCCTCCCTCTGTCAGTGTGAATCCATTCCTCCTCATCCTGTCACTCCAGCCCTGCTACAGGGTCAGCACAGGGAGTGCAGACAATGGTCACCACTTTTTGCCACAAGGAGAAGACCATTCTGGGAGGGACCATCTGCCAAAACATCAGTATTTCTACAGCTGATCTAGGTGGGATTCCTTTATAAGCCCTGGAGAGCCAGCAAGGGGAGTCTGTAGTGAAGTTCATCTCATTTTAACTTCAAGTGTCCAAAATGGATCAAATAAATCAATCCCAAAATGATCTATTCTTTTCTTTTGCCTATAAAGAAAGCCTGGGTTGCCTGGACTGAATTTTAAGTACTTACTTCTTAGACTACTAAATAATGTCAGCTGAATCCCATCTTTTCACACCTTACTAGATGGTAAAAATGGTAAAAGCTTTATTCTTCTGCCAAAAAACCATGAGACACCCAGTTCCTATGGCAGGTATCTCTTCAGCAGGAAAGATAAAAAGGTGGCCAACAAAAGGGACCCCCCTGATATTTTTCCACAGTAGATCAGTAGGGTATTTTGATTTTTGATGGTGATAGTTTTCTACATTTCCCTCTTAAAAATACCAGAGCAAATTTTACATTAATAAAAATGAAAGAAAGTCCCTGCTTTGGAATAATATAGTGCAGGTTCCAGAAAGAGAATGAAGCATGTGTGCAGCATTAAACATGTGAGTTAATCAGTCTGGTTCCCATAGCTGGTGTGGACTGTAGCCCAAAGATGCAACAACGCTTCAGAAACATTCCAGAGATTCTAAAATCACCAACAAAATGTTAATTTTTCAATAAAACATTGATATTTCCAAAATTCTTCATCTAGCCCCAGGTATGAAACTCATAGTAAGTTAATGTTTCCAATACCTTCATTGTTGCAGCCCTTTCTTTAGCAAGAGGAAAGTTCAAAAGCTATTTTCAGTAAGAACTGGAATTCTATTTTTTAATCCCATGCATAAAACATGACAGCTCTGTAGTTTCTGATGGTGGCATGTGGAAAATATTGCCATTAACATTCATTTAACCATAACATTTTCTTCCTTTCCTTCCTTTCCCTTCCTTTCCCAAACCTTCCCAAACCTTTCCAAACCTTCCCTTCCCAAACATTCCCAAACTTTCCCAAACCTTCCCTTCCTTTCCCTCCCCTCCTCTTCCTTTTCCTCCTCTCCCCTTCCCATTCTCCTTTTCTTTCTTTCCTTTCCCCTTCCCCTTTCCTTTCCCTTTCCCTTTCCTTTTCTTTTTTTTCCCCTTCCCCTTCCGCTTCCCCTTCTCCTTCCCTTTCTTTCCTTTCCCCTTCCCCCTCCCTTTCCCTTCCCCTTCTTCTTCCCCTTTCCCAAACCTTCCCTTCCTTTTCCTTCCTCACTTATCCCTTACCAGAATCAGAATCCAGCTGCATTTCAGGTCTAGCTTTTACCAAAACTGACCCTCACAGAGATCACTACAAACCCACAGGATTTTCTCTCAAAAGTCCACTGAAATGTATATCAACAACACCAATGCACTGATAAAACAAAATAACAGGGAATTGCAGAGGTTTTGTCACAATACTAAAGGGGCACTGTGTCACTTTTAGAACTGACTGCACAAATGTCTTCACTGCTGTCACAACCAGGTGACCAAGTGACCATGGGGACACCCCTGAATGTGTTTCCTAGAGCTGAGCAGCCAAACAGCTGTGGCTCTAAGCCCGGGTCAGCTGTTAATTCCTTCTTTTTTTTGGCATCTCAGGTGGATTTAAAGCTTGACTTGAGCTCTGTACAGCCACAACAATCCTGCTGCCTGTACCAGAGGTCCAGGCTTTGGCACCAAACCCACATTTGCTGTGTGATGGGATGCAGCCTAAGACAGCCCTGCTTCTGGCAGGAGCTGTTTTGACTCAACCACCAGCTCTGAGGGGCTGATTAATCCACCCAAATGATTCAGCTTTTGCTTTGTCAACTTTGCCATCTGCCTGTTCCTCTGCCGTCTGTCCCAGTCGAAGGGACAGCCCCACAGAAACCATCTCCTCCCAGACACTCCCACCAGCAACCCAAGGGATTCCCACAGGGAGTGCAAAGTGTTCCTACCATGTTTGGAGTTGTCTATATTTTGCCATGGAAAGTCATTATGACCCTGAGTGGTCCCCAGTGTGGCTGGAAAAGCAAAGTGGTACATTTTCCACTTGGCTGTCAGTCAACAGTGGCCTTGGAAACAGCTCCCAGGCTGCTCTCCAGCCCTGTTGGGTGGTCCAGGGGCCTGTAGATCACACTCAGGGATGAGGACGAGCTTCAGCCATGCCTGAATCCGCACTTGAAATCTTACACCTGTAAAAAGCTCAACAGATTTCCTCTGCCAAGGGATATCTGGTGTAAATCCATGGTACCACCCTGAAGAGGGACCTCTAGGTGCCTCTATAGAATCACAGAATCATCTAGGTTGGAAAAGACATCTAAATCATTGAGTCCAACCCAGGCAAGCAGCAAGGGAAAGATGTAATGTCCCGGGTGGAGGATGGACAGTGGAACCCACTGGTGCTCTATGGAATGCTGAGAGACACCCTGGAAAGGCGGTGAAGTAATTCTCCCGATGAATGGAACATCTTAATCGGTGTCTGTTCAGGGAATCCGTCAGAAGTACGATCCAGCTTCATCGGGATGGGATTTGAGAGGGCCCCGGCTGCCATCTAGTGGAGTCGGGGTGTGTCTTTGGACTAAAATAAATAAATAAATAAATAGTACATTTGGGAATAAAGGAGAGCTAATCGGTCATCTGTAGGTTGAACAGCCTCCTTACTTGAGGAGAGCATCATAAAAAAATGAAGTCATAAAAAAAGAAAAGACACAAATGAAATAGGGGACAGAACCACACTGTAATCACGGGAAACAGGGGGATATTGGAATGATTCAAATCAAAATAAAGAATAAAGGAACCTCTTGCCACTGCTTCTGAAATAGAGTTTGTGACCTCTCTCACACGTCAATGGAAAACCACACAAGGGTTTTCATACCCAATAAAAGGAAATTCTGGCTGTTTTCAAAGCAATCAGAGGGTATTTCATTCCCCCCACCCCAGATTGTTCTCCAGCACGTGCTCTTTGCAACACCACTGGGCAGTTTTGCTGGGAAGGGTGGCAGATGTTTTCATCGAAAGTTCCCAACTTTCTGTTCAATATTTTGGTCATCACTGATGATGGTCAAATCTCACACCCAGAGCAGGGTGCAAGCTCAGGGCAGGCACATACTCTGCTTCCCTGAGAACCTCCTGGATTCCAACCCACTTGTGGCTCTGGTTTTTCCCAAATTTTCCGTTCATTTCTTCAGCCTTATTTTCAACCCACACAAACCTTGAATGCCTGGGAAGGTATTCAGTGTTGTACAGGGAATTTTTCAAGGAATAAACCTCTCACCTCCACATTGACAGTGCTCATTTTCCTTTAACTTTCATTTTCCCTTACGAAATTTTACCTTGTCTTTGTACATCCCATTGGTTAAGAAAACACAGTTAACACAGTGTAAGCAGATTATGAAGTGGGTTTTTTACCATCAAGTTGACCTGGACTCAATGCTCTGTTTTACACACTGTTACCTGTTTTGTAAGGAGATGGAGAAAATCCTTAACCTGTTGATGCACTCAGTGTGCATTTGATGTGGATACTTCTCTACTTTCTAAAATTAATTGAAATCATCAGAAGTGAATGTTATTACCAAAAGGAGGTGTTTCTACAATTCCCTGTAGACATAGTCCATTGGGTCAAGGGGCTTTATTTGGCTGGAAACCAACCTGAGTTATTAAAATAAAGCTTGTGCTTGGGCAGAGAAGGGGAGGCACCACCTGCCCTGCTCATCATTTCCCAAACTTGATTTAGCTCCAACAGCTCAAGGTGAATCCCATTCCCAGTTTAATGGTGTGATTTTAGCTGTTTGTCCTGAGCCTAGGGAACCATAGAATGGTTTGGGTTAGAAGGGATCCTCAGGATGATCTGATTCCAAACCCCCTACTACGGGCAGGGACATCTTCCACCAGCTCTGCACATGCCCAGCTAAAATAAAATAAAATACAGATAAAATGCTCTGGCAAGTAGAGGGAGGGAAATAAAGAAACACAGATTCACTGCAGAATCCGTGTGCACATTCCAAATTTAAGGATTTATTGTGTGTGTTTCTGTTGCTTTAATAAAGGTATTTATTGTGCACTTTGACACGACAGTTTTGTTCAATCACATACGAAGTGATGGGAAAACCCTGTTGCTCCATAAAATTACAAAGAATATTTTAACATTCTTTTCTCATACTGTTAAATTTTAATATATATTAAAAATTGATAGCACTTGAATGAAAATACAGTAGAAATAAACATTCCAGTCATTTAATTTACGTCATGAATTATAAACATGGTGTACTTTTATTTGTGACTAAACAACGTCGTGTTCTGGAAGCACAAAAATCATGAAATATTCATACAAACTACAATTCTTTATTTTAAGCTCTTTAGTTATAGGATTTTCACAGTGTGCTGTAAAATCATTGTCACTAACCAAAAACCTCCCCATCATTCTGATGTGCTTTGCAGTAGGCAGGGTCTGATTAAAAGCTTTGTTCTTTAGGGATAGTTGTACAACTTACACCTTGAGGACACCACATTAATATCTTAATTTGATAATACAAGGGCATAATTTAGGCCAGATGGTGCTAGTGTAGATGTAATTGTCTCTCTTGCTGTCAAGCTTGAGGTGGATTATGTGTGTCTGATCTCAGTTTCCATTTCCAGACCTGTCCCTGACCAGCAGGGAACAGCATCATTGTAATCAAAAGATGTCCCAGGCTTGTTCCCAATCTATTAAAGACAGACAGTGACATCCTCCTTTTCCTACAAGTACAAAGAGGCAACATAAAGGATTTGGAATCTTACATGCAACGGTTTCAGGTACAAATTGGTTCAGAAAACAAATTTTGCCAGTAGAGTTTTTATTAGAATAATCAATCTAAAATTCACTAAGCACTTTGGGGCACTTTAAATATTTTTATGGGTTTTATCCTCTATAAGGTCAATGCCATTATCACTGTGGGACATCCCTTGGTAGAGGTGTTTGGATCAAGTGTTTACTCTATTAGAGCTTGAATCATAATTCAAATAAAGCGAAACACTGAGAAGCTGTCCTGGCTTCACTGAAATCTGAATTTATTTCATGCTGCAAAACCAATAATAGTGAGTTTCACTTGGTGTTAGATAAAATCAGAAGAACAAGGGTTCACTGATAGTCATTACGTGATGCACTGTTTCATTTTGTTAATACAAAATATAAAATTTATGCTTTTAGTGGGAGAGACTTCACCCTTGCTATCAATTGCCAATGAAGTTATTAATAGTTGTAATGTGTGGGGAAGCTTGTAAGGCACTAAACTAGATAGAAAAAAAAAACCTGTTTAAAAAGGTGATTTGCTGACTGAGAAAAGATAAAAAAAAAAAAAAAAGGAAAAAAATTGGGAAAAGTCTAAAAAAAATGTTACCTAACTGTGCTTCATAGAAGAAACTGATGAAACACTCTCATAAATACATGGGGTATTTCCATTCAAAAAGAGAATTGGAAGATGGGTCATGCCATGCTGTCATATTGCTTAATTTTAGGCATCTGGCAGGGTGTACTTAAGGGTAGGAAGAGAAAAATTAACCAGTATCATACAATTAGTTGTGATATGACACTAAAGCTCAGCCCAAATGACTTAACTTGCATCTATGCTGGCAAAAACCTGAGAGTAACACCTAAAACTGAGCTTTTTTTTTTTCCCTTCTGCAGCTGCAGTGAGATCAACTCAAGCCCTTAAGTCCTGGAAGCTCCATTTTCCTTCTGTCTTTCCTCATTTTGCTTCTGTTTTTCCTCATTTTTACTTCTGTCTTTCCTCATTGCACTGTAAACCCTGTAGCAATTTGCACACCCTGGGAATGATCCTCTATTTAAGCTCAGTTTTTCATTGCTCTGGCCCTGCTCCAAGTGAAAGTAAACCACACTTGGCCAAAATTATTCTTCAAAGGTTAAGGAGTTTCTGCTGCTCACACTTCTCATACCTGTTTTATCAAACATTGCATATGACAAACAAGAACTTGTAGAAAAATAGTCTTATGCAATAATTGTGCACGTGCTCCTGGTGTTAAGCTCAGTATAAATTATCTAAAGTCAATCTTGAAAAACTAAATTGCTTAAGTTTTTAAATTAACACTTTATATTAAAATTGGATTTGCTGAAAACATACTGTAACTCAAACATCCATGCCATGCATTGTCAAAACTGACATTAATATTTTCATTAAATAATCAGAGTATTTACTTCTGATTGTAACCATTTCTGTTTCCAGTTTCAGCTATCTCAAAGGCAAGTATTCTCCCTGAAGTATCTATTTATTTCAGGAAGGAATAAAGTTAGGATCTCAGTCTCTGTTCATGTTAGAAAAAGCTGAGAAGTCCAGAAAAGGACAGTGACCAGTGTGCCATAGCCTTATTTAGGTGATAAGGGATGCCACAGGTACTAGAATTCACCCAAATAATTATGCCTATTATGTATTATGCAGAGTCAATGGAAATTATTAGGACAGACCACTGGTATTCCTGATGCAGAGGGATTTGGAGCCAATCCCTTAATTCAGGCTTCTATAAAAGCAGAGAAGCCCCTGTATTCATGTGCCTTCATATCTGTTACTAACCTGTCCTTTTAATGTCAGAGTCATCATGGAAACACCATTTCAAAACTGCAGGGTTTAATTACAGGGCAGAAAATCCATTTGATATATCAAGACTCACGAGAGTCTGTATATGACACTTTCTATCACTGCTTGAGACAGGGGGATCAAAAAATTCCCTCACACATTCAGAAATCAGCTGAGCCAAACAATCTGTTCAGCAGAAGAAAGAATTTCGTTTTGGTTTTATTACTTTTCCTTTTATCTTCCACTTATGGAGCATGATGGTCTTTAGAGTAAATCAACCAATATTCACAATTAATTATACACCAAGGGAAATGCAGCAGCTGCAGGGAATCTTGTCTCAATATATATGGATAGAGACAGGTAAAATTTCGATGCTTTCCTGAGTTATTACTTTGGGCTCCATTCTGATGGAGACCATGATCTTTTGGAGACTGGAAAAATCCATCTTCAGGAAAAAAGTCTCATGTAACTGCCTCAACGCTTGTGTTTACTGATAATGCCACTTTTCCATGTCAGCTGGCTGTTGTGTGACACTGAAAGGCATCTCTCTGTTAGTCCCTTACTTTCCACCCAGCTCACCTTGAATTCTTCTGGATAAAGGAACAAAACCAGTGTAAACAACATCTTGGGCCACACATTGTAAACTGTGTTCCAAGGAGTCACTGCAGAAATGGAAATAACCTCCTTCCTCCCGGTGTTCCCTCAGGTGCTCCCACACTTGGGTCTGAGTTCACTCACTGCTGTAATTTCCACAAGGAGAAGAATAACAAGGACAAAACTATTATTTTTTGGGGAGGATATTTTTATAATTGGAAGAGAAAAACACTTTCTTGGTACTCAGTTTTTACATAAAAACTAGGTGATATAACATTGCACTTGTGCCCAGGTAATTACACATAACTTGGAGTGGAAAGTTGTGTCACCCAGTTTTTTATGTAAAAGGAAAGGAAAAAGGAAAGCAATTCCACTTTTCTTTGTTGTAATTTCTGCTGTTCAATTAGACTTGGCAGCTCACCGAAATGTTCAGAAGAGCAGAGTAAAAATGTGTTGATGTAATGACTCTCACTCATTGGAACAGTTTAGTTTTCTACACTCCTTTCCAAACCCTAATGTTTCCATCAAAGAGGTTGATTGATCCATTTATTTACAGGTTATGACAACCACTTGCGAAAAAAAAAGACACAGAAAAAAACAAAAACAAAAAACAAATGCACAAACAAAAACCAACCAACCAACCAAACAAACAAAACCAAACAAAAAACCCAAACCAAACCAAAAAACCGACTAACCAACCAACCAAAAACAAAAAAACAACCCAAACAAAACAACAACAACAACAACAAAAACAACAAAAAAACCCCAAACCCAAAACCAAAACAAAACAAAAAACAAACAAACAAAACAAAACAAAACAAAATCCAACAAAAACCCCAACAAAACCAAATAAAACCCCTCAAGTGCAAACACTGGGAATACAAGTTTATTTTCAAACTTCTGAATGTTTTACAACACTGGAGAGCAAAAACAGTCACACCTAAAAAAACGCTCCTAGAAGTCTCCTTGTCCATCCCTTGAGGGTCTCATTCTCTTTCTGTGCAAAAGTTGGCATTTCTTTTTAACTTCTTTGCAAGGAGCAGTTATTCCTTAATGATTATCACGTGGAGCCTTGGCCTTCCCAATGCCTCCACTTTGGCTTCTCTGTTATCAGAAATATTCAAAACTGCAGATACTGAAATAACATCAGAACATGAGAGTGGTTTGGGGGTTTTTTTGTGAACTTTGAATCTTTTTTGCTACTAAAGAGACAGTATGAAAAGACAACATAAGAGAACATTTGTAGCCTTTGCGTTGCTGTTCAATAAGACTTTTGGCTTCTTATTTCCATGTTTACTGAATCAAAACAAGGACCAAAGCTTGAGTAAACTGAATAGACTCCAACTCCCGTTGCATGAGGATTGAATTCCAGTTGCCAGAGTGAAGGGTACTACTGATGTCCATTCCCTGGGCACTTAATTCCATATATTTATCAGTAAAAGCATAGAAGTGAATCAGAATAGCTGGGTTTTGTGTTTGCTGTGATGCAGAGTGTATTGATAAGAGAGTTATTCTGTGTTTAGAAGGCCAGGCAGTGTTTAATCTGTCACTGCAATGCTTGTCCTGCAAAAGGTGCCCCATGAACAGAACTGTAGAAGTGGAACCTCCTCCTATTTACTCGGCATGAACTGCAATCAGTATGTTTTTGGGGGTTTTTGGTTTATTTGTTGTTTGTTGGGGGGGGAGTTTCCCTAATCAGGTTTTTATGTGTGATTGCTCCAGATCCTGAGGCATCTTCAGCACACAGATGTGGTCATTTTTACTCCAGAGCTGGATGGCACAGTCCATCTCGTCCTCCTCCACACTGGCACGAGTCCACACCTCTTACCGTGCCACCTCCGGCCGATTTCTGTTTGCACCTCAAAAACAAAGGAGAAAGCTATTTTGTGGTTAAATGCTGCTTGGGAGCAGACCAGTGGGAAAGAAGCAACACAGAAACAGTGGCTAGAGAAGAAGAGGGAAATTTTTAGACATCTCAGTTCAAGTTAGTTCCCTTTCTAGCTGATGAAGTAGGATCCTCCAGTTTATCCAGCCTGTCCCACCATGTCCATCTTCCTGCACTGATGAAAACTTCCAGTGTTGCTGGCTCAGAGTTTGCCTCCTGTGCTGACAAGGGTAAATGAACCCTACTCTACCTTTCAAGAATTAAGGAAATATTGTGTGTAGTGATAGGACAAGGGAAAATGGCTTTAAACTGAAAGATAGTAGATTTTGTATGTTCTGAAGAAATTATTTGCTCAGAGCGTGGTGAGGCACTGCCACAGGTTGCCCAGAGAAACTGTGGATGCCCCATCCCTGGAAGTGTTCAAGGCCAGGTCGGACAGGGTTTGGAGCAACCTGGGATAGTGGAAGGTGTCCCTGCCCATGGCAGGGGGTAGAACAAGATGAAATTCAAGGTCTCTTCCAACCTAAACCATTCCATGATTCTGTGTGAGCTGATCCAGTTCTGTGTTCCTACTTAATGACCATGGGCACAAAATTCAAAGCTTGTTATTCCAGCTGTCACACAGTTAAATAAATGCAAAAAAAAAAAAAAAAGTCCCACTTCCAATTTAACTTACCTGGTTTCCATTTCAAGCCTGTAGCCTCAGTCCACCTTCCTCCTCTGAACTGGAAAGTCTATCAACACTAAGCCTGAGGTCTCTAACTCCAACACTCTAAATCAGGTTCTCCACCACTAGAATATTTTCTCAGCAACTTTCTTTTAATCTTCTCCTTTTTTTTAAAGTATTCCATTGAAAACTTTTCTACTAATGGTCTCACCAACATTACCTACACAATTAAACATTTTTGCTCCACATCGCCTGCTCTTCCTCAGTTGCTAAGGGGTGTTGTCTTGTTTCTATCTGCTTCTAGAAAAGTATGATCTGCAGCAAGTTTCTTAACCAACATTCACCAATTTGTGGCTGAGAAATAATTCTACTTTGCTATTTAAGATGATGAGGGGAAAGCCAGCAGCAAGCAGGAGAGACTTTTGCTTTCTGTTGTTGACAGCTCTGTATGTCATGTACTGGCATGTTCACAGAAACATAGAGTGGGTCCAGACCACCCACTAAAGCCTCCTGTCACATCTGATTCTTGTAAAAATGTGCCTTTCCAGATGTTTAATGGGAAGGAAATTTCTAAATTGAAGAGTTGTGTGTCTGGAATGTCAAGCTGAACGTCAAGCTGTGTCTACAGTTAGAAGGGATTAGGATTGTTAGTCAGTATAGTCAATAATCCACAGATATAGGCAGCATAGACAATAATTCACAGCCATAAACTCAAACAGAAGGCCAAGAGGTGTTAATATATTTGAAAAGATTCGATTTAATACTTCAGAAATTTCTGATAAAATTCAGGAAATCTGGACTGTGGCACATGTAAGTAATTAAATACTGTTTGAAAGCCTTATCAGCCCTAGACTTTAAACTTGGAAAATGAAGATTTGGTCAATACAGCCCAGGGAGTCTGGAGTGATTAGGGGCAGGATTCACCTCCTAAACACACCTTTGACACTCCAGTGGAAGTCCTTTATGAGGAGGGAGGGTGGGAATATATGAAACAGGACTGTCTCTTTTTAGGAGCTGCAGGCAGAGTCCAGCAGAGTCCTAGTGCAGTCTGAAACTGAAACCCATCATACCCTAAAATAGCTTCCTCAGCTACCCTGGAGTCAGAAAAGAAAAGGAAATTCCAGGGTTTCAACATATTCTAAAATATGGAGGATAAACTTTTTTGTTTCTTATGTAATTCATTTAAGATTAATTCTCATCCCAACATCTAGACCATAAAAATGGATCTGGATACTAAGATAAATGGAATTATTCCTGTCCTGTCTGCAGTAAAATTCTGAATTATGTATTCTAAATAGAAAAACAATTTTAGCAACATGAAAATACTGAAAAGCTTCAGAAGCATAAGAAAAACCCTGAAAAAATAGTATTTAATTATGGGGCAAACAACCTCAATTTTAATTCCAATTTAATCATAGACCTTTGGTGGATGGAGATCTTTCTGCATCGCTGCAGTAGCTTGTGCTTTTAGGGGATTTCCAAGCCCTGTTGTAGGGCAAAAATGTGAAGAAAGGATAAAAATTACTTGAGGGGTAGAAAAGTAGTAAAAGTTGATTTCTCCACTAGATGGCTTCATTCCCATGAAGATAATTGAGCTGAAATCCATGGACCTTGATTCCCATGTTAACAGACAACGCTGAGAAAACTGCAAGATTTGATTATCTGCTTGTATGAAACTGATGTTTGTGTTGTGTATATTTGCCAATGAAAGCAATATTGTAGAGGACATAATTCCCTTACCTCTTGGTTCAGGAAACAGTAGAGAACTGCTACAATAAAGCCCTGAGAAAGACCAGAAAAAAAAAAAAGTTTTGGGTGTTAGCAAAGTTTGAAAAAGCCACTGTCATTACCTGGCTTCACAATGTGAATTAACGTGTATCACTAGAGGTGGGAGGATTACTATAAATTGAAAGATATTTTCTGTATATCCAGTAAAGCTGAACAGGCAGATAAACACCTGGTAAGTGGCATTTAGTTAAAGTCAGTAAAACAATACGAATTCACAAGAACAGATGATGTGGCAATTGAAGTTCTCCCACGACATATTTACAAACGTATCATCGATTCTCCAGCCAAAACCACTCTGAATTAATTCTTTACACGTTATAAATCAGTAAGGAAAAATGGACTTCAGAAGGAGATCCATGGATGGAGCTCATCCAGCTTTTCAGTCAACTTCCGTGTCTTTGCAGTGATGATGAGGTCTGTTTTCTGCCTATTGAATCTGTTAAAATCTGAACTGAGATAAACTCAGGACAATCCCAGGAGGTCAAAGGACCTCCATGAGCAGATACCAGCCCAACCCCTCACCCTTTTATTAATTAACTTATTCATTAAATTGTTCATTAACTCAGTGAAGGTCCTCTCCCTGTACAGAGGGTCGGGATTAAGACGGGCAGGGTCTGTTGGACAATGGATTCAATCCTCAGGAGGACCAAACCAGCCCAACTGCTGGATTTTTGGTGATTCTGACTGACAAATGATGCCACATTCCCTTGTGAGGTTTGCTGGGATTCCCACAGCTGCTTCTTGGAGACTCTGAGCTGCAGCACAGGGACAGGGAGGGAAGCAAAGGATAGTTGGGTGCTATCCTTTTTAGAAGCTGCAGACAGAATCCAGCAGAGTCTTAGTGCATTCTGAAACTGAACCCCAGTCACACCCTAAAATAGCTTCCTCAGCTACCCTGGAGTCAGAAAAGAAGGGGAAATTCCAGAGTTTCAACATATTTTAAAATATGGAGGATAAACTTTCATGTTTCCTATGTCATTCATTTAAGATTCATTCTCAACACAACATCTAGACCATATAAATGGATCTGGATACTAAAACAAATGGAGTTATTCCTGTCCCACCCAAGTAAAATTCTGAATTATACATTCTAAACAGAAAAACATGTTTATCAACACACAGAAATACTGAAAAGCTCTTAACTCAGGTAGCCAAAGTACCTGGGGGATATGTCAAAGCAGCCTCAGGAGCTGTCCTGGTTGGCACCAAACTCCTCGAGCTGTCCATGCCCTGTGTGCCAAGTCAGAGCAGTTGGGGGCATCCACCAAATATTTTGCAGGAGGGAAAGTGATGTGACAGGATGGAGCTCTGCATGTGCTGGCACATGCATCAGGCACTATTCCATGTTTATGTTTGATTATCAATTTATCCTTGGCCAAAAAATCACCAAGGGGGCTGGACCTGCAGCTTCAGTTGCCTCTGGATAATTTAACATCAGCCCAAATGAGCTTGTTAGTGAAGTCAGGGAAGGCATGTGGACTAGGACTCTTAGCTTGACTTTGACCCACCATCCAATTTACACACTCCTCTGAAAGTCTTGGCCTTGTATTTGCAAAGTCTGCAAATCTGCAGTCAAACCTAAAGCCAGGTAGGATGGAGGGAATGTCTTCAGGGATTGTGACCCAGCAAAGAACCATGAACCTGGTGAGGAGACACTGGATTCAGGACCCAATGACCTTTTGTGCCATCCTAGTTGTCATCTGGACACAAGATAAAATCAGAAAAACTGCCAAGAAGGAACTGAAGCCTCTGTGGTCACTTTACCTGGAAAGATCCAATGCAGAGCTCCAAGTAAAGCCGGACCCCCAGGCTGGTGTATTCCGGGAGGAAGTTGAAGACAATATAATGGGTTCCAAATAATGGAATTAGGAGCAGAGTTGCCCTTGAGAGACGTCTGGCACAGCACATGAGAAGAAGGAAGGTAACTTTATTTCCCTCAGTAAAGACTAATGCACAGAGTATGGCACAGTACTGAACAGAAGTGAAAAACCCCTTAATATATATATATATTTAATAGAAATTAATATGCAGACTCCCTTTACAGGTCTCATATAGGAAAAAGCAGCTTAGAGGGTAATTTATCCTGCTCTAGATCAGACATCTAATGCAGATTCAATTAATGGTTTTCTTGTCTCACAATTGATTTTAATTGGAAGGCAGATATCTGAACTCTTCTGAATATATCATGTTGGCTCATATTAGGTGAATTGAGTCTTATCCATTGGTCAGTTTCCTTGGGAATGGGATAAGGTTGGGAATTTCTAAAATTTAATGCCAGTTAAACCGAGCCTGTCTGTGACACTGAAAAAGTACTTCTCTATTTAGAAAATATTATATAAGTTTTTATTATTGAAATAATTGATTTTTTGAAAATTATACCATACATTACCTGTACTGAGAAGAGTTATTGAAGTTGATTTGTCTAGGGTCTAGTTTTTTCAGCAAAATTCTGATGATGTTGACAAATAGGACAAAATTGACCTGTTCACAATATTTGGGAGAAGGGGGAAGAAGAAAAAGAAAATGAAAAGCCTAATTTCTCATGTAAAACTTCTCAGTGAAAATCTGGGGTGGTTTAAATTTCATTTATAATGTATTGTGTGCAGTTTCAACGGTGTCAGTGTAAGGTTATTAATGTTATTTCTATTGGCAGCATTCAGGTGTGTAAATAGATTACATTCCTTCTTAAAGAAATGGCTGAAGATGAAAACTTGAGAATCTGACTTTGCTAAGCAAAATATTTTCATCGATACCTTGAGTGACTCTTTTACTTTTGTAGTTCATATCAGTTGGAGTTTCTTTTGAGATCACTACTGCATTAAGTTTTTGCTGATCTCTTTAGACATTGTTATTGGAACTTCTCTGGCTAAATATCTCTGCAGTGAGATACCTCCATCTGAGCTGATCACCCTGCTCTGCCTTTGCCAGCAGTGGAGAGCCAACAAAGCCTCAGGAGGTGTTGGGAACGACTCATCTCCTCCCAGAGAAGACGTTTATTTTAAGTCAGATGCCAAAAGCACAGATTTCTCTCTGTTGACTCTGAAGGAGTCTCTGAGGAGCATTAGCTCAGCTCCAAAGCTCGCTAGGGTCAAGCCTGACTTGTAAATCAAATTTTCTACAACTGCCATTTGGCACGGATCTATCCAAAGTCTGTGAGGCTGCTCGGTTCTCCACAATCAAAAGATTCTCCCTTATGCATCTCTACGTGTCCATAGACACCAGCTCTTCTTTGGGTGAGGCTGAATGCTCCATTTTGCCTAAGAACATCCCCATTTTACCAGAAACTCCAATCTCATTTTACCCATCAGTGATGCCTCGTGTACATTCCAGCAGAAAAATCATCACTGCAGTCCCTTGGCTTCTGATGTGGATGTCAGAAGGGGGGGAAATAATGGAGGTAGGAAGAAATGCAATAATTTATTGAAATATGGTGAATTATGACCACAATTCGACTTGAGATTCTTTATTCATGTTATTTATGCATATCTTTAAAGCCCTTTCCAACCCAAACCATTCTATGATTCTATGTGCCTCATTTGCATGCAGCTGTCCTCCAAATAAATTAAGCTTTTAATAGCTGGTCTTAAGGTCCAGTAGCTGCTTTCTCAAAAACACTGCTTGGGTTTAATGGCACGTGGGAGTAATTTTATATGATAATTCATTTCAAGCCCATCAGTTTATCCAATAAATGTCAGGCTCAAGAGTTATTATCACTGTTATCAGCTGTGAGCAGAAACCTACTGACCTTGAAAGTTTGTGTTAAAATTTATGGCTGCTTCTGAGGTTTCATGCTGAAAAATTGTTTTCAAATATTTTAAGGATGGTTCAGCTGCTCACTCACGATTAATTTCAATTAAGTGACAATTCTATGAAGGTTTTAATTTGTTTGAAGGATGTTTGCTTTGTAAGGGTGTCAGTTCTCTGCCCCTTTATAGTTTGCATTGTATGTAGGCAAGTTTACAGTAGAAATTCTACCATTCCTCTTCTCACATCTCAGCAAACAGTAACAAGATTTTAATTTAAAAGCCTTTTTTTTCTCCTAATTAATGTTGGCAAACTCAGAAGCACCTACCCCCACAGAAATTATAATAGGTCCTTTGATTAGCCACCAGTAAGGAGAGCCTTCATTAATATCCCAGCATCTGCAAAACACAGCAAGAGTTTAGAAAAAGACAGGTATGTAATCACTGCAATAAATTCAGAATATAAATCAAGAACACAGAATAATGTAGGAAACAAGGACTTACGCCGTGTCTTCGAAGTAGAATTTTGCCAAAATCCATATAAGAGTGAAAAGTGTAGGAAAACCTGTCAGAAATTTAAACAAAATTTGGGGTTTTCTGGTTTCATCAAATAATCCAAACCTTGTCCACTGAAACTCTGCTGTGATGATACAAATCATTCGTTTTCAGAGCTGGAGTCACCCTTTGTGGTCTCCTCATGTAAGAGGAATTGCTTTAAACTCAAAGTACAAACCTAAAAGGAATTCTTCTGATTCCCAGGGTGGAATGAAGCAAGTTATGTCTCGTTTGTCTCTTGAAGGTAGAAAGGGACACAGAAGCTGCTTTGCACATGATGTAGTTCTGTCCCAGAGGACTGAACTTGCAGTCTCTTGCTCAGATGAACCCAACTCACCTGTGTGCTCTCCCTGAAGGTGGCACTTGTATGCAGAGAGCACATTTAACCCCAGGTTTAAGTGACAAGGGTGCTTTTTGCAGGACAAAATATTTAGGAACTGCGTTTACCAAATCTTAAAATAATAATACTGTTAGCACTTTACAAACACAGAAGGTGATACACTCTATCTTGAGCCTTCTTAAAAAGGCTCCCTAAAACACCCAAAGTGATTCAGTTTGCCAAGTTGTCAGGCCTTCATTAACCTTTGGTGGTAACATCCATGGATTGTCTCCCTCAACTGACCAAAAAATTCCTCTGGGTAAGTGTATCCACCTGCCATAAAGGAGTTCTCTGTTTTACACAGCAACTTGCTCTGGGCAGCCACTTAATCTCTGGTTTCTGGGTCTCCATAAGAGTCTGAACACTCAGATTTATTCCAGACTCCACCAGAAAGGGTGAGGGTGTTGCTGTTTCATGCCTGACCTGTTATTTAGTGGATAGGGCTTTTTTATTCATAAAATTGCCAATGCATAAAATGGGCTGTAGCAATATTAAGACAACAAAAATTCCCTCTATGACTCCAGATGGACCCATTCTCAGGCTGTGTAGCTATATTCTGCATGAACAGGAGCAAGTCACATCTAACTTCATTGTCTGTGATGGTTCCTTAGAGGTGGCTGCGTTTTCAGTGGGGAGAAGAAGGTTGAGAATGGATCTCTCCCTGTGGGTTCCCAAATGTACTTAATTTTCCACTTAATTCACTGGCACTTTAATCCTGTTCTTTAAAAAAAAAAATTGGTTGTTCCTCACTAATATGCATGTAAAAATAAAATCAGAGCAATGCCTAAGTTAGGTAGTTAGGTAGATTAGATTCCACATCCAGTATTTTTAATGGGCTGGATCACAGGATCACAGAATCATGGAATGGCCTGGGTTGGAAGTGGCATTAAAGATCACCCAGTTTCAACCAGCAGAGTCACCTTCCACTAGATCAGGTTGCTCAGAGTCCTATACAAGCTGGTCTTTAACACTTCCAGGGATGGGGAGTCCACAACCTTCCTGGACAACGTGTGCCAGGGCCTCACCACCCTCACAGGGAAGAACATCTTCCTTGTCCCATCACTCCCTTCCCTTGTGCATATTCCCTCACCAGCCTGATTTTAAGCCCCCATTAGGTACTGGAAGCTGCTCTAAGCCCCCCCCCCCAAAGCCTTCTCTTCTCCAGGCTGAACTTGTTTAACATTTTGCCTTTCATTAGTTTCCTGGAAAAGCCTTACTTACCCCAGCCAAAGAGGACAAGCCACCAAAAATACCTTCTCCCATGAGAAAGGGATGAGAGCAGCAGACAGTTTAGGTAAAGAGCCTCCACCAGCAGCCACATGAAGTTGGTCATCATGAAGTAGTGACAGAAAACCACAGAGATCTTGCATTCAGTCTAAGGGACAGGACAGTCATAGTTTAAGGCGGATACAAGTGTTTGATTTGCAGCTGTAGCAGACATCTGTAATTCTGGCTGAGTTCTACAAAGAACAAGATCTCACTACTGCATGATGTTTAAAATGAGATCTTCAAATGCAAAATGGCTTTTTTGAGTGATAAGACTTTAACCATCATAATACTTTGGAACCTCCACTGTATTTTGCTTTATATCTCTGCGTCAGAAATGCAGCTTGGGCTCCCAAGCAGGTGATTTTTTTCACAAATGCCCTGCTTTCAGTGTATCCTTAGTGTCAAATGCTTCTTGGACAAAGGTTCAAGAACCCATTTTCCTCCTTATGCTCAAGTCTAAACTTCTGTGTGGCCATGAGCAATGCAGAGGAACCATCCCACACACCTGTATTTGAAAGCCATTGCCAGGTTGCCAAGATTTTTTGATTGCTTAGTACCTGGAGTGTTTTGTGTTTTACAGGCCAGAGTTTCCAGTCAGAACATGAAATCCAAGATTTCCAGAAGAATCAGCTTTAAAAGTGGTTCTATGAGGCACTCAGAAATCTTCAGGTTTAGGCTTCAGATTATAGAAAGGTAACAGTGAAATGATACTACTTTTTGCTATGTCAAAGTCTACATTTGATTTAGAGTACTACAAGACCACAAGTTGATGCTTTCAGAACATAAAAGGTTCACATTTATGGAGGCAAAACATACCGAATAAAAGAATTATATAAATTTCGTTATAGGTTAGAAGGAAAAAAAATAAGTAGTAGTAAAAAAGATCCCTGAAAATGAAACCATATATAAGTGGTGTGTAAAAATATCAAGTACCACAGTATCCTACTTTTCATGTGCTTACTGTAGAGAAGCTGCAGTGATCAATGCCTTCCTCCTGGAAAAGGACAGCATCCTTAATGAAAATAGCAATAGCTTTCAAGATAAACGTGAAAAAGAGCTGCACATGGATATAATTCCTGGGACAGCGAAGCCTCCTGGAAGAAAAGAAGGGAGGTCTTTCTCAGCACAACTGGCTTGTGCTGGGGGTAATTAAAATAAGCAATAAACCTTTGTTTCATCTCATTTTCACTTCCAAACATATACAGGAAGAACACCTGCATCTGCTGAGGTCTTTCAGGCAGAGAGAGAAACCTTCCTCGTGTGAAGCAATTCACCCACAGTCTGCACCTCAACCTCTTTCCTTGTTAGATGGAGGCCTGGGGATGTTTCTGGCCTGCCAAATTTAAAGAACCCGGAATTCCTTAAATTTATGTTTGTGCTCAGCACACCTGAGCCAGGCTTCTGGTTGGCATTATTTTGGGGCCAATCTCGCATTTGAGGAATGATCTTTACTGATACAATTCAGACAATGGCTAAACCACTCCCAAGACCAAGCAGGCAGGGGTATCATGGAATAAGCAAATACTTTTCCCAATGAACAGGGTAAGAGTTGTTCAGAAATATTTTCTCTATCCTGTGCCACGGGAGAGCTAAACTGCATTAAACCCCTGTGCAGACAACCTTATCCAAAATTAAAGGCTTTTTCCTTACTTTACCAGAGTTACTTTTATGAATTAAGTGAGAGCAGAGAAGGGCTTTAAAACAATTCAGCACATCTACTTTAAATTCAATTTGACACATCCACCTTAAATTCTCAGTTAATTAATTTTAAATTTTGACTGCTATTAAATACAGATTTTTGTGGGAGTTATACAGCTTCAACTTTATGTTTTCACTTGGACATGAAGATTTTAGTTAATAAGCAAAGAGTTCCATTAAAAGCTGAATTCCACCCAGCTCCAGTAACCTGAGGGTCACCTAATCTCAAAGTTCACCCAGAGTGGGCAGAATTTTATTGCTGACCTCAAATGTCAACCCCATTGTTAACTATAATTTTTTTCCTCCCTATTGCCGTGTCTCTTTATGTCCATTGTTTCTTCCTTTCCCCTCATTTGGGCTGCTTTGTTTTCCTGAGGTCAGAGTGGATGTCAATAAACATATCTGTTGGCTTCCAGACATGAACTGGGAACCAACAGGGGTCAAGAAACTTTTCCCAGAGAACCCCCATTCCCACAGCAAAATAATAAAACTCCAGACTCTTTTGTCTTGCAGAAATACAAGAAATAAATAAAGATTAATAAAATTAATCCTACGTGTCAGCAAACATTAAATATACATTAAATGATAAAATAAATTAGCAGTTTTATTCCAAATACTATAAATTATACCCGAAAATACCTAATTGACGGATAATTCAGTGAGAAAGAAATCTTAACCAAACATAGCCAAATTCTGACTAATTTTAAAATAGTTATAATTTTTTTGATAGTAATATATATAATGTCATAGGAACATTGATTCACAATCAAGTTCCTTGTGCATGTTCTTCTTATTAATATAAAATTCCCTGAAGCCACACAAGGCAAACACACATAATTTATAAAGAAATATCCTTATTCCAGCAAAAGTAAATAAATTTATCTCTTGGTTATCCAGGATCAAGGTGAGTTGCTGAGTTTTGCCAACATTCAGCCAGGGTTTATTTCCCAGCTCTGATTCTCTTTCTGCCTGGCTCTCTCTGATCACTTCTCATTTCAACTTTAATGTAACATTATTAAACCAGTATGGCTGGAAATCTTTATTTTTATTCATCTGGATATCTATCTATGTTATTTTTAATGTCTAGTGATGTCTTCTACAGTGTCAGATAAAGAATTCTGTTAAAAGAATCAAGGTCAGAGGACACCTTTACCTGAATGCAATAAGAACTGTCACAGCAATGATGAGTGAGGTGATGGACACGCTGTATCCTACAGTGTAGATGATCCTTATAGTAGAAAAGTAGGATTGCTATAAAGGAATAGAATTATTTGTCACAAAAGTTGCAGCTAAGTGACAGCTTTTTTACAGATTCTGGCTGTTATGCTTTGTTTGGTGCTTCAAATCATTTCATATCCCTGACTGCCTTTTCTTCCCCCTCTTAATCCCACAGCAAAAACCAATTTAAATCCCTTGTTATGTTTCTTTTGTGAAGTCCCATTCCATAGTTACATGGATATAGCTCAATCTGACACCAAAACATGTATTGATCAGGGTGGTTTGAGGCTCATTCATAAAACCATAAACACCAAAGCCAGACTTTAATGAAAGCACTGTTAAAAATCAGATGCATTTTTATAAATACTGTATTTTATATTTTTTAATGCTGCTGACAGCTGGCTACATGATGAATACAGAATTCCAGCAACCTTTCCCTACATTTCTCCACTTTCCTACTCTCTGCTTCCTTATTTCCAGTTTTACCATCTATTCTTCCTTTTTCTTTTTATTGTGTTCTAGTTACTTGGGTTTTTCTGCTTTTTTTTTCCCCTCCTCTGTTTTTCTTGCTGCCAAACTCAACTGTTACTCAGCCAGAATATCAATCAAAACCCATTTCAATTCAAGTGGCACCTCAGACACGATCTCTGAGTGAGGATAAGTTGACTTCCACCATCACACATGAAAGCAGAAAATAAAATTAATAAGCTCTAGGCTGCAAATCCTTCCTTTCAATCCAACATGGGCTGTCTCTTGGGTCCCATCTCAATGCTTTTATAACCTAAAATCTTCACAGGTGTGCAGAGCATTGCCACAGTTCACTGTGGGGAAGGGGATATACTTGTTTTGAGCCCTAAGTGTAACTGCAGGCATTATTTATAAGGGTTCATTTAATTTATTTTAGGTGCTTAAAAATTAGCTGCCTAAATATGAGCAGCTGAGTCTGGAGTAAAATGAGGAATGTGAGAGCCTGGCCACAGGACTGAACTGTTTAAATATTGACACAATCCTGTTTCTTCTCATTCTCTTTCTTTTCTAGTTAATGAAGGGAAAGAAACACCCTCAGAAGACAATTCAACTTATGGGAAGTTGAGAACTTATGGATTTCTGACAGCAAGAAAAAGGATCTGTCACCAGTCCTGCCTTAGCAAGTGCAGGTCATAGAATCCCTGACTGGTTTGGGCTGGAAATGACCTTAAATATCATGTAATTCCAACCCCTGGTTTAGTGGGGTGAAACATTTGGTGCTGAGGACCCTACATCCATGGGTGAATATTTTTCACCATCCATGGGCTGAACATTTAATACTGGTCAGAACCCACCAGGTGCACCTTGAATTTTTCTTCCAGTTTAGTTTTACCCATAAGAAGATAGGTTTTCCTTTCTGAGAACAGTGAATGCAGTAACTGGGGAGAGCCAAGACATACCCCTGAAAAGCTCCCACCTGATCCTACCAAAGCACTAATAGAGATCCACCTTGGAGTGATTATTTATATATATAAATAATATATATATATATTTATGATTTATATATATAAATATATATATATAAATATATATAAATATATATATATACATATTTATGATTTGAACCATAAAGTTTTGAGACTGATGAAGTTGTATGATATGGAAACCAGGCATAGCGGCCTCTTTTTTTTTGCCTAGTGGATGAACTGTGAATTGTATATGATTGTCAAAATTCCTGACTATGCACAATTCCAGCCAAAGCTCAGAGAAGTACCTCAGAGCTGGAAAGCTTGCCAGTAAACCTGGATCCAGTACTCCATGAGGAACATCAAAGCTGTGCTAGACTGACCTTAACTGGCAACAAATCAGATGTAGAAAACACAGAAAATAATCAAATCTTAACATTGATAAATCTACAACTGAGGAGTTTGCTTTTAGGTAAAATAATAGAATAATCATATAATGAGCTGGAAGGGACCTTAAAAATCATCTCAATCCAACCCCCCTGTCACAGGGACACCTTCCACTAGCCCAGGTTGCTCCAAGCCCCATCCAACCTGGCCTTGGACACTTCCAGGGATGGGGCAGCCAAAACTTCTCTGGGCAACCTGTTCCAGGGCCTCCCCACCCTCACAGGGAAGAATTTCTTCCTAATATCTAACATAAATCTACCCACACTGGAGATTGTTTTTACCCCAGCAGTGTAAGGAAGCAATAAAAGAAGGGAAGAAAGAGAAGAGTTGCACTTCAGCGTAAGTGTTTATTATGCAAAGCAGCAGGTGCTGAGGCTTAGAGGCTGGAAAGGAAGTTTGAGCTAAACAGGTATAATAGTCAACACAAAAAGTAATGGGAAGACAAGTGAAATCTCCCCATGATGATACAAATTATGTTTTTATCCATATTAGTTAGGAATCAAGCAGATAACCTCTAGATATCACCAACTGTTAAAACCTGGCTGAAGAATTATGTCAGATTCTGATCTGCATTACTGACATAAAATAACGTTAAGACTTTTTTTTCCTTGATGAATTAGGTATTTTATGCAGGATGAGAAACCCAAACCCCTCTTGTCCTTAGATATTGCTGAATTTGGAACAGAGGTGTTATAGCAGCACATCACTGGTGCTGTGATATTACAAATTCATCTTGCTGACTGATACTGCTGAAATGTCTTAATCCATATTTTATGAACATTTTATGATACATCTCTAGTTGTTATATCTGTAGGCAAGTTCATGATTGTCTGGAATTTGCAGCTGGCTTTGTTTTTATTACACTCTCACACATGAATAATAAAACATTCCTAGTTATTTTACAAAATAAGTGGCTAGAGTCAAATCTGAATTACATTCCACACTTTCAGCTTCAGCTGAGCTTCCCTTTGCAGTGTTCTTGCAGGAATAGAAGGGAATTCTATAACATCAACACACCACTCACTTATTTTTCTGTAATTAAACTTACTTCTTCAAGGGGAATCTCATCTTCTACTGGACAGGCGACGTGGTAGGGAGGGAACGGGTCAGACCAGCCTTTCCTTGTGCAGTTCCTTTTTACTATCCCAGCTGAAACAGAAGCACTTAATTTTTTCCAGTGGAAAGCCACATAATATGGAAAATAAAACCCGGGAGAAAACCTCTGGCTGGTGCAAAGGTTATGCCAGGAGGAGAGGATCATGTTCATTGGCATCTCACAGAGCTGGTAGGACACTTTGTGTGTGTACATTCAGGTCATCAGACACAAAACTTTATGATTTATCTATAGGCAAACAATGGAAAAAGAGGTGATAGACAGGGGTAGGGGTGGGAAGGAGTAAGGAATTAATTAAATCAGGGAAAAAAAGTCCACTGGAGAGGATTGGGAAGCAGTGCTCCATCAGACTTCTGCTTTGTACAGCACTCACCCTTCTAACATACCCCTTCTCATTCCCACCTCCCTTGGGGTTTATATTTTCCTTGCAGACCAGAGGCTGGGATAAGCAGTTCCTTCTATGAGGATAGCACATTTCCATAAAAAGATTTATGACTCAGATGAAGGATAAATCCGAGAATCCCATGGCAGGAAATGAATCTGCCCAGATGAAAGGGACTTTCCTTATCCCTCGTTTATAACAAGCATGTGTTGGGTGAGGCAGAGCTTGGGCTTTACAGCTTCTTTTTCTTGTGGAGCTGCCAAATCCAGGTCTTTCCTGGAAGATGGTTTCCTCCTTGTGGGCTCACAGTCTGTTCCTTTCCATATTCACCCACAGAGCAAGCAGACACCAAGGCATTAGTTTGCAGCTTTGCATTTGACCAAACACACGTGCTGCTTCAAGGACTAAATTCTGCTTTGTATCTCCAAACTTGCTCTTAAAGAACAATCACGTTACTCATTCCTCTGCCTTTCATTTCATCCCAAACCAATCAGAGCACAGATCTCTAAAAGCCCAGTGCTTGAGTTCTGACCTAGAGAACCTCATGTGAGCTTTGTCAAAAACTCACACAACAAGCTGATCCCAAAATCCATGGAAACTCATGGAATCTATTTATTTCAGTGGGTTTTGGATCAGGGCCCCATCACAGACTATGGATAGTACTTAAAATGTGAGCAGAACTTCTAAGGTCCCTCAGATCCTGCTAAAATCTTTGCAGTGTTGATCTGATCCAGTTGTAGAGTAGGAACATGCAACTTTCTGTCTTCACCCCCACGTTTTAGAAACTCTCCTCCAGGCAACAGAAGAACAGGAGTACAACCCTGATAGTACATCACCTGGCTCCTTCATGAAGTGAAGGATGATGTTTGGGCATGGTAAGGCAAGAGTCTCTCCAGCATCTGCCTCTGGCCAGCACAGTAATTTGTCCCAAGTTCTCTTGCAACCTCAGGCAGAAAGTGAAATATATTTTTAAGCATAATTATATTTGAGCAAAATAAAACCCCAAACCTTTTTAAACTTTGCCACTCCACCGCTTACATATCTTGCAAAAAATAGTTTAGCCACAATTTTTATTCTATAATGAGAAATAAACACCCCCAGAGGATTATTTAATCTGCTTTAGTTAGACCCACTGTGTTAGACTGGGGTGGGTTTTTGAAATAATGTAATAAATGAAAAGGTATTATGGAAATGGGAGGGAGAGTAATTCTGGAAGAAAGACAAGGTAACAGTACTTTTTGTTGTGTTATCCTATTTTTAAAGACCAAAACACCCTCACAAACATGCAAGTATGATGCCATGACAGCATCCAGTTGGATAAAGAATAGGACAAGGACAAGAGGATTCACTCAGATAAATTGACTGTCCATATTATAATGGGAAAGACTGTGGAAAAAAGAATTTAAAGGAAAGGGAATAGATGGAACAAGAGCTGACAAGACAACAGGTATGTGGGACAATGAGTAAAACCCTCAAACATGCCCATTGGCAGCCTGGCTGTGTCCTCACTCTGCTGGTGGGTCACTTCTCCCTCCCTCCCCTCATCCCTCACACATGGACACCTGCTGATGTTGCATTTCCACGCTCCTGTGGGTCCTCCAGACATTCAGCCTCATTTTTTTTCAGCTCTGTCATAAAATCACATTCTGGGTGGACATTTCCAGCAACCTGCAGGGAGTAGACGATTAGTAAGAAGGTGTTGGATCATCAGTCATTAAGTCTTACTTTGGCAGCTAACGAGGTTGTTTTAAGGACATAAAATGCTATCTTAGGGTTCAGCATCCAGAGGGTACCACAATCTCTGCACAAACTGCAACACTTTGAGATCACAGAATCACAGAACAATTGAGGTTGGAAAATGCCTCCAAGATCAAGTCCAACCAGCCCTGTCAGATCCACCACTAAAGCAAGTCCCTAAACACCACATCTACATGTGTATGACCCCAGCTGAGCTCTGCTGAAGGCAGTAGAGCTGTAATACTTTACATCAGAGTAAACCATCAGGCAGTAGAGATGTCAGAAGATGGTAGCCACAGGTCTGGAAAGTGTATAAGATTCCTCTGTCTGTGTTCATAATCCAAGAACTCTTTGCTAGGGCCTGGCTTTGAGTGCAGGACTCATTTCTACCCTAAATTTAGCTAGACCCTGCTGAATCTGACCCCAGAAAGACAGACTGCACTGCACTTGGTCAGGCTCCTTTTCATAACAGTGGAGGGCTCAGCACTGCAGGACGTGCTGCAGAGCCCACCTGTGCATGGAAAAGCCCCTGCCAACCTCCAAAGAAACACCACCTTGGAATCACACACAGTTCCTGCAAAATTGTCTTCTGAAAGAGTTTTTCACTCTAAAAGGAATTAATCTGTTCTCTCCCTTCTGCCATCTGCCTTTCTTTACAGAGGGTGGGAGGCAAAACTCCTTTCTTTGGAAAAAAAAACCAAACTCTGCACCAAAGCATTTGTTGGTTTGGCATGAAGGTGTTTTGATAGCAGGAACTGTTTAGTTGCTTTAGTCCTTGTTTAGACTTGAGCTTGTGTGGGGACCAGAAGAGAATGTGAAGGCCTCCAGAGAACCTTGGCCACCAAAGGACAAATTCTGCAGCAGCCTGTTACACACCACAACTGCTGTGGTTGTACCCGCTGGGTAGAAATACACATTTAATTTTATGTATCACAAAGAAAGGAATATTTGTCTTATCCAACCATTGTCCCCAGTCCCAGAAGACCAGTTGCCATAAGAGACACTGATTTAGCTCTGGTCCCAGGCCACTGGTGCTGGTGTGCTCTACATGAGTGAACACAGATATAAAAACACACAGACCCATCAAGAAAATAAACTCAGGATGAGACTTGCGTGGTGAGCAGGTGGCTGGCATATGGCTCAGTTTTCTTCCACCCAGGGAGGATTAATATTCAGGGAATTTTGAAAATAAATATCTGGCTTTCAATTCATTCAAAGGGCAGATTGTACCCGTTCCAATAAGCTGGTGTTTCCCCTCCATGTCAATGCCCACATCTCCTGTTGGTCTACAGAGCATTTGAACTGCTTATTGTCTAACAGCTTGAGGCTCTGAGGCTGCTGGAGAACACTGGATTAATTGCACAATATTTGTTTTTTCTGGGGTTTGGACCCTGGTACTTGAAAATTCCATTTATGCCCTTCAAGATCATCTGCTTCCCATTTACTGCTCTTTTAGGAGGATGTGGTTTTCTTGCCAGATTTACAGACAGCAGTGCCACGGATCAGTTTAAGGCAGCAATTTAGAAGTTCTTGAGGCTGAATGAAGTGTGATGCCCCAATGATGTCAGAGAGATCAGTCAAAACCAAGAAACCTGGGGAGCCCCTCAAATCAACTAAGATATGTAATGGTAGGTAGAATGAGAGAAAATTGGCATCTGTCGGGAAAATCTTTGTTCACTTGATATCTCTCTTCATGCCAACATATATTCTATCCTCCCTTGTACTCACCCTGGACAATGAAGGTCATCTATGCTGGAAAGCTCCCTAACCACGGTGTGTGACAGCTATTGCACAAAGTAGCTTTATTAGTCAGTAGAAAAAGCAGTCAAACCATTTACTGACAATCAATTCTACCACATTCTCTTGGTTCAATGAAACTGTGCCCAGAAAAACTTCACCAGGCAGGAAATGTACCCGTTTGCACTGTCCTAAATTATTTCTCCTGGCAAAAAAAAAAATAAAAAATTAAAAAAAAAAAAAAATAATAAAAAAAAATTACTAGATCTCACCTGTCAAAACTCTCTTTGCTCCCTGAAATGTTCATGGCAAGAGCAAAGCTTGTTTGGCTTATTCACCAGTCCAGGCAACCTTTTTTTTTTTCCATTTTTGATTTCTAAGTCTCCAGACTTGCGAGAACATATTACCACGTGTGTCTCAAATAAAAAGATGAGGCTGATCAAGCACCAGGGATTCAAATTATTGCCTCTTCCTTCAAGAAGACCCAACCTTAAGAGATGCTGTGGCAGTTTATATGCAAGTCATCACTAAGCACTGCTTGAATAGACACTGAATGTAAGGTCTTCTCTGAGACCAACTCAGGTAAAATAAATTGAAAATATTCATTTGGCTTCTGAAGCCTTTAAAACCTCTCCAAAAGTTGAGTTCAGCTCTACCAGAAGAAGTATATGATCACTTACTCCAATAAAACCAGATGGCTGTTTTTCCACCATTATATACTGAAATAAGAGTTGTTTACCCATCCTCTATTATAATAACATATGCAACACATGCTAGGAGATTTTTATTATACACTAACACATAAAATTGTTTCTGATCAGTGCATATTCATAAAATAACCAATATAACTTTATAGAAGAAAGTGTTATTTCTCTTGGGTAAATGGGACAGGTCTCTTACAGAGACCCTCAGTCATATTTTAACTATTAGCGTGATATTCTACTTACAAGCAATTATATTTATCTACTCCCACTACAGGGAAGTGGAGTTTGTCTCAGAGATGATACAGAGGAAGCTGTAGCTTCACATCAATAAAAAGTCTTTTCAGTCATTTCAAGGTGCTTTATTTTTCTCAATCCACAAAAAGACTTCTGTGCCCCCCCCCCTTCATGAAATGTTCCTTCAGAAATGAGATTCCCAGGAAAAAAAAGATATAGAGGAAGGATTACAAAAGGAAGATGCTGAAAATGTAATTACTCTCAAAAACAAAGAAAATGTCCTTCCCCCACTTTGCACAGACATTTCCTGATATCCGTGTGATCCTGAATGCTGGTTTATTAATCTTTGTCCAAATCAAAATATCAGCAAGACCTCTGAGCTTTTAAATCATTTAAATATTTCTAATTCTTCCATAAACATCCCTGCTGCTTCCATTTTTTACCTGAAGCATCTCAGCTGCTCACATATTAAATCATATTAATACTACCACCAAAGCAGCTGAAATTGTAACTAATAAGACAGTATAATCTGAAATTTAAAAAAACTATCAAAACTCAGCTACTCTAATGTAACAACCCTCCTCCAGTTTCTTCTTGTCACTGTCTTAAAGCCTACACACACATACACAGAAAAAAAAAAAAGGAATTCTACCAATTATGTTGTTTCTCTACAGTGAGTGTGGGATAAGAAAGCAGTGAAATGAATTGATATAAAGATCCTGCAATGTGTGTCCCTTCTGCTGCTGCTCACACTTTTCATAGCATCTTGCCCTGTTTAAGCAGAATCCAAAGCAAATAAAGAGAAAAGAGAAAGAAGCTGTATCTGCCCGTCTGCTCCAAGGAGGAAATAAACAATTATTGAAACACAATGAAGTCAAAGTTTTGTTTGTTTGGGTTTTTTTTCCATGCAATTACTTACAAGCACTGCCAGACTCAGGGTGTGCAGAGCACAGTGGTATAAAGCACAAGAGTTCATGTTCCAAAGCAAGAGTCAGATTTCACTCCCTTAGCCTTTCTCAGCATCTCTCACCTGCTTTTCGACCTCTCTTTCTCCCCCCAGTTGCACATTTGCAACATTTATCTTTTTGCACAGAAGTGACGTAACAGGACAGTGGAGAGGGAAATAAATATTAACAATTCTCCAAGCTGTGTTTGAGCTTTCCAACTTTTTGCTGGATTCTCAGTGACTGGACTGGACGACTTGAGTGATTGATACCAAGGTTATGGGAATCCTATACCTTCCTGGCAAGACCCCTGATTCTTTCTTTAAACCCAAAATCATTTTAGGAGCTGTAAATGTTGCTAATCCTGTATTGAACAACATTACTGGCACAAGAGAAACACTATCCTAACAGCTGATGTTGATGTCAATTTATTCTAATTCACATTTTTCAGTGCAGCTCCAGTGTATCTGTGTGTGGGTGTAGCGACCATGGTGCTGCACTTTAAAAAACAGGATCAAAAGCTACTCACAGGCATGTGAACAAAAATTCTGCTGGGTGCCTGTTGGACATTGATTTGAAGGCAAAATTCACAAGGGATCCTTCCCACTTTGCTTGAGACTTCTGAAAGTTCAGTGTCTAAATCTCAACCCATCAACTCCTTTAGTCAAAGTATTGAAATATGTGCACTCAGCTCATTCATCTCATCCCAAGCATCAAGTGAAAATCTATTTAAATCTATTTTACAACATTCTCTTGTCTAATCTAATGTCTAGAAGCCATAAATTTGGCTGTACTCCAACCCTGCTGGATGTGTATCAAAGTCTGTCCATCAATCCATACTCTCTTGAAGGACTTTACATTCCATATCAACATTAAGCAAATGTTAACATTGCAAGATCAGAGATTCAAGATGTGAAAAATCTTTAAAGCATTGTTCTCTGCTCTTCTATTCTCATATCCTGCCATTCCTCAAAATCAATTCTCAACCCCAGTTCCCATCTTCCCATCTTCCCAGTGGTCCATCCTACAACCCCACTTTCACTGCTCTTTGTCCATCTTCCCCACTCATCTTTCTGCACTTGTTTCAAATGACTTCTTACTGCTTATCTACATGGATTGGGAGTGGGAATTCTGAGACATGGAAAGAACCCTCTCGTCTCCCAGAGTCACCACAGCTACGAGGAACTAAAGCTGTACCTACGCAGGGCTCGACTACATTTGGAAATATCTGTGGGGATGAAACTTTCAGGGTTTGTTTGTAGGTTGGATCTGTGAGGGAACTGAGAACACAAGAAGGTGTTTTTGGAGAGCTGAAGTTGGCTAGCTTTCCATTCAGTGTGTGCAAAAGGCTTTGTTTCATTATTCCTCAAATACTTGTACCTTGCCTAAATTAGACAAGCTTTCACAAAGCTGTCTAAAACAAAAATTAGTGCTGTGCTCCTGACAATTTTAATAATTTTTTTTTTTGCAGAGGATGAAGCTCTAGACCTTGTAAATGAACACTTACAAATGTATTTATCGTGGGCAAATTCTGTTTCTCCCAACCCTATTTCAGAAGCTACATAATCTTAAGAACTGAAAGATTTCCCTGCAGAGGTGTAACACAGAAAAATTTCAGCCCATAATGCTAAATCTACTTTTTAAGTTGGTAAAATTATGAAAAAAGCCATCGAGGGAACTTAAACCTACAGAGTCTTAATTCACCATGACATAGGTCTTCAAATCTGATGACAGTGCTCAGTACATCCCAGTGTTTTGCTGATTCCCTCCTATTCCCATTTGAGGAGGTGAACAACCCGAATAGAACTGGCCTGGAGAAGAGAAGCTTCAGGGTGAACTTACTGTAGCCTTCCAATACCTGAAGGGAGACCACAAAAAAAATGGAGAAGGACTTTTTACAAGATCATTTAGAGATAGGAGAAGAGGAAGTGACTTCAAACTGGAATAGGGTAGGTTTAGATTAGATATTAGGGAAAAATTCTTTACTGAGAGGGTGGGGAGGCCCTGGCACAGGTTGCCCAGAGTAACTGTGGCTGCCCCATTCCTGGAAGTGTCCAAGGCCAGGTTGGATGAGGCTTGGAGCAACCTGGGCTAGTGGAAGGTGTCTCTGCTCATGGCAGGGAGTTGGAACTGAATAGTCTTTAAGGTCCCTTTCAACACAGGTTATTCCATTATATGATTCTATGATATGTTCCTAAGTTTTAAGCTACTCAAAGTTCTTTCAATAGTAAGACAACAGGGACTTTCAGCTGTCTCACAAATATTTAATACTGTTATAATCCTAGAAAATCTTATAAAACTATAGTGATCCATGCTGTCCTCACAAGATTGTGCCAGTCACAGCATTTGGACACATTCCCTCTGCTTTCCTTCCCAAAGAGATTGCAGTTTTAAGAAAAATATGTGGCTGAGCATCCATGATGTTTCCTGTAATGTATCAGTTCTATTAAGGCTAAAAGCCTTTAGGCTGTCCCACAAATGCTCTACTGATCATGCACCCTACAGCCATTTCAGCCACTGTTTGAAAATGAATCATAAACAGACTCGTTTCAGAGGAGCAACATCTCACATTTCACGGGGATGCACTTTTTTGGTCCCTGTATTAGAAAAATAAGTTGCCTGTGAGTAAGCTTTTGGTGTCCACATCAGAATTTTCCATTTCAGCCACCACATCTGAGCCATTCTGTGTGTTTATTCTGTGCTGTTGAAGTCATGCCTATAAAAACCACACAAGGCATTATTTGCCACTTTTCAACATCCCAGAGAACAGAGAGAGCCCAATGTAAGATATTTCACAAGGTTTTCATTTTTAAGGGAGAGTGGGCACTGGTGTAGAGGGGTCTTGTGCTGAAATCCACCACACAGGAACTCTGATGACCATGGATCATTTTGGAAAACCTGGCTTTTCTGTATTTTCAGCCTTATTCTGCCAATCTGCAGCACAGACATTCCATTAAAATGAGGTCCTTCCTACTGTCGCTGTTTTGTGCAAATTTCCAGCTGTTTGTGGTTAAGGAGAAAGACATGTCTTAAAAAAAAAAAAATGGACTTATGAGTCTTTTCTTTATTATTATTTCACGAAAATGACTATTTTTTTGTTTAAAGAAAAAAGTTTCCTCCATAACTAACAGAACTTTGAGCTGCTTACTTTCACCATAAAAGCACATCTGAAGGACCAGTTTTCCACAGGCACAAAGTTCTCACTTCCTACCAGTTCTATCCAAATTTTTCAGCCTTGAATACCACCACCTCTGCAAGTCTGCTCCCACACTTCTCCTGGGCAGAAGCAGGCACTTAGTAGATCAGTAATTACTGCATTTTCTCTCCACTCATCACCTCCATCACCAACACACTCCCTATTCCATGCAGCTCCTCTGCCAAGTTTTCTAGTGGTGGCATCTTGCCTTTTGGATGGCAGAGCTGCAGAGGAGAGATGGAATATGCAGCAAAGCAGGCATTTTTCTCCCTGCAGGCTCTCCCAAAGGTGAGAGCCTGACATTTTCACAGCTCTCTCAAGGTTTCCCTTGCAGCTTTTTGCAGAATGGTTTCAGTTTGTTTTACCAGCTCGGGTAGTTTGTAAGATCCTGGCTGATTCCACAACAGCCCTGCCAGCCCTGTTTCTAAACTCTTCTCCCTACACATAGAACAGCATCTCAAAGCTTATATCAAACTCTTAGGTTTTTGCTGCCACTTTTTCTCCCTCTGCAAGATCCCCTCCATTATCATAAAATCCTAGAATGGTTTGGGTTGGAAGGTACCGTAGGGATCATTGCTTTCCAACCCCTGCCATGGGCAGGGACACCTTCCACTAAACCAGCTTGCTCAGAACTCCATCCAACCTGGCCTTGGACACTTCCAGGGATGGGACAGCCACAACTTCTCTGGGCAAATTATTGTAGCTACAAAGACATTTACACACAGATAAATCTACATCTGAAATGTTCAAGGCCAGGTTGGATGGGGCTCTGAGCAACCTGAGATAGGGGGAGGTGTCCCTGCCCTTGGAGGAGGGTTGGAACTGAATGATCTTTAAGGTCCCTTCCAACCTAAACCATTCCATGATTCTACCATTCTATGATTTTAACTTTCTTATGAAGGAAAGCTGGAGGAAACCTTAATACCATAAATCAGTATTTCGTAATTTACCTGAAAAAAACCTAATAATTAAAAAACCTAACTAATTTCATTGATATATAAAACCCATGGATCTTCCAAAGCTAAAAAGAAACAATTTGAGTTAAATAGTTTTAGCTTCTGAGATGACATTGCTCCAGCTTCATATTTCCCAAGGATCATGCCCAGTAAAAGATATTGTAATTCAACATTGAGAGAAGAGCTACAAGTGACATTTTCCTTGAACTCTTTAATCCAATCAGCAATGGCTAAAGTGAAAATGGAACCAGGACTGCTTTTGTGGCCTCCCAAGGCCAGAGCCATGGGCACAGAGTGTCATGGTGAAGTTCGTGATACTGAAGGCAAATTTATGAAGAAATAAAAGGAAATTTCAGTGTCTACCATTGTCTCACAGAGTCTCTTATTGCCATGACAATTCTTTAAAACTATTAAAATTTAGAGGAAAGGCGTGGGAGGGGAGGGGAGGAGGAAGGCTGGGTCTAAGTCATTTAACCACAGCTCCAAGAATAGGCGATTTTGTTGTGCAGACGTGACAAACGAATGTTTAGTTTCCGAGGAAAAAAGAGAACGTTCGAAGCAGGGAAACTTCAGGCAACCCAGAACTTGAAGGAGTTTTATAAATGGGGCCTTGAATTCTTGTTTTAACACTGAAGACAACAAATATGCAAAGTTAAAGTTATGCAGCTGAATTAATTTTTCTTTGCAGTGTCAGAGGACGATCATTTTTCTCGCACCATGAATTAAACGAGTGGAGGGATTTCAACTAATGCTGTTTAAATGTAGCTCAAAATGGAGAACATTAACTCTTGATCACATTAAATGAAGCTAAATCTCGTTAAGCACTTGTGCACTGGGGGTTTGCAGCAGTGTGCTCGGTTGACTTTGTTTCCACTGGGATAAATTTTAGAGCTTGGCAGCCGAGCTGTGGCACAGCTACTTGACCACACAGAGCTCCAGCACTTCTTTCCCTCCTCCTTTCAACTTCTTTTGGGCTGCTTTATTCCCTGCCAGAGCTATTTGTGGGTGTTGCAGGCAACTGGAGCAGGGAGCTGATCCAGACTGGAAATAAACATTATTTCCCCCCCACCACCAGCAGAACCAGTCCCCCCGTGCCCCTTGGAAATGCTGTGAGTGTAACAGGGATAGAGCCCCTGGGAGAGGAGGGGGGACCAGTTTTAGGAGCTGCTGAGACAAACCTAAACCCAAGTTTTTGGCTCCCATCAGGTGGTGTTTTCAGACAGGTGACTTTGCCATTTGAATGCTGTGTTTAACACTTCTCTTAAGGGGAAAAAAAACCCCAACAAAACAGGAGTTTTCAGATGCAGAAAACATAAACTCATGCACTCATGATCCAGCAAGGGTGTTGGACTGGATGATCTCCAGAGGTCCCTTTCAAACCTAACCATTCTGGGATTCTGTGATCTGTGCAATCCTTAGTTATGAAAATAGATTGCTTATATTTTTAATGGCGTGATAATAAGGAAAAACTAGAGATTGAAGTGGATTCCCATGTGCATTTATTGCCTTCATCTTTGGAAGGGTCGGAGTTTTAATCCATGATATTTGACTTGTTTTCGTGATTTACAGGGGGAAAAAAGTTTCCTTTCCATCTTCTTGTTACAAAATGTTGAGGCTGCAATTCAATATTAGGACTGTTAGTATACAAAGATTAATGTAACAAGAACATTTTTATTCTGCCAAGTATTCCACATGAGTCTTCATTCATAAAATTTATATATCAGTCATTTCTACAATCACCTAGAGAAGAAAAAAAACCTCCATTTTCTCAACAGGCCCAACAGAATTTTTGGAGGGTGGTGATTTTCTATTTCAGAGGAAAAATAAAATTCAAAGATCAAAAAAATAAAAAAATTCAAAGATCAAAAAAATAAAAAAATCCAAACAAATTCAAAACCAACCAAACAAAAAACCCCACACAAGTTGAACATAAAATGAAAATACTTTTTTAAAATAACAAAGTCCTTGGACAGAAACATAAAATAAAATTTAGGGATTTTTGTAATGATAACTAAGAAACATTAATACATTTTTCAGCTTGATTAGGCTTACTTTGGATTATGAGTTGGGAAAACCATTCTTCTCTGAAAAGGTCTTGAATAATTTGATAAGCATGAATTAACTGCTGTGTAATGTTCACCATTGCCTGTCCATTGTACCACAAAAATAATCAAAATGTTTAACTGGAATTTTAATAAAAATCAATTTTTAATCCAAAAAAGTCAATGAAAATGTTCTGCTGTGAAGCATGTCCATGTTTCTTATGAGTTTTACAGAAGATAATTTTCAAATTACTGATGTGGTTCATGACATGTCTTCTTGAACTGTTTGCTGTTTTTTTACGACTTCTGTTATTTGGGCTTGACATCAATAAATAAATGCACTAAACACTAATTTCCAAAGCTAGTTGTTGTCTGGAATTGGTATTAAATCTCTGAAATTTTTTCAGGTGAGGAAACTTAGTTTCCTCTTTAAGTGCAAGGTTGTCTCAGTCAAACAGAACAGTCACTTCCAGCACCAAATATATCAGTTCCTTCTCCAGCCTATACAGGAAGATGATCACTGTGTGGGCCAAAATGTCTCTCTTTTGGTTCTCATTTAATCAGTTGCTCATTAAGACCCTGAAAGATCTAAAAATGGTCTTTTTACGTTCATCATTCATGCTTGTCATAGTCCACCATTGCCTTACATCAGAGAAGGAGAGTAATCCACCTTCTACATTAATAATTTCAGGATCAAGTAGAACAGAAACAGCAGCAAAAAGCACCACTGGAAATTATCGAGTGCACAAACACAATCTGTGAAGATGCTGTTCCCAAAGAGCCTCCAGGAAAGCATTTGATGGCCCAGGTGGCTACATAAGGTGAGTAAATTATATCAGTGATGTCATGGTAAGGGAGAAAGGCAAAATTATTGGGTGTATAAGTGAGGCTATTACTTATTTCCTGCATAAAGCAAAACTTCATGATGGTAAGCAGTCAAATTATCATGATAATTTAGGAAGTATTTTTCAAGGAAGCTTTGGATCTGTAGGAAATAATTTAGAGGCAAGCAGAGGGTTTGAGGAGACACCAGGAAGCTGCAGTGGCAGGGGAAAGGTCAAAAAGTTTTGCCAAAAAAAGGAGATGAAGGGGACACATCATAGAATGACAGGATCACAGAATGGTCTGAGTTGGAAGGGACCTTACAGATCATCCAGTTCCAACCCCCTGCCACGGACAGGGTCTCACCTTCCACGCCACCAGAGTGACATGACACATCCTGTGTTACAAAAGGACCTTTGGAAAGGAGACAGGAATAATTTTGCCATGTCAGATAGGGCAAAAAAGACACTGGCTAAAGCTGTGAGAGGAAAATTGTGGGTGGGATGTCAGGAAAAAATCTGGTGGTAAAAACGGTTGAAGACTTTGATAAATGAAATGACCAAAATGTAGAGTCTCTGTCACTGGAGGGTTTTTGAAAAATAGGAGACAAAAATCCATGGGAGGGATGGCTGAGACTGCCCTGGGGATGGACTGTGGGTGGGTTGATGTCTTGAAGCCTCTTCAAGCCCTGTGCTTTGTGGGACTTCCAGCAGTCACAGAAGATTGGTCCTTGAAGTGCACTGCCAACAGAGTTGTCTTCAGGGGTGGGCCTTTGAACCATACCAGAATTTGAGAGGAAAAAGCAATTTATAACATTGTAACATTTTCACATCCTTACCAGTAATTCATTTCCTAGTCAAACCGAAATGAACAATGAATTTAATTCCTCTTTTTGTTCCTCAGAAGTTCAGAAACTAATGGAAAAAAAGACAGGTTTTCTGCTCTTTTTTTTCTTTTCTAGAATCCAGATTAATGTAGAGGAGATACGATGTCACCTTATGATGAAGAAGTTTCTGTGTTGCTGTAAATGAATTATTGATCCTTTATATACAACATTAGTAGAAACTGTGGAAAATAATGAGAAAAAAATCCACATACTCAATACAGATTTAGAAATCAAGTAGTTATATTAGGCTTTTTTGACTAATATTAATACCAATAATGGCAGAAGAGTCTGCAACAAAAGATGTTCTAGATATTGAATGCTAAAGCCTAATGGAGGACAGGACAATTATTAGCACAGTCATATAAGATACATAGAATCACACATAGTAGTAGAATATCAATAATAAACTGAAGAACCCCATGGAAACAGATTAGTTGCCTTCATATTTTATTTTTATATATATATATAACTGAAAAGGCTAGTAATGAGGATTTTTCCTAAGTATGCTGTAATAAATTGTTGTTGTCCTGATGAGGCACTAAGCAGAAATCATTGGTGGAGGAACATTTGCATTTAATTAATAAGGTGGAGAGTATTTTCATTACCTAAAGTATAACCCATTCTTTTACAAAATTATATTTATTCCTCTCAAGCCACTGCACAGCCAAATTTTACTTTGGGAAGGGCACTGAGTGTTTTTTGGATTGTATAGTTGGCCAAAGGTTAAGATAATCAGTAAATCCCTGATCATCCTAATTATGGGAGAGGTTGGAAAAAAGTGGATTGATGACTGACATCTGTGAGGCTTTATTTTTTGGCCTTATTTTTTTTCCCCTGACTAACAGCAAAACCTGAGCACTGTGCATTAAAAATGGAACTAATTACCCGTGAAAGCTGGAAAAGTCAGGACTCTGTGGTTCTGCTTCACTCTCAGTGCTGCCCATTAACAAATCCTATTCTTTTTAATACTGTCCCATGATCTGGGGTGAGCAGAGTGTGGTTGGACTCGCCTTTAAAGGATGGCTGAATATCTTTCTTGTTTGCCAGCGGCTTTTTTGACTTTCCCAATGGAAAACTGTCTCCTGACACATTGAAAAAGTCTCCACGGACTTTAATGTGAGTCCAGACATCTGGGACAGGATTCGGTTACCTGAACATCTGTGTTGATATTCGAGTTGTTCTGGTCCTACTTAACTTCCAGCTGGTCAGGAATAGTACAGGTGTTCCCTGAATCCATCAACATGGGTGTCTCCAATCCCCTGGCATTTCTCAAATATCCACGGGTGTCACGTTAGGACAAGGAAAATAAGTGCCTAGGACAGAAATTTCTCCCCCTGCAAACATACATTTAGATGCTGAAAATGAAGTGTCCAGATTTCAGCCTGGATCTTGTCCCTGCCTTTGCTGGGTTTGGTTGAGATGGAATTAATTTTCCCCATGGCAGCTGAGCTGTGTGTTGGGAGCTAGAAAGGTGCTGGGAACACACCAGGATTTTGGCTACTGCTGAGCAGTGCTGGCACAGCATCCACCTGTTGGAGGAGTCCAGAGGAGGTACCAAGATGATCAGAGGGATGGAGCAGCTCTGCTGTGAGGAAAGGCTGAGAGAGCTGGGATTGTTCAGCCTGGAAAACAAAAGGCTCTGCTGTGACCTAATTGTGGCCTTCCAGGACATGAAGGGAGCTGACAGGAAAGATGGAGAGAGAGTATTGACAAGAGTGTGGAGTAACAGGACAAGGAGGAATGACTTCAAACTATCAGAGAGTAGGTTTAGATTAGGTTTTAGGAATAAATTCTTGACTGTGTCTGTGGTGAGTCCCTAGAAAAGGTTTCCCAGAGAAGTTGTGGCTGCCCCATCCCTGGAAGTGTTCAAGGCCCGGTTGGATGGAGCTGTGAGCAATATGGGCTAGTGGGAGGTGTCCCTGCCCATGACAGGGGGTTGGAACTGGATGATCCCTAAGGTCCCTTCCTATCCAAATTGTTCTATGATGCTCTGATTTTCTCCAACATTCCTCTCTCCCCAGTAGGCTGGGGGTGGGCAAGATCTTGGGAAGGGACACAGACAGGACAGCTGATCCAAACTGAGCAAAGGGCTATTCTATACCATGTGACATGTGCTCAGCAACAAAAGTTAAGAGAAAGGGATGGGAAGAGGCATTCCTTAAAACAATGTCTGCCTTCCAGAGCAACCCCTAAGCTCCACTGAAGCCTCAGGAAGTGGCTGGACATCCCCTGCTGGTAGGAAGAAGAGAATAAATCTTTTGTTTTCCTTTGCTTCTGCATGAGGCCTTTGTGCTCTTGCATTATTGAGTGGCCTTTATCTTGACCCATGATTTTTTTCCATCTCTTTTCCTTCCCCCACCTCCATATCCTGCTGAGAAGGGGAGTGATAGAGCAGTTTGGTGGGCACCTGGCACCCAGAAAGGGTCAACCCCCCACACCAACTTAAAAGTCTGCTTGTGATATTCTGCTTCCAGACCAAATGGGAAGAGATGCAGAAGAAGAGTCAAACTTTGGGTGAGTTCAACGACCGGCTGCTTGTCCTGAGATCTTAATTTCCAGAGACTCAGAAATTATTAGACATATTTACACAGGACCTAGCAGAATGGGAGCTCAAACAAGGAAAGCAAGCCCTGAGCACAGGCAAATAATGAATTTCAGTGGTACCTCAGTGATCATGGTGCTGACTGGGCCGTGTCACGAGGATGAGTTAAGTCAACTGGTCACTCTTGGTGGCCCAAGGACCACAGATAAGCCTGTGCCTGTGGTTATTCTGCAGATGGTTTCACACTGTAACATTCTGGGCCAAAAAGTGAGGGTTCTGGTTGTATTGGTTACAGTAGTAATGAGAAAAGTAAGAAACATGTTATTATTTTGATTGCACCGTAGTAACTGAGTAATTACACAACGGGGTAATTCAGGAATGACTAAAGAGAAAAGAGAACCATAATTAACTACCCCATCTTGCAACACAGACCCTTATTTGAGGGAATGACATAATGACATGGAAGTTCTCTCTCCTTACAAGTCTAAGTACTATAGAAATAGTTCTCAGCATGGACAAATTGTTCACCTTGGGGAAATAGTGGAATAAAAGCTTTTGAAGGAAAACAAGAATTATATACATATGAAATTGTAGATGAGTGTGTAAATGGTTGAACTGTGATGATTGTGAGACATTTTCAAGTCTGGGGGGAGAATAAATTCTGATTCTTTTCCAACTAGCCATCAGATTCATTGTCTTTCCATGTACAGGTTTGAACTGCCTTTTTAGAAAGATCGGGGATTTATTTTAATTTTTTGGCAATGACATATTTGAAATCCTGGAGCCATCTTCAGGGCTCAGTAGAAAGTTAAAAGATGAGATTAACCCAATATGCAAAGCCTCTGTTTTAGCCATTCCAGCCTCTTCAGAGGGTTCAGGATACCTGTGATCTAATTCCTCCACTGGGTCTGACCCCTGACCAGCTCCGTCTTTTACCCAGGGGTTTACAAAGACTCAAGATCTTTATGAGAAAGTCTCCCCCCACCCTATTTTCCCTATTTTCCCATTCTTTAAAAATCTCCCCCTACCTTTAAAATCAGAATTGATCATTGCTCTTTTTGCTTACTCCACAAAGCTTCTGGTACCCTGCAGACGTTTGTATCTTCCTGGATTAAAGCCCTGGGTAAGGAAAAAACTACTTCAATATTTCCCACAGACAAGAAAGGAAGGCACAACTGTCAGATTTTAATTGATGATTTAATGATTGATGATAAGCAGAGAAGGGACAGCTCAACATGACATTTCTTTTCACTATCATTTAGACCAAGGCACTTCTTTTCCTTCTGAGGGAGTATCAGCTTACTCAGCTTCCTGAGATGCAAACAGATTTACTGAAATTACCACAAGATATATTCTCCACCTACCCCATCATATCCCATATTTTGATGCTTTACAATGATGGATAAATAGGAGGAAAAGCAAAATGTAGCAGTTGTTTTATTACACAAACCTTCATAGACAGAGGGCATTACAAAAGAAAAAATAAACCAACCATGAAACGTTAAAAAAAAGGCAGGTTTCTGTTGCATTATCCAAAATTATGAATTCCAGTTATTCAAGACTCACTGCAGCTACAATAACAGAGGTAACTAAATATTTTAACCCTAATCTAACACTACAACATTGGAGATTTAATTCTATGACAGATGGCTGTTTAACTACAAAGATCTGCAGACAGTGATTCACATCCTCCCCTTGGCAACCAACTCCACAGCCTGGGTTTTTTGCAGTCATGAAGTTTTTCTTGTAGTTATGAAATTTTTATTGTAGTTGTGAGGTTTTTCTTAATATTTGACTTGATTCCTCCCTGCTGTCTGTAAACTCATTTCTTCTGCCCAAAATGAGAAGTAATAACTGATGTTTGCCTCTTATGTAACATCTATTTTAGCCACCCTCAGTTCATCACCAATCTCTGTTTTTCTCTGGAATCACACTCCCAGTTCTTTGAGGTTTCTCTCTTGATCTTACTTGCCCAGCTTCCTCATTCTAGCAGCTTTGTCTGAGCAAACTCTGGTCCCCCTGTTTTATTTAATAACAAACTTGCAGTGTTTATAAGTATATTGTGGGGGAAAAAATTAAATACAACAAAATTTTAAAGATTCTTTTTAAAAGATTTTAAAGCCAATGCCATTCAAAGGCTTCCCTTCCATTAAGACCTAAATGTGACTGAAAGGAACATGAAACTTCACCCAAAGATGGGTTAAAGAGAGTAAGAAACATCTTGGAGAATTTTACACCTGCTGCTCACAGAGCTGGTCGATTTTTCTAGAACCGTGGGAGTTATCTAGAAAGGTTTGACATTTTTGTTGTAAAGAAGGTGCCTCTACCCTTATTTTCTCCCATCTGATCACGAGCCTGCAGGAAGATAAACTGCAGGGAGTATCCTGGGTTTGTGGTTTCCAGAGCTCTGTTCCTCGGAAAGACAAAAGGAGAGGGCAGAGAATGACTGAACCATCATAATACTGGAAATGGCCAGTGTGACCCACTGACCTCTGACAGAGCAAAAGTCATCAAACTTCCCGTTTGCTCTCTGAGCTGAGTAGGGGAAGTGTAGTAATTTCCCTCCCTCCCTCCCTCCTCTCTTGCTGTGTCAGGATACCCACATACTATCAAAACACCACTTCCATGCCAGGGTGGGGAGAGGCTTGTTACAGGAAGAAATCAGCTGCAAACAAAGCAGAGTTGTAAACTTATCAGAGGAGCCTTCTCAGGAGCAGGAAAACGTTTATGAATCTGAGTCACTTCTGGGAAGTTGGTGGTGTAGGATACAGGGATGGCAGAACTTGTGGAAACAACGATTCTCCTCTGGTGTGTTCCTGCAGGATGAGCAAGGAGGCTCAAAAATTACCTTCTCTGTCTGAATCTCGTACAACATGTAGCAATGAGGTGCAGGAATCTGTGGGAATACCCTTTCATTGTGCAGTAACAATGCATGGCATTTGAAAGGGGCAGTTACAGGGAGATGGATTATTTTGCCCTGACGAGTGCAAAGGAACACCCATTTCCCCCCGACGTGAAGAGAAAGGAAAGAGCAGAAATCTGCCTCCCAGACTGATTCACCACTTCTTGTTTATGCCATCATGTGGATCTCATTTCCTGGGAAGTTCCAAGCAGTGAAATCATTCCTGACACCTTGTCCCTGCCCAAGAACTATGCGCGATTTTCACACCAAAGTGGTTACATGACCTGAAGTTTGGATGAGGATAAGGGAGAGAGAGGTGTCAGGAACAGCTTGATTTGTGTGACACAGGACACTAGAATGTCTCAGCTGGAATTTGTGTCTCCAGAAGTGTTGGTAGAAGGCATCTCACCATAGTTATTAGATCAGAGAGTCATGGAATCCCTGCTCATCTCTGATCACACCCATTCACGGGGTGTCTCTAGATGGTAAAATGTGTAACATTAAATTTTGTCGTGGTTTAACCATGGTTTGTCCCCTCTCTGCTCGCAGGGGGGAGGAGACTCAGGAGAGAAAAGAAAATAGAACTTGTGGTTTGAGATGAGAACAGTTTAATAACTGAAACAAGTAAAAGAAAAGAAGGAGAAGAAAAAGAAGAAAAAGTAGAAGAAGAAAAAGGAGAAGAAGAAGAAGAAGAAGAAGAAGGAGAAGAAAAAGAAGAAGAAGAAGAAGAAAAAGGAGAAAGTTAAAAGGAGAAGAAGAAGAAGAAAAAGGAGAAGGAGAAGAGGGAAAAGGAGAAGAAGAAGAAAAAGAAGAAAGAAGAAAAAAAGGAGGACAAGAAAAAGAACAAAAAAAAAGAAAAATGAAGGAGAGAAGAAGAAGAAGAAGAAAGAGAAGAAAGAAGAAGAAAAAGGAGAAGAAGAAAAAGGGGAAGAAGGATAAGAAGAAGAAAGAAGAAGAAAAAGGAGGAGAAGAAGAAAGAAGAAGAAATAGGAGGAAGAGAAGAAAAAGAAGAAGAAAGAGAAGAAGAAGAAAAAGATGAAGAAAGAAGAAGAAAAAAGGAGAAGAAGAAAGAGAAGAAGAAAAAATATGAAGAAAGAAGAAGAAGGAGAAAAGAAGAAAGAAGAAAAAAAGGAGAAAAAGAAGCAAAAGGAGAAGAAGAAGCAAAAGGAGAAGAAGAAGAAAGAAGAAGAAAGCAGAGGAAATGTATTTTTAAATTTTTTAATTTTTAAAGAATTTTGATTTTCCTCATGCTATAGAATAAGCAGCTTTTTTCTTTTTTTTTTTTTATTTTATTTTTTCTCTCTTTTGGAATCTCTTTTGCCGAAAGAACCACCTCTGGGTGCAAGATAACTCACCCCTCAGTGTGTTCATCTTCTTCACACTGACAGTCCATACATGGGCCACTACCAGTCGTTGGGTGACAATTTTGCAGCCCTGGTGTTTTCATAAGAACTTGTCTGTTTATAAGTCTCTTACTACTGGGCCTGTCTTCAATGAGTTTGAAAAGGTCAGGAGTTCACTGCACTTGACTCAGACAAAAAACCAAACTTGTTACCAAATATGAGAGTTTGAGCAATAATTCTCAGGAAGGTGAAGCAGAACAGTTTGGAAGGAAGAGAGAGAGCTGTTTATGCAACATGTTTGGTTGTAAATCATCAGCGAAATCAGAGCAGTGCCAGCACAAAGAGCACAAATGAGTTGAAAACTCTATTTAAAAAATAGAAAACCTATATAAGTAGTATCTTCATCTTCTCTGAAATACTTGTGACATTATGAAAGTGAGAGAGTTTTTTAGAAAAATCTTGAAAAGGCTCCAAGAAGGCAGAAGTACCAAATTGCAGTGTTAATGGAGAAAGTCAGGCATCTTAAATGCTCAAATATACAATGTAAATTGGAGTTTATTTCTTTTGCATCCGTCCAGCTTGGGCAAGGAAATTGGAATAGGTCAACTACAGCCTTCTTCAAAGCAATATTTTATTGTTTCATCTTTTTTCTTACTTGATAATAGCTCTCAAGAGAAGAGTTGGTACAACATTCAGAGAGTAGCACGTTGTGGTCTTTTCTTTGTAGCCACTACACAGAACACTTTTTGAGTAAAGAAAAAGAAAAATTATAGCTAGGAGGTTGGAATTTAAAAAAAAAAAAGTGGAGAGGAAAGAAAAAATATCAGATCTAGCGGGACACCCAAGTATCCTTTTAATTAGTTACATATTATATTGTATGATGGAGATCTTACTAAGGCACTGCTCTGCCTTTTCAAAATATTAAAAGTACCCTCAGAGCTACAGTGAAGCAAGGACAGTGTTTAAACCCTCAAACTCAAAGAAATTGATATTAAGCTAAAAGTGTTGACTATGACTTCACCCTGTGCTATTATGTCAATAAAAAATGAAAATAAATGTGATATGAAAACTATAACTCAAAGTATTTGCAAGTCTTAAGTAATGAAACTTCACAGCAACTTTGTATGGCAATAAAATGTTGCTTTGCAGTTTTAATATTAAAATATTCAGAGAGAGCTTGCTGTTAGTGATAGAGTTGCTGCAAAAACACAGGCAATTAATTTTCACATACTTACCCCTGTTTCAGCATAGAAGTTGTGTTTCCATCAGAGGGAGGAAAACTGAGGCTATCACATATCATAGACATTCAGAAATGTGAGTGAATTAGAGGCAGAAGCCCCCAGAATATAATGTCAAGATTTGAATTCCTAGTTTAGTCCATCTTTGAAAATCTCATCTCAGAACAACTAAAATACAACTTGGGTGTTGGTCTTCCCCATCCATATTTAGGTGCACGTTACAGTCTGACACCAGAACAGTCTGAACTTTTGCAGACATCTTGGTTTTGTTTTTTTTTCTTTTTACCAGCTCTTACTTGGATATTGTTTGGGTTTTTTTTTCAGGATAGTAAGTATTGCCTAACGTGATTTGTCTGAGACCATAATGGAATTGGTGGCTGGGCCAGAAGCAAAATCTAGTGCCCTTCCTCCACTCTCATTTTCTAGACATTAGCTCATGTTCTTTGAAAACTACATGCTGCAACCTCACTGCTATCACAGCCTGCATTGAGCTGTAATTTGGGATGACTTTGGCTTCTGTTGTGATTAAATTGGACTCTTATCATAACCCAAATAGGAGCTCTCGTTATGTGTTTTCCCAGAACACAACAATATTGGCTCAGCCCCAAGCTGGCACTCTGCACCCCAGCCCTTGGCTGGGAAATGGTGTCTGTAAATACATCCACATGCAAACCCTCCTGTACACACACACCCCCCTCACACACACACACATCCACACACTGTTCCAGGCACTGAGATGTGACAGGGACAGAGTCTCCAGAGGTCGTGTGGAAGCTGCAAATTTATTTGAGATGTAAAAAACCACCTTGATGCTGTTTGAGACACCGGTTCCCACTCTTGGTGGCTGTGAAGCCATTGAAACTTTCCAGAGACCAGCATTTAATGAGACCGTACAAAAGAGTTGCTCCAAGTTTAGTTTAAATAATCATTATTTTTCCTTTTATTTGACAACCACCCCTGGTGATACCCTGTCCTCCCCCAGCTCCTTGCATTGCTGCCTATATTTAATAAAGGCAGGCAGCCCCACTTTCCAACTCTCTGTGAGCAGGGGTGGAGAAAACTCGTTGCACATCCCACCCATCTGAACTCCCTGGCAAGTCACTCGGGTCTCACTGTCTCCTTATTCTGCTTGTTTGAAGGATCTATTTTTTTAAAAAGTCCTTCAAACTGGTTGGTAACAAGCTCTGTCTCCGGATGCCAGAGGGACAACACAGAGCCACTTTGTGAAGAAGGAGGTTGGCTGTCCTCCCCACTCACAGGGAGAAGGGTCTGCCCCAGAAACGCACTTGGATGGTGCTGAAAGACGTTTGTCAAGTCCCCAAAGGGTCTCTGCACCTCCTTGGAGCCGGCCTTGGGAGAGGGAGGAGGGAAATCCCCATCCCAAGACTGTCTCTGTCACACTGGGAGATTAAGAATTAGCCTTTGTCCTTGGTAAAAGTCAGGGAGGGGAGGGACAGCTCCTGGGAGAAGCCTCACTGTGTCCAACACACTTAGGCCAAGATCGCGGCAACTTCCCTTGGCAAGCTGTCCTGGTCCTGTCCCCTCCCTGCATCTTCAGGCTGCTTTTTGATTGTCTTCAAAGGGCATTTCTCCTCTGCTGAATCACAGTGTGTTCTGTTCGTCCCTCTTTCCCAGACTGTAAAAAGGATGCTTTGCAAGAAGCACCCAAAGGAACTAAATGTTATAAATTCCCCCGGTGCAGGAGAGCAATTGTCTCTCAGGGCTGATACCCAGCAGCTGTGATCCCTGAATACAGTGTGCTTTCCACTGCAGCAAGCCTTTGCTTGGCAAAGCTTTTCCACCCAGTGACTTATCTGCGTGGGCAGCAACACTTCCCTGTTGGTCTCATTCTTCCAGCCTCCCTCTCCCACCTCAACCATTGTCAACCTTTCAGTCACAGCTGTGACCCAGTCTAGCAGCCCTCATTTCTTTTGGCCCCCTTTCAGGCTGTTTTGAGCTGTTTGACAAAGCCTTGGAATGACTTAATCCAAGGAGAGAAGGTTTGCAGTTGACATTTGCTGGAGGAACTCCTGGGTTTGGATTTCCTGCCTCCCTCTCAGCTTGGAGGAGGAGGTGTGTTCCTCGGTGACATAACGCCAGCAGCAACAGACTGAATAACTCACTCATCAGCCTTCCTGCTGCTCACAGGTTGCAGTGATAACTCTCTGCAAAAACCTCAGAGGCCCCAAGTCCTGCCCTGGCAGATCAGGGATCAGAGGTTTTGCTGTTCAGCACAAACATCCTGCAAACCTCCATCACTGGAAGGGTCACTTGCACGTCCTGTGATGTCACTGAATGTTTGTTGCTTGCTGGACAAGATGTGAGCTTTGCCTTCAGGTAGCTGAGCTTTGCTAAGTCCCTATTTGTTTATCACCCTAATTTTTTTTGCCTTTTCAATTTCTAATGAGATGGCTGGGTAAAAGCAAGAAATGAAGCAGGGCATCCAGGTATTTTCAGCCAGCTGGGAGGTAGTTTGTAATTTCTACAGGACACTATGAAAATGCCCTAGACACAAATTAAGAAGAAAAATCAGGTCTATAAAATGCTTTAGGGCATTTTTTTTTCAAATCTGATATATTTAAGAAAAATTGCTTTCTTCTGTGGCAAAAGAAAATAAAAGGAAATTCAAGAGAAAGTGCAAAATAGAAACAAAAGAAAGGCTCCATCATTCATGGTCCCAGTCAAAACTGTGCAACTGGGAATGCTACTGAATTTTTTAACAGGGAAAATGAGAAAAGAGGTTCCCAATTTTCCCTACTCCCAAATGTCTCCTTCCAGCAGTTCAGGTTTAAATCTAACTCTATTTTCAAGTCCTTTGCCAAGTTGGAGTATATTGGGGTTGCTGGCCTGATTTTTGATTTTGATTGGGGCTAAAACAGAAGAGAAAGCAGGAGGAGAGGCGTCAGTTCCAGAAAGTGTTTGCTGCAGGATGGAGAAAGTCCAGAGAATACAGAGTGTGCAAGGAAGATGCTATGGCCTGAAATGCAGGAGGTGACAGAAGCCCTGTGAGAAGTCTGATGGTGGGAGCTGAGCAGCCCCAGCATTGTTTGTGTGGTGAGCTGATGGGTGAAGAATGTCTGCCCTGAAAGTCAGTGAGGACAGATACTGGAGACCTGAGACAACAAATTCCTATTTAAGGCAGTGACAAAGGTGTGAAATGCATCATCATCAGGGACAGCTACTAAGCAAAGAGAGGTATTAAAACCAGAGACTTCGTGACTGCTCCACCCCTGGAATGTTCAGGTTGGATGGGGCTCTGAGCAACCCAGTCTAGTGAAATGTGTTCCTGTTCATGGCAGGACAGGGGGAATGCCATGAACTTTAAGGTTCCTTCCAACCCAAACCATTCTATGATTTATGATTCTAAAATTTGGGACTGGTCCATATTCCAGTCTGGAACAGGGGAGAAGCAAATCCTGCTGAGGTAAAAGTTCATGAGGAAGGTCTGAAATAAAAAAAAAAAAAAAAAAGGATGGAAATATTATGAGGTGTGGGAAAAAGAGGAGAGGCAAAAAGGGATGAAGCATTTTGACAAGGGATGTTCACAGTGCAGCAAGCTCAGTCCCATCTCCAGCCTGCTTGGCTGAAGGAACAAAGCAGAACAACCTTTCCAAAAGTACCTCAAAAGAATCAGAGAACAGCTCCTGCTGTGGCTCGTTCTTCAGCCTCCAGTTCAAACACAACTCGGGCTGTTTGTTCCCACAGTGCAGGGCTGACCCTGAAATCCTTCACGAGCCTTTGCTCACTGCAGCCCCAGCTGGGGGCAGAGTTCCAGCCATCTGCTGCTATTTTTAAAACTCCAGGTTGCAGACGGTTTTCTTTAGTTACCACCCCTCGGGGGATTGCCTTAAACAGAAGAGCACGGAGCAGCAGGGCCCCTGTGAGCATCCCAGGGATCCTGAGGGATTAAAGTGCAGCAGGAACGGAGGCAGGACTGATTTTGTACAAATGAGAGTGTTTAATGGAACATCCATTCCTTTGAAAACTCAGCTCTGGAGGGACTAGGAGGCTTCAGGCTTTGATATGTAGCCACCAGGCAGCTACTAGGCCAGCTGAGAGAACTACCAGCTGAATTTGGGTAAGGAAGATGTGGAAAAAGTGCATCACTGTCATTTCTGGGATTTGAGTGGGTGTTGAGGACCATAGAAATGGACAGATAAAGTTTTATACTCAGAAATTTCACCCTCCCTCTTGTTAGAAACATTACTTTATACACCCAAATTCAAGGTTTCTCCTACAGCCTGGTACCCCACGGGCTGCCCTTCCTACTTACACCTCCATTAGAGGAGGTTTTGGCTCCAGGTATTCCCAGGGAATGCCCCAATTTTGCCTTGGCTGTCCTGTCCCATGTCTCATAAAAGCCTGAGATCCTGAAAATCTTCACAGAACAATCTGCTTCCACCAGTCTGAGGGACAGATTAATCAGACAACCAAAGTGTTAATGTTCTGCTGGATTTCTATCTCAATATAGGCAAATAATTTCTGTCTATATCTAGATGTGATTAAGAGGCAGTTGACACATTTGAATATAAAATCCTTCTTTCTCACCAGACAGGACTAATTTAAAGTCTTCTCTAGTGCTTGTCATTCACACTGGCAAGGAATTACATTTTATTTTTGATCATTTATATATTTGCCCTTTAGATATTAAACTGAGCTATGAGTTCAAAACTGGAGTGTAAACATCTATGTCAAATATTGCAAGTGGTTTTATTTTCATTGAAAAATTTATGATTTTTTAAAAATATTTTGTTAAAAACTGTAGATGTTGTTTGCATATATCTGCAAAGGCAGGTACAAGGGAGACAGGAATCTGTTAGAGTCTGTTGAGATCAATATGTCAGGGAATTTTCCAGTTATTCAGCTAAACCTGATTTTGTGATCTGAATAGTTTTCACATTTCCCTAGCTGAATTCAGCAGACCTGCACTGACTTTAATAGATGTTTAAAAGATTGCCTCACATGTGGACTCCTACCTTGCCAACATCTAAATTTATATGTCTTGGCTTGCAAGTCCAAATACATCTTCTCTGGAATAACAGAAATACACTGTGCCTCAAAAATATTAAAAATAATAATCTGCTTCAAAACATCCACAGAATACACCATGAAATAATAATTTTTTCCCTCCCACAAAAAAGCAAAAATTAAAAAAAAAAAAGAAAAAAAAATTAAGCAATAAAAAGAACTGTCCAAATCATGTCTATGAATTTAATATCAGCTGCAAATTGAGTCTCCATCAAAATTCACCCAAGAACTGTGTTACATCTTTGCTGGAATAACAGGAGTTGGAAAAGTGTGTTCCACACAGACTCATTAGTAATTTTACATAAGTCTGGCCCACATGCTTTTCCATATGTGAGGCTACATACACAGGATTTTATACACCTACATCTGCACACTTTGCTTTCCTGAGTCACATGGAAGTCATACTCTAGTCTGAGAATCCAGCTTGGCACAAGAGTGTGGGATCCCACTGGTTTCCATACCTCAGCTACCATCAAATCCCACATATTGCCAATTAATTAAATCTGCAAACCTCGCAGCTCTTCCAGTTCTATTCCATTATCTTTATTCATGTAAAACACTCAAGTGACTTTACTAAGTGAATCTCTTAGATCTGTGCATTATTTAAATCATTTATGTTGATTTATAACTGGAATAAATGTATGGTGCTGAAACCCTACAGTATTTCTGAGGCTATTATTAAAATATAACAATGAATTCAATGTTTGAATGGGCTCAGGAAACAGCTATTATTTATCAGGGAGCCAAAGTCAAGGCTTTTTAACAATATTGGACAAAACTGGTTAATTGGACAAACAATCCTTTAAGGAAAGAAAGAGGTTATTGTTCATGCAGTGGAAACCCCAGCATAATAATTAACCACATTGGATGTTTTGACAAAGGTCAGGGGCAATAGAAGCTCAAAATGCTTGAAAATCCATGTGAGAAATCCTCATGTGACAAGGCAAAGTACTTGAAAAAGAACATAAACACAACTCAAACTCACGAAACTGAAGTGCCTGACTCACTTACATGTTCACACAGAGACTCAGTCCCTCAAAGCCAAAAGTTCAAGTTCTGGACATGTCCACAGCTTCCCTCTTGCCAGACCTTGACCAGGAGTCAGAAATCAGTAATTTCTCTAAGTTCTCTGAAAATAGTCACTCCCAGATTCCACATATCAAGAGGACCAGGGCTCTTCCCAAAAGTGTCATTCATCTTGTTTGATTTTAACTTTTCAGAAGTTCATTTCCATGTGCCCACTGGACAGAGAGAGGTGGCAACTGAGAGTAATTCCCTCCTAAAATGTCACCAAGACATATTATTTCAGGATATGTTTGTATTAGTAAATGAAATTTCCCAGTGTTTCTCTGCTAAACCCAAGGGCAAGTATGATAGGATCTGTAATCAAACAACTAAAAGTCTCCTCCTCCCCTTCCAAGGTGGCTTCATCCAAAGTGCTTATGGCAAGAGTTTCCTTGGCAGTTCTTGAGCAGGTGTTTTCTTGGGGTTTTACAGTGGTGAAGTACAACTTTCCCATTCCTTCGAGACTTTTACCTGCGAGCCGTGGACAAGGAAATGTGGACCTACCTTCATTAAACATTTTCTCTGCCTCCTGTAGACAAAGGCTCTTGCAAAAAGATGTAGATGTGGCAGCCTCAGTAATGACAAGAATGAGAAGGAAAATGCCCCACAGACAAAATACCTGCCTGTGGCAAATTAATCACAGTCTGTCAGTTCAGGGCTCCTTCATTAATCACCTTTGCAAATAAAGACTCGTTGAAGTACACTTAGAAGATTAACAGAAATGGAATGACATGGACTAGCAAGGAATGTGTGTCAAATTGGCACTACCCAGATCTTTCTGGCTCTCACAGATTGAAATAGGTGGTTGAGAATCACTCCCTTGCCTGGCTTGAGTCTTGACCAGCCAGAGCTGAGGTCAGATCTCTTACAGCACACATGAAAGTACTAATGTCCCCTCCCTTGTACCACCAAACACTTTTCACGCTACCATGACAACACAAAGCACTGGAAAGCCAGATAGAAATAGAACTCAGCTCCTTTTTCACTCCTTGAACAATGTTAAAACAATTTTGGGTAAATCAGATCTGGCTCCAAGACAGAAAATACAGTTACAGTACAAGTGGCCTCTCTTCCCACACAGGACTGATGGGATGTAGTATCAGGCAGGCCCATCCTTTCCTTCTCCCCTCTCCCCTTTCATGCCAGGTTGTTCTCCATTAAGCAATAACGTGAAATGATGAAACAAGAAAAAATTGTAGATTGGGAAAACAAGTGTGTTCTGCACCTTGTTGTTTTTATAGTCACGACTGTCTTTTGGACACGTTGGTACCTGCAAGTGCTCCAGTTACTTTTCAGGGGAAAAAATAAAATAAAATAAAATAAAATAAAAACAAAACAAAATAAAAAAAATAAAAAGAAATTAAAAAATAAAAATTAAAAAAAAAAAATACAACAGAAAAGAACTATTACTATTTCCAGCAATTGCACTTAACAGCCACTTTTTTGCCAAGGGTTGCAGTTTGGCTCCCATGCTTCCAGGGAACATTGTGTTGTTTGATTTCAATGGCAAGGAAAAAATGAGTTAATAAATGGTCCCTCCAGGTTTTTGTGTAGGAGTAAGGATACACCCTCTAAAATGGGGAACTTCAGCACAAGCTGAAGGGAGAAGAGATTAAATGGAGGGATCACCTCTCACTGTTATTAGTCCTTCTTGGGGCCTTGAAAATAAAGGGTGGAGGAAAAGAAGAGAAGGGGGAAATAAATTTCTAGAAATGCTACTGAAAAATGGGCAAATAATATCACTATGTTGATCATTTTCCACAAGCTTCTTAATCCCTGCTGTAAGACAAGAATAGAAACAAAACAGAGGAAATGGCACAATGAGGGCAATTCATGGCAAACTTTAGAGCATGACAGGTCAGGAAGTCCAGGAAACCATGAACAGGGGAGTGTATTGAGTTTCTGGGATTGTTTTTTTTTAACAAAATCTATAAATCTCATAACACAATGATTGAAAAAGGTGCAGACCTTTCGTTCAGGCAGGCACAGCTCAGGGGCAGTGGGGTGTAGAGTTCAGCCAAGGTGAGAGGAGAAAGAATCCTTCTGAGTGTTAACAAAGTCCACAGAAAAGTTGCCTTGCGTGCCCTCTGTCACCTCCCTCCATCTATTCTTTTTTCCTGTGTTTATTTTGTGCTCAACCTTTACCAAATCCTAAAGTATACCATGTTTTTTCACACTGTTACAGGCAATAGGCCTGACATCCACATCCAAAGACTTAAATAGCTGTGGAGGAACAGGAATACCATGGGCACGTGTCCATGGATACGTGGAAGCAGTCAGGAGCACAGGTCCCTAGAAAGTTTTACCAGGAAACAGAGACACACAGCAATAAATAACTGATATGATGGTGAATTGGGGGTTTATAAGTTGAGAAATAGTTGAGGTCAACTTTTGCTCTTCCAAAACAAATAACAGACTATGACTGTCTTCAGCAGGAATAGGATTTCATTGAGAGGGTTTAAACTAAGTCCTACTACTGTCAAATCAGAATTTAGCCTGTTAATTTTCTTTGTAGATCTGAACATATTAGATTTGCCCAACAACAAAAGGGAACCTTGAAGTCGACAAGAATTGTGCCTTTTCAGGAACATCATTCATAGCCCTACATGACACAATAATTTCAAGAATCTAACACTATGTGATCTTATCAATGGCTAATGTCTAATTAGCAATTAATCTATTTAAACAGAGGTTTGATTTCACAATTCAGCTTTGCAAAGTCTATAAAAGGATGCATATTTTCTTCCCCAGAAGAAATTCTTGGCTAAGTTCCGTAACGTGAGGCAACTTAAATACCCAAAATATGGTACTTTCAAGGACATCAGGCTTGAATGAAACCCAGAACCATTCTTGTCATAGATGTTTACTAGAACCCAGGCTTCACCTGAATCATAACAGCCTTGTTCTTAATATAATTTATTGTGTGACTCTTGGCATGTCCAGACTTCAGCTGGGTAAGAGAAGGAAAAACACTGAAATACTCTGAGAAACTCTGCATTAGTATTATTGTGTTATTCTAATTTTTAAAAACATGAAGCTGTGAATTGTGGCTGGTGCAGCTGGTGGATATGGAAGCACAATGGAAGCTTCCTGGAGTATTGGCTGTCATTATGTTGGGTTTCAATTGCCTTTCTTCACTTGCACGTGTTAAAAGTCTACGTAGAGTCGAGTAACACGAAATCTAAAATTAAATTGCCACAGTTACAATGGGAAGGCAGAATTTGTATTTAATTCTAAAGATAGATGGCTAAAGTTAGGAACCATATCTCCATAGATTGCCTATAGAGTCAATGGAGTGACAGGGCTTTCTCCAAGCGTGAATCCAAAGCACCTTCCCCGGGTTTCTTCCAATTTGTCTCATGCTGGAACATGCAAAAACCAGTAGATAATTTGTCAGCTGCCTAAAACACAGAGCAAGAGCCCCTGAACACCCCTGGGATCACATCTGGCCCTCAGACAAAACTAAGTGGATCATCTTTGCATTGCTCAACATTGCCCAGGAAAAGTTTGGGAGACTGTTAGTTGGGATGGCCCGTACAGGCACTGAAAATCATGTTCCTTGACTTGGGAATATTTCCCTCTGCTTTGTCTCTTACAGGGACTGCAGGTATTTGTGTGCTGTGGGCTGCTTGATGGGTGGCTACTGAGACCATGGTAGGTGGTTCCCAGGTAATCCATGGAAGCATCTACCCTTTATCATCTTCCCTGTGAGGGTGGGGAGGCCCTGGCACAGGCTGCCCAGAGAAGCTGTGGCTACCCCATCCCTGGAAGTGCTCAGGGCCAGCTTGGATGGGGCTCTGAGCAGCCTGGTCTAGGGGGTCACATCCCTGCCCATGGCAACGGGGTTGGAACTGGATGCCATTTAAGGCCCCTTCCAGCCCAAACCATTCCAGGATTCTGTGATTTTTTTGCTCTTAGAATGTGCAACAAGTATAGAGATTTGTGCCTGGGAGTCACCAGAAAACTCCTATCAGTCCACAGGTCAGGAATTCTCAGTGCTACATCACGGGAGCTGTTCAAACAAATGTTTTAAGTCCCAGGCTTCAAACAAATGTTTTAAGTCCCAGGCTTGCTCTGTCAGGGAGATTTTGTTGAGTTTCTGGCTGATGACATTTGCTCACTTGACATTTGCAAGTGGGTTTCAATAATACTTGCTTCTTCGTGCTTTTAATTCCTTTGCTGGGTGTCTTCCCGATGTTTTACTGAGATGATAATAACTTTGAAGTGTTCTTGTCTAGCACAAAGCAAAACCCTTTGTGCCAGGAGTGAACAGCCATGGCCTGAATTGCTGTTCTCAGTTCAGGATCTAAGCACTACAAAAGCACCTTAAGTGCACTATTAAGCTTTGCTTTCTTTAAGAAGAAGGGAGGGGTTTAAGCCTGGAATGCTGCTGAATTTTTTTTTTCTTAATTTAATTTCCTTAAGAGCCACTCTAAATTGTTTAAACATTATCACTGTGAATAAATGGTCCTGTGGAAGGTGTCCCTGACCATGGCAGGGGGTTGGAACTAGGTGATTTTTAAGGTCCCTTCTAACACAAAACTTCCAATGATTCTATGATTCTATAAAATACACCAAAAAAAAATCATAATTTGTTTACATTGATTTGGGTTGTTTCTTTAGTGGTTTTTCACTAATGAAACAACTATGGTACACCTTTAATCTATTTTATTTATTATTTTGGTGATCATAAGCCAGTGCAGCTAACATGGCATAGGCCTATTACATCCTAAAGGAGAAGCCAGTCTTGTTTGTCTTCAAAGTTTTGGACTTTGAAGTGCAGAAGATAAGCCAAGATATAGCTCTTTGCAGGGTGTAGCCTAAGGAACAAATTGTGAATCTCACATTTCTTCCATCACCAGCAGTGTTAATTTACCTCAAGCTTGTCAAAACAAACTGTTCACTTTGGGTGACTTCTGCAGCTGTTCTGGCTCAGATTTTGTAAGGCAAAAAAAAGTTAATTTGGAGTCAATGGGTGCACTGGGACAACAGCAAATAAAATTGAAAAGATGTTCTGGAAAGTGGGTAGAAGGTTGTGGGATCTGCTTCATTTCTAAGTATAATTTGGATAGAGTTTAATTCCAGGTGAGGGCCTGCTTTGCCTACCATAAAAACAAGGAACACTCCTTTCCCCAAAAAGGGTAGCATCAAATCAAAAGAGCAGTCAGGAGTGGAAAAGCAGAAACTGCCTCAGTCTTACCACCTGAAGAATGGTACAGGAAATGAAATTGCACTGTATTACACAGCAAATCAAAAATCAAGAATCATGAACAGTTCTTGTGTTAGCACAACTGATTTTGTTTATTTTGAAACCACCCCAAAACCCAATCATGCTCTATGTACACAGACAATACATGGGATAGCACACCAAGTGTAGACAAGAGAGATAAAATGTATTCTGGTTTATTTTGCTGGTGATTTTCCTTTTTATTACTATTTTTTTTCATTGTACATCTGCTCAAGTTGATGAAATGATCCAACCCATATGGATTTCTGTGTCAATCCTCTCTCAATTCCCATACCTCACTGTCTCTTTAAGAGGAGACATCCCTCCCACTGCCCCTGGGGTGTTTGTCTGAATGGTGGACTGTGCTGATTTTTATTTAGATTCCCCTGGGCCTCATTTCTTATGGAAAACTGTTTAGTGCAGAACAAGTATATCAGCATGTATCTGCTTTAACTATATTCTACAGTTAGTAGGTAAGACCAGCTAATGCCTTGGGTTACTCAGGAAATCATAAGTAGCACACACACAAAACCAAAAAGAGAAAATAGTCTTCCAAATCATTTAGAGTGTTGATTTTCTCCACGTTTCCAGTGTCATTTATTTTGCTAAGCACTGCTGCAATTCTTTTCTTTCCACTTGTCTTTATGCTCTTGTTTTCTTACAAAACAGTATACTAGGCTTTCTGTATAAAACATATATATAAACATTTATATATATATATATATATATATATAAAAAAAACAAAGCAACGACACCCAAAATGGACTTACACACAGGTATGTATTTGTCCCTCATTAGAAAATAGACTGTGTGTACATCTATTTGTTGTCCCTGAATGTCACAGCGCTGGCTATTGGAATGGGGTCACAAAGAAAGGGGACTTCTTTTCTCCTTGTTTTGCTCTAAAACATGCAGATAAATTACATAAGATGAACAAAAGCAGAGTAGTCACAGGAACAATCAGATCCTGTTCACACACCGGCACCATGTTGTTCTTGTGGCCATTGTTATTACTACTCTCCTATTTGACTTCTAGTTATTACTTCCCAGGAATTAACGTATCTGTACATTTTTTTGTCCCATATTTTCTCCCCTCACCATGAGCTGGATGCAGATTTAGGGAGAATGAAAACATTGGAAAGTCTAAAGGATCCCAGGACTCTGGAGATTTTTACCCTGCTAAACTTTTATCAGAGAAGATCAAGCATTTACAAAATTACGGTTAATTCTACATAACAAGTAATTTTTAGTGGCCTTTCATTCCAAAAGAGACTTTTGGACAATGATTTGAGATAGATTTTCCTGCGCATTGCTGGCATTGGATACCAGCCTTGCATTTTTGTATACATGCTTTTTTTCAGATGTAAGTCCCGCATTATGATGGTTCTCTGTCCTCAATATCTATTCTTTCAGCAAACAGACTGGTCATTTGAACTACTTATCATTACTGAGTGATGTGGTGGGAGAACTGCCCATGCTAAATACACCAGAAAATTTGGTGCTAGCAAGGGAGGGGTTAAATTTCAGCCCAATTTATTTAGCTCATGCAAAGGTGTCTAAAAATGACTTCTTGGCCCAAAGACTCTATAATTGAAAAACCACAGATATAAAAAAAAAAATAATAATATTATGAGGATTGGGGGTATAAAAGGGAAAACTGTATTGAATTAAAAAAACCAAAGTACTGCTTGCTGGTTTACAAAGAGTCTATAACACTGATAAAATCTTCGGAAACCAATGTGCTGCTTTTTTTTTCTGTTTTTTTTTTTTTTTTCTTTTTTTATTTTCCCCTCTTCCTTGTTCCTCCATTATTTGGGCTTCATTTCCACACGGGAGTTCATGTCATCTCCTTCCAGGTCATACTCTTCCACCTGGCCACTGGTCCACACCTTCATGCGGTCGGTCAGGTCGCTGGTCCTGGGAGCCAGGATGAAGTCGTAGATCAGGGCAGCACTTGCTCCTCCAATGATTGGGCCAACCCAGAAGATCTGAAACACAGATCCAAGCCCAGTTAATGCATCAGGTCTTTCTACCCTTGAAGCTCTTCTGCAAAGCTCCTCATTCTCACAGAAAAAAATTACGCCGAGAACATTAAATTTACACCGAAACCTGAATGTTTACTTAACCACGTGGCAGGAGACCAGGAATTTCTCACCATGAATTGCTGATAGACCTGGAGGTGAATAACTGTGACTGGGTTGCCAAGTTCTGACATTTAAAATCAAGTATCTACTGCTAAAACTTCTCTGCTGCTCCAGATAGGTTTGGCAGCAGAGCACAATTTCAAGGACAACAGGGCATTAGATTCCATTCTCCCATTAACTTCCAGTGATGAGTTAATTTGAAAGTATTACTTAAGAAGGACCTAATTAAAGATTTAATTTCCTATTAGCTGCTCTTTAGTTGTGATATTACTGTAATTAAACTGATCTAACCACTCAAGGCAAGTGAAGTTCGGAAGGAGAGGTAATAAAAGGATTTTAGTAGACAGGTTGATTTTATTAGAAATAACTGATGACATTGAAGGATTTGAAAGGCCAAAGAGTCACTGAGTTTGAAAAATTTTTCTTTTATTCAGCAATACCACTAGTGTAACGTAATTATTACCTCCATCTCCTTCTGCCTGCACAAAAGATAATAATTTTTCTATTAAGTTCTGAAAATACCAGCTACTAGCTTAGTTGCTTAACTCTAGAATCCCAATAGAAATTTTTGTGGGAAATATTTTAAAATTTCCCCAGTATCCTTATTTTGTATTTTATTCTTTAGATTAAAATGACATCCATACCCACAGTTTTCACAACCCGTTATAGTATCACTCGATTTCCACCAATGCCTATGCAACTGACTGCCAAAATCATGAGTAGGAGAGTTGGAACAAGTTACATTTTATATATTCAAGAACACATGCTCATTTACAACTTTTTTATCAGCCTTCTTTATTGAGCTTTGGTGAAATCAATAAATTTCTGTGAAGCTGCTCATTTTAACCACATTTAACCACAGGGAATAATCTAAAATTTATAGTGTTTCCAGAGCACTCATCCTTGAAAACACATAAGCAGGCACTTAAAACTTTAAGATGCTGAACATTTTATTGGCTCTCAAATATTGGATGATCCATTTCAGTTTATAAACCTGCTTAAGAATCTTCCTAAATTGGGTTTTACCAGATTAAGCAGCAGCACTTTACAAACTCGGTTTAAACAATAAATACACAACACAGGATTTTGTGTAATAAGGTTTAAACATGTAAAATGTTCAAAATAAATAAATATAAGGGGAAATAACCAAAGAAAATCTACTGCATTACTTTGAACACAGAGACTGAATGAGCCTGAGGACTTTCTGATTGCCTGAGGCTGGTCAGGAGCAAAGGGACACTTTTTGTTGTTAAATGAAATAGAAATGGCAGCTCACTGAGCTGGTCCTATTGATACGTGTTAAAGTGTTTCTGATATTGTGGGTTATGCATATTCAGAGGCTCTTTTGAAGTAAAGGAATATATCCAACTCACCCAGTGGTTTTCAAAGTTGTTGGCGATCAGCGCCGAGCCAAAGGATCTGGCAGGGTTAATTCCACAGCCGGTGTAGTCGATCTGGGAGGGGGGAAAGAGAACCAGTGTGAGGCACACGTGGCACCCCCATTTCACAGCGGGGCAGGTGGCAGCCTGCAGCATGGTTTGGATGCTCACAACAGCTTTATTCACCCCACCCGTTCTTCCTCGGAGAAAGGAGGAAGAATGTTTGCCACAAGTTTGTCCTGTCCCATCAGGAAAACAGATCCTACACGGCAGTGCCTGCCAGATGTGCCACCTCACCACTCGCTGCCACAGCCACACAGCCCACGAAAGAAGGGTTGTGTGTGTTGCAGAAACAGGGAGAGTCTCAAAAGGGGAAGGAGAGGGCAGAAACTATCGCTGCCCCATCATCTTCCTGCCTTCACTGGCTCGTCCCGGGGTGGGACATTGCAGGTACAGATTGTGAGGGCTAAAACTTACAGCAAGCAGATGCCCCAAGGCAACAGAGAGACCAATGGCCAAGGGTGCTGATCCCGAGACATCGTTCCTTCTCCGGTCCGTGGTGGCCAGGACACACAACACCAGCTGGAAGGTGGCAATGATTTCGATCCCCAGTCCTTGGCCTGCATTGATTCCCTCTGAAAGCTGCAGGGGGGCAAGAAGGACAATGTCACTTCATGTTCCTACCTGACTTCAACCAGTGTAAGAAATTTTTGTAGGATCTATTTTCTCATTAGGAAAATGGAGACCTGCACAGCCGTTTCTTTCCTCGGGTGAGTTTTGCTTAATGGGGGGAAAATAAAAAAAAAAAAGGGGGGGGAAGAAAAAGTGAATGGAAATTAGTTTTGAACCTTGCACTGCTGTAGTCAAGTCTAGGCATAAGCAAATTCCTTGGTGATTCACCGTGGTTGAGTGGCTGCTGAATCCAGACAAAGCAGACACTCAACAACTGCACAGAATGAGAACAGAACTGATCTACACGTGAGAAACAAATGAGTCAGAGATTCTCCCTCAGCAGAGTTTACTTTTTCAGAAGTGATTTGTGGTGCCTGAGGGCATTCACTCATTGCTTCTGAGATTTCCACATTAATATTAAGATACCTATACTGGGAATCAACTGGCTGAAAATATTCCTCTAATGCCACGTGCAATGACCTGAGATATCAAGTGTTTCTGTGGGACTGGTGGATATAACACAGATTCTACAGAAGACCACAGGTGACTAAAAACCCTCTTGATGTCAATACTTAGGCAATGTATCCCTAACTTGGACAGGTAATGGATGTAATCATTGGAGAGGAGATCCATTCAGCTGATGCAATGTAGGTGATCATTGAAAGCTCTGTCTTTTATTTTGTATAGATCTCATTTGACTACAAAGAGCTTGGGCACTTAACTCACATGCAGATTCTTTTTGGCATCTTAGACCTAAATTAAATGTCATTCAACTTCTTTGGGATCCATAAAAGAGCACCCACAATTAAGGAATCCTCAGGAGTTGATGGGAGAAATATTTCTATTTCCTCCTGAAGCAAAGCAGATTGTCTAGAAAAACTCAGACTGGCAGACATAGATATTCCAATGGTATTATTAGTCATGAAATCAGCAGAGTTTCTTATAAATGTAAATGCTGTATGACACACTGAAACCACAGTAATCACATAAATTAACATTACAGTCTAGAAATGATGCCAATATTTCAGGAGTACTGATGGAAATTTGTGCTTAACAAGAAACCATGGAGCTAAAACATTTTTATAACAAGTTTTGAGTTCTCCTTCTAATTTCTGTGTTCAGTGGTGTCTTCAATAAGTCAAGGCAAGACTGTTACTGAGCTGAATAACTTGGTGTTAAGCAGAAATAACTCAATTGCATGGACAGGATGAAACATGAGCTTGGACACAGGCCAGAGAAATTGAGACTGGGAGCGACTCGGAGTAGGAAGCAAACTCTGCAAAACTTCTGCTCAAAAATACTGCTGTCAGTAGGTTATCCCTTCTGTCAGAGCCTCTGCATTGAAAATTGCTGGGTCATACATGGCAAAACTATAATTACATGTTATTGTAATCTGTCCAGAATAATGAAACTATAGGAAATCGTGCCATAAATCTGATTTTGTGGGTTTATGCCCTAATTTTCCCCAAACTAATATTTCAATGACATTAAAACTTAAAGACATTTAACTGAACTCTTTCACTATCCACCTTTTCTACTCACTTTTCTTGTTTCTTTTCCGTGACAAAGTAGCATCATATCTAACTTTTAAGCACTGAAAAAAAAAAATCTCAGTTTTTAGTCAGCATAAATCTGATTAGCTACACAAAAACAGTGAAAATAAACTGATTTCCAAGTCCTGCTAATCTGAAGTGCAATAATATATTTTTATGTCTTGTTCTTCAATATGCAGGAGTGATATCCTCTCAGTTAAAAGCAGTTTATCCACAAATAGAAGAGAATTTTGGTTGAAATGGTGGATATTTTGGTTGCTTCAGCATCCCTACAGTAGAAATGGAAATCAGTTAATGAAACCTTCAGCATTAATAGGACTTACATGTGAGAAGTATCAGTTTGAAATATATATATATGTATGAGGCAGCACTGAATTCCTGATATATCTCTAAATTAATGTTCTATTACTTAAGTCATCCCCTGTTAAAAATAAACAGTTTTTCACTGCAGAGATGGTGGGACTTGTGGATCTCAATAAATTAGATCTTCAAAGGCATTTCCCTGATATCAAAAGTAATTTAGGAATCTGGATTGTAGACTCCCTGGAAAATCCTACTCACATTTGGAAGGCCAAATGGCCAAACTTAAGTCCAGGTGTCTTAGCAAATAAGTGATGATACACACACGCCCAAAAGCAGAGAAGAAACTAAATTCTTTTCTATCATAATGCAACTTTTAAACCCCAGAGAATCCATATCTGAGATCTGACGCATCAATGTCAACATTTCACAAGCCCTGACATTTTAAAAGATTAAACCATCAGGCTTCCCCTTCGTTGGAAGGGCTTCTGTAAAAGACAAAAGACAATGAGAGCAAAACTGTGTTTTAAAAACCTGTGATAATCCTTTTCTTTGAGAGGTGGAAATCATATTCTTCCTCTCCCTCCAGGAAAAACACATCCTCCAGCTGACGTGGCTTGAGGTCATTCTCCCTGCTAATCAACACTTATTGACGGGCTGTGTGGAATCAAAGAAAACCTGGAAATGTCATAGGAAAGCTCTTGCTTTCCTCCAGTGTGTAATTTTACACAGCCTGCCAGGAACGTAAGATCCCAGGGCAAGGGCTCTGGGACCTGTTCCAAAATGAGGCAAACCCAGGCAAACCTTGGAAGTTCTGCTTTGCTGTGGCATAACGGGGAGAGTGGGAAGGTGCACCTCCTTGTATCAAGTTAAAATGTACATATGCATGTGTATATTTATGTTTATATCATCCTTGTTCACGGAGTATTTGTGTTACCCAGCTAACAGTGCAACATGGGGCATTTTGCACCTTTTGAATCTGCTGGTTTAAGCTCTTGGTGGAACCAGGTAAGCACAACCAACATGACTTTGTTGTCCTTCCCTTGTATTTTCCATTTGTTATTCTGGTTTTTTTAAGGGAAGCTTGGATTTTTTTAGGATACTTGGCTCAAGAAGCTTCAGGGCTGCCTAAAGCTTAATCCAAATCTAGTAGGAAGCAGTACTGTGCATTAAACCTGACTAAAAATCAACAGCAGGTCTTAACATCTGGCAGTCTGCTACAGAGAACATCAAGAATATGAAGTTACCATATCTCTGATGCCTAAATAGACAAAATAATGCCTCAAAACATAATAAACAGCCACCTCTACTGCAGTGTTGGGGTGAAGGGCCTTTTCCAGTGACTGTACCCACACTGCAATGACATTCTTCCCTTCATTGGTCACAAGGTCTGTGGGTTGATATTTGCCTCTGATGAATCTGCTGGAAACCTCTGACATCTCATCCCAGCCAAAAATGGTCATTAAAGTCACAGCAAAAAATGTCAGAGGAGAGGGAACAGCTCAGTTCTGAGCTTCTCATGCTTCAGACTTGGGAGACTTGAGTAAATTCAGTGCTGGAAGGAACCAAACACACTTTAAGGGCTGAAAATGAAACACACAGGCCCATGTTCATCTCCAACACAGTTTCCCATTTCCCATAGGAGTCTATCCAGGCTTCTTCTCCTTTTTTGTTCACATGAATAATTCCATGAAACTTCATTTTTAAGGCACTATTTTGACAGAAGAGGGACCAGAAACACACATGAGAAATGGGTTACATCATTGGCAAGAGCTGAGAGTTAAATGTAGATACATTTATCTGATCAGCTGAATCAGTCTTGGCTGCATTAACTTGAACTGAGTAATTGTCTCTTGGCTGTCACAGCACCCAGAAGACAAGTAGAAACCTCCATGTAAACACACCAAGGGAGGTGTATCCTGTGAGTAGAATTCCACCATTTCCAACAATAATGATTGTATGATTAATATTTTTACCCCAGTTCACTGTGAATCTGAACAACTTCATGGAATAAAAATCTGCTGGAACTCAATAAATGTACAGAAATCAAATCTTATCCAGAAAGCTCCTGGATTGCAGAGATGCAAATGATTGGGACCTAAGGAAGCACTTAAGGCAAGTTGGAGCCCTCTGCTTTGCATTACTGGAGATGGAATGGGTCCCCATTCAAATATTAACTTTATCTGTTAATGCTGCTCCTGAGAAATCCAGTTTGAATTCAGTGCTGACCCTGCTTTGAGCAAGAGGTCGGACCAGAAACCTCCCGATGTCCTTTCCAAGCTGAAATATTATATAAGGGACCTTAGTTCTTTGGAAAGGTTCTTCCTAGGGGAAGGTTTGGGGCAGGACTGCCTCAGTGCTCCTCTGGCTCAGCTGAGTTAATGCCTAGAAGCAGCTGGTGACAGAAGGAAATAGAGGAACATCAAGTGGTGGATCAATCCCCGTGAAGGCTCTGAACAGATCTACCAGTGATACAACACATACAGGTCAGTGACTCAAGACATGAGCTGTAATCAAACAAGGACTGTTAAACCTGAGGTAAATATTAATCAAAAATCATTATCTAGCCACGAACATGGGAGTAACCATCTGAGAGGAACACCTGCTTTTTGTCCTAGGAAATGGGGAGCAGTCGCGTTGCTTCCAGTTCTCCACATCAGGGAGGAGGTAGGAACTGTGGAATTTGTTTCTCAGAAGTGCCCTTAGCTGCCATGTTTAGCTGACTGACTTCCACAGCAACAATTTGGGCAAATTAATGGTATGTTTTCTTTCCTTTTGATTTTTTTTTTCTTTATATAATTTTTTAGGACAGGATATTTGTCCGTTGTCCGCCTTCAGAAGAGAAATGGGGACAGGAAATTAAACTGGCCCAAGGTAAACCCCACTGTGTACTTCTCTGGTGCCTTCATATTTTTCTCATTATGAGCAAAAGTATATCAAGTCCAAACCTGTTTCCCGTTATATGGATAAGACAGTTTGTTATGCAAGGTGGTTCCATCACGTGGTGCTGTGCTCCACCTCATCCAACAAACCCAGGATTGTAGCTTCTAGGGTCCAGCTTACTTTCATATAACAGGGATTAGTTTCTCATTGTTCCTGAAAAATCATAGGCCTCTGGAATTGGAGAGGTCTATTTTTTAGCAGGGGAATGTCAGCTTTCCCCATTCTTATGAAACACCACTGCAAGCCCTGCTGGCTGGTGTGCTTCAGAAGGAGAAAATTTAAGGCAAAGCAATTTAGTGAGACATATCACTAATGGCTGGGACTTCTTTTCTTTGCATATCTCAGCCATCCCCACGAAATTATTACCTTATCTCTGCCATGGCAGATATTTTTCTTAAAAGTAGATCTTCAGTATTTTATTAAAAAAAAACAAACTCTTGCAATCTTACTGCATTTTATTCCCGCAGCTTAAACTTTCCCTTCTTTGATTTTCCTTCTTTTTCTTAATAAGTGAAACCCTTCACATGAATTTAAATGGTTCATTCTCTCTTCTTCACCCCTTGCTTGAAATATTAATTATGCTTCTTTATACCAACTATCATTTCAGTGCTTAGCTGGGCAAAGTTCTTCAATACAATGTTCTTCAAATGTAACCTCAGAAATTCATGTCCCTACTTCCCTGCAAACCATCTCCTTCTGCCTCACCTGCCATTTTTTCAGACTTTTCTCACTCTTTCAGCTCCAGCTCTGTCATGAAAAGAACTCGACAACTTCCACCTTGATAACATACCTTTTTTCTGCTGGAATTCTGTCCCAGATCTCCATAGCTATAACTCTTCCTTTAATTGATAGTCAAAATTTATTCAGAGATTTTATCCCTGGCTATTTAACTGCAGTTATTCACTTTAACAATATCCCTGTGAAATGGATGTTTCTATACCCATTGAGTGTTAGGGATTCAGAGAGTACAAAAGTCTCATTTTTTTAGGAAGTAGAGACAGGCAAAGATCTAAAGAGTTTCACTTAAAATTATATGACAGGAGCACTCAGAACCTGCTTATGAATTAGCTTTGGATCCTGTCCTAGATCAACAACAGAAACATTCAGCAGAACCTGGGGACAAAACATATTGTCCTCTGTTAGATTATCCTTCCTATAAATACAGCCTTTAGAGTTCTAAAGGAGACTCATTCAATTCCCAAAGCAGAAATCATGTTTTCCGTTCTTTGGGCAGCAGACACCCTCCAGGAACAGGATTAACCTCCCTCCTCCCACCCTCCCTGAGGGCTGAGGAGAAACCAGCCAGGGCTTTGTGTCACAGCAGCCTGCTGAAGAGAAGAGAGATGGTTTAATTTATATTAAACCAGGGCACATAAAGTTTTTTATGTCAGGTCAGTGACAGGCAGTAAAAGTCAGTCCCTCTATAGGACTTGCATTTGGCACAGCTGGTTGGGGACAGACCATTTGTCTTATTTACACTTTCACTTTTTCATGTGCCTCTGGGAAAGCTGTTTTTGGGGAAGCAATTTTTTTTTGTTGTTAAATCTTGCTGCTGAGAAATAAACACCTTCTGTTCAGAGGATGAGGAATTGTGAGATTTCGTATTTTTTTTCTTTATCCAGCAAATAGTTAATTTTCTGTAACATGTGAAGCACTCATTTATATCACAGAGCTGTTTGTGATCTCCTGTATTACCATCCCAAAAGGAGACAGTCTTTCAATGGAGAATTTTTGGGAATATCTGAATTTTGAGCCTAATAGGATCTTCCTTTCTATGTTGTTACTGGAATAACCAGCTGGATTTGCACAAACCTCACAATATGGTTCTTGGCAATTGCACCAAAGTGATATTTTATATTTCTAGACAAACACTCCAGCAAAACTGTGAAGTTTTCAAACTTTCCATGTCTGAGGGAGTTCATACAGTCAGTCTTGTGCAGCCTTGGCATTTCCATGCAGTTAAAAAGCAGCTCTGAGTATGTGCAACGTATTTCAGGAATAAGGGGAACAGTTCCAGCTCCTTCATTTCACCACCTTGTTCATCAGGCAAAAAGTCATAACAAAGGAAGGAAAAGGGGCCAAACCCGACCTTACTCATTCCAAACACAGTCAGCATTGCCTTCAGGAGAAGCTGTGTGTGTGTGTAAGGAAATGTGCCACAGTTCTGCTCTGAAAGCATCCATTGACTTCCCTCAGCACAGAGTTAGTGTCAAGAACCTGGAAAAGTTCAGGTTTCTGTGATACCTCTCAGTGGTTCCTCAAGAGGGGATGCACGGGGGTCACCCAGGGAAGCACACAGAGCATTTCTTTACTCCTTTCTAGTCTACAAGTGCCAAAAGAGAAACCCATTGCAGAGATTTCAGGCTGCATTTTTGCCCTCCTGCTGTTTATAGTTTCCTCCAGGATGCCTGTCAGGCTCTGTATATTTGATCTAACAGATTGATGTTTTGCCTTGGCCTCAGATCTCATCAGTGGAGCTGCAGCAGATAAACACCTGCACCAGCTTTGGCTCTGGATGCCAGGAAGAGCAGCACTTCCCCATCAGGTTACACATTAATAAATACTCAAGGACTGCCTGCTGCTCCCAGCCAGGCCAGGAAAACCTCCAGGAGACATTCAAATGTTCTGTGACATCTGCATAATTATTATTCTGGAGGTACTGATGGGCACAGCCACAGACCATGAGGTCTCACTGTGACAGGTACCAGATCAGCACACAGGGAGAAGCTGCCTCTGCTTACCTGTAATAAAGAGACAACATCTAAGGGCAGGGAAATTCAGAAATTTAAAAATACAGATACATAACATACAGATTGTTTGTTCTCTATAAAGTTGAGCACAAGCACAATAGCTTGGACTGGTTTCCCTAACTCTGGAGTAGGGATTTCTCTGAGAATGAAGATTTCTTTGGCATTTTCAATTGTGGTACCAGGTAAAGACCTCTCTGCTATTGAATTCTCTCCATTAAGCTACAGAATGGACAAATAAGCAAAAACGTACCACTGCTCTAAAGAAAACAGGCAATTTCCTCTCGAGACAAACAGGAAATTTTTCAAGGGCTATTTTTTCTTCCTTTAGTACTTGTGATGTGGTTTGGTATCCTTGCTTTAAAACTGCTTCTCTTAAAAATACCTATACAGCCCAGATAGTGATATTATTTAGGATTCTCTGATTAAAGAAATGTTATCCTCAACTCCCTGAAGGTTCACATTATCTGTTGAAGCCCATGAGCTCTGCTACAAAATCTTCTATGTTTTTTCTTACCATTGGATCAATTTACCCAGAATTGATTCATAATATCCATTCTCATGTTTACTGTGGAAATTTCCATTTGTTCCCAGGCTGTGGTTCTTGCCATGTAAGAGCTTTAGACACCCACTAACAGAGTTTTTTTAAAAAAATTATTTTTAAATTTAAATTAAAAAATGGAATTTGGGCTAGAGATAGATCTACCACTTTGGTGTGTGAACACACATACACACAGAATATCCCATACATATGGCACAACACATAGAACCCTATGGAAGGGGAAAACCATTTTAACTTTTTTATTCACCAGTCAGGAAGGGTGGTGGCAAAATGAATTTCCTTATATTTCACACTTAATCCTACTTAGTTTGACAGCTGGTCAAACACAGAAAGAAACTGTTCTCTGAAAATCCCGGCATGACTCCACTTGAATTACAATAGTAATTTATCTACCAAATCAATAATGGTTTTAGGTCTATGGCAACTCAATGTTTTGCAACCTCCTGTGTACTCCTTTAATCAATTTCTATAATTTCTATGTAGAAATAAATAAAGGGTATTTTAATCTGAGTCTTGCAGAGCATTTCTGAAACAGTGAGCCAGATGTCCTCGGGTCCTCTGGATGTGGCCCATGGTACAAAACCCCCCTTTAACCCCTCTGTTCTAGCACCAAAATGCTGCTGGATGATCACTAAGGCCTTGCCTTGTGCCAGCAGTGGCTGTGCTGCTGCATCCCTTAGTGTTCTCTGCCAAAATCTCGGGACAGGGCTGTATTATTATAGAAGCACTAAGCAAATATTGGAAATGGAAATTAGATAATAAGCTCTGAGATCTGAGATAAGGATTGGAGCTGTAACCCATGTTAGCCCAAAATGCTCCAGAGAATGGGTGATAACCATCAGGTTATCAGCCCAAATGTTTCTGCTGTCACTGTGTGAACTCATTAGAAAGAGGCCAAGACCGTGGCCAGTTTTTGAGCAGGTGCCTTTCCTGTGTCCCACCTGCCCAGGGCGATCCAACACAATGCTGGCAGGCCATGAAAGACCTCTGCTGCAAAAACTGACGTTGAACAATGAGCCATTGTTGTGACAGCTCTTTGTCAAGAAATAAAAATCCCAGATTAATCTCATGCGCCGAAACCATTTTGCTCCCTCCAAAAAATGTGGTGACTTCTTGTGAAAGCCCCAGCGCTCGAGGACGCAGATGTGTCCCAGTAGAGACAAGGCTGGCAGGACAAGCCTATGTTGGATCAAAAACAGGGAGTGCAGGGGGCAGAGACAGGGAGAATGAAGCTCCTGGCTGCATTGAGGCTGGAGAAAGTCAAAGTATATAATCTAAATTTAAAAAAAAAAAAAAAAAAGGCATCCAGGGATTTTTTAACGAGCGCTAAAGGTCAGCAACTCGGCTGCCTGTCCCGTCCATCCAGCGGCACCTCTGGAGCTGCAATTTTCCACACTGACTCAGAGGAAAAGCAGCATCACTTACTCAGTTGTCCACTCACACTGTCAAGCCCTCAGTTTATTTTGGAAGTTCTTCCAACTCAAGCCTCCTTTGTTTAATTTGAGGCTGAAGGAGAACAGACCCGCAGGGCGCGGGCGAGAGGAGAGAGGGAAATCACAAGGCAAACACTGAGTCATCGGGGGCAACCAAGCGAGTCCTGCTCCCCATGGCAAGAGGGCCACCAGTGGCTCACTGGGCTGGACCAAATGTTGGGAGTTTGGTGATTCCCATCTGAGATGCCCCCTGAGAGAACTTTCTAAAGGATTGGAAAGATTCAACGAGAGATATCAGGGTAAAAACTTCAGTGCTGACCCAGGAATACCATTAAAAGGTGTGGCAGCTCTTAACTTTACGAAAGGGAATTCCCAGTGCAGGGGCAATTTCTGTTTTTACTTGAAGTCTCTGTGCCTTGGAAATTTTTTGGGAGAAAAATCACTAAGATTGACGCCCTAGAGATAAAATCATGTGCAGGAGATAAGGATCCATGTATCCTGTGCCCCATCCTATGTTCCAGTCTCCTGGAGACAAGAGATTGTTCATCTTCCCCAAATACCAGAATAAGGCTGGAGCTGGGGAACATATCGACAGCAGAGAAAAAAACACATCTCCAGCATAAGGGTTCTAAGCTGCTCTGCTGGTGCTGGATCACAATCTCACTTAGTGGGACTAGTTATGGAAAGAGGACTCATTCCCACCCCTGGAAGAGTTCAAGGCCAGGCTGGATGGGGCTTGGAGCAACCTGCTCTAGTGGAAGGTGTCTCTGCCCATGGCACAGGGTTGGAATGAGATGGGCTTTAAGGTCCCTTCCAAACCAAACCATTCCACATTTCTGTGATTCTGTGGGGAGACTTTGGTGAGGGTGGAAGGTGTCTCAAAGCAGCAGATACTGCCCTGGTGTGAAGAGTCAAGGACAGCAAAGGTTTCCTTTCTCCCTGACTTTCAGAAAGGATTTGGGCACTGTTTGTCACCAGAGGATGTTGCACCCATATGGGAACAAATTCTTCTGCCACAGCTTATCCATATTTGGGGACACTCCTCTCAGCTGTAGTGGCAGAGACACAGCCAGTCCAAAGGGTGAAAATCCAAAGGGTGTTCCAGTAACAGGTGACTTTCCATGCTCCAGGAATAGCATCTATATGACTATTCACCTGTCTTAAGAAAATGCACCAAACCTCCAAATCCACTGACCACAGATCTCTCCTGGCTTTTCCAGAAAGAACCTCAGTTACACAAACAACATTTATCAGTCCACCGAGGAGTGTTTTCTAAACCCAAGTCCTTCTATTTGTTATTCTTGGTTGTTTTTCTTTTCTCTTTATCTACCCAAGCAACGTTACCTTCAGGTCTGTTTTTCTTGCCTATACTTTTTGATCCACTTCTAACTTTTAAAACAATATCTTTCATCACAGACTTTGAAGGCAGAGTTTTCAAATATTTTCTAAATTATAGCCCTGAGAGTTAGGGGGCACATTTCCTGGCACTCCAATCCGTGTGCCCAAACACAGAAAATATGAAATTGTAAAGCGGTGTCTGCGTTTCTTACAAACTCTGATTAATGGAATATATAAAATTAAACTGAGCGAAAGAAATTTCCTCAGAATGCTTTTAAAAGCTTGATAAAAGTTCTCCAGATAATCATTGCTGAACAGCAAATATTGTGTTACCTTAAAGCACGGGAGGCAACTCTCACCCGTCTTTCCTGCTTGAGCTCTCTGTTGGTCATTAACTGCTCGTGCTGAATAGTTTCTTCCATTATCCAAACTACAGATCTGTCCTCACTAGACAATAGCCAGCTCTGCTGGCAGATGAGTGCATTTGGGATTAGGTATTCTCTATTCTTGCAGTTTTACCTAATGGAAACTTGTAACGTGTAGTAAATCAACTTCCAAAAAAAGATACAATATGATGCAAGGAAAAATATCTGATTTTTTTAGAGAGCAAGTACACTGCATACTCCTCTTTCAGCTTTTCCAATTCTTGAAGTTTTTACTTTGGCACCCACACGACTACTAGAATATATTGGAAGTTAAGTGTTTTAAAAGGATTCAGTAATCTAAATACCTCCCTGAATATTGTCCAAAATGTCTTACTTGGAATCAGCCAAAGTAACTAAAAATATTTCCTTTGACTTCAGTAAAGTTTGGATCAAACTATTAATGTGTGACTGCTTTGCTTGTCTTAGTGTAAAACAGATCTTAATATGGAACATGTTAAAGGAACATCCTGCATTTTCATTCTCCCTTCTTTCTCTTCAGCCTTGCACCTTCCATGGCTGGGTTTTGTGCTTCATTTGCTTGTGTTCCCCTTGTTCTCTTTGGGCAATGAGAAAGACACAAATTTATCCCACTTAATTCTGGATACTTAGCAGAGGATCTCAAGCCTGGAGCCTCATCATGCCAAAGAAGATCTGGGTGTCTCTGGAGGACAACTTAATGGATCTAAAGGCTGAAGTCCCTCTCTTTCTCTGTGAACTAGAGAGGAGCCTATGGAAGTGGGTTCTCAGCTTGATCCCTCAGTGCAGGACCTACAGCTGGGCAGGATAAATCTAAGCTCAGGCATGTAACCCCACCCAGTATCCACTGGGAACACTGGATGGACACTCACTCCATTAAACTGCTTCCATTTTTTCTGTTAAAAAAACACTTCTCCAAGAGCATGGCAGGGTCAAGACAGAGAACGAAGTCCCACACATCCAAGCCATCTTCCCAACCTTATCAAACAAGCACCTCAGTAGTGAGTCTACACCTCACTTCCCACAAGAAGGGCAGGAAGACAAAGCATCTGGCAGGGATGCCAGCTCTGTCCCTCCCCTCCTTGTCCTTGGGTTAAAAAGCATAACATAAAAGCAACTGTCCATGGTTTCTCCTTGTCCTGTGTTTGCTGAGGGAGGCACCTGGTGCTGGGCTGTGGTTTCAGGATGTGCCCTGTTGAGAACAGCTCTGCACAAGCACAGCTCAGACCCAACTCCCCTCTCAGTTCTCCCCTCCCCAGACACTCCAAGCTTGTCACTGGGAAATGAATGGATTTGCTTTCCCTTCCTCTCTGGTTCTTTCCTGCAAGGGAGAAGAGCAGCTGCTGCCCTCCCCATCCCCAGGGAGGTCTCCCCACTGCTCCTCTAGCCAGAACATTTATAACTAGATGTGAAAGAGAAAAGAAAAAAAAAAAATCAAAATTCTGAGTTTATGACAATGACAAACACTGAGACCAGGGATTTTAGGAACTGTATTAATTCATTGCACAGAAACTGTGGCCAAATTTGTAAAAATTTATATGATGGAGACTTAAACGCTGCCTGTTTTTGCCTTTGTAGCTCGGGGAGTTACTGACTGAGGAGCAAGAAGACCTTTACCCCCCTTTACAAATGGCCAGTTTTAGGGCTTTTGGTTAGAGAAAGGAACCAGTCATCAGGATTTTATGGATGCAAAAGGCAAAGGCCAAGCTTAAGTGCTACCGAAACCAGACCTCCCGTGTTTAATGGCACTTGGACCTCTCGAGGAAACCACTTGGGTGGATCCCCTGTCCCATGTGGTTGAGCTGCTCCCTCTGCCAGTGGTTTCAGAGGAAAAGATCGTGTATCACACACACAGACAGAGCCTTCTGGAGTCAATAAAGTTATTTGCTTTTCTTCCCCAAAGTGTTTTGAGTCAACCCATCAGAATTTCCAAGACGGTGGTGGCAGGACAGAATAGCTGCAGGCACCAGGCTCGAGGGAGGAAGGCAGCCAACTCAGAGCCACACCAGGGTGGATGACACTGAGCTGCTCAGGAATCACCTTAACATCAGGTTTTATTATATTTTAAAAAACTGGCTCATCTTCTGAATTAGCTGTAATGCCACAGTATGCAAAAACCGTATTAATATTTTGCCTAGATTATTTCAGAAAATGTACTGTATCTGCAGCTTTATGTCCCAAATATCCCTTCAGTTAGGTAGATCTTTCAAATTAGCTCAAGTTAAAAGTATTCTGCAAGAAAGGGGCTACAGAAAGTATGTGAAATACCTGTTCTTAAGAGATCAGGTGAAATAAGTGACTAGAAGGCAATTTCCATTTATAGTACTGTGTGTACTGCAGTGGCTGTAGCATTGGCTCTGACAGGGGGATGATTTAAACTTTAAAAGTGTATTTAGCCTTTTTTTTCTCCTATTATGGTACAACAACAACAGCAAAATGACAACATTTTGAAGAGGAGGAGCTGTGGGCAGGCAGTTTTTAGGCAGCATGATGTGAGCATCTGGCTGGGAGTGGGATGAAACCTGTACCCCTGTTACCTGCAGCTGCCTCACATCTTTACACCTGAGAATTCAGAGTTTGTCCCATTTTTTGCACAGAAATACACAGAAAGGGCAGCTGGGATTGTGTCAGGCAGGATCTGAGCACTCTGCCTAATGCAACAGGTAAAGCTCACAGCTTTGGGGACAGGGTTTCTCTTGCTACACATCTCTCCCTGTTCCCACAGGTTTTCATTGCAGTCGTCATCAGGTTACACAAACCATTAATTAGTTATTGAAAATGAACCACATTCACAGAAGCCAAAACAACACTGGTAAATGCTCATTAATCAGCATGTCACCTTAGAGACCCTCAGAATCATAAAAATCAGGCAACTGCCAGAGATTTCAGTGTTAAATTGTTGTCAAGAACCACCTTTCAGCAACTTGGATGTAAAAAACTGAACATAAGCAAAACTCATCCTGACCAGAACATCCTAAAGCTCCGAAATAGGGGTGGGGAGGAAGGACCATCCCTATGACACAGATCCATCCTGGAATCAGGCAGGGCTGAATTCTCTGCTGCAATAAGCAGTTGGCTGCCTGAGGTCACCATCACTCCCCCCCTAGACAGGTTACAGGTGTTACATTTCTACTTGGAAAAAAAAAACACCACAAAAAAAAGAAATAAAGAAGGAGGAATTAAAAGTTTCTACTCACCGCATTGAGCCCCAGGAGGTTGTTTGGGAGAGAGGAGGTGACTCCTGACAGAATTGCAGTGGCCACCACTGCCCCCAGGCACTGGGCAAGGATGTACATGAGCGCCTTGAAGATGCTGATCTGGCAGCTGAGCAGCAGCCCCAGGGTCACAGCCGGGTTCAGGTGGGCCCCGCTGATGTGGCCCACGCTCTGGGCCATGGTAGCAATGGATAACCCAAAAGCCAGAGAGACCTTCACGTTGTCCTGGGACCTCGTGGATGTTTTGTTGCCCACCACGGGGAAGCTGAAGCCCAGAGCCGAGCCAATGCTGATAAAAATAAAGAGGCTCATGGCAAGGAACTCAGCCACCACTGCCCTCCAGAACATTTTCTTTTTAAACTCACTAGCCATCTTTCCTCTTTCTCTCTCTCCCCTCCTCACTTTCCCTTCTCCCTCTCTCCCTTCCTCTGCCTGATAGTTTTTCCTTTGAGGTCTGAAGAGAAATCTGGAGGAAAAATACAGTCCTTGGATTATTTATAGGGCTTTGGGTGGTCTGTAGGAGGGAAGGGGTGTTGCACAAAAGGAGGAAAGAACATCTACATAGATGCTGACTGTTAGATTGATGTAAGACACTGCTTGCCTGCCAAAGTTTTTTCTTCCTTTTTTTTTCCTTTCCCCTCCCTTACCAGCGTTCGATCTCTGCCGCCGTTTTTAAGAGGCTTTTAAAAATTCCTGGAAAAATCTTTAGGAGCTCCTCAGGAATTTTTTTTGTACCCTCTACTTCTTGAACTCCTGTGTCATCATTCAGGACGGGGATTGGAACGAAAGCTTTGATGGGATTTCTGTCTCGAGCTGGACTGAAACAAAAAGCAAAGTTATCTGTGCAGGCTGGTGAGTTATTCCCGCTCAGCTTCAGCGGCAGCAGAGAACAGCTCAGAGTAGTAAATAAGACTGACAACTAAATCCACACTCCAGGGACTTCAGCACCTCTGTTTCATTTGGAAACAGGTAGAAATGTCCTTTCTCTTGGTTCTGTGGACTTGGAGGTGTTTTGGATGCCAACTCGGACGGCTGCACGGACACACTTGCGGATTTACACGGCTCTCACGAGCTGGTGTTCACTGAGGAGGGATCAGTTTTAATCACTGTGTAAAGCTGACATAACACTGAGTGTAAGCTGGAAGCTTTCTGTGGATGCAAGTCGGATGCTGAGGGGGAGGTGTTTGTTTTTTCTCCGTTTTTTTTTTTTTTTTTTTTACTATTTTATTTTAATTTATGTCATTTCTTCGCTTTTTCTCTCTCCAAAGCACAGAGGTGTTTCAGGGTTTCCCCAGCCTTCCTCTTCTGACCAGCAGGTTAAAAAAGCCAGTTCGGGGGCTTCCTGCAGTGAAAACCTGTGTGTCACCACTCAGCTGTCCCGGTTGTCACCAGGGAGACTGGCTGCTGCCTCTGAGCCACAGGACTGGCCAGAGACGGGGACAGAGGGGAGAGCAAGGGAGAAGGGAAATTACATGCTTGGTTTTGCAGACAGAATGAATTTCCCGGCAGTGCCAGAGTGTCTCTGAGAGCAAAAGGTCCGAGTGCCTGGTTTATCTCAGCGGGACTTGCACACACGCCTCGGATTAACCCCTGTGCTCTCAGATCTCTGCCCGCCTTAACAGCTGGGGGCACCTTCATCTGTAAACCAGGGGGTTTGCTCCAGCTTCAAACCAAGGATAATCTGATCCAGAGTCAGGAACTGATTCCCTGGACCCAACTCTTGAAGGATGGGTGTTTAAAATCAGCCCACTTCTCTGCCTCCTCTTTTTTCTCCCTCTTCTTGCTTTAATGCACTGGTAATGTCTTCTAAATTATACTTAAATTAATTCAAGGCTTTTTCATTTGGACAATATGTCGGTAAGAAGGAAAAATCAAACACACACCTGGATAGTATTAGACAGTCAATAAGGGGTTTTAAAATGCATTCAGTTTTCAAAAGATGATTCAGTGACAAAGCTGAAAACTGTTTAAACAGGAATCCAGATGTCTGCAGCCTGTCACCCCCAAGTTTTTATTCTTCCTAGGCATCAGATGTTCTTGATTTTCCATATAGCCAACTTTATTTCCTTCTGTTTTATAATGCACTTACACAACAGAACTGTACCAGTGAAAAAAGGAAAAAGCAAAGAAAAGGGGAATAATTCAATTATTGGGTTTACCCTTCTAATTACAGTGGGACTTCAATGAGGAACCATGTGACAGACAAATCAAAAATCGAATTTAGCCAAATAATGGTAGATGGTAGAATTTTAATACGAGATACAACGAGATTCTAGTTGTATTCTTTTCAGTGAAACTTTTTATTTACTGCAAACAGCCTCTGAGACTTGGAGATCTTCAGTGAGCAGCTTCTCTGGACCTACCAAACAGGTGCCCAAGACACAGGGCATGTATCACACACCTCAGGGGACTGGACACAGCAAGAGCTCTATGAATAGTTTACAAGAGTTTCCATTTGTCCCAAATTGGCACCTGTGGGATGGAGCTGCCCAGATAGTCAGCCCTATCCACAGGAAATTCCCTCTTTACTCACTTCTTCCTACAATTAGGAACTGGATGACCAAGCAACCTCTGTATCAGTACTGATAAGGTGAGAAAGAATCCCTGAAAGGAAAATTTCTAGAAGCCAGGAAAATAGCCATGGGAAGTACTGCAAAATGGTTCCCTGATTTCTACAGTCTCCTCTAAATATCCCTGACTGGCCTGTGCCAGAAACTGGGTACCAGGTAAGCCAGACCTTTAGTCTGACCAGTGTAATATGGGAACAACACACAAATTAAATGTGCCTTAAGAGTAGCAGGTTGGACACTCACCTTGGTGTTGAACCAAAGTCACCTCACACTTGTATTTTCATCCTCATTGGTCTCTTCATAACTGTTACCCACCTCTCATTTTACATTTTGGGAGTTGGTGCCACAGTAACTCAACAAAACAATAATTCAGACAGAAAAGAGGAAAAAAAATCTGAAATAAATTAAAGACAGAAACGGTTCCAGGGAATATACACGCATACAAGAGATGGGTGGAGCTATTATCCAGTTTTTCCCTCTATGCTGTGATGTGAGGTAAACCATGATCATCTCTGCTGTGTTGTTACTAATTGCCTGTACAAGGACGATACCCAGGGTCCCTCAACCTTCAGCTCTGGGCAGAAAGAGCAGAGACAGACTTGGCCTGTGTGTAGAAGAACCACCAGGAGGGGAAACAGAAGGGGATGAAAACAAAAGAACAAATCTATTGCACAGGAAGCAGAGGGAGTTGTGGACAAAATAAATTGTACAGCAGCGTAAGTGTAATGAGGAAAGAGGAAAGAGAAAACATGAGCAGAGAAACCAGCTGGACTTCTTCAGAAATGCCCACCACAACAGAGATCTAATTGGTGCTCTACTCATTATGCCACTTTTCCACAAAACAAGCTCCATCCCACATTACTCAGGCTGATGACAAAGACCCCTGTGCTTGGCCAAGTAACCAGAGGCCTCTGAACCCAGAGCCCACAACCACCAGAAGCCCAAAATAAGGGCAAACCCTGCACATCAGGTAAGCTGGGATTTGTGCAGACATCTTTTCTGGGTGTGGTTTTAGTTTATGCACCAAATCACACTTGAAGGTGGGGTTTGGTTTTTTCTGGAAATAGAGAGAGATGACTGCTAGCCTTATGTAAGTGTTTAGGACATGCAATTAAGCACAGATCTGATGGGAACAAGAGGGAGAAAGTAGCTCTTTAGCTGAGGGGTGTTTCTTCACAGATGATTTAAACCAGTGTACTCCCAACAACCCTTTGATTTAGTTACACTAGAGACAGTTGAGTGAAAAATCAAGCTCACAGGACTGGATATTTAATTGCCAAGATCCCAGGACCAACTCATTTTTCTGTCTGAAACCAATCAGGAGGGCTGTAGCACAAATCTCACTAAACATTTCAGTGAGAAAACAAATGTAGTTGGAGTGGTAGGCTTTGTTCTTTGCTCCCACACGTCAGATTGCTCAGGATCGCTGCTTTTTGAACAAGAAACAAATGTCAGTGACTGCAAATTTGGTCTTGGCTAACATGAATTCTTGGGGAATTTCCCTCTTAGGTGAAGGAACAGTCAAAGTTGAAGGGCAGAAGGAATATGTGTCAAATGATTGGAAGAACCAGGGGAAATTCAGCTAACCACAATTATTCTTCTCCTGAGAAGAATTAGTTACCCTGTGGCCCTGCCAGACAAGTCTTTTAGCAGGCAAGCAGCAGTTCCAGGAATACTCCATTTTATGCAGTTTCAGAGACAACAGCAATTCCTATTTCTGCCCGTAGACTTTCACCCCTCTGGGGCATCACCAGCTCTCACCTCCATGGAGAAGAGCAAAACTGTGGAACAGGGAAGAGCTGGAGCATCCATGTAATCTTGCTCCAACATCTCAGAAATGGGAAGGAGCCCAGCATTTCTGTTTGGAATGAAAATGTTTTCCCCTGTGTTCTGTTCAGTGCTCTCCATGCAGAAACTGTAGCTCACAGGTGGGGTTTCCAATAAGAATAATGCCACTGAATTAGATTTGCACCAATATTCAGGAGTTGCTTTGTGGGCTCCATTCCTTTTCTGGATAGAAGGAGAACATTTCCATTTTTCTATTGTAAAAAGTACAAGGTGGCCATTGAGTCAAGGGAGAGACACTTGGGAAAATCTCTGCAAGAGGTCCCTGAGCACAGCCAACACCTAACGCATGAGTGAAGTGCCCAGGAACTGGGAGGGGCTTTAGACTGAATCCCTGGCTTAATTCTCCTAAATCCAGGAAAGATGGAAGATTTCAGACACATCCCCCTCTCCAGCATTCTCTCCCAGCCAGTCTAAGCACCCTCTTGCTCCATATGGCAACTGCTGAAAATTCCCTCCTTAGGGACTCAGCTGACTTTGTTCGCTGCATGGAAAACTCAGAGCCTGCAAAATCCCCCCTTACGGAGCTGGACCCTGGAACTGCTTTGGGATGCTGCACCTGAATTATCAGAAACTCACCTGTGAGGATCAGCAGTTATTTATCAACCACATGAGTCACCTGTTTTCTCTGGGAGATGAGATGGGATGTCACCCTCTAATGAGCAAGATTCAAAGGCATAAAGTTCACATGGATAATTTTCATTTAAGTACTTCCTCATTCAGTGAAATCAAAACAGGTTCTAAAGACTAAAGTTTTCCCTTTTCTCAGAGACAAAAAAGTATCTCTACATTCCTCCATGTTCACCTGGACAACATAATTCTCTTTTTGATGGATTTTGTTTTAATTTTTCACTAGATATGGATACGTTGAGCCTCATTTTTATTTTTTACCCTCCAGAACAATAAAACTGTAGAAAATTTATCAGTGTATATATGACTGTATATATATCTGTGGTTGTACAACAAATGAATGAAATTCAATATCAGCAGAGGCAAACCTATTTACATCGATGACCAATTTAGTCCAGATGGACAGAGATGATGATTAAAAAGTTGTTTTCTCTTGAAGGAGATTTTGAAGGCATCTGAAGAGAAAATCCCTCATGAATGTCCTCAGAGAGCTTGCCTCCAATTTCAAGTTTTCTCTCTTCTGAGGGCGAGAGACCTTACAGCCCTTCCTGAAAACATATATAATGCAGCGATAAATGTGTCAGTACAGCACAATTTTTCATCACAAGCACAACAAAGGCATGTGGGTGGCATTTGTCCCTCCTAATTGTTGGTATCTACCATGAAAATATCTCTGACTGATCTGACGTCCTCCGTCTTAGCGAATGCACAGTGTGTGAGCTTTCAGAATGTAGTCACAGTCCTTGATTTCAGACATCTACACTCCACTGGCTCCATTTAACCAACTTTTTAGGCTTCCTGGGCTGCCCAGCTCCAGCCAGCACTTACCTTTATCTGGAAATCCCAGTTCTCTGGCCATGAGAGCTGTCCACCTGCCAACCACACCAGCAGGACTGTTATTACCCTTTTTTTTGACACTTCTGGGACATTAAGTGATAAAGATGACTGTCTTCCAACTGAGACATAAAAGGGAATTTCCCAGACAAATCAGCCTGCACCAGGAACCAGATTTTTGTTTCCCCCTGATTCTCCTGTACCCCCAAGCTGACAGCAGCATCTCCACAAAGGAGGGGTGTTTTCCAGCTTGAAGGATTCTGTGGTTCCATGATTATGGACCATGAAGTTCTTCACCACTGCCTGCTCTCCTGACACACAGCAAGCACTGCTAGGGAAAGGGTACAGAGAATTTAGCTGTCCCCAGGAACATCTTTTGTCACCTTCCAAATTAGGCATTTCTTCTCCCCCAAGCTGATGCTGGAGAGAGAAACCACAGGCTCTGCTGCTTAGCAGGAACATTAATGCATAAAGCAATGTCCCTCTTATAGCAGCAATGGATAGAAAGGGGCTATGAATCCCTTGCCATTAAACAGGAGAAAATCCTATCTCTTTTTCTCCAACCAAACCTTCTCCTCTGTGAGTTATTTAAACACAGTTGGCTTGTGAAATGGTTGGTTTTTCTGGCAATCTCAGAAAACGCTGCCACATCAAGGGTTAAATGCCAAATATGATTTTTTTTTTTCCTAAGTGCACATATTTAGCAACAATTGTCCTTTTGAATTTCCTGTGTCCAGTGCATCACTGGGAGGTTGACCAATTTTTTTTTCTTTTTTTTTTTTTCTTTTTTCTTTTGCCCTGCACATTGTGTTACATAAAATAACAAGTCTGCCAGGAATACTGGGCATGACACACCAGTGACTGTGCTAATGAAAGCCTTGGTCCTTCATTACAAATCCAGGAGGTGAATAAACCATTGTTGCTACCATAGGCAAGTTTTCAGTATGGATCACAGTCCTCATGGTTTCTCGGTGTGCAGAAGAAATCAAGCTGAAGATGCCACTGCTATAAGCTCCACCAATGCTGATAATTTAGTTGTTTGGAGGGAGGTTTTTTATGTAATTTCCCTGAGTTTTGTTCCAAGGTTTCATCCCTGTGTGTGCTCTGTGCTCTGTTTCCCCACAGCTCCACTGCTCAGGCTCACAGCTTGTCTTTGGCACAGTCTGAGGTGCTGATTCAACATCACAGACTTCTTTATTATAATGAATTTCTTCTAACTGCCAAGTGTTATAGGGCACTGGATGTTGAGCTGATAGGAAAATAAAAGGGAGACCTTGAGGTGAAACTTGTGACCTATTTCCCAAGCAGAAAAAAGCCTTGAGGTGAACTTTGTCAGGTTTATCACATGGCCACAGTCTGGGAAGTGTCAGCTGGACTTGTTAAATCTATGAGATCACATTGCAGCAGCAAAGTAATTCACCATTTCATACAGGCTGGGGAGATTAGGCAATAAAACAAAGTCACTATGGGCAGAGCACTCTTATGTCTCACAGAATGTCACTCATAGTAAATGGATCTTCCTTGGAAGGTCCTTAGTCTTTCCTGCATCTCCAATTACACTTACAATCCTCCTGACAGCAGTTTATCTAGGCTGTCTTAAAGACCTTCCTCAAGGATGGTGATCCTTGGATGCCTTTAGATGTTTCATTCCAGTGCTTATACCAAAAATTTCCAAATCTCCCTTGCAATGAAAGCCCAACAACATGGACCTTGGAAAAGATTTATACCTTCCTCTCAAATATTTGTTAGATATTTAAATATTATTTGTCTCATTTATTTATGGACTAATCAACTCATTTTCTTGAAAACTTCCCTCTTTTGGTCCTCTTGACTTCTGTTAATGTAGGTTTTTTATCTGGTGTTAGGAGGATTATAACACAATGAATTTTCTCTATAGAAAAGCTTCTTTGGACTTCAGACCAGTTTTGCAACTCACAAGGTTCATCTTAAATTCTGATCTTGCACCTCCACACTAATGCTGCCTTTTCTAAGTCAACTAAAATTTGCAACTTTAACACCTGCTCGCCACTCCAGCCCTCCAGACATAAACCAGTGGAAAATAACACACCAGAACAAGAGCCTGGCAAATGAAACTCAAAAGGACAGTTGTTGCTAAATATGTGCACTTAAAAAAAAAAAATCATACTTGGCATTTAACCCTCAATGTGGTGGTGTTTTCTGAGATTTCCAAAGAAACCAACCATTTGGATCTGTATGACATCCTCAATTTTGATGATGAACCGTCTTTATCTTTAAAGACGTCACTCTTTATGTGCAGCTTCTGAACCGTTATCTTATGAACCGTCACTATCTTTAGGTACAGCTTCCCACAGCCATGCACTTGCTGTCGATTCATAATCCTCAGTGGGATTGTCCTCCCCTGATTACAGGAGCAGAAAACTCATGGTTTGACTGAGATCAAGGAGTAACATAACTATTGCAACTCACACGGGACACTTAAATCAAAGAAAGCCCTGAGCAGTAGCAACATTAACCTCACCTGGCTTCAGAGACATTCCATTTTATGCTACTTGTTTCCCTTATTTAGAGGAAAGAAACAGGCACTTTTGGCACTTGACTCATGGAATATGTTTGTGCATCCACATTGGATGCCTCGCACCAGGGACACAACTGACTGTGTTGGTCAAATCTTTACTTCAAACTGAACTTTGATGAGTAAAACTACTGTTCTTGTTTGTGACACAAATTATGAGCAAGACCTACCCCATTCCTCCAGGAACAAGCTCAGAGCACGTTGGCACTGGGGAAGCAGGAAGGTCTGTCAGCATCTACTCTGGTTGTGACAAAAACGTAAGTTACAACTGGGAGTGGGTTATAGTCTTGTGGATATGAACTATCACAGAATGAATCAGCTTCCTGGTGGTTGTATTTCAGCAGGAAAAACTAAATTTAGTCACACCATTAACAGGTACACACACAATAAATCTACCAAACCTCAGGAACTGTGTTCTGAAGTTACTTTACAGGTTGAAGATCTATGTGGTCCTGGAGGCACATACAGGCAAAATATCTGCAAGGCCTTTAGCTAAGGTTTGTTTTTTTTCACAGAGCATCTCATACTGATTGCATTCAGTAGTATTTGGGCTTGCATAGCTTTGTAACAAAGCTGGGGTCCTGTAAATCCCTTTGTGATCTGCTTATGAAGGGACTGAAGACTCTAAATGCTACTTTTCATCAGGAGGATGGATTGAAAGGAAATGCAATGTCCTTTACCCTGAAGAAGTCTTCCTTTCCTCTGCCACATGTCAAGAGGACGTGAATCACTTTCAGAAAGTGTTTTCCTTCAAGAGCTATAGAGGGACCTCAGATGATCAGTTTAAACTCAGTGTTTAACTTCTAGATGGATGAAGTAAAATTAAATTAATCTCGATCTCAGTGAAGATATCAGATAGGGAAACTTCATAGAATCCAAATCACAGAATTATTTGGCTTAGAAGGGACCTTAAATGTTATCTAATTCCAGTCCTCCTGCCATAGGCAGGGACAACTTCCACTGGGCCAGTTTTCTCCAAGCCACATCCAACCTTGATTTGAACACTTCCAGGGATGGGGTTTCAGTGAAGCCTCAAGTTTTCCATGTTCTTAAACTCAGTTATTTCTTTATACTCAGGTGAGTGGAGATGGGGTTGTGTTTATCACAACCAAACACAGCACTGCACACACCCCTTCTCTGTGTTCACTGGCACAGTCTCCTAAAGCATCTTTGCTGATAGAGCTCTTCTCTCAACTGTCTTCTCTCTTTTTATTGAGAGTACTACCTAAATTCCCATTTCTGAATACTCTGCAAAAAATAAACGTGGACATTTCATAGAATCACAAAACGGTTTGGTTTGGAAGGGCCCTTAAAGATCATTTGTGCACCTTTGAAGGCCCTCTGGTTCACTGATGGATATAAAACAGTGATCCTGACATAAAATGAGCTGTTCTAGAGCTTGCTCTAGATATGTTTGTATCCAGTACCATCCCTGCACTGCTGTCCTCATCCCACAGGGAATTTGGGGTCAGGGTCTGTGTTCAGAGGAGACTCAAACAAAGCAGAGAATTAAAATAAACCCTTTGGCTTGGACAGAAAGAGATTTTGGATGTGCACATCATGTGGTGGCATCTCAGCTGGCTGGGAAGGAACTTTCCTTTAAGAGATGGGAAAAGAAAAGACAGTCAGAGAGGAGCCCACTAACTGTTAACAACATTTAGCCAAGTAAGGATTCCATCGATGAAGTGAATTAAAAAGAAAACCAAAAACATTGTCATATCCCACAAGATTGCTGTAAAGGAAAGAGAGTCTGAAAAACAAGGCTGGTAAGGAAAAACCCAAGGGAAATCAAGTCAGCAATAGGCATATGAATTTAAACTCTGAATACCTGATAGGGAGAATGGCTTCAATTAGCTGCTTTTGAGGGAATTTCAGGAGTTTGTGGGCTTTAGAGACTCATCCCTGCTCTACATTCCCACTTGGTCACTTGGATTACAAGGCAGGAAGACTTGTGTGTCTTCAGGGAGGGTGGAAAAATGGAAGGCAGGATGGCACTCAATGGCAGTGGCTTTCTGAACAAGGAAGAAACAGGAAAAATCAGCCAATTGTCTGCTTTGACTCAAGTAGCAGTTCTTTCCCTCCCACAGGTCTCATTCCAACAAAACTTCTGCAATAATGTGGGATAGTGATCCACTAGCTCCAGGATGAGGAGAAAAGGAGAAGGTTGTGTCAACAGTCACCTCCCAGCAGTATAAAACAGGAACAGTTGACTTGCTTGGGAGTTGGATTAGATCATCATGGAATTAGATGGAGGATGACTTTCTTCACATGTACCTCTTCTTTGCCTTTGCTGGGCAGGAGAGGAGATGGGAATCTCCTCCCAAGTCCCTTCAGTTGGCCTGAAAGAAAGGGGAGAAGCCCCTTATTCTGGTGGTATCCAGCAGAACTACTCAGGGTTGGACTCTCAGCTTCCAAGAGATTTGAGAGGCAAATATTTAACCCTCTGCTCCCTAATCTGCTCCAACCTTTGGAAGAAGGAGGCATCTAAGTTGGAAATATGTCTAATACCCAGAGGTTTCAGAATTTGCATCAAGATGTGTGTCCTGGAACGATGTGTCTCTGCTCAGCTGCTTGTTTGCAACACAGGCAAGCAAGAGGATAAAGTGTTCCACAAATTAAGTCTGTCCCAGCAATTAATTCACTTTTCCATAGTGACTGGATCAATGATGGGAGGAAAAGAAGAGTGAAACTGGATGATTTGGCTTCTTCTGAAAGATGACATAGAAATAATAATAGAATAATAACAGAATAGAATTTGGCAGGTTTGAATAAGGTCGTAACTTGGCCTAATGGGGCAACAGCCTGAATGTTAATAGCAGCTATGAGGGCTTAGACTATCCTTGAATTTGGGGCCTCCCAAGCTTCTTAATGCACAGATGGACTCCTTAAAAGTCAGGGACAGTTGCCACTGTCACAGGGCAGTGACATTTCTATTAGCAAAGAGCTGCAGATCTGGATGAGGGTGTGATCCTGTTTTCTTGGGTTATCCACTGCCACAGATCCAGACAAAAGAAGAGCTAGGAATGAAAAGTTGATCATCAAGTAAAATTAGTATTGTGAAGTTTGGCTCAACTTTGTGTGTTTCATGTGAGAATTATGCTTGGATTGAATATGGTAGAAGGAAAAATGTCAGTTTGTCTGAGAGAAGGAACCTCAAGAGAAATACAAAGGAACAGCTGGACATGATTGAATTCATGTAGAGGTCATCAAATTTTTACAGTCATTTTGTCTTTTTTGGACAAGGAGGTGGCCGTAAAAAGCAGTTCCTCCTTGCCCAGCTGACACACTATGACAGAATTGGGTCCAGTTATTCAAAATAACAGTTTTACCAAACGTAACCCTCTCTCTTTCTTCCTCTCTCTCTGTGCAATGTGAGGAGCCTGAAATGGGACTGAGATGGGCAGTAAATAGGCAAATTGAATAAAATCATACCAATTAAATACACATTCATTTCAGATTTTTCCAAAGGATTGGCAGTTTGCACTATTTTGTTCTAGTCCTCGAAGGCAAGGGGTGTCAGGGATGTGTTGTGGACAGAAAAAAGCAAAGAAGATGGTTATCTCTAGAATAACTCCTGCCATCTGGGCAGCCTGAACATCCAATGACTTGTAGGGTTTACACAGAAACTTCTTGTACCTTGTCCTATCCCAAAACATAGTTGAACTTCAATGCTCCAAGGTGTTATCACGCCAGTGTTTATTTTCATTTTCTATTTTAATCTACTGGAAAACCACATACAAAGACTGCTACAACATTTTCCAACCTTTTTGAAGAGATGTGGATGGTATTCCAGGTAGAGACATGAAGGTGCTGAACCTGGAGTGGTTTTTGTGGGATGATGTTGTGCCTTAGCCTCCCCTGCAAGAAACTTTAAAAATTAAGCCTCTTAGAGTTAATAGTGAAAGATTTGCTTTCCTGCCCTGGACTGTGTTTGCAGTTCTCCTTTGAACTCTCTCCATTGTTTAGATGTCTTTTCTGAAGTGTCCTCCAGAGCTGGACACATCATTTAACAAGTTTTAAATGGTGTAATTTATAGAGGAAAGGTCACTTCCTATCTTCTGCTGAATGTTCTCCCTGTACTTCCAGGAGTTGCACTTGCCTTTATTTTTTAATAGTTCACATTGAGACAGTTATCAATGCTTCATTTGCCTCTTGACAGATAAATTTATCCCCTCCCACACACAGAACCTGCACTTTCCTTTCAGATATTTTAGCCTCAGTTTGACTTCACTAAAACAACTTTGATTGGACTGTGAATAATTAACCATTCCTTTCCTATTCATCATTTACTAACCTGCCTTTCTTGTGATACCAAAAGCAAGCTCAGAAAAAATTTTTCTGAACAAAATGTTCAGAAAACTGAACTCCTAAAGGTATTATATTCTCATGGGATGGTTCCTAAGCATTAGATAGCAGGGAAAGAAGATTAGCTTTTTCTCTCTTTGGTGCTTTCCTGAAGCCCAGAGAACCCTAAAGATCTCTGGAACACTGAATGACATAAAGTCATTGTCTGACAGGATAAATCAGTTCCCAAAGGGTCTCCTCTGCTGACCACATGATCTTGTTTATCCTTTCATTTTCTCATCACAGGAACAGACAACTCTACTGCTGTTGGTTCATTGAACAACATTCTGTCCAGTCTTTTCATTTTTTAATATATAAACTTTGCTATTTTAGTACAAGACAAATCTGTCTTTCTGGTTTATCCAGTTTATACAGTTCTGGAGGCCTTTTTAGTTCTGTCTGACACTGAGTTTAAATCAAACAATTTCTCAGTTCTCTGTATCCACGTGCATCTTTTTTCAGTGGCAGATTCTTGCAGACTGTCCTCTGTTTCACTTGTTTCTTTGGGTTTTGAAGATGCATTTCATTTTTCCCAACTCTCAGGTTTGTATGTTCAGTGTCTGTCCTTATCTCTTGACTCCTTTTCACTCATGTGAAATCCTCAGGCACGTTGGGAAATGCAAAGAAACTCCACATCACCCCTTCCTACCTTTGCAAGGTGGCCAGCAGTTCATGGACAACTGGATTCTTTGGTTCCTTAAGGATTGTCAACGTGAAAATAAACACACTGGCACGTGAATCTTGAGCTATAATTACAAAGCAACTGATGAAATTGCTTCTCAGGCTCTCTGCCCCTATGTGCCCTGGGAGGTGGGTGAGGAACATCTGGGGTTCAAGGTTCACACTTCTGTCCTTCCATGTGCTCAGCAAAAGTCCCAGACTCTCCAGAAATTCCAGTGTTACTGGTTTATTCATGGTAAGAAAGGAATCAGAACACTTGAGAGGAGGGGGCTCAGGGTCTCACAATGTAGTCAAAGCTCAGCTGTTGGTCTTTTAAAGGTTCATTTACATTTAAGTTGTTCACTCTAATAATATAATTTATGACAGAAAGGGACAATAAGACCTAATGAAGAGTCCTAAATGATAAAGATCTTTTGTAGGAGCTTTTCCTTGCACAGTGGTGGGTACTGAATTGCCCAGAGAGCACACACACTGCCAATTACCCAAAGTCTTGATATCTTTGGCAGGATCACATAAATAATGTTTCTCCTAGAATAACATGTTCTTGAACTCTTTCTCCAGTGTATTGTCTGCACATGTGTTTCCCATTAGCAGCAGACAGGGAAGTCTTACCCAAGAGCACTTGTAAATCCAGTTTACAGAGGTGAAAAGGAGAAAACAGAGAGATTTCTAACACCATCTTTGAGTCTGGTTTGGAAACTTTCTGATCTGCCTCTACTTCTTTATTTGTGTGTGTTAAAGGATATGAAGCCTGTGCAAGACTTAGATGCTTTGAGACCAGTTCCTACACTTGTGATCTCTGAAGATTAGATGGTTCTGCAGGTTAGGGTTGAAGTAGAATATCAGAATATTAAGCACAATTATCATTGTAATATTGTCATAAAATAAAATAAAGAATCTTTCTAGGGTTCAAGGCTGAGAGAATTGGGGTTGTTCACCCTGGAAAAGAAAAGGGTCTGGGGTGACCTTTTTGTGGCCTCCCAGTACCTGAAGGTACCGAGAGATGGAAATGCACCTTGTCCCAGTACAGCACCCAAGAGAGATGATGCAGCCCATTCCCTGGAATTGCCAGCTTCTCCCTAGGGAAGAACCTGCTCCTTCATTTTCAGGTGGCTAAAGGTGAGGTGCATCCTGAACTTTTCCTGGATTTACTTTACTCAGTGTACATTTTCCCAGTACTGTTTCTCTTACCAGGTGAGGATGGAATGTAACTCATCCATAAGGAATCACTTCAGCCTCACCTGATTCCCTCTGGAAGCCTCTTTGACACACACAGAAGCTCCTGCTGGCACTTTCCCCCTTGACAAACATACAGGACTGGCACCATCTCATTCCAAGGTTGGAAACATAATTAATGGTGTGTCAGGGTGACTCACATCACCACTTAGCTCATGTTTCCCCTTCTCAGCTCTGCACAGCCTCATTTTCCATCAGCCAACTCCGTGCAGGTGGCACATGGATCTGTCACCTCTGAGTGTCACCCTGCTCAGTGTGGCTTCTTCTCTTCACCTCCTTTTGAGGAACTGGAGATAGGCTGCAAAATCTCATAGCTTTCAAAGTTTCTGTGTTACTGGGAAAGACTATGGTGTCCTGAGCCATCCCACCTTACTCCAGTTAATATGTTATTTCATATTACTTTTCCTGTCCATCCACAGAAGGGCAGATCTCATTTGGGCTCTTTCCATCAGTTCTCTTTTGTCTCAGATCTTAAAATACACAATCCTTTCTATCTTGGTTACCTTGCTTTAGGAAAATCCTGAATTTTCCACAGTGTTTCCTTAACTGGAAGTTATTGATCTCCTGTCTTCCTCCTCTGATCCCTCACCTCACTCCTTTTCTATCACATGAAGCAAACTACTTGCTCTCAATCTCAGAGTCTTTCAGGGATTTTCATTATATTTATCTTCTTTTCAATCAGTATTAACAAGCTGACAGAAACCTCTAAGCAGTCAGTGAGGACAAACATCATCATCTATTTGCTCCATTTTCTCACGATCTCATATTAGACTTTTTCCCAGGTTATGTTTTACTGAAAAAAAAATTATGTGTACATATGTTCAGAACAATTTTGTTGTTCTCTACTCACCTCTTCACAGAATTCCAGAGTGGCTGATGTTGGAAGGGACCTCGGGATGTCACCTGGTCCATCCCTGCTCCGTGAGGGATGATGGTTCAGACCTCTGAGGGATGGTTCAAATCCCTGTGACAGTTAAGACCAACAAGACTCATCTCAGTATTTTAGTTGGCTACACACTTCAAAGGGTCAGTAACTTCCAGAAGCCCAGGTAACATGATCTCTCACAATCTCACTTCATGGGATACATCCCTCAGATATCACATGAGCTAAGATTTGGGGGGGAAAAGCTTACAGTGCACTACTGTGATAGGAATATGTCTCCATGAGTTCTTTTTTCTTTTCTTCAGGGATTATATTGTCTTGTTATTGGTAGCCCTATAATTTCTTTTTCAAGATCAGCTAGGAATTCATAAGATATTCACATCTTAAACTCAATAACCCATAAGAAACATGCCAAAAGAAACAAAGCTGCCTGTTGAAAAACTTGTTACCTCTGTCAAACTGTATTCACTTGTTAGGAATACCATGATTTATATCTTTCTTTTTTTATTAATGATGTTTTCTGGTGTCATTCAGCTCAAAAAATCAGAAGTCTCAGAGCCTCAGAAGTCTCATATCTACATGTAAACTGGGTGCCTATGATCCCCCTTTATTGAGTTGAGATCTGGGATTTAATTCAGTTACCTTAATATAAGTATCAAGGAGCCATATTTTTGTACCAAGGGCACTTGGGATTCCATTTCCCACCTGACAACCAGCTGCAAGTCCATAAATTTGTAGATCCACTCTAATGGTCACTTTTTCCATGTAGATTAATCACAAATGGCACTGGGTCCTGTCTTTAGACGACTCAATTAGAGGGCAAAACTGCTGGAGATTCAGGACTTTTGAAGCTTAAACTGAGGAAAATGCACGTATTTGACCAGCTGAATTATTCTTTAATAATTGATGATCCATTGATTATATGACTGGACATCCACAGTTTGCAGTGGGGTGTAAAAACCTAAATATGAGTGTCTTAATCTCTCAGGTGAAACCCAGCACATATTTTAGACAGCCTGCTTCACATCACGCTGCCTCCAGCTCGTTTCATTTCTTGACAAGGCACAATTTCAAGTAACAGTTGGAAAAAAACACGTGTAGAAGAAAAACACCAAATATTTGCCACATACTCTTCTCGAGGTCTGTTGGCAGGTGGTTTTTTTTTTTTTAAGCAGAAGGTTTGGAGACCTTCCAAGGAAAGTGCAATCAGTACATATCAGGGTTTGTTCCACAGCCAAATGCTATGGACAATTCCAGAACTGAAAGTGTCATATTGAAAGGGTCAGTTTATTCCTTGTTCCAAGAAACTTCTCAAAAATAATACCTGGATGCAAACACTTAGAAAGCAAATGGATTCAGTCCAAACCATTGTGAGGGGCTTTTAACTGTGGCGTTTATATATTGATTGGCTTTTAATTGTAACATTTATATATCAGTTGTACACTTGCTTTCTACAGTGTTTTAATACTCCTTTTATCCAACCTGAATTTGGACCTCTTAATTGTGAAGAGTTATTTACTACCCTTGAAAAATGGGTCCAGGGCCTGACAGATCTACTGATTATAAAGCTGTTTATTGTATTAAGCTTAAATTACGTATTTTCTTCCTCTTTGTTCTATCCTCCTGGTCATATTCATAGAATCCTGGAATGGTTTGAGTTGGAAGGGACCTTAAAGATTATCTAGTTCCAACTCCCCTGAAGTAATAGCACTGAGTTCCTTTTTCTCTATTGCACTTAATTACTTTAAGATTACTCTTAGGCCCCTCCACCATTGTTGATTAGGTTATTTATAAAACTTACTTTTTTCATTAATTTCAACCCTCTTCATAGCCTTTGCTGTCTCCCTGAGTTCACTCCAGCCTGTCTCCATGTAGATGTTTTACATTTGGAATAATGTAGCTCAAAACAGTTTTTCCAGCCACAATATGTCATATTTAAATATTAAGTATTAAAAAAACATCTTTCTGTGAATTGTCATCTGTATTTTAGGATTATGATGAATCTATTTCCTGCACACTTAGCATCTTTCATGGTCTGACAAACATGATAAGCCTAAGTGCCTAAACTGTGCCTTGCATCAGTTTTAAATCAAGTGTTCTCTTCTATGAGGAGTTGTGTCTTTTCTGAAGAGAAATGAGGGGTTCTGCATAATCTTTTCCATCATGGATTCACAGTGCCATTTGGCAAAGTAATATGTCAGTTATTCGTGAGAACAAAAACACAGTGAACTCAAAATACCCACTCTATTTCTTTTTTTTTTTCCCTTCTTACCACAGGTTAAAATTAGAATAAAATAATCAGCTGGATACAAACTTGGTGAACTTACAGTTTCCAGCTGCATTTTTCCTTTAGCACCTGAAAATGTGAAGTTAAGTGCCCTGGGTCCAGTTCTGACCCTGTTTACCCACATGTGAACAAGCAACAATTCTCTCGAAACTGAGAATATAGAGAATGTGAGAGACTAAGTCGGGACCCCTCGGTGATATTATTTGCCAGCACAGATTTTCCCAGGACAATAAATGGAAGTGATCCAGGAGGAAAAAACAATGAAGCTATCTCTGGTGGTGTACTGGGAGGGAGTAATGGAGAAAAACCATTGTTGGTGGTGAAAACAGCTGGAGCTGCAGGGCTGCACTTCTTGGGGTGTATTTGTGCTGCTGCAACCAATTCTCTAAAAACCAGAGTGCTAATGAATGGGCTTTTGCACAGCAATTTATTCCAAGGCCTGGTTGTTTTCCAAGTGATTGTCAGCTTTCCCCAGCCCATGGTGTGAATACCTTGGCCCTGGGCCTTCGATTCAAGCCTAAAATTGCCCTTCAACGATGCTCCTTCCCCCTGTGCAGTTCTGCCACGGACTAAAATTGCAGATTCATGGTTAGTTTTTCTACCACTGACCACAACAGGCCCTGGTCTACAGCAAAGCCTGTATTCAGAGAGATTAAATAACATATACAATTTCTTCAGAGCAACACCACACTACAAAATACAAAATACACTACAGAGCTTCCTGCTATGTGGCAAAGCCACACTCTGCTCTGTCTCCTGGCACAGCAAAGCTCCTCTTGTGTAGGGTCACAAGGAAACAGGCTTAGGAAGAAAACCTTTGATTTTCAAGGGCCACAGAATTTATTTTTTTCTTTAAATTTTTCTGTTACAACTGACACCGAGTGAAGAAAACTCTGGTTTCGCTGTATTTCTTATAAAGTATCTGTTAAAGGTTAAATTACAACAAAATACTCTCAATAGCAATTTCTATGATGGCAATACATGGAAATAAAATACGAGAAAAGAGACAAAAAAGAGTCTTAGAAAATGAGAAACAGAAATTAATCAGTGATACATGGCCTTGGAGGATACAGAGTGAAAGCAGATTGCTTGCATTGTTTTGGAGGTTTCAAATAAGGGAAAAATAGCTTATTTCAGGCTGGGGTTTGACTGGTATTTGGAAGACTTCCAGTGGTCACAGGCTGATTGAGCCTTGTGCTTTAAAATAAAATACAAATGGCTTGACAAACCACTGGGAATTCGTGTAGCCAAGGAAAAGAGGGGGGGGGGGCTGACAGAGGCACATTCCTGACTCTCATCTGGATGGGATTTTGGAGTGCACCAGTCCTGGGCTTGTGTCAAGGATTTCTTGTAAAAACAAACCTGAAGATGTAGAGGACAGAAGGGCCACAGAGCTCTCAGAGCCTTTCCTGGGTGATCCAACAGGATCCACTGCTCTGCACGCCCACCTTTTCTGGAAATGCATTCAGAAATTCTGGTTGCAGTTTGAGCACAGTGAGTAACAATTGTATAAAAGGCAGACAGGCCTAAAGAAGTAAGAATTCAAACACTGTTTTCTAGGATTTATAAATACACCGACTCACTAGAGAGATTTAAAGCCTGAAAATTGTTCTTAAAAAGAAAACCACTCAAAGCAATTTAAAACAATTTTTAAAAGAAAGACTTGAAGGTAGGATGATGCAGGTATCGATCTTGGCTGAGTTATCAGTGCCAAGAGACAGATGACATGCACTGACTCATGGTAATAACCACAGGGATCAGCTTTTAGTACACTAATTGTCAACATGAAAAGCAAAACATGATTGATAATCTGTTGTTATTTTCTATGATTTTCATTCAGTGCTGCTGGTTTCTTGGGGTTGCACTAATCACCAGTAGTAGTGAGTGTTCAACTGAGCATGGTCCCACGTGATGATAGAAAGGATATTTTTATGTTTCTACTCTAAACATTTCTGCATTCACCCTCATATCCAAAAGTGCCTCTGAGCCTGCAGGACCCTGCTAAAATCAGGTTTCTGTACAAGTATCTACAGCACTTGGACAGTGAGTGCTGTTCAAAAGAATATTATCTGAATCCACACATTCAGTGGGGAATCCAAGGCCAAGATATCAGTAGGAATGTGGCTGGATGCCTTCCACCAGCTCAGGTGAGAAACCAGTGAGCTCCAGCATTGCTAGTGGGTAGGACCATCAGCAATGAGGTTCTCAGCTCCAGGGCTTCAGCCAAGCATTTTGGTGGGTTTAAACCCTTCCCTGGTGTTTTGGAAGAGTTGTCAGCCAACCTTTCCGCGAGGAAAAATTTGGGAAGACAACCACACCGTGCTAGAGAGGATGGCAGCAATTTTATGATATAAATGCGTACCTGCTGGGGACAAGCCCCAAGCTCTGGACCCATTTAGTTTTCCAGTACAAACAAAGGCCATTTCAGCCACCTGGATCCACAGGGTACTGTTACAGGAGGTGAGGTGGTGGGATCTGTAGTTGAAACTTCTCTGTGGACTTTCAGCAGGACTGCCCTTATCTCTCCTGGGCAGGCATTAGGATGACGTGGGACATTCCTCACCCAGGCACTTATGACACAGCAAGAAGATCAAGATGGCACCAGCAGCAAAAGGAGTTATGGATGAACATCTTCATGGAGGGTTTTAGTTACTCCTGGAGTAGAGGGCAGACTACACAGCTCCTGCCCCAAGGGCTTGTTCCTGACTGTCCTGGGGAGGGAGCTCTGCTCTACTGCACCACAATAACTTCTCCTCTTTCCTACCAGGCTGCAGTGGTTTTCCATTTCCATTAACTGGCCTGGCCACAGGGCTTTTGCATTTTTTCTTTTAGATTTATGTAACACGAATATCAGGCAGTGAGATCAAATGCTGTGATACCTGGCTGGTGCATCACCCAGGTTTATTAACTCAGAGAGTCAGTGTGGAGAGTTGGGTAAAGAGGGGGTAGGATGGGCATCAGAAATTATTTCCAGATTCTTTCTCTTCCTATTGTTTGCAGTGTTCAAAGCAGCAAATGCCAGAGTCTTTAAAATGCAGACAAAACTTCTCTACTTTTGGCTTTTCCCTGATACTGGACTAATGGAGAAGCAGTAATACACCAGGAGTATACTAGTAGTAGTCTACTAATAAACAGTAGAAATATAGTCAGCAGGTACTAGAAACATTCTCATGATGACAGCAAATGGTTTATACAGTACAGGAAGTGGGAATAAATGAATTTAGAGTCTTTTCTGGCCATGAAAGCCAAGGAAGCCTCATCCAGCTTGAAATCCCTGGGGCACAGCAAACAAAGCACCAGGAGAGGAACAGCTGGATTAAATTTGACTTAAAAGCCACCATCTTTGGCACTGGCCAGTGGACTCGAGTACAGAGATGAGCAGAGTGATTTTCCAATGGGATAAATTATAACCTGCTCCCAGTTTTGACTCCACTATTTCAAATTGATGAGCTGATTGAGAAAAAGGCTCTGATACTGCTGAATGCAATAAATTGGGCCGTGAAGGAATAGACTTATGTGTGCTTCCCCATAAATTACCCTGAGATAACTCCATGATTTTATTGAATGTAAACCAGCCTCTTCACTTGCTGAGAACCACAGCCTGGCTTCAAAAGCTTTCCTGGGCTGAAATCTTCCATATCCTGTCCCTAATCTCCTAAACCATCTCAGCCCCCGAGCACAAATACTAGAGGAAAACAGGGAGTTACATTTTCATTCCATGTGCCTCCTCTGCGTGGATGTGAATGGCATTCACAACCTCTGAGCTGGCCCATGTGGTTTTGTCAGCATCTGTTTCTTGGAAAAGACAGTGAGCTGCACGACCTCTTCCATCATCAAATTCAGTTCACTGCTGTTAAAAAGATTCCATATCATATTCTTACTTCAAGAAATACATAAAACTCCATCTCACAAGGAGTTAACTCTTCTTCTCCTTCCTCTGTTTCTCCCATTACAAAGCTGTTCCCAAACTTCAGTGGAAGCATGGCTAGGAAAGTATAATTTCAAAATACATATATATTACTCTTAAAATAATCCCACTATTCCTGTGCCATGCTTTACCTTAAACAATTTTGTTTTTTCACTTCTTCATCTTCCCTCAAACTTATTACAAAAAAACAGCAAAGCCTTTCTCAGTCATTGTTTTTAGCCAAATTCTTATACTTTATTCTTTGGAACCGAGATGATAAATTTAAAACAGACATAAACACTCTAGAGCAGGGTCTTCTACATTTGCAAGATTTTAAAAGTTTATAAGGGTGACCTTTGGCTCAAATTAAATTGCATTTCTAAAAAAAGTTCATCCTGTCTGCTTAAATATCCACTCAAACTATTTATAATTTCTGGAAGTCTCATGGTTATCAAATATTCCAGCACTGAATTTAAGCAGCCAGCCTGATTTTTCATGCTAATCCAGACTACTTCCACATGGAGCATCCTTTGGTATCGTGTGAAGAGCCTGACAAAGTCCTCCTGCAGTTTAAATGACACTTTATATGAAATAAAATTATGCTTGGGGGAAAAAAAATATCTTTCTTTGGTTACTGTGCTTCCCAGGAGGCACTTTTTTTCCTTTTTATTTTCTGCTGCCCATACTCCTGGTTACATGAGGGGGACACCATGTCTGGCCAAGCCCTTCTTTGCTGACAGATTCCAAATGTATTTCTTTCTCTGATTTTTTAGGGAGTTGAATTAAATTTTCACCAGTGTCTTTTCTACCCCATAACTAAGAGAATTAGGTAAACTAGTTTTGTTTCAGAGTTAAGTTTGTATCACTTGTTGAGATGAAGAATTCAATTTACTTCCACACGTCCAACACGAGCGTGTCATGAGGATGAGGAGCAGATTCCCCCTGGATGGTTTTGGATTTGGGATCTGCACAGTCCAGGCATACTGGGCAGGATAAAGAGGAAGGTGGTGACCCATTAGGGCTAAAATATCCCAGTTTACACAAGGCTGAGATAGTTTAATAATGGCAATGCAAACCTTCCTGCTGCAGCTGCAGCCTCCAGATTCTTTCTCCTTGGCTTTCAGACACAGAACACAATTTTAGATATGCTCTGGGCATTGTCCTTGGATGCTGCCCAAGACCATCAAGCTGCTCCCAGAGACTTTTAGCTGTTCACTTGGAGCAAGTGTTTTCCACTGAGCAGAGGAGCAGGATATTGGAGGCAAGATTAAGTCCCCCCCGTTTCCCAGCACTGAATCAAACAAAACCTTCTTCCACCCACACGTTGCTGTCTCAGCTTAACAACAAAAACAACCTGCCAATCTCTCCCCACACAGAAACCTTTAGAGTTCTCATCAAAAGGAAGGGAAAGGTACTGCAAAATTTCTCGAGCCCACCAGGCACAAATTGCCATAATTCCTTTCAAATTATCAGCTATTTTCTGTGAAATCACTGGATGAATCAGATCAGGAGAAAGGGAGTGGGGTATTTCCTGTACCAAAAACATACCACAAATAAAGACAAGAAAATTTTACTCCTCTCAAGAGGAGCACTTGTTGTCCAGATCTGTCAGTGTTTCTAAGCAAAAAATTTAGCCCAGAGAGTCAGAGAGGTAAAAGCAAATGGGAGGCTTTAAATTCAGTTGTAGGTTTGGGGGAGACCAATTTGGGAAAGGTTACAAACTCACACAAAAAAGAAAAAAAGTGAATTGAAGAACCTACTCTAAACAGAGACAAGAAAAAAGAGAGGAAAATAACAGAGTGAGACTCAATTTTGATAAAGCTGAGACAGTTACAGAAAAGAGAAGCAACTGAAACATTTGCACTGAAAAGGAATGAAGAGAACTAACAATGAATACTCAGAGTGTGATGGAAAGAATATGGCAGAGCAAGGAACTGGATTTAGCTCTTCCCAGACCTGCAGCCCTGGGACTGTGCTGACTTCCTAGAAGAAAGCTGGAAAAATTAATGAGCGTTAATGAAAGACTCTTAAGAGTCGATTGTTTATCCAAGCTGTTGGCTATGCAGGGCTTTGGGGTATCATATCACTTAATGATGTGTTAAAAAAAACAAATCAGGAATAAATATATGTAAAGTAATCATATATCATATATATATATTTTTAGGTAGAGAAAATTACCAGGGTGGAGAAGAAACTTTCCCAACAGGACCAATTGTATAAGAACTCCCTTGGGGAAGTGAAGAGCACAAAATTTCTTGAAATACTAAGTATAAGCTTTTTCCAATCCAACAAGTGTGTACTGGAGAGAAGACCTGTACTGGCAAGGAATTGGACCTTTTAATAGTCTTTTCCCATCTCTACAGTTTGTGAAGGTCTTCAGGGACTGAACGAGCCACAGAGATTCAGATAATGCTTTTCAGGAGTTTGCTGTCAGTCAAAAGGGAGAAAAGAGCTGGAGAGTTACTAGAGCAGCTCATGCAATTCCCCAAACCAGAAAATTCTAATCAGCCTGTCCCCTTGGAACATGAGGGATCCCCAAGAGGAGGTGGCCAATGCCATGGAACACCTGGCTATGCCCACTCTGGTCTACTGCAAAGCCCTGTGCCCTGTCATTAGCAAGGGCACTGCTCACTAATTCCTTATTAATTTCATGAGGAAAATTCAGAAAAACAAGAATGAGGATAATCAAAACTGATGAGGCAGAGGAACAACAATTTTTTTCTTTTTTTTTTTATCCAAGCTTATTTCCAGTGCATCCCTGCTGACCCACCTATCTCCAGTCTGTGATAAGAGAGCCAAGGGCAGCAGCTCTGCTCAACAAAAAAGCTTGTGTACCCACTGCACGTGGGTTTTGCCTATGAATCACCCTCTGATGTTGTTCCAGTTCTTTTCTGTGCATTTATTAAAACCATTCCAAGAGTGGGATGGACATCAGATGAAAGATGTCTTGGTAGAAGAAGCTGTAATTTCATATGGAATTGTTTCAGGACTTATCGGGCTGAGAGAACTGTGCAGATGTTGTATTTGTGAGCATTAACTTATCACTGAATAGGCACTGTTTCAACATAATTTATATTTCAGTCTTGGGATTTCCCTGACAACCTCCTCCAAATCATTTCTATCTGTTAATGTCCTGACAGATTTAATGATTCTGGCTTTACTGACAGTTTTATCCTTAATGTGAAATAAATGCCTTCCTGATGCTTCACTGTGTGTTGCTAATGGAGTGGTAGATTAAAATTTTTATTTATGTTTGTCTTTTAGTCTTCAGAGGTCAATCCAAGCTGGCCACTGGAGGCCACAAAATGGATCCTGCTGGCTTCAGTGGAACTTTAACAAGTCTCCTGGCCAGGTGGGAATGCAATGGGCACTGATGCAGATATGGAGGAGGATCAGGCTCAAAGGAGGGGAATAAATCTCAATGGAAGACACTCCTACTGGGTAACTAAAGGCAGGCAAGTTATTTGGGAGGCAAAATATTTTTGCCACAGGAATTAGAAAGGAGGGAAAGTCTTGAGGCTCTTGGGACATCAGAGCAGGCACAGGAACAGCTGCATTGAGCACAGGCCAGAGGAAGGAAAGTTTTTGCCCACTAAAATTTCTTTCACTCCCTCCAACCAAATATCCAGGTTTCACAGTGCACAAAACCTCCATAACCAGCCCTTGGGTATCAGCCACAAAGATTTACTCCTGACACGGAGATGTCTGACATTTCTTTGCTCAGCCCTTGCAAGAAGTAACATCCTTGATTTAGGTCTTAAATCCACCACAAGCCTGTAGTTACTTGGTTCCCTCTGTTCCTTCAATGTCAGAAAAAAACCTGTTCAAAAATATCTTTGAGCTACAATTACCTTACTGTCCAATGTTTGCTTCAGCAAGACTGGATCCAGCCAATGCCAACAGGACAAGTGGTCCTCCCTGGGATGTTCTCATCTTCGCAAAGACTAAAAGGATTTGCTTTTTCTGGGCTGCAAATCTCTGTACCATGGTCCCTTGGGACTAATTATTTATTAATAATGATTTTTTATTATTATTTTTTATTATCTCCATATTGTTGGTGTAAAGAGAGGCTTCTCCAGAGGCTGTCACCAAACACCCATCCCTCTCCTTTGAATAATGGAGCCTAAACTGCTGACTTTGATGACAAATTTGGTTCTTATAATGAGGTGACAGGAACATCTCCCTTCCCATAATGTGTCTGCTACAATCAACTTTCATAAGGATGCAGGAAATTTGAGCTCTTTAGGGACAGAGGGGGAAGGGTGTGTTTCCATCAGGAAAATGGTGATCCAGGTGACACAGACAGAGGGAATAATTGAAATATTGGCAACACATTCCAATACTGATAGACATTTCCATCCCAGGCTTCGAGGAGAACAGATTCTCTTCCCCTACAGAAGGAAGAGAGTGAGATGCACATTGTTCTGCAGATATGATGACAGAAAAGCAAGACACTCCAAGAAGCACTTTCTCGTGACAAGACTTGTTTCTGAATTATTTTGTTGATTTTTCCATGCCTGCTTAATGTGACCAAAATACATTCAGGAAAAGTCAATGCAAGAAAACAGGCTGGCTCAGAAGCACAAAATATGAGGTGGAGAAGAAACTCTTGTCCCTAACACAGCAAATATTTCAGAGAAGCTAATTTTTCATTTCACTGTTTCCTCCTCTGATTTTTTAATACCTTTTTTGGTTTTTTTTTTCCACAGAATAAGCCAGACCAAAAAAAAAAAAAATCCCTCCCAAAACACAAAAGCTTCTCAAAAGGTCAGAATGACGAATAATATTTCATACTGCAGGTTGTACAGTCATTGCATTCCTTTTCAACAACACCAGAACCACATGAGAAAGTTTGCAAATACCACTGAAGATATCAGGGAACAAGTCAACTTACAAAGGCCCTCACTCTCCTATTTAGGCAATACTTGGCCTAACTAAAATTTAAGAACTGGTACCAGCTCCCATTATTAGGAATAAACACTCTGTAGGTAAGCTATCCCTTAATCTGCCAGTACCACTGTCAAGACTTAATTAATTTGCCTAAAGGCCTGGTGCTGCCTCAGTGAGATAAAGGAATTTTTCACCATTTATTTATAGTTAAATTGTAACCCAGTTGCCATTTTTAGGCACCTGAACACTGTATGACTTCCCACACGTGCAACACCATTCTCTTCCCCAGCCAAGCAGCTGGTTTCTAGACAAATTTTGAAGCCTAATTGCTGAGTTGACAGCATTCTTTTGCAACACATGTATTGTTTAAATACCAGCACTCCATGATTCTTTGTCATCAGTACTCTTCTTCATTCTGTAAATTATTACCCCTGAAATAATTAAAACTACTTGTGCTTCACGTGCATTTCAGTTTGTGTATGTGTGAAACTCCAGGTTTACAACTTGTCCTTTCACTTCTTTTCCAATTCAATCAACCTGCTGGGAGGAGTATTTTTTTCCAGGAACCAGCCTGGAATGAAATCTCTTCAACCCATAGGTTGCAAATGTAAAATGCTGATATTGATAAGAAAAGCTCACATGGTGTATCCCTGTATGTTGGCCCATTTAATCTTCAAATATAAAAGACACCGCTACACGTGTAGTTACTGTTTTGTGATAAAAATGGACTTTTTATTGTGGTATCAGCTGCACTTTCAGCTATCACCATAACACAGTGAAGTAATTTAGGCCCATTAGATCCCAATTCATACAAACCCTTTCTCAAACCAATTTCTAAATTCAAATAATTTATTTTGACGACAACAAATAGTAAAGTTATTATTCCTGGGATTCTCCAGTAATGCAGAAACAGAGGAAATGATTATGAAATTCCTTAAATAAACAAATAAAAGCACATACATTTGCAAACTCTCCTCTTGGCCAATGCCCACACCCAGCACAACCTGGAGTTCATCCTGCATCCATTTGTTTAAACAACTAAAGAACAATGAAACATTTCTGGACATTCCTGAAATTGCATTCTATCCATCAGCTCTGGCAGCTGCTTGGCCAGTCTTCATCTGACCTCCAAAATAAACCCACCCTCTGAAGAAAGCACTGCAAACCTCCAGAGCCAGCCTGTTTGCCTGCAAAGTGATTAATTCCGAGCGTTTGGAAAGCAAAGCCAACGCGCTGATAACGCGGAGCAAACAGAGGGGTCGGAGTGTGGGACAGCTCAGAACGAACTGTTCCTGCTTTCCCAGCCAGGCTGATATTCTAAACATGCATTAGGTTTCCCAAAGGATGGAAAATGAGCACCTCGGGCAAGTCTGAAAGGCTTGACAGGAGATCTTCCTTGTTATCCACCTCCTCATCTCCAGGATTGTGGAGACACCCCTCAACAAACACGCAGTGAAGTCCTTCGTGTCGCTCCAGTTTGAGATCAATCTCTCTGTCGGTTGAATATCAAGGGCTTCCCTCTCTGAGACACCCCTGAAAATTCCTTCCGTTATTCTATTGGTAAATCAGGAATGTTTCATGGAATAGCATAAGTACTGATAAGACATGAAGGCTGAGATGAAGAGGTGTCTTATGAAACCCAGTTGAGAAACACTTGGCTTACCTCAACCAGATGTTATTAAACTCACCACAGGAATTACTGGCTTAGATATGCTGGCCTGTGTTAGGAAGCCTTCAACCCACATGATTAAAACAGTCTCTTTTAGCTTTAAAATCCACACATCCTTGCAGTTATTGAAGTCACTAATTCCTCTGGAATTCATGGCACAATATAAGTCGATATCATTTTTTTTTCAGAAAAGTGTTCAGAAAGAAAGGCTTAAAAGCATCAGAGAACAAAAGATTCCCTTTTCTTTTAATAATTTTCTAATAATTTGCAATCTGGAATCATCTGCCTCAGGATTTAGGAGTGATATGAAAAGTTAGAGTTCTTTCCTACCATTTATACTCGTACCTCACGCTCATCCCATTGTTTCTGGACATGTCCAGTTATAGCCAAGGAAAACTTAATTAATCTTGACTTAAGTCAAAGAAAACATTTTAAAGCATCTTAAAATGCTCTCTGGGGCTCAGGGAAAAAAAAGCAAACAAGCTTCATAATGGAATACATGATTTCACTTCACAAGCTCTTACCAAGTTTTCTTCAATTTGGTTGAACATCTGTAATGATTTTCCAAAGAGAAAGCAATAAGTATTGCTTGTAGCTGGAGGGCTTGAGTTCATGTCCCATCTGCTTTTTCCTGACAGTCCTCAAGATACTCCTAGGAATGCCCTGGTCTTTTTTCTCTTTTGTTTTACTTCCCCCACCCCTCAGTGTCCTGAGGATTCATGTCAGAGGGAATGGAGGTGTCACCTGCTTGTTCACTTTAACAAAGAGAGTGTGCTCAGAGCACGTTACACCCAACACCCCAGGAACGCATGGGGATGGTGTATGTAGGGACCCTCTAAAACACTGAGTTCTTCTTGCCTAAGTGCTATTTTTGGAAGGAGACGAATATAATTTTTAGTTTATGTTGAATATCGGGAAAATTATTTTCACCCAGAGGGTGCTTGGGCACTGACCAGGTTCCCAGGGAAGAGGTCACAGCACCAAGGCTGCCAGAGCTCAAGGAGTGTTTGGACAGCACTCTCAGGCACAGGGTGGGATTGTTGTGGTGTCCTGTGCAGGGCCAGGAGTTGAACTCAATGATCCTGATAGGTCCCTTCCAACTCAGCATATTCCATGATTCCATGATAATGTATTTTTGCCCCAAGCTCCATCTTGCACCTGTGTTTGCTTAGCTTCAGAATGAAGCCCGTGCTGGCCCTTGCTGGATAAGGTGTCATCCTCTATAACCTGCCTAAATTCTTTATTCTGCTTAGAAAAACAGTGAAATTGTTAAAGACAAGTCCTGAATTCCTTTCAGAGCATACTGAAGGTGATCTAAGTGGGTGGTTGACAGTTCGATGAACTATCACACATCCACTGCTCCCGTAGCCTGCAAAGATTTCCAAGATATACAAATGATTGAGGCAGGACCAAACAAGGTGTCAGAGAGCTCAGCAGAGCTGTTTTCACTGCTATCAAGACCCAGGCATGACCAAAGGCATGAGAGTGACCTGAGAAAGGTGATCACGTTGAGATCAACAAGCTCACACCAGAGACCAGCTATGAACAGCGTCTTTCAAACCCTCCAAGGACTTCTGCCAACGTTTGGTGAAGCCACTGGGGATCAAAACACAGCTCAGAACTTCACCTTTCCTGTGCAGATAACAACAGAAACCTGTCTGTGTTGTGTCTTGAACCTCAAGGGCACAGCATTCATCACGTTAAATTATCTTCTATAGGGCTGTGACTCCAGAGAGACCAGAATACAGCTGGAAACTGGGGACAGTAAGGAAAAGGTATTAGCTACTGGTCTGTCCTGGGCCTGAAAGGCAAAGGTTATGGAAACTGTATCCTAAGGAAAATGGGAATGAGGGGAAAAAATGTTTTGGTTTTTTTTCTTTTTTTTTGTTTGTTTCCAAATATAAAATGAATATTTGTTGTCTTATACAGGGATGCACAGTTCTGGTCAGCAAAAGCGAGGGACACTAAATTTCAATGCTCAGGAAAGCATATCTTTAAAAAACCAAGAAAACTTCCCTTTAAAAATTCATGAACAGTCTTCATATCTACCATGCACAATGTCAAGATCATCAGAATAAGAGATGAAAGCAGCTTTTCCATGTAAAATCTTTTGAGGCAAAAGAAACACTGAGATATAGCTTGTCCTCCTTCCCCCAGACATGTGAAGGAGAGTTCTTTTAAGGGATTAAATTTTTTATTGGATAAAAGTCCACGTTCTCTTAGTCATCCCAGTGGAAATATGGTGTGAATCAGCCACAGACAGTTGAGTTCTGCATTTCTCTGTCCGAATTTGAGTCCTTTGTTCACATAAATATAGAACTCTATAAAGGTCACTCAAACCCAAACAGGAGAGACAAATTAGTTCATCCTCATTACTGCAAGGTCTCAGCCCATGAAGCCTTTTGGTTTTCTTCTTTATGTTCATTCACCTGTTTGGTTATTTCAAGGGGAGGATTCACTGCCCTTTATTTCTTCAATATTCTTTCACTCAGGCATGGCTTTCTATTCAATTATCTTTTTCATATTTGATCAATGTTCTGATTTGAGCAATGTTCTGAAATGTTAGGGTTGCAAAATTTATTTTTTTAATGAGCAATTATTTAAAAATGAAGAAATTATATTTAAAAAAAAATCAGTAAACACTTTCCTGGTGACACACATATGCTCCACTTCTGAGCCCTGCTATTTATCAATTTTGATAAAATCTTTGATTCGAAAAGGCTGTTTGTCAGTATAGTTGTGACAGGTGATATCTGCTTTATTTGGTTTTTTGTTTGTTTGGAGGTATTTTTTGAAAATAAACTTATAGATGCTTTAAAAATGTGTATTTAAAGGATGTCTATGAAACCAGAAGATGCAAGTGTACTATGGAGTGTCTTAGTTCTGCACCACTGACCTGTTCTGGATGAAATATCAGACCTACCCTTGATTTTGTGTATCTTTTGCTTCCTGATGACTGTGTTCATGACATAAAAACACACAGACCTAAGGTCAGTAAAATATCCAACTTTAGCTGAAGAAAGGTCTTCTCTTTGGTGGGGCAGGGGGGGAGCAGCAAACACGTATCCATTTCCACCAGGAGCTGTAAACTTCAGGTGTCACACTGACGGGCTCTTGCTCAGGAGCAGTCCACCCATTTATGCAGCCTATCAAAGCAATGTTCTGTTCCCATCCCTTGTTTGCTGTGAGCAAGGAATGCCAGTGCTGTGGTGCTGGTGTCTGATGTACCAGACCAAAACATTCCTTGGCACAAGAATTACCCCAGAACAGGAGCTGGCTTGGTTGAAGGTACGAGCCACACAAGGTGAAAATACATGTCATGACACCACATGTGTCTCATTTACAGTGCACAGCAAGACTTCAGAGATAAATTCCCATTTAGTCGTTGAAAATGAGGTTTTATTAAAGTAAGGAAGCTTTAAGTAATTGGTGTTTCAAGGCAAGCACTGAAGATCCCCAAAACTGCACATTAGAAAGGGGAAATTTGGGATCCCTAAAATCTGAAGTTTGATCTACATATAATGGAAAGAGGGAAAAGAAAGAGATAGGTCAAAAAGTTTGTCATCCAAGTTGTCCAGGTACCACCCCTGACTTAAATATATTTGTCCTGCCTTTGAAGGGTGCAAAATTTCTCTCCTGTTAGAAGTTGCTATAAACCTCCCACCTGAAACAGGCTGCTATCATTTGTCAGCCTCCCCCTCCTGCAAAACAAACCCTCCATCCATGTGTTCCACTGCAGAGCAATAAAACAGATAATAAAGGTCATTTTCTGTGTTTCTTCCTGTTTCATGCAGCTCCTGTGATTTTTCAGGTGCTTTGAAATAAACATCCCACGTGCTTTCTCTTTTTCATCAAAGGCTGACAAAGGGTAATTTGACTGTCTCATCCCTCTGGCAGTGGACTGGGAATGGACACAGAGGCATTTTTGGAAGCAGCAGTGTTCTGGGTGGCTGACCTGACCAGCATGTGTGTGTAGAAAGATATATCAGACTGCTCTGATGCACTGTAAACCAAAACCTTCTCCCCAAGCTGACTGGGGATCCCGGGGATTTATCACAACTGAGCCTTGGCCAGTGGGTGTCACTAAAAATTAGCTGTGAGGGAAATTAAAAAAAAAAAAAAAAAAAAAGTAAGGGGGCAAGGTAACCTGAATATTAAAAGCATTCCAGACCTTGTTGTTGGCCCCAAGCCTTGTTTTGAATCCTTCCTTTGGTCAAACAATGGCAGTGAGATCAGAGCCAGGCACCCAGTGCCCGCCGATTACTGACTGCACTGACGCTTGCAGGGAAGAGCTGGTGGGATGCCTGGATAGGATGGGAAATGACTTTACTCGAGTATCCCGTGCAGATTCCCTGGTGGTGGTGGCATGTTTCTTTTTGGGTTTCCTACTCCGCTGTCCCTCGTGCGGAGGGGGAACGTCAGCCAGGTGACTCACTGGGATTCTGCCCCGTGTTTACTGCCACAGACCTCCCCACGGGGACTTGCTCACTGTGTGCAGCCTGATTTTCCCAAGAACACCTCAAAGGGCTAATTTTAAATTAACAAAAGCTTTGGAAGGCAGGGAGAAGGGAAGGGGGGTGGGGGGGTGGGGGCTTCTTGCAGGAGGAAAGCGATGGCAGAAATAGCCTCCTTCCTTTTTCCTTTCTCTTGTCCAAGATAAGGAAACATCACACGCTAAAGGCAAATTAAAAACAACTTAAAAGGCAGATAAATTTAGTCACTAGTGTTCCACTGGGTGGACAATCAAGATACAGAACAAGTCTTCAGCCAGAAGGTTTTTAGGGAAAATTACCAATAGTGAAGGGAAAGGGGCAAAAATCAAGGAAATACAGTTAGCATTAAAACTACTGTGGGAGCAGGTCATAAACCCCTTTAGAGGAAAGATGGTCCAGTAGTTACCAACATGGACCTTAATTTGTGAATTCCACCCAGGTCTCCTGGGATGCTTTGATATACTTTAATTGGAGGTGTTCAGATTCTGTTGAAGGTGTGGACTGGCACACAATGAGTATAAATAGGTTATTTTCATATTAAAGAGTCCATGTTTCAGTTCTCTCAAGACTCAAACTCAGATCTCTAAAAGGGTGAACAAACTTACAATTCAAGGAGATAAAAGTTGAAGGTGGTGAATGAATCTCACAGGCACTGCTACAATCTGATGATCCTTCTGTCACAAAATGAAGAGACTTTTAGCTCTGAGGCAGAGAAATGCCATCAGAAAATGACACTGGCAATGGTTCAGCAGAAGCAGAGGTTTTCCATGGAACCAAATATGCTGCAGTCATACTTCAGATTTAATACAAGGATTATAGTGAAGTCCTCTCCTTTTATGTCTCCTGTCAACTGTCTTTTTGAGACTCTATTTACTGTTTTCTCAGTGGTCTTTGGTTTATATGGAATTTGAGCTGACTTCTAAACTTTGTTGGGCCAGTAAAGATATTCTTTTCATCCTTGTGGTGAGAATGTATCAACCACAGGTCAGCACTGGCTTGAGGACATTTGTACAATGCTCTGCTGCACTAAGTAAACATGTCTTTAATCTCTCTGTACCATCTGGAAAATGATATTTCTTTTATTTTTCCCTTTTGATTTTCTTTTCTGTTGAGACTGTAAGTATCAAAAAGCAAACCCTTTCTCTTATTACAAAAGGATACATCAGCACAAGCAAGACAAACAGTCAGGACCTGTTCCTTGGCCCCAAAGGCAAGTGTTGTGATTCATCTTATGGCCATATGGCTAAACTTTCATCCATGTGAAAAAAAGAGTGGCCTCACCCACACCCTCTACTGGGAAAAGTCTCTGACCTGTGATAGTACTTGAACCATCTCTGAGCTTTTCCTGGGAAAGGGAAAAATGACGTGGAGCGAAATAGTTTCAGGGAGTAGATCACCATGGAAGATTGCAGGCCCAGCCCTGGTCATCTTTGGTTTAACGGCATAAACCCAGCTTAAGTGTTCAATCCTCAAGGCAAAAGGCCACAGGGTGGATTTTGGACCTGTAGGTTTGATCAGAAAAGAAAAAAAGAAAAGGAAAAAAAAAAAACACAGGATTTTTCCAATTCCCTTTTGGTTTGGGTTCTGTTAAGTCACTGCTCGTGAGCACCTCCCCGAAGGAAAATACCGACTCGAAGGCAATGTGCAGCCTCTACACAATCACTCCTCCAGCAGATGCTCTTGTGCACTCCCAGCCATCCCTTGCTGGTTTTCCAGCTCTGGAAATATGTGTTTCCAGCACAATATGTTACACCAGTGCATGAGAGGGAAATGCCATTAAAGAACATGACTCTCCTGACAGAGCAGTGGTGTGCATTGCTTGGCTTGGCTGTGGTGCTCTTCAAAACAGGCAACGGTGAGAACAACATCACTCAAATAATCCTTCCCAAGTGTAGTGAGAAGGAACTGCTGGTGCCACAGAGCAGAAAAGTTTTCCAAAGCTTGGATTCTAATTTCCTGATCTTTAAAAAAGAAATTGCTCATCTGCAGCTAATCATGTTTGCACCTTTCGTTGTCTCCAAGAGCAACATTTTCCAAGGTGCTTTTAATGAGCTGAACAGCCTCCTAAAGACTCAGGAGAGACAGAGAGGCTGTCAGAGACAAATCCCTTTATTTGATTAGGCTTCACTGGATCTTGGTACATTCCAAACCGAAGAGAACACAACAAAGATTGATCCTCCTCCCACCTAAATCAGTTGGACTTTTTCTCTAAGGTGGGATGAAATCCAGAACGTATTAATTAGAGATATGTTTTGATGAAATATTGTTCTGTAGTGTGAGGCATGTAACCAGGAAAGCAGATTAGGTTACAGGAGAGACAGAGCTGGAAGTGACTTCCAAAGGGAGAAAGACGAGGAGAGGTCAAGGTGGAAGGTTTGGTGGTGAAAGGCTCAACAGGGAACACGAAGGGGCAACCACAGAACGTCAACCTCACCTCTTGTGGGGGCTTGGACCCTTCTGTAGGACACGGTGCTGTGACCCCACCTACATTCTCAACAGCTTTGCCAACAGATAAAGGGATTTCTTTATACTGAACTATTTCATGTGCCTTGGCAGAAAAGCACATAGTTGCTGAGCAGTTGGGAAAGTGTTTTGTCAGAGACAGTCTGGCTGAAGGTTTGCTTATAGCACTCTTTGCTGGAGCTCTGTTGGGCTACATTTCTCATCTACAATCTGCTCTGTTTTTGCTGTTTTGTTTCCTTTCGTTATTATTTCTAATCTATCTAAAAGAGCTCTCTTCCCCAAACCCGGAGGAAACTGTCAAATGTCTTAATTTAGTCATTAAGTGCTTTTAGAAGCAAATTCTTCCACTTACCTGCAGGTAACACAGTCTCATAAACACCTTTGACAGAAATCACAAGACACATTCTGCGCTTCCAGGCACAGTCTGTGATTTGTCTGACAATGTAGCTCCCACTTTCACCCTCTCTCTTTTTCTGGAAGCCAAATATCGCATAAAATTTGAGCATAGAATTTGAAGCAGTTCAACACAAGCTGAAACGTTGTCAAAGATTTATTCACAAGTTATAGATTCGGTTCTAGAGAAAAGCAGACTTGCCTTTCTGCTCTATCCTTTTGACGAAAATCTGCTTTTGAACAAATGAAACCCCCCTTCAGTTTTCATCTGTACCATTCCCGACAAGTGAAAAATTGACTAATTCCGTGAAATAATATTTTCTTACTTGTTTCCCTTCTTTGATACAACTGAGATTTGGCCAGGACGCAACACCAACCTGCCAGAATTGTGCGGAAGGCGTAGGACTCCTGGTATTTCAGACCCAGTCAACACAATTAAGCAGCTTTGTTCTATTTTAAATTCACAGAACGTGGTACTCACCTTAGAAGCAACTTCCAGCAAGTTTTGTTTTGTTTTCTTCTGTCCTTAAATGTTCTGGTTTCCAGAACATTTAGTTTCCAACCTGAATAACCAGCTTCTGAGGAATCATCTGAGCTGAGCCTCCAGGTCCTTGACAAGACTCACCTGTTGAGGACAGAGGATGTTCTTTGCATGCAGAGTCTTGTTTAGCTTGAGGCCTCCTTGTAAGATCTTCTGTAACTGCAAAACTATGTATTTTCAACCCAATTTAACTTTTCCTCGAGAAAAATAGAGCAAAAAGTTTCAACAACTCTGACCAAATTTGTTAGGTAAATGGAAAATAAAATAATCTTTAAAACCCTTCCACGTGCCAACAGTGTTGATCTATGACCATGTAAAAAAAAAAAAATTCAGATGCCTACATTAAAAAATAAGAGCCATTATTCTCCTTCTGGTTTTCTATTTGATTGCAAACTCATTCACACAATATCAGGTTAAATCTAGCTCAGTCTTTTCAGAGTTATAATAATCCCAAAGCAAATTACATCCTCTGCTTGCTGACAGGAGTCCTAAAGGTCAGAACTCTAAATTCCATCACTTTGGTTTAGTGCCAAGTATTTTGGAAAGAGAAAACAAAGAAAAATCAAGTAATCTTCATATCCATCTTAACAGATACAAATAATTTTAATAAAGCTGAACTGTGGCCTGAGACTCTGTGCGCCCTGGAGCCTCATTCAAGTTTTGTTCTGACTTGTAAAATAAAACCTAATGAGAAGTTACTGGAGATTTATGGGAAGAGAAAGGAGAACAATATTTTTATTTCATTTCCAAACCATTGTGGAGCCAGTAAGGGATAAAAATGGTCTCTGCCAGATACCGTGATGTACAGGTTAGATTGTGGTTACTGAGTATTGATTCAATAATATCAGCAAAAAGACATGGAAAAGCAATAATTATAAGGCATCCTCTGGGCTTGCTGTGCCCTTAGTTTCCAGAGGATTTTTTTATATCCAGTATGAATTTAAACATTATTTACCTACTAACACCTAAGTTGTTCAGAGAGGAAAGTCTGCAACACTGGGATTCAAAACATGGAAACCAATCAGTTGGACCCCATTACCTGACAACAAGCTCTTGCTGCTGACGTAGAATCCCAGAATGGTTTGGGTTGGAAAGGACCTTAAAGATAATCCATTTCTACCCCCTTGACATGGACAGGGACATCTTCCACTAGACCAGGTTGCTCCAAGCCCCATCCAACCTGGCCTTGGACACTTCCAGGGATGGGGCAGCCACAGCTTCTCTGGGCAACCTGTACCAGGGCCTCAGCAGCCTCACAGGGAAGAATTCCTTCCTAATATCTAATCTAAAGCTACTCTGTGACAGTTTGAATCCATTCCCCCTTGTCTTGACACTCCATGCTCTTGTAAAAAGTCCTTCTCTGTATTTTTTGTAGACTCTCTTCAGGTACTGGAAGGCCACAATTAGGTCACCCCGAAGTCTTCTCTTCTCCAGGCTGAACAAACCCAACTCTCTCAGCCTTTCCTCATAGCAGAGGTGCTTCATCTCTCTCTAATTATTTTTGTGGTCTCCTCTGGACTTGCTCCAGAAGGTTGAGGTCCTTCTTGTGCTGGATGTAGCACTGCAAGTGGGGTCTCACCAGAGTAGAGGGGCAGAGTCACCTCCCTTGATCTTCTGCCCACACTGCTTTTGGTACAGCCCGGGATGTGATTGGCTCAGTCTGACGACTCATTAATCAGAGGAGAATGTGAAATCTGCATCATTTTTTGGAAATAAAATATCTCTGGATATTATTGAAAGCACGAGGCAACTGTACCATAACTTAGACATCTCAAACAGATGTTTAAGTAGAAATGAGATCAACCTGGTTGACTGTTTCCAAGCACAAAGGCAGAAAACTAGAGAGTCCTGTCATCACAACAACAGTGCCTATAGCTCACCTTGCCTTGACAGCTCTAAAATTGTGAAAACCAGTTAAAAACGTCATTAATTTTTCAGAAATGCCTTTAAAAAGCTGCGATCTGGGATGTCTTGGGGATTCTGGTACTGAAGTGATCCACATGTGACCGATTTTCATCTCTTCTCAGTCCCTATTCTTACAAACTAAGCCTAGAGAGGTTGATTAAATACAGAGAAATGATTCTTTTTGCTCCTTGGCATGTGAAGGCTCCAGGATCATCCACTCCACACAGCTTCCCTAAAAAGGAGAGGAGGAGAGCATGCAGTGCTCTCCACGAATTGCTTCCCAGGGAATGTTAAGGGAGTGATTAGGCACTAATGATTCTCCTGTGCCTCCTCGGACAGGGAAAGGTCTTGTTTGCTCTGCCCCACACCAATTTTCCAGCACGTTTTCCTTGGTAGCAGCACTGCTTTTTTTCACATCCCTGCTTTCTGTTGAATCAGTGATTAGGTTGTTTCAGTTCCAAGTTTTCTTAATGTTTTCTTTTTTTTTTTTTTTTCCTACTAACCTTGGTAAACAGTCCTTCAGTTGTCAGGTCCTGACTGATTATTTTCACCTGGGTGATGACTCTGCCCTTTTTCCTTCTTTGGTAAAAACTGCCTGGATGTAGCAATTTATTCCCTGATGAAAAAGTCTAATTAACTGATAAAACCCAATATCTTGGTACAGCTTATTTTTTACCCAAATGGTTGTATTTTTATTTTTTTTTATGTGAAATGAACTGAATTTTTCTGTTTAGGTCAAGGTTCCATTTTGTCTGGGAATCTGTAATTTCTCACCCAGTTAATCCATCTGAAAGGGACCACATGATCATTTTTGTGGGGAAAAAAAATCATCATTGACTTAGCACTGACAGTGCACCACAGCTATAAAACTCCAGCTCAAGTAGGCCAGCTCAAAGCATTAACACACAGATTTGTGACTTCAGTTGGTTTAAGACTATTTTCTTTATTTTATGCTTTAAGAGCTACCAAATAAAGAACCCAATCTCAGTCATGGAGTTTTATTTGATTCCAGGCACCTCAAAATTGATTTTCAGTGAAATCCTCTTAATTTTGAAATCAAATGATATTGATTTAGGCGGAAGTTAAATATCACCTTTAAAGCTTTTCAGTGGGATACAGATCTTTTAAACTGAGTTAGCTTCCTTCATTACATGTCCAAACTGTTTTCTCTTCAAAGAAGCAATGGGTAGAGATGCATCAGACTCATTGGTTGATCATTAGAAATGTGTAGGGCTGTAGGGCCCTGCTATGAATTACTCTACACATCTTCTGTAGTGATAGAAGGTATTTAAGACTGGTACTGATGGATGCTGAGAAGTATTTAAAGGCAAGCCAGAAGTTCTCTGATTAATTCTTGCAGAATCCTAGAATGGTTTGGGTTGGAAGGGATCTTAAAGTTCATCCAGTTCCAATCCCCCCTGCCATGGGCAGGGACACCTTCCACTAGACCAGGTTGCTCCAAGCCCTGTCCTAGCTGGCCTTGAACTGTTTGATTTCTAATTTTTCAGAATCCACTCAAATTTTGCTTTTTATTTTGCAACGAGATCCTGCATGCCAGAGCACAAAGGTGCCAGTTTTATTCTCAAACTCCATGTTGTTAAGAAATACGATTTGAAAAATTAAACTTAATCAATAAGGATTTTCCTGAATATCCTTAAGTATATCAGGACAGAAGTAAACAAAAGGCAATTGGAGAGGGGCACTCTGTGTGTCCTTGATTTGAAGTCATTGGTTTTGTTTTCTGAATTTCCCTTCACATTACTGCAATCATGTGTATTGGTGTTGTCATTATATCTCTTTATTTCATTTCCAAATTACAGACGCAACCAGGAAGTTTTAGTTATTCACTTTTGATTTAATAATAAATTGTGATGTCATTTACAACATTCAGAAAGACATGTGCAGTCTGAGGTGGGGATGCCACATGCTGCTAATTTTGGATAAGGCAGCAGTTTTTATACTTCAGCTCTGGAGGATGTTGGGGCATTCGCTGTTCTCACTCCTGGTTTACACAAAGGGCAACTGCATTTATTTGTTATAGCAACAATCATCTTGGCACATGCTGGCACTGGCACTGAAAGCAGAATAATGTCACCAGAGGCCGTTTCCTACACACTGCACTGGAATTGCTCAAAAATCCCAGCTGGAAAAGAGCCTGCTGAGCCCTGAGATCATAAAGGGCTTCTCGTGCGTAAATGACACTGATCCTGATGCTGGAACGAGTAGTTAAAGACTCTGTAAGCTCAAAAAGAGTATGAAGGAAACTCCTCTGAAGTCATAATCCATCTTGTGTGCTCTGTCCCTCTTTGGGAAGTGTGTTTGTATATTCCTAAGTTAAAAGGTAGGTCAGGAGGGGGCATCTGTCCATCTGACCCTAAAAGATGAGTAGGGCGAGAATTTCAGACAGAGCTTTCAAGAATAAATTTTAAATTAATATTATTAAAATTATAATAATTATTATTAAAATTATATTAAAATTAAAATTATTATTGAGCTTCTACCCCAAGAGTAAGACAGCATTGAGCCCAACTCTGCTATTCAGGTATCAGTCTGTGTCAGGGGTGCTCCAGACCAGCCCAGCACTGAGCACACAGGCTCACAGCCCAAGGGAACTGTGTGTCTGTTGTGAGGAGTTGAAAAAGGAAAGCTCTTGCCTCATTTTGCTCCATTTTTGGTACAAAATGGAAAACAGACCGGTGCTGCAGTAAACAAAATGCAATTTTGCTTTACCCGGAAGGGACACTTGTTTTTGAACATAGAAGTGAGTACAAGAAACATGATAGCCGTGGTTTTGACTTAAAAACAGATCAAATCTTCTGGCTAACCACCCCTTTCCCTATCTCTGTGGTTTGCTTCTCCATTTCTCTGTTTTCTGACTTAAATTTTTTTGTGAGGTTTGCAGACTTATTTAGCACAACAACTGGTCATGAGTATCAGGTTCTTCCTAGGAAACCTTGATCAAGACATGTTTATTAGCTTGTTTCAAAAAAAAAAAAAAGGTCCTTTATTTTTAAAATCCTTATCAACAAACTCAAAAGCACAAACCACAAATGGAAATAAAGGTCATGCATTGGTGAACAGCAGGTGAGATCATCTAAGCATAAATTATTTCTGAATATGAAGAACAGAAGAAAAGAATAGACCTGTGTTTGCTGTAGGACTGTGGGCAGTGGCTTCCCTTTGGATTTTGATCACAGACTCAAGTTGTCCATGATATAAATTCTCTTTTCTTGTATCTGTCTAGATGTTGAATATTTTCTGGTAAGGAGAATATTTTTATATTACTTGCCATTAACACTCACAGCCAAGCAGAACCTTGTATTAGTCAGAGTTTCACTGGGGTGCAGTGAATCAATAATCAAGAATCAATAATAAAACTCTAGTTCAGGTACATGATGTTTAATTTTGGATTTGTGATTAATATTGGATGTGAGGCATAACATACTGATATGGCATTTCTTAACTGTTCACCTTTACTGTAGAGAAGATGATAGGAAATATTAAATCAGACACCTATTATCCACAGAATTACACATAGTCCCAGGCTGGTTGGGGTTGGAATGGACCTCTGGAGACCATCTCATTCCAAACCCCTGTCATGGGCAGGGACACTTTCCACTAGAACAGGTTGCTCCAAGCCCCATCCAACCTGGCCTTGGACACTTCCAGATCTGTAGAGACACGGGGAAAAAAAATAATCTGAATCATTTATCAAGGAAAAAGTATGAGAGATGATCTCATGGAAGGGGAAATTTGAAATCCACTAAATGGTAACGTGACTTCCACATGTGTCTGTGGTGAAACGAAGGACCAGAGGAGGTTTTCCCGAGTTTCTGAAGTTAGCACATGATGTCTTACCACCCCTTCAAGATCTTTTGTTGATGTAGCAACAAATTCCCATCCCATAGATCCAGAGCACAGGGAGTCCTTAGGGGGTTGCAGCTGTCCAAGTGCTGTTAAAAGCCCCCCAAAAATATCGTCACATTTATTTCCTTTTTTAAACAGCTTAAAACATGTAGCCAAAAGCTTGATCTCTCCTTTAGTGACTTACACCACGAGATGTGACTAAAAGCTGATCCCCACAAGGTTCAGTGAGGATCAGATGGATGATGACTGAGGCACCCCAGGTCAGGATGATGGAAGTCAGGGGCAGCTGGATCCAAGAGCCCAGTGGATGTGAGGCTGCCACAGCTCAATGTGGCTCTACTAACCCAGCTCTGATGTTCAGTGTGTGTTCCCCACACACTCACAGTCTCTCCAGTAGCTGCCTCAGACCTTCAGACCCTCCAGTAGCCAAGCTGCCAACCCTCTGGCCCCTCCAGTATTTGCTCCAGGGCCCTGATCTCCCCCATGCCCAGCTCCCACAGCTCTTACCCTTCTCACCAGCTACTGTAGTTTGAAGCTCTCTTAGCAAATTATGCATATCCATGTGTGCACACGTGCAGGGCTGCAGTTCCTTAGGGAAACACTCACATCCTGGTCTCTCCAGTTCCTGGACCCACAAACACAGGAGCCCCATGAGCCACAGCCCCTTCTCCAGCCGCTGGTTCTCAGACCCCACACATACCTGTGCACAGGGATAGAGAGCCCCTCACTCAGGAAAATATCTGGAAATGGAGCTTAATAAGGAGAGACTGAGATGTCAAGCACAGAGTGTGGCCAGCCCTGGTTTTATATGTTCGATGGTTTTTATCCCTTTACCTCTCTGTTTTCCCACACTTGCTCCTCCCCAAATCACATTGATTGGTCCATCCCCCGAGCTCTCCCACACTCTCACAATTCCTGTAAAAACATCCCACAGTAGGTTTTACAGCATCCTCAAATGCCCCTCCTTTGCATCCCACTCAGAGCCCTGTCCCTGTGAAGGCAATAAACCCCACAGCTCTCGAGACTCCCCTGGGAAGAATTTCTTTGGCCAAGCCAAGACTTCTCAGTGGGTCAAAGCCCTGAGTATGGGCTGATCACCCTCCCAGGGCAGCCCCAGGAGTGACAGACAAAGAAGTCCATTGGCATAATTACATTTTGGGGGTTCCTCCACCTAACCGTAGTTCCTCAACTCCTTGATGAGCCTTTGTGTTTTCAGTGATTAGCTCTTAATCAAATATGCTTAACAGATTAGGGGAACATCCTGCCTGCTGCCTGGCTTATTGCTCTTCTGGCCAGCCTTGTATGGCACTGAGCATGATTTGCTCATCTGCAGATCCAAAAATAATTTCCCAAGGTCTGGGGAGCCCTGTCTGGCAAACATCTCACACTCTCTTCCTTCCAGCCACCCTATATCAATCATCAGCTTCTCCTCACCCACATCTATGAAGATTTGAGAACCTATAAAACTCGTCCTGATATACAATTTCTGTCCCATTTATTGCTGTGGCTCCCTCCCTCCAATTAAGACACAAGTCTTTCCTCTGGGTCTCCTTCTCATTTAGTCTGAGCCAAAGATGTGTGATGCAACTCTACCCCATTCACATCCCTACTCCAAACTCCTTTTCCCAAGAAGACTCACCGAATCAGCTGGAGAATCATCTTCTCCACCCCACTGGGAGATATAAGTGCAAGAATTAAGAGACCAGTGAGAATCAGCAGTAACTGCTTTATCAAGGAAATATTTCAGATCTCGGAAATTGGTTTTAAAGCAAAAAAACTGATTTTGAAGCAGGGTCCACATGGAACATTTTCCTTTTCCCAAACCTGGTTACAAACATGAGGATACATAGTCTTTTCCTTGCAGACTCACTCCAGCAGCCACAGAACCTGCACATGATAATCCCTAAAGTCATACCCTGTGTCTGCATGTATGAGTAGCAGAGGGCACGGAAAGAGGAATTAGAATGATAATTATTTCTTCTAATTTTAAGTGGAATCCATCAGGTTTTGTGCAACAGTGTTAAGGCACCCACAATTTAGGCAAGGCAAAGAAAAAGCTCCACCTCCACGAGCTGCATATCATAAAATTTAGCAGCACCCCAGCATAAGCTTTGAGGACCCCAATAAGAACAGATTGCTCAGGCTCCCCCTTTATTTTACCAGCCATTGCAGGACATACTTCTGTACTTTGATGTGTTACAGGAGCAGGGACTCTGCCCTGAAGGTGTGGTCATGGTACAACTCAAAGGATTTACGCAGTCTCAAGACCTGGCCCCACATTTCACCTTGGCCTTTCCATGCTGATCTAATTTAACCCAAGGCCAGGAATTAAAATATCACAAAAAAAAAAAAGAAAAAAACCCAAAACCAACCAACAATTCATGCCTGGTTACATTTGTGCTTGTGACCTACGCCTGTCCGAACAGGAGTTGGACAGGACAAAGCACAATGCACTTCCTTGCTTTTATTGCTCTCATTCACTTCATGTCATGCCAAAGAAGGTTGATTTAGGAAGTTCTAGTAATTAACTGCTGATGTTTTTGACTGCTGTTCCCGAGGGACTCACAATGACTTGTAATTGTTGTTCTGTAGGAAACGCTTTCTGGAACAATTGTAGATAACATATATTCTCTGTATGGCTTTACTTTTACTTGATTATTTTTTTTTTAAGCAAGGAACATGGTTTCTTTCCTTTCCAAAGTCACCTGTTGCCTGCATCCTGGAAACCTCATAAATCACCTCCTCTCTCAGACCATACTGACATTTTGCTGTCAGAGTCCACGAAATAAAGAAGCTTCCTAATTCAGTTACGCCTTAAACATGGAATATGTAAAGTGGTAAAAACAAGGAGAGAGAAAAAATTAGTAATGTTTTCATATTATAAGTTACACAGTGCCTTTCTTTGCTCTCAGCAGCTGAGAATACTTGAAAGGAGGAAGCAGAGGAGCAAATGTGTATTTGTAGAGGACAAACTGTTAGAAGAATTTAAATCCAGTGCTGCTAGAGAAGGTTCCAGCAGAATCCTGGAACGGTCTGAGTTGGAAGGGACCTTAAAGATTATGCAGTTCCACCCCCTTGACATGGGGCAGGGACACCTTCCACTAGCCCAGGTTGCTCCAAGCCCCATCCAACCTGGCCTTGGACACTTCCAGGGATGGGGCAGCCACAGCTTCTCTGGGCAACCTGTGCCAGGGGCTCCTCACCCTCACAGGGAAGAATTTCTTCTTAATATCTAATCTAAACCTACTCTGTGACAGTCTGAAGTCATTCCCCCTTGTCCTGTCACTCCATGCTCCTGTAAATACTCTCTCTCCATCTTTCTTGTTGGCTCCCTTCAGGTACTGGAAGGCCCAAATTAGGTCACCCTGAAGCCTCTTCTCCAGGCTGATCAATCCAATTCTCTCAGCCTTTCCTCATGGTTCCTAATACAGTTTCTCACTCATCATGTTATTTCCCTGTTAACTATTCTGTTAAAAACTAGTGGGTGCCTTAACACTGTTGCATAAACCCTAACGGATTCTACTCAAAATTAGAAGAAATATAATAATTATCATTCTAATTCCTCTTTCTATGTCCTCTGCTACTCATACACGCAGACATAGGGTGTGATTTTAGGGGTTATCACATGCAGAGCCAGGAGCTGGACCTGATGATCCTTGTGAGTCCCTTCCAGCTCAGGATATTCTATGATTTTATATATTTCTCAAAGCATGTGGCAAGCAGCCATTACATACCAATTTTCTCTCTCAGATGACTCAACAGTTATGTATCCAGAGCTGTATTTCATGCTAGAGAAAAAAAAAAAAGAAAAAAGCCTAATTTTAATATTTTCACCTTTTATGTTCATCTGCTACTGACTGAAAACTGATACTGATAAACCCAGGGTGGAATTTTACGTGTTTGTCAGGTTTGCAAACAGGAATAATAATTTTTGCATTATACTGGATTGTTTTACAGGAGTGACCTGAGCAAGAGCGACTCAGGAAGGATGTGGTGATAGGAATTCAGCCCCGAGAAGGATGTCAGTCATAATAAAACTGTTCTGCCTTGAAAGGCTCGTAAAAGAGCAGCTTTCCTCACACGCCATGGCAGCACATTCATCACTCACTTGTCACACTGGCTGGGACTGGCATTTACCAGCTGCAATTTGCTATTGTGATATTTTCCCCTCTTACTTCTGTTGGCCAGATGTAAACAATGCATGACAGCAGATTTGAAATCGTATCAACAACGTGGTGCAGCCACTTAAGAAACAGGAATACGGCCTTGGATCACAGAGAATTAAGACATAAAGGTACAAACTCTGAAGCTTTTTCTCAGCCAAAAGTTTAACAGTGTATAAGGGAGTGACCATCCATGTGAGACAAATAAAAGTGTGGAGCCCATTGAAGACAGTGTTCAGCTGATTTCACAGAATCACAGAATGGGTGAGGTTCAAAGGGACCACAGTGGGTCTTCTGGTGGGGTCATCCCAGAGCAAATGGCACGGCATTGCATCCAGATGGTTCTGGAATATCTCCAGATTTGAACTTGGCATGGGTTTGTCCCTCAGTATGTTTTTCTCCCACATTTAATGGTCAATAAAGTAAATTAAGTGCTGGCTTAAAACAGCATCACAGACAAGAAAAACCCTCAGTAACACAAAAATCAGCGATCTGCAATATCCTGCACCTCTGGAGTACAAGGATTGGTAACCCTTCCATGTTCAATGTTTAAGGTGACTTTTTTATTTTACTGAGGTTACTAAAATTAATTTATTGTTGGGCTCCCACTGATGATGATGCCTTTATAGTGTTTAGGATTTAATCCCCACCAAAACTCCACTGATGTGTCTCACATCACGTGCACAGCTCAGTGAGTGGCTGCTCAGTAACTGTGATCTTCAGTTGAGATTTCAACTTCTCTTTGCAGAAACCCAACCGTCCTCAGGGAACTGTCTCCCACATACCTGCACAGGTGGAGATCCTAGACCTCTCCCTTCCCTCACCCAGAAGTGATATTTTTCCCCTCTCCCTGCAGCAGTGATCCAGAATCCAAGGTCTGGAGACCTTGGCTCACATCCACACCACTCACCACACCAAGTACATCTCAGCAAAAGGTATGTTTGTGGAACATAACTTCTAACCTCCAATTCTTTGTGTATTTTACAGAGAGGAGCTGAACACTTTAATTCTTTTTTTGATTACACATTCTTTGCTGGTGTTTCGTCAATCAATAAATATTTGCTGAATTCCACTGCACGGAGTATTTTTACAAATGCCCAGAATATTTCCTAGATTAATTTGGAAGCTCTTGCCAAGTGATAAGATGATGATAAGGAAGTAAGCAGAACACCCACACGAGGTAGATATCTGGGGTGTTTTATCAGGATTTAGGGTTGTGACACAGTTCTGGTGCTGTTATTACAAAATCTCACGTCCAGGACACCTTCCAGGTCCCAAGTCTGACCTGCCTCCTGTGTGCCCATGTGAGCAGCCTAATTTTATCAGTAGCCCTTTCTCCAAGAGCTGGCAAGTTCCTGCTGCTCAGTCCTGTGCTTTCTTCCACAGAGATGTTTCTGTATCTCACAGCTGAAAGCTGTAAAGTGGCAGCCAGAGGTGAGCAGGGGGCAGGAGCCAGCAGGAATCTCTCACCCATCACCTCATTCACTTGTTTTGTCAAGTACATGGCTCTATAAAAATTATCTCCTTTTTTTTTTTTTCCTGGCTTTATTATTCACACACAGTGGGATTCATTCATTCCAGATAGTCAATATAATCCATGGAGACCCAGACAGCAGCAGGCAGGGAAGCAGAAATGCAATTCCTTTTGTGGGCGCTTAAAAAAGTTCATGCCTGTACTGTGCCCATTACTCACCAGTGGCTTCAAAGGTAGTCCTAGGTCACTGGTTTACATGAAGATATCCACCCTTTGGACACCTCTGACCAGATTAGATGGATCCTACCTGAGACTCACAGAGAAGACTAAATTTCCTACAGCAGGAAGCCACCTGAGCAGAAGAATTACTGCCAAGACTAATTGACAACATTGGAGGCTTTTGATTTGGGATGACCACTTTCAGACACATGTAAGGTTTTATTTTGAGATTGTGGATGGTCACTTCTCTCCAGTCCTTTAGAGGCATTGGGACACCAAAAAACAGATTGTGTTACAAACACCTCCTAGTAAGCAATGCATGGGCCAGCAACAAAGATGACGTGTTGGATTTGAGTCCATTAGACTTGTTGCAGTTCAATTAGTGTCCTTAAAGGAATGAGGGTTTATAAGTTCACAGAATCATCCAGTTTCACCCCCTGCCATGGGCAGGGACACCTTCCACTAGACCAGGTTGCTCCAAGCCCCATCCAACCTCCCTTGGACACTTCCAGGGATGAGGCAGCCACAGCTTCTCTGGGCAACCTGTGCCAGGGCCCCACCACCCTCACATGGAAGAATTTGTTCACAGGATCCAATTTAATTCTTCCCTCTGTCAGTTTGAAGCCATTTGCCCTCATTCCATCTCTCCATGATCTTGTCCAAAGTCCCTCTCCAGCTCTCGTGGAGCCCCTTTAGGCACTGGAAGGTGGTCTAAGGTCTCCCCTTCTCCACACCTTCTGTTCTCCAGGTTTAGCAATCCAGTTTTTCCTCATAGGAGACGTGTTCAACTACTCTAATCATTTTTCCTGGAATCCAGCTTCAGAGCCATATTAAAGCCACACTGCAGCTTCTAGATTTACTGCCTCTGAGTCTCTTAATCCAGTCTCTGCACAGGACCACCTCGCCTCAAGCTGTCCACAGTCAACTTCTCATACTCTACCTTTTCATAAATGATCTCAAGTTTCTCAAATTGGCTTTGAAAATTGAGGCACCCAGGTCCAGGAGCTGTTGTAAGACATTTTAACCTGCACAGACCAAAGATGTCCTGTGTAAAATATCTGTGAAGAGCATGTGATGTTTACAGTGTCATGGAAACCACACAGCACCTGAAACTCCCCTCGATGCCAAGAGCCAGAGATCAAAGAAAATGCTCTGGTTCAAGTGTCTGGCAAAAGACTCAATGTTCCCTTCTTATGGATAGTGAAGAGTTGTCCCTTTAAGCACAACTTCCATGAAGTGTCATCTGTTGCAGTGATGTATAATTCCCTCAAGCAAAAGAAAAATTTAAAAAACCCACAGCACTGAAACTTGAAATCTTGAACTACTGATAAATATTTATCTTAGAAATAAGTCACTTTTTCTTTATAAAATTGGTACTTGTTTCTACAAAAACTACTACTGAGTGACATCACAAAAACAGGTTGTTTTCACTGTACCAACAATCCTTCCACACCCTGATTGAAATGACAAATAAAATATCTGATTGAAAATGCCCTTTTACCTTCTCTAGTTTTATAAACAAAGCTGCTAAGTAGAGACTGCTTCCTTATTTCAGAACTAACGTTGGAATTATTATCTTTTAGCCAATGAAAACAAACAAATTAAGAGTGTAAGTATATACAAAGTGTCCTTAATGGGGTGACTTTTCCTTAGTTCATGCAGCAGACAAGGCCCTGGATCATACAGAGAGGCAGGAGCAACAATTTTCTTTCCATAAAGAAACCTCTGTTTTCTGTGTGACCTTTTTGATGAAAAACAAATTAAAATAAAATAAAATAAAATAAAGTAAAATAAAGTAAAATAAAATAAAGTAAAATAAAATAAAATAAAATAAAATAAAATAAAATAAAATAAAATAAAATAAAATAAAATAAATAAAATAATGCACATTGGTCATTAAGGCTTTGGTACTTGATTCCTAATTTTTACATTTCTACAAATATGAAGAGACAAATTATTACAAGACCAACTTCGTTGAGGGTTAACTTTTCATCACCTACTCAGCAGAAACTGTCCATACCTCAAATATGGTCAATGTGAAATTTGGGGTTTCCTCCATAATAAACTTACCCTGGGACAGGACAGGAAAACTAAGCAGAGTTACCAGAATAATGTAAATGCATATTTTGTATTACATCAGGCTTTTGCAATCCTACCCAAATCACGCAGGCCCTCTGAAGAACTGGCTATTTTACTCCTTCAAAAGACTGGTGCCAGTATTTTCAGAAATAACCAGTGATTTGAGGTCCTCATGGTTTCATGGGGCTCCCCACCACCACGAGGAAATGGTGCCTTCTCCAAGTATTTCACTTTCAGCAGCTGAATCTTCAGAGCCCCCAAACCACTTCCCACTGCTGGAAAACTTGGCTGATGGTGGTTCCATCCTTTCCAGGCTCTTCAGCTTTCCTCTGATTTCTGAAGTGACCATTTCCTGTCTTTTCAAATTAGCCCATTAGATACACTGCAAACATGAACAAAATGGAATCTGCCCCAGAAAAGTGAAAACTTGGAAACAACAGACTCAAGGTTGTTGTTTTTTCTTTACCTGGTAGGTAAACACACAATGACTTCAGAGATTCCACAATGATGTCAGCCATCACATCCCAAAGTTTTCCCAGATTTGACCAGTGTAAGGGCAGATTTGCAGAAAAACAAGTAGCAGCAGGTTTATCAAATTAAGTGTGACTTTTACCCACAATGATTTTTTTCACAGCTGTTTGCTGCTTCTCATTATTATTCCATTGACCTGATGAGGCCCATGAAGCATTTACAGTTTAATCTCCTGGATAAATTTCCACTAGAAAATTAACTATTAAAAAATGAAGAGGAAATCTGGGCTTTTACTCTCTGACCATCCCTTTAGATGTTTTATTTGTACAGGACATTCTGTACAAGACAAAGCTAAATAAACACTTTGTACAAAGGTGGTATATATGACACCTTGCCAAAATAGTAGCTCTGTTTACATATTCATCTCCATACCCAATATGCCATGTCTGTTGTTAGTTAAGGGGTCAGTTTTCAGCACAGGGTGTAATTTTTTATGCCACAAAGACAAGAGAATGAATTGAAGGCATCGTGCAGACCAAGTGCCAATGTCACCCCTGTCTTTTAATTATCAATTATCCAACTGTCGCTGTTTTGTTGTTTCAGGAAGTCACATTATTTGGGCAAAGAAAAAAAGAAAAAAGAGAAACAATGAAGAGGAAAATATAATTTAAAAAAAATATGGATGCAGGCTGCTGGAACAGGATATGTTTCTACACAGATCTGTGCAAAGGTTTTTGTATTGCCATATAACATTTTGCATTGCTTTGCCTGATTGATTCAAAAAGCCCTTTAAGATCTAAAGGGAAATAATTTCTGGTGCTTTATATTGAACAAAAACATGCAAGTCTTCTTCTTGAAGCAGACAGTGATCAGGTAATGCTCTGGCATTATTTTTTGAGAATATTTAGATATAAATTAATGTTCTGGTTGGGGATTTCTTCCATATGGAAACACGTCCCAGAAAATCTGAAGAGCTGTTCCTTTGCCTGGTAAGGACACTGGGGAAGGAAGATCCTGCCTTTAGGTTCCAGGAGCAAGGATGGGGGAAGGAGCTTAGAAATGCTGAGGTTCTCAATGTTCCAGCTCAGTGGATTTACCCCACACAGGTGGTAAGTGAGGGTTTGGGGAGGTGTCCAGCTGCTTTATTTCTGCCTTCATGAATGAGGGAACAGCTGAATCTGGAGTTAGTTCTTCCTAATAGATGGTAGGTGGACCAAATATACAAGGACACAATGACTGACAACAGGTGAGAGAGATCTGTTTGAACAGTTTTCACAAAAATACTCCCCAGAACCAGTGATGAAGAAGCCACAAAGTTGTTTGGGGTCTGTTTTAGAAAAAGGGTCAGAGTTCAGGGCCTCTCCTCATCTTCATTTATCCTCCAAGATAATCCATAAAACACAATTTACTTCCAAGCCCTATTCACTAATCTACCCTCTTTCTTACACCCTGAAAACCCTTATATCTTCATGGGTAAAATCCACTGGAGGAATCCCCTTGGGCTCCTTTTATACTCACCAACCTACAGTCTGGCACACAGTTCTCATCCTAAAGCAAAGATAAATCACACCCTGATATCTCCCCTGCTCTGACCAGAGGAGAACAGATCCTCTGGACACATCTGCACTGCAAACATCCACATTTCAGTCAGATAAAATCTGGCCTGTCACAAAACAGCTCCCCCCCCTTCCCCAGATGAACACTTATCTGTGCTGCTCTGCTATCAGGGAATGGAAGGTTATCTCCAAACTGACACACTTTAAAGCAGTGCTTTAAAATAAATGATGCAGGTTTACTACACTGGAAAAATCCAGAAAGGAATTTTTTTGGTCCCAAAAATCTTCCAGCATTTGTCATCTCTACAGTATTTTCTGTCCAAATGCATTCTGCAAAAAAAAAAAAAAAATAAATCATGCTTTACATTATAGATGTAAAATCTCCCTGTGAGGTAGGTGGGAAAATTAAAGTATATTTGATTCATGAAACAAAGTGTGGGCTTTAGAACACAGAAATGTTGAGAGGGGAAAAAGGCTTTGGAAGAGGGATCTTTGGCTCTTTGGGATCTCCCACTGCCAGAAACACTGAAGCTCACAGTGAGGCCAGTATCTTAAAGGCATTATTGAATCTCCCTGTAGCTGACAGTGCAAACACATCCCTGTACACAGATATAAAAGGGTTTGCCAACATCCCTGTGGGAGAGTCAGGAATGAGCTTGGAGGTGATGCTGCTGATGCCTCAGGGGCTGAATGGGGGATCTGCATCTCACAAAGTTTGTCTGCTGTTCTAAACCAAACACATTATATTACAGTGAATTAAATAAAATTAAAATTGCTGAAACTCTGAGACGCTTTACTGCATAGAATGGCTTTAAACTGACAGTGGGCAGGTTTAGATCAGATATTTGGAAGAAATTCTTCCCTGTGTGGGTGCTGAGGCAACAGAAGCTGTGGCTGCCCCAACCCTGGAAGTGTCCAAGGCCAGGTTGGACAGGGCTTGGAGTAACTTGGGCCAGTGGAAGGTGTCCCTGCCCATGGCAGGGGTTGGAAAAGGATGATCTTTAAGGTCCCTTCTAACCTAAACCATTCCATGATTCTATGATACAGATATTTGATGTGAATGGGAAGCTAAGGGGGAGACAGACGCTCATCCAAAGACTATCTAAACCTTTCTGGTACTTTGTTATGGCTCATATTCAAGTTGGTTTTCAAATCTAATTTCCCAAGATCTTTATTTGCAGAGTCCTTTCAGTTTCTCCACACTACCAACAGTAGGACACTGAATTTTTGTTGGAAATCGATTTTCCATGAGTTTATCAGGACTCAGAGGAGTTTGCATACCAACTAGGAAGAAGGTGCTATGATCAACATCAGAAAGTAAAAGTTCTTTATTAAACTCTCATGAAATATTCACTCAAGAGAGAGGAATAATTCTAGAAAGACCACTTATCTGCCTTTTTTCCAAGGCATTTTTTTCCAATCTTCAGTACAGTAACTTGTTCCAATTTTGGTCAAGTGCTGCTAAAACATGTCACTTACAGAATTAATTTCAGAATACAAACTGCTGCTTCAGTACCTCATGATATGTCTCCACGGTACCTCATTCCAGTACATGCACTTTATTTAATCATGAAAACTGGTATCTATCACAGATAGGCACCATTTAAATTTCAAACCTAACAACTCTTATGGTTTATTTGTAATTCTGAAGGAGCAAACCACAGATCTAATCTGTAACTTGGGAGTATAAGTAACAGTATAAATGTAAAGATACTGATACAGCTGCCTCTTATCCAGGAAGAAAAATGAGCTATATCAGCACGAGGCACTGTTACACACCAACTGCACCCAGTAGCAAGAATGTACTAGTGCTATTATCTTGGTAACACAAAACCACAATTCTTACTGCAAATTTATGACACAACAAGAACTTTGTATAGGCCAGGCTTTATCTGAAAAGCCCTTACGGTCACCAATCTATTTAGTGCTTATAATAGCAGGTAAGGAAGTGAATATATTTTTCTCGGATGATATTTTATACTGGCACTGGAGTTTTGCTGGAGGAGAACAAGGCAGTACAGAGAAGGCATGCCCAGAGAGAGAAATCTGGGTTCAGCATCTTTCATCAGATGCTTTCAAACAATTGCAGGATACAGAGTGGATCCAGAAAGAGACCTCAAGGGGACGTTGATGACTTCACTGCTTCATCTGTAACCTTGGTTTGGTGGTGGGAACTCAGCCTGCCCTCAGAAGTTTTATGCTGAAGGCAGTGACAAGGGATTTACGTAAGTGTTGTTTATATTTTACGCAAAATATCTGAAGCACAAGGTGATTGAGGTGAAACTCCTCCAGCCTGTAAACCATGTAATTCTTCCTCAACAGACACTGCACAACTCTTGTCCTATTTCCTTTATTGGTGGGAATAGGAATGTGCTAATTCAGTCATTTCCTTTTTGTCCTGGCCAATGAAGTGCAGGTCATGTCAGTCACAAGATTGGTTCCGTGCCATTCCAGTCAATGACAGCTCCTTGCCACCTAGAAATGAGAGCAACCATTTGACATCCATCAGTTAATCAGGTTCTTGGAGAGGCAAACCCACATCCCTCAACCACCCAGCAAACCTTAGAGGGATTGGGATGGACTTATCTGGGATAACTAACCACATCTCAAAGGGAAAGAACAGCAGTGAGGTGGTCGTACCCCCTCATTTTAGGTCTGGAGGTGTCTCCTCACCCTTTCCTCCAGTCCCTCCTTGGCAACAGAGAGTCCTCAGCAGCAGCTGGTTCAGAAGAAGGACCTTCATGTTGCAAAGACCACAGGGAATACCCAAGAAGGGTACAAGAATTAACCCTATATAACCAGAATACTCAGTCTCAGCTGTTTGCAGGCAATTTGCACCCTCCTCTTCAGCAGGGCTCTGATCAGGAACTCTCTGACTCTGAGACCCTGCACCCAGACCACTTCATTTATCTTTGCTCCTCACCTTGGTTCCTTCAAAGCATTCAGTGCCTCATTTTAATGGTGATGCTTTGCTTTTCCTATGCTGAGGTTTTGCCTCTCCCTGCCCTTATTCCCTCTTCAGAGTAACACTGAAGTTGCACACTGAGAACAGCATTTCCAGGTGAGTCCACACGAACACGCACAAAACCATTCCACGTTTTAATTGCCTGCCCTGCATTGGCTGCCAAAGCTCAGCTTGGCTTCAGGAATGTGACAGTGTAAAGGAAGTATCAACCCTGAATTTGCCACAAAATGGGTCTTCAGATCACAGCAGAAGACAGAGATCTGAACCAAGACTTGGCCAAGGCAGGACGATGCTCTCCAGTCACACTGCACTGAGTCAACTGCCTGCACAGTCAGAGCCCCTCATGGCACAAATCCACCCTTGTCTGGGGCAGTTCTCATTTGCAAGGTCATGGCCCACATTTTCTGGGAATGAAACTCTCACATTCCCAGTGTTGAGCGTTTATATCTGTTTTGAAAACCTTTCTAGGGAGCGTGTTCACAGCAGTGAGACACTGGGGAGGGGGTGGAGGCCACGGTGAGTTGCCAGAGTGCCACATTCCTCCTGTCACCGAGGAAAGGATGTGTCAGCAAGGGTATGGCAGCTCAGGCCTTTTGCTGAGCAAGTCAATTAAGTGTAAAACAAAACCAAAAGCTGAATCCATGCAGCATTCAGAGCAATGTCTCAAAGGAAGTGACCATCTGAGGGCTGTTGTGAAATTTTTCCTTCTGTGTTTTTCACTTTGCTGAGAAAATAAAAATTAAAAAAAGAAAAAAATGCAGAAAGACTGTTTCCCATCCCAGGACTTAGCAGGAATACACAGCAGAGATGTCTCACATCTTAAGCTAAGAGCAGAATATGTTCTAGCTGAGGATATTCGACCTGGCACTTGCCAGTGGTGAGAGCTCTTCAGGGTATCACCCCCAAAATGACCCAATGCAAGTAGAAAATACAATTGTCACCTTCTGCCCCCATTGGATTTTTCAGGTCATAACACAAATCATCCCTAATCTTTGTGTACAATCTTTCCAAAGTGCAACCTTCTACCTCACCAGAGTGATTAAAGCTTTGAGAGGGATCCACAGAGACCCCAGAGAGGCCAAAAGAGTGAAACCTGCTCTGAGACTACACTGTACTCTGGAAATACTCATAATGTGACACTATTTTTGCTGTTGTTAAAGATGTTGTTAATCACTCTTTAGTGAGGAACTGGCCTTTTTTAAAGCAGGCTTTCCATAAAGAGTTTAAACAGAAAATTATATTTTGGATCAGGGCTGAAGGCAACTTACAGAACAAGCCTTATCTCCTGGGTTTATTTTCAAACCATTTTTTAGACTGATTTCCCCTGTTGAATGTGCACAAGAAGAGGTGTCAAACAGTGGAGATCTCACTCACAGGTGCTAAACAAGTCTTTTATTCACAGACAGAAACAAAACTGCCCAGACAATGCAGGGGAATCACTTCCCCAAACTATCCTGCCACGAAGTAAGGCATTTTCTAGCTGCTGATTCAATTATAATTTATCAGATTAGCAAAACTAAAACTACATTAGACCCATGTGGTTCAATTACAACCTCACCCAGGGGTCATGGAGTTAACGGGAACTGAGGAGGAACCGGTTCAGGCCCTGAACAATGCTCAGTCTGGAATAACATTCAGTGAGTATCTCCTGGACTAATAATTTGGTATTGTTTCAGAGCACATCAGTAATTCAGGGTGAAATGCCCACGTTCTCCTCTTCTCCATTAAATTCCCAGTGGTTGTCTCACTGCAAAGCCAAACAGATGCACTGAGGCATCACACAGCCCCACCAGCACAGACTGATGGTAGAGGGTTAACAAAATATACCTCTGAATTCAGATTGCAATATCAGATCCCAGTTTTATTCCCCTCAGGCAGAGCTAACAGATGTTATTTCCTCCTGTGCAGAGGGATGCCGAGGATCAGGGCTGTGATATAAGAGAGTTCTTCAGGGAAGAGCAGGATAAAATGTCTGCACGGCATCTCCAAAACAACCCAGGGATGCACATTCCAGACATCCTTTGCTCAGAATCTGACTGCTCCCACAGATGTCTGGGGCTGAGAGCCACAGTAAAAGCACTTCTGCTTGCCCTGAACCTTTTTTTGGGAGCCTGCATGTTATAGTGATACCTGTTGGTGACTGGTCACTCCAGCCACCTGCTTTAAACTCAAACCTCACTCTTCTGACATTTTATAGACTGGAAACATGAGCCTCCTCCTCCTCCTGCAGAAGCAAAACAACCTTTCTCTCCTGATAATAATAATAATAATAATAAAACTCTAAATAATAAAACAGAAACAGTCTATATTACATATGCACTTTCCCCTTTGGGAGAGGACAAGAGAACAAATAGCAGACAGATGTTGGGCAGAGAACCCAGTGTGTTACTGGACAGTGCTGCTCACCTATTGAGGTAAACAATGGGAATGTCATGGATTAAAACAGAACTGAGGCATGTGAATGAAAGGAAAAAAACCCCAAACAACAATAAAACCAATTAATAACAGTTAATCTTCTCAGTTCTGATTGTGCAGACTGTGACATTCTCCACTCTGCCTGAGAAATTATCCTACATTTTTTGACAATTGATAAGGACCTTCATCATGAATATTTCATCAAAATTAGTAACAGCTCTTTGCTGGCTTTACTAAAAATTAGTTTAGGAGTGATTTCCACGGTTTTACGACACAAAACATTCCTTTTTTTTATCTCCCAATTTGTTAAAACATTGGTTAGTTGGGTTTGTTTTTACTTTTCCTTATATGCTGTTTCGTAGTTGGAAGAGAAAGTTCTTAAAGCAAAAGGGAAAAATTTAACATGAAAAACCTTTTGCAGCAAGGCCACACTTAACTAAACAGGCCCAAAGCAAGTGGAGAGCACTGAAAACAAGGAGCCAGAATGATCAGGGTAAATCAGACAGTCCTGAGAATGGTACAAACAAAATAAACTGGCACTGAAATTTGCTGCTAATTTACTTCTCCAGCAGATTAAAGCAGGGAGCTTAAAATAAACAAACACCAGCATTACAAACACTGTATAACTTTGATACAACGCCAGGAATGGAAGATATTCTGAGAGCAACTTTAAGTAGTTGCATGCATTATTCCCCCTGTGGGGGGTTCTGAGGTTACACATTATTTATTCTAGTTTGGAGTCATGCTTATGTGTTACTGGAAGAGAGGAATCAATAAAATCTGTATGTGCAGGGAGCCTGGACTGATGTCACTGCTGTCACCTTTCAGGATGCCTCTTCTGCCTTCTTGTAGCTTTATAATGGCAGCCCTTCATCAACACACTGCTTGGCAGGTCTTGACCTTATTTATTTATTTTTTGATGGGGTTTTTTTACAGAACAAAATATGGCAAAGAGAGGAGGGAAATTGCAAGAGAAATCTGAAGCTTGGCTTGCTGATTTAACAAATGTCACGGTCTTTGACAATGAGGCTTTTACTTCTTGCTCCAGAGACATCCAGACAGTAACTTTCCAAGCCATGCTGGAGCTGATATAAAGCTGATTTTTCTACCCAGTTAGATTTCTCCATTTTCTTTCTTTCGTGTCTCACTAAGCTGAAAATGTTCCCATTAACTTCAGTATGACTTGGATAAGTTGCTTAAAAGCCCATAGTTTAATATCATATAAACCTCAAAATGGCCATGAGAATCCTAACAGGACAGGAACTAGCCTTGTCTTTAGGGAGAGAGTATGAGCTAAGAGCTGTCATGAATGACTGCACAAAACACAGTGTTTTGTGGTCTAGACAAACTCTTTGCTGCCCACAGACAGCTGGAGAAAACTGAGACTGTTGAGCAAAGGGTTTCAGGCCTAGAAAATGATACCCAAGTTCCCTGGTGCAACTACACTTTTCAGAAATAAACTTTCTCCTTTTCTCCTTATACCTCTGCAATAGGGAGCAACCACTTTTGGGAATCTAAATTTACATCCCTTGAAACCCAGCTGTGCTCTCAAACCAAATCTGGCTCAGTCAGTTCTTGGTGACGTCATGAAAGCTCCTCTAGGAATGAAGTGAACACCTCTGCCAGGTCAATGTTAGCTACAATAACACACAATGAAATGTGTCATTATTGTCACAGCCTGGCCTGTTCAGATCCTTTCTGATTTTTAAGCAGTAATTTTTATCAGGTTTACTTGCACCAATATTTTCACTATGCTCCAGCCCTACGTACATTCTTTATATCAGTGACTATTTTCTGCATGAAAACCTGTCATTTCACTTACTTTGTCCTAATACAATGCTCAAGTGGAGGAGTGAGATCATTTTCTTTATCTTCAGTGCACACCTGAGTTGTATCTGCAGAGACAAAACAGACATTTGTCAGTGGCTGGAATCACTTCTATCCATACAGGATCCCACAATGGCTTATAGGAACTCCACACATGGAAGTGATGGATTATCACTCACACTGCACATCTCCCAGCCCACTTTGGACTGAAATATCCTGGAGGGTGAGCACTTCTGTCACGTGAACACCATCTCCTGCCCTCATTCACACAATTTGGATGGATGCCCCATCCCTGGAAGTATCCAAGGCTGGGCTGGATGGGGCTTGATGCAGCCTCATCTAGTGGAAGGTGTCTCTACCCATGGCAGGGGGTTTGGAATGAGATGATCTTTAAGATTCCTTCCAAACCAAACCATTTTATGACTCTGTGACCTAAAAAGAGTGGCCACAGACAGGGCTGGGAATACTCAGAGCAGATACAAAAACTACGGCTCACGGGAAATACATTTTTTTGGGAAATACATTTAAATACATTATTGTGCCCAGTATTAGTTGTTCTGGGCCAGAAGCTTGCCCAGAATTGTGCTGGCTACTGAACAGTCAGGATGATCGTGGGACAGTGTTCAGACTCACTGAACCATAGAAATATTAAGGTTGGAAGAGACCTCTCAGATCCCTGGGTCCAACCATCGAGCCAGCACTGACACACCCACCACTAAACCACGTGCCCTGACCCAGGATAGTTCACTAATACAGAGATGGTTTCAAGGAAAACCACAGATCACAAAATGAGGGCTGTCGTGAGGCTTTTATTTCACAACTCATGTCATAATTACTGAGCAAGTAATTGCTGTTACTCAAATACTAAGAATGGTGGTAGTAAAACACTGGAACAGCAAACCCCAAGTCCAGCCCAAACTGGTTTAAGACTCTTTTACCCTGGAAAAGAAGATTGTCCCCTGACTACTTAGCAAGCGATGCACAGAGAGGAGAAGAGGCTGTGTTGGATTATCAGAGAGCTGCCCCAGGCTGTGAGCATTCCTTTGGGACAGAGAGGAATCCCACTGTTCCAGGGAAAACAGAGAGGTCACTGTCTCAGACAGGGGATCTGTCAACAGTGAAAGTAGTCGCTGAACTTCCCAGGGACAAAACATCCTGCAACCAGCTTGGATGTCAGTCTGCTCAGCTGTTTCCTGTTTTGGAGTAAAACATTTAAACTGCAGCAGGTTATTTTTTTTTTCTCTTTCTTCTTCTCTGCCTGTCATCCAGCCAATGGATTGGTTGCAAGCAATGAGTGATGCCAAGACAGGGTGTAGGATTTGGGTCTGCTTCAGTGAGACTGCTGCAGACAGGATGGGAGGGAATTGTTCTTACATTCCCAGCTGTCAGTCTCAGATAGATCTGGTTTTCTCATGTCACAGAGAGAACCTAGCTCTCCCTTGTGTGTTGATCTGATCAGTATAAATACATGCAGAGAACTCTGAATGACTGTAAGGGCTGGAGTAGGAAATGGACAATATTTAGAAGTGCATAAAGTGCTGGCAGTTTTTTCCGAGATCTTCAGGAACTTTGAGGTACACAGGAATCTCTTAATTTTATAAGAGTTCTCTTTTATCCTAATATTGAAGAGTTTGTAACATAGAATCATAGAATCATTGAGGATGGAACCTTTAAGATCATCAAGTCCAGCTGTCAACCCAGCACCACCACCTTGTTCAACACTAAGCCATGTCCTCAAGTGCCACCACGTTTTTTGAAATCTTCCAGGAATGGTGATTCCACCCCTTCCCTGGGCAGCCTGTTCCGATGCTTGACAACCCTTTCTGTGAAGAAATTTTTTCCCAACATCCAATCTAAACCTCCCCTGGAACAATCTGAGGCCATTTCCTCTTGTCCTATGACTTGTTACCTGGGAGAAGAAACCAACTCCACCTGCTACAACCTCCTGTCAGGGAGTTGTAGAGACTCAAAAGTTCTCCCCTGACCCTCCTTTTCTCCAGGCTGAGCCCCCCCAGCTGCTCCTGGTGCTCCAGACCCTTCCCCAGCTCCATTCCCTTCTCTGGACAGGGTCCATTAGAGGTCTCCAACAGTATTTGGACACCTCTAGGAATTCCTGATACTGATGTTCTGGATGTTCCCATAGTGAGAAGCAACAGCCACTGTCCTGACCATAGCACAGGTAGCAGGACAGGGACATGGCATGGCTGCCTTTCCAAGTCACTGTCCACTGGATGAATGTTGGCATTTTCAGCTTTGAATTCTTCCAACCAAGAGGTCTCAATGGAGATTTTTCACACAAAAGGATAGGAAAGAAAAATATCACTAAAGGTGTATCTTACAGGAACACTTAGAGACGTTAATTAACTAACAAACTGTGTGTTAAAGTGTTTCATACAACTCATTGAGAGCAAGTAATATTGAAGCAACACTCTTCCATCCTGGGGCCATCAACAGCAAGAAGGATGTGAATATAATCTCTTTCATCTCCACATACATTCTAAGCTAAAGGTAGTGAGAAACTGAGCACCACCACAGATTTCATTGCTTGTGCTGCCTTCCATGGGATCTGGAAAGGGGCTGAGGATGGTGTCTGTGACTCTGGAAGAATCTTCTGAGGAATTTAGTTATATTATTCTTAGCAATTATCCAGCTGCTGTTTGAAAACACCTTGAAAAGGATCCTGAGTTGAAGGTATGAACCAAGGAGACATAAGAGAGATTTTTTTAAAACAGATTGTACAAAAATTCCCTATATCTTCACTTGGAGAGAACATATTATAAATGTTAACATAGGTAGGTATCAACTGTATTAGAAAAGAGCAGCAGTATCTCTCTGGGCAGTACAGCACACTCTTTCATATAATATATATAACAAAAGTCCCAGAACCTCCACACTCTCCCCAAACAGCTGACATAAGAAGGTGAGCAAAATGCAGAGAATTCAGATACAGTGGCTTCTTTTCCTTCTCTGCTTATCAGAAATTTCTATCCCAATAGAAAGGATCAAAGAACCTTCATCCCTTTAGGATTGTTGAATTCATTAGCAGGTGTTTTATACTAGCAGGAATTTTATATCTAGTGGAAGGAGTCCCTGCCCATGGCAGGGGGGTTGGAACTAGATGATCTTTAAAATCCTCTCTCACTCAAACCATTCTATGATTTCTTGTCTATATTTTGGCAAATAGTTATGGGGATGAGAAGCAAGACAAATTCTCAACATAAAGTGGCAACTGCTATTACTCCCAAAATTCCATTCTTTCACTCTATCTGTTCTACCTTTCTTGCCCAGTGTAATGTCTTCGAGATTTCCTAAAATGTGACCTTGATTTTAATCTCCCTAATTACAGTCAAGATTCTCATTTTAAGGAATTTACCCTCCTGCTTTGGGAAAAGCAAACAGCTTTGCTGACCAGCACCAGTGAGATGTGGCTGGGGCAGCACCTTGCACCTCATGCTGTATCTCCAGGTAACACTGCTTAACCATCATCTCCTGGTGGCAATTCCACAAGGGAAATACCAGTAATATTCAGCATTTTGATATTTCCATCTGGTTTTGTGTGCATGGCTGAGATGCAGGACCAGTGCTACCTTTTGGATGCAAAGTAATTTCAGTTTTCTCCAGACCTAGCAGAGGATTATTGCACAGCCAGAACTAGGACAGGGCTTCCCTGGAATGATGAAAATATTTGCATTTTACTGTGTTTTGCTGAATGTCACAGATAACAGGGGATTTACTGGGACATATCCCTGGAAGAGGCCACAGCCACAACAAAGAGATTTCTATCTCTCCATGCAGGTTTAGGTTCTGAGGAGAAATACAGAGCTATGCCAGGACAGGTAGAACAGTAAAGAGAAAAATTTATGCATGTTCTGAGCAATTCCTCATCCAGGGATCTTAAAGCACCTGGCAGCTCTGGATTTTGGAAACACTCCTGATTTATTAATGATGGAAAGACAGATAAGGGCTCCTGGTTTGAACCATATGTTACATGGTGCAACACAACAGAAAAAACGTGTTTCTAGTCCTGCCCTGAACTTTCCACGTCATTTTTATCTGGGAGAGACCATGTGGGAACCAGCTGGCAACTGAAGTCCTGTAAAAGTTTAAGCATTTTTTCAGATAATATATAATCTGACCCCTACAATAGAATGACAGGGATTTTAATAAAAATAAGAGGATAAATAACAGGTAGAATGATGATTGAATTCACTCTCAAATCTTGTGAGATGCTGAAGCCCCCAGCACTGTATGAACAGCTTTGCCACACGGACTCCAGTAGAACATAAAACACCCAAATATAACCCATTCTGTCCAAGAACATGGATATTGGTGCAAATAAGGAACAGAGACAACTTATTTTTAAGGAGCAGGCTACAACAGAGTGGCCCCTCAAGACTGAGAAGGAATTTGATTATCAAAGAATCACAGATTAGATTGTATAAATATATCGAGGGAAAGAAAACAGAAGATAAGTAAGATATTATTAGCAAATAAAAATGTAGTGGTCAAGAATGTCTTGATATGGCAGTAAGTAGGTGCTTTCTAAGGATCAGGATACTTATCCAAATGCCTTCCAGTTGGACAAGTGTGTAGTTACTGTAAAAGCAGCTGGATAATTTGGCATGGTTTCCTGAAAGAAGGAGTGTAAAAAGCTGGAAGATCTTTTGCAGGTATGTTTACAGGCAGGCAAGAGATTTTTTTTTTAGCAGATCAAGGATTTCATGCTTCCACACCCTCCCTGCTCATTTTCCTGCTGTTGTGGAGGGTTGAGGAAGAGGAGACTCGCATTTCCTGCCTGTAGAAATGATGTGGGGTGATGTGAAGGAGAATGGGAGTAGTTAAATATGGTTTAAATACTGCCCTGGGAGTATGAATAGGCCAGATCACAACCTGATCCTCGGAAATCAGTGCCACTGAAGGCTTTACTAGTGTGTATAAAGTGGCATATACTCACTTTTAACCCTTTCAGCAGCTGATCCTCAAAATTTCCTTGCGAAACCCAATTTCCAATTAACCACCAATGCTAATTATGGAAATTAGGAAACAGGCACACAGTATTTCATGCCTGGGACAGTCACTGTTTGTATTACTGGGTTCTTCTTTCTGTGGTGATGCTGCTGCCACCCCCAGAGGTGAGATGCAGAGTGACTGAGCTGCACATACCGACTGTCAGCCGGATCTCCTCGTCCTGGTTGGCCAAGCCATCGTAGTAGTAAAGGTCAAATCTCCTTCCCGTTTTCCAGTCACTGAGTAAATCCTTTTCCAAGCAGAAAAGGACACTGAAGTGGCTCTCACTGCATACCAGCCAAATTGGGTACTTGGGGGTCTTCAAGTAGCAACCAACCTAAAAGATATAAAACATTAGAATGTCACGAGGGGCAGGGGGAGAAACAATTCATTGTGGAAAACATGGAATTCATGAGATCACTTATTTATTGCAGTCTACAGACTTTAATGAAGGCTCATTACAGAGTCTTGATGAGGACACCTTCAGTAAATCAGGGGAGATATAAAGCAAATACTTGGCTTTCAGTTATAGGCAGGTAATGACATCCAGCTGTAGTGCCCTGACAGCAAAAAGATCATATCCCACATGATCAGAACCAAAAGGAACCCTGTCCTCTGCAATAGCTGTAAAACCACAGTGAGTTTAGGCCAGGAATGCAACATGAGACCAATGGGAGACTCTGCTCTCATGCAAGAGTAGCTGGAAGCCAGGCAAGAGACTAATAGGATCTCAGATAACATGAGAATCCCTGTGTGGGCAACTCAGCTGAACCCAAAATCCCTTCTTGAATTAAGAGTATAATACATTCCCTTCACTTTACCATCTTCTTTTAGCTTCACAGTCCAGATTTATAAATGATTTTCAGTTTTTAGAAGAAACCAACAACAGAAGCACTTGTTTTGCTTCATTATTCTTAAAAATGAAATACTGTCACCTGAAAAACCAAAATGATTTCTTTAACAAAAGCCTTTACAAAGCTTTTGCCCTCCTTCTGAAAGTTGGAAGTATATTTATAAATATTCTGAATATTCTGTATGAAATTACATGTAAGTGATTTTCATGCTCATTCACAGATGTTTTAAACTCGAATGCTCAAGAGATTTAATCTCTAATCAGTGAGGGAAGGGGATACCAACAGCACTGCAGTAGGCAAGCCAACCCTGAGGACTGCCATCCTGGTGGGAACATTTGCACATTTCCTGGGAGCACAGAGGGCTCAGGAATGTATCTGAAACACCTGGACACCAACACACACAGTCTGGGAAACAAACAGGATGAACTGGAAGCGTTGGTCACCTCCCAGAGCTACGGCATCACTGGTGTTGGGTTTGAAACTCAATATATGCTGATTTAAAATGAGTCATGGAATTTCCTGCATCCTCTGAGGTCAGTGAGTATCTTATAGGATTTTGTTCACCTCACACTAATGTGTTTTGAGACAGATACCATCAATAACTATCATTACAAAGCTGCAGTATCAATTAAGGGTATTAGCTCCATCAGAGTAAATAAGAGAGCAAAATTAATCATTAGATTGCTCAGTGGAGCAAAGAAACTTTATTTCTTCCAGCTAGGATTTTAATATTCAGCTACAACAGGTATTTATTATCAGCTCTATTCCCACCATTGAAATCTGTATTCTAAGGTTCCAAATAATACTGTTTTTTTTCCCCCCACTGAATTATTGGGTTTTGTATCTTTGATAAATTGTTCTGGGAAACTCAAATCTGAAATTAAACATTTTGCTTGCAGTGGAATGCTGCTGGAAACTGGGGGGCTTTTAACAGAAAAATTCTTATACATGTTTTGTAGACACAGATTTGTGGATATTCTACAGTGCAGCCCTCAGTTGTACCTTGGGCACAGGTACAAATGTCATCTAATATGCTGCCAAAAGGCAGAAGTCAACATATATTCTGTTGTAATTAAAACCCCAAACAGCATCCTAAGCGATAAAGAGTGTGTGTTTTTGTCATCATTGATATTTAGAATTTATATCTGTAGAGTTACAGGAGTGCAAATCCAACTGCTTCCCTCATGAGAATTTCTTCTCATGTTAGACAACAAGTCTCCAGCTAATTAAGTAACTGTTCTCTGACTCATTACTTCGCTAAAAATCTATTTAAAACAGCCTTTTATGCAACAGTTTTGCTTTTTATGTGAATTCTTGGCTTAAAAGTAAAGACATTTTTTTCCAAGCTTACAATAATACTGCTAACAGGAGTCATCAAGAAGGGAAATACGCAGATGCAACAAAAGATGGCAAGTTAGAGGGACACGGATGAAAAGATTCAGTCTCACAAAGATGCATATTTTAATATGCAGATAAGCCAAAGCCAAAAAGAACAGCCAGTCTTCTCCTACATATGTCTGCAAAAGTGACTTCCCAGCTCCATCAAACAACATTTGACAAAATAAGATTAGAAAGATACAGAACTTTCAAAGCCACATCCACTGCAGTTCTCACTCCCACCAAGACAGGACAAACTGTGCAGATGATCAAGGGCTGTAGGAACATTCTCCAAACATGTATAGTTTTCAATTCCAATCCTTGCAGAGATCAGTGAGGGCATGAACTTTGAGACAATAAAGAGTCTAAAACTGTAGCTCAAATCCTCCTCTCCCATAAGAAGGGAGGAGTCTTCATTTGGGTTACATCACCTGCATTACCCGAGGGTCAGCTGCTGTCTTTTAACATCAAGCTGCAAAACACGTCTAGATTTTTTCTACAATATTAACATGGAACCTTGTTACTGACAAAGTAAGGACAGTCCTCATTGTGAGGATTTCTTTGGCTGTTTCTTCAACCATCAGTTTTTGAGTGGACTGGAATGACAGAATTGTGGGAGCATTTAGGTTTGAAAAGACCACCAGGATCATTGAGTCCAACCTTCAACGGAACACAACCTTGTCAACTAAACCACAGAACTAAGTCCAGTTGTTTCTTGGACACCTCTGGGGATGGTGACTCCACCACCTCCCTGGGCAGCCCCTTCCAGTTCTTAACTACCCCTTTCAGTGAAGAAATTCCTCCTGATGTCCAACCTGAATCTGTCCTGGCACAGCTTGAGGCCGTTTCCTCTTGGCCTGTCACTGGTTGCCTGGGAGCAGAGGATGACTTCCACTTCACTACAACCTCCTTTCAGGGAGTCCTAGAGAGTGATAAGGTCTCCCCTGAGCCTCCTTTTCTCCAGGCTAAATAATCCCAGCTCCCTCAGCTACTCCTCATCAGACTTACTCTCTAGACCCTTCATACACAGAAGTACACCCTCATTCAACTATATTTATAAATATTCTGAATATTCTGTATGAAATTACATGTAAATTATTTTCATGCTCATTCATAGAAATTTTAAACTCGAATACTCAGGAGATTTAATCTCTAATCAGTGAGGGAAGGGGATACCAACAGCACTGCTAAGGGGTGAGTTCTTCCTCTCTTGCCTGGCAAGGTTGGTTGGTGATCCTGGAATACAACAGGACCCTGAAGCAGGACAGGGAAGAACAAGCAGGAACACCCAGTGTTCTGACTCCTCAGGAAACCCATGAAGCTGAGTCAAGAGTGTGTGTGCCATCCAGCAAGTGCCTGACAGGGAACTGGGCCCTCCTTTCCAGTGTGTTCCCTATGCCTGTAATGCTGGCTCTGGCTTCCAAAGGAAAATCAGGGATGTGTGACTCCCATCTATTCCATGAAACATTATTTGTTAAGGGCTCAATGGCTGTATTCCTATTGCTATTCAAATATTTGTTTTCAGACAGGCTCATTAATCTTCTTCAGGCAAAAAACAAGTAAGGGGGGGAATGAATTAGGTGTCCTTTCATGCTGCATGTTTTCAGTTCCTACAGAGACTTCACTAACCCTAATCCTCTCCTCCCTTAAAATCCCTTAAGAATGCTCATAAATTTCAGGGACACCAATCTGATCTTTGGAAAATGTCAATTTTTCAAAAGCAGGCACCTTCAAAGGGCTCATTTTCAACGCTAAGGGCTGTCTTTTTCCATGTCTGATTTTCGTGTGTACTCTCACAGTGGCGAAATTAAATCTACATACAAAAATATTAAATATACACACAAACATTTATCACTGGAGAGTTATTCCAACATCTCTACCAGAATGAGTGGATGGTACTTCACCATTCAGCTTTTATTTGCTCATTGAACAAGGTTGCCTTTTGCCATGTGAATTCTAAGAGAAACAAACAAGAGAATATGACATCAAAACCAAGGGGGATCACTGGATATGACTGATGTGATGGCATTTTTCGTCAGGAGTTTTATCACTTAATGTAATTTCCCCTCCTTGCTTGTTGGACTTTACTTTTTATTTTCTAATTAAAATTATAGTCATTCTGTTTGTTTTATTCAGAATGTCCATTTGCCTGAATACAACTGTTATAGATGCTTATTTTCCAAACTAATCATAGACTGTAGTGATTCCACTGGGTGCTTGTCAAACTGAATAATTGTTGGTTGTACTAAATCCAATGGGATAGACAGACAAAAGGATAATTACACAAAGCTTTCAGAGTTACAAGGAACTCCCTATTGTTTGTTCTGCCAGTGTTTTTCCCCCACAATTGCAATGACCTTTACTGAATTAATATTAAACAATGTTCCAGTGGTGTTAAGACTGAAGTGTCAGTGGTGTAAAACCAGATATCTTTGCAACAGCCCTTGAGTGAGCAGGAACCCTCAGGTCACCTACTCCACCAGCACCACTGAAACACCAGGTCAGCTACATTCCTGTTATGTTTGCAGATAGTTAAGGGACACTGTGAGGGTAAAATTACTGCCATTGATAGGTACTTGATTTCAATCAGATTAAGAAAAATAACATTAATGCTCACAATATCTGACATTCAGAGTATGTACAATGAAATGGCTATGCCAGGTCAGACAGAAATTGAAGAGTTTTTAGCCATAGAGTTAAAAAGTAGTAACCAACACTACCTAGGAGCCCTAGATAAATTCTCTGCAGCTTTGGAACCTTTTTGTTGTAGAAAAGGGAATGTTTCTGATAATGAAATGGGGGGGGAAAGGGTAACATTAATAAAGAAGAATAGAGATGTGTGTTCAATCCTAGGACTCCCAAACCAAAGACTCCTGGAAAGCACTGGCTTATGACTAAATTTCCCTTATGCTGCCACAGTATAAAAGACAGCAGATGTGGCAAGGAAAATAGATGTTAGGGTGCCAAAGAGCCTCCAGATCTTGTCTTTACCCTTTTCCCACTCTGCTGCTCTTCTGGTATGTCCCAACAAGTGAATAAATCGTGAGGAAGATTCAGACCCTCACTCAAACTTCAGCACTTTGCCATTTCCTCACTGCACACGAAGGAGTTTCTAGTTCACTGTGCCAGGTCACATCACTGCAATGACAAGGATGGGTCAGGATTCACTCCACTTAACTCTTCTGCATCTATTTCTAGGCCCTCTAACTTAGGTTGGCCCTTAGGCTTTGGCTGTCTGTAAAACTTAGCAAGGAAGAGATGGGTATTGTCAGAAATTCTGACATTTCCCCTGTTCATCCATGATAAAGGGAGTTGGCTGGATTCTGACCTGAAACATTCTCAGCCTATAAAGGACCTGAAGTGAGATGGCACAAATCCACATGCAAATGCAGGTATTTATAATCTAGAGAGACACGTGGAAAATATTTGACTTATCGTTTTCTGTTTTGTCTGTTTGCAAAGCACGAAGAGCTCTTCTAAACATGTGGGCTTTGTTATTCTTATTGTCTCAAAGAAAAACTCCCCGATTCTATTTCATTTGGAAGGATGTTGAGAAGAAAGTGATGCCAATACCCCAGCCACAGGGACTGGCCTCTGGGAAAATAACTGTCCATAACTTGGGAGGACAATAGGACTTCATTAAAGAACATTTCAGTTCCAGGCTAGAAAGGGAGATGTAAAAACAGGGAATGAAGAACACTCTTTTTCAAAGGCTAATGCTTTGCCAGCCTTGTTTCAGTTAAATTTGAATGTATCACATGATTTTGCCCCCAGTGTCACAAATGCCTCAGATAAATAGCAGCATCCCTTCCTGAAAGCACCTACAGGGCACAATATCCACCCCTATTCACGAAAAAAAAATGGAAAATTAAAACCGACCGTCAAGTTTCCATTTTGCACTTGCATATTTTTGTTGCTGGTTTCTCAAACGAGGTGGTTAAACCCCTCTTTCTAAACCTCCCCCTCCACAACCCCTGGCTTGAATCCAGTCCATCTGATGGATAAAGGTGATTGTTCAGGAGACATATTTCCCAGGGGAGAAGGTTATAGGAAGGATGTTCCACAGGGCAAATAAAGCAGTGAGGTGGCAGAAGACAGAGCATGTGTGCTGAATTTAATAATTCAAGTAGGTCCTGTCACAGCACAGAGTGTGCTGGTTTCATCAAAAGGACCAAAGATAATGTTTCCCATCTGCGGAATTTTAATGAATAAATTCTGTTTATTTCTGTTTCTCTTTGAAAAGAAAGAGGGGAAAATGAGCATAACTTCTTTGTCACTGTCCTCTCTTCGTTTTCAATAAAGCAAAAACTAAAAAGCAACAGTCTCCCAAAATGCTGACAGCTCAGGGAGTGCCTGGGACACTGTCAGGAATCAGAGCAGGGAGAGTTTGGGAGTTCAGGTGGCAGGAGGTTTAACTACTACAGCAGGACAGGTTAAAGCAGGAGAGAATCAGGGAAAACAAAGAATCAGAGTGAAGGTTCAAAAGAGACAATTAGCCTTGAGTATTTCCATTACTTCACATATATCAGCACTTAACTAAAGTGGTTTCAAAACACTTTTCAGAAGGATGAACAAATCCATCAGCCAATACCATATTGCCTTTAGAATGAGGGATTCAGACCTGTGCTCATCCCACTTCAGCCATGAGCTTACTGGGGGACTTACTGGGATAAGTATTTTGACTTTTATTCATCTGTTAACCCCCTCTGCAAAATGGTAATGACACTTGGCACTCTTGGAAAGCACAGATCTTTCAATAGGAAATGACACATAATGATATATATTATTGATATTATTATCATTATTAATATTAATCAGCACAGTGGTATTTATTGATGGGTTATTAACGTTATTGAAGTTAGTATGTTATTAATAATAATGATGATAATAGTGGTGTATTTCAAATTTATCACCTGTGAATGCAGATTATTCTTCCCTTTGTCACAGTAAGTCTCTTAAATGACCTGCCATAAAGATGAGGAGCATCTGTTTCCATCCATTTCTACTTTTAACATCAGGAGAGATTTTGAAAAAAAGAACTTCATCATTCCAAGTCTTTCCACTTGCAATTTTAACGTGGCATTTAGGCCAAAGGCTCTGACCCAAATGCAGGGACTTTCTCACCCAGGACTGCTATAATTGGCCCTGCCCACTCCTGTTCCTCATCCCCTTCTCTGAGGTCTTGTCCCTGCTGAGAAACCACTCAGCTTCCCTGAGACTTCACTGAACTGCTGTGTCCTGCAGCTCAGCAAAAAGGGGAAACCTCCACCAATTTTCTGCAGACTGACCAGTTTTTGAAAATGTTTCTGTTGCTTTAAGAGCTCTAAATAAATCCCAGAAAACCTAAAATCTCAATTTATGCTTCTAAGTCAAATGTGTGAGATCACGTGGAATTAATATTGCTTAAATATGGGCTTAGCACAAAGAAAAAAAAAATCCAAAAATGTGTAACTTGGCTACTGAAAAGTAATAGAATTGGGCTTTTAGCTTTTTTGCATTAAAATAGGGAATCTCACCAAGGAACTAAATGTTTGCACATGAAATGGATGGAATGGATCCATCTGTCATTGGGAAACAATTTGCAACAAGTAATTACATTGCAAAAAGCTCTTTTGAGTGTGGTGATATTTCAGGGCTGAGAGTGATGATCAGACATTAACAGTTCCAGACAAATTACACAGAGCACACATTTTTCTAATCAGCAGAGATAACACATTCGGCATGATCCACTGGAAGAGATTAATGGATTGGGAACACAGTGGGATTCTCCAGGAGAAAAAGGAAGGGATCATTTTGTTTTCATTTGCTACTGTTGAAGTTTGACAGGAGGACTAATTCAGTTCACATGCCCTCATGGTATTTTCAACTCCCCATGCCAAGGGAATTGTGGATTATATACAAATACTCCACGTATTAGACAAGGGAGATAAAATGGTATAGAAATCTTTCTCCACGTGGATTTTCAGCAACCAGCCTGGAATATCTTGAATATCTCTTCCTAAATGTGTTGGCAAGTTGGAACAAGTCTAGAGCAGAGCAGAGTAAAAACAAGCTTTGGACAGGATGTACTGATGAAAAAGGGAGGAACTGTTACATCAGCTGCAAATGTCCAGCGGATGGGGAGGAATTGTTTAGGGGGCAGATTGGATTAGAAGTAAAATTATAATCAGAGGAAACCAAGTGAATGAAGAGTCAGATTTAATATTAGTGTATCCAAACACGAGCTGTGTAGTAGATATTAAAATCTCCAAATTCACAAGTACCTACAAATCTGTGTTTGTACTTATATTTTAAAGTAGAGAGGTATGAGAAGAAAGGTAAGATCACAGTTAGATGCCCGAAAATCAGCTAAAAAATGGCCATCTGAACAAAGAGACAGGAACTTCAGGGACACAGATTTTGAAAAGAAACCCTGCTATATGACAGGACATAAAAATATCCGGAATTATCCCCTGGGAGATTGGCTGGATGTGACCTAAAGGGAGTTTTCCAACTCCGATGTCTATGATTCACCATACAGCACGCTCAGGATTTTCTTGCTACTGGAAACAAAAAATAAAACCAACCAAAAATGACAGTCCTTTTCCATGACTGGTGTCAGTTCCCAGCCTCACAGCCACACTGTAATTGGATGCTGAATCCACTTACTGAGAGGAAGAAAAGAGTCAGTCTGAAAATTCTATTCTCAGTTCCACTCCTGCAAACTACCAGTGACATTTATTTTTCCTAAATTGCTCTAAATATTGTAACAGAAAGCAGAATCTGGCCCTCCATGCTGAAGCCACAGTGGAGACACCCCGATTTGAGGCCAAAGTCCACCAGAATGTGACTTTTGTTCTAGTCCTGAGCAGACACTGCATCTGAACTGAAATGCAGAGAACTCCCAGATGTTCTTAATAAGAACCAAGAGAATTTGCAGCAGCTGCCCAGCTAGTGTAGACTCTAAAAAAAAAGGAAACTATGTCTACTGGAGTTTCTGTAACTGATTAAGAGCCACTGGCATGGAAAAACAGATCCTTGCTCATGATTCCAGCTCCCAGGCAAGAGCACAGTAGTAGAAACAGAACCCCTCTACCATATAATTTGCAGAATAAGTGGAAAATGGTGTCTGATTCCCTGGGTAACTTACTTTATTTTTAGAGGGCAGGTGGGAAAGAAATAGCTCTTACCTGCACTGACCTCACTTACCATTTTGCTACTCCCAAGTCATTTTCCTCCCAGTAGAGTGGAAAAAATGCTACAGTGATGCAGAACCATTTTTTGAGGTTTTAAATGTTACATTGTTTATAGAAAAGAAAAAGAAGCGTGAACTAGACACAGATGCTTACTTATTTTTAGCCCACTCTGTTCTGAATTCATCTGATTCGGATACACTGATATAATTTCTTGACTGAATTCAAGCCTTTTATAATATTATGAATAATGTAAATGATTGTGTTAATTAAAAAAAAACCAAAAATTATTATTTGTAAGTAGTAGGAAAATGTAGCTGGGAAAAGGTTAAAACCAGGCTTTCTTTTCAGTCATACATTTATACTGTATCAGTACAAACAATTTCTTTGGCAATCGCTTTCAAATTTTTATAGAGGTGCTGACTGCAAATCCAGATGGGACTGCTACAAGTATCCTATCTGGCATCCAACACAGGTAAGAGAATTTCAAATAATATTCTTGAATCAAACACAAGACTGTCTGTTTAAGATAGAATATGTCTTTAGGAAAGATGTCCATCTCCCCAGCACTGTACATGGAAAACCAGTGAAATCCTTACTGAAGTTTGCCCAGAGGTAAACTAATGGCTGTCACTTCTTTGAAATTTTTAATCTATCTTTTAATTCTCATGATGAATACAATTAAAATACTACTTTCCAAAGCATGTTAAAGGGAACAATCCCACTGCACTAACACCTATTTTAACTTCTATAATTTTTTTTTTACTGCTCACACACCCCCACCACCCCTCCAGCACAGAGCAGAGCAACTGAACCAAGCCCATCATTGCCTTGCTGCTTTACTCACCCCAGGTATAATTTTAAATGTAATTGTTTTCTTTTTTGCTTAAAGCCAGGGAAAAGAAATACCTGACAGACATCATAGTGCTCGAAGAGAGACAGCAAACCGATGTCACTGCGGCTGGTGATGCCTTTCAAGATCGTGATATTCCCATTGCCAGAGTCCAGCTCTATCACGTTGTTGAAAACATTGGACACAGCTTTGCCAGTCAAAAGCAGGTTCACCAGTTCCTGTTCGTGACATGTTTAAAACCAAACCAAACCAAAACAAAAAGCAAACAGTACTTAAACATCAGCACAAGATTCATTCAGGATTGAGAAAAGTTACGCGTGTACCAGAGCCTTAATTTATATCATGGCCTTTAATTTTAGGGTTAGGATTAGGATTGCTTATGAAAAATTCTCCAGATACTTTGGGCAAAGTCTACTCCTAAAGCAAAATGAGGAAATCTTAGTGGAGTTTCCAATATTCATCTTTCCAGAGGCAAACTGCTCATAACCAATTTATTCTTACATCCAACTCTCAACCTTCTCATATTAGGGTTGTTTTGTTTGAATTAAAATATTGTGGTGTCCCTTTTTCTCTACAATGGAACTACAGCATGAATGAGATATATCCAAAGCCTGTCCAGTACTATCTGATATTTCTGTATGTGCTCAGTGATGTATTTTGAACAAGATTTGTTACATTATTTTTCTTCCTTGCTGATTATTTCTGGATGAACTCAAGCCTCATTCAGTAAGACATTCACCTATATGGACCCATATCACTAATATTCTCATCTTTACCATAGGGGATTGTAGATTATTTCCTCTCCAACTGAAGTAGGGGTTTGTCAGAGGATAAATACATGTGACAGGGTGGGGGATGTGCACGTGCACATGTAAATGTCCATAAAGTTCAAGGAACAGAGACATGGGACACATTTCTTAGTGTAACATCCCACAAGGGCCAGCTGGGATGTAACCAGAGCTAAGAGCACACTGTGCAGCAGCAAGGAACCACCTGTGAATAAATACCATATGGCAAGAAACAGGAGGGGAAACAACAAGAATAAAGCTTCCAGAAGAAACAGTCCGAATTACCCTGCCCAAAGACATGAACAACTCTGTTGTAGCCAGTTTGGAACTGGTTTCAAAACTGCTGCACACAATTACAGTTCTGTGTTTCTCCTGAAGGACTCCCCAGAGTTTATGGGTTCTTACTGATGTTTTTAGCAGTTCTAATCCACCAGTGATGTTCCATCACCTTCTTGAGGAATCACTGCGTAACCACAGTAAAAAAGTCTTCTAAGCAACAGTACAGGAGGACATGAAGCCTGCCTTTGGCAATCAAAGTGGCAGTAGAATCATAGAATCAAAAAGTTTGGAAGAGACCTCTAAGATCATCAAGTCCAGCTTGTCAAGCCAGCACCACCATGGTCAGCACTAAACCACCTCCCAAGTGCCACATCCATAAGTTTTTTGAACACTTCCAGGGATGGTGACTCCACCACTTCCCTGGGCAGCTGTGCACCATATTCACACCACACCATTGCCCAGCTCCCAGCTTTGGGGGAATCTCTGTCACAGAATTCTGTGATTTACATGTCCAAGGCAAAGTGTTTCCAACTGGGTGGGTGCCTCTGAAGGACTCGAGTCAGTGGGAGACGTTTGTTACAGGACATGAGCTGGAATTAAGCTACGTACAGTTTATGTCCTACATGTCAGCCAGCAATTCAGGTTGGTGATTTTCAAGCACCATGTGGCTTTTAGACACATCTATAACAAGTCAGGGACTCCAGCTTGAATTATCAGTTATCTTCCATCAGCAGCAGCTCAGTTAGTACAGCAGTGACCACTTACAGAGGAGTTGTAGGATCAGACAAGACCCTCTCTGAAAGGACAGGGAGGAAACACAGTGGTATCTCAGCACTAAAATCAACTAAGGAGTTCAAAAGAGGCAGATGAAAGGAGTATAAGGACATGCACATACAGGTACAGACACACACCGACCAGAAAACCAGGCTGGAAATCATAAGCTCTGAAAGCAAAGACAAAAATTTGCCAAAACAAAAGGTAAAAGAATAAAGGATGAAGGTACTGGACATTATGGAGATGAAGTAAAAAAACTAAGGAAATTTGTGGAGACCTTGGAGTAGCCTTCCAGTACCTAAAGGGGCTCTAAGAGAGCTGGAGAGGGACTTTTCACAAGAGCATGGAGTGACAGGACAAGGGGGAATGGCCTTAAGCTGAAGGACTGTAGGTTCAAATGATATTAGGAAGAAGTTCTTTACTGTGAGAGTGGGGAGGCCCTGGCACAGGTTGCCCAGAGAAGCTGTGGCTACCCCATCCCTGGAAGTGTTCAGGGCCAGGTTGGACGGGGCTTGGAGCAACCTGGTCTCGTGGAAGGTGTCCCTGCCCACGGCAGCGGGGGGTTGGAACGAGATGATCCTTAAGGTCCCTTCCAAACCAAACCATTCTGTAATTCTATGATTCTACAACTTAAAGTAAGGAATGCCATCTCTTCCCAGAGGTCAGCTCCTGGGACATGCCAGGATGCCACCCCGAGCCCACCTGAGTGCAGTAGCCGTGGCTGCCGATGAGGCGGTTCGTGAGCACATCGAAGTCGTTGCGCACCCTGGAAAGGAGGGGGAGACGTAATTAAATCAGGAGTGGAGAACACTGTTAAACTGAAATACAATTGTTTCTTTTCATTAGACTTAACATCTCTAAATCCTAGGAAAAAGCTAAACCAAACTGCTTCCCAATCATAAATACAGCTCTGCGTTTTTGAATCCTTTCAAGGTGATTTTTCGCAGGGAAAAAGAAAAAAAGTGAGTATATCAACAAAACCCGAGGTGAGCAAAAGTTGATAGAGTTAGATTTGGAAGAAATAGCTGTAGAGGAGAAAAGAAGTCATTGTCACCACTAGTTAGAACATCAGAAATTAGAATTACTGCACTACTTGCCTGACAGAATCACAGAGTGGTTGAGGTTGGAAGGGACCTCTGGAGGTCACCTTGTCCACCCCATCTCTGACCACCCAGAGCCAGTTGCCCAGGACCATATCTAGATGGTTCCTGGATATCTCAAAGGAGGTGGACTCCACAACATACACCTGGGGAAGGGAACGGAAAAAGAGAAGAGAAGAGAAGAAGAGAAGAGAAGAGAAGAGAAGAGAAGAGAAGAGAAGAGAAGAGAAGAGAAGAGAAGAGAAGAGAAGAGAAGAGAAGAGAAGAGAAGAGAAGAGAAGAGAAGAGAAGAGAAGAGAAGAGAAGAGAAGAGAAGAGAAGAGAAGAGAAGAGAAGAGAAGAGAAGAGAAGAGAAGAGAAGAGAAGAGAAGAGAAGAGAAGAGAAGAGAAGAGAAGAGAAGAGAAGAGAAGAGAAGAGAAGAGAAGAGAAGAGAAGAGAAAAGAAAAGAAAAGAAAAGAAAAGAAAAGAAAAGAAAAGAAAAGAAAAGAAAAGAAAAGAAAAGAAAAGAAAAGAAAAGAAAAGAAAAGAAAAGAAAAGAAAAGAAAAGAAAAGAAAAGAAAAGAAAAGAAAAGAAAAGAAAAGAAAAGAAAAGAAAAGAAAAGGAAAGAAAAGGAAAAAAAGAAAGGAGGACTCTATGCGTAAACATTTATAATGGTGCTGTGTGGTCCCTTCTGTTTTGTGAAATCAAAGAGAAGTTCCATGAAATTGCATTATTGATAATTATGGAGTGATGTCTCCTCAAAGTTCCCTCTCTCATAACTCTTGGAATTATTGAATTAGTGATTGGTTGATGGCCTGAAAAATAACGGTCGTAACTGTGATAATTTTTATCCTGCAGATATAATGTAATTGCAAACATTATTTTATACATGAATAACTGTTTAATCTAGGTTTGAGAAAGCACAATGTACTATATCCTGGGAGAGCTACAGCAATAAACTCCACAGATTAATTCTACGGGTCATAAAAAGCTATTTCCCTTCAATATAAAATATGTTGATCTCAATTGTTTTGGCTCCATCTTTATGCTGGTATTGCTCCAGAGGTAGAGAGAATGCCTGAATGATCATCAATTAAAACTTAATTATTCTACATCATCTGGGCTTTTCACTGTCATTTGACTTGAAAAATCTTCTATGCACACAAATATTCATGTTTCTTGAAAATTGGCACAATAATTCTTTTTAAAAAAGGAAATATTTTGTTTGTGACAAAGCAAGAGCTGACTTGATGTGGTGAGGGTAAAGGTAGCTAGACACTTCCCTTTAACATTGCTATACGTGCTCCACTAAAAAATCTGTTTCTTAAGTAAAAAGCTGGGACATTCCATGTCTTCATCCCAAATTTTAGATAATTACTTTCTCACAGGGTTCCTTTGAAAGCCAAAATCAGAATGTAAAATACAATTTCTACCATTTACAGTCTGAATGATACTTAAAAATCATTTGAAAGAAGTCGTAGCCATTGAATCACAATTCCCTTTTAAAAAAATCATTTTGCCTGTTTATTAAAAAATTATCTCTTTTAAAAAATATATTTCCCCCCTTTATGAAAAATGTCTTTTAGCCCTTTTTAAAACCTTACTTTAAAGATAATTTACAAGTTAGTGTCAGTCACAACAACGTGCCACCGACATCTGTTGCCAGAAATCAAAGGAAAGACCAAGGAAAAGCGTGCCTGTGGTAGGGAAAATTCCCTCATGCACCATTGCGAGGCATGGATGGGATGATAATAATCTTTGGATTTTGGCCATTTCTTAGTTTTAGAAACAGTTTCATCTTGCAAACACCGTGACATGAGCAGACTATACAATATGCGTCAGTCGGGGGCGGTGGGACGTACGGCGCGGACAATGGCAGGAAGTTCTAATTCCATCTGTAGGTACAAACAATATGGGGGTTTAGAGGTGGATCTCGGATTTTCAAGAAGAAGAACATCTGCCTTTCCAATCAGCCCTGCTAATGAAGGAAACAAAGGTCAGGCATTAAAGCCACGAGGTTTACACCTCCTCCGAACGGGTTTGACGTCGCTGTTCCTACCTGCCAAAGGCTCACCAGCTTCTGTGCAGGTGTATTTACTGGGTTTTAGGTGCAACTGCACTTCAGGCATTTTAAAAATATCAGATAATGATAACTGTGTGGGGTTTTTTTCTGCTGGGCTGTGGAGACACTCGTTGGTGATAAGCAAACATGAAGTATTTAGTCACGCTGGTGTCCTGGTTATCAGATATCAAAACAGATGTAAGGAATAATCATCATTATCAATACTACTTTGTCCCAGCATGGAGTTTTCCATTTATAATTTTTAAATTACTTTAAGACAGAAAAAACCCTCTAGCTTTAAGCCTGGAGTCTTGTAAGTATCCCAGTCATCACCAGACTAAGTGAAGTCTTGACTCTGTGAATCCCTTCTTAATTCAGAACCCAACACTCCGTGTGCTGCTGTGACAGAACCACAGGTCAGGAAAGAGGCACTACAAATTAACATAATGGTAATTAACATTAAAAGTGTTAATGGTAAATATTTCTTTCTTTTTCTATATTATCAGCATTTTCCAGTGTTGTGACATCACACAGTTCTGACTGGAGAGTGAGGTAAAGGTCTGTTGACCACTGGTGCAGAATGGTGGTAATTACCTGGTCATACTGTAAAGCCTGTGGAAAAAAACCCTCCTAAATTAGAGGCAAGACGCTGATTTTGAAAATCTCCTGGCCAAATGCTTGAAATTACACATCTTTAAAATATGCTTAAGCACAGCCTTCAGCAGAAATAATTCCCTGAGCTGACACAAACAAAAAGTTGCTAAATTTCAGATCACTCAGTGAGATCTCTCAGGTTTTTTTTTTATTTGTAGTTGTAATGTGTGTGCTGTGGTCTACATCTCTGTGAAACCAGAGAGCACAGTTTCATTTTGTACTGTTCTTTTTTAAAATATTTTTATTTAAAACTTCTTTTTTTCCCCCCAAAAAGGGTGATTTTGAGCCTTTATCCCAAGGCTTAACTGTCCTTTCATTCCTCGTGCAAGCAAACATTTTTTTTTCTCACATTAGAATCACACAAAACAAAAGTCATTATGTGGCAACACCAAAAGATATGTAAGGTGGCTTCAGACAAAAAACTTACTTTATAGCAACTGGAGAAATCTCACAATGATTGAAACCAACAAAATACACCTGCTGTGAATGATACTTTTTTTTTATGTTTTCTAAGGCTGTTGGGTTTAGGGCAGGAATGCCTTTCCAAAAAATATCATTTTATATTCTGAATCTATTTGCTCTTCATTCTTCTGTTGGTGATTGTGTGTTCATCTTCAGCCTTGTTGGAACTGTTGGTTTCAAGTTATAAATAATGTGTTTATTAAGGATGTAAACACTGAAGGTGGACAGATGTTCTGAGCCAAACCTCTGAATTGACTTCAAGAGAGTTATTGGAAAACTGACTTGTGTTTTCAATCCATTCTGGGATATACAAATAATTAGAAAATATTCCAAGAGTTTAAGACAGACAGACAAAATACCATTAGATAGAAGAAACTGTAATGTCATTAAAAACCTCAGCACTGATGGTGCACTTATAAAATAAATTTCAGTGATCTGCATGGACTCAATAAAGTTTTAAAATTGCATAAATAAAAATCCAAAATATATATATTTTGAGCACTGGATGCTCAAATGTAACATGATCTGTAATCAGATGAACTTTTTCTTAGCAAAAACTAAGTTAAATAAGTAAGACATTATTAAAATGCTTCATACACCTTTATCTCAATTTACTTCCAGGAAAGTTCATGCAGAGTCTTAAATGGAGAACTCCATGCTGGGACAAAGTGGTATTAATACAGAGTATTAAATATAAATACTGAGTATTAATATTAAATTTAAGTCAAATAAGTCAATATTAAATATAAAAGTCACATACAAACATTAACACTGGAATAATTCCAGACTACCAGAACATGAGTTAGTTTATATTAGTTATTTACCAGAGATACTGCTGGGTTTGTACAGTAGAACAAAATAAAATAATATAAAGGAAAAAATAGTGCACTCAAGTAAGTGTTGGTTGTTTTATGGTCCTTAACTCTGTGGCAAAGCTGCCACAGAAAATTGGTGACCTCACTTTGTTCATGGCAACAGACAGTTCCATTAACAAACACACAATTACAAGTCTGCTCTTAAAATAGATTTGGGGTTGGCAGAGAGAGAAAGCTTGTCTTCAGGCATAAGGATTTCAAATACTTACAATGGGGATGTGGAAAATGACAAGATGGGTGACTGCCTCATTGTGTAAATGTTCTAGAATATTTATTTTTTTTTATACTGGCACATGGCAAAGGTTTCAAATGAATGTTCAAAGAAGGAGGGAAGAGCCCCTCTTAAAAAAAAAAATGTTGTTTGGGATTCAGAGCAATGAAAGCAAGAAAGTGGCTTCAAGTTTTATCACTTTATCATACACCTGCTATTTTCACAAAGCTTTTAAAATGTACATGTACTGTAGTATTCATGCACATTAACTCATCAGCTCTGCTATTCCAGGGTGCTGACATTTATATTTACATTTCACGGGGTAGATCTGATGGGAAAAGCGATTAATCTATTGGCACATTCGACCCAGTATTTTAGTTTTTAAAATAAATTATCTTTCTTATTGAATGCAATGTCTTCCTGAGCACAACAGATCAAGCAAAGATACTAAACCTGTATCTGTGTGACCACACTGACCCTGGGTTCAGCAAACAGTTGAAGAGTTTTTAGTATGAGACTACGCTGTCTGAAATTTGGCCAAAATCTATTTGTTACTGCTCTATTTTTTAGTAGAATCACACTTATTCTTTCCCACCTTTGGAGTCTTTTAATAAATATACTTTATTCCCCTAAAATCAAAATGAAAATGCTTTGATCTGCTGCAGGAAAGGAAAGGGAAAAAACAAGATTGGAAAGATGACAATCAAGCTAATCAAGCACTTAGGGACGGGCATCGTATCATTAATTTTTATATCTAAAGATGGACACATAAACAGGTAATCACTCTGGGCTTCATTTGGACATGGAGAGAAACTGGTACATCCTGAGGGCAATTTAGGTGACCTGGCTTAGGTAATTTGCAGAGCAGAAGAAGAAACTACTGGAAAATGCCTTTTCTCCAATCCCTGAACAGCCAGTAAAGAGAACCTGCCATGACCTGGACACGGCCATGAAATTCCTAAATACCAAGGGCCTGGATGGATAAATCACACTCACAAATACTCTGGCACTGCAGAAAGGCTGAGTGTATTTTTATTTAGATTAAAAGCTGAGAAATGGGAAATAAGGTTGACATAGAAATAATAACACCTTGTAGCGAGTCTTTGAAAAAAGACTCCTCAATCAGACAAGTTAATTGAAAGTCAAGCATGAAGACTTGATTTCAGACAGCCAATTTGTTATAGGTTTTAGCTGAGCAGAATTTGAGCATTAGATATGGAAGACATAGAAAAAGATACAGCAGAATCAGAGGAAGTTGTGATAGTAAGAAGAAACCATGGTTAAGACATGGAGCAGCTTTTCCATGGGAAGAGACTACAGAGACAAGGATCATTTCACTACAAAAGGACCCAACTCATGGACTGCAACAGATGTTGACAAACCCCTGGCTGGTGAGGAGATGATTAAGGAACATTTACTCACTACTTTTCATTACATTCTTCCCAGAACAATCCTCTGTTTATATGACCCGTGGTGTGGACTACAGCCACAATCCATCCTGGGATAAAGCAGAGTTGTAGAGGGGGAAGGAAGGAAGGAAGATGATGATCCCTGCATCTGGCAGGTAAAATCCAGCCATCCCAGTTACCCTCTTTCATAGGAAACCACATTTCTTAGTTGCTTTCTTGGCTTTCCATATTTTCCTCAGTGGTAGCTTAGGAACCTGAAATCAACTCACACTTTTTTCCAAGTTTATTGACTCACAGGCTGTTTACTGATACATTTGCATTCTGTACTAAAATTGATCTTTAAACAACTCTTCCTGATCCTCCTTGTTCACTTACAATTGCCACCTTCCCATTTTTTAGAAAACAGTTATGTCCCACATCAGAACGTGGGTTTTTAGGCTAGAAAAACATAAAAACTTTCTTCTTTTATAATTCTTTGGTAAGACAGATTTCTCATTCCTCTGGTCTACGCTTTTCCTACACTTCTCCCAGTTTTAATGGGTGAACTTGACCTGGTATTTCAATGAGGGCACATCAGTGCATTGCACAACCTATTAATATTTCTTCACCTCTGAAAAGTATTTATGCTGAGACACCCTAAGAGTAGATCCAAGGCTATTTTATGATGCTGGCTCAAAGTCACTGTATGCCCTGCTATTCAACTCCCCATCCTGCCATTTACAAATTCTAAACCCCCCCAGACAGTAGTGAGCAGTCTGTGTTTACAAGACCTTGTAGTTTCTGCAGTGAAAATAAATTCTTTTTTATTGCCCTCATCATGAAACGGAGCCAACTCTTTTTTTGCAGCATGATTTGTTCTCTGTATTGACAGGGCCTTTCAGCTTTTCAGTCATCAGTACATTTCACGAGCACACCACTCCCTTTTTCCAACGTTTATTGTAGGGAATAAAAACTGTCTAATCCCAGACTGAACAGTGACAAATTCCATCAGTAATGTTCCTCATGCTGATAATTCTTTTGTGAGTTCCTTTCCTTTATCACCTCTGTAATTCTACAGAGATCTCTTATTTTCACATTACCAAATTACTTCTCACTTGGCATAATGTCAATACAAAAAAACTCTTATTAGGTCTCTATCAACTAATTTTATTCAATTTTTTTTTTTTCAGTTTAACTAAAAATTCTCAATTTGGTGCTATAACTGCAAGCCAATTTACTGTATATTTAGATGCAAGGTAACTGTAGGTTTCAATGAGGCAAGTGTATGGTAAGGTATGACAAAGCAGGTAAGCTTTTAGAATAAAGTCCACCTACAGAGTCTGAAAAAGCAAGAGAGAGCTCTGGAAGTCTTGTAAAAGTTTAGGAATGAGATACAGGTATAAAGATACCTGTTTTATTTTTTAACTTTATGTTGTGCAGCCATCACTTTTTCAGGTTCAATTCTACCTCCCACAAAATTAATCCATTTACAATGCATAAATTCCATCCTGACTGCTGTTCTCCTTACTGAAAGGCAGAATATTAGTTTAGATTTAGAGCATTCTCAGCATTACTCCTCGTATCAGCCACATCCACTCTACACAGAAACTTCCCATCTTTCCCTGATAGCTCTGTATTAATATGATAAGGGAATTGCTTGTTGTTTTAGTTCTGTGACTCGAGGTCTGGTCTGACCTCATCTGAACCACATCACTTCTGTGTTTTCCAACACCACAAGTGACAGAGAGAGCTGTTGCTCACACTTTTTTTCATTCCTTTGCCCTTTTTCCTTAGAAATCAGAAAATTCTCCAGAGAAGGAGCCAATAATCTTCCTTCTCCTCAGGTGTGTTCCTCAGCTTCAGGAGTTACCCTGCTCTGTTCTACAAGGAACTGGATGTGTCAGGGGAGCAATCTGGATTTTTTTCCCATGCTGCCACAAGCAACCTTTCTGTTCCATACCCACACCCAATATATAGTCCACTTCTCTGCTCTGTGGACCCATGCTGGTGAAAGGCTTCCTGAATTTCCTTAATAGGGAGACAGGAGTCACATGTCTCAATTATTTGTGCCAATTCCAGGTTCTGCCTCTCCCCTTTTTTTTGCATTTTCCACCATACCAGTCCCTTACTTAGAAGATATCAAACAAAATCAGTATAAAAACCTCTTTGTCCTCTCGATTCTTCCTTTTTTTCTCAGTTTTGTTTAATTTTTCTCATTTCCTTTACCACTAAATTCTGCTCCTTGTTCTCGAGTCTTGCAAATTTCCTCAACCCTAATTCAACTCTTTCTCTTCTTTGTCTTAGTGGTTACTTTTCCACCTGGGTCACATTCTTTATCTACCATGCTAAATAGCTTCCTTATCTTCAGACCTTATTTGGCAGATACCTGCTATTTCTGCTTTGTCAGACCCTCCTCTCCTTTCCTGTATCTCGTCTCCAAAACCCCATTCTCTCATCACCTTTAGCTTTATGATTTTGTGTCCCCTCTTCCTCAAGTGTTAGAAGGTGACATTTCACACATCAATACATTCCACTGCATATCCACTTTTGAAAGAATATAAACCTCAGAGCTTCAAATCTTTGTCTTACATCCTCCTACAAATATTGCTAAGGCTGTATTATGCCTGTATTCTTGCCTTTCTTTGAAGGAAAAAAATTAAATTATTTCAAGCAAAATCCCTTCTTTATTACCTCTTAGCAGCTGTTCTGCATTTATGAACTTATTAATGTTGCAAGCAACTCTTGCCCAATGAGCACTTTGGCTACAAGGCCTTTGTCTAATTCCCACAACAGAAGCTCAAAGACAAGGAAGATCCTGAAAATCCTGAATGACATGCCACCCATAGGGCAGGAGGCACAGAAGTTCACTTACCTCAACAGACAAGGGCTCAATTCTTCCCCACCAAGGACTGGATCCCACTCAATCTCTCCTATTTTCTCTCCTCCCCCTGCTTCTGGTAAATTTAACCTCATGCTTCCTTCATGTTGTAAAATCACAAATTGGTCTTGGAGAGAGGTGTGAGATTCTCAAAGATGGATTTTTCAGTGAGGTCAAGCCGCTTGTTTTTTAGCACTGTAACATCACTGACAGCTGTTTCCCCTTGAAAACAGCAGCTTCCCCACTCTTTTTTTTTCCATCACCAAAAGGCTGAGCTGTAAAATACATGATGACATCTATTTCTACTCCACCACTGTAAACACAGAGTGAAAAACTGCCCACACACGTTATTTCCCCTCGCTGTTGGTCTCCCAGGCTCCCTCAGTTAGGGGGGGAAACTACTTCTGAAAAAAGTTTTCCCAGAAAACTGGCTCACACATAAAAATACACTTCCACCAAGAACTGGGAATGCCCCGTGTGACTGGATCCTCCATGTGAAGCTGCAATTCCTTTTACCATTGGCCAAGCCAGGTGGCCATTTCACAGAAAAGCCTTTCTTCACCAGCCAAACAGCATGAGGAGAGTGGGTGCATTTCAGGGGAACTCCAAAATTAGAGATTGGACTCCAATTAGATATTGGCTCTGGGACAGGAAAAGGTGTCACTTAAGGAAAGTGGATTGAGGGTGGAGGAACCTTTGTTCCACCCACAGTTCATGAGCCAGCAGAGCATCACTTTCCTTTTCAATGTCCCACGTGACTGAAAGACATTAAAGGTGAAGTAACAACTCAAAATTGGGGTTAATTCACAGTAGATCATACAGAAAATGATACAGAAAGGATATAGAAAAGGATACCCCCCAAAATGGCTTGTTTCAGATTAAAAGAGTGATGATTATCTGTTACACATCTCAAAAAAAACCCCTTGCCTTACTGACTAAAGGGAGTTTCCCACAGCTTGGCTTTCAATATGTTCTAAGTGCACTTTTATAAGTTCAACATTGTTGAGATCATTTAAGATTATTTATGGTAATGAAGTGCACAGTTAATTAAGAGTATTTATTTTGTGCTTGCAGCAATGTGGAATAATCCAGTTAAAAATGGGCCAGCAAATAAAACCTGAAAGGCAGGTGACATCAGGGCTAGGGATGCCAAAGTTCTGTAGCCAATGTACAGTTTCTTCTCTGAGGCCTTCAACATAAGAAGGACATGGACCTGCTGGAGGAGGTCCAGAGGAGGCCACAGAGATGCTCCAAGGGCTGGAATATTCCTTGCAATCAGATAAATAATTACAGAAGTAAAACTAAGCTGACAAACAGATATATTTGAGCATCTTACAGGGTAAAATAATGACCAGCTATTAACATGATTTGGTGCTGGTGTGTGGTTATTTCAAGAATGGATTAGCATGACTTCAGTAAAACAGTGCCAGAAGAATGAAGAATAAGTGCTCAATGGCACAAAAACCCCATAGTTTTAACCATATGATTCCCTCTATTAAAAATTGTTAATTAATAGAAGATTTCAGAGAAAGAGATGAATTGGGAATAACTAAGGACACACCTACTCTGTGTGAGAAATCTTAGACTGATAAGGAGTTATATTGTGATTTATCCAATTTAATAAAAACACATTGGCTTTGCAAATAAATAATAATATTAAAAACCCAAAACAAAACCAAAAAAAAAAAACCAAAAAAAAAAAAACCAAATACAACCAACTCCAATCAATCAAAATTCCCAAACACCAAACCAGAAACAGCATAAATAATTTTTGAAGCAGGGCTGTACACATTTCTGGAGCAGCAAAGAAGGGCAGTAAGCAGAGCTGTGGGATCACAACAAGGAAAAAGGTGTCGACGTGTGTTTTCCAAGGTTTACAAGCAGCCAACCCTAATGAAGTACACAGCCTCCTCTTGACTTGTAAAATCAGTCTCCTGTTTTTTTATGTTTTCCCAGAGATAAAGGCATTGTTTTATTTATTCTCACACAAACACTCCAGAGAAAAAATGGGAAAGACACCCCATGACCAGCGCTGACTGCAGAAGGACACCGTGATCTGCTCTCAGCAAGTGATAAAGTCAACAAAAGGGATGCAAACACTGGCATTTTGATTTGTGAGCAACACAATGAGTCTATGTTTCAGATCAGGCTCAAATATATTGTCTCCAGGTAGCCTGAAAACCAGTACACTGCTTTTCCACACAGGAATTTGACCTGAGGGGTTTTTCTCATCCCACGTGTTCTTTGCTACAGCAGGTTCTAGTAATGCAATAAAGTTACTGCACTGATTAGGAAAAATATGGCAGTGAAAACTGAGGGTGGGACTGGCTGGTAAAGGAGCTGAAATTCAGGAAAACTGATGATCTAATGAATAGATCCAAATGAGCCACATCCCAGTCTAGTGATGGTTTTGCACAGTGAGGAAGGTGCCAAGGACAGCACCCAGCAGGGAAAGCTTGTGCTATGGTTTTACTACATGTTGTAACTTCAGGCTGTGGGCTTCACTCAAGCTCTCATTACTGGGTCTATGTAATCTACTCCTGAGTATCCACAACTTCCCTACACACAAGATGGGGGAATGCAGCCCACCTTTAAGCTCAGTCTCTCCCACATACATGGAAAAAACATCCTGTAGCTCTTATCAACATGTTTCCAGCGCACACTTTGCACGTTCAGAGAGATGAGTCCCCTGAGCGGGTATAATATGACTATTTTTTAATTTTTTCAGTGGTTGTAAAGAAAAAAAAAGAAAAAAGAAAAGGAGTTTACAATTGTTAGTGACCAGAATTCCTTCCTGTCCCAGGAGCAACAACGCGTTCTCAGCAACTTCCTCAGGAATTCTCACTCCTCTCTTTGGCCATTTGTTATCAGTTGGAGCAGTGATGATCATTAGTGCTGGGAGCATGAAAAACTCATTACCAAAATCTACAAAGCACTGCAAACTCCTGCATTTCCTGGCATGCGTTCCCATTAAATAAAAAATACTCAGATTGTCAGTGATTTAGAACAACTGCCCAACGGACCTGGCTGAAATCTGGAATTTCCATCCACAAGAAACATCCATAACAATGCAAAAATTATGGAGCTGGCCCAAAAATCAGCAGCAGCAGCAGCAAACATCAAGGCAGGGCACAAAAATGGGGTACACTTAGATAACATCTCCACCAGTGCGTTTAAAGGTACTGAAGCATGTAGGTTCCAGTAATTTGTCTAAATTCATTTGAACCTCCTGATATTTTTGGTCTCCTTATCTCCCAGTACTGAAAGTTACTCGTGCTGTGGAAAAAAGAGTGTCGTGGTTTGTTTTAACATCAAAGCCTGAGCATTTCCCTGCCAGCTCCCAAGTTTTTGGACTCTGAGAAATAAGGTATAATCACTCCTTATTCAACCTCATCATGGATGTCTACATTTTTATTACTTCCAAGTTATTCCTCTTCAATGACGAAGAGGAAAGATTTTTTTATATTTCCACAGTAAAGGGAAACTTTGTTTTTGTCTTCCAGTCTGTTCTAGGTCTGATGTGTCTTTACTGGCCTGGTCTTTACTGGTCTTACAACTCCATGCAAGATAAACTATGAGAAGATCACATATTTAGACAAAGACATTAGCATGTTTCTACTCTGTTCTCATTTCTTATCACCATAACTCCCAACACATCGTTTATTTTTTGTCCATCATAGAAACTATCTGAATTGATGTGTTCAGATAATTAAATTACTAGCAGTGGTGCCAGAATTTCTCTCCTTTTCTAGAATAGCCTATTTAAAGCCCATCACTAGGTAAGTATATTTGAGACTGTTTGCATCATGTATAATGCTCTGCATTATTAAGACTTAATTTAATCTCCCATTTTATTGTCCTGTCACTATAAAACAGATTTCACTTCACTACTGGATATTTATACTGTAAAAGATCTTTATGAGTAGGTTACTTAGATTTTCTTATTTTATAGGGGAGATAAGTAACCACTTCAGGAGAGGATTTATCTCATTCTAAGTTAGACATTAAAAATAAGTCAAAATACTCATGATCTTTTTCTCTTTTTTTTTTGAGCATTAGGGAAGCCTGGATGCAAATTTTTCCATAGAAAGTAAATAAATGATAGAATCATCAAATGGTTTGGGTTGGAAGGGACCTTAAGGATCCAGTTCAATCCCCTTGCCATGGGCAGAGATACCTTCCACTAGCCCAGGTTGCTCCAAGCCCTGTCCAACATGGCCTTGAGCACTTCCAGAGATGGGGAGTCCACAACTTCTCAGGGCAGTAAGACAGACAATTGCCCTCAAAACAGCAAAAATCTAAAAAAATAGGAGTCTTAGCTAATAGTTCTCCATCCAAAACCAAAGACAAGCACTGCCCACAGCAATTCTCCTCTCGGTTCTTGACACTTATTTTTGGACAGGACGACCCTCTTAGAGAAGCTTCTCTCTTTCCACTGATTCCAGAGGGAGTTGGGAGCACTGAGACTTGGCACAGTTTTTAGAAGGCTACACTTAGATGAGATTGTTGGCACTCTGAGATCCTTCTGGACTGCTAGAACAGGTTTAAGAAGGTGCTAACAAGTCTCGACCATCCTGAACTACATCACCTCCTGCAGCTGCCACCCCTGAGTTCTGTGGCCTGGCCACAGCCACCTCCCATCTGGACAGGCATGGGAAGCTTCTGCCCACAGATGTGACTGCTCTGAGCAATTCTATAAGCTCTGGGGTCTCATTATTCACTACAGTCAGAACTATTCCACCTTCAGTCTTCAACTTGCTGACAAGAAATGCCAATTTTATTTATTGAAGAGATATTTACCAAGGGACCCCGGAGCTTTGTGGGCACATGGTGAAGAACCCACCCAAACAGAAGCATTTCAACATGGTTTGAGAAACTAAAATCTCTCAGCCTCTCACCTAAAACTGTCTTTTTCAATAAAATATTCAAACAAAAATCAGGACAACTGAAACTTCCCTTAAGTCTTCTTTTGTAAAAACCCACTGATTTTTGGTTAAGAAAAAAAAAAACTGGGACAAAACAATCCCAGGGAGATCTATTACTGGCTGAAAATTCCATTATCTAAAACAACTGTTACTTGTCTTCAACTATTCATCCAGAACTATGCCAGTTATGTAAATAATTGCTTACCATGCTTGTAACACTCACTAAATGGTACATATTTCTCGATGGTATCAGGAGTGAGTTGTCTTGATATTTATAATATCCTAAGAGAAGCACTATGACATAGGCATTAAAATAGATTACTGAAAATTGCATAAACCAAATTTAATTTGCACTTCTAAAAAAAATTATGCAAAGGTCAAAAAACTGCATTTTTTGACAGAAAAATCCCTGTTTCTTAAAAACAAAAGATAGGTGCAATATCTTACACAGTAAAAGCCAGAAGAGTAACAGTACTTTAAAATGAAGTTGTGTGAGAAAATCATGAAATGTCTTAAAAATAGAGCTCCCTTTATAAACAATTCTGGAGCAGAACTGTAAAAATATTTAGATACTTCAAAATGCAAATAGGCACCATAAGCAATTTTCATGTTCACTTTAGACACAGTTCCCCCAAACACAAACACAGATGATTGATTGGCCTTGTCATAATCCATCTGTGAAGAACTGACAGATGATGGGGGAAAAAGGCTCCTTGCTTATATTATTGAAAAATATTTATCATTTTATGGCAAGAGAAGCAATGCAAACAGTAGCAATTATGAACCTGTGGCTTTTGGTGACCCTACCAAATGCCAAATAGATCATTACTTGCACAAATATTGTTACTAACCTGGACTAACTCAGAAAAACAAGAATAAGTGGTATATGCTATAAAATTTTCACATCATTTGTGTTAAAGTACAAAAGTGGAGTCAAGCCAATGGCTGTAGTGTTACTGTAAGCAAAAGAAAGGGAGAAATTACAATAAAACAACAACAACAAAAAAAAACCAACCTGCAAATGCTTGCTGGGACCTCAGTAGGTGAGCAGCTGATTGTATATCTCAAATTTGGACTAAGTTGCTATTTCCTTTTCCAGACAATGCAGAGAGTTAAGAAATAAAAGCTTACATAAATCAAACTCACACTGCTCTCAAGTGCAGCTGCTCTTTCTGTGTCACTTCTTATTACAAGCTGTCAGGGAACAGTTTTCCCTTTTGCAGATAACTCTTGGAGATTCTCACAAAAGTGGATTTTGACAAGATGAAGAAAGTTTTTCTATTCTGACCCACTGAAATTCACAGTATCACAAAAACACCTTTAATCTGTATGGAAGCACAATTAAATGCAACTGTGCTTGAGCAAACCTCAGTGAGTTTTTAAAAGAGGTTATAATGATTTTCCATTAAAGCTCAGCATATTTATTACACCAATAAACTGAGACCAGATCTGTCATATATTATAGCCATCTAAAAATTAGCTCCCTAATCCATTGTACATCAGCTTTTTCTTATCAGCTTTTTCTTATCATTATCATTCCTGGAGAGACTGGGGCATCACAAGGAAGTTATTCATCCCTACCTAAGACAGATACCTAAACTATGGGAAAGAAATGCCAACAGTCAAGGTAGGGAACACAACAGACATGACACCTAATGCTGAGAGAGAGTAGTTTATATCAGATATGCTGAACTGATCACAACTTAAACAGCATACATATATATATACATATGAAAAGAAAATATTTACAAGAAAAAACAAGATTAAGTGAGTAAATCTGCATAACTTCCCCATATGTATCAGAGTAAACACCAAGAGAGATTAAAAACACCAGAGACTTAATTATATTGTGGGTTCTCCCTCACTTTGCACAGTTTGTTTGCTTTGCAGTTTATGAAACAAGGATGCAAAGACACTCACAGATTGATTGATCTTGATAAGATGACAGACACAGTCAGGAGGATGCACCCACAGGGACCAATTTCGAACTGAAAAAGAAAAGGGCTGGTTTTATTTTGTTTGCTGTGTGTGTTTTTTTGCTCCAATGCTGAAGAAAAGCAAATGGAACTGAAAGCAGAAGGAACTGCTCTCATTTGAGAACTGAATCTGTTGCTGTGCTTCTTAAAATGCAAAAATCTGTCAAAGTGTTTGAAACACTGTTCAGAAGGCATCATATGAGACTGATAGACCCAGAAAGTCTGGCAGCTGAACCCTAACAGGTTTAAGATCTTCTCTATACACAGTACCTGGTGAATGTTCTGCTGAAGAAACACAATCAAGTCTTCATATCTCGTGGCACTGTGTAGTATCAGCTGGGAAGAAATGTAAGAAGAAAAAAAAAAAGTAACTGAAACAATAACTACTCATTTTTATAAACTCAAAGCTGAAATAAAGTACCCAAAACTGGAAAGATTTGAACTAAAAAAACGGAATAAATATCCAATAAAATCTATCTCTTACCGTTGTTACTCTGTAAAATGTTGCATCTCAGCACTTCCTATATTCCGAATTTTTAAATACTGCTTCTTTTTGTGGAACAGACTCTTGGATTCAAATTAAAGCACTGTTTATGTAATGAAAGACAATTCCCAGAAAAAACATAGGAATGCTGCAGCTTTAGAAAGCATAGTAGCTCAGGAGTTTGTACCTATATGGTGAGGCCCCTATAGCAGGTTTATAGGAGAGCACTTACCACAGAGAATACTCCCACAAATATTCTTAATTAACATGAAATTCAGAAGAGCTCACAGATCCAGGCCCTCACTTCTACACTCTTTGCCTATTTTTCCACCTTCAGGTTCTGGCAAACCCATTCCTCCCTTCAGGAGGCCAGTAAAATATTTCCTTAAACCACCAAAGCCTGGCCGATAGCACCACTGCCTGCAAAGCCATCTGAGGGCTTCACGAGGAAACAAGGCATAACTAGAAAAGTTATTTTCCCATTTGGAGCTTCTGGAGGGGGAAAAGAAATGGCAAAGAATTCTGTGTGAGACAAAAAGCAAAGAGTCTCTTCTGATGCTCGTGGTCGTGGTGGTCAACTTGGGAGGACCCACGTTCATTTTTACTGCACATCATCAAAAGTAGGGGCAGTTTATAAGCTTGAAAAGTAGATGGAACAAAAAAGGACTTCAGAGAGTCCAGCTGCCCACAGACACTGGCACAACCCAGAGCCAGACTACAGGATTTTGCTATTTTCAATTGGTTTTTGGATCGTAACTAACTAATTTGAGATAAAAGGTTTTAACACACTAAGAAAGCAATGGAAATCAGATTCATTGGACTAAAAAAGAAAAGCTAGAAAGGGGATATATGGAGAATGTGAGTTACACAGAGCCTTACAGTTTCTAAGATTCCATCTGCCTTGTATTTTCCTATGGGAGTGAACTGTTGTCTTCCTGATGGCCTGAGGAGGATATTCAGACAAAGCTCATGTTAAAAGGAAGAAAATGGCATTAAAGAGAAATCAACATGTTATATGAACTGAATGATTACCCATGTACTATTATTTTAATCATTTTTTTTAAACAGACTTCTTAAAGTAAGTTCATATTACATATTAAATTTCTATCAATGAAGAAAATACTTTACCTGTGCTGTGCTCTCTCAGTTTATTTAATATGAATTACAAGTTTCTCCACACAGAAAGAGGATAAATGCAACTTTAAGATGTTAATGACAGTTTCTACTGAAAAATAATATTAGAGCAATGACATTTAAACAAGTAGAAGAAGATATATAAAATGTCATCACAGAGGAAGCAGTTTTAAGAAGTAAAATATGCAAAATATAATTTGAAATGTCTTTGAATTTGCTGCTTCTATTTCAGGTTTAAGAAGGCTTTCTGTGTCCCAAAGCCTCTCTGTTATTTTTCAGCTATCTGTGTTTATCTAATAAAAGAAATTACTCAGTCTCACAAAACCTGGCTCACTTATAAAAATATCATGCAGGATCCAATACAGCCAAAGCTGGGGATCTAAAAGTTGGATATTTTTGTGTACTAGCAGCCTAATTGCACAGCATAAACTAAGTGGCTAGTAGGCAAATACAGCAAAGGAAACTTAATTTCAGCCATAACAGAATATCCTGCAATATAGGAGAAAGATGCTGCATCTGGAAATACAATTCTTAGTAAAGATTTTGAATGAATCCTACATTCCATTAAATCCACAGGATCTTTCACAGCAATTTCAAAGAATTTTTTCTGTTCTGCCCAAGCTACTGGGAGAGCAGAAATTACACTTTGGATTTCTCCCTAAAAGCCATTTTAGATGGCATAAATGCAGCTGACAAAGCCTTCCTGCTGTGAATTCCGTACATCTGGAACGGACAGGGGTACAGGAGCACTGCCCAGCAATTAAAAATGCTTCTCCTACTCACAGGGCCACGATGGCTTTTTCGTGGCCCCCCGCTCGCCACAGGATGTCTGCGATGGCCATGGTCAGGCACTTGGTCCTGTAAACTTCTGAGGGCTGGAGACAACTGCAGGCCAGGGGAATAAAAGAGAGAGACAAGTTCCAGAACGTGAGGGCAAACAGATTCACGGCAGGTTTGCAGCCAACAGAGCAAAAAGCACTGTTAGAGGCTATTTAGGTGCTGTAATGCCTAATAATGAGGCGAGTTGCCTCAGGAAATCATCATTTAGTTTCTTCATCATCTCAGTTTCTTCTGCTTGTCCAAAAAGAGACAACTTGGATGGCCAAAAACCCTGTGAGTTGAAGAGGAAGATGGTGTTGTTACTGAGGAGACACTCCAGGTATAAAGGTGCAGTTGAATCTGTCCTTCCTCTGAGGATTAAGCATCTGAGATTCCACGGGAGCACTCACTGTGCCCCCCATGTTAAGACTTCTCAGCACCTAAAGAGCTCTCAAGAGGGAGGTGCAATTGAAGTCATCACTGGAATATGGGCTTTCTGAACCATTCTCTGAGGTGAACCAGCTTAAACCTCATTTTAGGCATTTAAGAAGGTACCTTGGATCTCACTGAAGACAATCAGATCCAGTGAATAGAGCCCAACTTCCTCTTTAGATTGCTATAAAACAAACTGGGCACAGTGGGTGGGTCTCTTCTGAAATCAGAAGGAAACCAGATATTTGAAGGAAGTAAATTCACCAAGGTCAAGTGTTAACAGGTGTCTGTTGTATTTTGGGGGGCCTGGATGAGCTCACACTGCTCATAATGATGGTTAGACTGCTGCTGTGGGTACTCAAGCTTGCTGGCCTATGTCTGTATGTTCTATGGCAACACCCTTGTCATACAGGTGAATTTAAGAGATGAAATGCACAATCACTACTTCTAGGACATTAATGTTGAATATGGTGTCTGATTTATAACACATGATTAAAATAAGACTATTATTATCATTAAAAGCAATGGGCAAAAATGAAGAGAAGGTTAAACAAGGTCTGATCAACAACAGGAACTGATTATGCACAGATCTGTAATCACACCCTGACAACTAATCTTGTGAAAGAAACAGATGCTCTTTCAGAGTACATATTTATAATTGGTTGGACAAGAAAACAGGTAAATGTACTTTGGGGAACAATACTGTACTGGTAAAAAATGAGCTAGAGAAACTACTTCAACTTTAAATCTGTAATAAAACTACTTCAATATTCTCTAACACGATGATTTTATGTTTTAAAACAGAATGTTTATGTTTTAAATATGATTTTTAGTTTCCAAAGGCCTTCATACTTAATTTCTTTTGAAGTTTTTTATTACTTAACTCTTGTCAATAAATCTGCACCGTGTTATTACCCACTACTAAACTTTAAAGTACTGTCCGCAATAAACACTAGGCTTGCATGTTTTTTTTTTTTAGTAAGGTGTGCCCCAAAGTGGTGACCTAAAACATCACAGTAAGTGCCCCAGAATTGCTCAGTGGAGCATCACTGCTCCTGAAATATTTTCACTTAGATGTTTTGCTTGGAACTCACAGAGTGATGTGTAAAACTACAGAATGTTTACAGCAGTCTGTTGATCCCAGATATGTAGGAACATTTTTAAAATACATCCTACAAAATGTGTTTTGTGCAGTCTCCTAAAGCCTCCTGTTATTCCAACTTCCTAGAGGTGAATGGAGAAATAAAGGACCAGGAGGCCTAAAAGTCACATCATGGAAAACTGGCAGGTTCAAGAATAAAACCCAACATCCATGAGCCTGAAGAAGTGGCCAAGAGATCCATGACTCTGGGAAGAACCTAACTGGAGTTTTCTCTAGTGGCTTCAAGAATGGCAGTCTTTGAAATTCAGATATCATCAGTCCTAGAGTGTTACCAGCATGGGAGATGATGTCAAAACTTGTTCCCAGCGTTTGAGTAAAAGATCTAATAATTCAAAAGACTAAACAAGAAACATCAAACATCAAAAACTTAAACAGACTTTCAAGTTCAATGTCTGCCTTGAATTTAATGTTCATTTAGAGAATGTTTCCCTCTCTGAAGGATGTGAGATATGAGAAATAATTGGTGAGAGTTTTCAAGTAAAAAAAAAAATATAATCACAACTTTCTCTTATCTCTCCCAGTGTTCAAATACAGACACTCAGAGATCTATAGGAATCACAGCAACTAATTTATGTGTCTGAGAGAGAGAGCAGAGGAAGAAGGAAACATGATAATTATGACCTGAATGTCAAAGAAGCCTGAAGTCAAACACTTAATGTGAAGTGGGTGATAATTTTAAAATCCAGGTTATAATTAGACTGGAATATTAATCTTCTCATTTCAGACTCTGAGACTTCCCTTTCTTTCTGCCAGACTAAGAGTTTCTGCCCATGGCCAGCACACCATAAGAAAAGTTTGTTTATCTCAGGAATAAAAAAAAAAAATTATTTTAAAACTATGTGGATTATAGGAGGGGAAAAATAGGAGGTAAATACTGCCAAGTAAACAGGATAGGTTGGAGCTGGCATGAGCTGGGAGACATAGTTTAAAAAACCTGGCCCAAATCCATTTATTTGGGTGCCACATAATTTTATGACATTTATGATCACTGAACCATACTGAAAGAGGAAAATTAACATCTCTATTTTTATTAGGGATGACCTGAGACACAAAAGGACCAAAGAGCAGATGATCAAAGGCTGTCCTCCAAGCTGAAACGAATTCTTGGTTTTCACAACCAGAAATAATTCTTCTGTGGAGGTTCCTGGTCATAAAATCCAAATATGTACTGAGGTTCTTGAAAGGAAGTTTCTGAGGTTTTACTTTTATGTAAGCAAGAGCCTCACTCTGCCTTCAAAAGCCTCATTACAGTCTGAATTAGAACACTAAAGTTTTGCTAGATAATTTCTGCACTTTTGAGAAGTGTGCTTTAAGTGACTTCAAGGAACAGGCAATTTTCAGGAGATGAATTCCCAGCATCTTGTTTATTTGGCCCTTGTCTCGGGGTCCACAGGCAGTCAGTGCCCATAATAACAAGCAACAGAAATAATACAGTAACAGCAAAACCTGTAGGTTTGTATTCATACTCCAAGCCTGGTTTTCCACATTTTTAATGGTTTACAGGTGTCTTGTACCAGGACTGTGCACTCAGTAGTGCTCCTGAACCTGAACCACCTGGGCCTGGGAATCCTTTGATTAAATGCCAGCTCCCATCCTTGGTGCTGAAGACAAATAATGATGTTCTACAGGAACCTGCTTCTCTCCATTATCAATGAAAAACAGCCCAAACAATGAATTTACATTAAGTGTCAGACAAAACTAAGGAAAATCAACTGAGACCCCGCCACTTTCCCAAGCAGTATAAGCAGAAAAATGGATATTTAAGGCCAAAACTAAATACAGGACGACCATTTTTATATTGTAAGGGAATGAAGTTCAAGAAAGGTCTCACTATGAAAGCTTCTCTTCCGACTAAATTGAGGCCAGGCTAATTGAGGTCACAAATAACACAAGGTGGTGGCAGAATAAACCAGTAAAATTGTTTCCCCTATTTAACATTCAGTTCATATAAAGCACAGGGAAGCTTTGTGGAATTTTTCTTTTGTAATGGACTTAATTTCTTACTGAAAACAGAAGGAAAATACATGAAATCTGGTAATAAAGTAATTTTTTGAGGCAGTATTTTCCAGCAATTCACTGAATAAGCCCTTCTCCTTTAGCAAAGTGACAAGTACATTGATATTATAGCAGTCCAAGCAATTTTCTTGACACTAGCAACACTGAACAATATTCCTTTAAAGTAAGTAGAAAATACACACATGGAATTTAAATTCAAATCCTATTAAGAAGTTTAAATGTGAAAGACCAAACACAGTAGCAATAAAAAAATACAGCTATAACTTCAGTTTTCACCCTCACTGAGATTCTTAGTGTCAAAAACTGGATGAGTTTCATGGTCTTTCAAACCTAGATCACTTTTTATTTGAAATCAAATAGGACCTCGAGGTCAAATAACTTTCATTGGCCTCAACTCAACCTGTTGGGTTTCCATAGAGGTTCTTGGGTTTATCACAAGCAAGAAATTATACAAATAAGACACCAACCTCTAAACTCCTACAGTTGAAAGGGAAGTAAACACAACTAAATCAGATGCTGCTTTCTTTCTCTCTCAGAGACAAAGAGAAGTTCAGTAAATTCAAACCCAAAAGGCTCCTGAGTGGCTGCAGCAGAGAAATAATTTCTTCTTTTATTTTTTTTTTTTTTTTTTACTACTGTATGGAAAATCTTCGTGCTGTCAGTCTCTGACTTACCGGGTGTCTTTATTCCTGTTACTGTCTGCAAAGAGCAGCTGCTGCAGGACACAGGCTTGAACTGCAGCCAGGACTCCACATGGGCCACCCTGAGGGGAATAATGGGACATTCCATGAGGAAAACAATTAGGAGCTGGGGAAAACTTCTGCTTCCATTCAGGCTAAAGACGTCCCTTCATCCCTCTCTTTCCATCCAACGCTTCACAGTTCTCACTCCAATGAAAAGCATTCTTATTAACTGGTTTCATGTTTCCTGCCTGTTTTTCCTGAAAGTACCTAAACACCTGTAACATCAAAGGAAAGGGGATTTTGAAAAATCTGTTCTGTGATTAGGCAAACAAATTAAAGATCTCCTGGTCCTTTCTGAGCCACAGTCTAAGTTCCAGAGAGAAATTAAATCTGAATGGTTTCCAAAGAGCGAAAAGAAGCCTTGCTCTTGTAGCTCCTCTCAGCACTAGGTCTCCCCTTGAGTTCCTGCCTGTATCACTAAACAAAATTCCAGTTTTCAGCACAAGGCAAAAGGCAGCTCTCTCACTGGGGAAGAGAAAGAAAATCAAGGAAGTTTGAACCTTTCAAATTATTAATGTTCCGGGCAGGGAAAAAAAACATAATATTGAGAAATGCCATATTAACTTGAAACCTTATGGAAACAAATTTATAGCCGTTTGGGCTGCAAGGATGGGGAAGGGTCTTGATTTGAAGCTGTGTGAGGACACTGAGGGCACTTGGTGTGTTCAGCTGGAGAAGAGGAGACTGAGGGGAGACCTCACTGCTGTTCCACGGTCCTGGGCAGGGGTAGAGGAGGGGCAGGGACTGAGCTCTGCTCTGGGGGGACCAGGGACAGCACCCAGGGAATGGCTGGAGCTGTGTCAGGGCAAGGTCAAGTTGTATCTCAGGAAAAGTTTCCTCACCCAGAGGGTGGTTGGGCACTGCCCAGGCTCCCCAGGGCAGTGGGCACAGCCCCAAGGCTGCCAGAGCTCCAGGAGGGTTTGGATGATCCTCTCAGGCACAGGGTGTGACTCTTGGGGATGGGCCTGTGCAGGGCTAAGAGTTGGACTTTGATGATCCTTGTGGGTCCCTTCCAACTCAGGATATTCTGTGATTCTATGATTGAAAGACTGTGGGATGTGGCAGCAACATATTTCCTTCTCCTTATGTACTCCCTCATGACCAAGACCTGTTCCTATGGATTAACAACATGTCAGAGACAGCTGCACAAGTTGTCCTGAGAAGCAAATGGTCTGTCCTCTTCTGGCCTAGAAAACTTCATCCAGCACAACTCTCCCTCCCTTGTCAATTAATTCTCTCCCAGGTGCCTCATATCATATTATTTACTCCAGTAGTTTGCTGAGGACACAGAGAACAGCCATCCTTCCTCTGGAATATCCACATGAATGGAGCAGGCTATGCAGGACACAAGACTAACACCACAGATACCACAATGCCAGCCACCAAACTCCTCTCAAAACCCTGGAGAAGAATGAAAAGGGCAGCCAGTACTGCTGTTTTTACACAGCCAAGAGATTTAAGTGATCAGTTTAATTCTCAGGTTGTCCCAACTGCAGCATCGAGCCCAAGGGAATGGGACCTGCAGGTACATTCTGTATGGATCCCAGAAAATAAAAGTCCTGGAATTAGAAAATAGCTTAGATATTGATACCTTCCAGTTTTTCACACTACCCTTCTATAATTACTTACATAACTACTGAGTGAATTATCTGAAATACACTAAGGAAAAAAGCAAGGTTTATTTTAATCCATCAGGAAAAGCCTCCCCAGCAAAAAAAGGAATTATAAGATCTATTCTAAATATCTTCTCATAGCACCACAAAAACGTAACGTGAGAGAGAACCAAACGATTGTTCAGCTGAAAGTAATTTTGGAAGTGAGGAGGAATATATTAATGAGCTGAAACAGTCACATCTAAGCAAAACACCTTTCCTGTCGTGGAATTTATGGTAGGGAATTTAATGGTCAGTGAGTTGCTGGAAGTGATGAGACATCCTTTCTCCAGCAGCACGGTCTGGAAACACCAAAGTAACATCTACTGTGGGCCAGTGAACATTCCTGCCACAGCTCCTTTTGGAGTTTAAATTAACATTTAATATTTTTTTTTCTGCTAGGTTTTCTAAGATAAGCAGCTTTCTTCTGAGATCATCAGCCTAATGAAATATTTAATTAGACAAGGTAAGTTAATTAAACATCTTAATGACATGTTTATTAGCCATTGTCCTCGCCTCAAAGCCTCTCTTCCTCTCATTTCTGTACAATGGTCTCTGCTTCTCTCAGCCCAGATAAAGATTTTCTGCATCAGCACAGAAGCTTGATGAGTGTTTTGTAAAGAGGAGTCTACTCCTTCCCAAGTCTTTATTGAATCCCTCAGCTCCTTGCTCCTGACAGACCACGTGTGTGGACATCCCAGAGGCACATGCAGAGGGTCACAGGGATGACACAAAAGCTTTAAGCTGTGGCTGAGGAGGATCCATTTTTACAGTGGATCTGTTTGATTCTGGAGGCAGCTACGGGAGGGGGTGCTGTGCATCAGCCAGCTGAGAAACCAGGCTGACCAAACACAGAGCAGAAGGGGGGTTTGAAGCATTGAAGCCTCAGTCTGTAAGAGTCAGAAGCCCAGGTAGGGCTGACAAGACCAGATAAGAGTCCCCCCCCACTAAATGCCCTGACCAGGGAGATCTTTATTAGCACCAAAAATTTCTATGGATTGGGTAGATGCTTCCACCACAGGGAGCTGCTGGGGATTTCAGATTTGTGCACTCGGTGGATGATGGCAGGGAACTGATGAAAACCTTGGTTCAGGGAGGAGCTGGCATCTTGTGGCTGCAGGCCAGAATTACAGAGACATGGCTGCAAAGGAGGTGAGCTCACCAGCAGTCCCAGCGTCCCAGTGACACTGCAAGGGCATTTGTTCCCTTTTATTTTAGGAATGAGCCTCAACATTTGACCCCCATACCTTTAGGAGGCAAAAATCTCCTTGTGACTTCCCAGGCACTGCAGGAAATTCTCACTACATCTCATTTTGAGGCAGATCAAGCTCCATCTCAGATTTGTTGAACATTGCCCCCACATATCATTTTTCTCTTGAACTCCACCCTTGATTTAAGCTCTTTTATTCTTTTATAACCACTAGCTTTCAGCTGCAGTGGCTTGTCTTCCTCTCTGTGAATAACTCCCCATCACACACACACACACATACACACTTTCTGCAGCTACTCCACGTTTCCCTCAGAAACACCCCATCCATCTCAAGTCTCCTACCAAGACTTGCCAAGGTGACATAATCCAGTGGTAACAAGACAAATTAAAGAGAAGAGCCTTCAGAAGACTCATGTTTTCACTGCTGAAACACATAGCCTTTGTAAACTCAGTGTAAAAAGCAGAGTTCAGTGTAAGGAAGTCACTTACTGTACCTTTTTCTGCACAATGCCATATTTTAACTGTGGTATATTGCTAAATGTAAAACTCTGGATTTTCCATTCTTCACTGAAGCAACAAAGACTAGAGCCAAACAAAAGGTTTTTTAATTCCTATAAAAGAAAGGAAAAAGTTTTCATTTCAAAAACAAATCCAAAACAGGGGTACTTTTTCTTGCAGTAATTTGTAGAAAAGAAAGGAGGAGTGTGGAAGGGTAATGACTAATTCCCTATAACCACACTCTTCTGTTTTATCCATACTGTAAATAGCAACACTCCAATGAAAAGGAGCAATATTTTCCTTTTCCTGCTATATTCCTTCCACTCATAATGCTGTGAGCTGCTCAGCATTGGAAAATATTTATGTATAATGTCTGGGGCACAGCTTCCCATGAAAGCATTACAGAATATTCCCTGAAATTTAACAGCTGGAGAGCAACATCTACTAATGGTTAGACTAGAGAGAAGAGGACCCTGTGGGACACAGTGTAGGGAAAGGAAGCCCATTTTGCCTGTCAAAGTTGCTGATATGAGATAAATGTTAATTAAATGTAAAAAGTAAAGGTGAGTAAATAAGAACAGTCAACTCAATGTTGGTACAGTTACTCGAAACTCACTGATTTAGAATAAAATTGGAAGACACAATCATTATATTTTTTCTCTTTTTCTCCCTCTGTCTGAATGGGATGGAAAACATTAGAAGTATTTATGGTTCCATCTCTGCTCAAAATTGGGAAGATGAGCAAGGGAGAAAGAGTGATAGAGGAATAATAAGCTCATTCTGAACCACTGTCATCTGAAAGGACTGGAGAACAAGCCCAATAAATGACTAGAGGCATTAAGAAAACAACACAAGCTTCGTTAATTAAAGCTATTATCTGTGCTTCAGGTGGGCTGATGCATCCTGCCATGCTCTCCTGGTATTTTTATGAACGTTTGGATAGGCATCCCTAAATTACTCTGTCCCCTGAACACCACATAAGGAATATAATCAGGAATACAGCACATGTTCAATCCCACATAAATATACAACACAGAGAAACCCACTGCAGCTTTGGGCAACTTAACTGAAAAACATTCTCACACACCTATTTGCATTTACCATCATAATTATTAGCCTTACTTTTGCAAGGGAAATATCAATTGCCTTGGATACTATTTGAAGCAGGTACAGTGTTGAAAGGTCTGGGTTCTTATTAATTTCTCCAGTTGTTTCTTCATCCTCAACATTGACTGAAGGAAAGAAAAATCATATAATGTGTTGGATGACAAAAATTGCTTCTTCCAGCACACTCAGTGCCAGGAGGTCACCAATATGAAAATTAACACATTGTCATCCATCTTCATAAAAAGGAAAATACAGTTTTAGCCAGAAAGGACAAATAGAAATACATGAGCCAGACTTTGTCTGATTAATATTAATGACTTCTTTTCCCACCCTTACCCAAGAAGTTAATAGAAAATGCAATTAAAAGTAGTTACAAAAGAAGCAACTTGGTCATAGCTGCTCTGAAGAATATGATGGCAAAAGACAAACTGAAACTCAACTTACCTAATTCTAGGACTTCTTTCATCTGGTCTTCTTTACAGCCAGTGGATGTTGGAGACTTCCTACATGAAAATTAAACAAATAAACGAATGACTAAATGTTCGCTTTTAATGAGAAAAGTTGTTTGAATAATTAATAAGAAATATGGGGCATTCCCACACAAGCATATAGTTTTTAGTGGGGTGTGTGTATATATATGGCCTAAGAAATAAATGGTTTTAGAACAAAACCTTTTTCAGTGTAAGAAAGCTGAACTCCAGGAGTTCATGAGGAAGAACAGCCAGGATGGAGCAATACCCTGTAATGGGTTTGGGATTTCAGTCCTGCTTCAATACATCAGTTTCATTTCATTCCTGATTTGAGGATCAGATCATAAAACAAAATTTACATCCCTGAAAGGGATCAGGATAAGATTCAAGTTAGAAATTAAACTACTAGAAACATCCAAAGAATAGAAGTGGAAATAGGTGTTGGACTGGCTCCTTTACCGGGGTAATTTTTTATCCACTAATAAGTAGCAGTTCTTCAACTGCTCTCATGGTTTAATTTTATATTACATTATTAACAGGTTAAAATTCCTATGAATAAGTGTTAAAAGGACCGAGCATTTAAACTTGGCTGTGAAGTCAGAACTGAAATAGAATGTTAGATTTTCGGAGATGAGGTGGGTTTATTCTTCCTGTTGAATTTATCCCAAAATTAATTCAGAACCAAGGAAAAGTTTCAAATAACTATTTCTAAAAATGGCCTTTTTTTTTTTTCCCAGAAAGCAATACTGTTTCATTGGCCTTTGCTTTGGAAAAAAGGTATTGCACTGACAGTCCTTTCAAAAATAGTATGGAATCATTTCCTCAGCAACATTCTTTGTATGCACAATAATATTACAGTAACAACTGCTGTCATATCACATACTTTCCATCAACTTAATTTCCTTTTCAGTGTATGAAAGACTAATAAAAATGGAACACAGACATACCACACTCAGGATTTGCCCAGTTTAAAAGCATTTTGGCCCCTTTCTCGTCGATAGTATTTGATACTATAAGAACACAAACACTTCTCTTTTTATCTATAAATAAGTTAAAAAATTTTATGCAAGGAAATGTGGGTGGCCCAATTCAGGAAAGGTAGAATGGAAGTGAATCACCCATGTTCTAGGGACCTGAGGTAAAAATAAATAGGATGCCCAGGAGGTCAGTATAAATGAGAGGTCTGAGAGTAAATTTGTACAGTGACACACAAGTAGCATTGAGCTCCCAGTGAACATTCCAGTACTTATAATGTGATACAGAATTTAATAGAGCTGACTATTTTACAGTGGTACATTTTATAACACAATCAGATCTCCCCGTGCAGTTTCCTAAAACTGAGTTTCAGCTGAGATTTCTTTTTGCCAGGTATTTTCATCTCTCCAGGCCAGGGAAAGGATCTCAATGACACTAAATTTGCCAATATAATGTTTTTCAGCCATCTTATGTCATTTAACTGCACTTAGGCATAACGAAAATCCACATTTTTGTTTTGTCTGAGGTTGTATGCTATCCTCTGTTCTTTCCCAGAGGATAATGTGGTTCCTCCTACATCAAGCAATTTCTATCTAGTTTTGCAAGAGTTCTTTACACCTTTCAAGGCCAGGCTGGAAGGGGCTTGGAGCAACCTGGGCTAGTGGAAGGTGTCCCTGCCCATGGCAGGGGGTGGAATGAGATGGTCTTTAAGACCCCTTCCAACCCAAACCATTCTGTGATTCTATGATTTTGACACTTAATGCTGCACTACAAATTCCAGCTCCCTCTCTGGCCTCAGTTTCTGCTGGTTTGGGTATCCTATAGATACTGTACCATATCTCCTTGCTTCATTAGATGTCCTGGATACCTGAAGAGTCCCAAATAGCACTATGGCCCTATGTTTAGGCACGTGGATCACTCCCTACATCAAATTAGCACTCTTGATTCACTGCTGCCCAAAACACTTCTCCTTGGCAGTGTTTCATGTGAAAATACTTATAAATAACGATACAGTCATGGTACAATTCACATACAGCTCACCTGGCACCAGTTTTTGTAATGTTATTGCTCTCTGGCAAGTCCAAAAGATGTTGGATCTACCCCCATTCCAGGAAGAACCCAGCCCAGGACACAAAGCGCTTTGAATTCTCCGGGCTGAGAATTCCCACCAGGCTGAGGAAAGCGCTGACATCCAAGATTGATGTCGGGTGTTTTCTGGTTAAGTGGGGTATTTTTGCAGGTGTAGGTTCCCTCCTTGAGGAGAACTTGCGTTTCTCCAAACAGCCAGGACGTTTATTGCAATTTCCACGTCAGCAGGTGGTTACTGCGCCAGGAAAATTTATTGTGCGCGTCAAAACCATGCGGTGAGAACGCTTAGGAAGGGGGAAGTCGTCCCTCATGGCAGGAAAATGGGACAGGAAGAAAATATGCTTCATTCTAAACATACTATACAGCACTTTCTCTAAATATTTGAACATTCCTATGTGACCTCCATGCATTGCAGAAAAGCTAATTTACACAGAGGAGCTGAAGTCGCAGAGAAGGAACTTCTTGGCACAATAATGGAAGTACATTCCACTATTTCCTATTTACACCGACATACACAAGAGGGCAAATAAACAAAGGGGCTTAAAAAATAAACACTGGGCAGCAGTGACTGTTGTGGTAAAACTTATTTTCACTGGCTGATTACAACAGCTTTTCTACTGGATGTATATGTCTTATGCCACATACAGACACATCCAATATTCTTGGAATAGTAAGATCTGGAGAGAAGGTAAGAAAAAATTAACTTCTATTACTACCTGCAAAAGGGTAAAAAAGGCCACTCAATGTGATGCAGCTTTGGGGCATGATTATAAAAACAGAATTATTAAAAGCAAATGTAAAGATGTAAAGGACATGAACACTACCAATGCCAGGCAATACATTTCTATGGGAAAAAAGCCTTTTAAATAAATTCTGCCATGTTTGCAAGTCTGGCTGGCAAAAGTAACAGAGGTCAGACACTTAATTTCTCCAAATTTCATTTTTAGTGAAGACCTGTATCTGCACATTAGCGGTATGAAAAGCTAATTTGTGAGCAGGTGGCTCATTGACAGACATAAAACAGGTAAATGAAAAACATGTCATTGAAAAAGGTCACTTCTAACAGGAATAGATTCTCACACACGAATAAGTGTCGTGCTGAATTTTATTAACTGTAGTGACAACTCAAAACCTTTGCTGATAAGGTTTGTACATACAAATAAAATTATTATAATCACAGGTTGAGCTACAGGATGGTTTGAAATGCCTGATGAGTTGGGCTCACCTGAACAGAACACTCTTCCACAGGCTATGAATGAATATTTATCTCCATCTACAAAACCAGACTTACTATAACAAAAGTGGAGCTTCTTTGTTCATACTGTGCTCTACCAAAGGTTTTGGGGTGTAACACCCCCACACTGGACTTTTCAGGGATCACAGTACCACCCCTGTGAACTGACCATTATATTATATATAACTGACCAAATGGTTGCCAGCAAAATAAACAGGTATCACTGAAATAAAACATGGAGATAAAATTCCAACAAATAAAACTGGATAGCAGCTGAGACACTACACAAAGCACTCAGAAGGGTTTCCAGATTTCAACACTCAACCAATTCACATCTGTGGAGGTAAAGAGCCCTCTGCTCTGTTGACCACACATAAAGCACCCACACCCTGTTTGGCTTTGACCTTCAGCTTTTAGGCCATTTATTTTTAAGGATGTGGAATATTCGTGGCCTTCGATTTCCTGTCAGAAACCTCAGATTTTTATCAGCCCAAACCACTGTAACCTGAGAGGTATTAGCAAAAAATAAAAATAAAAAATTCCTGAAAGCTATTAACAACTGTTAAACTGGAAGATAAAAGCTCACACTGAGGGTGGGGTAGTTCTCTTACTTCTTTTTTCTCTTATCTCATTTTATTATAAAAAAAAAGGTGAACACAGATAACAGCAAGGGTGAGCACATGTCACTGCAAGGAGAGATCTGACCTCCTGGGAAAAGAATCTTAGGAAGAGGAGGACAAAAATTCCTTGTGCTACCTGCAAACAACTGATTGTTTTTTAAGGTTGGAAGGGACCTTGAAGTTCATCCAGTTCCACCCCCTGCCATGGGCAGGGACACCTTCCACTAGACCAGGTTGCTCCAAGCCCTGTCCAACCTGGCCTTGGGCACTTCCAGGGATGGGGCACCCACAGCTTCTCTGGGCAACCTGTGCCAGGGCCTCACCACCCTCACAAGGAACAATTTCTCCCTAATATCCAATCTAAACCTGTCCTCTTTCAGTTCAAAGCCATTCCCCTTGTCCTGTCACTCCATGCCCTTCCCTAAAGTCTGTCTCCAGCTCTTTTGGAGCTTCTTCATGCACTGAAAGGCCGCAGTAAGTTTTCCCCAGAGCCTTTTCCTCTCCAGGCTGAATAAACCAAATTATTTCAGCTTTTCCTCTTAGGAGAGGTGCTCCATCACTCTAATCATCTTCATGGCCTCCTCTGGACTCATTCCAATAAGTCCATGTCCTTCCTACACCAGGGACCCTAGGGCTGGATGCAGCACTCCAGGTGGAATACATGCTGCTTCCTACCATGTTCCCCCTGGAGCTGGTGTGTAGACACAGTGAATGGAAATGATGTGAAACTCTATCAGTGAAAAAGGAGGTCGACTGTCTGTTCCTGCCTCACATCTGAGAAGATCCAAAGTCCCTCTATGTGTGCACAAACAAGGCAAATCCTCAACTGACTGACTGCATTTTAGGCAACGGGCTGGACCCTTCCAGATTTACATCCTTTCCAAAAATAAAGAAATGATACAGGAGCCATTTGTCACTTCCAGTAATTGCAAAGTGCTTCTTCCTATGGGGTGCTGGAAAAATACTGAAAGGGCAATTGGAACCCCCCCCAGATGTTACACCGCAGGCTCCCATGCCATAAATCCACTGGCACAGCACAAAAGTCGCAATAGTTTACAACTTTTATTTTATTTTAGCTTCTTTTTTCCGGTCCAACCATTATGTTACAAAAGGTGTTATGCAACTCCAGATACTTGAAGGTTTTCACTCCTGAGTGATTTGCCAACCTCTGCCTCTTTTCATTAAACCCATATTCCCCAAAGATGAGCCCAAAGTTTTGGAATTCCAATTGCAAGGGTCAAATAAAGACTTACTCCCAGGAGTAAGGGAAAGGAGTAAGGGAAGCAAAATCCCTCCAGGAGGGTTTGAGTGTCTCTGGGAAGGTGTGAGTGCTCTGTTCTCACCCTGCTTCCTGCCTCCAGAGCCACACCAAAGCTCTGACGAAAGCCTGAGATGATGCCAGGTGTGGCTTAAGGACAATGCCTGGTGCTATGGACAGATCCCAGACAAAGGTGGAAGGAAACAGGCAAAGGGAATTTACTCTTAGGCTGCTCCAACCCCGCATTCCTTTCCATCCTTTTATCTGAAATGTTGCACTCTGACTAAACTCTCATTTCCTAGAAATGCCACCGTTGCCCGATACATCCTCTTCCTCTCCTAGTGGGAAAAATGGAATTAATTCCTCAGATGTTGCTCACACACACTGAGGATGCTGGAAGATGCTGGAATTAGTGAGGTTTTTCTGGCTGATTTTAAACAGGATGTAGCTTATCACTCCATGGCCATGTGAGCTCAGGCCTCATTCCACACAACAGGCTCTCAAGGCGATGAGGACTTTTAGGAGCTGCTCAGCAGCCCCCAGGACCAAAGCTTTATTACTTCCCAAATTGCCAGGTATTATTTTAGACAAAGCCATCTCATCTAACACACCAATTTCATACATAACACTGAAATATTATGACCCACACTACAGTATTCACTATTCCTAGAAAACCTACTTTTACACCAAAACGCACGGTAGGAAAGACTGGAGCCAACCACAGCTGCTGGGTAGATAGTGTACATTACACAACTTTGCTGGAACTAATTTTTCCTTTGAGTTGGAAATTCAATTTTATATTAAAAAAAAAAGTATTAAATCTGGAATGTTGATTAGGATTCCTCATGAAATGCGATATTCATTTATTAACCTTGAACAGAACCGTATTTTCCCGTTTCAGTGTGTCAGGACTTATCATCAGTGCAGCCCAGAAACCTCCTTGTTTGTGCTCTGCTTTGTTGCTTTATGCTGACTGAGGGAACATCAAATCCTGCTCTGGACTTGCTCAGAAACTCATGGCCAGTGTTCTCTGCCAATGTTCTAATGCAGATCAGCTCAGCTTGTGGCTGGGAATGATGAAGCATAAAAATGTGTGAAAGGATCTTCACAGTTTTAGGCACCCAACCATCTATAACTGACAGGTATTGGCTTGGTCATCACCCAGAAAATAAGCTCTTTTATTCCTGTTAAGAACAGAAAGCACGAATATTAATCCTTTAAGGACCATAACACTTTCAAAATAATACTCTGAAAGAGTTATGGTCCTTAAAATATTTATATAATAATATTTTGAAAGTGTCGGATACCTAAAAGAATAATAAAAAAAAATCCCAACCCTGAATATATTTTTAAAGGATTTTAAGGATTTCTTTGAAGAAGATTAGTATTTTGTAGCTCTAAGGATTTCCTATCTCCACAGAAGAAGAGTTTTCAGGGACTCTTTTTTTGGAACATATGAAAGAGAAAAGGCAGAATTTTCCACAACACAATGTGTTCACCTGCACTGGTCTCCAGTAATGAAGAAGAAATCCATAGGTGGTTCAGAAAGCAAGTAAAGCCATTTACTCCTTGTCAGTCTTAGAAATTAGAGAGTTGAAGGGAGGTATATTTTCCATAGGAACACATTAAATACATGGAGGAAATACAAAACAACTCAATAAAACCTAACAGAAAAAAACAATAGAAAAATTCAGAACAGGAAAGATAAAAGCACAGGCAGGCAATACAAGCTTTAGACAAAAAGTGCCTAAAGGAACATGAAAAATATTTGGAGTATTTTAACAGAGGTGAACATGTAGCAAGAAACAGAAACATCAGCCAAACATCAACTTTAGCTATGGATAACAGGATAGAAAAAAGCAAATGCAAGGTGTATATAACAGAAAATTTCCTTATAATAAGGACTGCTAGAAACTGGAATATATTATCAGGGGAGAGGTGTCACTTGAGTCATTTAACACTGGACTAGACAAAACCTGGAAAAAGTATTACAGCAAATACATATATATAGTAATGATTAATCTGCCATAGAAAGAAATGACCTTAAAAGGTCTTTTCCATCTTTAATTTCTAAGATTCTGCGAAATATGAGCAATTCCCTAACCCAACCCTACTTGTGTTAGAATGCAGAGCACTGCTAGAAAAAGGCTCATCACCAAACAGTGAGGGATATTTTGGGAACGGGAAGCACTTAACAGTGCCCAGCTAAGGTGAACTCAGTTGAGACACTAATGCAGGAAGAGAAACCCTGGCTCTGAACTCGCTGGCACTCGCGTTCCTGGTGGTGGAGATGAAGTGCATCATCAGAGATACTCAGGTTTTGGTTGGAAACGGGATCTGAAGCCAAGCTCCACAGTCATAAACCAGTCCCTGCTGTCTGAAATATCCATCTGTCCTGGCAGACTGCTGGAAGGAAACCACGAGCTCACAGTGAGTTTGCAGCCAAGGCTGATGGCACGGCAGAGGAGGGGATGGCAGACGCAGTCAGGGGGACAGGATAAGAAGGGTTCACTGTCAAAGGATGAGTGGAGAATTAATTATCCTCCCTGCTCCTGAAACTGTGTCACAGATCTCTTTGGACAATGGGATCCACTGCTTTATCCTTTTGCTCCTTAATGGCAGGGGGAAATTTTTGTTCTGAGGTAACGATATTCCCAATTCTCTGTGCCTCTCCGACAGCCATCCCCTCTGAATTTCTCAGAAATTGGCAAGATATCCTTAACTTCAGGTCCTGATTGCAAAGCCCTTTTGTTCCCTTGGGTCTCTGATTCCAGTTTTACACTTTTTTTCTTCTTTCAGTGCTCTGATTCTAGTTTTTACACTATTTTTCTTAGAATTAGAGGAGGGAATTTACTTGAGTTTATACACGAAAACTAGAAGTTCAAGCATCACATTCTTAAGGACCAGAAGTGAGATGGAGCTGTACAGACAACATCTGCCCATCTAACTCAGCAAAAGGTGGTTCCACCACCCTGCAGAACTGCAGGGGACCAGAACAGGTTTACACATTTAGAAACTATTCAGCTGAAAACTGGAGGGTTTCCACAGCACCACCACACCTTGCACTGAGAGGATTAAGGGGCATGGAAAATTAGGAGAGCACTTCAGAGGCTGCAGAGGCAACAACTGCAACACATCTCTGTAGCTGAGGTAGAAGAACTGTTTCCCCATGGCTGTGGAGTGGGTTTTCTTGCCTTCCTCAATTTTATTTTCTCAAGGCATGAAAGGGGAAAATCTTGACCTTCTAATACCATGTAGCCTTCCCAAATGACTCATTATTCACACTGTTTTTTACTGGAAAAGTAATAGAAAGTCTTTAATCCAGGGACAGTCATCAACTTCAACACCCATTTATTTTTTTACAGTTCCTGAAGATCATAAATTCATTGCACTACAGATCCTTGTTCTTTATTCTGTGTGCTCAGGTTAGTGATAAACACTCCCCTCCTGTAGGGGATTTGGATTAAGGAAAATCACAGATGGATTTAGGTTGGAAGGGACGTCTGGAGGTCACCTGGTCCAAGCCCTGCTCCAGAGATGGTTAACCCCACCTCTAGATTCTAAAGGTGACAGAGAACCTTCCCTCACTGCCCTTCAAGGCTGTGCCCAGGCTAAAAAACTCAGCAGAGCCTTTAAGTTTGCTACCTTTGACCTGAGTTTGTTCCCTCAACATCGTCTCTCCCAAGTTCCTCTGGATCTTGCAGCTTAAGAAGATAATCACAACTACAGATACGGCAATTTTTAGTTGGAATCTTGGATCAGTCACTTGAATTGGGTACTTTCAAATGTAAGTTTTTATTCCATTGAAAATCTCAAAATAAAAGAAACTGAAAAGCAGGGAATCATCCACATTTTACTTGGCCTCACACACAATGAACAAAACTAAGAGGAACAAGGGCTCAAGAAAAACAGAGGAACAGCAAGAAATACTCCTTTGAGGATGGACTATAAATGACAGCATCAAAGCTACCCAGAAGGGGTTTCAAATTCTCCAGTGAAGTGGCACTGAGACATAAATGTCGTTTTTAATTTGTTAAGTTAAATAAAATTGATATGAAGGAGCAGGGAGGAATTGCTGACATAATTCTATACGTACTTTTTGTATAACATCACCGTGTTCCAGCATTTAAAGGGTGGCTACAAAGAAGATGGAGACTCCCTTGTACAAGGAGTCACATGGAAAAGATGAGGGGCCAGGGGTACAAATTACTCCTGGGGATATTCCAACTGGACACAAGAGGAAAGTTTTTCACAATGAGAACAATCAGCCATTGGAACAATCTCCCCAGGGAAGTGCTGGATTCCCAAACATTGGACCCTTTCAACATTCAGCTGGACAGGGTGCTGGGTTGCCTTGTCTAGACAGTGCTTTTGCCAAAAGGTTGGACCAGATGATCCTTGAGGTCCTTTTCAACCTGGTGTTCTGTGATTCTATGGATTGAGAAATTAAATCATCTGCTGTTTGCTTACAGCTGAGGATACACGAAGATTTGCTGCCACCTATATATTGGTTTTTTCCTGGCTTAATTAAAAAACAATGTTATTCTAAAAAAAGGTATATAGAATCTGGGTAGGTATGCAAACTCTACAGCATGTTATACTTTATGAAGTAATCCCTCATGACATGGAAAAGAACACAATCATGGCATAAAGAACTATCATTGACCCAAGAGAACAAAGATTTCTGTTCCTCCTGCTATTATTTCTTTCATTAAAACATGTGAGTCAAAATACTGTGCATCTGCATTTCCCCACGATATTTTGTATTCCTGCCCTCTCAGTTTCTAAGCATTTATTCAATAACATTCAGCTTGTCTTCTGAAGCATGGCAGTGGTTTTACTTCAGCTTTTTCTTCTATGTAGACACAGGATGCCTTTACCCTGGCTAGGCTACAACAGCATTTTTTGCATGTGAGAAAAGAGAATGAAAAAGTAAAACAAATAGAAAGAAAAATAAAATTTATCTTTAGTTTTGTATGGGAAACAAAACCAGAATTGCAGATTCTGTGAATGAACTAGCTGTGGTTAATTCTACAGAGATTTTCAGCTACTCATCTAAATACTTAGGTTAACATTTATGTCAGAGGTGTCAGGTAACAGAAGATGGAAGAGGATCCAGACTAATATCCACTCACACATTGTAATTTTTCATGCCTCAAAATGCTCAAGTACTCTGGCCAAATCCTGAAAGGCTCTCAAACACTGCAGGATTTGGCTGAAGGGATAGAAAAGTCTCACAAGAGCCAGGCCTTATATTGTCAAGGTTTCTTTGGAGTCTCACTTCTACTCCCTGTTCCTTCCACTTAACTTCAGGAGTATCAGCATCCTGCTGCTTTCTGTGAGCGTTTTCAGGAGCTCAGAGCTCAGCAGGAATTCAAATGCTCTGCTGGCTTTAACTCAAACCAGCTGGCAGGAATGTCCCTGTATTCCTCTGGAGACAGATTTCATGGACTCTGCTTAGGAAAGAGCTCCCTCTGCTGCTCTCGCTGAGACCAAACCAGCCCTCTGAAGGAAGGGAACTATTTCAAACCCCCTCCTGCAGCAGTGGAGCACAGGATCACAGCATGTGGCACTAACTGGGGCAGTGGGGCACCTCACTATGGTCCAGTTTCTTCTTTTCAGGTCCCTCCACGATTACTGCCTAAGGTTTGGGAATGTCAGCTCAGTGCATCAGTACAGCTGAGTGAATCACAGAATCACAGAACCAGGGAATCATCAAGGTTGGAAAAGATCTCTAGTTTCATCAAGCCCAACTGTTACCCCAGCACTGCTGTGTTCACCACTAAACACTGTCCCCAAGGGTCACAATCACATGCCTTTTGAACACTTCCAGGGATGGTGACTTCACTACCTCCCTGAGCAGCCTGTTCCAATGCCTGACCACCATTCCAGTGAAGAAATTTTCCCTAATATCCAATCTAAATCTCCCCCAGCACGAGTTGAGGCCATTTCCTCTGGTCCTGTCACTTGTTATCTGGGAGAAGAGCCCAACTCCCACCTGGCTCCATCCTCTTGTCAGGGAGCTGGAGAGAGAGAGAAGATCCCCCCTGAGCCCCCTTTTCTCCAGGCTGAGCCCCCTCAGCTGCTCCTCACCAAACTTGTGCTCCAGACCCTTCCCCAGCTCCCTTCCCCTTCTCTGGACATGTCCTAAATGTCTTTCTTGCCACGAGAGGCCCAAAACCAAACACAGGATTCAAGGTGTGGCCTCCCCAGTGCCGAGCACAAGGAGACAATCATGCCTTGGTCCTGTGGCCACGCTATTCCTGATCCAGGCCAGGATGCCACTGGCCCTCTTGGCCACCTGGGCACACCTGGGCTCATGTTCAGCTGCTGCCAACCAGCACCTCCAGGTCCTTTCCCAAGGGACAGCTTTCCAGCCACTCTTCCCAAGCCTGTGGTGTTGCATGGAATTGTTGTGACCCAAGTGTAGCACTTAGCAAGTGAAGTTAGCACAAGAGTTTTCTTGGTCAGACATGGTCTTCCCAAAGAGTTTTATCCAGTTCACTATGCCTTTGACACACATAAATAATGAACTACATATTGATTATCAAATACCAGGGACACAACTGTTCTTCTCAGCTTTGTCGGGGAGCTGCCAAAGCCCACTGAAGCTGAGTTCTCTACCTCAAATAATGCTGAATGTGAGGCAATAAACCATCCTGAGACTGGAAAGGATAAAGCAATGGGTCAGTACTACATTACACAGTCAACCTTCATGAAATAAGAGTTGTGTGGAGTCAGATCCCGTTGCTTCTGCTTCCACAGTGACTTATGAGCTGGCTCTCCACATTCACATGGAATCACATGAGACTTACTAAATCCTTCTGGAAGTAGAACATCAAAGATGGGTCTGCAGGCACCAGTTCCAGTCCAGAAACAGTTGGACAGCCACTACCTGACATGCCTCAGCTTTCCAGTAAAATATATAATGGAGAACTGACTTCCTGTGAGTTTTCAGACCTCAGACTGTAGAACTTAGGCCTGTTACTCAATAATCTTGAACAAATGAAGTTAGCTAGTACAGTGTAATGCTGCTGGCTATTTTCAGTTGTTTTTGGCTCCAGACAGGAAGCAAGTACCACTCCCGGCCCATTTTTAGCTCCAGTAGATCCCCAGTTTGTTAAATCCCACAGCCCCTAACATAAAAGTGGAGAGACCTAATATATAATTGCCTCCTTCTCAACAGGGCCTCAACACACAGTATCTCAAGATTTATAAGAAATTAAATTAGGGAACAAAGTAGCAATAGAAATTTTTAAAAATCCGGCTGCAGTTTTAGAGTATCAACAAGTTTTTGCAGCACTTAAAAAAAAGGCAACAAAACCTGGCTGCTGTTAAATTTAGTAAAACAGAAATACTACTTTATGGCCCATGGAAAGGGATGTGCCTTCAGTTTATGGAGCAGCAGGTGATGTAAACTGAAAGATATTTCTACCAGTTCTAAAACACACTCACCTCCAGCACGGGGAGAGAACAAGAGCAACCCTCAGGGTGCCTGAGCCTTGTGCATCACTTTACTACTGACATCTGTGTGCCCTGTAGGATGCAGGTTTCTCTCCACCTGCTCCCGCTTTCCCATCTGTAGTAGGGGCAGAGTGGCTGGTACTCACCCCATGCTCAAAGGTGTTTGAGGACTAGTGATGAGAAGTGCTGGATAATGAGGCAGCAGATTTTATCATGCAGATTTTATACCCACATGGAAAGGGCATAGCTGCCCTGCACTGCTCAAATCCAGAGCATCTGCAGCGACTCAGAATTCCAGAGTCGTTCAACTCTCATGGATGACTCCACCTGAAGCATTTCAAAACCCAACCCAAGTCACAGCCCCACTACAAAGCCAGCTTAGAGAGATCCCAGTCTGGGTCCTACTGCTTAGGAACCCCCAGATAAACAACATCCCACGCCTCCCACTCTTAAATTCTACACAGAAAGAAAAATATATTAAAAAAAGAACAATTTAAAGTATAAGATAAAGAAAAATACATATTTGGAGCTCACAGGAAATTCTTCTAAAATTTCTATATCTATGTGAGTTAATGCAGGAGAATAAATTTAACACAATATTCTTACAAATACTCTTACCTGTGGCCTGACAACCGACTCTCACTTTTCTTGAGGGATCTCTCCCTTTTCTCTCTCCCAGACCCCGAATGCCTGTGAGGGGCACTCACTTTAAGGCTTTTTTCACTGCTGTCTGCACCAAAGCTTGGAACTGATTTTCTTTCCTCTGTCTTGGTCCTCTCTCTCTCAGACAGCAGCCTGGCAATAAAGTCATCTGGATCTTTGGGGACATTCCTTAGTTTTTCAGAGGCTGAACTCGTGTGTGAGCCTGGCACAGTCTTTGATGCAAACTCCACGTTTACTTGTGTTGGAGATCCTTTGCTTTCCTGAAAATCAGTACTTGGGACTCTCAGGTCATGTTCTTCATGCTCTTCACCCTTGACCTGTGCTGTGCTGCTTATGCTGGTGGATCTTCTTGAAAGCCTCCTTTTTTGGAGATCCTGGAAATAAGAGCCAGACATTAAAATTTTATCATCTTTAAATAAACATGAGAGGCAAAGGAAAGCTCTAGCACTAACTTCTGGGCTAAGCAATTTGCTTACTAGTAGGAATCAGGTTATAGAGTAAATCAGAATTTTTAAAAATTGATAATAAATAGAGACACACTTAAAATTTACTTAAATTTTGAACAGTATTAAAGAGGACCTACAAAATTAAAAACTGCTTTCTTTTAGCCAATGACATCAATGAAACACTTCCTAAAACCTTAACTTTGGGGTTATATCCAACTCAAGAAACCAAGACATATAAGAAATTTTACTGGAAAGTCTGCCCACCACAGGTATCTAGTCTTTATTTCCAAATCAAGAGATATACAGAAAAATCCAACTAATTAATTTAACTTCCATATGCTCTTCAGTATTATCTAAATTATATACCTAGAATATTTAAATTTCTCATTATTGCAAGCTTAATTTTACACAGGGGAAGTCCCTGTCTATATAAAAGGAGCATGAAGTAAAAAAAGTAGGCAGGTCTTTTAACTGTTTTGAAAACATTTATTGCTGGAATATGGTCTGATGATTTGATCAACTCAGAAACATACTTCTAACTGAAAGCAGTTTTCAGTTCCAAACTGCTACTGATTAAATGGGAAGTTTTGGAAAAACCTGAGTACAACAGATACTGTGAAGGTAAAAAAAGCAATTTTCCCAGGAAAATGGAAAATCCAATCTATCAAGAATTATCAAGAATGGGAAAGATTTATAAAGGAATTGGTGACCAAAATCACAGGCATGCAGGGGGTAGTTGCCTGCAGTGGTTATACCTGAAACAGTTTGAATTTCTGAATTAACCAGAACAACTTTCCTAACCTACCACATCTTTTCAGCCTGCAGATTTAACGGATTAACGTGCAGGAGTCATTTCAATATTATTTGCAAATGACTTTATTGCAGAAGGTTAGATAAAAAAAAAATCCATGGTAAGCCAAATATTTTGTAAGTGCTGGGAATCACCTCTGGTGAACTTGCTACTGGTCCAGCCATCATTCCTCTGGCAATGAGACCAGACCTGAGCTTTGACTTCTCCTTCACTGTGGATTTCGTCTCCTCGGAAATCGTTGCTGCTTTTAAATCTTCTTGACTATCTTTTAACTTTTTGTCCCCATCAGAGGGTAAGTGGCTGTTGGGTATTGTTCCTGTGTGGCACTTTTCACTTCTGTGCTGATGCCTTCTGGATGAAGGAATTTTATCCAGTGGATTCTCAACATCATATCTACAAGGAAGAAAAAGGAAGAGGTTGAAACAGCAAAATAATGCACCATTAAGTTAATGAAGACATCTACTTGGCTAAGTAAAGCACTGCTGTCAAATTAACTTATATTTTATCTAGAAATGGCACTCAAATACAGTCACCTTTCACTTAAACATCTGTATGTAGGTCTTCAGGACATTATTTCAGTGTCACTTTTATACGTCACAACTGGTTATAATATGTATAACACTTTACTCTTATGCTTACTGATTTTGATATGTAATGGGTTCAAACTGAAAGAGAGGAAATTTAGGTGAGATACACAAAAGAAATTCTTCCCTGTGAGGGTGGTGAGACTCCTGGCACAGGTTGCCCAGAGAAGCTGTGGCTGCCCCATCCCTGGAAGTGTCCAAGGCCAGGTTGGACAGGGCTTGGAGCAACCTGGTCTAGTGGAAGGTGTCCCTGCCCATGGCAGAGGGTTGGAACTGGATGGTCTTTAAGGTCCCTTGGACCCAAACTATTCCATGATTCCATGATTTCCTAGGAGGGGGCCACTTTGCTGTAGAGGGAGCGCAGGGGCCAGTTAATGGTGCTGGTCCTGCTGTGCCCTCACAGAGCAGCGTCAGGGACTCCTCTGCAGGACAAATCCATAGAGAAAGGGGGGGGAAAAAAGAGGAAGAAAAAAAGAAAAGAGGAAAAAAGTTGATTCCTTTGCCCTGCCTCCTTTTCAAATGTTGCTTCGAAGCCCAACTTAAAACATCTTGGCTTTCTTCCCCTACTAAAATGAGTTGGTGGGTTTTTTTTTAAGCACTGACACTCAGATTTAGCTGCTTTGAACATGAGTTTAGGATGAGGAATAAAATCCGATTAATTCCCTAGGAGAGCAAGCTGGGAAGGTAAATTACATTTTTGTGCCAATTTTAAAAGCTCTCTGTGGAAGCACGGGGCTGTTAGTCCTCCTTGAGGCACTAATACATGAAAAACTTGGTTACATACTGTTTTCAGGTATTCTGCAAGATGAAAACAACCTACACTATCTGTAACAACACCGAATTTAAAACATTAAGCCTTGCTTCTATGTAAGGCATGAATATACCTGCAGTTTGAGCGTAGGTGCTTTGTTTCACATCCAAACATGCTTCAATGTGAGTATTTCCAATTTATATGGCATAAAAGCTCACATTTCTATGTCCTTCAGTGACTAAAAGATGTAATTGAGATTATCAATCTTCATAATTGGTAGGGAACATAAAAGACCATTTTTGAAGGGTGGCTTGCACAGGAGATTTTAATAATCTGTATACTTAAGCTTTGTGCTACTAGGATAATACATAAAAGGTAATGTAGGCGAAGGTATAAGTGATAAAATTTTTAACACTATTTCCCTTAATTTAAAAACAAGTGAAGACACAGGACAAAGAGAAATAAATCAGACTGTACCTGGAAGCTTGAGTTTTGCTTTCATCAAGTGTAATGGCATTCCCATGCACATGATCCTCATCCAAGAGGTCGGGTGGATGGGATGTCGAGCTCTTACTCTGAGGAGCTGACAGAGTAGAACTGGAACCAGTGCTCCTGGAAGTCCCACGGTGTTCGAGGAAGTAATTAGTAATAATTTCAAGAAGTGTTTTCAGTGGGTTCTCCTTTGCCTTTCCCAAAAGAAAAATGGAGTTCTTGGTGACTATTGAAATGCTTTGTTAGTCTTACTGCAGCCTAAGACAGGATATCCTTTTTAACCTGTGCAGTAACTGAACATATTAACTATTTCCATGTGTGTACCCCAGATGTGACAGTACAAACAACCCAGGAAAATGGAAGATGTCAGCTAGAGAAGGTTAAGAGCTTGAAGGTCCTGCTGTGTTAAATGAATTAAGCATGATACAATAAAAACAATGTGTTACAGTCATTTCTTACCCTCACTTTAGCTAAACATTGCAAAGGGTGGTAACTGTGTCAGAACACTTCTTTTCTACACTGGGAGGATTTTTTGAGGTGACTTATAACAGGACTGCCTCATGCTGCTTATCAAAGGCATTGTGGTGCCTTAAGTCATGAGTGAACTGGAGATGGATATTACCCTGTCATCAGCTATTGCTGTCTACATTACATTTCAAAGGATAATAAATGCTAGAGGTTTAATTTTTATGTGCTGTGTTGTATACAAAGTCACTAATAGAAATGGGCATGTAAAGGTACTTCCACATTTTGGGAAGCACCATGTACTCCCTTACCTTGTTCTGCTTGTACAAGGAGTGCAGGTGTAGGACATTCCGAAGCTCATTCCTGTTATTGATGCTGAGCTCAGAACGTGGAAGCTCCCGGTCCATGATGGTGATGGTTTTCTTCAAACCCTGAGAAGGAAAAGTGTCAGTCACCAAACCTTTTATTCTGGATTTTGTTGGATGTAACATGAAGCTTGTGCATGGCAATAATCAGTAACCAGCTAACCCTGAGAACCTGTGCCTTAACCCAACTAATTTAAGTGGTACAATACAAGATTACTATTTTGAGAGAGAAAGCCCCAATTCCTTCCATGAAGGGTTATTGTTACAAGAAAAGGATTTGTTTTTCCGCAGATGGAGTGTCTGGCTCAGATTTAGGGAACTAAGGACAAGCTGTGGTAAATAAAGGATCATTATCACAGCTGGCTCTGATGTGTAGGAGAGGTTTGGAGGGAAGCAGTGCCCCTTGTTTTGACCCCAGGGTTGAAAATACGAATTTTGAGACAGGATGCAAATGTGAGATTGAGGTTTGTGTAGCACTTAATAAGACAGTGGCTGTTTTAATTTCTGATGCAAGCTAACTCATTCCTGCCACTGGGGGTCTGACATCAGCAACATTTCCTTAGGACTGAACATAAATACAGTAGGTATTGTCACCTGGAAATGTGAAGGTGGCTTTTCATCTGCTCAGTCCCACACTCCCCACACCCACGTGTGGTCCAAAGTTTCCTTTACAGCATTAAGAAAAGTACAATGGCCTCTTTCCTCCCCTTCTCCCTGTCTCCTTCCCCCCCAGGTAAATCTGCTTTCTGACCAGTTACTACTGAAAACTGGGGGAAAGTCACAGGTAACCAGTTTCTCTAGAACTGTTACCTCTTGTCTTTTTCCCCCCACCACCACCTAAATATTTGTCCTGGGAGGCTCTGTATGCCTCTTGTAAACACAAGGATAACGACAAAATAGATAGTTAATAGGGGGGGAAAAACCGAAACAAACAAACAAACAAACAAAACCAAACCAAAATCAAAACAAAACAAAAAAAAACCAACCAAACAAAAAAAACCCAAACCAAACCAAACAAAAAAAAAAAACACAAAAAACCCCACCAAAAAACCCACAAAATAAAAAAAAAACCCACAAAAAAACCCCCAAAAACAAAACAAAACAAAACAAAAAAAAAAAACAAAACAAAAAAAAACCAAACAAACAAACAAACAAAAAAAAAAAAAAAACCACAACACTGAAACCGTGTTTGTTAATTTAAGTTTCGCAGGCATGTGTGGGCAAGGATGGGGCTTTCTCAGACCGGGAGGAAGCTGCTTCCATCGTCAGGAATAACAAGGCACTGTGGGAAATGTAGTTCAGCAACTCACCCGAGAAGCTGTTACCCTTCAGCTCCAGCTGCTTTCACCCTGGAATATACTTCCCCCCTCCCAGCATCCCTCAATCTTTATTTTTTTTAAGCACTTAACACTTCCCACGTGTCGTTCCCATTTGGGCTAAGCTGGAGAAAAAATCAAGAGGAGTTACCTTTCTACTGAGAAATTCTCTCACCAGTGACGCGGCCACTTCTTCCACAAAGGAGTTGTCCATCTTTCAGCCCAAGCCCTGCTCGCGGGGGGGGAGATGCTTTTCACTTCTCCTCCCAACTCCCTGGAGCCCGGCGGCATCGCAGCTCCTCGGGGCGGCTGTGCCGGGCCGGCTCCCGCAGGGATGTTGCTGTGGGGACCATGTCATAGGAAGCTGGGAGAACTCCTCCCCCTGGGAAGGAAGGAAGGAAGCCGAGTAGACTTAGAATTCCGAGAGCTCGCGGTGTAGCAGCTGTGCGAGAGCCTCTGTGGTTGCTTTAAATTTACCCCCCAAAAAAAAAAAAAAAAAAAAATTAGAAGGAGAGAGAAAGGATGTTCAAATCTCAGCGAGGGAACTGATTTAGGATTGTTTCTGTCTTTAAGAAGCGTATGTAGTTGTTTGCTGTCGAATACTCCTGTGCTAATTCAACTTTTACCATATATATTCCTTTTATATAAAACAAACTAATTCATTAATTATCTTAGCAGCTTCTAAGTCAGAGAATCACAGAACTGTTTAGGTTGGAATAGACCACTGAAATCATCAAGTCCAACTGTGACCCAACACCACCGTGTCAACTGATGCCACATCCAGTCTTTCCTTAAACACCTCCAGGGACAGTGACTCCACCACCTCCCTGGGCAGACCATTCCTATGTCTAATCACGCTTTCTGTGCAGAAATTCTTCCTGATGTCCAACCTGAACCTCCTCTGGCGCAGCTGAAGTCTATATGTCCCCCTGTCCTGATGCTACCTGGGAGAAAAGCCCGACCCCCACCTGGCTACACCCTCCTGTCGGGGAGTTGTAGAGTGACAAGGTCCCCCCCGACCCTCCTTTTCTCCAGACTAAACACCCCCAGCTCCCTCAGCAGCTCCTCAAAGGACATGTGCTCCAGACCCCTCCCCAGCTCTGTTGTCCTTCTCTGGACCTGCTCCAGCCCCTCCATGTCCTTCCTGAATTGAGGGACCCAGAACTGGACACAGCACTCGAGGCCTCCCCAGTGCCAAGTACCAGGGATGAATCATCACTTCCCTGGTCCTGCTGGACACACTGTCACTGGTACAAACTAAGCTTAATCTCCCCCACTGGCTGTGTCTGGGGTGGGAGATTCATCAGCTGAATCTTTCAGGTTACACCTACTTGAGCCAATAATATGATCAAGGCAGGGATTGTGGTGAGTGACACTTTGGGCTTGGGGATCTGATGGGGGTACACTCTGGCCCAGGGTATTGACCCAGAATGGAGATTCCACAGCCTGGCCAGCCTCTTCCAAAACTTGACCACTCTTGGGTGGGTAAACTGTTTTCCTTATTGCACTAAAATTTGCTATAGCTTCTGTCTGTTTTGTCTTACCCCTTTAACTGTGCCCTCTGAGGTGAGTCTGGCTTTGTCTTTGCTTTAACCCACATTTAATAGTTGTTTACAGCATATAAAGACTTCCCAAGTCTTATATTCCCTTATTTTCACCACATGATACATGGACTCCATCAAAATTCCTCTGATGAATTCTTCCAGCATCAGGTCAGGTACAGGCTGGAGCTCTCCCAGCAGCACACCTGACCCAGGGTTCTGTGTTCTTTCCCCTTCAGAGTTCCCTAAACAACCCAGATGTTTTGTGTTAACCAACTGCACGGTTTTTTGGAGATGAGATTCCCATTCCTTGAGATTCCCTTTCCCCAGTGTCTGTCAAGATGTGATGCTGTTGAGGTACAGGGGTGCCTACCCACCTGATCCATATATCCCATCAACTTGATTATCCTCATCAGCTGCCAGGTCAGTGACAGCCCCTTCCCTTAGTGCAGCAAGTCCAATGTGGCAGCACCCACCCTTGTGCACCTAATTACTTTTTACTTAAACCATCAGCTGCATCCCTCCCACTCCAGTTTCCCAGCATCTCCACAGCTGCTGCAGATGGATTCCTAAGGCTGTTAACTGCAAATTTCCCACATATCCTTAATCTCTGCCTGATCAAAGAGCTGCTGAATGGTCACACTCTGGGGACATGGCACTCCTGTCTGTGTGGGTCTGATAATCAACAGCAACTGGGGCTGCCTTCTGGTTTTAATTAGTCACAAATGTCACTGCCCCAGCTTCAGGGTCCCTGTTGGTGACAGTCACTGCTCACCCACAGCTGGGGCAGCACGGTGTGCAGTGTAATTTGGATGGTTCAGCATCAATAGCTACTGATCATATGCAGTCTAGAATCATTCTTCTGGTTCAGGGCTAAGGGAGATGCTGCCAGTACCGTGGCATTTCCAGCCATCCAGCAAATGTGAGGTCTGGAAAGACTTCTTAAAGTTTTCTTTGAACATTGTGGTATCTGTAAATACCATTATCTTCCAGAGGGGGTAACACTTAATGGAGTGGAATAGCTCTGGCTTTTAAAAGGCACCTGGAGTGGGCTGACAACTCTTTGATAGAGAATTTGGAATACAATAAAGTCTGGTATCAGTGCAAAGTAATTAGAACACATAACATATTGCTTGTATAATTGCACACAGTGATGTGTGTGCTGCAGTTTGTTGACTCCCCTTGTTCTCTGCTCTGTGTTCTGGAAAACATAATGGCACTTAAACCTGATGGTTTATATGCTGATTAAGGTGACCTTTATTTCTCTACTTAATGCTCTGGCGTTTTTTGCAAAAATGCAGGACATTTCATTGTACAAAAAAGAAAGTGAAATGCATAAAAGTGCAGCAACTTTTTCTGATCATAAGGCATTTTTGTAAATAAGGGGATTGGTGAGTGACTGATTAGCACAGAAAGAACTTGACTGGTATTTGGGGTGCTGAGTAAAAAGCTGATTGAGCTCCTTGTTGCCAAAGCATTTTTTAGGTCCACCGTGTTTATTTTTCTGTTGCTTGTCTTTTTTACAGCTCTTGGCTCAATCAGAGGGGGGGGGGGAATGAGTGGAAAGCATGAGAAAGATACAGATGACTCAGAGCTCTGAACACACACAGAGCCACAAAATAGAGAGTAACTTCCCAGGACAGTAGTTGGAAATAAAGTGTAATGAGGAGACAGGACAGACTGCACTGACCATGTGCAGAAAGACAAATGTACTGACAAGCCCTGGCTGCACACATCAAGCCCCTTCTAACTCCTTACCTTTCTATTTATGTGTAGGTAATCTTTCCAAAAATACCTTGATCCTTACCTTCTCCTGTCTTTGGTTCCTTCCCTCAAGGGAAGGAACTTCTTAGTAAGTTTTGAATTATCCTGTGTCGTATAAACCTCCTCCTCAGTCCAAAGGGTGCTCAGGAAAACCCTTTTGTTGTATTGTTGATGTTTCTCCTGTGGCAACCCTGGAAGGAGATGCTGCTGGGGCTCTTTCTCTCCACGTAAGTTATTGAGGTCCCCTTGCCTGTTCAGCTTTGCTCCTTCAAGCTGAAGACTCCTGTGATAACTCAGAGTAGCCAGGGCATGGTATTGCTCAGGTTTTCCCATTTGCCACTCTCTCTCTGGTCTTCTTTGTGAAGATGAACCTTTTCTCACACAACCTGACAGCTCTTCCTCCCTGTGGCTTTCTCTTCTCCAGGCTGAACAAGCCCTGTCCCCTCAGGAAACTCTAACAGGACACATGCTCCAGCCCCTGCCCATGTTGGTGACCCTCTACTGAACTCAACCCAGTTGGTCAGTGTGTTCCTTGTACCAGGGGTACCAAAAATGTGTGTGACATTTCACATACGCAAACCAGGGGCGTGTGATCTAATGTGATCCAAACTCCCCAGAGCCAAGGGGGTTAATAATTCCCCTCAGGCATTTTTTCCTTGATTAATAGGCAATACTCCATTTAATATAGCCCAGGATGCCGTGAGCAGCCTTTGCTGCCAGGGCACAGTGCTGACTAGTGGGCAGGTTGCTGGTTACCAAGACCTCCACGTCATTTTCCACAGACTATTCCAAATAATCACCATCTCCTTCATCCACTCAGAAGCATGTTCCAGTAGGACTCATCATTTCCTCATAAACTGTGGGAAAGCTGACCAGCTTATTGAGCCCTGGGTAGAACTTTTGGCCTCTTTTTGAAGACAGGTGCAGCACTTGTCTTCCACCTCCCTGGAACTCCACAAGTGTTCAAAGATGACACAGCAGGGAGGTGGTGAATGCAGCAGCATTGCTGTGATATCAGTCATGTATGTGAGAGAAGCAGCACTTCTTTTAGCCCTTAAAGTCTCCTACAAGCATGAACTCTGAGTGAGCTCTGGCTTTTCTGACACCGCCTCCACGTGCCTTGGCAGTGTTTCTGAGCTCCTCCATCGTAACCCGTGTTCTCTCACAGAGCTCTAGTCATACAAGCCTCTCGTGTTGATGTACTCATGGTCTCCCTTAACCCATGTGAATGAGCAGCAAGTGCCCAAGGACTGGATGAGCCTTGGCAGTCTCTCCTCAGCATCCCTGATCCAAGCCCGGGAGAAGTAACAAATCTGCCTGGAGAGGGAGTGGTTCTTTTCCTCGTCATCTGGCTCTGAGCTCTCCACATTAAGGTGCCAGAACCCAAGGGAGAGGCTCTAAAATTATTTGGAGCCCTGATCACAACTAATGTGGGCAGATATACCATCCTGCTCTAGAGGAGTGGTTTGATTTTTGGCCACTTACTGAAATGTCTTTGGAAACAGGATGAAACTGGCCTTTGAGACTTCATGAAGAGGCTGGAACAGGTTGCCCAGAGAGGTGGTGGATGCCCCATCCTTGTAAACATTCCAGGTCAGGTTGGATAGGGCTCTGAGCAACCTAGTCTGGTTGAAGATGTCCCTGCTCATTGCAGAGGGTTGGACTGGATGGCCTTTAAAAGTCCCTTCCAACTGAAACTGTTCTCTGACTCTATGACACTTGTCTTCCTTGGAATTGCCTCAGACTAAGCTTTGCCTTGCTGGTGCCTTCCAACTCAATTCTGTAAGTCTAAGAGTGTGTATTGACAGTACAGATGCACCTGAGTGCATTTTAAGAGGTTTTCTGAATGGTGTGGTAGCATCTTGGTTGACTTGAATCTGTGCTGAACCAGTTTCTTTTCTGCTTTAAAAAAAAAAAAAATTACTCTGTGTGGCTATAATTTTACTCTACAATTTAAATCTCCTTTCTTTGTGTTGCCTCTTATAAAGGATTGATCTTTGCATGTCTGCATTATATAGATATAATTTTCTCTCCTTTGTGATTCATGTTCTGCTACTCACATGAGTAATTCCTTCCTTGTTCTCTACATTTTTTTTCCAAGATAAATTATTTCATGCAACAGTACTTGAAGTGCTACATTTTAAACATTAAATTAACCTTGGATATGAAGCATAGATCAGCAACACTCTACTAGGAGAGAATTTCTATTAAATAATTGACAGATTCTTTTAAAGCAGTGCTCAAGCTCTTGAAGGCTGTGACACCCACTTCAATTTACAGCATTTGGGATTGAGCAAAATGGTACATTTAGCTTGAACTTGGCTCATTAGTGCAGGCGTTCATTAGAAATAATTCCATTTCAGTTCCGAGGTTGTACATTTTATTTAAAAATGTAAACCAGTTTGTATTGACTGTGAACAGGAATATGGGAAATTACTATCGAGACACTGAGAAAAAAAAAAGTATGAAAATACATAGTAGGAAAGAGTGTTGCTTAAGGAAACTTGAAAGGCTTTGGAAACGTCCCCAGGTGGTTGCTGTAGGAAGCTCAGTCCTGTGCTTTGATCATCACCTGGAGGTGGCATTGCTGTGTTTCTGAGCATGGATGCTCCCTGCTCACCTCCTGGATGTGATAGCTCCTTTCCAACCCTGAGGCAACGTGGCTTATTAATGGGAGATTATTTCAAAATACAAATAAATCATGTCCATGGGATTCCCTTTCCCCAAACACTGACTGATGCCCTCACACAAATCCAGCAGCCTGGTGGGGCTGGATTTCCCCTAGAATATACGTACCAGTTCTTTCCAAATAGAAGGTATTTGTGTGCGTGCTTAAAATATCTTCTTATTCTTTACTGGAATTATGGACTCTGTCACTGCCAAGGAGGTCATTCACAAGCCCGTAATTCTAAAATACCTTCTGGAGCCCTTCTGGAGCTGGAAATTGTGTTGGCAGCACTGCAGGGCTCTGGGGGGGGCAGCAGTTTGTAGGGTGGGTGACCTGCCTTTGCCAGCAGCTTTGCAGATTCAAATTTGAGAGAATGCAGCCCAGTTCTGATGGTTTCATTAGTGTTATCACTTGGGGCCAGTATTTCTTATGTACTGCAGTTGATTCACTATAAAGGGTGTCAGAGGTGTGGGAATCTTCCCAAGGTCTCTCGTCAGAAGACCCCAGGTCAAGAAATTCACTGGGTGTTTTTTACCTACTCCCAAGTGCTCCTGTTACAATTCCTCCATCAAGCAATCCTGTTGATTCCCTAGCTGGCCTCATGCTTTTAATGTTTTTCAAGAACTTCTTACTATGAAGTGGAGTATCCATTATAAGGTGCTGTTCAAGTTAATTTCCATCCTCTTAATTTCTTGTTTAGATTTGACCTGCCGTATCTGATGCTCTTCTGTTCTCTGCATGTGGGCAAGCTTTCCACTTTTTTAAATGCTGACCTTTTCCTTCTGACAGACTTCTTAACTCCCTGTTGAGCCAAGCAAGAATTAATTGGGATTTTTTTCTTCTTTCTTTCCTTTTGGTCCATGTTTTATTTGACCTTCTAACCCAGAATTCTGTGTAGTCCTTCAGTTGTTTGTAGATATGATAGTTCCTACCTTTGGGGCTGTTCTTTTCATCTTTTTTCTTGCTTATAGCATTGTTTTTACATTGTTCCATTTCTCCACATTTTTTTATCTAGTGCTTTTTTCACTCACCCACTCTTTTCTATAACAACCTAATTGTGTTGTGAACATCACTAAAGAGCAGCTCTTCCAGTGATTCCACTTGAACTGGTTTCAAGCACCACTTGAGTCTAAATCCAAGACAGTGTCTTTCATGTGGATTCCTGCATAGGTTCTTCTAGAAGTTTTGGGTTTGCAGCTCTTGCTGATGAATCACCCACCCACTCTGTGTGTAGGTGATTTAACTCCTTATTGCTACTAGTCCAGTATTCCAATATTTACACTTTCTGTGCTCAGCATTTCATGATCACTGTCACTGCCCTGATGGGGATCAGCAGTGCTAAACTGGAATTAGACTATGAGATTCCTAACCCCAAGGATTCTTCCATGCTTCCCTTTTCCTGCAACATCTTCATGCTGTTACACTACAAATTCTCCAGATCCCGTTGTTTGACTGGAGCACAATTTGCCTGTTTGAGGCTGCTGCAGTCCCAGCCCTGGGTTCAGGAAGATGGACCCAGTGCTCCATGCAGCCACATCTTTCCTCATGTCTCCATTCTAGGTCAAAACCTCTCCAATTCATGTAGAACATCACCATGGCACAGATTTACCTTCCTCTGAGCCACCTGCTGTGCCAGCCAGTTAGTCCCTGTTTGCACACCCTGGCGTTTAATGTTTGTGGGTGTAAAGTAGGTAACAGGTCTGATGGGAGCCTGCTGTGCCATCTCCCTCCAGAGAATCTGTTATTTAAAGAGGAGACTTGCAGGTATCCTCTTGTTGTCTGTGTTTGTCCGACCTATCTTCATTTAACTGTTAGAAATCAGAGGGAGAAATGACTGGAAGAGTAAAAACAATAACAGCAAGAAATTTCTCAAAGCTTTTCAAGGATGAGATGTTAACTGATGCTTAAAAGCTATTACAGTGCTTTTCTGCTCAGGACTGCTGCTGTAAATCACTGCTGCAAAAATGAGCCTCTCAAAAATTATACATGAAGAATGCACTCTTAAGGAAAAATACACTAAAATACCACCCACCCTCTGAATATTTCAATATCAAGGTAACTTTCTGCTGGTGTGTTGACTGAAACCAGCAGAATCCACAAGTGGATTCTGTTTATCTTGCTGTGTATTGTTCATTAAGTGATTAAATTAGAATCACAAAAGCACAGAATGGTTTGGGTTGGAAGGGACCTTAAAGATCATCTAATTCTAACCCCCTGCTATGAGCAGGGACACCTTCCACTAAAACAGGTTGCTCCAAGCTCCATCCAACCTGGCCTTGAACACTTTCAGGGATGGGGCAGCCACTAAGTAGGACCTCTGATGAAGCCAACTTACTGGCTGGAGTGGCTGGAATTCCTTTTTCCTGCTCTTCAGGTGCTCTCCTGCTGACCTGTAATCCCTCTTCACGTGCTGACCATCTATTATTGGCCCTGGCATCACACTGGTAGGAATGGGATGGATTGAAGTTCCTCTCTCCCATCAACTTTAATTCAAAGCCCTTATCATTATGGCCCCTGTTGTTGTAGCCCCTGTTATTAGAACAAATCAAAAGACTTGTTTTAATAAGTGACATGTTGGAGATGGTTTGGATTCCTCCAGTGTGGTTTGGCTAATATTTTTTTAAGAAATGTTTTGATGTTGGATTAAAAAGCTGTTTCATTTTGTAAAAAGAAAAGGGATGGCACTGTCCTTTTTTTTTTTCCTCCACATTCTTCACTCTCAATCAACTGAAGGAGAATTGGGAACAAAGGACAGGGCTTCAAAAACCCTTCCCTCCTATACTGCCTGATAGTCTTGGCTATTTTTCTAAAGGTCTGCATAGTATTTCAGAGTTACAAACAATGAGCAAGTAATCACAGAGTTGCCAGACCCAGTTTGAAATACAGTATCACAATCCTTTGTATAAGTCATAAACTGTGAGTTATGGCATTGTTTCAGTCTGGAACTTCATCCATCTTTTTGTCTCTCTCTCCTGGTAAAGCAGTCCTGGTTTAATGGGAACCTCAGCTTTCTGCTACGGAAAAGGTACGAAACACAGGTAGGAATTAAATTTCTTAGAAGCACACAAGTGAAAGCCAACAATATGTGCTTGTCTACCACTGAGTTTTATAATTGCATCTAAGGTCTTGAGAGGAAGGAGCTGTGTAATTTATAATATTGCTGTAATATTTCATGTGGGAATATGATGGATGCCTTGTTCTTCCTGAGCCCTGTTGTTAAGGAACTGCTGGAATCCTGAAGCAGACCTCACTGTTAACTGCACTCCTGTGTGTAATTACATGTGTGTCTTTTTTGTACAGTGTTGTTATTAGTTTCCTAATATCAGGTTATCGTATTCCGGTGAATATTGCACTTTAAACAGCTAAAAACTAATTTAATCAAAATCTCTGGGACTGTTTGCTAATGCAAATGTTGAGGAGCAGGAGTCAGAGAACGTTGTCTCACCTTAATACTTGGAAAACAGTTATGGACAAATGTTTGTCGTTATCCTGTTGGAAATATGGAATCAATACAGCTGAAGAGCAGGACTGTACTTGGGGCATTCACACAACACCTGATAACAGCAGGCTTTGTTGCTCACTGTTTGTGCAACCCTTACATGGCAGCTGATATCCTATTTTTCCTGTATTCTCCCCTTTTTTTCCCATCCTGTCCTACTGGATGAGTGTCCTGATGTCTCCTGAGATTCTTACAGAACTCTGTTGTCCTACTGTGTTTAGAGCAGAAGAGAACACAGGATATGGATGGATGCCTTTCTTATCAGCCAACCTCTCTTCCCTGGAGCCTATTTTAGATGACTATGCTAAAATCAAACTTTTTTTTCCAGTCTGTGATCTGCATTTTTGGTTTTCTAGAGCAGCTGTGCTTCCTGAGACCATAATACCATGGAAACAAGCTTCATTGGCTTGAATCTGTGGTAACTTGGATGTCTTGCTTAGAATGCTGAAATTATGACACTCTTGATCTGAATTGAAGTTCTTTAGTGAAAAAACATATCCATGCCTTGAGTCTCTAGATTCACAAGCACACCACAATGGCAGATCTCTCAAATATTCATCTAATATCATCATTCTTCTTCATCTAATAGGCTCTTTCATCTCATGTCCATGCTTGGTCTTTGTCCAGGGACTTTAAAAAGTTGTCAACTGAGACCTTGGGCTTTACCAGATGTGGATGTTCTGCTCAGCAGCTGGTCCAGCTTAAAGTTTAGTAGCAAAACTCAGAGTTGACATTCCCTGGTGAAGCACCCACTGTCCTGGTGCCTCCACTGCTTGCACTGAGACCTACAGATGTCTGTGGTTGGTGGTCTGCTCTTCAGCTGCCAACACTTAAGTGACCCTCAGACACACAGAACAGAGGAGATCTCACACAAAATATAAAAGATTAGGCTTTAACACAGGGCAGACTGTGGTGGTGAGGCACAGGGTCAGTCAGACGAGGGTGATGACCTGTTCACATGTGGCAAATCCTGTTTATTTCCCCCTTTCCCCAGACACTTTGATCTCTTCCTTTCTCCACTCCTGCATCCTCCTAAATGAACAACCCATCCCTAATTACCTTTCCCCCATGGGTTTAGTGTATCTGCATCCAAATTTAGTATTTCTGAAAGTTACCCAGGTCATTCAAGCCTTATGTGGATGGCATTACCTGGGTCTGGCATTACCTGGGTCTGGCATTACCTGAGTCTGGCATTGCCCGGCTCCTGGTGGTCTTGAAAGATCCTGGTCCTTAAATGGTACCTCTGGAATTTGCCCATCCCTCACATAACTCCCCCTTCATCGAGTGTTAAATCCACCCATCCTTCACAGCATAATTTTCTTCACTTTTTCACTCTGTTATTTATGTTCAGCAGTTTCTTATGTCGCGTCCAGTAGTTTTTCGTGGTCTATTCAGTTAATAAACCTCAGCCCAGGGCCCAGACATCTTCTTAAAGACCTTAACAAAAGCACTGTCAGTTTGGTGGTCACGTAACTGTTTTTTCCCTCTCAGAGATCCAGAGAAACTGATAAAGTCCATGGGAAGATTTCACATCTTCTGAATGGTCTCCAGTACCTGCAGTATGGCTGTGTGGAAAATCAAGAGTGTATTTTACTGTTTAAATAGGAATTGACACTGTTGCCAGGAAAATAATTAACTCCAAACCAGTAGTGAACAATAGCATTCTTTGGATCATAGACTGAGGAATAAACAAAATGCAGAATAAATTACAGGGGCAAAACACATGCTCTGACTGTCAAGTCGATTTTCAAATGTCCTTTTTCTCTTTTAAGATTTTTTTTCCCTTAGGATACAACATATGTTTAATACAAGAATATGAATCAGAAGAATGCAGGAGATGTTTTATTTTTCTGTGCATATCATTGCCAGTAAAATAAATTGTTTCTTTATCCCTATCACACTTTTACTGGCTTTGATGGATTTTGTAGGGCTCCTGTTCCAGACTAGCCTTGCTCTTATATCTCCTTTTAAAACCTTACCCTCAAACATCACTTCTTGCAGAATCTAGTTGTTCTGATTGAGATATAAATAAGAAATTTTGAATTGAGATTAAGATCCCCTTTCTTTTTTTTTCCTTCGGGAGAGGTTTTTACGAAGGGCTTAAGAAGATGGAGCAACCACAAGACCCCACCTTAACATCCTTTCAGACACCTTTAAAGCTGTTAAGACTAAATCAAAGTACTCTTCTTGCTCAACTTTTACCCTCAAATTTCTCAGTCCATCTCAAGCTTTTCCTCCTCCTCTGGGTTTTGAATTCAAGTATGAATTGATCACTATCATCTCAGGCCAAATTGTAGCTGATCTGTTTGTTTTACACCCAGTTACACTGCGTGATTGGCAGTTTCCTTGGTGCCATCCTATTGCCCCTTTTCTAAAGTATAAATACCTGCATGTCTTTGGAGCAGTTTTGTCTCAGGTAAATAACAATGTCCCCTCTCCTGTCTCTGCAGGGTGGCTGTTCAGTGCTCTGCAGGCTGCAAGACACTCTTCTTCCCTCAGAATGTGCAACCACCTTTTTATCCATTAAGGAATTCACCTGCTGTGGACAACGTGCCCAGTGGCTTTTTTTTGTTCTTTTCAGCAATGAGCAAACTGCACAAGGTTTTACATCTGTCCTTGAAAAGCTTTTCCTACTGTAGTTTTCAAAGGCTCTTTTTGTGGTTTTCAAAGGCTTGACATCTTCTTTTCCTTCTTTCCTTTTCTAGAGTGCATCATCATGGATTCAGAGAATCCCAGAATGGTTTAGGTTGGGACCTAAAAGGGACCTTAAAGACCATCCAGTTCCACCCCCCTGCCATGGGCAGGGACACCTTCCACTAGCCCAGGTTGCTCCAAGCCCCATCCAACCTGGCTTTGGACACTTCCAGGGATGGGGCAGCCACAGCTTCTCTGGGCAACCTGTGCCAGGGCCTCAGCACCCTCACAGGGAAGAATTTCTTCCTAATATCCAATCCAACCTTGCCCTCTGGAGTGACCTTGTCCTGTCACTCCATACCCTGGCATCAACTTGAATGCCTGAAATGTATTATTTTATCGGGAATGAAAGTTAATAAAGGCAGAAAGAGGAAGAAAAATTAGAAAAGGCATCTTCATGCAGACTTTATTTATGTAAATGGATTTGTTTCTGAAAACCAGGTCATGAATGAATTGAGAATTTCTTATAAATCCCCCATAAAATGCTTTGGATTTTTAGCTGTTGCTTTTTTCCCCCTCTCCTTTCCTCTGTCTTGTGCCTTAAGCTGAAGGTAATGAGTAAAATCCTCACTAACAATTTGCTGTGGATTTTCCATGATAAATGTTGCCAAACTTGGAGTCTGCAAAATAAACAGAAATTTACTGATATTAATTGACATCAGAATGCACATCAAAACATTGCAGTATGTTCAGTTTGTTGTAAAATGGGAGAGCCAGATGAGTAATTATTTGTTAAATACTAACAAAAGAAATCAGAGTTTAAGTAAATGATTATTGGCTTCAATATAGAAAAGTTGGACAACTGAAATGGTTTATGAATATGCTAAGTAAAACATGAAGGGTTTTTTGGTTCCTCACTGCAGTGTGACATTAAAACACTAGAGAGAGCTCATGATTCATGGTTTCTTATTTCCGGAGGCTTATTTAGAGAGCTGAGCCTCCTCATGTTCTCCTAACCATAAATAAAAGGGAAACTTTCAATTAAATATTGCCTTTTACTCCATATTATAGCAAATTCTTTGGCTAATAAAGTTGAAATTTAATTTAATGCAAGACTTCAATGCTCTTCTCAATAATGAATTAACAAAATGCTGGTTTTTCCGGATCTCATCTGCTGCTTATTCAAAATATTATTTTTTTTTCCTTCCCAGTAGCTGTTCCAGGTGTTGGGAACCCATTTAACACAGCTTTTTTTTCCCCCTTTTTCCCCTTCTGGGAGCAGCACAGGCTTTTGAGTGTAACGTTAGAATTTTTATCATGCATTTTTGGAATATCTTCCCTGTCATAGTGGTCCCAACTATTCTAAATTTCCGCTGTGGTTTTTGGGAACATTTGGGTAAATGAACCACAAGCAGGAGCAGCATTTCCGTTCCTTGATTGGATGAGCAGCTCTGGCATGAACAACATACTTGTGTGTGTACAGAGAGTCTCTGGAGCCTCAAATATGCACCCCTGAGATCTCCAAACTCATTTCTTGTGAGTGTTTCTGCTAAAAAAAGGAATGCTTGGATATTTGCAATCCAAAGGCTGTCTGTCCCAGGCTCCTGCAGGAATCCAAGCCCGGTTGCAATTGTTACACAGAAGCTGGAATCAGTTCTAGCCCACAATTCACAAACTTGTTTGGGTTTTGTGCCCAGGCTGTGTGACCAATTTAATTTTATTAAGAGCTGCAGAAGCTACACAGCAATTAAAAATGGTTAATATTTGGATTGAGAAATAAGGCTGAAGTTGGTTTTCAGGCCTTGTGTATGTTAAGAACAACCATATGGTTTCCGTGGTTGCTTTCCTGGCCATTTTTTCAGTCCCCAGCATTGCTACCATCAAAAACAAGGCAACTGTGCTCTGTATTTGCACCCCAACCCTGGATAATGGCAAGTTCCCACATGGTCTTTTAAAATACATTTGACTCAGAATTGGATTAATTGATCCAGACTACTCCGGCAGGATTTGGAATCCAACCTTTGCAGGTAATTCCATGATTTGGAGCACCAAGAGGATGAAATCCTGTTGTTTTGTAGACTAGTTCTATCCAGGTTGGTCTAATGAAAGGCCTCCCTGCCCACAGCAGGGAAATTGGAACTAGATGATCTTTAAAGTCCCTTCCAACCCAAACCATTCTACAGTTCTATATTTCTGTGGTACTGGATATTTTACAAGAAGGTGAAAGACAATCTGCAGTGGACAAGTCTGACTAAACTTTGCTTCTATTCTTAAATATACTTTTAATGCCACCCAGCAGACCTTGTTTTGATTGGATTCTGTCTTACATTAACAGCAGTTCCGATGGTGAGGGCATCCATCCATACCTAAAAGAGTTTAAAACCAAAGATTCACAGAAATTGAGTAAGGAGTGAGTTCAGTGAGGTACATAAAGAGTTTGGGTTTGAGAAGAATTCACAACTCGTCTCCATCTCTCGCACATCAGCCTGGGTCACACAGGTTTTGGTGCCCAGATGAGCCTCGAGAAGAGATGATTAGTTTGTATTCTACCATTTTACCAACAACTTTCCCTGTGTTTTGGATCAGGCTGAGGGAGAAAGGCTTCCCAGGAGTGGGCTGTAAGTGCAGGAGGTCGGAGCACAGCACTGTACTTGCTTCCAAAGAGGTGTCTGTAGCCTCTTTATTTTCTTTCACTGTTTGTGGATGTTCTCAAAGTTTAGTCCTTTATTTTTTGAGACATGTTCTCCTTCTCGTGTTTATGAATGAGCAAATATCTATTTACTCCAGCGTGGATAAGGGGCTGTAAGGTCACAGTTGCTGCTGACGTGAATGTCATTTCTTCTGATTGCTCTGTTTTTCAGGGTGTTTATTCCCCTCTAACAATGCTGTTCCTTTTTTGAACAACTGTTCTCATTAGTGTTATGTTCTTTAATGATAATGTCTAATTGTTATAGCCTCTGCCTCCCCCAGTGTTCATCCAGATGCGTGGGGAGGTTTTGTTTGTGGTACGGGATTGTTCAGTGAAAACATTAATAGGAGTGGCATTGAATTGGGAAGTGAAGTGGGGATTAAATAATTGATTACAACAGGAACATTCAATTGAAATTAGGTACAGCTAAATTCAGGAGAATGTGAGGGAAGCAAAAATTATTTTTAATTGTGTTTCTGGAGAAAAGGTAAAGCCAAGTCTTTCCACTTCAGACAGTCTGTGATTTACAGTTAACGTACAACTAAAACATTCAGGTGTTAAGACCATTCATCTTCTATGATATCAAACTTGTATTTCGTCTCCAATGTCAGTTTTGTTCTTCCCTCCTGTAAGGGACAATCCTTGAACCTTCAACCCCTTTCAAAATTCAGAGGTATTTAAAATTTGGATTTTAAATGTTTTGTGCCTCAGGGGTTGTTCCTACTTCACATGTTCATCTAATCTGAAGGAAGACCTTGAGATCTGTCCAACCATCAAAGGTATTGGAATTTGCTCTTCTGAAGAAACATTGAAATTTTTCACTGGGGGGAAGGGCAAGGTAAAATTCCAATGGAAATTGTATCCTGCCTTTCTAGCAACCCTAGCAAGCATTTCTTATCCTGTTTCTATTCTTACTGAAGTCATGCCTTCAATATTAAAAGCTTGTTATAAATTACAAATGTCCAGAAGGAAGCTTTGAAACATTTGTGTCTCTAAAATATTCCTGTGCTGTCTTTAGGATCATCACTCAAACTTTATCAAAAATATCTACGGTCTTATGTTCATGTTTTTTGAGAGAAGCTAATTATAGATTTTTTTTGATTTTTTTTTTTTTTTTTTTTTTTTTGGTGGAGGCACAAAGCCAAGATCATCATTGCAAGGTTGCACAGTTTGTTGCCTGTGTAGGCCTGGGGAGCAGATGGAGGAAGATATAGGGACTCTCTCAAGCAGAACTGGCTGGGAAACAGTACATCTGCTTTGTGAAAAATAGGGACGCCTTGGAATACGTGTGGATGCTTGTGTGGAGCTGGGCATGGTGCTTCCATGATGGACTGGGGGGAGAAAGCAGCTTTCCCACAACAGCAGGTTTCACTGTCACAGATAAACTCACAGTGATGTCAGATGCTGTGTTTGGAGCGAGATCTGAGCCCAGGAGTTGTTGTCTCAGAGTGACAGAACGCTGGGAGGGGGGAGATAAGGAAAAGTGTGCTTGCATGTGCAATTTGCTTTAAAGCTTTTTTAGTTAGTCTTCCTTATTTTTTAGCATTTTGAGGGAATAATACTTTTAGCCTAAAATTTCATAAGGGTGTGTAGTGATAGGACAAGGGGACATGGCCTTAAGCTGAAGGAGTGCAGGTTTAGATTGGATATTAGGTAGAAATTCTTCCCTGTGAGGGTGGGGAGGCCCTGGCACAGGTTACCCAGAGAAGCTGTGGCTGCCCCATCCCTGGAAGTGTTCAAGGCCAGGTTGGATGGGGCTTGGAGCAACCTGGACTAGTGGAAGGTGTTCCTGCCCATGGCAGGAGGGGTGGAACTGGATGAGCCTTAAGGTCCCTTCAAATCCAAACCATTCTATGATTCTATGAAAATGTCTCTGAAGAACTCCTGTACTAGGTTTTTAATAAATTCTGATCCAACCTTAGCTTCATCTCAGTTACACATCTCAGTTACTTCACACTGAAGGAACTTCCATGGTTCTGGCACTGAAGATCCTCTTCACATGACTTCAGCTTGACAGGATGAAGGGTCTTGGTTGAGTCAACCTTTCCTCTACTTGACAAGGTTGTAGGAAATGCAGAATTATAGGATTGTGTCTCTGCTTGTTCGAATTATAGAGCCATTTAGGTTGGAAGGGATCTCTGGAGGTCTCAAGTCCAACCCTGGTTCCAAGCAGGATTCACTTCCAAGTCAGATCATGAGGCTTGAGGTTTTTATAAGCTGAGTGCTGAAATCCCCAAGGATAGAAATTCCACAGGCACCTGTCCCAGTGCTGCACCAGTCTCATGTTGAAAACAGCTGTTCCTTATATCCTCCCAAAATCCCCTTGGTGCAGTTTGCGTCCGTTGCCTCTTGTCCTTTTGGCGTTCACCTCTGAGGATGGTCTGGTTTTGTCTTCCCTATAACCTTCCACTGGATAGCTGAGGGCAGAAATTTGATTCCTTGCAATAATCTTTCTAATTTGATGCCATTGGAACAGAAAAGGAGGATGAATGCAGCCAAAGGAACACTCGAGTTGCCCATATATTCATGGACATTTCTGGTTGTTGATCCAACAGAACAGATTTCATTAGCACACCCATATCCCCCAGGTTAATTCCTCTAAGCAATGCACTCGAGAGAGTGGAATTTTCCTGCCTTTTTTTTTTTTATTTTAACTGTTCTAAATTAGATAATTACTTAGAGCCCTGACAGATTTACAAGAGTAATTGCCTAATTTTATGATGCAGCGCTATTGAAAACAAAGATTACTTGATCTAAATCACGTCTTGAAAAGCAAAGTCTTGCTGAAAGTGCTTGAATAACACCTGAGAAATACACTACCTAAAGTCCAGCAGGTCACTGGGGAAGAACCAGTTTAGCAGCTGGCCAAGCCAGCTCCTGGGAGTAATCGCAGAGAACTGGAGATGCACAAAACATGAGACCCCTCGATACACAGAGAAGGAAAGGAAGTGGAGGGCAACCGAGAGGACACAAGTAAGGAGATCCAGAATAGTGTTTGATTTAAAGGCCTTGATGAACCCTTCATGCTAGTCAGCAAGCTGAGTTCAATTTCCAACAGACTTCTTATTTTCTCTATTTTTCTCTCCACTTCTAGTCATTCAAAACAACAGCTCGTTCCAGCACTATCGACCCCGAGATGAATTCAATCCACTGTAGCTGGTGCAAGGCACTCCATCCTCTCTCTTTTTGACTGACAGCACTTTTGGATGATTAAAGCCCTTAGGTAGTCTAGAAGAAGTGCCTATACTTGAAAAAAAATAGTAAAATACAAAATTAAAGGAAGTTTTCCTTTTGCCACTGTCACACTCTGCTCGAGCGTTTTTCTGACTCTCCTCACAACTGTAAAATGTCATCATGGCTGTTGTAAATCAAACAGTAGGTTTTTGGCTTGTCTGTCCCTTCTTGGGACACCTGATGTGCAAGTGAGAAGTCCCAGTTACTCTCTACATGTGGCATTTTGTCCCCTTGTGAGGACACCAAGCCAAATTAGCCCCCAGTTAAATTTCTAACTGTCTTTAGTACTGCTTCAGCACATCAAAATGGATGTGAGGCAGGTGGTTTTACCTTTGAGTCAGAGTTATAATTTTATTGTGTTTAATCACTTCAGAGTCCCGTTTTCATGGAGGTGCTGGGAGAAGTAATAATAGGCTTTTCTGCATGTCCAATAAATCTGTACCAAAACCAACCTGCGTCCAAAATAAGAGATTTTTATACTGAGAACTTCTACCCTGAAGGTAAGATCATGTGTTAACTGTGCAAATGCTGCATTTTCTCTGCAAAGAGAATCCAACTGATTGAACACCACAATACATCAGGTAACTTAGGGAGCTGGATGGATTTCTCCCTGCAGCATGGATCATCTGACTTTGAACAAGGTGCTGAACTTCTGGGTGGCTGAGCTGGGTTTCCTTGCCAGTGCATGAGGAGAGTGGCATTTAGTGAGTGATTTGTGCCCTCTGTTTCAGAGTAGTATCTCAAATAGGTGGGATAAGACACCCCCTGGACGTGCCAGTCTCCCCATTTCCTGGTAATGGAATTCTACAAGAATAATTGGGACCCCATAGCCAGATGCACTGAGCCAGCTGAGCAGCTGGAGTGTACTGTCCACCCTCAGAGGAATGAAAAAAATCAATAGAATCGTTCTTTGGTCATATTTTAGTTTATTTAGCAAAGTTTGGTCAGACCAAACAATAAAACAACTAAACAAAGTGTATATTGCACTGAAAGTTAAAGGAATCATAGAATGGTTTGGGTTGGAAGGCACCTTAAAGATCATCCAGTTCCAACCCCCTGCCATGGGCACGGACACCTTCCACTATCCCAGGTTGCTCCAAGCCTCATCCAACGTGGCCTTGAACACTTGCAGGGATGGGGCAGCCACAGCTTCTCTGGACAATGTAAAGGAAGAACCTAAGCATGTCACAGATGTAAGAATCACAGAATATGCTGAACTGGAAGGGACCCATCAGGATCATCAAGTCCAACTCCTGGCCATGCACAGAACAGCCCAAGAATCACACCATGTGCCTGAGGACATTGTCCAAATGCTTCTTGAACTCAGACAGGTTTGGTGCTGTAACCACCTCCCTGGTGACCCTGTTCCAGTGCCCAGCCACCTTCTGGGTGGTGATACCCTCTTTTCCTGATATCCAATCTAAACCTGCCCTGACTCAGCTTCGTGCTGTTTCCTTGAGTCCTGTCACTGGTCATGAGAGTGAAGAGCTCAGTGTCTGCCCCTTCTCTTCAGCTCACGAGGATGTTGAAGACCCCGATGAGGTCTCCCCTCAGTCTCCTCTTCTCCAGCTGCACACACCAAGTGCCCTCAGTGTCCTCACACAGCTTCAAATCAAGACCCTTCTCCATCCTCGTTGCCTCCTTTGGATGCTCTTTAATGGCTTCATTATATCTTCCTTATATTGCTGAGCCCCCAAACTGCCCCAATATTGCAGGTGAGGGCACCTCAGGTCAGAGCAGAGTGGGACAATCCCCTCCCTGATGCCCCCAGGACAGGGTTGGCCCTCCTGGCTGCCAGGGCACTGCTGACTCATGGCCAACTGGCACCCACATGGACCCCCAGGGCCCTTTCCTGGCACTGCTTTCCAGCCTCTCATTCCTACACACAACCAGGATTTTCCCATCCCAGGTGCAGGATCTGGCACTTCCCCTTGTTAAACTGGAGTAACAGCTGCTCTCCTGTCTTACTCAAGGAAGAGATTGTCTTTATGTTGAAGTGGTGATCAGTAGCACTTCAAGTGACAAAACTCTCAGAGATACAAAGGCCTGTAATATCTGTTTATAGCATATTTTCTACTATTTTCCAGTGAATTCGAAGCGTCAACCTCCTGTAAAAGAGGATCACTGATACAAGGTGCTGATACATCCAGACTTCAAGATATTGACATTGCAGCTCTTTTATTACTATTTTCTGTTGTGGTTCCTCTACTCAACCAGTGTTTTTTCAGTACCAGCCCTCCCACTGCAAATTGCTATGGCAATAGAAATCCAGCACAGAAATAGTCCTTCCCAAGCATGTAAAGATTTATTTACCCACATTACTCGACTGCATACTTTCTCAGGAATATTTTGGGGGTGTCTGCCTCAGAACAGAACAAGCTGAAAAATTGCATTCAGTATGAAATATATGGATGACAAAATGACAGGTCCTAGATGCCCAGTCATCCCATGGGGGTTGACTTGCAGAAAGTAGGTATTCTACTTATTTTGGAAACTAAGGATCCTTCCAGTGACAACAGGCCACTCAGTCCCTGATGGACTCATTTACTTTTTTGGGAAACAGATCACTCTGGAGCCCAACATACAAATGTAGGACAAGTCTACCCTCAATCAACTTGGCTCCCTGTTTTCTGTGGTCTGTGATTGACTGTATTAGTTAATTCCCAAGACCTTTGGAGGAGGCAAAAATCAGCTCTTTTGTGACTGAAGCTTGGATTTGGTCCATTCCAGGATTTCTGCCGGTATAGGCTGGCCTCTGTACCACGTGTCCTCCAATTTACATCTTAAGAAACTCTGCTCAGCTGCCCATTCTGCAGGAGCTTCTTAGAGCCTGGGGCTGCTCCCTGCATTTAGCATAGAAGTGTACCTGGTGTACCTGCATTTAGCATAGAAGTAGTATTAAGAGTTAAAAAAAAAAAAAAAAACAATCAAAACCCACCCAAAACACCTTTTGGTGTGTTCAGACTTCTTAAAGTCCAAATGTTTAAACAGAAGAGTTGCCCTGTAGAAATTCTGTGCTGCTGCTGAAATGAGGATCCTCCAAAATACGCTGCTATATTTTAGATGTGCTTCCTCAGCACTACTCTAAGTCCTGTAAATCACCCCATATTGCCTGAATGCCACTACTGAATCACAGGCTGAGGCTTCTTTTTGCTTAAAAAATGTTACCAGAGTTATCTTTGAGATGCTTTCAGTGCATACATTTGGGTGAAAATAGATAGAACTGAATTAAGCGCGGTAGAGCGCTTCCTTTCCAATTAAATCAGCCATGTAATTTATCACTCTTTTATTCACAAACTCATATTTCAACAAGTGATTTTTCGTATTATCTTTTAATTAAAGCTGATTTACATCCCCGTGGAAGCTCTTAAAATGAACTACCATTATCATAAGTCCATAATCAATCACTTCTGGTGTATGAACAGACCAGTAACTGCAGGTTTTTTTTCCCCAAACTATTTATTAAAGAACACTTGTTAAATTTCCCTGTTTACGAGCAACTCTCTGTTCTGACAATGAATCTCAGAAATTAATCTGAGTCTAAATATTTGTAATTTACAGGCCAGTCATAGAACAGTGATGGTGGCCTCTGTATTTACTGGAAGGTGGATTTATACCATACTTAAACACACTTTGGAACAAAGAATGGAATAATTATGTGACTTGATTTTCTGCTGTGAAAATATCTTCTGGGAGGAACAGAGGAAGCTTTCCAAGAAGCTTTGAAGAGGTGTAGAGTGAAAGAAGCAGCTGTTTTTGGGGTCCAATGTAAAATGACATGACCCCTCCATCCAAATTTGATATGCTCAGCAAGGAGTGTCATAATCTAAAGGGCAATATCAGCTGCATTTCACTGTGCTTGTGGTAAAGCTCCATCAAACAGAAAAGAACAACTTTTTAACAAGTTCATTAATACAAAAGACCATTTATAGGAGCCCAAGTTCAGCAACTTCCTCAATAGAGTGTCCTGAGTGAGTGTTTCTTCATCATCCTGTTGGGTTTCTGACAAGTCCACTGAAAGAACATTCCTGCATGGAGCAATGGAAATGAATAAAAAATAAATCACTGACATATTCATGGCAGCAAATATCCCACCTGTTCTGCCTGCAGCATTACTGCACCTGGCTGGGCTATCTGGAGATGCTGGTCTGTTTATTGACCGTGGTTCTTGGTTTCTCACTGTCTTTGAAAGATGTCAATAGGTAGTAACTTCTAATGAATTATTCCATTGGCTTTACACCTTCTGCACAACCTCAGGTGGGTTAACTGGGGTGCTTGTGGCCTGAAGGCAGTTGGATCATCCCTATATGTGATAACTATGTCACAGTCATGGGCCAGTGCAGGCTGGGGACTCCCCAGTCCCATCTGTCCCTGGCTGCACTGCCCCAGTGTAACTGAAAGGCTTTAACCTGCCCTTTCCTTCTTTTCCCTAGTTGAATGATCCAGAAAGAGGGAAAGGTGAAACTACTGAGTCACCAAGACGGTGGAGAGGTGTAAAAAACTGACAGAGAGCGCGGGCTCTTTTTTAATTTCCTTTTCCTGGGTTGTATGTCAGGTGTCAGCTGAAGTTGTTCCCTAAAACACGAAAATATGTAATTTTGATATTCTTGATGTCGCTAACCTGGTGAAAGGTTTAGCCATAGAATCTTAATATGTTGCAAAATTCTGGTCCTGTCTCCTCTAACCTCAGCATTGCTGGGGCTCTTGGTGAGATGATTATGTCTAGTTTGTAGGCCAGATGCAACCATGTCCCATCTTCTGTTTTGTGGTGCTCCAGACATGGGACATTTCTGGCTCAAGCTCATTTTTTGGATGCTTTTCGTGTTGCACTGGCATTAACCGAATTTCTTTCCATTGCTTTTTTCATCACCACAATAAATTGACAGTAATCCGAAGATGGATGAATGAGTATGATTCCAAGAGAAAAGCTAATCTGGCCATGTGTGCCAGAGACTGTCAAGTGTTCGAGAGAATTATGAATATTTTAGTGAAAAAGCAGCAATTTAAAAAGCAGTTCAAAGTTGTGCCAGGGGAGGCTTAGATGGGAGTCAAATACTGGAACAGTCTTCCTAGAGAGGTGGTTGATGCTCCAAGACTGTCAGTGTTTAAGAGGCATCTGGACAATGCCCTTACTGTGACTGTTGGTCGACCCTGAATTGGTCATGCAGTTGGGTTAAATGGTCATTGTGGGTCCCTTCCAACTGAATATTTCATTCTATTCTGAGATTTATACGACAATATTTTTAATGTAATTTGGGAAAAGTAATGTTTTGTTAATCACAGAATGGTTTGTGTTGGATGGGACCTTCAAGATCATCCAGTCCCAACCCCCTGCCATGGGCAGGGACACCTTCCACTAGTCCAGGTTGCTCCAAACCCTGCCTAACCTGGCCTTGGACACTTCCAGGGCTGGGGCAGCCACAGCTTCTCTGGGCAACCTGTGCCAGGGCCTCCCCACCCTCACAGTGGAGAATTTCTTCCTAATATCCAATCTAAACCTGCCCTCTGTCAGTTTGATGCCATTCCCCTTTGTTCTATCACTAAATGTCCTTGTAAAAAGTCCCTCTTCATTTTCTTTCCTTTTCCAATCCATTTATCCTTAATATCCTTAATAGGATTACATGATTTGGAACACGATGCAGGAAAGACATCTGAAACCTTTAACATTCCTGCAAGTTCTGGGAAAATCTGTGAAAATTGCTGTCCCCAGTGCTGGTGCAGAAGACCAGCCCCATTTCCAGCTTCCAGAGGTCCTGCATGAGAGGGGAACACTACAGGTGCTCTGACAGCAGAAGAGCTTTTCTCAGAGTTGAACCTTCCTTGGAGGAGGACAACATGAACAGAAGAAACAAAAATCAAATTGAATATGATTTTTTTTTCTTATAACCTTCTACATACAAACTAATTCTTGTTCTCCTTTGGGATGAAGTCGACACAGAACATTGAGAGTGTGCTGGAACTTGCTCTTCCCATCCTCACAACACAGAAAAAAACCCCCACCCCATAAAAATGGAGAGGGCAGCATCTACCCAGGGGCTGATGCTTGCCATTTTCAGCTGTTGTAAAAATGTGCCAAAAAGATGCTGTGCAGCCTAATTGAGGGCAATTCATTTAAAATGAGTAAATAGTCCTGCCCATACAATCAGCTGGGGGACCTTGGAGGGCTGTGGCTGGACAGAAACCAAGGCCTGTGTTGCAGCTTTTTTTTTTTTTGGCTGCTTTTATAATGTAATGAATGAAATAATGTAGTCAAAGGCTGTGGTTGTAAGCTGTTGGTGATGGCTTGCCAAGCATACTGTAATAGTAATTAAGACACAAAAGGCAGTAAAAATGTAGATAATTACATCATGTGCAACATGACTTAATTGTTCTCTGCAAGAGCCAGAGGAAATTTGCCGAGTGAAGTGTTATTTCCTTGGGCTGGAGATCCAGTCAGGTATTCTGTTTTCCTTCAAAGTCTCATGTTCTAATACCTTCAAGAGGTGATGGATCAGACAGCAATGACTCCTCCTGGGAAAATCATGTTTTTGAGAAGCATTTCAGTGCCCTGATACACTCAGAAAATGATCACCAGCCTCTGTTGGAAGCCAACATGATGAAAGATCCATTTTCCAATATTGTAATAGGGTCAGTCATTGGTGAGTCTTGCTTTAGTTGAGGGTGAATTACCAGAATATTGTTTTCCCTCTGGAACTGTGTCCTTCCTGTGTGTGATATATTTCCTGTGACTGCTGCTCTGGTTTGTGTTGACCTTGGCAGCTTGAAAGCAAACAGCAACTTTGTTTTGCTGCTGCAAGTGCTGTAGTTGATCTTGTCAGTAAAAGCCATGTAAGTAGTTGGTTTATTATCCAGATAACACGATAAAAGAATTGCTAACAGAGAGTCCCAGGAGCTAAGCATCTATTGCCACAGGGCAGGAAGCAGAGGAAGGTGTTTTATGACTTGTAGCTGCTTCCTGAGTCCATGTTTTTGCAGTGAGTGATAGAAGAATACAAGCATTTAACTCCTAAATTGGACGAGATCTAATCCTACTGGATGCAAGGAAGAGGGATGCTTGACTTTTAAACCCGTCTCCAGAATTAAACCTATGGCTCCAAGTTGCTGCCTCTCATTTATTATTGTTTTTATTGTATTTGTATTTGTATTTGTATTTGTATTTGTATTTGTATTTGTATTTTTATTATTATTATTATTATTATTATTATTATTATTATTATTATTATTATTATTATTATTATTATTATTATTATTACAAGCAGCCTTAACTGCATCCCAAGTGCCAGAGGAAAATCACTGACTGGACAGGGCATTTTTATCCCGACCAAATCCTGGAGCTGGTCACCAGAACTTGACTTCAGACTAAGTGTGTGCTAAAAATAAAATATTAATGTCTGCCGGTGCTGGACAAAAAAAAAAAAAAAATTGTGGCCAGGAGCCAGAGCACCACTCCTTTACAAATGAGATAATGCAATTCCATGTGCACTTGTGTGTGAAGTGCAACAGCAGTTTCTCCAGTGCTGCTTCTCCCAGGAAATCTGACCTCAAGGAGGGGACAGGGAGAGCAAGAGGAGGGAGATTGGGATACTCAGGACTGTAATTCCATCTTGATTTACTCAAAAGCAACCCGTGTGCCAGAAGGCCACCAGCTAAGTGTACTGTGGTGTAACCTTGGTTACATCAGTAGCAGACCTTGCAGCTTCCCTTAGTGTTCATTTTTATGGTTGTTGTCTCAGCAGGATTTAACAGTAACTTGGAACCTCAAGTGATCAACTCAGAGGAAAGAATTATTTTTAATTAGCTGTAATTGAATTTAGAAAGGATTACATCAGCGGTCTGAGATGATGAATCACTCAGAGCAGCTAATTTCTCTGCTCTCCTGACTCAGTTATCAGAAGTTGCCTTCCTCTCTCTGCTACTTTTTCATAATAATTGAGACTGGGACAATGGAGAATTTCCAATCTCTGCCCTGGTGAGAAGCTCCAGGGGCGCCTGACACAGAAAAGAGTCTCTGCCTCAGAAACTGTGGTCTCATTCTTGGTGTGTTTTTATTTGGTGTGAAAACTGCCCAGACTGGGAGCTGCCTGCCCCCTGGAATTGCAGCTGAGCACAGAGATCACAAGGGGAGCTGGAGGAGGTGGAACTGAGTCAATTGACAAGAAAAAGTAAAAGCAAGAATGAACCAGCCTCAGATGCACCGACTTAAATACAAAGTCTCTCCCCTTGAGACCTTTCTTGATCACCCTCTCAAACTGTGACATGGCACAGTGGACTAGAAATTGTAAGGTTTGGTTTCCCTGGTGGAACAGTTCTCAGGGCTGCATGAGAACGTGGTACTCTGGATTACCCTCCCTTGACCTTCTGATGACTTTTCAGTGAGAACAAAGAGGAAAAGGCAGGTGCAGAAGAAAAAAGCTGTTAAATGAAGCTTCTGCTAACCTGCAGCTTGCTGGAGCAGAGCAGAATGGACACTGCACCATGTCATTCCCTGGAGCTTGGGCAGGAGACAGAAAGATGCTCCTCAGCCCTGTTGAGGACCTGCAAGGATCACAGGCAATCCAAGCACAGTCTGTTGGCCTCTTTCTCTCACCACTTGCCATTTCACCCTAGCACAGGGATTGTTTGACCCCTTCCACTCTGCTCTGCTCTCAGTCAGGCATCACTTGGGTGACATGTGCCTCCATTTCCCAAAATCCAGCAGTTTTCTGTACTGTTCAGTCTCTGGGAAGCTGGGAAGGCCACGGGAGGCTTCAGAAAATAGCTTTTCACCCAAATAGCAGCCTGAGATTGTTTTTCACACTCACTGGAGTGTGAATGCATCCCTGTGCAGGGGCAGTGGGGGAGAAGAATTGGTCACCTCATCTGGCCTCCATGTGTCCTGTGCTCAAAATAAACAGTCACAGAATCACAGAATACGCTGAGTTGGAAGGCACCCATCAGGATCAGTGAGTCCAACTCCTGGCCCTGCACAGGTCACCCCAGGAATCCCACCATGTGCTTGAGATCATTGTTCAAACTCTTCTTGAGCTCTGTCAGGCTTGGTGCTGTGACCACTTCTCTGGGGAACCTGTTCCAGTGCCCAACCACCCTCTGGGTGAAAAACCTTTTCCTAATATCCAGCCTAAACCTCCCTTGGCACAACTTCATGCTGTTTCCTTGAGTCCTGTCACTGGTCACAAGAGTTAAAAGATCAGTGCCTGCCCCTCCTTTTCCCCTCACAAGGATGTTGAAGACCCCAATGAGGTCTCCCCTCAGTCTCCTCCAGCTGAACACACCAGGTGCCCTCAGTGTCCTCACACAGCTTCAAATCAAGGCCCTTCACCATCTTCGTTGCCTCCTTTGGATGCTCTGTAATAGCTTCATTATATCTTCCTTATATTGCAGTGCCCAAAACTGCCCCAGTATTCCAGGTGAGGCCCCCCCAGGGCAGAGCAGAGTGGGACAATCCCCTCCCTGATACCCCCAGGACAGGTTTGGCCCTCCTGGCTGCCAGGGCACTGCTGACTCATGGCCAACTGGCACCCACATGGACCCCCAGGGCCCTTTCCTGGCACTGTGTTCCAGCCTCTCATTCCCAGTCTGTCCATACATCCAGGGTTGCCCCATCCCAGGTACAGATCTGGCACTTCCCCTTGTTGAACTTCCCATGGCTGGTGATTTCCCAGCCCTCTGGTTTGTTGAGAGTTCTCTGCCCTCGAGGGAGTCAACAACTCCTCCCAGTTTAGTGTTGCCCACAAACTCACTTAGTATTCCCTCAAGTCTTGCAACCATGTCATTGATGAAGATGTTGAAGAGCACAGGGCCTAAGATGGGCCCTGTGGAACCCCACTGGTGGCAGGTGCCAGCCTGATGTCACCCCATTCACTGTGGCCCTTTGTGCCCGACCCCTCAGCCAGTTGCTCCCCCATCACATAACACAGTTTTCCATCTGTGTGCCAGGCATTTTGCCCGGAAGGATCCAGTGAGACACGGTATCAAAAGCTTTGCTGAAGTCCAAAAAGATTCCGTCTGCTGGCTCCCCTGTATCAGCTAGGTGGGTTACCCTGTCGTGGTCCTCATATTCCACTTGTCACTCGTCGTGATGGGCCCTGGGTGGTTTTGTGGCTGGAGCAATTCTCTCCCTGGGTTATGCTCTTTGGGATGTTCCTACCACAAGGGAATGCTTGGGAGGGCTGTGAGACGAGAGCTGCACCCTCGGAGGTGTCTCCAACAGTGTCCTGGCAGAGTTCTGTGGGAGGCTGGAGCTCTCCTTCTGCTGTTCCCCCTGGAGAAATCCCATCCTAGGAACATGAAAATAGCAAGGTGTTGACCCACCCCTCAGAGCGGGAATGCTCCTGTAGAGTGCGGAAAGCCTCACACACAAAATTTAATTTTTTCCTTCTATTCTGTTATTAGTATTGAAGGTTTTGATAGTAAACACCTGCTTTCGTTGCCATTCTCGTGGATCTCATCTCATTTTCAAGCACTCCACTGAAAGCAACCTCCTGGAGCACAACCATTTCATCATACCAATTATTTCTTTTGTGAGGCAAAACTACCGTCATTTTTGTTGTAAACACAAAAAAATAATGCGTTCCTTGGTACTTACGAATTATGGAAATCACAATTTTTAATGTTTTGAAACATCAGCTTCATCACAGTTGTAGCAATTTTCTTTGGCTGGGAAGTTTTTTCTGTCAATATCTCTTATGCACAACAATGCACGGCCTTTTTTAAGAGGGAAAAAAAGCCTTTTCGAATAAGGGAGATGTTTTTTGTGTCAGGTTTCTTGATGTGTCTCATCAGCACAGCAGACAAAAGTGAAAATCTGATTGGGTGTAAGTATAAGTGACTGAAAACTATCCAGAGCAATGGCCAGTGGAGAGCTCTTGGAGCTGGGTAGTCACCTAGAGACACTGAGGTGAGCTGGACACAGAAATCCAGATGTGTCTCACCAATGGAATCATGAAATCCTTAAAGTTGGAAAAGACCTCTGAGATCACTGAGTCCAACCATTAACCCAGCACTGCCAGGTCCATCACTAAACCATGTCCCTCAGTGCCACATCTACACAGTTTTTTAGCACTTCCAGGGATGGTGATTCCACCACTTCTCTGGCTAGCCTGTTCCAATGCTTGACGACCCTTTCAGTGGGGAAATTTTTCCTAATATCCAGTGTAAACCTCCCACGACACTGAGCAGAGGAGAAGGGTCACCTCCTTTGACCTGCTGGTGATACTTCTAATGTAGCCCGTGATGCTGCAAGGGCACATTGCTGGAACCCCTTGAGTTTGGTGTCCTCCAGGACCTCCAGGACATTCCCTGCAAAGCTCCTTTCTGGCTGCTGAGTCCCCATCCCAGTACATGGAGCTGTTCCTGTCCAGCATTTGCCTTGGCTGAAGTTCATGAGATTCCTCTCTGCCTCTTTCTCCAGCCTGTGGAGGACCCTCTGAACAGCAGCACAACCATCATCTGGTGTATCAGTGGCTCCTCCCAGTTCTGTATTGTCTGTGAACCTGCTGAAGGTGCCCTCTGTCTCACCCCACAATCACTAATTAATAGATTAAACTGTATTGGCCCCAGGATCAACCCACTGGGATGTAACACTAGTGTCTGGTCTCCAGGTGGACTCATGCCATGGATTAAAACCCTTGGAGTTTGGTAACTCAGGCAGTTTACAATCCACTGGATTGAGGGTCTTGTCAGGATGCCAAGACTTCTTTTTATGCACATGGGGAACTTATTTGGCCCTGGTTTCTGGTAGTTGGGAAAGACACCTAAGCTGGAAACCGAAATTGTGCCCGTGTGGTCAGCAGAAGGGTACCCAGGCCCTCAGGGGGAACCAGCATCTCTGCATTGCTTAGAAGGAAAGATGATCCCAGTTAAGGATCTGATCTCACACTGGGACTGTCTGGCCTGTTCTCTCTCTGGGTTTCCATTTTCTCACTCACCCTATTGTTTTCGCCCCCCCCCGAAATATAAGATTTTGGGGAAAGGCTCTCTGCCATTTCCTGGCAGAGACAAGCTCCTAACAGCTTTGCAGTATCAATAACTTAAAAAAAATTCTTAAAAAAAATTAAATTCGCATTTTTTTTTTAAAGCCCAAAATCTACCTGTGTGTTTGCAAAGGCAAAAGACATCCTCAGGATTCAGCTATGGCAGCATCAGCAGCAACGACTTAATGACACTGAGAAGTGACTCTCTTTAGCTGCCAGTGGTAAATTGCTTCATCCCCAAGAGTGACATTTCTGTTTGGGAAATGCATTTTTTTCTGCATATCTTGGTTTAATATGAGTGTTATCATGCTCACATTATCCATATGAACTACCCGTGGTATTAGTTTAAAACAGCAGGACACTTTAATTATGTTTATGGTGGGATGTGGTCAAGTGAGATGTTAATGTTTGGCCAAGCAGAGTTTTCTTGATGCCACATGAACCTTCATTCTGCTGGTGAGTCACTTTTGAGTAGATACAGAAAATGCAGATGTAGTAAATGAATGTATTTGCATCAGGGGGCAGATTTAATATTTTCCTCTAGAGACCCTGAGTGTAGTTGCTTAAACCATTCTTATAAGGGAGATAACAATCAGATTTTCAGTATAGTTCTGAGGAAACAGGCTGTTATAACTCAAATCTCAGTAAAATTTTACCACTGTGAGAGGAGATGGCTCTTAGGTTGTATTAAAAAAAAAAAAAGGCAGGAAAAAAATAAGCAGGAAAAAATATAATTCTTGCAAGGATGAATTTGTGGCCAATTTCTGATCAGATATGGAAGACCAAATTTCAGGCTGCTCTGAGAACAATGACTACAAAGAGGAGACAAAATTACCAGTACTAATGAGATTGCAGTTCACATTTACAGGCAGGATTAGCACTGAATCTGATATAAACCCTTCCTCTGCTATTCCAGGCCTCCTGAGAACTCAGAGGATCACTCAGTGGATGTGAAGCTGTTCCTTCCTGCAGAAGACTTTGAGATGGGGCTGTGGCCAGTGGGTGAGTAGCACTGGTGTAACAACATCCTGGTGGGGAGCAGTCTGTGTGTTGGGGCTGAGGTGCTGCTGTCAGACACTTTCATGTCTTACATGAAGCCTTCAGGCTGTAGGAGAGGGAATTTTCTGTCTGACTTGAGCAAAAATAGTCTAAAGAGCTTTCCCAGATTGGTATGAAGGACAAACAGCCTTGAGCTCTGCTCCAAAGAGACCAAAGATGTCTGGGCTCTGTTCTCAGCTTGAAGATAGATTTTTCTGTGTGACCCTTTGCAGAAGCCTTTTAGTCATTTTGCCCCTCAAGTCTTCCAGCATAAACAAGAATAACTGCCCCTGTCTTGCTCTCCTTGACTCTTTTCCACTCAGTTTGTAAGCTTTTGGCACCGAGCTGTTCTCCAAAGGATGCAACAGCAGCTGGAGCAACAAAGCCCCATCTCACCAAGACCCCTGACACTGGCATAATTAATAGAATTAATTGGTATTTCCATCCTTCCCTGGAAGTGTTTAATTTTGCAGAGCACTTTGGAGGGGACCTTCAGCCAGAGGCACTGGCAGCGGTGGTTCCTTTTTTTTTTAATCTTTTTGTTAATTGTGCCTGTTGTGACCAAATTTTTTGCCTTAAAAGAGGTTTTATTGAGCCATGTGACTTGGGACACCAGTACTGGGTATAAAACTGACCAGCAAGGGTGAAAACCCTTCAGGTTTTTGTTGAATGAGCATGGAAATGGGGAATCTTTTCCTTTCAGGGGAAATGTGCTATTTATTGCATAGAAATTTCTAGCAGCAGTTGTTGAAGCACTTTTTGAAGGACCAATGTTACCCTCGTGCTCTTGGTGCTGATAAATCAGCCCTTTTACCATGAACTGTGCTGGACAGACACAGAAGAAGTAATGCAAATTCCAGGTAACATCATCTCAGCAAGGAAGGTTAAATACCTGCTAAATACCCAGAAAATGGGATAAAAATCACTGCAGTGACTTTGTCTTCCATAGATACATCTAATTTTGCCTTAATAGTAAGAATACTTGTTGATACTGAGCTGCTCTGAATTTCATTTCTATGCTCTCCCAAGTAGGCACCCAAATACACATTTAAAAAATTGCTTATTCTCTGGGAATAAATGTATTCATGGCTCCAACAACATGCAGGGCTGGTATAATTTCTTGTCCTCACCTAAAAATTACTCAGAAAGAGGAAAATTAAATCCACCTCTTCTACAAGGACAGGCTGAGGGGGCTGGGGTTTTTCAGCCTGGAGAACAGACTGCTCCAAGGAGACCTTAGAGCCCTTTCCAGGGCCGAAAGGGGCTTCAACAGAGCTGGGAAAGGACTTTGGACAAGGGCTTGGAGTGATGGGACAAGAGGGAATGGCTTCAAACTAAAAAAAGGAGAGATTTAGCTGAGATATTAGGAAGAAATTATTTCCTGTGAGGGTGGGGAGGCCCTGGCACAGGTTGCCCAGAGAAACTGTGGCTGCCCCAGCCCTGGAAGTGTCCAAGGCCACGTTGGATGCAGCTTGGAGCAACCTGGGCTAGTGGAAGGTGTCCCTGCCCATGGCAGGGGGTAAGAATGAGATAATCTTCAAAGTGCCCTTCAACCCAAGCCATCCTAACAGGGAAACAGTTGAAAATTCAAAACCCAAGCCAGACTGGTTTTATCAGTGTTGCCAGGAAAATGCACTGGTGCTGAAGCAAAGGACTGGACAGATGTGGGTGACCTGGGCCCCTCTTCCAAGAGCAGCCAGCTGCAGTTACAAAATTAGGAGCTTTTGACTTGAAGTTAAGCTTCCTCAGGGTTGAGACTTGCCACAGTCTTTCACAGCAGTCCCATTGTACAGTGCTTTTGGGTCTTGGTGAGTCCATACCCAGATGTTCATTCAACCTTACCCTAATTCTGTGCACAACTTTAAGGCCGTGTAAACCTCCAGGTGGCTCCTCACAGTGTGACACTTATGTCAGATACAGGACCTCAGCTGTCTACTGTGCATTAGGCTTTTATTTTGCACATGTTTCTCATCCATTTCTGTTTTTAAAAAGTAATACTGTGCACTTACAGCTGAAGGCATATGTGAAATTGGAGTTCATGAACTTAAACTGATACAAAAAGTAGGAAGGAAAGTTGAGAATCTGGAGGGTGACAGGGAAGTTGCTGGAGTGAAATTTGGGAAAGCAAGCTAATTCTTGATCTAATGCAGCCAGGAATGAGTGTAGAGGAATCCCCTAACTATGTGTTTTGTGGTTTTCAGAGCAATAAAGATGGCTCATCTTTTAGTTGGAGTATGTCTTAGTAATGTACTTTCGTGTTCATAAAGCTTAAGCTTCCCCAGAATGCTGCAGCCTTGGCATATCTGTGGTTATCATTGGCAAAATCATTAAACTATTTGGGTTGGAAGCGACCTCTACAGCCTCTGTTCCCAAATCTTGCCTAGAGAAGTTCTGGTTTCTGTCCTAGACCAGGCTGCTCAAGGTTTTAGTGCAGTTCTGAAAATCTCCAGCCATGGATCTGTGGTTGAACATTGAAACAGGCTGCAACAAGAGGTTGTGGAGTCTCTATCATTGGAATTATTAAAAACCTGTCCAGACATGGTCCTGTACAACCTGGTCTCACTGACCCTACTTAAGCACAGGGGTTGGACTGGAAGATATGGAGAAGTCCCTGCCAATCCCAGTCAGTCTGTGATCCCATGAGCTTCTCAGAGCCCTGTTCCCAGACTTCACCGCTGCCATGGTAAAATCAGTTTTCATTTTTCAGGTGGGAATTTCTCTTCCTTTTAGCTGCTGTTTCATGTCCTTCTCGCCTCCTCATCTCTATTTTCCCATTCTTAATAGTTAAGAGAAGTCATTCAGGTCCCCCTTGGCCTTCTCCAGGCTGAGCAAGCTCCTTCAGGATCTCCTCATGCATCATGTTTCTTGACTTGGCAGACCCCAAAATCACCTTCTTGGCCCTCCACTGGCCTCACTCAAATTTGTCAACATCTTACTTGTGCAGGAAGACCCACACAACATCCCAGATGTGCCCTCACAAGAGCCACATGGAAAGAAAGAATAATTTTCCACAGCCTTCCCAAAACAGCCAATATTTTACCTGCTCATTTGCTGTCAGCACACCTGTCAAATCTTGCCAACAGTCTAAGATGCAAGATCAAAGGTGGTTGGAGTGAGGTGAAATTAATCTCCATCTACATCTTAAAAGGAATAATTGGTGCTGCACTGGGTCCAGTTTCTCCTTAATCACTTTGTCATCTTTCTGGGTGTGCAGCCCAAAGCAAAATCCTGATGCTGTCCTGTAAAAAATCTGATATATGCAGGAAACTGGGATATAATGTTCCCTCAGATAGAGGGAAATTGCTTCCAGTTACAGGCAAGGCCGTCTGTAAAACATCTGAGGGAGAAGAAAGAGCAATTTATTGAGTTATTTTATTGTTATTGTTATTTCTACTATTACTACCACTTATTTGGCTGTGTCACAGTGTTCATTTATACTCTGCACACCAGAACCACTCATTGTTTTTTAACTGCACCTCACAGTTGTTCCTACAGCCCATTTTGCCTGGGGTGCTTCTGATTTCTGGGTTAAGCTTCCTTGTCCTGCTCCAAAAGAGGGGAGTGTTTGTGAGAGAGAGGGAAGACCTGCAGGGAGGAAATAGCTCAATTTGAGAAAGCCAAACTTTCCAGGTAAAATGAGCTGTTCATATCAGTTCTGATATTTCAGGAGGGAAAACGTTTGGAAGCAATTCAGATTTTTCCAGCTGGGAAGAATAGCTGCTGAGTTCCTGCAGGAATGAGCTCACCAGCACAGGCTTCCTCCAGTGACTTACTGAACACAGGGCCTGTGGAGTGATCAAACCAACCTGAAGAGAAGTCAGAGATACTAAAGGCCAGCAGGTCATGGTACATTTTTTTTTTAGCCAGGGTGGATTTTTTTGTGTTCTCACTGCCTAGGAGGGTTGTTTTTTAACTCAGGGGCTTTATCTACAGGTGGCTGCAAACTCACTGGCTCCATTGCTCAGAGAAGTTAGTTGTCCTCATCCAGAGCTGGAAAAGGAGAATGAAATTAGTTTTGTGGTTTTCTTCCTGAAATCACAGAATCCCAGAATGGTTTTAGTCAGAAGGGACCGTAAAGAGAATTTAGTTTCAGCTCCCCTGCCGTGGGCAGGGACACCTTCCACTAGACCAGGTGGCTCCAAGCCCCATCCAACGTGGCCTTGGACACGTCCAGGGATGGGGCAGCCACAGCTTCTCTGGGCAACCTGTGCCAGGGCCTCACCACCCTCAGAGGGAAGAATTTCTCACTGATATTCAATCTAAATCTACCCTCTTTCAGTTTAAAGCCATTAATCATAAATCAAAGTGATGAGAAGGTCAACTATTTTAAAATTCATTGAATTCATTGAATTTTGAAATGGAAGTAATGCACTCAATATTGCATTATTTACCACATGCAGTGGTTAGGGGGGCCTTGCTGAGAAAAGCTGAAGGCTCTTCCCAACATAGAAAATAGTGTTTACAAGCTTTTTTTCCTGTCTGTCCCCTCAGGAGGAGATGCTGGATCAGCCCACTGGACCAATGTACTAGAGTAGCATTGCAGAAGATAACACAGAAAACAAAACCCCTGAGCTGTTGACAAGCTGAACTTCTGGGGAAGCAGATTCCTCAAAGGGCTGCCTATATGGTCAGGCTTTTGGGGTCACACAAGGTTTTTCTAACACCTGCTGGGGTCATTGGCACATTTCCAACAAGGCCCATACCAACAAGGTATCTAGAGGACTAAAGATGTATTTATTTTCCCCCCCACACCTCCACAAGTTCCTAACACTCATTTCAGGGTCTGCCACCTCCATGCATCAGTTTTAGACCTCAAACTTGTGAGAGAAAGATCATCAAAGATGCCTGCAAAGAAGGTAGACCTTGGCTTCCATGTCACTTCTTTGTTCTTCAAGAGAGAAAAAGTCCAGCCTCAAACACCCCAGATTTCAATGGTATTTCATTCCTGCTGACTACTAACAGGAGAACAGGTTCCTATGGATTTGGTTGGAGCTGGGTTTGTCTGTCATTAAGTCCAGATCTGCCCAGAGGCATCTATGGCACTTACATTGCAGAGCTCGTTTCTGTCACAGCTTATTTATTCAGAGATCGGCCCTGAAAGTAAGGCTGATTAGGAATGGGTTTGAGAACTTATCCATTAGAGAGAGGAATTAAAATGGAATGGTCTGGTGTTCTCAGATGTCTAAATTATATAAAGCTAGAAAATTCTGCAGTCCTTGATGTAGAAATAATGAAAGATTAAGAAATACTTAGGATAGACACTGCAGGGATACATTAACATGAAATATAGAGAACCTGATATTCAGCTGACAAATCTAGAGAGAGCTCCATTGGGTTTTGGGGAGATGCTCCCATCAGCTAAGAGCCAAATCAGGTTTGACAGAGCCTGGGATACAGGGGTTTGTAGCCAGTAGGTGTCTGAGAGGCCACAGTGGTTGATGGATAAAGAATAGACTCAACCCTACACTCATCCATTCCAATCTTGGCTCTTCCAAGAGCAAATTGGGAGATCCTGCACGAACCAATAGTGCTGCAGTTTCTTATCTGTGTAAATCAAAAGATGGTACTCTTTGCTTAAGACTTGTCTTTGAGTTCTCCTGATAAAAAGACAGAATACAAAAACTAAATGACGTTTAGTCCGTTTCCCATACCGTGTGGGTTTCTACAAAGCTTCACTTTGCTCTTTATAAATATTATATTTGTACCTTAAACACTTGCTGTACTTCTAAAATTTATACTAAAGGTGAAAAAAGACTGGAAAATTTTAAGGACTAGAGCTCTTGTAATTAAAAAAACTCCAAAAGATGTAAGATCTTGGACTTCATCAGACTCTCTTCTCGCATCAGACTGTGTATTTTGTGCAGTTCTGGACTTACTGACAGTGCAAAATTGAGATGATATTGAAGAGATCAAATGAGGGTTTGTTTAATTGTTGTTTGGGTATTTTTATTTGTTTGTTTATGGAACCTACAGTTGCTCAGACCATAACCTAAACCCACCATGACATTTCTAAATGCGCTCCAGCAAAATAATCCTCGTGTTGACTTAAAGCCAAACTCAGGTAATCCTAATTAACCCTAATTAGCCCTGTTATCAGAACCACAGAGCACGGCCCTGTGGTGACCCAAGCCCCAATTTTTTCTTTATAGCAGCTTCAACTCAGCTGCCAAGAGTAACTTTAGTTCCCATCTATGAGAGGTGAAATATCAGCCCTCTGCCCTTGGCTTTTTGGCTCCTCAGCTGTGCAGGGAATGGAGCCAAACGTAACAAATGGAAAGATTTGAGCCAGGAAATAAACACAAAACAGACCCTGCTGTTGCTACAGGGGGGAAGAGGAGCTCAGCCATCCCAGCTATGCGTGATGCAATGGCACTGTCAGGGACAGCATCCGACCTGCCTGGGCGGTGTTTTGGAACTGGGATGGATGTCTGTCTGCAGGAGGAGGTTTGTGGGAGTGGACAGAGGCCATCAGCTTCAAAGGACAGCCACCAGTGCCCCCTGTGCCAGCCTTCTCACACCACCACCAAGGAGCTCTGTGCTGTTTAGGGACTGAGAGCTACTCTGATCCCACCATCTGTCCAGAGGGAGTGAGATGGGCCCTCAGCTGCTGGGAGGACTTTGCCTGTAGCTGGTGGTGATGGAACTGGGAATGACCACTGGCAGGACTCAGAGTGGGTGTGGAAATGGTGTTGGAGGAGGGTGTCATTGCTGGCATGGAAGTGTGCCCACAGGGAAAGGAGCTCTGAACCAGCTGGGCCTTGCCAGGGGCAGGTGGCCCTGTCCATGGTGGTGGCGTGTGGAGCTAATTAAGCAGGAGGGTTTTGCTGTTATGGACAGAAACACTGACATGAAAAGTGCCCTTCTGGTGGGAATGAACAGGCCAAAACCCGAAAGATGCCCTGTGTTTTTTTTGTTCTAGAAGATGGTTGTTAATGCTGACACATGCCAGCAGTCATTGTGGCATGGCTTCAGCTGCTCTCCTCTCCTAAGCCACTCTGACCTCCTGCCCTTATCTTATCCCTCTGTTTTCTGTGCATATTTCATCTGGAATCGTTCTTGCAGTATGCCTGCATCCTTTAATAACCCTCTTTTTAATTTTTTATTCCCTATACTTCTCTTATTTCCCCATTGTTCCCCTTCGTAATGCTATTTTTATTGTAGGACTATTGTAACAGCGACTAATTAGAGATGTTGTTGAGGAAAAACATGTACTGGAAGAAATGGGCTCACAATAAAGCTATTGTGGAACTCTTTCCAAGCTCAGAAAGAAGGACCTCGAGTATCTATTCTGACCTAATGATGGTGCTGGATGTCTCATTTTGGCCATAGTTACAGTGCTCAGAGCTCTAGTTCATGGTTGCAGTGGTTCAGAACATGCAAACCAATGTTGGATTCACATGTTCAGTTTGGGGGGGTTGGAACAAGATGATCTTTAAGGTCCCTTCCAACCCCAACCAGTCCTTGATTCTCTGAACCAAACCTTAAGCTTTAACCAAACCAAACCAAAGCTGTTAATCTGCATTTCTGAACTGCAGAAAGATCTGCTCTTTTTCCAAGACTTGCAGTTTCTAGGACTTGCTGATTTTCCAAGATCACCTTTGACAAAAAGTCACTGGGTTGGAGAACCAGCAGTTTACCCAGAAGTCAAAATCCAGACCAAGGTACAGTGTCCTTACCCACAGGGTCTGATAAAAAGGGCCAGTTTACAGCTTTTGAAGGCCATTTCTTCCAGTTTAACATTTCACTGCAGTCAAGCTGATACAAATTATTTCAAGTGCCTGTTCCTTTTACTAAGGGCTTTTGTGTCTGCTCCCTCCTCTGTATAATTATACAGTCACATAAGCTGACATTTATTTATGTAACTTCTATCTCAAGTGGTACTAAAACCAGGATTAAAGGCTGTGCACAATGAGCTTTAGGGGAAGAGCATGGTGTGTGCAGGGTATGGCTCAGAGCTCGCCTAACCCTTGGAGGTTGTTTGTTTTCTTTATCCATATTTTACAGATATTCAGAATTTGAGTTCCAAATACTTCCTGCCATGAGAACTCCTGGTACAGAATAGGCTTGGCTCAGCTGAGGATTTGTCTTCTCCTTGTGGTGGGTGTGGGTGGGCCAGCTGTGTCTAGACCGAAGGAGAGATGAGGGGAGGACTTTCAGGTTTATATAGGAGCAAGGAAATTCTGTAATGTTTGATGGAGAGGAATGTAGAACACAAAATGCATGGAATCACTGGAGTCCTTGCTGTGACTCCAGTGATGTGTCTGTTCTCTTCAGAGTTATTGAGAAGTTTCTATTGATTGTTGGGCTTTCCTTTTTAATTATCCAGAGGCCACATTAAAAATGCCACTGGCTTCAACTTAAATCAGGGAGTTTAGAAACAATATGTTACACAGATTTTTATTTTCTTTGCCTGCTTTTTCCTAAGCCTTGGGGTTGGGTTTGGCTGCTCTTCATTTTCATCTGAGTTTTGCAGGGAATGTCTTCTGAACATATGAAGTCCTTGGGTTTTGAACCATGAATACTTGGGACTATGAAAATTTATGTAGAGCAGGTCCAGAGGAGGCCAAGATGATCCAAGGGCTGGAGCACCTCTGCTATGGAGACAGGCTGGGAGTGCTGGTGTTGTTCAGCCTGGAGAAGAGCAGGTGCCCAAGAGAACTTAGAGCCCCTTCCAGTGCCTAAAGGGGGCTTATTAAAAAGAAAGAGCCCGACTTTTTACACAGGTGGACAAAGGACAATGGTTATAAACTAAAAGATTTAGATTTAGATTAGAAATTAGAAATAAGTTCTTTACTGTGAGAGTGGTGAGGCCCTGGCATGGGTTAGAGAAGCTGTTAGAGGCTGCCCCATCCCTGGAAGTGCTCAAGGCCAGGTTGGACGGGGCTTGGAGCAACCTGGGCTAGTGGAAGGTGTCCCTGCCCGTGGCAGGGGGTTAGAACAGGATGCTCTTTGAGGTCCCTTCCAACCCAAACCCTGTATTTAAGGACAGCAGAATTCAGTTATCATGGTATAACTCTTTTTTTTTTTACTGTCCCTAGATCTGGACTGTATCTACAGATCTGAAACTTTTTCTGTTAAAAAAATAAAAATAAAAATTCAAAAAACAACTGAGAAAGGAGGTCACAAACACTTTTAATTTCCCAAGAAGTGTTTCTACTCTCATGAGAGGGAGTGTGTAAGCCCTGAGTTCCACAAAGCTGTGAGACAAAACTGTTCACAGTGAAAGGAGCAGAATAACTCATCCATAAATTCAAGTGGTGAGCTTCAGATATTTCTTGAAATGTATTTCTTGACTATGAGTTCACACATTTGTGCTCACTTGAGCTTGCAACGTTGGTGTGAAGTGAGTAGCCTTGGGATTACTGCAGAGCTAAGCAGAGACATTTATAGATGAAAGATTCCTTCCAAATGCAGTTACTTGCCGTATTCTGTATAGTATTCTGGTTACTGGGTGATGAACAGGCTATACAATTATATGGATAGATAAACAAAATTGTGTTTGTGTTGAGGTGGGTAAGTGGCTGAGCAGCTGAGAACATTTTTTATTCAACCCCAGTAGCTCCACTGCAGCTCACAGCTCACTGCCACAGCCCCTGTGTCACATCTTTGAAAGTGGATTAAGCCCAAACAATTGGAAATGTTTGGGCATTTTGTCTTTTCTGGATTCAGTGGGTTGTGTCATAGCATTTTTGAGAACTCAGCAAGTAACTAATTTTAGATGTTTAAGTATCAAATAATCCAGTTAACTACATGCCAGCTTTATTGGATTTCCAGCCCGGGGCAGAATTATGGAAAAGCTGATATGGGATTTGATTAGTGAAGACACAATGCAATTATGCTGTGTGTCAGTGTGCCTTTAGTGAACATAGGTCTGTTGGATATTTGATCAAGGGAACTTGGAAAGCTTTGTGCATAAATACACTAAAGCATCTTTCAAATGCTTTTAATTAATATTGACAAACATTTTGGACAATAATGGGCAATAGATCATATGAATAGATATTCTTGTCTGTAGAAACAGTTTCAAATGATTAAGAACAAGGGCGACACCATTCCTGTAGCTAATGAAATGACTTTTTGAGATGCTTTAGTGGCATTTTACAAGATTGGCACTGAGCCCAGCACTATCAACAGTGTCATTAATGATCCAAAAGTAAATATGCAATCACGGCCGATAAAATTTGTGGGTGTCAAAATGATGAAGCAGCTATAAATAATAATGAAGACAAGACATTTAGAGAGGGCAATTTTGACTGCTTGTCAGGGAGGCCTGTGCAAATGGTCTTTTTATTGCAGGCAAATGCAATCTGCTGCCTCTGAGAATGCAGGTAATTCTCAGAGAATAGATGAGAGCGTTTGGAAAACACCGACTCTGGAGACGATCCCGTGGGTGTAAATCTGAGCAATTCAGTCTGCCCTGGTAGCACAGACTGGGAATTGTTTGTGTGGTTTGGAGGGGGGTGTCTGATAAACCTTTCAGGTGTTTTGGGAGAGGAGCAATTGAGTAAAAAAACACCTTAACTGAGAGCACTGGTCAGACCTACGCTGGTATCTTTTGATGTCGGGATGTGGATAAACTAATTAAGGAGGAGAAGCAATACATAAAATTCTTTGAGTGCTGGGGAAACCACTTTTGATAAGTGATTTAATGAGCTCAGACTCTTCAGCTTGTCAGAAAGATGATTGAGAGGTGACTTGATTGCACCTCAGAAGTACATGTTCCACAAGAAAGGGCAAAGTAGTTAAGAAGTTGTTTAAACTAACAGCAAAACAGCAAGAACCAATGCTGGATGGCAAAGGAAAACTCAGGCAGCAAGGATCCTGTTTTTTACCCCAGAAGAAGTAGTCATTGCAGCCAAAGAGATGAGGGACTAAACTCTTGATGTCTCAAAACAAACTCCAGATACTCCCTGTGAGAAATGCTGTTCCCAGGAGTTGCTGGGCTTTGACCCAGGGTAGCAGTGAAATGACATGCTCAGAAGTGATGGGTGACAAACCCTTCCTTCTGTTCACACTGACAGAGCCTTTGCACTTCAAGCCCTGCTCGAAGTCCTGGCCCAGGATCACAAAGCAACAGGAGTGTTTTGGGCAATTCACCACTGCTGGAGCAGTACCTTGTACAAAGAGTTTCCACAGTTCATTAAAATTGCTTAGAGGGGGGCAGCAACAGTTACATGATCACAATTCACCCTGTGACATCCTAAACCAGCTTCCAAACCTATAGAGGAGGAAAGCCATGTGTCAAGCACCTGCCCACGTGGAGCAAGCCAGACCTGTAACCCCCCTTGGCTCCATCATGCCTGGATGCACCCTTTGGAAGGCTGCTTTTAGGAGGAACACCACAGCCCTGGCCTGTGGACACCTTTCTTCTGCACATGTCCCATCCAGGTGCTCTCTCATCAGTTTGGTGTTTATGTGCTGCTTAATGCTTCTCTCCAGGCAGAGAGGCTTTTAGACAGTATTTCATTTCATATATCTGTGTAAAAGGATTCTTTTTATAGCTAAAGCTGCTCAGCTTCACAGCAGTGCCAAGCTCCATCCTTCTATTTCATTACTCATTCCCCCGAGCTCGGATATAAAACCTGCCTGTTAGTTGCTCTTAATGCAGTCACAGTCTGTTGCACTGTGTTAACTTGTGAATGCATTGTCTGGCAGACCCATTTTTGTGCTGAAAGAAGAGAGGAAGGAGTGAGGAAAGGAAGGGAGAAAATAGTGTTAACAGCAGCAGCAGGATGGGAGTGTCAGAAATAAGCAGCACTCGGGCTTTTGGCAAACCTCCCCCAGCTGGGGTTCAGGTCAGAGACTTTTCAGTCACTCTGGTGGCCTTTGGATGAGACTTTTTGTACTGAGATTGAGTCCTAAATTCTTGCAGGTAAATCATGTATTTGGAGACATCCACTCAAGGGCACATCTGCTCCCCTGGAAGACCACTGGGAATGTCACCCTGTGTCAAGTGTAACCCACTCCAGGTCATGGAATCTGATGGGACCGAAGTTGAAAGGGACCAACAGGGATCATTGAGTCCAACTCCTGGCCCTGCACAGTTCAACCCCCAGAATCTCACCATGTACCTGAGAGTGTTGTCCAAACACTTCTTGAACTCTGGCAGGCTTGGTGCTGCGACCACTTCCCCTGTGACCTCTTCCCCTGTTCCAGTGCCCAACCACCAAAGGTGAGGAACCTTTTCCTAATATCCAACATAAACCTCCCACATGGCTTCATGCCATTTCCTGAGGTCCTATTACTGGTTAGGGAAAGAAGAGATCAGTGCCTGCCCCTCTGCTTCCCCTCATGAGGAAGTTGTAGACAGCGGTGAGGATCAAGGTCTTAAACATGAGTTTGGAGAGAATTACAGGGACATCCTTGATGATGCCTGTTTCTTCCCATCCAGGGAGTCAGTTGATGCCATTGTGTCATCACCTTCATCTTCCCCATCAGCTCTCCTCCTCTTGGTCTTAGAGGACAAGTTTTCCTTAGTTGGGAAGAAGCCAGTGAGGTGATACCACAGCCTTGGGTGGAGAGAAGGGGAATGGGGAGGGTAGGAAAACAGCAGATCCAGGAGGTTTGGGAGGAGCCAGAGAGAAGGACCACAGCTGGGAATGTTCAGGAGCCTCACAGTATGTGAAGTGTCTGTCACAGTCACCTTCATGTGTGGAGGTAAGAGGAGAGTAAAAGTTCAGAAAAGGCCAATCATTCCCTCCATCCCCCAAGGAGATGCTGGGGCATGTGTTTACAGCTTAAAAAGAGGATGGAGGAAATGGAAAAAGCTCTGAGTGGTTTCAGTGAATCAGGCCCAAAGGCAGTTTTAGAGAGGCATCAGATGCAAGGACTTCAAAAGGAGCATTTAGGAGGGGCACATTAGGCCCAGCTTTGGCCCCAAGCGCTTTGCAGTGTGATCCAGCAGCTTTATTGCCTCTATAGGCTCACAGGCAAGGCTGGATATTGTTATAACCCAGCACAGGGTGGACTTTTATGGGCACCTTGTTGGGAAGGGGCCAGTTCTCCCAGAATGGATCCAAAACAATGAGTCCCTTCGGCAAAAACTTGGCTCTTACTACTCTGTTTTTTTTTATTGGTTTCCTAAAATACTGAGCACTTCAGAGCAGAAACAGATGGGCAAAGATGCCCATCACTACAAGCTCTCATTTTAATGTTAAATATAATGCACATTTTGGAGAATGAGTAGGATAGACAGGTTGGAAGTTTGCAAAGGACATTCTTTGCAGGAACATAACAACATCTGTGTGCCTTTGCTGCTATATCATTTTATCCTTTTAACTACCTGGTTTGTCTTTTTTTAATTTACTTTAAGCCAGAAACTACAGGATTTTACATTGAAGGCTTAAAGGTCAGAGAACTACTAACAGACAAAGCTAATTTATACCCTATAAATATGACCTTAAAATGGGAGCTCTGAAACAGGATGCAGTTTAGCCTTTAGGTGCTTAATTTTCCCCAGAAATCTTTCTAAAGCTGGAATGGTTATAAGGTATTACCAAGGTTCATGACCTTTCCTGAGAAATCTGCATCCAATTTGAAGCAAACCTGCACTGTTCAACAGGTTTTCAAGAAACTGGAGCACAGCTCAACAGAAAGTTCATTGATTCTTACTAACAGTCCCCAAAAGGGAACCTATCTCTAAAGGAAATTCTAGTAAACTTTTTGTGCTAAAAATCAAAGAAAATGGCAACGTCGAAACCGGGTGAGTATAACTATAACTTACATGTTCCAGACTTCCTGCTTTTAACTTTGGGATCCAAAGGTTTTTAGTGAAGTTTGAATATTTCATATTATTACTTATTAGTCCACTGCAGTAACATGTCTTTAAAAGTTCAGGCAAACTATATTCCTATTCTGGGCAATACAGAGAGTTGACAACAATTTCCAGATGGTTCAAGGCAAAAGATCTGGCATTTCCTCTGTCGAGATAGAGGACACACAGAGATGAAGTGAAGTCTCACAGGATCTCACAGAAAAACCTGAGTTAGATTTGGGAATTATCTCCTAGTCTGGTGTGTTAAATCCACCGGGTTGTTGTCATCTTGAGTGTTTGCAGGAAGGCCAACACGTAGGTTTGTTGTCACTGCCTACAATGTGGGAAGTCTGACATTTTCAGGAAGGGTTGGGCTTAATTCTCACCTGGTGTAGGTAGATCAAACATTTCTGATGGTACAGCAGCCACAGACTAAGCATCAGCAAATCCACAGGGGTAATAAGACCTCGAATTCCACTCAGTCAAAAAGCCCAAGAAGAAACTCAGGGCATCTCCAATGAAACCTGGGCTGGATCGTGGCCCCATCACACCTTGAGTGTCTTTGTTTGCTAAAGCAAAGGCATCAAGATGTCACACAGGATCAGTGATGGGGCAGGATTAGCCACATTCAGGCATCTCATCCATGACTGCTCCTTGCTGAATCACCGGCTGGTGCCAGTGGATGCTGCAATTCCAAGTGCTTGAAGCTGTCAGAGCACTCAACAGTGCTGAGATACTTCAAGGACTGATCAGTTGGGACTCTTCTCGTTAATTGGTTTTGCACTGTGTTTTTAAACAGCTCTTTGCCTGGTCCTGGCTCTTTTCCCTCTGAGGTGGAAGTTCAGCTCTCACAGACAAACACAGCAGCCTTGTCCTCTTACACAGTGCTCTTGTGTCTCTCAGCAATGTTAGAGATTGGCAGGCAGCTACAAAAACAGAGTTCTTGACTTCACACCAGCAAAGCAGGCAGCCTCTGATGGCTTTGTTCTGTTCCTGGCCCTTCCAGGAGTGCTGTGCCTGAAGGCTGCAGCAGAACCTTTCCCCGTTACGATATGACAGGCCAAGCTCCAGAATCCATAATAATGCTGCAAAGGATGTCAGAGAGTCACAGAATCATAGAATGGGTTGGGTTGGAAGGGACCTTAAAGATCATCTAGTCCCAACCCTCCTGCCATGGTTTGGCAGGTCAGCTGGTCAGATTTAAAGATCTAATTTAGGGTGAGCTGAGCAGGTCTGCAGGCTGCAGTGAGAGCAACTCCACTACAGTCAATACAACCAGAGCCCAGCTTTGAGTTGGTGCAACCTGACTGGCATCAAAAATCTTTAGGAGTGAAGTGGCAATAAACAGGAACTGGATCAAGCACCTGTCTCTAATCTACATGCCTAATATCCTTTCATCCTAAAGTAAATCTCCTTAAGGGATTTCAAGGGACTGAGTAAGGACCAATTGAGGATCAGGGCTGCCTTTTAGGAGTTGTACAATCAACACATGGGAAATTCAATCTGAACTCACTTGGTGCTTCTGGTCCAGCTCTCATACAAGTGGCCATTTGCAAAACATCACCTTCCACTTAGAGGGGGAAAGTGAGATGTGAGTGAGGCAGTTCTGTGCTTATCCAGGTGAAAACTTGAGCATCTAAACAGTGACAGTGAGCTGAACTGCACTTGGTTCAGGGATTGATTTTTTCACGTCTCAGCACTGCACACAAAAATTGATGCTGTGCTCTTTCTCACCCACTGTGTGCCAAAACTCTGTGAAAACACTGGCAGTAGGAAGGAGCTAAGCAGTGCCCTATAACATCCCTTACAGTGCTCTTTGATGGTTACCTGGTACGATGCTGGCTTTGTCCCTGGACTGAAGGGGCTGTGCAGTGCTTTGTTCATGATCTAAAAGCTGTTCCTCTCTCATATACTCTTCCATTTGTATTATTTAGTTGGTTTCTTACCATTTCAGCAGCAGTCGTGGTGTTATTGGAATGTATAATGGAATCCTTGAAGCTTAGGCAAAACTGGGAGAGGTGAGGTCTTGGAAGTGAAGCCTTGAAATCTGTGGGTCTCTCCTTGATCAGCAGCTTCCCAAAAGATAGAGATGCATTTTGCCATCATAAATACATCCATTCCAAGAGCTTACCCTGTGACTTTTCCTCACTGTGTGTTTTCCTGTGACATTTAGTAGCTTACAGTGTCCTTGTATATGGTAATGGTGGCTTCAGTCTGTCATTGCAGCTGACAGTCCACCTTCCAAGGAGGATGAGGCAAAATGCAAGTCACCCTTACACCCAGAGCTTTGATAAAGTGAAACTCGTGTAATGTGTACAGGACATGGAAGAAATCAGCTTTGCTTGAAAGGAAAGAGAAAGACTGGAAGTTTTAACACCATGGATAAAGTGCTAATGGGGAGAGAGAGACTCATACACCGTGAGCTGGTATTTCTATTAGTCCCAGGATTTTTAGATCTGACAGATGTTGAGGTATATCAGTGTAACAGACCTTTGGTATGGAGAATATTTCAGGAAGGAGTAAGAAAACACTACTTGAGCTGGAGAAATTGTGAATTCACACCCAACACCCCTTTTTGTAGCACTCCTCATTTTCACAAGAGATATGTGATACTGAGGTGTCCTGCCAAAGAACATTCCCAAAGAAATTCAGCCATTTGCTCACTTTTGACCTGACAGGGACATTTTTTTGTGGTTCATGTAAGTACAAAATGCTGTTTTCCTGCAAGAGACACCTGGGAGAAAAAAGACAAGTTGTTTTCAAGGAGCTTATGACAAGTGGATTTCCCACCTGGGTAACTACAGTGTAATTGTGTGTTGGATGCCAGAGAAACAAAAGATTTGCACTTAAAGGTATTATCTTGAGGGATTAGTGCATCCAAACTGAGGCTGGAGGCACTGTGGCCTTCTGGAATTAACACACAAAGTGACAAATGGTGACCTGATCCCATTTGTTCTTTTTCCCTTTATTATTCCACGGACCTGACCAACAGATAAGCAAGTACTGATTTAATCCAGCACTCATTATGCCTGAAATCTGTGCATTATAGAGGCATGAAAAGATGCCATATGTGTCCTTCCTGACTTTGTGACCCCTCTGAAGCTCTCTGCTTTGCACGTGCATCTTTCAGTCAATTTATTACAATCACATTTTATAGATGTGGAACCCAACGTGAGATCAAAGAGCTTGAACAAACTGTCTTGTGTTGATTCTGGTAACAGAGAAACTGCAAATGTATCACAAAAGGTGTGGGTCAGTACCACCTCGAAGTGTTTGCAATGAAGAAATCACTCAACAAACACATAATGATGGAGCTTGAATGGAACTAGAAATTAGAGGTCCATCAAAACTGAATTGCTGTTGTTAATATTAATTTTGGAATAGACCAGGCTGGATGGGGCCCTGAGCAACCTGGTCTAGTGGAAGACCACACCGTAGCAGGGGGATTGGAACTAGATGATTTTTAAGGTCCCTTTCAACCATTCTGTGATTCTGTAGAATCAAAAATCTGGTTTTGTTGGAATTATGAGTTTACCATGGATACTGACACAAACTACTGAATTCTGAATTCTTTTGGGATCATGTTGTCTCTGTTACAGAGGTCTTGCCGTGGCCATCCCCATTCTGGCAGTGGTCACAGGTGCTTCAGAGCTGTCTCAAACCCGTGTCCAAAACAGAAGAGGTCAAGGCAAGCTCCACACCTTGCTGTGTCCACTAATCCAAAAAGCTTCAGCCAGCTGGAAAAAAGGGAGGTAGTGATGGGCAGACAGCTCCTGAAATCCAGTTTTTGCCCTTTATAAGATGATGAAATTCACTCTCGTTAGAGCCATTTTGTGTATTCTGCATGGCACTGATTGTTTCTCCATGGAAACCCGGATTGTCCAGCTAACGAGTGATCCCTGCATCTTGTTATCTTGCTGCATGGCCTTTCCAGAGGTGTTCAACCCTCTCTCTAATAAGGTTTTTAAGAGCAAGACCTCATGTTTTCTCCTAAAGGAGGTACCATGAACCCACACTGCAGATGGGCTGCCCTACCCAGTGCCATGATTTGCAGCTTTGGCCTCGGGTCCACGTAGAGAAAAGGACTGAATTTCACCTGAGTCAGGTGGAAATGAGCTGCCCAGCTCAAAATGTGGGTACAAGGTAAAGTGACATCAAAGTGAATTTCTGCTGCAGTTTAAATCCCCAATTTGGATGCACTCTGACTGTTTACAAGCACACAGTAAGTGGGCTGATGCCAAGAGGTGATAATGAGTGTGCCCACTCTGCTGAAGGTGGCTTGTTACCCATAATATGTGTGTTTTAAACCTGAGACAATATTAGTTAAGCTAAGTATGTTGATTCGGTGGAATTTGGTATCCAGCAGAAGTGTATATCTTCAATGAAGCACTTCAAAAATAAATTAACAGCTTTTCTCTGACTCTCACACTGACATTTCCTGCTCAGTAACAGCAAACTCCAAACAATAACATTCTGTTTTGTCAGAGTGAAATACCTGGCACCAGTGCAGCCTGAAAAGACATTTTAAAATGTTTCCCTTAGGATGAAAATTCTAATTTTCAGCTATCTCATCCATAGTTTTTTAATAATAACTTGCATGAAAATTAGAATGTTGCAACAAGCCCCACATACAAAATCTCGGTTTACCTGGTGACCATGAATTTATTTGAATGCCACGATGGAATCTGATTTTTATTAGTCACTCTGTGGAGAATATGATAAATGCCGAAGTCTGGCCAAGTTCTGTTAGAGCTGATGGGCTTATCTCTACTTAGTCTGATCAGTGTCTTCAATGTGCTGCAGAGATGCACAGAATTAGAGGCTCTGACCTAATTTGGTCTATTCCAGCTGGGCTGCACTTAACATGCATTTGAGCTCAGGGAAAGATTTAACAAGTTATCAGAGTGTCAATTAGAGATAGTGTTGCAATACCTATTTCCATCCTTTTGGACTAAAATGTTGTGAGATTTGCACAACTCTCAACCTCAATTCAGCTCGGAGTGAAAACTCACAATCTGCTTCGGGGCCCAGATGCTTCCCCTGCCTTTGGCACCGTGAATTCCTTCTGCTGCTTAAAATACTTCCCATGTTCCCACAGACACTTGCAACTTGCTGAAAGTTTGTCGAAATCTGAGCATCCCAGAATGCTCAGATAGTCCTTAAATAATCCCTCTTTAACCCAAAGAGCAGATTTCCGTGAGCTCCAGAGGACTCCAGGGCACAATTCAATTGCCTGAACAGAGGCATCTGATGCCACAACCCTCCATGGGGATCTGTGGGTGGCTCCAGAGAGGAGACAGGATTTAGGAGAAGCAGCAGAGGCTCCAGAGGCTGGGCAGGATCCACCCACAGTGCCTGAGATTACAATGGGTGCTGAGATGTCTAGGCGGCTGAACTGGGAGTTGAATGGGGCTGTGCATTTCAGTTCTTGCCACATTTGCTTGTTAAAACATTTTCTTAAAGGTCCTTTCCCTCCCATCTCATCTTTTCTCTTCATTTGTTCATGCAGAGCTGGTGCAGCCAAAGTTTCTTTCATGCATCCTGTAAGGGTGAGATTTATTTTCAGAGCCTGTAACTAGATCTGGCTGGGAACAAAGATGCTTGGGAGCAGCTTTACACTGAAGGGTTTTTTCAGGTTTGTTTTTGGTTTTGTTTTCTTAAATTGTCAGTTGGATCAAACCAAACCCCAGAATGGGGATATATGATGGTTAAAAATTGACAAACATGGTTTTCACTCGTAATTGTGGGACTCGTGTAATTCTCTGGAAGTTCAGAACAAGTGAGGTGTCAGCTCTTCCACCTATTCTAGCTCACCCAGCTAGTTTGCCTGATTTCTTTTATATGTTGTGATAGTTAATTAGAGGCAGAGAGACTCTTCCAGAGGATGATTAATTTTTCCCCCTCTCATTTTAGCATCAGCTGAACCCTTCCTTGGTTTCCATTGCCTGGGAAGCTCATTTGAGCCAGAGTCTAAACTTAGGGTAAAGAAATGTCCTCTAAGTGACTTGATCAGGGTTTTCCAGGGGGTCAGTGGCAGAGGAAGGAGTGAAACTTGTGTCTCCTGCAACCCAATGTACTTTATCATCCCTTTGGCTTGAAATCAGCCTAACTTGTACATACAGCATGATCAAGACTCTAAGAGATATCTTTCCCATGGCTATTTTTGTCTGGGGAGTGAAAATCAGACAAGAGGTGTGTGGGGGGATTAGTTAGTTGATTAATTAATTGATGTAAAGTGCCAGGATCATGTAATGGAAACAAGTCAGTGGCAAAACAAAGAGGGGGATTCCATTCAGGATTGGAGTCTGATTCTAGGTGATAACAACATCTGGGTAAAAGATAACTAATCAAATACAAGGCAGTTTCAGTTCATTAATAATGGATGTGCACTCTCCAAAACACGCTGTCATGGGAAAATTAACAAATATGAAAACAAACTCATCAGGAGTGTTGCTGTAATTGAGTAAAGGATCCTGTTGTTAATCTCAAACACATAACTAATTCAGAAAGCACGAGTCATAGTCAGGCACTGCAGAAGATGTGATTAGCACAGATATTTGTGCACTCAGACTCATTGCTGGGCTGAGTCTTTCCATTTAAACAGGCTGAGTTATCACCTCGTTCCTCAAAGGTAACATTCACACCCTCTAAACCACGGCTGCTTAAGCAAGAGTCGATGTTAAGGTGATTCATCAATGTTCATCAAAGGAAAAGGGATCCTTTTTATGACTTGCTACCTTTTTCCCAGGCTGGCCCTACAGCCCAGCTCAACTTGTCAAGGGTTGGATATGGGATAACAGTGAATTCCCTTTTCACTCATAAAACTCTAGGCTCGATTTCCAAAGTGATTTACATGGAATCATAGAATCATAGGATAGTTTGGGTTAGAAGGGACCTTAAAGAGCATCCACTTCCAGTCCCCTGCCATAGGCAGGGACATCTTCCACTAGACCAGGTTGCTCAGAACCCCATCCTTGGACACTTCCAGGGAAGGAGCATCCACATCTTCTCTGGGCAACCTGTGTCAGTGGCTCACCACCCTAATTTCTTCCTAATATCTTATCTAAACCTGCCCTCTTTCAGTTTAAAGCCATTCCCTCTTGTCCTATCCCTGGGACTTACATTCCTGGGACCCGAGCAGTGTGAGGTGTGCAGGCAGGCTGGGTGACTCACTCCCACTGAAATCCATTGCAGTCCCATGAAGGGTTTGCAAACTCTGCCCTGGCACTGTCTGTGTCACCCAGCACTGCCACTGAGAGGTTCAGCCCCTGGTTTGCCTCCAGGCTCCCACACCTCTCCTTCTGACCATTCCCAGGGCCACCCTATGTTTTAAAAATGCAGGAACTGGGCCAAAATCCCTACCAGGGGAGGAGTTTTTGGACCTGTATCCCATCACCTCTCACAGTAGGACAAGCTAGGTGGCATGGCCATGCCTGGTGCAGCACTTCTGTGCCTCTGGTTGCAGTTGTGTCACTGTGCAGCCAAAACCCATCACTCCACAGGACTAAATTGTATTTCTCCAGCCATGGCACTGCCGTGGGAAACAAGCCTCTAACACCTGGTAGATTTTAAAGTGATCAGCTCACTGCCCTATATTCCTCAGTGCCTAGGTTTGGGAGTGATACTGTGAGGTGAGCCAGTAAGAGCTACCCTGGAGGAAGAGGGGCTCTGTTTCGTGCTTAAATTACTAATTAAATTACTGCTATTCCTTCAGGCTTAAATATCTAGAGTCAAAGAATCATTAATGTTGGAAAAGACCTCCAAGATCATCAAGTCCTTCCTTTTGCAATCTCTCTCTTCCCAGTCCTATAGAGAGAGTTACAATACTGTGGGTTCCATTGGAGAAAGTGAACTGTGAACTAGTCTGGAAGTTGCTTGGGAGGTGTTGCCCTGAACATTTGTAGGTTCCTGGATGGATTTTTCCAAGTTGTCTTTCTCTGACTTGAAGTTCTACAGAGGCTTTGCACAGTCAGTAACCAAGATTTAATCATGTCCAGTACAAATTCCCACCACTTGTAACCAAGAATGACCTAATTGCAGTTCAAGGCCATCAGGCAGAGTCCTGTCCAGATGAAAAAGAGCAAAAAGTCTTAAAAAATGCCTTGATAAGGTCAAATTTTTGGCTGCTGGAAATTAGCACAGCATGATTATTACTTACATGCTTCGAGTGTCAAATACCAACTGAGACCTGATCCTTTAGCTGGAGGCTCCCTGTTCTGGCTTTCTCTGGCTATTAGCAGTTTGAGTGGGAAGCTGAGCAAAGCCAGCTAATGAAGGCATCTCTCTCTAGAGGGGGTGATGCCTTTCTGCTGAAAGAAACGTGTTCCTGTGCACAGAGATACCCACCCTTATTGCTTCCTGATGTCCAGGTGAAATGGGTTCACCTGCCCCCGGGGCAGGCAGTTTCCTGAGCCACTCATGCATTTGCAAATGCTTCAGGTGCAGGGACAGCAATAAAATGCAGCCAGGAGCATTCCCTGGGAAGGAAATGAGCTGCCACCACCCCTGCGTGCTCTGCATGCAGTGGGACACCTGGACAGATCCGTGTCCCCAGTGAGGGGACAGTGCTTCCCTAGGGATTTATTTATTTTTTTTTAATGTTGGAATATGTTGAATCAGAAACAGAAGACCTTTTTATTTGCACAGCCCTTGACCTTGTGATATCTTCCCATTAACCTTATTTTTTCATGATCCTGAATCGACCTGTGTGGAAAGATCCAGAAATTGTCCACTGCCAGTGTCTGCAGCTCCAAACTGCCTCACCTCCTGCACAGGGCAAATCTGAGCCACACCATTGAATCTGAGATACAACGTGGTCTTAATTTCCCAGTTCATCTTATTGATTTCAACTTAATTAAGGAGATCAGTAAATCATGCCATTGGATGCAAAAATGCTAATACATGTAATCTACTGGTTTTCAGATATTAACCCGTAGGGACAGCTAAAAATCCCAAATAACTGCTCTATTCACCTGAAATTGCTCCTCCAATCTCGCAATGACCTTGCAGTGTGTTTTCTCCTCATCCCTGCTCTGTGCTGGTGTTGTTCACCTGCTCTTACAGTGTATTTGGGAAGAAATCAAACGTTTTATGGGCAAAGAACCAGGCATCCTGTAATAATATTTCCTGTTGAGTGGGAAAGGCTGCAGCAATATGCAATGGAAGGTGTCTGAAAGGAGGGAAATACCAGCTGGTTATCATCACAATTAATGTACCACTGGGACCACAATAATTAAGAGGTACCATACAACAACACAGCCCTGTCATCAAATGGCTTCTGGTTTAATTTCATAAGTGGTTCCACTTTGTCCCTTTCGTGGAGTGGCTCAGAAAATTTAGGAAGGGTTTACATAATCATTTCTTCTCTCTCATTCACACTCCCTCTGCTAGTAATGCAACTCTGAAGTGGGCCAGAAGAGAATGACTGGAGGTCTCATTTTTTATCGATTTATTTTATTTATTCCCACTGCTTAGCCTCCAAAGCTCCTATTGTATCATAGAAATATGTTCCAGATTGCTTTTTTGTTCAAGGGTTGACTATTTTTTGGTTGCATTGGACTGTTCTTGTGTGGGCCTTTGCAATCTTTGATTTGTGGTTCGATTTGTGATCCAATATTGCAGATAATGAGTCCTGCTCACACCATGACATGGCAATGGTTGTAATATTGTTAAAATATCCTCAAACCCCTCCCAGTTTTCCTGAGTTGACTCAGTCATTGAAATCACCTTTTGTTTACATGCTTCCCCTGTAACAAAGAAAAGACCAGGGTGACCATAAAGCTGCCAGCTCCAGTTATTCAACCCTGTCCATCTTCCACAGAAGGGGTTAGTTCCTTTCTTAAATATATTTTTACTATGTTTTTTTTTTTACATCCATGAAGCCTGGCTTGTACTTTTGAGCTGCCACATTGAAGAGAACAAAAGTTAAAGAAGTGACCTGTTATTTGTGGTTGCACAAACTTCTTCTGGCCTCCCCCGGACACCTGCACTCCGACCTTGGCTCTCTCCTGTAGCACTGCCCGATGATCAGCATCAATGTTCATCTCTCTGTAGGCTTTTGGGCCTGGAGAATTTTTGTTCAATGGCCTTAAAATAGTCGTGAAATGGATTTTTGGTCGTTACAGCCCCAAAGCACTCTTAGGTCACCAGACACAGCAGGTACATGAACAGCTTCTGTAGGGTTTTCCCACTGCAAGGGGTTCCACATGCCAGGCTCCTCTTCAGCCTCGAGCTCTTGGGCTGCACAGAGAAAAACTCGGGGAATTTGGCCTGTTAACGTTAAGGCATCTTTAAAATGCATGACTGCTCAGTTATTTGATTTTCCATGATTTCTGCTGAGCTCACAGAGGCCACAGAGCAGCTTTGGTGGCCACGTCTTCTCATGGTCTTTGTGGTGCCTCAGAGGGAATAACAGCAGTAGGTCTATAAGGAAGCTGTGAAAACTTCCTTCAGCTCGGCAGCTTCCCTGAAATTCTGCTTTCTAGCAGTCATCTCAAGGGAAGGGAGATTACTTTTGGTGACTCACTGAGAGGAGACTATCAAGAAGTCCCATGAAATGGTCTTTGAAGAGCTGGGAGCATCCAACAGCTGCAATGGAAAACGAGCGCGTTTAGCTTTGATGTGTTTGATGCAGGACCAGTAATTTCATTTTTGGCATTATTGTGGCAGCAAAACACGTATTAACAGGCCATAATTTATTTTAAAAAGGAGAACAAGAATCTTTACTGTCTTCCTGGTAATGCAATTGGCCTGTTCCATGATCATCTATCAGGCACGACAGCATCTCCTATTTCTATGCAGATTTGTTATTTAAGAGAATTTTCTGTAGGTGCAGAAGGGGATGGAGTGTTCTTTCTTTTAGTGTACACCTATAATTTATTTAGATCAGAGCTTCCCTGCAGGGAAGTAAAAATAAAATCTTTGTTTCTCCTCTGTGACAAGAACAGAGTTTGCAAAGACAGTCTCGTTTCTTGTCTCCTTAGAGACAGAGTTGGCAGAGTGGGACCTTCTGTGCCCCTCTGAACATCACTGAAATTACCACATGGTAAGACTTTGATCAGTAGAGCCATAACCAGGGTTTAGAAGCATTTTCTATGGACCTAAATATTAACAAAGGCTATTCCAGTTTCTGACATTCCTCTCCCTTAGGAGGGATGGTGAGGAGCAGGCAGAAGGCTTAGGGACCATTTAGAATTGTAGAATCATTAGGGTTGGAAAAGACCTCCAAGATCATTGGGTCCAACCATTAACCCAGCACCACCATGTTCACCACTAAACCATGTCCACAGGTGCCACATCCACATGTTTTAAACACTTCCATGGGTGGTGACTCCACCACTGCTCTGGGCAGTCTGTTCCAACGCTTGACAACCCTTTCAGTAAAGAAATTTCTCCCTGCTTTAAGAACTGTCCCCAGATCCTGCTCACTCAGGCTCAATTACCAAGCTAAATTCCCATAAAGCCTGACAAGACTTCACTAATTTTCTCTCCCGCTTTTCACTTTCCCGGTGTCCCTGCACAAAGACACGGAGCAAAATCTTTGTGCAATGAGTGGCAAAATTCCCACTGACTCCAGTGGGGCCAGGATTTCATGTTAGACCTAATATTGCCTCTAATTTCCCCTCTCATTAAATTTAGTGGGCTGAACTGTTCTCAGTGGTGTATTGAGAAAGAATAGTTCTTTCCACTGCAGGAAATGGCAAGTTCAGTCCTACGTCCTGCACTATTTATAGGAGACCCACATCCTCTGTCCTGCCCGTGGAGCTCCTTTAATGCTGGTGAACTCCTGTGACTTCTTACCAATGGGAATCTCTTTCCACTTTGTCCTCAAGCTGCTGGAAAGGATTAGCCCATAACTAAATTTCTTCAGTAAAAGGCTTTCTTTATTGTATAAAAGAAATCTACCTTTTTGAGAATGGATCACTTTGCTGCTCCTCTACCATGAACCTACAGATACTAAATCAGAATAATCATGCAGTGAGGTACACACATATTTTTTGCCAACACAAAGCAAATTAACATGTTTAATTTTCTTTTGTGGCACCCAGTTGGGCTGGTTGATGTTATCTGGGAACCCTACCCAGAGGTAGGGTGTAAGACATTTTGTGTCTGTCAAATAAAAAATACCTAAAAACAAACTCATCCCCTTCTGTTTTCTGTATCTGAGCTCCTGAAGAGAATGTGTTCAGAGTAAGCATCCAGAAATCTGACAAAGAACACAAGAAGCCTGAGTACTAACCTCTGAAAACAGGGGAATTCTGCAGGTTTCTTCCTACGTTGCTTTCCCCTCCAGCAGATAAAATATTTATTGCTCAGCAATTGCAGAGAGGGTAAGTGTTTTGCATCCCTAACTTCTCTTTCCCTTGGCATGGATTAAGAGGGCAGCAGAATTAAAGGCAATTTTAATGAGCCAGGAGGCCATAATTTATAGATCTGCCGTGAGAGATGCAGACCTGCCATCTGCACTGCGCTTTGCTGGGTGTGAAACTTAGCTCAGGAAACCTGATTTCACACTGCTTAAAGGCAAGCAACTTCCTTCTGCTGCCTCGTGGCACCAAGTCAGCCTGGTTCTTCATCTGCTGCTCTGAGAGCACACCTTGAGACTGCAGGTACAGCAACCCCTCTGTCAGTGTCAGTCTACGGGACCGTGAATGAATTTTCCATGTACGTTTAACAGAATCCATTCTGTTTAACCTGCATGTGGTGAGAGAGGTAGAGAATCACAGAATATCCTGAATTGGAAGGGACCAACAAGGATCACTGAGTGCAACTCCTGGCCCTGCACAGAACAACCCCAGAATCACACTTTGTCCCAGCGCTTCTTGAACTCCAGAGACTGAGGTGATATCAGTTGCCCTGATCTCACCTGGGTGGCAAATGGCCATAAAAATGCAGCCAGCCTTGCTGGTTTCTCAGAAAAAGAGGAGACAGCAAGCAAATGTTGCATTTCAGTAGGTTTAATTCTATATTAGGTGTTGGTGGACGAAAGACAGGTCATGCTTGCAGGGTAAGGGAGCCCAGATCTGTCCATGTCATCAGTTTAAACTTTGCTCTCCTGAGATGTCATCCAAGTAGGCAACACCTGGGCAAAGAGGTCAGGAACCTCCCAGCAAATGTTCTGTAGACTGTGTTGGCCTCATTGCAATTTGTTTGTGTGACGGTGTGTTTCTGAGGTCCCATATACCAGCACTCAGCTCTGCTGGATGTCCGCCCTCAAAATCTTAAAACAGTAGAATCACTAGGATTGGAAAAGACCTCTAAGACCATCAGGTCCAACCATTAACCCAGCACTGCCAAGTCCACTGCTAAACCGTGTCCCCACGTGCCACATCTACACGCTTTTTGAACACTTCCAGGGATGACAATTCCACCATTTCCCTGGGCAGCCTGTTCCAATGTCTGACCACCCTTTCAGTGAGGAAAATTTTCCAATCATCCAATCTAAGCCTCTCATGGCACAACTGGAGGCCATTTCCTCTCATCCTGTAACTTGTTACCTGGAAGAAGAGAATGACTTCTACCTGGCTGTGTTTGTAGACATATCTAATTTCCAAGGGGAAAAAACTGTTCTGATTTCCTCCTAAAGGAGTATTAATACCCCATTCAGCTTTTTTAGTGCTGTGGCCTTTGCTTTTGTCTAATGTTTGAAGGGCCACTGGAAGCCAATTCACCCTGGAATGGAGCATGATCCCAAGGGAGCTACCAGCAGAAACACAACTGTGCCAAGAAAGGAACCTGTCAGGATTCTGCTCTGTGGGGTCTCTGTGGGGCATTTCTGTCCTGGGAGAGTTTTACTGTTTTCTGATACTACTGGGAAAAAAAAGTATGGAAAAACCAACAACCTCCATCCTAGGAGCTGTGTTGAGCTATACCATAACAAAAGTCCTTCCTCTTGGGTAAGGACTCATTTTCCAGGAGGTGAATTGGTAGCTCTGAAAAGCCCAGGTTGTTCCTGGCTCAGCCATTTCCCTGCTTGGGCAGGTTTCCATCCCACAAGAAGGCAGTGCATCTTTCCCATTCCTCCACATGGTCTGTGTGCGAGGAGAGGCTGTGCTGGGATCAGGCATGGGGGTGACTTCTTCACCATTTCTCTTACAGCACTCACAGAGCAGAAACCCATGGTGTGCCATGCTGTATTATCCCAATTATCCCACGAGTTTTTCCCTCAAAGGAATTACAAACCCTCTCTCTTTCTCTTTAGGACTGGAGGGAGATGACACTCCATAACCAATCTGCTCCTTTAAAAAGAAGTTTTCCATGAGCTCTGTGGGGTCTCTGGCATGTCTTCTGTAGTCTGTGTTTATTTTTCCTTTGTGCCTGCAGCTTCTACTGGAGATAATTGCTCTTTTTTGTCATCGTGCAAGGTGAGCTGGCTCCCCAGTGTGCTTGAGGATCTTCAAAAATCTTCCCAGCTATTCCAGAAGCAAGACAGAATGCATTTTAAAATACTTGCCTGCCACCCCCAGCAAAATTTGAGGACAGAAAATATGAAATGGCAGATTATTCAATCCCTAGATAGGCCAATTAAAGGGGAAAAACACAATTCAACAGCAAAGGCTGTGCTTATGTTGTTATAGCTGGGGAAGGGTTGCTTAAAAAGGACTTCAGCATCATCTAATATTTGGAAGTTGATGGTTGCACTGGGACTGGTTTAGAACAATGCCCTTTTGTTGAAAGGAAACTTTGGTCCCCCTGGAATTGCAGCACGAGGAAGCGACGGGGGAATCGTCCTACCTTGCTCCCAGCCAAGTTTCATCCCTCAGAGATGGAGATCCTGGTGCCAGTCATTGACAGCTCTGGGAACAACTGGGGAAGAAAGATCCCTTGGCCATGTGGATAAATGTACCCCAGGACTTGGTTGAGTTAATTGGATTTTGAAATAATGCCAAAATGTTAGTCAGTTTGAAAAGGTTGTGACACAGATGATTGAAGAAGTGCATGGAAACAGGAGTTGAGTCTTCTGATTTGCCTTTAGAGGGCTTAATACTGTAGACTTTCTTCACTGAAAGAGTGGTTAAGCATTGGAACAAGCTCCTCAGGGAAATGGTGGAGTCACAGTCCCTGGAAGTGTTGAATAAATGGGTGGACGTGGCACTTTGCAATCTGGTTTAATGGACACAGTGGTTTTGGTTCAAAGGTTGGACTTGATGGTCTTGGAGGTCTTTTCCAACCTTAATGTTTCTATGATTCTGTGAGTGTTCAGCCATTACCCTGTAAGCTGCCTTTCAAAATCTAAGTAATTGAAATGGGCAACTCTTTCCTATCTGAGAAGTAAAAGTGCAAAGGTCAGCTCTGATAGAAATTCTGCATATCCCAGGAAAGAGAGCAACCACTCCAAGGGCTGGGGCTGCTTTGGATCCAGGGACACAGCTGGACCTCATTCACTCCCAGTCCTTCATCACTGGACAAACACCACATCAGCAGTTGCAGAGGGAGCTGTTGTTGTGCTCAATAAATAATCCATCACTGCATTCCAGGCAGAGCACCTAATAAATGGGAAAACATTCTGCAGTCATAAAACCCAGTGATATCTAAAACACGAAGCAACTGAAGCTGGAGCAGCTTTGCTTCAGCTCTATAAAACGAGGAGTCACACAGAGATTTGGAAAAACCTTTTTTTCCCAATCTGGCAAGTGCTGTCTTGAGCAATAAATCCCAAAGCCAGGATGCCTGGGGGTACTGCCTTGGGAGCAGTCAGTTTAATTGTGATAACCCAGAAAAAAGCAAGTCTCTGAGTCTTCTAATGCAGAGAGGCTCCTGCATTACACACTGCCTTGTCATGTCTCAGAAAGTCAGGGGTCAGGGCAATCAGATTTACATTTGCCTTGCCAGTCAGCAGAGGTGTTGGTGCTACCAGCTGCTGATCCTTCCAGCTTCCATTGCATCACTTCTCTGGCTCTCATCTACTCCATATAAAAGTCTTTACTGGACCTCAGAGACACTCTGGTTTTTCCTTTTTAGGCAAAAACAAACAAACAAACAAATTTTCAGCTTTGCCTGGGTGGTTTCTTTGTGGTTTTGAAGAGGAAGGGGAGTTATTGGGTTTTTTTTCCCAGTCCCTGCCTTGAAAAGTGTTTCACTCGCTTTTCCCAAAGTGCCTGTGATTTGAGACAAGACCAAAAACATGATTAAAAAAGTTCTAATCTCTCATAGATATGTGAGAGAAGGTGTACAGAGGGACATGTCTTTGTTTGTCATCCAGTAGGGCCAAAATTGCAATTCCTGATGTAGAATTGGTCTCTGTTTTGCAAGTGCTGGCAGGACAAGAGAGAAACTTTTTAAAGGCCGTGGCTCAGTTTATGAGAATAAATGTAAAACATACAAGAAAGATATAAAAAGGGATCTGGATTTTTCCTGCTGTTCTGCAGAGAAAGGCCACAAACACCATTCTCATGGTCTGACTCTGCTACTGCCTCAAGCCTTACACCAGTAACACATCAGAAATCCCCACATTTTTAACTTTCATGTTAATTCTTCTCAGAAATAAAATGAGGAGCCCTCCACCATTTTTGTCAGTGGACTCCAGGGTTCTACCATGAAGACCTGAAAGGATACCTAATATTTGAGACCTCTGAAACATTGCATTGAGCTACCAGGCATTAAAGAGGACATGTAGGAGATTTGAACCCATCTCTAGCAACTGTTGGGGTAGCCCAGCTTATTTCTGATGACACTAAAGTGGCTGTGCAAGCAGCTGAATTGTGCTACTAGGTCAGATTCTGCAGATTAATGCCTAAAACAGCTCAGTGGTGCTGGGCCTTTTGGCTCAGTTCTGCAGGGGGCTTTGCCTCCTCAGCAGTAAGATGAAGGGCTGCTGCTGCTGAGCTTTCTGGTGCTGTTTCAAACAAGCTCATCCCAAGTGTTCCTTCCAGCATCCCCCTGGTTAATAAGTTGGAACTCATTCTACCCCATATTTCTGGAGTTAATTAGTGAGACATTGGCACAGGTCACGCAGAGATCCCATCCCTGGAAGTGTCCAAGACCAGTTTGGACAGGGATTGGAACAACCTGGGCTAGTGGAAAGTGTCTCTGCCCATGGCAGGGGGGTTGGAACTGGGTGATCTTCAAGATCCCTTTCAACCCAAACCATTTTACGGTTCTAAGATTAAAACAAGATTGTGAAGCACTAAAAACCACTACAGTTTTTCACATCTGGCCTAATTACGTTCTCAATTAGCCCAGTATCCCCACAGAGGAGTATGAAAAATTACTTTGGTATAAGTCACCTGATGTCAGTTCATCCTCCTGATAGTCAGGTGTTGCTGCACTGCTGATGCAGCATCTTTGTGTAATTGTCAATAACTTGTTGAGGATTTCCACCCACTGTCCTGATTATTATGCATGATGGGACTTATTTATTCACGTCAGCAGGAACAACTTGAGACTTTATAATCAAAGTTTTGCCATGTAAACAAAGGAAAAGGGTGACAGACTGCACAGAGCAGCAATAATATTTAGATCAGTCCCATCATGGAAGACCTGGACCACAAAGATGAATTACTTAATCCTTCCTGACTCTGGACTCTCAAACTGACCAAAAATATTTGAATTAACTAATCTGTCTCCTCAAGTGAGTAATTCTATACATTTCTCACCTACAGTTTTTTAAAGATGTGATTTAATTTCCTCAAACAGGCCAAAGAGAAACAATATTGAAACAAAACGCAGCAAAGTTTGCTGAGAAAGTTTTCCCAGAGTAAATTACCATAACACAGAAATTAATCTGGCCCACAGTTAACATCTACTATTTGTTAAGCATTTTAAGACCATTCACATTAAATCAGTGTGATTTAAACCTTGGTTAAATAATTTTGAGGAGGAGCAAGCATCTTGTTTTTCATTATGACACTCTCACTTAGGAGCCTTCAGGCTCCTATGTAAATAAACTTCTTCATCAACTGCTCCAGACTGTCTGTGTTCTTGCCTTTACCTTTCAGAAGACACTGATGGTAAATAACAGATAATTTGAATTTCTCTTTTCCTAAGAAAAATCCTGTGCCCAAGAACATAAACAACTACCACAGAGCAGATGATGTCCAGGATATTGCTGGTGGTTCAAACCCCTGGAATATCAATAAATGCAGGACCCAGATCTCCAAAGGGACTTGACTCCTACGGACAGAATTTGATTCTGGGGACCTGGGACATTGTTGCAAATTGATGTTCCACACCCACGTTCATAAGTCACAAGTAAAAATTTGATTGAAGGTCCTATAAAACATAACTCTTGAAAATGTTGCCACTCAGAAGCACGACTTATCTCAGCTAAACAACCTTTAAAAATGATCACACTCTGGCTCCATGCCTGGAACCAAAATGAAAGGCAATCTCTTGGCCAGGGAAGAACCAGACAAGCCTCAGAAGGGTAATTTTCAGCCGTTTTCATCCTCTGTGTAAAGAGAAGATAAGGGAAAGACGGGAATCAGGACTAATAACAGCCTGTTCTTTACTGAGGCTTCTAATCTTGCTGTTAAGTAAATTAATTTTTATATAGAGGGATATAGAAGAAAGGCATTAATGTTTAATTACACCTAATGTTTTGCTGCTCAGGGCAATACCAAAGCAGATGTTTGTGTTGATGACTGTGGTTTTAGTTGTACACATCTCAGACAGGAGTGTCTGTAATAAACATGTAAGGGAGATGTTTTCCTGTTAGAAAAAGAAGAAGAACTGGGCTTATTGGGGTAGATTTGCAGTGCTTGAGATCACCTGAGTGTACATGATCTTCCCTAGCAAAAGCTGTGTAAGGCTTTGTCTACAAGGACAGGCTAAACCTGCCCTCAGAGATCCCCTCTATCCATCTCTCAGCACTGCCCTTCCATTACTCAACTGTTTTTCCTCTCTTGGATCTCATTTGCCAACATGCTGATTTGACCCAAAAGAAATTTCTCCAAGACCAGGAGCTAATTTGGTTGATCTGAGCTATAAAGCAATGTGAGGCAATTGTTAAAGTGAGGGGGGAGTAGGTGCACAAGGTTTTATTGCCTCCTCTCCTTAAATCCAGGCAAGCTATGGGGGGTTGCACTGGTGCTGTTGCTTCCCTCTCTCCAGAGTCTCTCTGTGACTCCTTGTGCCACAGAGGCTCCTGTCAGTTCAATCTTCCTCTTCCCTCTTGGAGGGGCATTTCAGATGTCCTTGGCCTTCTTAAATTTTTGGGCTTCAACTTGTTAACTCAGCCTAATGGCAAAAACTTTCCCCCCTTCCCAGGCTGTGACCTCCATCAGTGTGCCATGGGGTGTCCATGATGGATCAGAGGGACCACAAAGCTGTCCTTTGCTTTTCCTGTCACCCTGGTGGAACAGCCACCAGATCTGGGGCACACAGAAGGCCTTCTGGTAAACAGTCCTTTAGGAGCACCTTGGGAAGTGATCTGCCCACGTGGTGGTAAATCCCAGTTAATTTTTCTATTCCTGATCTTCTTTGCCACTTTGTCCATCACCTTGCACTTGGCAGATACAGCCAGTTACCCTGCAGTGGTTATACATGAGTACTCCACTACCAAAATGGGGGAGAAGGAGCAGTGGACAATGCTTTTTCCCCATTGCTGGGACTGGAAATCATGGGAAAATTGCTCCTGGGACATCATTTACCTGACATGAGGACTATGGTAAATAAAGAGTAATTCTGGCAGAGGAACTGGGATAAAATGGCATGGATGAATGAGTCTGGGAAGGAGCAGACTGTCTGCAGCAAGGATGAGCAGGGCTTTGGGGTTACTCCTCTTACCTGTGATTTCCAGGTGTAGGCTGCCTGTTCTGGCTTTATCCCACCACAGCACAGGCTCTGGCATGGAGAAAGATTTGCCACAGGCATATGAGTGACACCAGAGAGCACAGTCACATCACTGGGACATCTGGATTGGGATAGGAGTCCAGAGGAGCCCTTGCTTACCCTTCCTGGGGCCAGGCTAGGAGCTGCCTCCCTGAGGGGGAATTCTAGGAGATCTGGGAATATGCCGAAAGACATGCAGGAAACGTCCCTGGACACACAGATCCATGACCAGCTCCTAGATTCTGCAGTTTGGGAAGCCCAGGAGAACAAATTCAGATGCTCTCCTTCCTCAGAGATGCCTATATTTAGTCAGATGAATTCCTGTTTAAGAGCAGAGAGTTTTCACTGGCTGAGCTGGAGGCAAAACAGATGCTCAGCCCAGCCAGGAGGCCATTACACTGTGATTATTATTACTCCATGCTTAATTTCCAGCTCTCTGGTGCTTGTCAGTGATGGATGCTGTGACAAAAAAAGCCCTCAATTCTGCAGATAACTGAAAACATACGGGGATGTAATTCTCTTCCTTTATTTTAGTAAATCTCCATTGTTCAGGTAAACCATCTGGCGATTATCACATATCCACACTTAGCCCCTGGAGGCCTCAGTCCAAGTTAGGATAATCCACTGCTGAGCTGATAATGAGGGGTGACATGTGATAAAATTAATTTTATTTTTTTTTTATAGTTAGAAGTATTAAAAAGCCATTCAGCGAAATGAAGTTGTTGTTATCACAAATAAATTACAGTTCAGCGGGAAAGAATTCCATTGAAAACTGATTGGCTGTAAAATTAATAATGTTTTGGGCAACGTGCCCGCTCTTGGCACTTGAGAGAAGTGTCAGCCTGTGGCAGTGATCACACCCGTCCCAGATAGCTGTCCACATCCCACCTTCTAGGAATCATGTGTTAAATCTTGCTCCTGGGTGTCTGGCATGAATTCCCAAATATTGTGGAAGAAATGTGCTCCCTGGGCAGAGCTCCACAGGGGACATTTGCCCGTGTGAAAGGCTGGCAAAATGCCCATGTTCCTCTTCCATTCTCCAAACAGGGAGAAGTAAACCCTATTAAAGGTATTTCCACTTCAACTCTTTCCATTTTGGTGTGTCATATAGGCAGGAGGAGAGGGGTATTTTGATTACCCAAAGGTGAATTTTAGCTTGAGAGTCTGGAGTGCTGTCTCTGAAACAGTGGCAGTGGCCACATCTCCCTTGTGCCACGTGCCCTCATATAAACAATTACAACAGCAAATAAGAGTCAGGACAGCTTTTTTTTTGCATGGGGAACTGGGGGAAGCTATCCCAGATCCTGTCTGTTAGTATAGGATGTGCCTTCATCCAAGGAATACCCAGTTTCCTTACACAGACTCCAGTCTCTTTGTACTCCAGGGAGGTGATGAAAATGTGTTGTGTGTGCTCAGGGATTTTTCCCTCCTGTTCCATCAGCGAGGGCACATTTAGGACAACACGAGCAGGATTTTTGCATGAAAACTTCTTTTCCTGATGAATTCCCATTTCTCAGCACTGAGGATGGCTGTGGGGTCAGGAGGGGATGGACACAACCAATATCCTGTCCTGGCTTCAACATCAGTAACTTCTCTCCAAAGTTTGGTTGCTTCCAGTCTCTGTCTGTCAGCTTTGTCTTCCTGCCTGTCCTATTAAGCAAACTCCCCAATGGAATTCCAGAAAATGCTGTTCCTAATTCAGATTTCATGGTTACAACAGATAAATACCGTGGTTATACTACCATTAAAATTGTGTAGAGAAGGAATGTGTTCAAACAAGACCCTTTGCAACACATGTAACTGTGTCAGTTGATTCTCTTTCAGCAAATATGGAGTCATAAAAATGCCGTTGAAGGTTGTATATATATGTATTCAAGGAAGAAACAGTAAGTACCCTCTGAGATCACAAATCATCTCCTCCACAATAAAACTCACATCCGTAGTTATCACTCATTTTTAAAGTTGTCCAAATCTAAAACTGACTTGAAGGTATTGCTTGTTTCTTCCAGTCTCAGAACCAACTGCAAGAGATTTATCCACTTTCAAAATGCCTGTGCAAAGTGTCAGCACCAAAAAGCAATTAAACTGGAGCTCAGTAAGGGATGATGAAATAAAAATTAATTAGAAAAGGCATGTTCCAAAAAAAAAATAGAGTTTTCTGGCAAAAATACATCTCTCTTTAAATTCAGATGTGATGCAGTGATAGAGATGAACTGTTTGAATCCATTTGTGATACTCTGATGAGAATATCACAGTGGGAGACAGTAACATGGTAGTTGATCATGAACCTGCCATTTCAGCTTCTGTGGGGTACCAGCTCTAAACTACCTCTTGGGGGAACTCCTCTTCCTTCACTGGCACGTGAAGGAATTCTGGAGAGAGGAGTCTTGGGCCTTACCCATCAAATACCAAACACAGAGTGGAGCAGGGATTTAGCCTGGTGAAAGTGGTGCAGCAATGTGCATTCCAAGGGCAGAGGTTGCAGTGGTGTTGAGGCACATGTTTTTGGAATCCCTGTTTCACTTTGGAGAAAAGCTTACAATTTTTACTCTTTAAATCTGAATGGAGATTAAAAAAAATGAATGATGGAGCAGGCATAATGGTTCCAAGAAAACCCTACTCATAGGACATTTCTCGTTCACAGGTTTCAAGTGTGGATCTGGGATTGTAGAGGGGCATCCAGGGCAGAGCTCCCAGGAGAGGACTCTGAGCCTCTGAGTCCTTTCCTGGCCCTTTATCCACTGAGGTGGATCTACCTCATCAACACCATGACACCAAATGAGACAGGGTCAAGCTTCCAACTCTGTTCCCTACTACTTCTTTTAGTATTCCAGGTTATCCTGTGAATCCAGTTTATAGATAGGATTTGCAGCAAGATCTGGAGCTGGTGTGCATCTTCTCAACTTTCAGAAGGTCACAGCCTCCTGTGGCTTCAGTTGTGTACAAGAAAACCAAAGATGACCAGGCTTTCCCAATACTTTATGAATATGTCTCCTCAAGCTGCTGTGGTATGTGGTGACTGTGCATATGCTGCACATTTCTAAGCTGTTGATGCCATTGCACAAAACCCAAACCAGAATATTTTAGGTTCTGACAGTGTGGGCAATGTGTTTTTTCTCGGCTTGCTGATTTTGGGTCCAGCCTCCTCAGCAGGCACCTCTTGTCTCGAAAAGGTAATCAGTGTGAAGTTAGGAGAGCATGAGAGGGAAGACAGCATGTGGCATCACCTTGAAAGATTTAGACTGGATTATATCCCTAAGGACACTGTTGTTTTCTTGGTGCCATTTCAGGCTCACCATAATTGCAGATTCAGGCAGCTCTGAAGGAGACTGGAGAGAGGATCTGCCTCTGGATGGGTGTGCATCTGCATGGCAATGGAAAATTACCTCAGCAAAACGTGTTGTCACAGAGCAGCGGGGTGTTGATGTCAAAATAGAGCTGATTGCTGTCCCAGCTCACTTAGATCAGCAGTGTGCTTGCCTCCCTCACGGCGTTTTCCTTCTCCTTTGGCACTGCCAAGGCAAGGGAATGCATGTTTCCAACATCCTTATGGCTGCAGTGGGACCTGGAGTGTCACACACCAGTGATGTAGGTGGAAAAGTGTCTGTCAAGGCTGACATCACACATAGTTCTTATATCATTCCCAACAAACACAGCTTATTCCCTGCTCCCTGTGAAATCCCCAGCCCTGATCCTCCCAGGAGGCAGCTGTTCCAGAGGGACTGGAGGGATTCACACAAGGAGAAATCCTTTGGGACCATTTAACACCCGAGTGGTGAAAATGGCTCTGCCTGCTCGCTGTCTCTGTTCCAGTGCTGTAACAGTTTATTTTCCATGTGTTACCTGGTCCCTGGAGTCTTACACATTTATAGCCAGAGGCAAGACAGGTTGTTGGCAGAGCCAGGGAATGAAATTCCATAGGCTGCTGGGCTTTCAGCAGCGTGCTTGGGTTGCTCATTTGTAAAGGCTGGTGCTAATGCCAGGCAGATCTGGATCTATTTGTGTGCTTCCCTGAAGTCAGCAGCTGATGTATCATCCCTTGCTCAACCCCTCATTTTGCACAAACCCCAGAGAGACCCCACGTCCCCCAAATCCTCTCTGTTCTGCTCACATCTTTTGGAGCTCTTTGCTCCTTTCCCTCTTGGATTTATTGGCCTTGTGGTCTCTCAAATCTAAAATCCCAGAGTTTAGGGCTCTGGCCACTGCCTCATGCTTCCATCCAGATACTCCTTGGCTCACCCTTCAGCTTATGGGCTCGTAGCCCATGTGTTTTCTGCACACTCCCATTCATATTTGGAGGTTTTTCCCCTACCTTATCCTTAATATAAAAGTCACTAGTGATTCCAGGGCCTCAACTCCAGCCCATAAAGTAATCTGGAGGCTTCAGACTGCTGGCTCTGAAGTTATGTTGGTTCAGTTCCCTTCCCATGAGAAATATTGGCACATTTGTGAGAGAACTTTGGGACATGTATCTGCACACATATATATTGTATATAATGTGTATATTTTTCATCTGACATGAGCTGGCATGGGGGGAGAATAGGGAGGCTCCAGAGTTGTTGGATTATGATGAAGCAGAGGCATAATGAGACAGGTGTTAGCACCCACATTCAAGTCCTCTAAAATCAGCAGAATTGCAAAAATTATATGAAATCACCCTGTTTATTCCCATATTCAGAACTATAGTTGTAGAGGAAAGGACCAAGCTGTGACAGGAGCAGGGCTGTAGTCAGATGTGCTGTCCTGGTTTCTTGACCCATGCACAGCACATCTTGGGTTTGGTTATCCTTGGTTTGCTCTGTGTCTGCAGACTGGCTGGAAGCGGTAAAGTGGGCAAGGAGTGGGGAATATTTGTTGTGACCAGCTGCAAACCATGTAGAAGGAGGAAACACTGAAAAAAAAATATGCCTGGTGTTATGAACTGGATGGACACACCCCTGGGGTTCCTCTCTGGAAACCCCAGCAAGCAGGTCAGTGTTGGGTCTACTGGAAATTTAGGTAAAATCTCTCAGTGTCTGGCTTAGACCTGTTTATCCTGTTGCTGCTTGCACCTAAACTGCATCCACACGTGGTGGGAGGATCCAGGGTCATTGGTGGAGATGCTTTACATGAGCTTAGACATTCTTATTGACATGCCATTAATCACAGAATCATGGAATCATTAAGGTTGGGAAAGATCTCTAAGATCATCGAGTCCAAATATTAACCCAGCACTTCCAATTCCACCACTAAACCATGTCCCCAAGTGTCACACACCTTTTTGAACACTTCCAAGCATGGCAATTCCACCAGTTTCCCAGACAGTCTGTTCCAATGCCTGACCACCCTTTCAGAGAGGAAATTTTTCCGATTTAAATATCCCCTGGTGCAACTTGAGGCCATTTCCTCTCGTCGTGTCCTTATATTTCTTTGTTGACTCTCTAAAATCTGTTCCCTTCTCGCAGGCTTATTTGTGTTTAGGATGCTGTCCTTAGGCTGGAAACACCCTTTGGAGCAGGAATGCCTTTTTCCATCTGTGCTGTGTTCAGTGAGGAGGCTGAGCTCACATGTTACACTGAATTAAAAGCAAGAGCCTCCCTGTAGCTGCACCATCACTGTCTCACTGCACATAGCAGGTGAGAGGGAAACACACTGTGGGCAGTTTGTGGCCTGACAGAGACCATCTGTGTCACTGCTGACACATAATTTAAGCACTTTTTCACTGTTCCCAAGTTATGTTGCAGGAAGAAACCTTCAGGAGATATTGAGGAGCCCTAACACATCATGGTCACAGGGGCTCTGGACAAGGCTTTTGCATCTTATTATAAAAGTTACCTCCATGGCTTCTTGAAATGCCCAGTCCTCTCCATGGACCAGTTATTTTTAATGAACTGTCAGTGTTTGTCACAGTAAGAAAATTGAGGATTAATAAAAACCTGGTGCACAGGGTGATTTGAAGAACTCTGCTAAACATCAGGCATCAGGAATGGGCAGTATGGAATAGAGTCACTCCAGGGTGGGCTGCTTTCAAGCACAAAGCCAAGCACGAAATACTAAGCTGTTTTCATGTTCTGTGTTTGTTTAAAATACAGCTTTTAAAACCTTTCTACCTCAGAAACCACTTCCCCTCTGATGTCTTTCCTGGAATATGGGATACAGTCACATTCTTAAAACGCTGTTAGTGGTAAGTGGAGCAGTGGAGGTGTTTCTGACACCCTTACAACTGACAAATTCCTGGAGAATCTGTACAGCCACCTTGCTGCTGGCTCCTATGGTAGTTCTTCTTCCCTTTTCTTGGAAGCAAGGGGTGGGCAGATGACAGTCTGTCCTATTGCACGAGCTCTGATCAGCAGGGCCTTTCTGTGGTGTTACGTGCAGGACCTCAAATTTAAGGTCTCCACCCTGCAAGCTCCTCAGAGCCCTGCCAGCATGAGGAGTGCAAGGAATTTGACCTTTTTGTATGTCTGGGACAGGGAGCAGATTGGTGACATGTCTGGTGTCTGCAGAGATTTTTATTTGCATTTCAGGCTCATGTCAAGGAAATTCTTGCAGCGCCCCTGGGGAGGAGGTGGCTGTGTCACTGACATTGTGTCACCCAGATAAATGCCAAACATTCACTTTCACCTTTTCAGAGCAATAACAGCCTTACCCCAGCACATCTCTAGGGATTAATAGCAGTCTAATTTGCGAGATTGCTGAAAAATCCATAAATTACTGATGGGACTCACGCAAGGTTGCATAAAGAGACTTGGCCGTTCAGAGCAACGAGCTCTGTTCCCACTCTCTCCAGAGCCAGTCCCTGCTGACATCACCAGCTGTGCAGCCAGATGTTGGGCAGGTGGAAGCACCTCTTCCAGGCAGAGCCTGCCACCTTGAGCAGAAGGAACTTCACTGGCTCAGGTCCCAGCTGTCTACCACCCAACAGAGCTCAGCACACCCACAGACTAGCCGAAAACCCACCTAATTTTACACACCTCAGGCTGTGGCAACATCTACATCCAACCACCAGCAGATGCCTAAGCAGGCTCTGTACCCACAGTAAAATTTTGGTGACATGAACAAATAAAAATCTTTTCTATTCTCGCATGCCATCATGGAACATCTAAGGCAGGAACTGATTCCAAAGTAAAGGTCGTGCAGGCTGACAGCCAGCTTTGGAGGACTGGGATAAAATTCCTGTGTAAATTGCTGCTCAGGACACTTTTACATCAGTGTGTGTCCAAAGGAGAGAAGGTCCTAGGAAAAGAGAAAGAAGCAACTTTCAGTTTGGGCAACATCTGGTACCAGGGAGATCTTATGGTCATAACAAGGCCAGGTTGGATGGGGCTTGGAGAAACCTGGTCTAGTGGAAGGTGTCCCAAACCATATGATGATTCTATGATAACACTTTATTAGTTGTGTTCAGATCAGGGCCAGCTGCCAGCAACTAACTCAAACCTGCCCTGAAGGGGAGTTTAGTGAGAGGAGTGACAGGGTGAGACCTCAGGTGCTGATGGTGTGTGTGAGTGCTGCATTTTCTGCCTGCACTGCCCTGTGTGACGAGCTGTGTGCATGTAAATGTGTGTACACAGGTGATATCCCTGTGTGTTCCTGTGGGAAATGCAGGCTCAGCCTCACTACTGGCTGGATCTGAGGATGTGAAGCTGCATCAGCCTCGCCTCTGCCACATGTCTGGATGGGGCATTTCCCAGCAATTAGCCAGCAACTTGTGTCTTCTGAAACCCCACACGCAGTCTGGTCTCTGCAGAATGGCTTTGTCTTGGTTTATTATCTTTTCATTCATATCACTCTTCTCTTTCTTGCTTTCTTCCTGCAAACCCTGTGGTATTTGCCTTGCAGTGTCACTCTGTGCATAAGCAGTGGTCAGACCCAATTCCCTTCTCATTCTTCCAGAAAAGTCCCACTGGGCTGTTATGCAGGAAAACTCAACTCACAGGATTGTTTTCCATAGTACTGCCATAGTATTTTCAGCACACCCAAGTTAGAGGGATCTAAGTTCTCACTGACAGCTACTCCTTTTGATATAAAGGTGTGAGCCTGCCCTCACTTGCACATGCTACTTATACCAAATTGCATAAACTCAGGCCCAAAGTGACTTACATATTATGATGACAGCTTAATCATGAGAACAAACTGCAGCTTTAAAACCCTGTGATTTAAATCATCTCTAAGTAGGATTTGAATCTAATAGTCTTCCATTCAAGGCTGAACAGCACAGTAATTGCAGCTGTACGTGGAATACAACAAAAGCACCAGGGTGAAAAAAAAAAAAAAAAAAGAGAGAAAAGCCTTATTCAAGACAACAGTGACAGAAAAAGTAATTACCACAGCTCAGGCACTTCCAGGTATTGGGCACTTCTGCAGCAACAGGAGCTCTTCCCAGCTGGCTGTGCTTAGCAGAGCTAAAATGTGGAAGAACAAAAACCAAACAAAATAGGAACAAGAAGAAGCACCAATCCTCTTGGTGCCCAGAGATGTTGTGGGTACCTCATCCCTGGAGTTGTTCAAGGACAAGCTGGATGGGGCTTGGAGCAACCTGGTCTAGTGGAAGGTGTCCCTGCCCATGGCAGGGGGTTGGAACTGGATGATCTTTAGGGTCACTTCCAACCCAAACCATTCTAGGATTCTATGATACTTCGTTTGATCCGAGCAGTGGAAAACAGTGCTTCAGGCAGAATAGCACATGCTTTATGAGTTTGACTGGCTTTGGGAAGGTGTTTTCTGGACTGTGTTTGAAGGCAAAGGTGGTCAGTGCAGATTTAACTTCTTCGGGGAGAGAACGAAGTGACTGTTCTCGTAGTGGGATGACAATCTCTGCTTGGCCTTGCACTTCTGCACACACATTTCAGGGGCTTTGTTAGTGCAGAGATCATTTTGCAGCATGTAATCACAGAACCATGGAATGCTTTGGGCTGGAATGGACCTTAAAGACCGCCTCATCCCAACCCTGATGCCATGAGCAGGGACACCTTCCACTAGCCCAGGTTGCTCTGAGCCCCATCCAATCTGGCCTTGGACATTTCCAGGGATGGGGCAGCCACAGCTTCTCTGGGAAACCTGTTCCAGTGCCTCACCACCCTCACAGGGATTAACGTCTTCCTAATAACTAAACTAAACCTACCTTCTTTCAGTTTAAAGTCATTATCCTTGTCCTATCACTCCATGGCTTCTTTTCTCTTGGATTTGGTTCTGCTTCTAGTGAAGCTGAAGACACTTTCCCAGTTTTCTTTCAGTGAGATCAATCTTCCCATGGTCTTGTTCACACTACAGTCACTTTAATTACACCAGACACGTTATATTTCCAGAAGCAACCTCTTGCTCAGGGCATAAGCTTAAAACTGGCTTTCCACAGTACTTAAGGCAAAAAGAAGTTTTAGATTTTGCTTGAAAACATTAAAGCTGCTGGTTTCCTTGATTGCTAAGAAAGATTACAATAGGTCATACAGACTGATCTGCTCTGTGTCATGCGTGTCCTTAAGCCAAGCACCAAGGGTAAAACTGAACCATATCAGACCCCAGGAGGTGTTATTTGGGTAGAATGTGACAAGATAAAAGACTTTAGTACAGCCAGGTCCGGAGATGAGGGTTTAAATGACAGGTTATCTCATCAGGTGAGTAATCTTTCGATCACAAGTGTGGAGAAAAACACAGGAAAAGAGAAGCTGTGCCTTATGGGGAAGAAGAGTAGATGTTTCCAGTATCAGGGCACAGCAGAAAAGAGTATTAACAGATTAAGGATATGCAGCAGAGAAGCATGAAAATGAGGACAGAGCATGTTTTTGATATCCAAGGCTGACATAGATACAGCAACAGAGAAGAGCTGATAGAAACACAGGACTGGGAAAGAGAAGCTGAGCAGCTGCATTTGAAACCCGGACTAGGTGAAATGTAAGGATGGCAGTGACCACCCTGTCCTGTCACCCCACCCCTGCACACAGAGGCAGGGCCAAATACATCAGGAGCATCCCTGATATGTTTTCCCAACTGTGAAAGAACTCCCGTTCTCCTCCCTGCCGTTTATCCCTTGAAAACTTCCCTCTGGGTCCAATCTAAATGTTCACATGGCATTTTCCTTCCATTTTTTTTTTGGTTCAGTGAATTTATCTTCCCCCTCTCTACTGCAGCAAAGGGTTTCACACTGGCACACGGGTCAGAAAAAGGCCAAAATGGTTTTGAAATGGTCGGGTTCCAAGCAGACTTGTTGGAATATGCTGAAATTTCAGACTTTGTCATCATCTAAATTCAACAGATTCTGGGTGACCAGAGTGAAAGTGGTATTTCAGCTGAGTCCCTAAGCAAACTCAGCCTCCTAAGGCTCTGTGTCCATCTGTCCACTTGTCTTCCAGTCTTCTTTCCAATAATTTTTGAACATAAGGGAATTTAACAGAGAATTTCTTTCAAGTATTGTGAAAATCAGCACATCACATGGTTGAGGGTCAGAAAGGAAGTTCTCAGCTTAACACTCTATTTTCAGTGTCTGTGGCTTTCCAGTTGGCATTTGTGTCCCTGTAGAGTCCTTGCAGTGTTTGGGCTGGTGGGGAGGACGGGGACAGCTGGTGGGTTGTGGGGGGGCTGTGGTGGGATGGTGTAAGAGAAACAGGTTGGAAATCTGGAGGAACTTGAGCTTCACAGATACCACTTCTTGATTTTCCTTCTCAGGAAAATCCTTCTCCCATCGGAGAGGCAGGTGGCTGCCAGAGGAGCAGAGCTGCCTGGAGAAGCAGAAGAGCAGCGTGGCAACACTTGGAAATAATTCTGCTGATTTCAAGAGCTGATTTCAGGAGGCAGAAGCAGCTCCTCCACACCGTGGGACTGCTCATGTCTCTGAGAAGGCAGTGGGCAGAGCTCTGGCAGTGATCTGAAGGTACTTTGAACACGGAAATGCACATCCTTTGATGCAGAGTGGAGGGAAAAGTGATGATGGAGGGGAAAAGTAGACCCAATTTGCCAAGCTGAAGGTCAGACCTCATATTTGGTTGAAAATAATCCCTTTTCTGGTGGAGGGTTAGTCAGCAAGGGTTTATTCCAAATCCACTCTTTCAGCCTGTGGAAATAATGCTTCCAGCCTCCACTTACCACTTTTCAGCATGAATTAAAAATCTGACAGCTTGTCAGGCTCTCTTGTGTCTGCACTTCCCTCTGCACTGCCAGGGTGAGGTTAAAGAAGGCATAAAGGATAGTTTAGAGGGCCAAGGACTGTTGTGCAGTGAGAGGAAATAATTTGCTGCTAATGCACTTGACAAACTAAAACATTAAATGTAAAGGTCATTTTGGGGGTTTTCTTGTAAAAGAATCAATGCATTTCTAACTCACTGCCTAGTGTGCCTTAAAATGACTGAATATCCCAGGAGACAAAAGGCATCAGGAATGTTTTCTAAAGGTCTGCAGGAGAGCCTTGTGGGCTGAGCAGGATAATGAAGAGGTTCTCCTCCAGCCATCCTGGCTTGTGCTGGAGACCAAAAAGGATGCCACAATATTAGGAAAATGTTCTTCCCCCAGAGGGTGGTTGGTCACTGAACAGGCTTCCCAGGGCAGTGGGCACAGCACCAAGGCTGCCAGAACTCCAGGGGTGTTTGGACAGTGCTCTCAGGGACAGGGGAGGATCATTGGAGTGCCCTGTGCAGGGCCAGGAGTTGGACTTGGTGGTCCTTGTGGGTCCCTTCCAACTCAGGATATTCTGTGATTCTGTGCAGCAGGGTTCACTGGATCAGAGACAGGGACTTGCCAACTGGGAATGCTGTGTTACTGCAGGAGGTGGGGAGTGGGCAGTGGGAGGGCAGTTGCCTCACCTAAAAGTGAGAGGAGGGCTTTAAGAAAGCACCAGTGTACTCCAGAAAATGTTTGGTGGTTGTCACATATTTGCCTGCTTGTCTTCCTCATTGCCCTTTTCTTCCCTCAACAAAACACTGTTTGGTTCAGTCCTTTGATTTTTTCGTTTCCAAGTAGGAACTTCAACCAGCACCAGGATGGGTGTGGGTGGCACCCCAAGATGATATTTGTTAGTGACACTTGAGGGTTGAATCCAAGCCCTTTCCACCTACATCTGCCTGCATAATGTTTCTGCTAATTAGAGTCAAGCATAAAGGGGACTATTAAGAGTAAAAAATTGTCTATTATATTAGAAATACGTCAATCCTCACTTGGGTATTATTTTCTCTGGTTAACATCAACAGTTTCTTAACATTTGTAGAGGTTAAAGTGGAATTTATCTGAATCTGCTCCTTCTATTTCAATCTCTTTTGCCAAGGCTTCTCATTTTCATGCTCTGGAGATTAGTTCATAGGGAGCAATACACCCACACCTTTTGTTGGACCTCGTGTTCTTACAAACCTGGCAGCACAAGAGGTTGTTAGTATTAAATAGGGTGTGTGGAATCATTTATTTCCATCTCTGGTAAAAATTCTGAGCTGTGTAGGCAGGCAGGGCTGGTGCTAAATTAATTGGACATGTAGATTTATTCACACAGAGCAGCCTGAAGCTGCTGCATTCCCAGCCCAACCACAGTGGTGCTCCATTCCTCACCACCCCCAGCACTCCTAGGGTTAAAGATCACATCTCTTCTGAGTTTACAAGGCTCTGAATCATCCTCTATAACCTGCCTGTGGCTGTTTGGAAAGTTTGTTGGCAAAACAACATGATTTTTGATCAATAGTTATAAAAATTTGAGTTGTTTCATTCTTCTCCCCCTGATTTTGCTGGGGTAAAAGTCACAGTCAAGACCCCAGACAGTCCCTGAGTGCTCTGTTATCTCAATTTCTAGTATATTCTTCTTCTTCCAGTGCAAGCCCAATGCTTGTCCCTGGAGCTTGTGTTGGCTGCTCCTCTGGGGCTCTGCCCTGTTTGCTCAGGAGGTCTTGGTGCAGGACTAGAACTTCTGTCCACTATTTTTAAAAAATATTAGAAGAAGAAGAGGAAGAAGAAGAAGAAGAAGGAAGAAGAAGAAGAAAGAAGAAATTAAAATAGTAGTGCTTCAAACTTGTAAATGGAAAGGACGTCCCACACACGAAGCAGTTAACAATTTATCTGCTGCTAGAGGTTCCAGACCTTTGAAATTTAAATTTAAGTTTGAAATTTAAAGCACAACTTAAATGCGCATTAGCAAGCCACAAAGGAATCTGCATGGTAAGGCTTCCCTTAATATAGTTTTGAAATCACACAAAAGAAGTTACATTATTCTTAAAGACTTTGATCAGCACAGTGGAAAGTATGTTCAGGAAAATACAAGACATTAATAGCTCCAAAGAGAGATCCTTTATTCACAAAAAACCCTAACATGGGAATCTACTTGCTAATAAACAAATGTTTTGCCTCTCATAAAATACTCGACCAGTTAAAGGAAAAAAAAAAAACAAACAACAAAACAGAAAATTTAAAGAAACATTGAAATCCTCTTTAGAATTGTTCCACCAAACTGGGTCAAGCTGTTTTGAGGTTGAAAGGGTGACAGGGTTTCACCTGGAATATGAAACACTGCTATGGCCAGATTAGCAAACATTATTGATTCAAAGAGCTGGAGATGTGGGGTAAAATTCTGTTCATGGCTCTCTGCCCATTCTCGTGCTTCCCTTGGAGGAGGCAGCTATTTCAGGAATTCTTGACCTATTGGGAATAAGATAGCTAGTATCAAATATTAGCATTTAACATCTTCCCAGTTTTGAAGTCTTTATGATGATTTCAGAGGGCTGATAAAGATGCTGACTGGATGGAAAATCCATGATATTGTAGGGTTAAGGATTGGAGAAGGAGGTGAAGAGGATCTGAGATCGTACTCAGACTGGAGGGCTGGGGGGTAAGAAATGGGAGAAGGAACATCACTTAAAGCATTTCTTCCCATTTTAATATTTAACTGCCCCCCCCTTGTAAAAACTCCCATGCTCCACCTTCTGCAAAATCTGAAGGACTGGGTGCCTCAGCACCCATGAGCTTCAGTGGTGACTCAAATATTCAGTTTTTACTTCATTCATTTAACTTTAGGAACCCAAAGATTGAACATTTGGCCCCAAGTTCAGCCTAATACCTCGTACTATGCGTGGGACAGATATGAGCTGGAACTGAAGAAAACAGATATCTATTTACTAGGAAGGATGTGTATTTGAAAGTAAATTGGGATCGACTGGAATTATGTTTGTGTCAGGCTTTGTAGTTAATATTATAATAACACTGTCTTGCCTTAATTGATGTCCTTAAAGGTCATCTAGTTCCAAGCCCCTTGTCCTTGGCCAAGAGCTGGAACCCAAGTGGAAGGAACAGCCACACGCCTGAAATGGCTGAAGCCTCAAACCTCAGCCTTGAAATACTGTGACAGAGGTCCTGGCTGGGAACTGAGACCCTGAATGCTTTTTTGGGGTGTTTTATGTGTGTCTGAGCCAGCCTGGGTGGAATACAGGAATGATCCCTACCTCTGTTTCACAGACTGATAACTACTGTTTTCATAAATGTATATACAGAGAACAGTTAGGTTAAAAATTTATCTAAATGTACCATACATAGAAATTAAATTATTAATCTGAGGTCACAGGTTATGTCTCTGGAAGAGCCATACTTTGACCTGCCTCTGATGCCAGCAGGTTAACTCAGTATCTCTACATGTTCTTTACCTCATTTTTCTGAGTAAGTTCTCCGAGTTCTGTTTTTTAACCAGCTTTCAGTGAAAAACACCTCTTTACTCCCACTAAAAGTGACCTTTCATTCTCATACACCTGTTATTTGTAGTTATAAAACATTTATATTGGGAACAAGAATTGTGGCAAACCAGCCCCTCGCAGTGTGCAGGATTAGGCATGTGGAATCATTTCTGCTCTGCAAAAGGATTGTGAACTGACTGGGTACCAAAGATGGGGAAAATCTTGCTTTATGCTGTCTTTTGGAAATTCTCCCTTAAAGAAGTTTTGTGATTGTTTGTGCTCTCCATTCTTATAAGGAAAAAAAAAAGAAGTAATTTATAAGGATGACAGATGAGTGAAGAAATGAAACCTCCTAAGAGGTGAATGACTTATGATTCCTGAACGTGTTCCCTGGTAAAGATCTTTCTGTTCTTTGACATTCATATACATTTTTCACTCTTGAATTTTATTCTTAGTGAGAATTGCCAGCATTCAGGGATTGCATTTTACATTTCATAAATCTCAGAGTGTCCAAAAATGACAACAGCACACATGGGTATATGTGAGAGCACATGCACACATTATTCATGGCACTGGCTGGATGGAGAGCTTTGCTTTTCACTCCCAGCAATTCTTAGCTAAGGCAACTCACAGCCATAAATTCACAACAGAAATCATGTTAAAAGTTGGGCGAGAAATGAGAAGTGTTTCATTCTGAAAGTGCAAATGTATTCAAGCTGAGCTGTGTGAGCAAAATATGCCTTTGAAATTCCTTACCCTGACTTATCTTATTACAGCCACAGTTAAAAGTGGGAGGTACTCCTGGATACAGGGGTTTTAATTGCTGCAGGACAGTGAGGAGGGTTTCAGCTCTTACTGCATCATTTTGTTTGAGGCTTGGCTGACCTACAGGACCTCATGTATCCATCCTTGTGCTGGTCAAATGTTCTGAGAACAGGTCATACAGGGAAGATATGGACTCCCCATCCCTGGAAATCTTCAAGGACTGGTTGAATGGAGTTCTGAGTAACCTGATCTAGTGGAAGATGTCCCTGCCCGTGCCAGGGGGTTGGAACTGGATGGTCTTTAAAGACTCTTCCAACCCCAACCATCCCAGGATTCCATGATTCTGTCCCCACCACCTCAATTTCTATGCTGGTTTTACTCTACAGGCACTGCCCTTGACTCCATGGCACTGGTACTGTTGGAAATTCCGGGTGACTCAGGTGGAGGACTCTTTGGAAGAGCTCTTATTTTGATCCTCATCCTGTTATTCATTGGCTTCATTTTATTATCCAGCTGTATTACCTTAATGGATCGTAACAGGGCCCTTCCCTGCTGGGTCCCTCACTCTACACACCTGCATAAAATGTATAAGTCATTATCCTTATTTCCATAGAGAAATTGCACTGTTCAGAGGGAAAATGCCCATTTCCATCATTATGCCATTTGCTAGATTGTCTTAATGAGTTTTTCACTGCTTTACCTCGGGCTTGTCTGCAAAGCATGTTGCTCCTTTCATTGCCTCTCTCCCAGGATCGAGGTCTCATTGCAGGTAGGAATGGGTTCAACCTGGATAGCATTTATATTGGAGCAGGGAATTTCAGTACACCGTTTCTGAGGCCAAACCAGGCAGCTACACTTGTCTGTGCTGCTCTCTGATGACACAGACAAGCTTTATTCCTCCCCTTCCTCAGAACAGAAATCTTCAGAAGTTTAATTTAGAATCAGCTCCATCTGACGTGAAAAATAGGGATGTGTGGTGCTTTTAAGGGACAGACCTTTCTTTCCCATGTGGTTTGAGGGAGCCCTGTCTGCTTTTTGGCAGTGAGAGACAGGTGCCTTTGCCTTGGAGCAAAGTAGGAAACAAGTGGTATTGAGCAAAATAGAAAATAAAGTGAGATGCTCTTTTTCTCCTGCAAAATAATCAGAACAAATGTCACCGAGAAAAAAAAATGTGATTTTGCAAAACACTTTTCCCATTTAGGAAAAGCCATTACAGTGTGACTTCAGGCAGCACTATGAACCACCCTATAGTTGTGAGCTGATTTTGTATTTAATGGTTGAACTTGTCTGTTTTCACTTGCTGGCATCAGGAGACCTGTGATGGCATAAAATGTCACTCAGTGACAGATACAGTCTTCGGAGCAAGTCCGTGCAGTCAGTCCTCTCTGATAAGCTGAATGGACGGATGGCATTAATCCAGGCACCCCAGCGTCTTCTCCAGCCCCTGAATTTCAAATGGGTGCTCCTCTTTCCATGAAAAGATTTGATTTCAGTTCAGGGAGGAATGATTCAAATCTCACAGAGGTTTGAAATCACCTGTGTATTGCTTATCCATCCATTGTAAACCCCTTTGGCTTTACAGACTCAGCAGCAATTACTGCGTGAGCTGATTCGGAACAAATCACTGATATTAATTAGGAAAACCTCCATGGGCAATTGTCTAATTTAGGCACCACTTCTATTTCCTTTTGTGCCTTTATGAAAACACTTGGCAGTGTTCAGAGAAGATGGCATCTCCCTCCTTCTGCCTGCGCTGATGTTCATTAAAATATTTCAGAAAGGAATTGAAATATATTTTCCCTCTATGTGATTGCTCTCAGCAGCAGCAGGAAAATCATTGCCTGGGTTTGAGTACATCACCCTGAGTCACAGAAATGCATAAGGAGGAGAGGGAGCAGATGGAATTACGATATTTAAACCCAATTCTGTGGGGAGTTCTCAAGTGACAGCAACCTTTGCTACTGCCATTCATTATTGGGGCTTATAGTCAAACACGTAAAGAGAGCAGTAATTATTGATTGCTCAGCAGGCTGCAGGTGGCAGCTGTAAGAAGCCCTAATACCTGGTATAAAGAAGTGACTAAGAAATAATTTTTTTTTTTCAGAGATTAGGTTTATTCTGGAGATAAATTGCAATTTTATAACCCTTGAGAAAAATGAGGTGTAGGAGCAGAAACGTCTGCTCACACTTTCTGCCTGAAGAGACACGAGATAGAGCACGTTGCTTGTGACTTAACATTCATCAGGGAGTGCTGAGCTTTAACACTGAGCTGCTTTGGTATTTTTCTTTCACTTACTTCAAGCCATTGCATTCACTGAATTTAAAACTCATTTACGTTTTCATAAACAAGTTCTTAGTGCTTTTGTAACACTCTGTACAAACTATAATTATTGCCAACATTAGGGAAGAGACAAGTGGCTTTATGTCCTGCAAATATTTCAGTAAACCAAGAAAATGAAAAAAAAAATTGGAAAATGAAGTTTAGAGATACTAAAGCTATGGCTGGCTCTTGGTCAAATTTTGCAAATAACTTTGGTCTGAAAAACCATGAAAATCATAAATAGCAAAGTGTTTCTCTCAGATTTGCTTAACAAAATGTTCATTTCAAAAGCAGCGCTTTCAATTGAAAAATTGCCCCAGAAATAATTGTTTTAATTCCCTTAAATTCATGGGACATTTAATTTTAGGTCAAATGAAATGATTCAGAATGAGCTCAAATAATTTTTCGCTTTCTGTTCACTTCTTCATTTCGGCTGGTTGGAATTAATGAATAAATAAATAAATAAATAATATGAAAATGAAAATCCTGCATCTCTGTGCTCGTCCCCTGAGCTGAAACTTAGAAAATGTAGTTCTTTATAGAAGAGTTGTTGGAGCTGCTCAGGTCTCACCTGTCGCTTGTCCTTGCTGAATATCTGATTTATTTCTACTGAGCCAAATAAAGACTAAAATTAAGATCATTTAAGCCTCTACTTTGAAAAATTAATGAATTATTCCATTCAAACTCCTCTCTGGAAGCACAGCTTACTGAGCTATTGGCTGGCATTTTTGTTTCCATCGCTGGGGAGAAGTGAAATTTAACTCATAAACACTTTGTGTAACATTCCCTTTTGCATTGTATGATGGAAGCCAAAATGCAGTTGCTGTAGTTTTTCACTCTGGTACTACATTGTTTAAATAATGTCATAATATTGCTTGTACGTAGTTTGCTGTTTATGGGTTCTTTTCACTCAGTCTATGATTTTTGTGTTTCCTGCTATGCTTGATCATTATTGTAACACTTTGATGTCAGTAATCAACTCCTATTTTTTTAAAAGCACATGAATCTGAGCACCTGGAGCCCAATTTTGTACCATTTACCCATGCAGAATAATTCCTCACTGCCTCTGTAACAACTGTGTCTTACTGTGAATGCTCCCAGAGCAAGATATAACTCCAAGATTCTAAGTGTTAGAATTAATGCTATAAAGTATAGCTTTAAACTTAAACATTAAAGTGTGCTGAAGTGGTTTGGGAGTCTCGTGTCTTTTTGATATTCAGTGGAACTGAGATTCGTAAATGCCTGTCTGACTTTTAAAAGATAAGACTTACTCACAAGATTTCTGGAAAATCAGTATTCTCAAGCAATTTGCTGCATAAAATAGACCATTCCAGAGGGGAAAAAAAATAAAGTAATGGTTGCTACCAAATGAGTTTGAAGGTCATGAGTTGTTCTCCTGCCACATTAGCAATCTCCAGTCCCCCTCCATCTCCCAACCCTGATGTAGAAAAGATGTTGGAAAGTACAAAAATTTCTGCTTTAGGGGCCTGAAACTTGTCACAAGGCTTGAAAACTGATGGTCAGAATGAGAAATGTGGGTTCTTTTCAGTGATTAGAGAAAAAGCAACCTCAGAGGCTGCCGTGAGCTTGGCCATGGGAAGAACCAAGGACCAATTCCCACCTGACTGGAACTGGGGGATCTGAGTTAAGCAAGACAAATGTCATGGCTTTTGTCTTTAAACCGAACTCTGCCCTGCTCCTCCTCTCCAAAATCCAGTGGCCTCATCCATACTGATTCTTAAGATGTTCTCTCTGAAAGCTGGGAAAAGGCAGAGCCACTTCTGCCTGTATTTGAAAAAAAACATCAGCTACAAAGAGAAAGGAAACAACAAAAGATTCATTTGACATTGCTGACGTTTGTGAGACATTTGTCTATTTTATGGAGAAAAACTGAAATGCTTTGTTGTACCAAAGAGAATGAAAGCCCTTTGCCAATCAGCACGTGTCTTATGCCCTGTTTTAGAGACCTTATACACTTCTTTTTCATAGGTTTCTACAGGAAGGCTCCTTTAGCCTTCTGCAAGGAGCAATGGTTAATTCTTGTTGTATTTTCTGTCTTCTTTAATTTGATAAGATAAGAATAGCTCAAATCAATCACAAGGAGGGATGTCAAATCATCAGAAAGGGTGTCATACATAACAGCTCAAGATGAGATGGTGGGGGAAACAGAGAAGGTGGGATGTTAGATGTGTGAGCTGCCTGGAAAAACAGGAGGGTGCAGAGTCCCACTGCTGCACCTTCCTGCAGGCTGGATGTTCCCTTTGCCATCTGCTCTGGCACAACCTCTGCCTTGAGTTTTGTGCCCTACCACCATGTGACAACGGGCATCTGCCTCCCTCTGAACCATCTTCTGTGACTGACAGTTTAGTTTTGAACCTAAAGGAGCAACTTCAGGCTCGTGCTGAGGTCTGATCCTGTTACCTAAATGACTCTGGTTGATACCCAAATGAATCCTGAGGATTCAGTGAGGCACTACAGCAGCCTCAGCAGGCAAAGCTGGAATTGCTGTTGGATTCCAATGCCCTCTCAGATGTCAGACATGCATGAAGACTTTTTGCTTCTCCCCAGCTATGCCAAGGTGAGCATAGAAAGGAGGGAGCAAGCTCTGCCTTGGCTACTCCATGCTTACAGCAACCTCCAGTCCCCCTCCACCTCCCAACCCTGATGGAGAAAATGTTGAAAAGTTCAAAACTTGCTCCTTTAGGTGCTGGAAAGTTGTCACAAGGCTTGAAAATTGATGGTCAGAATAAGAAATATGGGTTCCTTTGCAGTGATTAGAGAAAAAAAAAAACCAAACAACAACAACAACAACAACAACAAAAAACCAAACCAAAAAAAAAAACCACAAAAAAACCCCAAAAAAACCCCAAAAAAACCAAAACCAAACCAAACAAAAAAAAAACCAAAACAAAACAAAAAAATCAACAAAAACAACAACAACAACAACAACAACAAAAGAAAATGGGGGAACTGAGCAGCTGGGGCTGGGATCTGGTATTCCCATCTCCAGAAGCCTCTCTCAAAGATTGTCACCACTTGTTTCATGAATAGGGCCAAGGGGTTGTCCTGGGATGAGAAGATATCATATAACCTGCCCACATCCTTGTTACCCCTAGTCTCAAATTCACTGTATCATCTTAAAAACATAAAGATTGCAGTAGCTGTAGTACTGCAGGATATCCACATTATCTTTGTACCTCCTTGAGTGTTCCTTGATTCCTGTCCAGTGTGTCTCCTGTTGCAACTGGTTTCCTGCATCTGCATGCTCATCAAATGGAAAATTGATCCTTTCTTTCACTTCTGAAAATGATATTTTGGTTATTTTTTTGTACTGTTCTTCTTCACTCCTCCACAACGAGAGACAAGTGACGTGTCTGAGCTATATTTCTTTTCTTTCTGGGTAAAAATTTGACAATTCATGTCTGGCAATGGGGGTCTACTGACATCACCATCACCAGCCTGGGTGGTTTTATTCTGCCAAAGTAGGACACATGACACTGCTGTGAAGGCAGCAATGGGTGGAGAAAGTCTATAGGTCAGGAAGATAGAATGGGCACATCCATGTGGCAGATGTTCCTTAAGAAGCTCACCTGCAACCCCCCCATGCTCCCATTACAGTGTCTTCAGCTCCATCTTCATAAAAAACACCCGGGAAGAGACTGAGCTATTCCTCCTAGGAAAAACAAGGGTGGGATCCAGTTTGGGACAGCAAGGAGACCATCCTGGAAGACCTTGAAGTTTTTTTTTAAGGTCATTCTGGAGTTTTCAAGTTGCTATAATTAATTTCTTTTTTTTTTTTCCCCCTCCATAATTACTGGGAAACGATTTGTAGTGTGGCCTCAGAGACAGGGAGCACTGGGAAAGCTTGGAAAACTTAATATTCAGTGTGAGAGACTTTCAAAGGAAGTTTGAATGCATAATGAGCTGTGAACATGTACAGGGATTTCTCCCCCTCCCTCACCCTTTTTGTGAATTCCCAGCACAGTGTGGATAAAATGCAAAATATCGGGTCAGGACAAATGTGGCTCTTAAACTGTGCAGGGAATAACTGTGATCCCTTATAATAAGGGATCTAAACTGCATCTGCTTAGCAAAAATTATTTCTGCACTAGGGTGTCCTTTCAATCAAGTTCTGGAATTTGATTTTCTCTTAAATACCTGCTTTCCTCCTTCTATTGCCTTCTTAGGTCCTCAAACTGAAAGGCAGGAGAGCAGGCACATTAAAAAAAAAGAGCAAGTGTAAGTATATGGGAACTTCAGAGTAGTGGTCTGAGTGGCAGCCTCTGCATCGTGCCATCCTCACACCAGATCAGAGGTGGATTTGTTTTAAAAATTAAAATTAATCTTTTTTTTGCCCCCTAATGTGAAACTTCCGTCCACAGTGAGAGAGGATTATTGGCCATTGCAGGAGAAGGAAGGGAAGATTTACAATAAACCTAATGAAACCAATAAAGTCTTTACAGAAGGGAATTTACAGATCCCTGAAAAAATGCTCCCTCAGCCTGCCAGGATCACAGCAAAGAGCTCACCTGTGTGTAGGATCAGGCCTCGTGTGCAGATGTGTGAAGACCAAAGAGTTTGTCTTGGGTGATCTCCGGGCCAGCCCTAAAAAAGAGGCCTCTGGATTAGACATGGTCAGGTCTGCTCAAACCTGACTTTCCTAAGTGCAAACTTAAAGCCTCACCATTCATGGAATCAAAGAACTGTTTAGGTTGGAAAAGATCTCTGTGATCACTGAGTCCAAACTTACCCAGCACTGCCAAGTCCACCACTAAACCCTGTCCCTAAGTGCCACATCTACACGTTTTTTGAACAGTTCCAGGGTTGCTAACCCCACCACTTCCCTTGGCAGCCTGTTCCAATGCCTGAGTGCCCTTTCAGCAAAGACTTTTTTCCCTAATATCCAACCTAGATCTCCCCTGGCACAACTTGAGGCCTTTTCCTCTTGTCCTTCGTTCTGTTCCACTCAACAAACTTGAGAGCGTGGCTAATTAGACAAACCTCAATACTGAGGCTAAAATCTGCCTTAAAAAACATGTCTCCAGTTATAAGTTGAGGTGATTTATGAAGTGCAAGCAGCTTGGCCAATGTTCTATGGTCTGGAAGTAAATTTTAATAAAAAATATGTAAGACTGCAAGTAATCATGCAAATAAAGGAATGAGGAATGTGCATCGGATTTTAATGCTGGCAAAGTGAAGCTGAAAAATAGGAATCTCCCATAATAATATATATATCTGTATGCACAGACATATACTCAACAGAGAATTATGTCATATATCTTGAACGTGAAGTGGTGAATGAAACTTAAAATGGTAAAGAAGATGCTAATTTGACTTTGTAACAGAGAGAGGAAGCAAAATAGAGGAATGTGAAGTACAGGCTTTGTATTTTAATGGAGAAGAGCAACTCACCTTGGGCTGGTGTCCATCAGCAGTTCAATGAAGTTCTAAAAAGGTGCAGCCTTGCCAAGATCTGCAATTCTGTGTTTGCCTTATTATTTGTACATTATGGCTTAGCTTTGGTTTCGTTCCATCTCCAGCAGAAAAAGCCCTGCTATTTCCTAGATTTCACTGTCCTCTACTCCATGACCTCTCCCAGCCTTCATCCTCAGGTTTCACTTGTCACTAATTGAAGGAGACAAACCTCATAAATTATGGAACTTAAGAGCAAGGTTTTAATTAAACTCAGCAGTCAGGCCAACAAAAACTAAAGAGTTCAGTCTTGTGGGGGGGAGGTTGATGTCCTCCCCTGTGAGTAGTATCAGCTCTCACTGTCAAACCAAGGTCTTTCAAACACGGTTGAGACATTTCCCTGGAATCCACAAAGCTAATAATGCTGGGAATTTAATGAGTACATAGATGCTATAGACCCTCTTGACAATCCTAATTTCACATCATCTGTGGCCTCATGGAAAATACACACCCCTCATATTCCCTCCAAGAAAGTGTTAGGAAACAGGTCCAAAATCCCTTCCAAATCCCCCTCTGTGTCAGAGGAAATCCAAAATTACTTTTTATTTCTGACTTCGTTATCTCCAAAAGAGATGATAAACAACCCAAGGAAAATGGCTGGAGTTATTCGAGCTGAGAAGAATATCTGGACCGTTAGGCCACCAGCCCTCACTGGTATAGAAAATGTATTTTGTACACCCCAAAAGCTGGTTTCCTGTCAGGGTCTTGGTCCCACCTGGGACTGAAACACAGTGAGAGATGTCTCCTGTGTCACAGGGCTTGTGATCGTGGCCATCAGATCTGATAAAGGGAAAGCTGATAAAGAAAAGCTGAGAGATCTGCCAGGCTTGCACAGAAAGTCGGGAGTGGAGCCACAGGCTGAGCCCAAACAGGTTTCAGTGCTGGTCTGATACTTTCCAGAAGGAATAAATTCCATTTGCATTAGTCTAGCACAGGGTCGACAGCAGAGTGCAGAAGGAGAGAAGTCCAGAAAGGAGGGGAGGTCAAAGGCTGTGGGGATCTGTCAACTCCATGATGAAAACACAGTAAATCCTGGCTATTTGCATCCAAATTAGAGACATTTGGATTTCTGTTGCATTCGATGGGCAATAAGTAGCTCATTTTACTCCAAAAAGCAAAACCAGAATGTGGTGTTATCATTTTGTCCTGCTACAAATTCTGGTAGGGTGGAAGACTCAGGGTATGGGGAGACAGTTCCATCCCTCAGTCAGTCTCAGACGAGCTGTTGGACCTCTGTTGGGGTGTTCCAGTTCAAAACAGACACATTTCTTGTCCATCAGTAAGTAGCTTAACAGAGAGGCGATCTTCCTCCTTCCCTCCACCTGGCTGCTTCCCTTCAGCTACGACAAAGACTTGTCTCTGGCACCGAGTCCCAATTTTTAACAAAGAATGTGGGAGGAACCAGGTGAAAAAAAGGTTCAAAAGCTTAAGCAGAATCACTGTAAGTCCCAACAGTCAGTTTGTTTTATTTATCACTTCCCTTAACAAGCCTTTGATACAAAGACAGCCCAGGATTTACACTGTGTTGCCCCAAGTTCATCTCTTTGGCAGCTCTGGTGGGACTGTGGGGCTGTGGGTGACCAGCATGAGGAAAGATTTTATCTCAAACTGTGTCACACCACTTCAAACCACCTGAGGTGCCTTATTTCAATTAGCAATTTAAAAACAGAATTAGTTTTTGCTCCCTAGTCCACTGATCCCTGGTTGGGTTATGCTAGAATCTCATTGAGGCCCAGGGGCAGAAAGCACCTAATTGAGGATTTAGCTAAATGGATGCTTGTCTCTTCCATTCCTGAAAGGCCAGAAGTTATCCTTCACTGAATGAACTTTTAAAAATACGTCACCAGGTTGTTTGTCAGCTGGTAAAGGGTTGAAGAAAACCCACCAAAATCCACAACACAGAACAATGCTTAAAACTTGGTCAGAAGTTATTTTACCCAAAGCTTATACTCAGTCCCAAATCCTGTTGGAGATTCTCCAGATTTTTTTCCCAGATCATTCTGAGAGCTGCCTTCTTCCAGGAAGAAAGAGTCAAGGATTTCCTTGGAATTTTGACTTTGATTGTGACTGACTCTCACAGCTTTGGTGCCATGTCATGGTCACCTCCAGCCACTTTTCTGCACGTGGCTTTAGCCACCAACTTTATTTGCTTGTTCCTAGAGTCCCAGGCTTCACCAGAAAGGACTGTAGGGTGCAACAACATCATCTTGATTTCTGTGTGAGATGTGGGATGTGAGATAGCTGCATTAATCATACATTTCCCAGCTTCTTCCCACTGGCAACAGCATGTGCCAGAACAAGTGGGTATTTAGTGCCAAGGGGGATGCTAGTTTGGGGTTGTTGAGACCTAAAAAGGAGTTATTATGGTGACACCCAGGAGATTTCTGTTCCTCCAGGGAGTGATTGGGGCGATTTCTGATACAGGAAAAAGACAAGTCAATAAAGAGTTGTGTACTGAATAATAAAATAATTTACAACCTCATCAGAAATGAAGCTTTCTGTAAACACAGAGGACAACATGAAGGAATTGAATATCTGTGTGGTGCTTGTCTACAGACTAAGGAGAAAATACAGAAAATAATAATGTTGCTGAGAGCAGGAGATCTGAGATATTTGGGAGTCGGGTTTTTTAGGGGAGTGGTTTTGGGTTTTGAAGCAGATTTCAGGCAGTTCTTTCAGAGAAGTCTGAAGTGCCTCAGGGACGTGAGTCTTCACGTGAAATTGGACTGGGCTTAATGTGTTTCTCTGGCAGTCAATAAAATGAGAGGCAGAGACACAGAGAAATTGCATTGTTGGAAAAAAACCTCACAAAGCTGAAGAGCCAGGGGGGTCATTTTAGGTACCTGAGGGCAGAGAAGGAGACCATTGATTTTAAGGAACCTTTTTATGTGGTTAATGGTTTTTACCCTGCACACATGGGAGCATAAAGGAGCTTTGGGGTGTGACAGACTCCAATAATCTACACAGAGAAACAACCCCAAGGATCCTGCTCATCCCAGGGCTCCCAGGAGAGCCTCAACCCCGTGTGCTAAGAGTGACACAGGTCCCATCAGATACTGAAAACAAGGGGCTCTTTATGAGATGTTAAGAGGAGGAATTAGAAGGAAAAGGAAGTACTTTGGCTGGTTTGGAGAGGAACAAGCACGGGAAAACAGTGGGATAAAGGGACAGGTCACAGGGATAAGAGGCTTGGAAGCCAGGTATTGGAATGGTCATAAATCTGGGCCAGATATGGGAAAGACATGAGACTGATGAGTTGGCTACTGGAAGAATAAAGGGATCCAAACCAGAGAAACCATGAGGTCTGGGAATCTGCTGAGAGACCTGGTTTCTTGCTTATGTGACTGTGCATGAGGCAACTGGAGATGGGAGAATCCAAGGCCAGCTGCTGAGTGGGCAGTGTCCAAGGCCAGTTACCAGAGGGATCCATATTTTATACATGCATTGCTGCAGGAGTCATCTTGCTCTTGGAAATATGTTTCATGTACTGAAGCTATTGCTCTTTTCCCACTTTTCTTTTCCAGTGTCACATTTTCTAGTTGCCACCACCCAGTGTTCTCCTTTTGGACTAAAATAAGTCATCTTTCAGTCCCCTTGAACAATTTTAGCAACTAATGCCTTGTCTTAAGCTGCTTGTCCCCACCCCACAGTGAGAACCCCTTCAGAAATACCACACCAGTGACACCAGGTATCACTGGATTATTTCCTAGTTGTATCCTGATCCTCCAAAACCTGTTTGCCACAGCTTGTTTCATCCAGAGAAAGTTATAAACAACAACTTGGTATAACTCCCCACTGGCTGAGGGTAAAATTACTGTTTCTGAACTCTGAAAATCCATTTGCAATTTTTAAGGGTTGTTTTGATATTTGGAGGCGGACGCAGTTCAAGAAGGAATTACACAGGCACATATTTATCTGGCTGTCTCTGTCTAATTTCATTCCTGAAAATTAATCCTCTTTGTTGTCTGGATATGAGTGTTTTAAATGAAGAATTTAATATCACTACGGTTTGCTGTTTTTCCCCCTATTTTTTAATGAAATAAAACCATTTATTATTTCACAACACATCACTGAGCTTTTTTGTCATATTTTTCAGCTTGTTATCATAAAATAAGCTTAACTTACTGGTGGGCAAGTCCAAATTCCACACAAAGAGGCAGGATCCATTTCTTTATTCCACCAGTGTGGGCAGACTGTTGCATGTATAGTTTCAGGTTATTATTTCTGATTCAACAAAGGTTTTGAGTACTTATTTAAGTGCCTTAATATATTGGATTTAGGATGGTTATGCATCTCTTACATGGCAAATACTGTCTGGAGACTGGGACAGCAACCTGAGAGTCAAAAATATGAGATGGGTCTTCTAAAATTCTGGGCAACTTCTGGTAAATTGCTGTAGATTATTTTATCTTCCTTTCTTGTGATTCCTGCTATGGAAACAGGGAAGGAAATGAAAATGCTTTCCAAGGAGAGCCATGGCTGGTTAGACAGCCATCTATATTTATAGGATCCATATTAGCTGGGTATTTGGAAAAGTTTGGGGAAGACCATGTAACAGAAATTCAGTAACATTCAGGGGTGTGAACTGTGTAGTTTCTGAGACAAAGGTTTGTCTACACCTGAGTGCCCAAAGTTTCTGCTGCCTGGTTCAAACAAGACATTGATAAATTCCTGACTTGGAAGTCAGGATTATCAGACATCTGCAAGGGAGAAAGAGAGCCAGCTGGAAATGATCACTAATTTGGTCTGAAACATGAAAATCAGCATCCTTGGAGACACTCAAAACTCAGTCAATAATGTTCTGGGTGGCCTCACCTAACTTTGAGCCCAACCCACTATCAGAGACATCAGATGTTCTTTTCCAGTCTAAATTATTCTAAATTATTATGAGTCTTTGGTCAATTTGTATTCTGTATTTTATTATATTTTATGACATTTCTGATATTTTTCTGAAGCCTCATAATGAAATTTAGGAAATTGTATAACTTTAACAATCCATTGAACTGGAGTCCTCCCTCAATATCAATCTGTGTATATGATGGGTAATTCCATCCCTGTGGACCCAAAACATTTGGAAATGAGAGGCATGTCTCTTTTAATTTATTTTATTTTATCCTCCTCATTTTCTTTTTTTTTCCTTCAAAAAGTACCAATTTTTGAAGCTGTTTAATTCACTGATTTAATACACAAGGAAGTGTCAGTCACTGAGCAACAATCCTGGCAGTTTGCATAATTTTTGCCGGGTTTCCCAAGGGAAATGTGGATGGGTGCTTTAAAATAATCCCTGTAAGTAGAATTTGTCAAAAACACACACACACACATATATATATAAATATATATATACATATATATGTGTGTGTATGTGTATATGTGTATATATACATATATACATATGCACATATACACATATATAAATATATATACATACACATATATATACCTACATATATATATATGTATATATGAGAATATAAATAAATACAAAGCAAAAAGAGCAAAATATTTCATTCAACAAGTGCTGGAACAGGATGTTTCCACAGTGTTAAAGCACTTCTCTTGTTTTCTTCCCTTGGTTGTTGGGCTTTTTTGGTCTTTTGTTTTTGTTTTGTTTTTTTCTGAAAAAAAAAGCATCTCAGGATGCTTCAGGTTTGTTTCTAACAGTGTATTTTCACAGAACATTCATTGGTTTACAAAATACCTGATCTACTGGTGGTGCCCTGAGGAGTGTGATGGGCCCAGCTGTCTTCCAACAACCCAAACTGAGCAGATTGAGTTATTCCTTTGTCACAACCTTTTGTGATCTTCACCCCAGGAGAAAATGAAGTTGGTCCTGCCCTCAGGGAGATATAACCTGTCACTGCTGCTCGAGGTCCCCAGCTACAAGCACAGTCTTTGCTGTTAAAATTCTTTCAGATTGGGCTGCAAAAGTCTGGGATAAAGCACAGCCCTCTACAGGAGTGATTTCTTTTCTCTTCCTTTTATAAATATCTTCTTCTGCCTTAAAGATAAACATGTAAATACCAGGAATGAGGAGAGGAACATAGGCCTACATGAAGTAGAGGTGCTGGAGGAAAACTCCTTTAGACTCAGACACTCCAGTCCCAAGTACAGGAGCAGAAGAAAATCTCTTTTTCACCAGGAACGTTTCCTGACCCCTTTCATGCCTATTTTGCTGTTTGCTTTGCCTGTCTTGGGTCTGTAAGAACTGTAAGCACGTGCTGGCCCTTTGTAAAAATCCATGCAGTGCTCCTGAGAAAGGCCCCAGTGCCTTATCCCAGGCCCCTTGAAGCAGGAATAGCAATGAGGGAAGGAATGCCAGGCTCCAGGAAGAAAGTCTTCACCATAATGCACTTTTTATCCTAGGGTTTTGTTTTTAATGCTGTGGAAGAATCTGCTGTGGGTTTAAAGGTTTCAGGGGATTTCGTTTAAAGACCGCAGAGAGGTATTTAAGGGCTCAGGTCAGGTGATGTTCAAGCAAACTTGCAATTGTTGAGTTCTAGGCTGAACTGTCAGCTCGTGACAGTGGTAGTGATGGAACTTGTGTATGTTGGTGATTTTTTTTGTTGAATACAGAGGGGAGTTAAAAATGGACCAGGTTTCCTGGTCTCTTTATTCATCTGCTAGAGGAACATCAATGAAGTCTGTGAAGCCCAGTCAAGATGCAGATGCAAAAAACCAACAACAGCTTTGTATTTTTCCTTCTGTCCCACTACTCCCTTAAATGATGTTGGTGACTCTAATTGCTATTAGTGGGTTGTTCAGTCCCAAGCAAAGATCTGAGGTTTTAAAAGGCTGTTCTTCTTTCACTGAACTTCAGTGCTAAATTCATCTTGCAGATGGTCTCATTAGGCAGTAAAATCAAGAGCAAAGAGTTTGTGTCTTCCTAGTTAGTCCAGCTGACAGTGTCAGTGCCTCAGAGGAGAAAAAAACCTTGGAGGCAGAGGCCAGCAGATAAATATTCCTGTAAATTGAGCTTTAATGAAAAAAAGTGCTTTATGTCCCTGGTAATCACCATACAGCAGGCAATTATGTCACTTTGCATGGTCAGTGGAAAGACCTGGGTGTTCAACCGAGCAGCACCTCTCTGCCTGTCAGCATTAAATTGCACATGAGATGGCAAATGTTTAACATTGGCTATCCTCCTCTTCTCATATGGGGAAGGGCAGGAAATACTTTTACCCACAGACCTGTCTTTGCTTAGAGAGAAAGTTTTCCACCCAGCAGCGTTCATGTCACACAGACACCACGAGCTCCCAGCTGACTCTCTTGTCCTCATCAGTGCATCCTCAGCTCCAGAGAACACTTTGTGCCTCTTGGTTATTCCTGGAGTACCTGTTGAGGGCAGATGTTTCCTCTCTAGCCCTGCATCACAGCAGTGTGCTGTGTTATCAGGTTGCCCTGACTTTGGAGATTAGATGGATGTTCTCTGAAAAACTCTGGTGTGCACCAGAGGTGGCCGACCAGCTGGTTTTTGCAAAGTGTGGAAATCTGGAGGAAAGCACTGAAGTGAGTCAGAAGAAAGTTCTTCACTGAAAGGCTGCCAGGTGCTTATGGAGAGCAAAGGTCTGGGAAAGGTCTAGGGAAAACTGGTGGCTTTCACTCCTGCAGCAGAGGGGACAATATACCAGAGAAAAAAAAAATTAGCAAGTGGAGGCTTTGGTACAGCAATCTTGAGGAAAAATAGACTCTTTCACTTTGTTTGCTTAGAGCAAGTGCTCGATTCTCTCCTCCAGCTCTGAAGGAACATTCCTGTCCCTAAAGATGGTTAATCAGGGCTGAATCTCAGTATCCACTTCAGTTCATAGGAACACCAGGCCCTGAGCTGGATACAGAGGCAGGAGCCATGTAGGCTGTTTCTGGCTGCAGGATTCATTTGAGTGCAATGGGAATAACTCCAAGGAAACCATGTTACAGCCAACAGCTCTCTCTGGACATCTTTTCTATGAATCTTAGAAAGTACATGTTATTCAGAAGCAGGGAAGTTGCCATTCCCAACTCTTGCTGAGACAGGTGGAACACACTTTTCATGGAAATGTCCTTGTGGAAATCTGCAACTGAAAAAAGTTTAGGGTCTGTTTCCCACTTCTGAGCATGGTGTTGAAAACTTAATAGTTGCTGGGTTGAAAACCTGATTTTCCAGGAAAATTTCCATGAGATCACATTGGTATAACAGGGGGAAAAAAAATCAAACAAAGAACTAACTACAGAAAACTCCATTATCTAGTGTCCATGTGGCTTTTTTTGTGGAAATTTCAGTTGAGGTAATTACTGAGTAGCCTATTATATCAGCAGAGGGCATTTTGTGAGTCTAATGGCACCTCACCTCTTTGTTCCTGGCAGGTGTCCCTGTCTCAAACAGAAATTAAGTGATAAGAAGCAGAGAAGGACATAAATCCTGCAAAGTAGAACAGCAGGGACTCCAGGTAGGTGGATGTGATCAGCACACAAAATCCGATTATCTTTGGACCCATTAGGCTTCATTTTAATAGAGTAAATCTGCAGAGGAGGATGCAAAAGAGAGATTCCATCAGGAGACTGAAAAATATTGTCAGTGTGAGCCCAAGACATGCAGGCAGAGATAATTTTTTCTCCATAGAATGTACAGCACACACGGTGCAACCACAAGGAAATTTAAGTCGTTCTTGGGATATTCCTGCAAGAGCAGGGTAGGATCTGGATATTGGGTTATATCAGCTCTCCCAGTCTGACCTGACTTTTGGTAAAGGTTATTTACAATTGCAAGAGTGAAGAGAGAACATCACTGACACAGTTTGTTAAAAGGTCTGCTATTTAAATTAATTTACAGATTTCTTCTCAAAACCTTCCGTTTGGAGCACGACCACAGTGTCCTGCTGAAGGGATATTCCAGCTCCTGAACAGCAAGTCCAAGTCATCCTCACAATGCAAAGTGTCTTTAGACAATGGGGTTTTGTCAAGCTGGATGGTAACTTCATTATTTTTTAATGGTTTATAAGTTTGTTATTCTACACAGTTGTTATTACGTGTTAATAATCAATAATAACAGATTCATTAAAAGTTCCAGGTACAAGCTCAGAAGAGGGTGATGTGAAGGGAGGAGGGAATTGTCATAACAGAGGGAGGGTGAATAGATGGTTGTATTTACCCACTTTTTGAGACTTCAGAAAGAACCCTTGTCCATCTGTCTGGAATGATGAATGGGTTAAAAACCTCTTGTTCTACCTAGAATGGCTCCAAGAATTACCCATGAAAAGGGATTTGACTACTTCAAGTCAAATCATTATAGGAAAAGGAAACATTTCTTCACAGTGATGTGGCCTGACATTGGGGTGGGATCTTTGCAAGACTTCAGAGCTCAGCTGGACAAAGCCAGGTCAGGCAACCTGCTGTAACTTCAAAATTATTCTTGCTTTATGCAGCAAGTTCAGAGACCTCCAGATGTCTTTTCCAACATAAATTATTTTGTAATTCTAGAATAATAACTTGTAGGTTTTTTTTTTTCCTCAAGGCTTTCAGAAAGCCTTTTTAAAACAAAAAAATTTTTTTTTCTCTGAATAGTAGGGAAAGTTCTCCGCAATTTGCATGAAAAAAAAGAAACAACAACACAGAAGTTTCAAGGGATTTGGGTATGTATTTAATAGTGATCTGAATGCTTACCTGTGGCAGTTCATAAGTTCATACCCCAACACTGCCCCATTCTGCCTGGCAGCCTTCCCTTTGGATAAGGGTTACCTCTGCACCTGCTATAAGACACAAAGGATCTGGGATAAGCTCTTGGCTTAGCCAGTGGCTTTAAGCTCTTCTCCTTTAATATCCTGTATAAATCACAGGAAGTTTTCTAAGTGGATTTTAAAAATCACTTAGAGACTTTGGAAAATATCATCTTCTATCTCTTCATCTTATCAGCTACAAATGATAATTTTCCATGTAGCAGGAGGGATGTAGGAACTCATGCAGCAGTGTCTGCGTGTCATGCAGCTTGTGGTGATAAATGGCTTTATAAGAGTGTGGATAATTCAATCAAGCCTATTCCATTTTGAATGTAGTGTTACATGCTCCATAAACTCAGCCTTGTGGAGACACCAGCATTTAAAATTATATGCTCACTTCAGTGTTAAAAATTGCTGTGAAGCTTCCTTGGGAATTCTAAGCACAGGACAGGGAAGGAATCAACCAAAACCACTTGTAACTCTCAGCCTTGACAAGCCACTGCAGTGCAAGCTCCCATCAGGAGAGGTTTGTAAAGCACACATGGAGGAGAGAAACCCATTTGCTGAAGTAGGCTTTGAAATGCTTATCTCAGCAAAGAGGCTGCATAAAGACATGATAGAAGTTAAAAGCTCCACATGACTCCAAAAAGAGTCAGCTTGAAAGATCTGCTGCATTCTGAACCACATCTCTCTGGTGGCACATGGTTGGCACTGCTTTTCAGACTGTGGCTGATGGGAAGCAGCAGAAAGGAATTTTGTCCCACCTAAAGCCAAGACTGTCCCAGAGGAGCTAAAGGGCATCAGTTGTTGGAGCCCAGTGCCTGCCAGGTGGATTGTGCTGTGATTCCTCGGGAACAGCAACATCCAAGTTGCCAAATGTGTTCCTGACCAACGTGGGACAGAGAAAGCTGCTGCAGTCCCCAGCTGACCAGGAAACCTGCAAATCCTGCAGCCTGGCTTGCAGCCAAAGTGACCCTTGGATCCTCAGGGAGAAAGGCCTCAACAAATGCAAAATGGATCACATTAAAGACCTGTATGTTTTTCAATTGGTGTGATTTTGGAGAAGAAAAACAAGATGCAAAAGTGTTCTTTTGTCTTGCTGGCTGACACTGCACTTCTGTTCCACACAGCTCTTAGAGGTGTGAGTCTTGTTGAAGAGAGTACAGAATACAATATCTTTGTTCATATTCCTTTCTTATGACTATCCTGAGGACTTAAAGATGCCAGCAAGTTGCCAGGGCCAAGGATAGGTTATCAAACTCATCTGAGATGTCCATGCATTTGTTCTTATCCCAGGGCAAATGGCAGGTGATACAAATTACTCCAGACTCCCTTCATTGACAGCCCCGCACCAAAATAAATGAGTTCCTGCATCCCATGGGCTGTAAACATGCACTGTACCCACACAGCTAAACTGGGCAAGGTTGGAAATATCTCCAGCTGAGCACATTACCTGCTGCTTCATTTGTCAATGCATAGAAATGGGAGTTTTTAGGGCACAAGTCACCTGTCTTGTTTTAAAAGTCTGTTTAGGGTAAGATTAATAATACCGAGCAAGCAGCAATTCCTTCCCATTATCCATGGAGAGAAATAAGGCACTGTGGTCACCTGGCTCTGTGAATCTCACTCACTGTCACTTTTTAAATCATCTTAATTGTGTGTCTGACATTTAAGTTTGCCAGGAAAGAGGAGAAAAAGAGGTATCGTACAGTGCCTGTGCTAGGACAATCTAAGTGGTTTCTTTATCAAGTTACTGTTCCACATTTGGTTTTTAAATACAGATGTGTGGCATAATCAACACAGATTTCAGGGTGCTGAATTGATACTACATGTCATTCTGACTGAGAAAAATATCAGAGGGGTCACGCCCCAGAGGACACATCTCACAAATGAAGAACAAGTTAAATGTCAGAACTTGGAAGTGTCCTACAGTAAAGTATCACTATTATATAGGATATTTGTAGAGCTTTTTTAGGAATTCCTGCTGGTCCTGATGCTGTTGAAGATGTCCTGCCATTTTCTGGGTGTAGATAAAATGATATCTGACAATAAGGGCAGATGAAGCAGGACAGCAGTGGCCAGACTTGTCCTTTTGGTGCTTGTCACAGAAGACCATCTTCCTTTCCATCCCTGGACTTCTGCTCTACTACCAAATCTCAGGCACAATGGCCACATATCCAGCTGAGGTGGGGATGTGGAGAGGATATTTGGCTCATTTCCTTCAGCCTTTCCCAAAAGTGGATCCCATGAATGCAGTCCAAGCCAAGTAGGACCCTTTCTAGAGTGTCACAGAGTTCAGGCTGGTTCCCTGATGGGAACAGCCAATATCTGGTCTAGCAGTGCTGGTTTTGTTTTTAACAAAAGACAATTTTGCATCACAGACAGAAAATATATTTGAGTCTTTCTCCAAGATCAATCCAGCATCCCATTAAACTGCTTCTTCTGTAATAAATGTTAACAATTGAATTTTAACAGTCAAAATATACTATCTTCTGAGGAACCCTCTTACCTTATCCATCCTATTTATTACCTGATGTCCACAGACCTTAGAAAAATATAAGATTTAGGTCAGTTCTTCAAAACTTGTTCCTATGCCTGACCTTAGGAAATGGAAATCCTCCAAAGGATCCTGCTGGTCACTCTGCCAGTGAGTGGAGAAATCTCCCAACCCCTTCTGGCAGACAACCTTTTAAATTCAGTCCAGTTCTAGTTATTTTTGTCAAGTAAAGCTGATTAAAATATCCAATTAACAATAGTGGCAGTGGTGCACAGAGGGAAAAAGAAGCTGTGACAAGGCCTTGGTTGAAGCACAGAGTGCCTGGGGAGCAGGGAGCTCAAGCTTGTGGCAAGTTTTCCTTGTGGGATAAATTGGAATTTGACTGACCTTAAGCTGAACAGGCTGAATTGCTGACCTGGAATATTTTCTATAGTCTATGTCCTGTAGTCTATCTCTGTGTCAGATGCCAGGTAATAAACTATTTATTGCTTCTGCAAGTAGCTGCTACAAGAAAGTGGTAAAGTAATGTAGAGTAGCTGTGAAAAAGGAGGGGCTAATTGGACAGTCCAATGTCAAAGGGAAAGACAAAATCATCTGCTGTGCTTGTGGGAAGGAACCAATTTGGGTTAGTACTCAGGAGCATTTGCAGGGAGCATGTTTGAAATTTGTAAACAGAATTATTCCCCGAGGAAAAGCCATTCTAATGGCTCTCTTCCCTGTGCAAGCAACCAAGATGCACAGCAGCCACTCAGCACATCCTGAACTTTGAATGCCTGCGTTCAAACCTACGAATGAATGTTTGTAAAGCAAGTACAGACTGAGAATCACTCGCAGATCTGACAAATATATTCATTCTCTGGACTGTTGCACAAAGCAAACACATTACAAATCAGGACAAACCAGGGTTTATTTAAAACCAGAAGTGAATATTTGCTGAGCATCTCTTGAATATTTGTAGTTTAAAGGACCAAAATTAAAAAACATACACGCTCAATCTGCTCCGCTGTTTAAAAATTCTTCATATTAACAAATCTACTGTATTTTTGGTATTGCTAAAAAGCTTGATTTACACTGCAGTCAGTCATATCTGAAAAAAATATTCTAACCTTTGGCTTATGCATCATTCCTGCAGGGGAGTAAAGGTTTTCTCAGCACAGCAATCTCAACTTTCACACTGCTCCTAAAGCACTTCACAATTTAGGCTTGTCAACTGTTGACACTGAGGCAGCAAAATGCTACTGCTGTGGGTGGGTGTGGAATCCGAGCCAGCTGTCTCCCACGTCCACTTCTTAAAAGGATGAACAGGGAGGAAAACAGCCCTGACAGGGTCAGAGAACCTCCAGATCCATACAGTCACTCCATACAGTCACTCCTGCTCAGCAAGAGCTGGAGCACATGGGGTGGCCCCTTTCCACAGCTCTACACCTGGTGAATGAGTGTGTTGGGTGTTGGGTTGGATTGACATGGGGGCTTTGTTGCAACTCTTGTTTTCAGAGGTCAGCATTGGATTGTGGAAGAGAATTATAAGTATCCTCTGAGCACCACCAGAAACACTGCAGTTCAATAAAAACAAGATCCCCCAGGTTTCAGTTTGGTGCTCTAGGCCATGGCTGCACACAGAACAGTGACATGGCCAGGAGCTGTAACTTCTCTCTGATTAGATTTTTTCATACGGCCTCTCGTGTATTTTTGCTGTGGGTGAGTAAATGCCTTTGGGTTCTTTGGTGGTGATGAGTACCTTGGCACCACACCTCACACCCCTTTGCACTGGTGCCATCCCAGAAACCATCAGCCTCATGAATCAGAGAATCATGGAATCAATGAGGTTGGAAAAGGCCTCTGAGGCCATCAAGTCCAACCATTAGCCATGATCACCACCACCTTCAGGTGCCACATTCACACCCCTCTGGAACACTACCAGGGATGGAGACTCCATCCCTTCCCTGGGCATCCTGTTCCAATGCCTGATCGCTCTTCTAGTGAAGAAAATTTTTTCTGATATCCAATCTAAACCTCCCCTGGTGCAACTTGAGGCCATTTCCTCTCATCCTGTCACTGGTTATCTGGGAGAAGAGACTGATCCCCACCTGGATACAACCTTCTGTCAGGGACTTGTAGGGAGCTATTAGGTCCCTACTGATCCTCCTTTTCTCCAGGCTGAGCCCTCCCAGTTCCCTCAGCTGCTCTTCATGAAACTTGTGTTCTAGTCCTTCCACCACTTTAAAAGCTGTATTATTTCACTGCCTTCATTCTGGATTTTGGTTTTTTTTCACAGAAGTTTCTTTAACCTGTCAGCAGAAAGTTCAGTGACGAGAGAGAGATGGAGTGTGTACATGAATTACCTCTTGACTCCGGGAAAAAGGCAATTTCTGGTACATTTACATGCCTATTTGCAGAAGTCTGGTTTGTGCTGCAGCCTTGCTAATGTTTACATATGGGAGCAAATCATGTCAGAACCCTCCTCATTTGGTAAATAACACCAGCAAATAAATCAGATTGAAAACTGGTCTACAGAAGAGATTACTCTGAGAGACACTAATGTGATCCGAAGAAGGTTTGATCAAGAAATTCCTGGCAATTTAATTTTTCCCTTCAAAACTATCAGTATTTTATGGAAATTAGAATAGCATTTCAACAGGGCTGTAATGTCTGGTCAAGGAGGGGTCTGACTAAGGGAGCAATGTTCCACTGTTTGTTCCAGGAGCTTTGGGACTGCAATTCAAATCTTTCTCCTGTGAGAGCTAGACCAGGGACTTGCTCTCAGTCTGCTGTATCACCTAGGTGTGCTGGTGCTGATTTATTCTTTAATCACTCAACACCATCTAAGAACACTTTAGTATAATCATTCCTTTTTCTCCAATCCACTCACTGTTCTCTAGACACTATCTGCTTTAGCTTTCTGCTTATTTTCAGCCACCCAGTTTTCATGTTATCTGAACAACAATAATAAAACAATTATCAGACATAAAAGAACAGCTGCACCACTGCCCAGGAGAGAGCACTGTGTGGGCATGTGTGTGTCTGAACAGGCTGGCACTAATAGAGAAATGACAGCTCTCCTTCCCGTCAGTCACAGCTCTTGGAAGTATAAAGACTGAATATACAGGAAACAACATCCTGGTTTCATAAACACATTCACACAGTAGAAAAAAGCTCTCTGGGAGGAGGCAGAATCAGGTTGACACAGGCACTTAGACATGAACCAGCTCTGTTGTCAGTATTATCACCTCAGGACACCCTGGAGGGAAATTTGTCAGGAGACAAAGGGCAATAATCCTGCCTGACAATGGCCAGGTTTGATTAGCAGCCACTCTGGCCTGTCCAACGAGCCCAAAATTGCCAGCTCTCTACACTGCATAATGTTCCTGCCTTTCTGAATGTAAGGGAACCACAGTATGAGGGGAGCTGGGAGTTGAGCCTCCTCAGGGACTGTTGTGAGCAAGCTTTTACCCCCACAAAGGCTCGTGAGGCAGCAGGACTGGCTACAGCAGAGCAAAACCCCGTGTCTGATGTCAACAGCTTGTGGTCACTGCTGTTCCAAATCCTTCACCCAGCACAGTTCAGACCCCCCAGTAGCAGCTGGTCACCCTCTGGATGCTACAGCAAGTGTGTGGAGGCCACCACAGACACATCACCCTGCTGACATAACCCCGTGCTGTAGTGGAGTTATCTACAGGTGCCTGAGCAGGTCTATTTTTTATCCCTCGCTAGTGTCCAGAGCAGTGTTAATAACTATAAGAAGGATTGGAACAGCTCATTTTACATGAATATGGCAAAACAATCCTGACAAAAAAGAATCCTCCTGGTTGCCCAGAGAAGCTGTGGCTGCCCCAGCTCTGGATGTGTTCAAGGCCAGGTTGGACGGGGCTTGGAGCAACCTGGGATAGTGCAACGTGTCCCTGTCCATGGCAGAGGAATTGGAATTACATTATCTTTTAGGTCCCTTCAAACTCAAACCATTCTACAATTCTGTGATTAATAATAGCCCAGCAAACCCAGCTGACAGGAGACCTGTCACAGTAAGTGCCATAAAGCATCACACACAAGAACCCCTCCCTCTTCAGCAGGCTCCAGTGGCTTGGAGGGCAAAACAACTGCTTGTTCTTCAATTAAGCCCAGTTCTTTGGAGCATAAAAGCTCATTACTCAGAGAAGACTATTTACTGCTAATTGTACCTTTCACGTTTGTAAACATGGCTCTTTGCAAAGCAAGGATAACTCTCCTGTCATCCTCTTCTGAGGAGGACCCAAAAATCAACCACAACCCGTGGAAACAGGCTGACTCTTCAATGTCATATATTACATTCTGGCACAAACTGCTGGTGAGCAAGTTAAAGAGCGTGTGTTACTTTCTGGAGTGTTTTAATGACAATTTCAGGCAGAGGAGAAAGGGGAGAAGAAAAAGAAGGTAACAGCTGTTGGGCCAGGGCAATTTACAAAGAGAAACAGGAGAATAAATCACTCTTTTGAAGGTATTTGTTCACTCTTGATGAATGTGTTGCAATTCCCTTTGTGCTCCCTTTCCCTGTATTGCCCTGATCAAGTTATGCTTGACCTTCTTTGTCTTTTTAAAGGCAACATTGACTTTGTTTCTATTTTTATTGATCCATATAATCCCTTCACGGACTCGTTGACATTAATATCCCCAGGGGACTGTCTCCATTCCAAGTCAGTGAGCTGTTCTGCTTTCCTTTTCCCATCTGTACACAGCAATGGCATTAGTACCGACAATTAATTCAATAATCCACTGGATTGAGGAACGCCTTTCCAAGAATCTTGTGTGAAGTGTCTTGTGAAAACATCAGGCTTGATCGGGCTTTCAAACTGAGCACTCAGAACTGACAGTAAGCTTTGTGGTTTAGCAAGTATAAACAAGTATGCAGATTTAATCTGCCCAGTTTAGAGTTGAAGGACTGTTATGAAACTATGAAAGAAACTAGGAAGATATGACTTTTTTTTTTTTTAATCCCAATGATTGGGAGGATTATTCAGTTAAAAAGATCAGCCCACTTGTACAGGGCATTATTTAGTGACAAAGGAATGGATCCAAGGTTGGGATAAGTGTTGGGACACTGGGATTATTCAAATTTCTCGTGCTGATTTGGGCACCAGTTGCTGACCAGTAGGAAAGGCTGAAGAAAACACAGCAGAAACACTTTCTCCTATTGATTCAGTCACTTCTGGCTGTAGTTAAATACTGCCACAAAAATAGGGTTCAGAGCCCAGAGGATCCCTGGGGATGGATGTCTGAATCTCACATGGCAAGGGGAGGCACAGGAACATATCTTTGGACAGTTTCTAGAATTTGCATTAAATAATGATGGGAAAAAAGAATCCACTGACTTCAAGGTCTTTTAAGGCTTCCACCCCAAGCTCTGCACAATGATTGATTTGGTAGGTAATTGAAGCAAGATCTGGGGCACAGCTGCATGTTTGAACCATCCTGACTGTTCTCTGCCCTGAGAACTCAGCCCTTGTCTCTTTGCTCTTTCCTGATGTTTAGATGAAAACAACCTGATTTTACTCCTGGTGAAACCAATGCAAAAGGTGCAATTTGTCTGCCTCCTTTTATTTTGTGCTGCTGCCACCCAGGCACTGAAACATCCTCTCTATAGAATCAGCAGCAATTATAAAATCTGACTTTGACTTGAGCTGGAAAGGAATTGTGATGCTCTGGATCTGCTGTTGCACAAACTGCTTCAGTATCTTCAGCTTCCTTTACTTAGAATTTACTTAGAGATGCTCCTGGCTGAAGGAGGACAGATTTAGACCTTTTAAAGCTACCTTTCTAAAAATAAGCACTCACCATGAGGGTCCTGCAGCTGCTGGGATTTCAAGGAAGACTTTGAAAGTTTGGCTCCACCTTCAGGGTCAAAAGCCTCGTGCTGACACAATGGGAAATGCTCTGGTGAGGGAGTATCCTATGGCAGGGACAGCAGGCAGCGTTCCCAAACACACACTGCTATTTTTAAAGGAGGGTTGTCTTATGAAACATATGACTTAGTGCTGCAGTTTCAAACAGGAAGTGTGAATGTGTGTTCTCTTAGCTGGGTAGGGAGAAGGATTATATTTAATTGTTGGGTTTGTGAGTGAAATGGAGAGACAGTGGAGTGGACACAGCACACCAGGCTGGAAAGGGTTGTTGGGACAGAAGAGCAGCATCAAGTCAATGCACAAATATCCTGGATGAACAAAAACCCCTAAATCCCCTCAAAAACCTGATCAAAAAAGCTTTCTGCCTCTCCCAGGCTGGCACACTGCAGAAAACCATCAGTGACTGATGATTTATTGCATAAATTCTTTGATAATTCTGTGCTACCCACCACGATGGAAGAGCACAATAATTTCATGCCACACCCCAGTTCACCACTGCCGACTCACACCCTTCACTATGAGCATCCTACTAATTCACACTTGACTTATTTCCACAGACTCTGCAACAAAGCCACTGGAAAGGAACTTAGTGCACTAAACCCAGGGAGTCCTCTCAGTTTTGTTCTGCCCTGGCTGTTAATGGAAAGGGTCCTGAACACTTGGTGCAATGAAATCAGATAATGCCCATAACTACAGGGAGAAACTTGTAAATAAACATCTTCAATATCTGCCTTTTGGAGGACTTTTCATGATTTCTAAACAATTAGCATTTTAAAAATCACTTCCCACCAGAAACTGCCCAAGAAACAGAGAGTGTGTAAAGCACACTGGGTTAGCTTGGCTAAGGGCTGGCTTAGCTTGCTTTTTAAATAATAATAATAATAATAGTTCTTGTATAATTTCATTAGATCTCAGTAATTACAGTCAAGATCAGTTAACCCTAATAATTAAGATTTGGCATTGGACTGGAGGTTTTTGCTTTGTTTTGTCTTTTTCATTTGCTTGTTATTTGGAAAGTCTTTTGAAAAGCCTTTTAAAGGCTCTCCAGCAACAAATGCAAAGCCTGATTTACGATGCACAGTGGAAGAAAGAGGGAAAAACTCAAACCCCCTTTTCTTTTTTGGAGTTGATTCGTTACCTGCTGGGTACTCTGTAACCTCCACTGTGATCAGTATTTCAGAGGTGTGATTGCTGTATCCAAGCAGAAGTCCCTGTTCCATATGGCATTTTCTGCAGGGGAAGAGATGGTTCGTGCTCCCTCACTTTTCACTTCCCCCTCCATGTCAGTTCACTTGCACCTCACTGAGCTGTTACAACTCTGTGTGAGCCAAACTGGAAACCAGATCACTGAGTCAACTGGGGTGAGAAAAGAACAACCAACACAGGTAAACATTTTTGCTGCTTGTTTCTACTAACACTATGTTTCTAAAATACCAGCTAAAAGCTCCTCAGGTGCACTGCTTTCAGGAGGCTGATGTAAATGCTGGGGGTTTTTTTTACCATAAACTCTTAACTGCTTTGGTATTTAATCTGAAAAATACCACTGCCGTGGTTCAGGCTGATTTGGTAAATATTCTTCAGCTCCATCATCAGCTCAGCCTTTGAAGGAAAAAAGAAATTAGAGACCACAAGCTCTTCTTCCAGTAAATGCCAAGCAATTCAAGTTTCATTCATCTTGTTACAGAACTTAGCAGCTGTTTCTTGGGATAAAAGAATTACAGTTCCCCCTCAAACTCAGTTCTTGCATTTGCTGGGAATATAAGGATGTCCAAACCTGATCAACCTGAGTTCATTCAGGTAATGTCTCTTGGCTGAGGCAAGAGAGGGGGAAAAAACTTACCCGTTAATCAATAGTTATGTATTTAGCTTCTCTTTTGACCGACTGGTTGAGTAATACTTGGTTTAAACATCTGAAATTTATCAGTGTCACTTCCCTGTAAAGTACTTCTGCCTGTATTACAAGTGACATTTCTTGCCACTGCTACCCAATGGCACAAGATAATTTTTGTTTCCTTCATTGAAAGGTTTCTCTCCCCACAGATGAGGTTTTGTCTGTGGTGGGATTGGTCACCTCAGGGCTTTGGAACTATGAGCTGCTGATTGAGCCACAGCTCAAGTAATGAAAAACTGCTCCCCATTTTGAGGGGTTCGGCAGTTTTTGTGAAGAGCTGGTGTGGATCCAGGTTGTAGTGGACAGCTGTCATGGAACAGCACGAGCTATAAAATGCCTTTGTCAGGGAGCAGCTACTGTTGTTGCTCCCTGAGGTGCAGGGACCAGGAACTGAGAGTGATAAACCAGGCAGCAGGACTAGGACTTCACTGGACAAGATCCTACCTTGCAGCACCTCAAAAGTGAGGCAAATCCAGAGATAGTTCAGCCAACAGTCCAAAACTTCAGGCAAGTTCGTACTGACGAGGTAAATCCAAGATTAGACCAGGAAGTTGAGGTTAGGATCAGGTCTAGCAATAATAACCTGTCAGACATAGTCCTGTGCTTGCCACGCTGGTCCATGGTGACAAGGTAGGTCCAAGGTCAGGCTGGGAGGTGTCAGAGCCTAAATCAGTGTTGTCCATGTCCAAACACTGACAAAAGACAGATATTCCTACAGCATAACTCAGGCCCAGGCTGAAGGACCAGGACTGAACTCAAATGGAGCCTGTGAGCAGGGGGTGTTCACAGAGGCCTCAGGAAAGGTTGGTCAGGGTTGATAAAGCCCATCAGTGCCATCAGGACCCTGCAGCCTTTTTCTGTCCACTGATTATAATGGAAACAGAGACAGCAAGCTCAGACACCTGCAGCTGATCAGATAAACCTCACATCAGGTCTAACATCAGTGTTTTCCTGAGTCTGTCTTGATTTCTGGTGGAGAACAGCCTAAAATGAACCCCTATTCAGAGGAAACTTCTCATCCCAGTTAGAAACAGGGCAATTTTGAAAACTGGAATATAAGTTATTCAGTACTGTTTAGTTTCCATAGGAGGACTATACTAGTTTCTGCACACAGAACAGAGTAAGTGATTCAGGCAATCCCTCCTCAGGATCTTTTAAGATCAGGTTGCTCTTGCCTGAAGGGCAGGAAGCAAGTTGAGGTTTGCAAAATCCAACCTGATGCTGCTGAAAGCCTAGAACCAAAGAGTCAAGTTAGAGACTCTCTCCCTGGAAAGCAAAACAGGCACTATTTAGGAAGGTGGTATGAAGGTTTTGAAGTTTGACTCCTAAGTCTCAGATGATCCAGATTTTCTTACTGTACTTCATCCTTTCTGATGATTGCCATTTTTCTTCTGGTGACCCTCAGTAATCCACGCATTTACCACCTTTAGGTGATGCTACAGTGACTCACTTGCTGTCACCTGGACACCAGCTGGTAAAGGACATGGCTTTGTATCCCCAGGGCTCTGTCAATCCCGTGGTTCCCCAACCAACCTCTGTAAAATCCCAGGATAAACTCCCGTGTGCCACTGATATCTGTCTTTGGGGCAATTTGCTCAAGAAGTTCAAGCAGCTCCTTTCACTAGTTTTCATCACTAAAGATTCCAACACCTCAATCTTGGAGGAGATCTCTTCTGTTTTGAATTTCCCCCATACTTTCTCTCACCACCACAAAACAAAACAACCGAGCCAAAAAACACTTGTAGCCTTAAATACACTCCCAATCCAAGAAGGGAAAATGCCAGAGAATCTGCACAGTCCTGCTGTTGCTCTTGATCCTGTATGGAAAACAATAATGTATTTTTGTGAGAGCTGACAGCATCTGTCTCAGGAGAAGATAGATTGTGGATTTATCTCCTGGGAAATATCTACGTTCTGCCATGTGCTGCCAAGGCTCAGATGTTCAGTCTGGTCTCAACCAAGCTAATTCTGGACATGGAAACAACATAGTTGTGTTTGTATGTTCCACTCAGATGAATTAGCCTTTGTAGCTGACCCAACGTTGCTCCCTTCTGAGAGGGATAGGGCCCAGGACAGGATGAGTTTCCATGACTGTCATCCTGAGCTTCCCACAGAAAGGAGAGCTCACACACTGCCTTAGGAGACAACAGTGGAACACCCATGGGTAAAGCAAACTAGTGAAGTAAATTGTGCCCAATTACCCAGTGGTTAATCATGGATTCTTGCTTCATTGCTAGAATTAGCCTAAATTTATGCTGATTATTGCACTGGACTGAGCCCTGATAGCAGCCCATCCCTGCTAAAATGAAGGTGTTCATGTCCATGAAGATCTTTGTGCAGACATCCAGATTCCCAAGGTCAGATGGTATGCCTTTGTATTTAAAAACCCTTAAAAATTTTTCTTCTATGAATTTTCCCTGATATTTCAATACTTATTCCAATTTTCCTCATTAATTCTATATATTTCTTTGGTTTCTACATTTTCCTTTCTCTTTCTGGGAGTGTCTAATTATGGGGAAAATATGCTTTTTATGTGTTATCTCCAGTTTAACGGGGACAGAGAATCTGAATTGTCTTCCCCTTTTCTTGGATAAGGACTCCTGCCACAGCTACACACTGAAACATCACCGAGCGGGAGCAGGAAAATACATTGAATTTTAGGCCATGTGGTTCCTGAGCACAAACATGATACTCCTAAGTCAGTTTTATTTTTGACCTTGACTGTAGGTACTGAGTTGCAGATAAGGAGTTGATTCATCCAGGGAACTCAGCACAGAATGAGCAGGTCAAACGGGCAGACATAGATGAGAGATGCACACTAAATGTGAAAATCCATGGTAATTACACAGCAGTGCACTTATGGATAAAATCCATAGGTGAAAACGACTTGGAAGGATATGGACTCAAAAGCACAGTTTAAGGAGCAAATATGGTCATTGTCATTTAGACTATTTTTCTTTTCTTTTTTTTTCCTGCTTCTTTCTGATTCTCTCTTCCAACCACAACTTCATTGTACCTGTTTCCACTCAACTTAATAATGCTTGCAGGACTTTAACCTTCCACTTCTGATTAAGTACTTGAGAAACACACAGTTTAATTAAAACCAGAGAGGGAAATAGATTTTCTTTTTCACTTGTAATTCTGACAAGGGAAAACAAAATTGAATTTTAAATGGATAATAGAAAAACAAAATTCCTCGTGAAATGAAATCAACAGTAACATTGAATGCTGTTTGTTTGAGGGCTTTAAAAATGTTCCATTATGAAATCCCCATCCCTGGAAGTGTTCAAGGCTGGGTTGGATGGGGCTTGGAGCAACCTGGGATAGTGGAAGATGTCTGTACCCATAGCAGGGGGTTGGAAATAGATGATCTTTAAAGTCCCTTCCAACTCAAACCATCTTGTTATTCTATGATTTTCCCTCTTTTTTCTTCATGGGAAATAAGATAAAACTAAAATCTGGTTTAATATGGAAATCAAACCCTGCTGCTCCTGAAAAAAACTGACAGGAGAATATTTCCATGGATGTGTTCTATTCTAATTTTTCAATGCGGTGTTTTATCAAACTTGACATATTTCCACGATACAATTTTCTCTTGACAGGTTGACATTTCCCCGTGGGAAACTCCATGGGAGTGTTTCTGATGGGTTGTTTCAGACGATCTGCAGTTCTTAAAGCAAAGGCACAACTTGTGGGATGCTGGAAAGAGTTACAATAGTTCCAGGGGGGACAGACCACTGCATTTTGTGTTCTACCTTATGGAATCCATAAATAAATACCAGGGCTTTATGCAGCAGGTGACCTGATGCCTCTTTATCCTGAGAACACAGGCACTGTAGAAAATCCTTAATGTGAGACTTAATGTCTTGACTCTTAATTAGCATTCCCCTACTAATCACTTAAGTCTCCAAATTTAAGCTCAGAAGCTGAACAGACTGAATTTACTATTGGTGTAAAATGAACTTACTGAAAGGCATTTATTCCTTGAAAACAAGTGAGCAGGACTGGGACTCAGCTTTTAAGCAGAGATTCCCCGCTGAGACTGATGAGAATTCCTGCCTTTTGTATGCAATGAGGGCCAGATTTGGCTCAGTAGTTCCAGCATTTTAAAAGTCTGAAGCTATATTCTAACTGGAACTGCACAGCAGAATAATTCCAGTACAGCTGACTTGCTCCAGCAACAGCACATCATCTCTTTTCTGCTTCAAATGATGTTCACGCAAAGGTCTTTATTTTTTCATAATTAAAAAACCAACCAAACAAAGCCAAACTGATGCTCTTTTTTGTCCTCTAAAAAATGACTGCGTGTTTGTGTTATTTCTTGTACTGACAACCTGTCTTTAGCCATTGAACTTTTGACTTAAACACATGAACCTGGGAGTCATTATGTCCTCAATTCTGAGACAACTAGAATTATTGATCTTAGACCTTGAACTGTCAGAGAAGGACAGGACAGACTTAGCCAGTGGACTACAACTGGTCGTAGCAAATACAAAACCAAGAGGATATTTGCTATATTACCCTTTTTTTTCCTTCCACAACAGTATTCTTTGAATTTAAAATGGACTATATTGCAAACACCACGTGTGAAAGATTTGGAGCCTGAAGGATTTGGTGTCTGAAGTATCTGGAGAAGGTGGTCAAAGAATGGTTTTTTTACTGTTTCTTACCATTGAAGAACTAAGAGCTGTTTGGTAAAACCACCAAGAATTGATTTCAAAAACAGTGGCAGAAAGTGATTCTTCACACTGCATGAACTGTGAAACTGCTGGGCTCACACAGACCTGTCCAGAAGTCAGGGACATCTGCATTTTCTGCCCATTGCAGTCACTTTTTTTTTTCATTATCCTTTATGCCTTCTCTCAGATGAGGAACCAGATACAGAGTTTTGGATTACAGAGAGTATGTTTTCACCAGAGGTGATTTGGTGCAGTTGAGACGAGGGGAGCAGATGTACTTGAGGGATGAATCTGAGCTATAACTGTTGACCCAACACATTTATCCCTATCCATTTTCCATTGCTGTGTTTCCTCAAGCTCTTGGAAAGTTTATCAACATGTTTGTCGTTGAAGTTTCCACTTACTTAAATCACCACTGCCTGTTGCTATATGAAATTAATCCAAAGACTGCAAACCTATTCACCTGACTGCAGAGCTATGAATAACATTCTTTGCATGCTTCAGTAATCACAGACAAGCCATACATCTAATAAGTGCTTTTGAACTACTGTCAAGCTCCTTTTTAAACCTCATTAAGATTGGATTACTTGGTTACATTAATCCTGGTGGCCTCATGCCAGTGGTCCTGACTCACACTAGTTATTGTAACACATTGGTAAGAATACAGGAAATGTCAAATTCGAGGCTGAGGTTGAAAGAAAAAAGAATCATAGAATACTTTGGGTTGGAAGGGAATTTTTAAAGGTCATCTAGTCCAGCCCCCCTGCCATGAGCAGGAACATCTTCAACCACATCAAATTGCCCAAAGCCCCATCCAACCTGACCTTCCATCTTTCCAGGGATGGAACATCTGTACCAGTGTTTTACCACCCCCATTCTAAAACACTTCTTTATTATATCTAATCTAAATGGATCCTCCTTCAGTTTAAAGCTGTTACCCTTTGTCCTATCACTCCATGCCCTTGTAAAAATTCCCTCTCCAGCTCTTTTATAGCCCCTTTAAGCACTGGAAGGTGCTCTAACATCTCCCTGGAGCCTTCTCTTCTCCAGACTGAAAGAAAAGCAAGAAGTTGTCCCCACGGCTCTTTTTGTTTCACAGGATGTCCATAGGTCAGATGAATTAAGGAGACAGCATCCTGTGCTTTCAGCATTAAATTATTATGGAGCTGGGGCACATAGAGTTGCCTTTAGTTCACTTCCAAAAACTTCAATAACTGCTGCAGCCCCCAGCATCCAGTGGAAGGGAGCTTCCTGCCTGCCATCCAAGCACAAAAATGCTGTTTGTTGATATAAATACCACACACTCCATGCTTTGCAAACTGGTGCTGCATTTTATGGTAACAACATAAGCATTCTGGCTCTTCCCAACCCTATACTAAGGGAAAGCAAAGAAGAAAATACTTGACTTAAAGCACAACATGTCAGCAGTGGAAAACAAGTGAGATTTGAGTTCCTGGCTCTCATGCCCTTGCCTAAGCCACTAAATCAATGTGGTCTTTCCTCCATTTTATGTTTGGGGCTTTTTTTTTTTTTCCCTGAATCTAAGAATCAAGATATCTGATACTTGGTTAGTTTGTGATTAATTATGAGAACTACATATTCTGGTAAGCCTCATAGTGTAGGTCTTGCTGTATGCAAAGATTGAGGTCTGAGGAGGCTGAAAATAAACACAGAAAGACTGACATAGTGAGAGAATGCAGATTATTATAACCTAATGCTTGGAGAATTTGAGATAATCTACTATTTGCATTTTGACAGTCACCCATCACAGAATCATTAGAATCACAGAGTCATTTGGGTTAGAAAAGACCTCTGAGAACATCGAGTCCAACAATTAAGCCAGCCCTGCCAAGTCATAGGCTTGGCACAGTGAGTGTCCTTTTCTGAACAGAGGAAGGAGAAATGGGCAATCCTAAATAAATCCTCTGAGTCCCCTTGGATATCACACTGTGAAAAATGAGCCCTTCTTGAAGACAGCACCACAGGGGAGAGGGGCTGCTGGGATGGCTCATCTGCTGCCCTCACCTCCTCAGTGGCAGATTAACAAGATGCAGGTGTCAGGAGTATTTGAGGCTGCCTTTTCTTGGGTTTGAGCTTTACTTGTGTAACCTACAGTCTTGTCCTGTAGAGGACCTCCCCACTGGGCTCACTGGGCTAAAGCCTGCTGTCTGTTTTAATCCTGAATGCTGTTTAAAGTAGTTGAACATGGTTCCTTTGGATAGAGGGGTCAAGGGATCAGTGGTTTTCCATTTCCCTCTGCTGCAGAAGTTACTTCCATGGCAGGTATGGTCCCATGCCAGAAAAGGGGATAAATCCTCTAAAGCAGGCAGTGCTCTGTGGAGACTCATTCAGCTGTGGGAAACTCCCTGTACCATAAATACCTCTTTCTTTCCTTCAGTAAAAGTATTTTTGTCTGTGTTTCACTCTATGGTCCCATGAACTCTGTTTGTCTCCTCCATAATTTTACTCACGAGTCAGATCCAACTGTTGACTCACCCTGCTTTTCCCTGCCTCCGTTTGGTTGATACCATCATTGGGAGGGAGGTGTGTGGAAAGCAAGTCCAGGTGTTTGAGGAAGCACATCTATGCTGCATCTGGATCCTGGTGTAAATCACACAGGTAGAGCTTAACCCGGCAACTGCACTTCACCTTTTGCCCCCTCAGGAGTTTTAAAAAAATTTTTCCCAAAGGAAAATGTAAAATAAATGACAGTGGGATACAGAATCATAGAAAAACTTGGGTTGGAAGAAACCTCTGAAGATGTCGAGTCAGTCTAACTGCTGCTCCAAGCAGGGCTGACTTCAAAGTCAGGCTCAGGGACTTTTCCCATGAAAAAAAGAAGAAATTTTCCACAGAAAATCCCCAAACTTACTTTTTAATGGCATTAGTTCCCTGTGGCACCGATAGGAACCCTTTGATTCTCTTTTTCCTTAAAAATTGTAGAATACATTGGAGTTCTTTCCAGTTTGGATCAGGAGGGATGTGGTAGCATGGTAAGAGACAACATTGGTTTCATTCCTTACTGCTGGTTCTTTCTGACTCCAAATAGGGGAATTTCAAGATTTATAATTTTTATGAAATACTAAAAGAATTGGAATTCTTGTGGAGCACCTGCACATGTACCCAAATTTTAATTCAAGCCTTTTAAAGATGATATGGTTATGCAGTCCAGCTGCATTTCATCATCACACATATCCTGATTCCCAGGCTGGGGTGTAGGAACCACTGTTTTCAGAACGTGACTTGTACCTATGTGTCTCACCAGCATCCTGATTTTTTTTTTATGTGGATTTAAGGAAAGGTCTGTGGGGTCTGTCTGCCATTCAGCCACTAACATTGACAGCTGCAAGTACCTGGGGAATATTATTCTGTCCATCCTTAGATGCTTCACCCAGTTGTTTCAAAGATATCAAATGAGACTCAATAAAGCTGTTGTTAAGTCTGTCAAACACCTTCTGTACCTGTTCTTGGAGCTGAAGGAAGTTGAACCATTTTAGATATAAAATTTTAGTCTTTCACAGACTAGAACTTGAGTTTTTTGTGGGTTTGGTTTTTTTTTCTGGGAAGAAATTCAAGATTCAGTCAACTGCTCCCATCAGCTTATCTGGAAAGAGAGTGTCTGACTTGCTTTCCACCTGAAAAAAGAAGACAGGACAAAAATTAGGCACCCTTAAGCATTTCAACTGCAGGTGCCTTCAGTTTAATCTCTCTCCCTCTGTTTTCATTAGAGTGTAAATTACCTTAACACTAATAATAATCTCTTCCTTTCCTTTTCATACCTCAGAATGTAAAGCAGCATTTATTGACAAACAGCCAGTATCTAGAAAACTCAATTTCTGAGCAAAAGAAGATTGTTTATCACCAATTCTCTGATAAATAAACATGAAATGATGCATCCCTTTCCTGCTACCATAACTCACAAAAATGCTGCTGTGCAAAGGGTTGTTTTCAGCTGACACAGCAACTGAGGATGGGCTGGATTAGAGAATCAGGAGAGTAGATGGATGAAAAGATGGTTAAGAAATGCAGAATGGCGAAAAAACAGCGTAAAAATCATTTTCCTGGAGAGCTAAAAGGAAATCCCTGTAAGTTCTTGGATAGCTTCATGTCTGCTAAGATGAATAAAGTGGTGGAATTGTAGAGGAATTTTATGAGATGTTTTCCTGGGTAATCTACAGGCTGAGTCCACCCACTTCACCACCTTTTCTGCAGTGTCCATGGAAACACTGGGGCACAGCTAGAAATGAATCATGATGGACCCAAAAAGCCAAATTGTTTTTACTGATAATGTGCACAGCCTTATCCTTCAGAGGATCCACTGCTGACTTCATCCACCCCTTCAGGTGAGAGGTTTCAATGCTGACATGGAACCTGGAAAAGGTTGAACCATCCCAATCTAAGGCAGCACAAGCAAGGGCAGTGTTTCTTTGTAAAGAAATTGTGAGCTAAAGGCATCTGATGCAAAAAAAAAACACCGTGGAAAGGGATTTTTGACTGATAATCAGAAGGACTAAAAGAAATGAAGACAAGCTAATCTTGGCTGAGCCACAGCAGGCCTCCAGCATGTATTTTAATGAGGCACTGCCTGAGTGCGTGGAGCATCGCTCTGCAAAAATTTCAGACCCTTTGAAACTGCTGTGGCTGATTGCTGCAATATTTAGAGGCATATTAACATGAATGAGTAAAAGGTCCTGGAGCTCTCCTGCCTGTAAGAGCCCTCATGTACAACAAGGCAGCACATGCAGCTTTGATTCACATTCTGGGAGGCAGATGTTCATGGCAGGGAAGTATTGCCAAAGGTGGCACTAATTAATTGCTGTGAACAAGATGAGCTTCAGAAATCAAATGCTCTCATGCCTAAAGCTGATGCCTCTCAGTGAGGATTTAAGGGTGTTGGAACAGATTTCAGTCACTGTAAAGTGTCATAATACCGTGGCAATGAAGAACAGTGAAGTATATGGCAAGTTATAACACTGGCAGGGTAATTTTTTCTCTCATTAAAGACTGGATGGGATTCATGTCACCTAATTCCTGTTATCTCCAGTGGAACTGTTCCCATCTGAACTCACTGCCCTCAGCTTCTTTCCCAGTCAAGGGATGGAATGGACAGAACTGGGATTTGAGTGAACAGATGGACCATAGACATCGAGTTTAGGGTAATGTAAAGTGAAGCTGGACTTCTTTGATTGTATTAGCTCTATGTCCTCTGGCTGTAAAGGGAGAGTGGGAAACCAGATCATTTGTAGGCACATTATAATAATAGTTTTTATTCAGCCCAATCCTACCTATGGTGGCAGTTTGTGAAGCCAGAAAATTTCCTAGAACCTCATTTCCTACATCCTTTTTTAAAAGTTTTGTGTCCTATACTGGACATCTTATGAATGTATGTTACACAGAGACTGAAATATTACCAGGAAGCTCTGATTAGTATGCAGCCTGTCTGCCTGCACTTATTTCTATTTATCAACATAATTTCTAGACCTCCTGTTTACCACATGGAATATTGTGCTACTGCTGACTCCAGTAACTCACAGCACTGAGACAACTGAAGGGCAAGAAGTAAAAGGGAAAAAAAAAAAGATGGTATGCAAATCCCTTGTTTCTGTTTCCTAATAGAAGATTAACAAGCTATTTGTTTGATTATCAGTTTCTTGGCAGTAAAATTTTTGCAAGTAATTTATGTACCAGTGGAAATGCTGTAAAAGCAAACTCTGTGGTCACATTCAGTAACTTCAGGATAAGTTTTATAACTTTGTGTCCAATCTGAGAGTCCTAACTCATAGGGATACCTAATTCTAATTTGTTTAAAACATGTAACACTGGCACATGTTGCCCAGAGAAGCTGTGGCTGTCCCATCCCTGGAAGTGTCCAAGGCCAGGTTGGACAGGGCTTGGAGCCACCTGGGATAGTGGAAGGTGTCCCTGCCCATGGCAGGGGGTTGGAATGAGATGAGTTTTAAGGTCCCTTCCAACCCAAACCATTCTGTGATTCTGTGATGTTTAGTTCACTGAATTAAGTCTGAAGTAACACACAGATGCAGATGCTTCCATGCCCCATATGGCTTCGAGGCACTAACTTTAGGCACTCAGCATGGAAAAAATGCAGCAAGCACAGTCCAAAATAGAAGGCAGTTATTCCTGGGAAAAGAGTGGTGCTTTTCTTCAGGGGTGACACAGCACTATTAGGCTAGAGATGGACAGAGATAAGTTATGTTGACAGCTGAATTCTAGGAAGTGGAGGTAGAAAATTCCCATTTTATGCATTCTTACACTCTCTAAGCCAGGTTCTCCCATGTGTACCTCCAGTGTAACTTCACTGAAATCCACATGGCTACAGGGTGTAAAATTGGAGTATTACTGCTGTGACTGACAAATGATTTTTTGTAAAACTGCTTCTGATTCATTTACCTGCCAACTGCTGAGTCAAATTTTTGAGCCTCTCCACTAAAGCTGACAGTGTCAGGCAAGGATGTGAAGAAATATCATGAACCTTTTTGTTTGTTTGCTGTGCTGTGAGCTCCCAGAAAAAGAGAAAAAGAAAAAGAATTGATTTCCAAACAATTCACTAGAAAAGATAAGAGAGCAGCGTTGTCTGACGATGGCAAGAAACAAAACAAACATTGCATTGGCAAAAAAAAAAAAGGTTTTCCAAGGAAATTCCTGACATACTGAGTGGTAGTTCCATAAAAGGAAATCCTGCCAGTGACTTGGTAGATCTGAGACCAGAAATTGCTGACTAAAATAATCGAGATCTCAAAGAGTTCAGAGCAGCCTGTCAAGGGAAGGATCTTCCCAAAACTTCGTCTGGTGAAACTGCCCTTCAGCAGGGAAGTTTCAAAGGCAATGATGAAGCTTGTCAGAAATGAGAGTGAGCCCCAAGAAATCTCTCTATTAGGCAAAAAGTACTTTTTGGGTTTCACCTGTTTCACCAGATCTCCACTAATGATGAAATGAGCTCAGCATTAAAATATGGAGACACCTACACTTACTTTTCTCAGTCCACAAGAGAAATCCTGTCCAGTTATTTAAACTGCAAGTCTTATTTAGACTTGATTGGGTATCTGAGCCTCAGTTCAGAATGAAAGCTCCTTTAGAATGTAAGATGACATTTCAAGCTAAAGATGGATAACTTACTCGAGCCCAAAAAGCTATTATTTGAATCAGAAAGGTCCAAGGACAAAGGGAAAATGGGAGAGGAGAGGGATAAGACTTACATGAATCTCTTTGCAAACCAGCAATTGTCTCATTTTTGCTGTATGTTCCCAAAAGTACTGTAATAAAAGTTCTTCTTATTGAGGCCTTAACAGTAACCTATAAATGATTTCAAGTTAAAAGGATTGGGGGTTTAGCCCTCAAGCTGAGTTGTTTCTTTTCCTTTAAGACTGCTGACATAAAAAAATCACCCCTTGGAGAGTGAAAACGAACATAAAGTTTAGGAAACAACCCTTAAACTACATCCTGCAGAAAGCACTTTTAACAGAAAATAGATGAGTCAGATTTTAGTGTAATCACAAGGGATTAAAGCTGGATGCAGAAATTGTGGGTCTCAGTCTTCATTTGATTGTCTGGTACCAGATCTCTTTCAGTGTGATAAAATACAGATGAACACTGCAATCTAAATGCAAAATGCAGAAGATATTTCTGATACAACAGTGAAAGAGGGAGGATCAATCATAAATTTCTTTCTGCTATTTGAAAATCCAAGGCTTATTTCCACAGAAGTAACTTGGAAATTATCTGGAAATAATCAAGTCATACCAAGGATCCACCAAAATGTCAGATCTACTTAGAGGGTATCAGTGGGACTTGAACTTCTGAAGCCAAATTAGGCAGCTCCTCCCATGGCACATTTTGCTCCTCCCGAATTTTTGAGGTGAAACATCTCTTGATAGTACATTTAACCATATTGTAAAGTCCCAGTGAAGTAATTGCAACCATGGCAAAGGTTTATGGAGGTTTCAGTGCTTAGATAAATATGAATTAACCAAAGCAAGTGTAACTAAGGATTTAATGATTTGGGATTGATTTCACCACTTTTGTTACATGTAGTTCCTCCTTCTCCTTCATGTGGTCCATGTAAAAAGGAGTCACTTATTCTTTCAGTAAAGCATAGGAATAATTTCTTGAAAACCAAGGAAGCCATGGGAGGAAGAAACCTTGAGGCATGAAATAGAACCATAGAATGGTTTGGTTTGGAAGGGACTTTAAAGCTCATCTCATTCCACCCCCTGCCATGGGCAGGACCACCTTTCACTAGAGCAGGTTGCTCCAAGAATCCCATCCAGCCTGGCCTTGAACACTTCCAGGGATGGGGCATAATATGTTTGTAATTGATACAAGGATGGTTGGATCACTAAGGGCTTGACACAGATCTCTGGCTGATGGAAGCATCACTCCACGTCTGCCCTGTCCCTGTAATCCCCTCTCTTCAGCAGACACTGGTCTGACTATTTTAACCTCTTCCTAACAAATCCAACCACTTTCCCATCACACATGATACAAACCAGCTGGGAGTGCATTTTTCACCCAGGTAATTTTTCACCCAGATAAAGGTGAAGGGAAAGTGTTGTCCTGCCAGGACAACCCCCCCAGATTTTTGCATGAGAAGTCTATCAGGTACTGATGTCAACAGTCCCTTTCACAGCACAAGGACAGAACAGTGCTAGTAACAGGGATGATTTAATGTCCATTGTGGTCTGTGATATGTTCTTCTCCCTCCCCTTTTCCCGGGGTGGGAACCTGATCTTAAAACCTTGTGGGGACACGTTGCTTGTTTTCCCTCCAGGAGGGTCCTGGGCTGAGAGAGGCTCTGTGCCTGCTCCTTTAGACACAAAATTTATCTCTGAAACTGCTTTACCAGGGAACTTTGGGATCCCCTCAGAAGAATGATATCTGGGCTGCCAGTTGTCCTTCACAGTCTGGAGCAATGCATCTGAAAGTCTGACTGCAAAGCACTTCATATCAACATCCCCAGATGTGGCAGATTTGTTGTCCCACATCTGGCTGGGGAAAGGGGAACATCTGGCAGTGCCTGCAGCCACCAGAACAATTCTCCCAGCTCGTGTGGGCTTGGTGGTAGTTGAGGTTTGTGGGGCTCCTGGGACGTGAGGAGCTGATGGAATCTCCCTGACAATAGGACGCGCAGAACACCAAGCTGGGCACGCTGTCACAAGGAAAAGCCCTGTGTTATTCCATGAGAATGCAGTACTCACATGGGTTCTATGGTGAAGAAAGCCAGAAAATCTATTTTATGCCTAAGAGGTGATGCTTCCACCTCAGTTTCCCTCTCTCTCCCCTCTCCCAATGCTTATACTACACCCCAGAGACTTCACAATTTGGAGCGATTTGAAACAATGGAACTTTCCTTAAATATCACAATTTTTTCCTCCATCCTTCTTACATTCCTTATTCAACTACAATTGCAAGTACTAAGGTACTGAAGAGGAAAAGGCTTCATGCCTTTGCTTTATCAGAGCAATTTCTGTTTTCCTGAGCTGTGCTCGTTACCGCCTCTGACCCACCTTTATTTCAGGAAACCATTAAATTCATTATTAATAAGAACCCTCCAGCTGACTTTCCTCCCTTGCAGGCATTATTCTGGTTTCAAATGTCATCATGGCATTCACTTGTTCTGCAAGAAGCAGGGAGGGGACTCCTCCTATTCCTTTTCCCAGCCTGACCTTTTTCGGATCTGGCATACCCGGATCAATTCACCTGCCTCTCTGGAACTGAGCTGAAACCAAAGTAGTCAAAAGGGGATAGGGCAGCACAACACTTTCAGAGATTTGTGGCTGTTCTGAGCTGTCACATCTCTGGAAGGGGTTTAACTTTATTAATTAATTGGATGAATAAAACATCTGATACGTATTTAAAATTGGATTTACTCATATCCTGCATGTGAGACCTAAAAAAAAAATCTATCCAGACCCAGTCTGTCCCCAAATGGGGACCCATGGGAGAGGGCTCTGGACCTCACCCAGAGAGAGGTATTTGGTATTTTCTGTTGGTTCCCTTTAACTGAGAGACATCTCATCCCTCTGAGACGTCATCCAATATTTCAGAGAGACCAAATTGTTGCCTCATTCACTCCAATTCTGCCCTTTGGTTACTCATGTCTTGTGTGGCGTTTGTGGTTATTACTGAAGAGGCTGAGGGAGCTGGGGTTGTTCAGCCTGGAGAAGAGGAGGCTCAGGAGAGACCTCATCACTCTCTACAACTCCCTGACAGGAGGGGGGAGCCAGGTGGGGGTTGGTCTCTTCTCCCAAGCAGTGATCAGTAAGACAAGAGGCCATGGTCTTAAGCTCTGCCAGGGCAGGTTTAGGTTGGATATTAGGAAGAAATTCTTTACAGAGAGAGTAATCAGGCATTGCAATGGGTTGCCCAGGGAAGTGGTGGATTCACCGTCCCTGGAGGTTTTTAAGATGAGACTGGATGTGGCATCAGTGCCATGGTCTGGTAACTATGGCAGTGTTGGATCAAGGGTTGGACTTGATGATCTCAGAGGTCCCTTCCTGTCGTAAGGTAAAAATTGTGTGAGCAATTTTCTTTACATTTCTGTGTGTTTCACCTTGGCATGGCTGGGTGCAGATAGTAAAAAATGCTACACCACTAATATGGCTGCAGGCCTTGTGCCAAGATGCCAAGAAGGAGTTTTGGGAGGTGAATAAAGTTTTCTCATCTCCTATGACCACCTGTTGTGGTCCAATTAGCAGGGAACAGCAGAGCATGTTTTCCTTATGTAACCAATGTTGTGTGAACAAGAAGCTGAGCGTCATGAGCACTATATAATCTGTGTTTCTCCTAATAAATCCGACATTTGCCTGATCATATTGATCCTGGAGCAATCTGTCCATACCCTTCCATCGATATCTGGTGCCTGAGAAGCAGGGACTCCAAGTTCGTCAGTTCTCTGGGACGTAAGACGAGCAGGAAGAGCCGAAGGAAGCAGCTGTTACAGGCAGCACTGCCCTGGTGGATTCACCGTCCCTGGAGGTTTTTAAGATGAGACTGGATGTGGCATCAGTGCCATGGTCTGGTAACTATGGCAGTGTTGGATCAAGGGTTGGACTTGATGATCTCAGAGGTCCCTTCCAACCCAGCTGATTCTATCATTCTGTGAAACTGCTTTTCAAGTTACTTTAGTTTCGTTGTACAAATTCCTCAAGGTTATGGACACAGCAAGGACCTCACTGTGTTATAGATGTCACACCAGGAGATGGCCTTGTCCTTCCTCCAGTGAGGATGCTTTGTGCACAGTTTCATCACTGAGAGCAGTGGGAATACTCATGGGCTGAAAATTGAAGATATAAGTTATTTCAGGAGCCTTAAAGAGGGGGGGGGAAAAGCACTACCAAACAAGCAAAGGGGAGTCATCCTTGTATGGGCATGACTGCAAGACATATCTGAAAGTTGTTTGGGCAAGAACTGAACAACTGGGTCCGTGCCATGATCCCATATGGAGACTTGCTCCATCCAACTGATCAGAATTGTCTTCTCCCACATTCCCAAATCTCTGCATATTGCTCTCATATGTCTTAGTGTGTTTCCTAAAAGAGCAATGTGTGCCATATCCACACACATGAGTCTGTGTGTATCTATGCCCTTATATGCCTCTGTTTCCATGTTAACCTTGACCAGTTTCACCCATAAAGCCAGGCAGTAGGATGAATGATCCTACAAGTTTTATAAAAGGAGATGACTGGGAGAATCCCCAGGAGCACCATGGCTGAAGGAAAAGCTGCAGCATGAGCTCAGCCCTTAAAGACCCAGAGAGGATCCGAAGGGAAGTGACCTTATATGCAACCCAGTCAAAAAAAAAGCTTTGGTTGGACTTTGCAACCAGCTGTGAGGGGGAAAAGCCCTGGGCATAAGACTGCAGGAATGATTTGTTTAATCCTTACATAGTCACAATTCGGGGTTGTTTTGCTCTGTTTCAATACAACTTTTAAGATTACCAGGCTCTGGTTCTGGATAGCAAAAAAAACCCACAGATAAATCATAACAGAAAGTCGTGGAGCCACATGATGGAAAACCTTCCTGCTTCCAGGGCACTTGACCAATGTATGTGCATAGGCAGCTCCAGGCTCCCTTTCCCAGTTCTCATGAGTTCACATAATCCTGTCACGTGTGAGTTTCCAGTCCCGGAAGTGGATGTTTAAATGCAATAAAAAAATGTGCTGGATTTATTCCTCCTTTTTGCATTTTCATGAACAAACCCAATATTAATTGGAAGCATGCAACTTCGGGATATGGGTTTGTTTTCTTTTAATAATGAAAGGAAGCAAATGTCAGTGTGCAACAAACAGGAGAGGAAAAACTGGGCAGGCTTAAATATTTAAATATATTCAAACTGTTGAATAACCAGAGGAAAAGGGAAAATAATGCTGCTTTGTGAAAACTTCGGCCAGTGGAGGATTTCAAGTTTTCTAGTGTGTGTAAGTGCCCATCTCCTTGCTGTACTAAATGGGATTCCTGCATGGGATTAGGAAGTAGGATTACTCTGAGGTGTTTTAGAGATGGTCAGAAGCTGTCTTATGCCTTTCTGAGCCAATGACAAAAAGCAAAATAATTCAGCAAGGCCTCAAAGATGTCCAGGTATTTCTACTTCTGAGTAAAGCCTGCTAAGCTGAGAATTTGTTGGAACTCTTTCCTCTGTGCCACTATTACCTGTATGCCAATCGATTTTGAGTAAAAAATGCCAAACGAGGAGGGTGGTGGAAAGGCACTATTTTGTGGAGGAAAAGGCACCATCTCCCTGAACGGAATAGATGGCTACAAAGGCAGAGCATGACATTGTTCCCTGTGGAAATGTAGCAGCTGTGCTGGGCAGGAGCAGGTCACGACTGCTCCTGCTCCAGAATTGTGGCTGAGGGCTGTGTGCCTCAGGACACGGCTGGGCTTTTAGGGACAGTCCCAGCTGCAGCTGGGGGAAGGTGCTGACTGTGATTCACACACAGCTGGCCCTCCTCTGGGCAGATGGGATGGAGCAGAGGAGAAAATAATCTTATCAGGCTCATTGCTGGCACTGGGAATAGCAGGGCTTGGCCTGGTGCCCACAGCCTGACAATTCCACAAACACATCCATTGTATGGAGAGGCCTCGCTGGGTGGATCACGGAGTGATTGGACCCAGGAACTTATGGGCCCCAACAGGGTCAGGCATCCAAACCTGTAAGGCTCCAATTCCCTTAGCACCAACAACCAGAGGGCCAGGAGCCCCTTGGGCAAGTGGGCATGAAGATATGGGGTGACCTCGTTTTGCTTTTATTTGCACAGGGGTCTAATCTGGCAAGTATTTGTAGATGAGAAGAGCAGGACAAATGGCTCTTGTTTCAGAGACCAAGTGCACCAGGAACAGCCACACAGGCAGTTTTTGGGTTGCCTGGCTAGAAGGGTGTACATGCTGTTGGGGAGTCTTAAAAGGCTTAGTGCTGGGGAAAAAAGGACTTCTCATTGCAGCTGGGGAATAGCAAAGGAGATACTCCACATGCTTGGAGATTTTCAGAAAGATCTGCTGATGATTTGGTGACCAGCAAACTGGAACATTTTTGCCCTGGGGTACACAGGAAGCTGGGAGTCTTGCTACTCATTATCTTGGAGGTGGAGGTCCTCATCACACCTTGGGGGTGCATCTTGGGCCTGGGGGATGTCCCCTTGCTTCTGGAGGATTAACAGGTGGTTCATGTTGCACAGTGTCAGGGAGGATTCTACTTTTCCTTAACAGACTTGTAGGGGGTCACAGAATCATAGAAATACTTGAGTTGGAAGGGACCTTAAAGATCATCTTGTTTCACCTCCCTCCCATGGGCAGGGACACCTTCCCCTATCCCAGGTTGCTCCAAGCCCCGTCCAACCTGGCCTTGGACACTTCCAGGAATGGGGCAGCCACAACCTCTCTGGGCAACCTGTGCCAGGGCCTCACCACCCTCACAGGGAAGAATTTCTTCCTAATATCTTATCTAAATCTATGCGCTTTTAGTTTAAAACCATTCCCCCTTGTCCTATCACTATCTGCCCAAGTAAAAAGTTGCTCTTCCTCTTTTTTGTGACCCTCCTTTAATGCACTTTGTGCACACTGCACTTCTTGCCTGAGCAGTGGGGAAAACCTGTTGCTCCTGAGAGTTTTTGAGCAATGGAGTTAACAGTTTACCTAATGCCTGGCAGGATGGGGTGGTGTTGAAGGGATTTTTAATTCTTCTAGAGGATTGTGGGAGACATCTGCATTTCACTTAACTTTGTAAAGAGGTTCCCATTGCACCCAGAGCCTGGGCAGGGGAAATCCTCCTGTGCCTGGAAAGTTCGAGGCAGTGGAATTCCTAAAATAGGGGAGGGTGGAGGAGGCTTGTGTGGAAGGCATCCCCATTGCATTCACTGCTTGGGGAAAAGGATCCCCAGCGCACTTAGTGCTTGGGGAGGGGGTTACCCCACTGCTTCTGGAGGACTGCAGGCAGTGAGGTTCTTCTTGCACCCAGTGCCTGACGGAGGGCGGAATCTTGCGCTCAGTGCAGGGGGAGAGGACGGTCCCCGTCGCTCCTGGAGGCTGTGAGGGTCGCCCTCCCCCGGGGGTGCCCCCCGCCGCCTCCATCCCCGAGGCACCCTGGGCGGAGGGCGGGCTCGGCTCCCCCCTCTCTCCCTCCTTCCCTCCCTCCCTCCCTCCCTCCCGGGGGTTTGCCCTGGGACGCGCCGGCGGCGCCGGGCTTGGCTCCTGGACGGCGGGCAGGGGTCAAGGGCGGCAGCCGGGGGGGAGATGGCAGCGCCGGGGCAGCTCCGAGGCTCCGGCTGAGCCCCGGGGACACCCCCGAGCCCCCCATGGCCGGGCGGGCACCGCAGCGCAGCCTCCCGGCAGCGGCCGCAGCCGCGCTCCTGCTCCTGCCCGTAAGTGCCGAGCACGGGAGAGGGGCGGGTGGCAGGGGACAGGGACAGGGACAGGGTAGGGACAGGGCAGGGACAGGGACAGGGCAAGGAGGGAGGGAAGGAGGGAGGGGGACGCCCCACGACCGCGGGGAACACACCGGGGCTGCCCCGGGCGCTCCGTCAGGGGACTGTCACTCGCTCCCCCCGCAGGTGCTGCTGTGCCAGGGCTCGGAGAGACCCCGGGCGGGCTCCCCGGCAGGAGCTGCCCGTCCCGGGTGCCCAGGGATCCGTCCCGCTGGCCATTCCCTGCTCCATCACAGGTGCGCTCGGAAAGGGGCGTAGGAACACCCTCTCTCCACCCGTGGCTGCTCAGCTCTGGGTCCGCTCAGAGCCCCGGGGCTCAACCGTAGCCCTTCTTAGTGTCCCTTTCCCTGTGGAGCAGCAGCCTCTCTGTCCCTTTCGTTGCCAGAAGAAGTCTCAGCACAGGGACCCCGCTCCCTGCCCCAGAGGGGAGGGGTTTTCCCTACACCTCCCCGTTCCCTGGCTGGTGCCCGTCGTCCCCGACCTCTGGCCCTGGTGCTTCTCGCAGCATGTGCCCGAGCAGGGATCAGCAGCAGAGGTGGTGAAGGGCAGGGCTCAGCCCACGCATCCATCCAAGCGTTTGCTCCGAGTTTCTCTCGAGGGAAATGCACGGGAAGCTTTTCGGCGTGGTCCTTCCCCATCACGAGCATCCCCCTGGGTGATGCTGAGATGAGGTGGAGATAAGACTGGCCTGTGTCAGGTTGGACTTAAAACAGCTTTCCCAGCCCACATTTTTAAGTCAAGCTGAGTGCTTTGGTGACTTGTTTGTTTTGACCGATGGTTTCAAGTGTGTTAAGTCAGACTTGCAAAGCAAACGTGAGGGATTAAGCAGGAGGAACACTGATCCTGTGCAGAATTTGTAAAGGCTGTTCCCATAGCATTAAAAATGTGACAGTGACTCTTCCAAACCAAAGTGTAATTGGTCTGTCTTTAGCATTTCCTTAGATAAAGAAAGAAAATCTCTTTTATCTCCTTAATTATCTTCAATTTTGTTTTGGCTTAGGTTTGGTTTGTTTGGGGTTTTTGTTTGTTTGTGGCTTTATTTGTTTTCCTCTACTCTAGTTGACAAAGAAAGATAGAGAAAAACCAGGTCAGGAAAGGCAGCAGGCTTCAAAGAGAAGCAACAATTTAATCTGAAGAGCAACAATTTAATCTTAAAATCTTTGTGGTAGCTCTCTTAGAAGACAGAGAATACTTTCCAGTGTGGGGTTTTTTCCAGTCAGAGATCAGTGCACATGGAATCACAGTGGCATGGGTCTACACACTGGTGTTTTCAATCCCAAACCATTTTTTCCTAAACTTTGTTTCAAAGTCCTTTTTCTCTTCTAGACTGTATTTTCCCTTACTGACCTACTTTGGTCCATAAAAATATCTCAGTTTGCATTTAGAGAGGGGGTCTTGACAATGAGGTTGTCAAAAGTACTCAGGTACTGAGTACTTAGCCAGACTAATTCTTTCTCAATGAATCAAAAAAATGTTGTGTGCTTTCTCTGCGGATATAATCTGTGGACAGATTTCCAGTTCTGCTGCAACTTTGCATTTGAATTATTTCTGTAAATTTTGGTTGTTATGTTGCTGCTTTAAAACAAAACTGCTGCCTCAAAAGAAAGAAAAGAAAAAAAAAGAAAAAAAGTTAATAGTCAATATGTCAAGTTTCCCTAAAGTGTGGTTAGTCTGAGGGAAATGTGTGCTCTGAATATATTCCACTTGCTTTTATAAAGGAGCTTGTTTGGATGTGTGATACTTAGGGAATCTTAGGGATTCATGTGTACACCTGCCAGGGAAATAACCTGTTGGAATTTGATCTTCAGCCGCACCTATGGAACAGCTCCGGCTGCTCCAGCTGTAGCAAAAGCTTTTGCTGCTCTTCTGGGGAGTGTTTTCATCCGTGATTTGTGTTGGTAAATCTGTACCTCTGCTTTACAGCTGGATGAAACTTGGCACCGAGAAGCTTAAGAGCAATGTTTTGAAACTCTGGCTCAAATCCAAGGCTCTTAAGTTCTTGTTTAACTTGAAAACACTCGAGAAAGTGGACTCGAAGTCGATGACTTTATTCACATTTGTGGATTTGAGGAAAGGAATAGCTTCTTGTGGGAGCAGGCCCTTACCCAATTAAGGGAGTTTAAGTTTTCACAGCAGCCAAGCAATTGTGTTTTATGGGAACTGCAGCTTTGCAACGCCCACGAGATGAGGCAATTTTCTAGCACAGAATTAGATCTACCACATGAAAATGCTGGTGCAAATGAGCTGACAGATTTCACAGGGCTGGTCAGCAAAAAGGGTGAAGACTTACACTGAAATTTATGTTCTCTTGAAGAGGTTCTCTACATATGATACACTGGAAAAAATATTTAATGTGGAAACCAAACAAACAAATCCTAAAGCAAATTAATCTTTTTGACATTTTGATATAAAGTCCTCACTAAGTTCACATAATTTGGAGAGAGGGATTATTCATCAAAACCAAGAGCAAAGCTCACTATAATTCATATGTTCTCCTGAAGTTGTTAAAACAGCCCAGGCAGTGTGAGTGTATCAGCCAGTGGTGACAAGTTAAATAATATTCCTGGTCTGAGACTGCCAAAATTCAGCCCTATTGTGAATTAATGCAGCATAAACATCTCACTCATCAGGAGAAGCCTTTGCTGGGGTAGGACTTTGGCAGGGTTTAAATCTGTAACCATCTCATGGCAATTACTGGGTGTTTGAGGGAGGTAGTTGTGTGCTGGTGTGTTGCTGACTGGTCCTTTTGCCATGAAACACTTCAGTGACGATATTCAGAGTTGCCCTTAGCCAGCAAGAAAGCAGCTTTAGCTTTTGGTCATATAAGGCATCTGCTTACACATTATTATTCTGTCCAGAGCAGAGGAGAAATAATGATTAAGTCCTCTAAACTCTGTGACCTTCATATTCCAAATCAGAGCACGGCTGTGCATGCCCTGCTGAAGCCTGTGGAGGAAGAAGGAGGAGCAGGAAGAAGAAATCTGGTTCAGACTTTTTAGTGTCAGCATCCTAAGTTCTAACTCCACTGGTACATTCAGATTTGCAGGACAGCTCTCCAGCCTTCGGGCCAAGTGCCACAGGGTGGTTTGTGCCCATGAGATTAAGCTCCTTCAGCTTCTAAACCAGGGAGATTTTGTGCAAACTGCCCAGTGAGATGGTCCGTGGTGCAGCCTAACTCCCAGATCATTCCCAGGAACTGTTGGAGATACCACTATGATTTCTTGGGGCACAAATGTGGCCAGGAACCATTCTAAAAATTTAACAGTATAAATGATTAAGTACTTAAAACAGACCTTTGCACTGCTTGATTCATTAGCTTAGATGGAGTGTAGCTGCACTGCCATCCCTCACACTCTCCATGAGTACCTGAGGGAGGTATTTGCCTCTCAGGCAAACTCTTCATTGCTTTGAATTTGGCAATTAGCTTTCTTTGTGTCAGGGATTACTGTGGGATCCCGCTGGTGATGTGCTGATCTGAGAGATTCATCACGAGAAGAACAGGGTAGTGGATAACACAAACTTTTTTTAGGAAGCGTTTTGGTGTTTTCTGTTTTATTTTAATTTTAACCTATATATTAGTAAAGCAAATATTTTAAAAATACTGTATTAGAACAAACATTTACACATTTATAGATTCTTTTAATGGTTCTGCAGATTTTATTTTTGGGGAGAGGGGGAGGTGAGGAAATGTGGGTGGTAACAACAGGCTGCACACACTGCTGAATCTTTTCCTTTTTAGTTTATCTCACTTTCAGGTTTGCAGCACTGCAAACCCAAAAAGGAGACTTAGGGGGGAAGCTGATTTACTTTAGATTAAAAATTTATCCAGTAAATGACATTTCTGCAGGAATTTCTTCTTCTACACTGTGTCTATAAATTGAATCAGATAGATCAGATCTTCATCACGTCCACGTCTTTATTTCTTTTAATCCACACCAGTTTTAATCCCAAATGTAGTCTGCTCTCCCTTAAAGTGCAAACATGAATTGTTGGATGTAAAGCTGGAGCTGTCCAGCGAGCCACTGGTACCTCCCTTTCTCCTGTAGATTCAGAATAACATGTGTCACAGCACTGCATAAACATTGTCTTTGCTTCCTTATCTATTCATAACAACTAAACACTTCCTGATAGTTTGCTTTATCAAACTATTTCTTTATACAGAATAACTTTCCTTTACTGGTAATCATTTTTTAAAATCTTAATTGCTTTGAAAACAGCTGTAATTGATTTAAGCTGGCAAGTGTTGGGTAAAGAGCTTTATGTGTTTTAATTCTCTTCCCTGAGGAGCTGAATAAATTTGGTTGTGGCCGTTGTTACAAAAGAAGACAAATGGAAACTACTCATTGAGCATCGTGATCAGTCAGCAAACAGCACTGTCCTTCAGAGGAATGTCTGCTTGAATTTCATCAGACATGTCCAAATACATGAAAATTTCATTTCCAGTTTCTGTTGGGGGGATATTTGTTAGATGCTTCCTGCAATGCTCTTTGACATGTAACATGTCAGAGCTGTTGGAAGTACTGCCAAGTTCTCTGGGTCTGGGATCATCTGGGTTGGCTCTCCCAGGAACATGTTCTGCTGGATCTTGACAAAGGCTGGTCCATTTGGGAAGAGCTGTGGGAGGGGCAGAAAAGAGATGGATTCCAACATCCTGTCCTGACCTCTGGCTCACCAGTCCCTCACTGCTGGACAAGGGAGCCCAGGTTGGGAGTCAGTCCCACTGCTGGGAATGTGCTGCTCCTGCCTGTGCACGTCGTGTTCCCCAGCCTGACAGCTCCATTGTGGAGCTCCATGAGTGGAGAACTTGGGAAGGGTCCTTCTCCTGGAATGATCAATGACACGGCCTGTGTTTATACAGATACACGGCGTGTTTTCGCTGAATAAGAGAGAAAATCCATTTGGTAATTCAAGAGCTCAAAGGTACTTCTTCAGCAGAGCTGCAGGAAAATGAAACTAATTAAAGCCCTATAAACTTTTGCATAATCCTGGCTGAGTAACTGTCCACTCTGGGCCGTGTGTGCCGGGAAAGTAAATAGTGAGCAATGCAGATGAAGATCAAAATACATTAGCTGTCCTCGCTGCAATGCTAAACCCTTGCCCTGGTAATAGTAGCTGAAGTGCCAGAGGACGGGAAAGGAGCCAGTCTGAGGGCTGTGGGATAATCTGTGTTGCTGTTCCCCAGGTTCCTGGGATGCAGGACACTTGTTGAGCGCTGCCATGCCTGCGCTGCCGTAGTTTTGGGAGTGCTGTCCTCCAGCAGAGGTGGCTTTTCCATTGAAAAGGAAGGAGGAAAGAAGGCAAAAGTGAAGGAAAGGAAGTGTGCTGGTGTGTGGGAGCAGGTTGGCCGTGGGGCTGCCAGCCAGGCTTCGCTGGCGGCTTAGCCAGGCCGGGACTAAAGTATCGATTCCCTTTGAGTGGCAGTAGCAAACTCCCCCAGCCCAGACAGAGCTTGGGTTTCAGGAGGCCCTGCCAGCAGAGACAGCACCAGGGGCTGCACTTTGCAGTGTGGCCATCACAGCTGTCACCTTGCTGCTTTCCCTGTTCCAGCCCCTGGACTACTTAAAAGAGTGCTCTGCTCCCGCTCTTCCCTTGCTTCGGGGGTGAAGGCATCCAGGGACCTACCCACTCCTCCTGTTATCTACTGAGTCTTTCAAAGCAGAGAGGAAGGCCAGGGTTATCCCTCTGGCTGAGGAGAACAACGTCCCAGAGGACAGGAAAGAATTTTGACCGCGTGTGCTCCTCGTCAGAAGCAGCGAGGATTTTTCCTCATCCTGTCTCAAGTCCTCCCTGCTGTGACATCAGCTATTTAGTCCATCTTGAACTTGAGACACCTTCCAAGGTGTAAGAAACCCTTATTTTATCAGAACTAGTGTCTTTGTGAATATTTTGAAGCCTTGTCAGACTTCCAGTATTTCTTTCAGACAGAGTAAAAGAAAATTCTATCTTTAAATACAAAAATAATTTAAAAATGTCTTTTCATATTATTTGGCAAAATATTTTAATTATTATTATGTGAACAGAGTCCAAAATATTAGAAACATGAGTGAAAAAACCCTCAAAGCCTCGAGATTGCTGATTATTGTTCAAGATACAGCCTGTAAGCTGGTAATTACTGCATTGCCAAAACAAAAGGTTTGGAGAGTAATTGTTATCTATGATACTTTTTACCATAGGGACTATAGATTCTAGAACCAAGGAATGGGAAAACAATTTGTGCAGGGCTAATTCCAGAACCACATCATGCTCACCCAGTTCAGTTGTGAAAATCTGCAAAGATGGAGCTTTCACAACATCTCTGAACCTTTTTTCCAATGCTCAGTCGTTGTCATGGTGCATATTTTTTCCCTTTATGTTCTGTGAGATTTTCCCTCACTTCAACTTGTGAATGATGCCTGTCTTGTCTTTCTGCTGTCAGCTCCTGACAGGAGTCTGACTCCTCTGTAATTCCTCTTCAGGAGGAAGAAGTTCTTCTCTTGTTCCAGTCTTGGAGTTAAATTTCCCCGTGATATGCGTTTTTCAAATCTCTAAAGGTGGGCTCCAGCCCAAGAGGTAAAAATTTAAGGAAAAAGGAATGGATGGAGAGAAAGAGAATTAAAAATGAGCCGATGAGGTGACACTGAACTACCACAAAATTTTGGGTTAAAGGAACGTTTTATGGAGGATACAGAGGTGCAATTTTCAACATTCCACGGAAAGTTGAGCAGAGTTCAGTAGCTGATTAAAGCCTAAAGCACGGGAGATGGATTTTTACCTTTTTCAGGCAGGAGCATGCCGGGAGAGACCTGAAAAACAAAGATTAGGAGCTCACATTTGTTGAGCTAGAAGTGGAAGAGCCTGTGGAGGGAGGCCTTGAAGTGTAGTGACAGTGTGATGACAATGGATCCTTGCAGAGGCTATTCAGGTAGATAAGAGGTAGCTGAGGTATTGACATTCATTTGGGCAAATATGACTTTTAAACTTGAGTTTAAACTCTGGATTCCCTGTGTGTTTTGTCTCCAGTGCATAAGTTATCTCATCCTAAAGGATGTGTTTAAAGCAGAAGCAATGGATTGCTCCTTGATAGTGTTTCCTTCTTCCATTGGGTATGAGGGAACCTAAAGCAATGCCTTCTGAAATGTGTGGGTGAGGTGAATCACGTTTGAGCTGCTGAGAGGATTCAGAATAATGGGAATTGGGTGGAAAGAGTAGGGAAGAATTAGTCATAGGTTTGGTGTGAAGATCTAAGAAAAGGGAAGACATTAATTCAGGAGTGCTGGCTCTCCTTCCAGTTTCTGGATATGATATTCACAGACGTGGGGGATGAATAAAAAAACTCTTCAGGGATGTGTGAGATTGAAAAGTCTTTCCACTAAGCAATATTATTTTGAAGAGAGCTGTACCCTGCAATTCAAGTGCTGTTTTGCTCCTTTTTTACACATCTCATGTGGCTTTGAAAGGGTAGGAGACTTGGTTGGACAAGTCCAGCCCATGGGTGGCCTTAAACAATTTTGCTTTATGTCTCATGACTCAGAAGATCCCTTGGCACGCGCCTGGCTTCAGTGCATGAAGAACCTCCCCTCTACACCCTTATTCAGCAGAGCATGTGGGCAGATGCTTAATGAAGGCAGATCTCCAAGTTTCAAAGACAGCAGTGAAGTTCAGTGGTGGGCTCAGTGTAGCAGATGCTTAAGGGATTTTTTTTTTTAATTTATTTTTGAATAAGGATTAATTTAATTTCACGCTTAGAACTGAGCATGTGTTCAGTTGCTTTATTGAACTGGGGTCCTAATTCCCATTCCATGCAGACTTATAGTCTCTTTTTCCAGACTTCCTGGAAGAGCTGCAGAATACATCTGGCCTCTAAGATCATAGAGCAGTGTCTCCTGGAGCATTTGGGGTTCTGTAGCTGGTATCACTATTTTATCTATCTGCTTGGATTAACTTAGAGGTGAGTAATGACAGGGAGTTGAAAGAGCTGAAGGATAACTTGAAAAGGAGACTGCTTTTCTTGAGCTACTCCCAGAGTCTTTCCCTTTACTGTAAGCTTAGCTGTCTCAGGCTTCAGGTTGCAGGTTCCTGTGAAAACTTGTAATTAGACTTTCTATCATAAATTAATTTTCTGGTGAAGCAGAACCAAACAATTGTATGCTGGCAAATGCTGCTGCACGAGAAGTTTTAAATGACTGAGATGAGAAAAGCCAAAAAGGTCTTTTGGTTCTTCAAAAAGCCAAGTATTTTGACCACTCTGGCCCTCTTGTCACTGTCATTGAACAAACACCTCTTTTATATACACCTCGTGTATGAAACAACCACACACCAGTGAATATAAATCCATCCTGGCAACAGTAAAGATGAATTCCCCCTCCTCTCCTGTGCTAATCTCTTTTTTTCTCCTGAAGTAGCATTTTTCACTCTCCCTGGTTGTGCATATTCCTTCAGGTGATTAATAGTCAGCAAATATTCCAGCTCTCCTCATTCCCTCCCATGTGTTGCCATCCCTTAGAGGGAAAGAGCTGCTCAGATGAACACTGGCATTTGTTATAAGTGTATTCCATGGAATACCTGGCGTTTTTTCCCTGGGCATCTGTTTTCATACACAATACTGGTGATGGCAGGAACCCCTGTAGAACTTACCAAGTGCCCACCTGTCCTGGAAACTCCTCAGCTGTATTCAAATGGAGTTTGGGTTTTGTCATGGAAGGGTGGGATTCACTTTGCTTTTGCTGCATTGAGCTCTTTCACTAATTACATTTTCATTGTGAAGTTAAATGCACGTGTCTCCCTGAAATGAGCTTCTGTGGACACAAACTAACAATATTTATGCTGAATTGGACCTCTGCCCTGAGAACATCTTTCCCAAACATTGAGGTGAGCACAGGATCTCGTTGTGGGGATGGTGCCTTTGGAGAGCTTAACTTGATAAGGTTACCTTTGAGCCAGGAGTGTCTCTCAAATGAATTTATTTGCATTGCCTAACTGAAGAACTAGAAATTAAATGCAGGTATTATCTATTAAATTGAAAAACTAAAATACAGGTAGTATTTATTTAATTGAAGAAGTAAAAATTAAGTAAAAGGTAGTATTTATTTAAGCAGTGCTGCTTCAGAGAGATGAAGGATAGGAATAAACACGCTCCAGACACAATCTGTGCCATTACCAGAGGTGTCTGCTCAGAAAGGGAAGTGTTTTGACTTTATAAAGAGCACAGGTGGATAGTTTAGACTGAAACTTTGCTCCTGTATGGCCTTAGAGGCATGAAATGGGTCCTTCTCTTGTCAGGTGTGGACTGAGCACATGTTTTGTAGCTGAGAACTACAAAATTGTTTGATGATGGAAGGTCACCTCATCCTGCTCAGTAAAAGACAGGAGTAGTGCTCCAGATAAGATGGGGATGTGTTCCTGTCTCCTGTAGCCATCACCTCTGAGACTGTTTTTACCTCTCCTTTTTCATGGAGTGTCTGAAGGAAATTTAGGAAAGATTCATCCAAGTGACTCTGTCCTTCTAGGGGGTGAGACCCAGCTAGTACGGTCAGTGCAGGAAATTTCAGCTTAAAGATTTAAAATACAGCAGATGAATTGCATGTGAAAAAATCCTGCTTCTCCTCCTGAATTGCAGAGGAAATCCTGGGTGATCAGCTCAGCTGTTGCTCTCTCTCTTTTGAAGTCTGAGCTATTTAATACAAATCCCACTGCTTTTCTGTGAGTGGCTTTCTGATGAGATGCTGCTGTAGTTTCATGGGATGGATTTCTCTGGGACCTTATAAATACTGGAAACATTTATTTTTTTTTTTGAAAGAGAGAGTTTTTGCTCTGTTACTTTGAGGCTGTCTCAGATGTCAACACCTCTGCTTTTGCTCAGCAGGCCACCAGCAGATGTTTCACAGGGAGGCCTAACAACTGGCTTTTATTAGGCAACTGGAATATGTTAGCTGGGAATTCTTGTGTGAGAATGGGAAAGTGGAGCACGTGCATCTGTCCATGTTTGGCAGCACTCACTGCCTCTGAGCTTACCTCTGTCTTGGCAAGGAATGTTCCACTGTCACGTGTCATCCTTTTCCACCTGAATTCTTCCCTTCAGCTTTCAGTCATCCCGACTTCATCCACTTTGCTGCTATTTATTGTTAGATATTTAAACTTATAAGATCCTCCACTGTGTGTCTGTGGCAGCCCCATGCCTGTATTGACATTTTTTGGATCCTGTCTGTAGCACTGGGGCTTTATTTTATATTATTGCAGTCATTTCTTACATGTTTGAGAGAAGAAAACAACCTCTCCCACGCAGGTGAACTTTACAACAGCAGTGTTCATTTGCTTTTATATGTCTAAATTACAACATAGTGGAACTCAATAATGTTTCAAATCAGGACTCTCTGATAAATCTTTTAAAAATTAAATTACAAGTCCCCTGTAATCTGCATGGAATAACCACAAATTCAGGTAGGAACTGTGAGGAGGCAACGTTAGGATGGGTTAGATATTTGTCTTTGCCCAGAGCTCTCCGTACAGATCCACTGTAACCTGTTACATACATAATGTTTCATATGCATTTTTAGGACTCTCTGTTAGTGAGAGTACTTGTGTAATAAAGAACTAATTCTGCATAAATAGATGTTTGCAAGATTGGAGCCCTTCATTTGATGGAGGAGTACACACTGTTAGTGTCCTGTTACTTCTAACAACATACCATAGCAAGATGTTACTCTCCCTTAAAGTTGTTGCCGTTTTCATCTGCCCTTCCCTCCTCTAGAGATGATTTTGTGTTCCTCTGATTGTGTCTCGTAGTTTCATACTCTCTGACAGAGATAGCTGTCTTAGAAGAAATGCTGTTTTAGTAAAGTATGCATTAGTAAAGCAATTATTTTAACATTTCAAAATAGATGCACAACAGGCCCAATTATTTATTTTTGCAGTCCTACATTAGTAAAATGTTTCTCTTTTTTTTTTCCCCTGTTCTTTATTATTTTAAGAAGGATTTTTAGTCTTTTGGGGCTTGTCTGCTTTAAATAAGTTTTTTTTAAAAAAGGTTTCACACGCAACAAGGGTGTTCACCGCGGTTAGAGGGGAGAAAATGAAACCAAAAGTAACATAATACCTGGAAGGCGCTTTTCCCTCCAGCCAAATTAACCTAAGCTGACCCTAAAGTGAATGTGACATTTAACCTTTCTTGTTCCTCCTCCCCATGCTGTGCCTGTGCCTGACCTCTGCCTGTTCTTTCCCATCATCTCAGGGAGGGGACAGCTGGACGTGCAGCGTATTTACAGTACATGGAGATATCTCGAGTTTCTTCTTTGAAGTGAGACAGTGCTTTGGCCTGTGAGGTGGCAGAGGGGTGGAGGGTTGGAGGGGAGGAGATGCCTCTGCTGTGTCAGCTCACTTGTCTGGGTCTGACATGAGACATGACCACTACAGGGTTTGCTTACTGGCAGGCTGGGCTGGAGCTCTGTGCTTTTAGGATGGAATCTGTCCTGGATGCAGAGCAGCCTTTCTCTGTCTCCTTGACCCGACCATGCATGGTCAGTACCCTGGGAGGCTGTGCTATGGGAAGTGGGATTTGACTCTCCCTGAAGGAGAAACAGCAGCTTCATGGTGTTTGTGCGAAAAGAATGAAGTCTGAGAAAGGCTTTTTGCTTGCATTTCAGGGCTTCCTATTTTGTAAAATGACAGCAAAGTGAGAAATAGGTAGAAATGGCATCGTACAGAGAACAGTTGTTCTTTAGGGACCAACACTGCTGATGGATTCTGTTGTCATGACCCCCCCTTCCTGTTAAGTGACAAGGAATTCAGCAGCATGAAAAGGGTTCTGCAGTCACTTAACACATCTCAGAGCACTGAAATGTGACATCAGCATGGAAGGAGCAGGGTCGCTTCCTGAGTAAAAGTCACCTGTATTGTGTTGGAGTCATTGCGCCTAAACAGAAAGCAAAGGCATTTTATGTGTGTTACCACAGCTTTATATCCCCTCAGAAATAGTCAGGAAGGTTGTGTTTCATATTCTGAAAATGAAAGTTTCTGTCACTGATGTCTCACTCCTGAATTTTCTCGCCACATTTAGTTCTGCCTTTCCTAAAGGGCTTTTCAAGAGCTGCTTTTCCTCCAAACAGGTTCCCAACTCAGCTCTGTGTTGGGATGTACAGTTCTGGGGGCTTCTCTCCTCTGTCTGCTCTGGGCACTTCAGTAATTTAATTTTGAGAGTGAAAATTACAATATACCCCTTGATTTCCACTCTACTTCTGTATTTCCTAAAATTTACTTGGGGATGTACTATTGTCCTGTACTGAACCTGCAGCTTGCTTGAAGTGCCCATGTTGACATTGCTGTTCTTTCTCACTAGCATTTGCCCTCAGTAGTGGGCTCAGCACTGAATTCTGAGGGTCAGAAACTCATGTCTATTTTCCTGTCTCAAAAGAACCAAAAATCACCTTATAGGGATGCCTATTTGTCCTATTTATTCTATGCAACCACTTTCCTCAAGCCCTCTGAATTGCCCTTTTCCAGTTGCTTTATCTCTTGAATATGGAAGGATCTTTAGCACCCATGTAACCACTGAAAAAATTCTACACGTGATCTTTGATGGGAGCTGATTCACCTTCACTATTTTAGGCATCCACTTTTAGGTGAGACAAAAATTGGACCCTGAGCTTTGTTAATGGCATTGAGCAGGTCCCACAAGAAGAGGTCCAGAAGAGGTGGTTCGTTTGTAGATGCCTGCATCTAGTCAGATGAATTCCATGTGACGACCTGGAGCTAAGCAAGTGTAACCACAAACCTTCTCTGTCATGATGGGATTTCTGTACCTGAATCAATTAGTAATGGGAGCTGCTACGAAAGTGCTGGGATTTACTCATGGATGAGAAAAATCTGTTCTCTGCTTCTTATTTACTGTTTGGTTTATTTCTGTCTCTTCATCCAGATAGTTCTCCACTGTGAGTCTTCTGTGAACCTGCCCTTATCTGTTCTGCTGGAAAAGTACTGTGAGGCTTTGTCAGCCCGCACCAATGTCACAGGTATTTATTTCTCCATTTCTTGTTGGCTTCTTGTTACTGCAGGATCTGTTTTCAAAGTGTCCTTGCTCCAGGAACATCTTCTCCTGCTGAGATAAACATAGTGCCTCCAGTCTTGGGTTTTCATTGGCAACAATGAACAGTGGTGTGACACAGAAAGAAAACTTGGAATTTTACACAATGACAGCCCCTTCTCATAATTTAATCTGTTGAATTAGCTATGCTTGCTGACTGATATGATAGTTGAAAGTTAGAACAGCTGAAGTGTCTGCATCCAGACCAGTTTCTGAAAGCAGGGCAAAGCACTCGACTCTTGGCTGAAGTACACCAAAATACACATCTCATACAGCAGAAAAATGATGCTGTAAGAGATGTGAAACTGGACCCAGTTTGGCTTCAGAAGTGGGAGGAGCACACTCAGAGCCACTCCTCTGCAGCATGACTGGGGGGGGCTGTGCTGCAATGAGTGATGCTATTGGGGGAGAAGTTGTCAAGTTGTTTCTTTCTTTCCCCTTCACTTCTCTTTGCCCCTGGTAAATCTTCGTGGAGGGAGGAGTTTAAAAATAATCTAGGTATTATCACTCAGTCAGTTCTCCAGACAGAGGAAGTGAGGCTCAGGGAAGAAAAAATCTTTCTGTATAACATACCAAATCAATAGTGTTTTACTCTGACTGTATCAATTCCTTAAGGACAATAAACTGATCTAAACAAGCTGATCAGACTCGAGTCTGACAGTTGTGCTTAACTGCTTCTTGATTTGCATATAAATGAGTGTGTTGACCTGCCTTATGAATCTGGTCCAAGCTCTGCAACTTGTGCCGTTGAGTTCCAGGGAGCAACTCTGCCTCATGAAACATATTTATTTATATAAATTTTAATGACCATTCTGTAGATGGAAACAAGGGGGAGATAGATGAGTTTCTGTGTTTGAACCTTTCTTTCAGGTGTTCTTTGCCTTTTGAATGTTTTTGTAAATATTACTATAGAACTTGCCACTTATTCATAATGCATTTTTCCTTGTGCAGAGCTTCTATTGCAGAAAAAACAAATTCCTCCTCAGGCTGTCTTTAGAGTCAGCAAACAATTTCTTTCTCAACTGTTGACAAAAAATAATTTTCTGGGTTGTTTAAATGATGCATAAACACAGGACATCTTTTCAGGCAGAGTGTGGTTACAAGAACAGCATTTTAATAGGAAAGGGAAAGAGAGAAGCCACAGAAGCCTCTCTTCTATTCCACTGTCACTGTAAAGTGTCAGTGATCAGAGGTAAAGCATCGCTCTGAAATTAATGAAACTCGATTTTTATATAGAGACAATCCAATTTTTATATGGAGACAGTCCATATGGAGACAGTGCAGCTTTTCTAGAACATGCCTTCCCATGGTACTTCAAAATCCTGTGATCTGTACTCTGCTTTGAGAATGGGGTTAGGTATATAATATATACATATTGTAAAAACCAATGGTTAGACCCCAGACTCAGGCATAAGCACGGGGTGAACTTTGGGACAAACTAGAGACAAAAGTTCATTTTTCTGCTTAGCACAGTTAAATGTTCTTCTCTCAGTGTGGTGGACCATCAACAGGAACATGGCTCTTCTATCCAGCACATGTTCTCCTTGTGTTCCATGACACCTGGATTTTCAAAGAGGTCTGAACTGTTCAGCTATGAGACATTCCATCAAAAATGGAGCTCTGCCACATAGTGATCTCCCCTCTATAGTCAGTCAAGTTCTAGTTGCTACAGTTAAAGTCCAAAGTGTGATTTCATCCCAAACGGGCACCTAAGATGGAGCAGAAACCAAATGCTTTTTCTTTAATGGGATCCGAGGATAACGAGCTCCTGTGACTGAGTCTGCTTTAATCTTTTGGTGCCCAAAATGAGGTGAGCTGTGTGCATCCCTCATTCTGAACCCTCACAACGACAGGGATGTGTCACGTTGGAGCGCTGGTGTGTGAACGTTGCTCCATTCAGCAGCAGGGATGGATGGAACCAGACCACAGAGCCTGCAGTGCCTGAGTCTTTTCTCTGGCTCATGCTCCTCAACAGAGTGCAGATATCATATTTTAGAAGGGGGGAAAAAAAAAATCAAGTAAAGAAACCCAAGGAGAGCCATATTGAACAGTCTTTATTTAGCTGGGAGAACAGTAAACATTAAGTTTTGTAAGTGGTTATTTTCCCTGTTTCTTTTCCAGAAGATGCTGTTAATTAGTCCAATATGTTAATTTCCTCCCCTTATAATTACTAAATTCACCCCCTAAATATGTTCACTCTAACTATCCCAAACAGATGGCATAAAATGCTTTTGAGAATTTGATGCATGTGTAATTTCACTGAATTGCTGAGTGAATGACACTGTAAATTCAGCCTGAAATGATTTAAACCAAGAAATACTTTTTTCAGAGTTGAAAGGCAAGATAACTCACTCTCTCTTTCGGGCATTGTTTCCTTGAAAATCCCTGGATGAAACCTTCATGATTGCTTGGGTTCAGATTTTGAGCTTGATGGAGTTGTCAATGAGTGGCTTAGATTGTTAAAGGATCACCATCAAAGCTATTAACAAAAGTATGTTGGTTATGAATTTGTAAAGTGAGATTTAACGAAGTTAAGTGTCAAGATTCACTCTATTACTACATGGATGGAACATACAAAGGAAAATAAAGTTAGAATCGAGACAAAATTGTTTACACAGAGATCAAAAATGCAAAAGAGTGAGGGGGACCCTTCTGTTGAATCATGAGGTTCAGAGTAGACCCCACCTTGCTTGTTAAACTCCTGATAGAACTTGGGTGCAGCTAGGTCCCATCTTAGACTTAATCAATGGTTTATATCCTAAGGATTACACATGTAACTAATTAGGGTCACCTAAAGAACCACCATCCAACATATCAGCAAAAGGTGGTCTTAATATGATGCTGTAAAAGTAGCAATTCAGCACAGATGGAATTTTTACACGGCTTCCGAAGGAGCAGCAGCCTGAGGTTTATTCACAGTTTTAAGGTGGATCAGGAGATTTTAGCAGCACTTAATCATTGACTAATTTAACATTTACAAAGGAGTTTACTACAAATGCAACAGTCAACTATGGATCCAAGGTGGCAACATTCAGACTATGCTTGGTGTAGGGTACCTAAATTTCCATCCTGGGCACAATCTGGGTCGCTAATTACTGGAATTTTGAAAATTCTGGTAACAATGGTACCGTTCCAGTTGGGCTATAATTCAGGAAAGGAATGTTCCATGGCTGTCAGGGACTGACAGAATATTCCTGCTGGCATTCCACACCTCACCTGGTCAGTACTGCTCCCACTTTAGCCATGCAAGAGTGCCTGGGATGGTCAAGGAACACTTCACCACCCAACTCGTTACACAAAGGCCAAGGCCAAGCAGGAATTCCTGAGAAAGTAGAGCAATCCAGAGTAGGGCTGGGGGGAAGGGGAAGTGCACCATCCCAGATGGGAATGCATGTTTGTATTTGTGGAGAAAAATTTAATTTAATTATTACTTTGCTTTCATATATGAGAGGAATTGGTTGAAATGACAGGATTTTTTTACAGGTACTTCAGCTGAAAGTGTTTCTCATGTTGTTAGCTCTACTCTGGCTTGGCTGGAATTACAGGAATAGCCAGGATGACTGGATGATTCTAATTTATATATCTATATGAGAGAGGCAATGAGTTATAGATTGAATTTTTATGGGAATGTAGGGGACATGGGTCCGCAGTTCACACTGATATCCTATGTAGTTTTTCATTATTCCCTTCACATCCTTCAACTTTCCCATCTTATACGTTTCCAGTAAAAACTACAAGTCTTGGCTTACATCTAATCCTACTTAATTTTGAGCTCCATGGGAATCTTTTGATCTCATTTTTGGTACATTGGCACATTTGACCACGCAGTCTTTAAGACCTTGTTGAAAGAGAATTCATCTGAAAACAGGAATTTTGTCCAAAAAATAAACCAGAATGTGGATGGCCAGCGCTACTATGCTGATTGTATTAGTATAAGAATTACATTCTCTGTTTTTCTTCTCTTTCTTACCCTTTAGCCATGTAATTTGAAGCTTGTAATTCACATTTATGATGTTTAGGCCTATTCAGACAATACAGTAAAGGAGAGACAGCAGATTAGGTGTTGTGCATTTCATTTCAAGAAGTCCTGGGATACACTGGGAAGGGAAAACGGGTTTGTTCCCCCTGGTGACTGGATCCTCCGGATGCTGGGGTTGGTTGCTTGCCCTTATTCTGGTCCCTTTGCAGTGCAGTGAAAGGCTGTTGTCTGACAGAAATGGTGTAAACCTCCTGACTCTGAGTGTGCAGGACTCCACCTGCACAAATTCTGGCTTACACTACTCCTGTGTTGTTTTCTCTGGGGAAACTCTCATTTAAGGAACACATTGGTGGATGTGGGGGGAATGTACCCAGGGATGGGTTCCAACACACATCTCCTTCAAAGATGCTCATCAAGTCTCCAGCTAACCTGACATCACTTGGAGATTGCCATAATTTCCCCAGTTACTGGGACAGTTTATTATACAAGAGGCTTCTCCAACACTTACAGTGTCACAGAACAGAGAGGGGATGAACAGTGGTCTTCTTGGCTGACTTGTTAAAGTAGCTGGTTTCAATCAATCATTCTTTAATCAATCATTCTTTTAGCAGATGAAAGTTCCATGACAGACAAGCATATTTGATAACTTGCTTTCCATGCAGAACTGCAAAGGTGAGGCTCTCACTGCTCCAGGGGTTATTTATTTCTGTACACCACACTGCCCTGTTTCTTGGAAACAGAAATTTGGCATCATTACATCTTTAAATATCCTTCCACAGTAATGGCATGGCAGCAATTCTCATCGTTTCCCTTCTGATTTTCCCAGCAGGTCACATCAATGAGCTGTTCCAATTTATAAAGAGACTTGGATGAGCTATTTATTTTCACGTGTGCTTTCACTCCTTTGGCGTCAGCCTGCTGGCTGGAGCTCCCTACACTGCTCCTGCAGCTGCCTGTGGGACATCATCCCATCCACACCACCCAGTCACTGCTCACAGGCACAAAGATAACCTTGGGCATCAACATTTGCATGACCAGCACTCAAGCTGGACATCAGCAATCTTCATAGTGCTTCCTATTTTCAGATGTTGCAATAGCACTATTTAAATAGAGGTGATGATGTTGGTTTACTTCCCACTGCCCCAAATGACATTCCAGGCAGTCTAGCACTGCTTGCTCGTGCTTCCCAAAATAAAGCTGACAGTGTTGTGTGTTGTTGGACAATTTGTATTACTGCCACTGGTCCTTAGAATTTAAAAATTTGCATTTTTTTCAAGTCTGGGGCAGTTCCAAACTGAGGATATCAAAAATCTCTCATCTATTAGGAAACTATGTAGACAGCCCAACAAGTTCTGTGATCCACTAGAGAGGATTATTTAGAAAAATAATTTAGGTTGGAAAAGACTCATCTAGTCCAATCATTAATATAACAATACCAAGTCCATTACCAGACCATGTCCCTAAGCACCTCATCTACTTCGTACATTTGGTGCACAAATTATTTATGATGGTTTTGGGGTTTGAGGGTTTTTTTTAGTAGATAGTTTATGGATGGGATATATGAACATATCTAAAGGCTCCCACATTTATTCCAGGTGTCCTGAGGCTGACAAGTTATTCCAAAATTTACAGCAACAGCAGACTAAGCTGTGCAAATGAGGCTGTAAAGTGCTCAGCATGAAACATGTTTCAGTAAGAAGTGGATCCAGTGTCTTGGCCCCTTGAAAAGATGCTTTTGCAGAACCTCAGTAAACTACCAAAGGAAATAATCTGCCCTTGGATTTTACATTATATGGGAAGGTAAAGGCCCTCTGAACATCTTCATCAAAACAGCCTCTCAGTGGCATCAGCTCTGAACTGATGAACACCTGCAGCACATCTGTCTGAAGTCACTGGGATGTTGGGGTTGTGGGTCTGAGGGAGGACTGCAGAACAGGGTTGCTGATGGTAGGAAGTCAGGGCAGATCCCACGGTCCTGTTAAGACTCTGGAAGCATTTGCAGTGACCAACCTCATGGCATTGCCGTGGTGGTTCCCTGCTGCCAGCCTGGGCTGCTGTGAAGAGTAAGGAAAGGGAAAAGTGGACAGAGGGAAACTTGAGAGGAATGCAGATAAGAAAGGCAGGGATCATGAACAAAAACAAGCTACAGTGGGAACACACCACTGAGGGTTTTTTCCTGTTTCAGAAGAGTGGCACCTCAGTCCCAAATCTGTCACTTCTACATTATTTGTTCTCAGCACACTCTCAGTATTGACTGCTACAATGCCCCATTTCATCAAATACACTTGAATCTTTAAATTTGTAGAGTTGGTACAATAAATACCATTTGCTGAACGTGGTTTCTAAATTAGATACCATTTTTTTTTGTACACTTGATGGATAAAAATATGCTCTGTAGAACGTCTCATTTTGTCAAGTTCTGCTGAACAGATGGAGTGCCTTTTCTGTTCACACAGAATCACGTCAGTGTATCTGGTCCTAACTGAAAACACCTCCTGTCCTTTAAATCAACATTTCTCTCTGGGTTTGTGGGTTGATGAGCCCTTCGAGCAGTGAAATAACACTGTGGCCAATTTAGAGAGTAAACCCACAGGAGTGATACTACAAGCTGCACTGTTCTGAAGGATGGGTGGTTCGAGAGGATGTGGAACATATATAGTGCTGGGAGATTACTGTTGTTAGGAAATGGGAGAGGCTGGTTAGAGCAGGCAATTCTTTTGTTGTTGTTTTTGATTTCAAAAAAATGCCCAAGAACTTATGATCCCATGACTGAGTTGACTCTCCAGATTAGGAATGAGCTTCTAAATGTGCTCTGGTTGACACGCAGTAGTTGTCTTACCTTTGTCTCCCTGCTTTTGACAAAATGGATGTTTCCATGCTGCTTTTGGAGGGGTGTCCCTGAGCCACACTCACAGCCAGATTCACCCTATAAAACAGACCAAGCTGAGGCTGGGCTCCACCCATTTCTTTGTGAAGCTAAAATCTGTGTGGTTTAGTCCCCTGTGTATAAAATTATATCTACCTTACTTCACTAGCAACTACTGAAAGCAAAAAAAAAGAGGGTGACCTTCCACTATCTGTTATTAGCGTGTTGCAACATATGCTCGAAGCTTTTTGAGCATCCAGCAGTTGGTCTGAGGAAGGGAAAGTGGTGGGATGCTTCATACTTAGACATGCTGTCTTGGCTTACTCTGGACTAGAGTGTGAATGTAAAAGATGGATCAGAGGTTCAGGGTGCATAAATCACCAGTTGTAACGTTGGAGCTGGCAGCTTTTCCTCCTTGTTTAACTCTGGGCTGCATCACTTGGTTGAACTTTTCTGAATAAAGTGTAGAGAACTAATTTGCCTTTGCCCCCAACCATGAGATGAGTACATCTTATTGTATAGTCATAACATCACAGAGCCATTTAGGTTGAAAAAGACCTTTAAGATCACTGAGTCCAGCCCTTAACCCAGCCCTACCAAGGCCACCACTAAACCATGTTTCTAAGAGTCACATCTTTGAAATACCTCCTGAGTGGTGACTCAACCATTTCCCTGGGCAGCCTGACCACTCTTCTAATGAATAGATTTTCCCTAATATCCAATCTAAACCTCCCCTGGTGCAACTTGAGGCCATTTCCCCTTGTCCTATCACCTGTTACCAGGGGGCAGAGCTCAACCTTCACCTGGCTCCAACCTCTTGTCAGGGAGTTGAAGAGAGTGAGAAGGTCCCCCCTGAGCCTCCTTTTCTCCAGGCTAAACACCCCCAGCTCCCTCAGCTGCTCCTCATCAGACTTGTGCTCCAGACCCTTCCCCAGCTCTGGCCCCTTCTCTGGACACACCCCAGCCCCTCAATGTCTGTCTTGGACTGAGGGGCCAAAACTGAACACAGGTTTTGAGATGCCTCAACAGAACCAAGTACAGAGAGATGGTCACTGCCCTGGTGCTGTGGCCACACTATTCCTGACACAGGCCAGGATGCCACTGGCCCTCTTGGCCACCTGGGCACACCTGGGCTCATGTTTAGCCATAGACCAGCACCCCCAGATCTCTGTCCACTGGGCAGCTTTCCAGCCATAGTTCTCCAAGCCTTTAGCCTTGCAAGGGATTGTTGTCCCATGTATGAAAAAATAGCTAAGCACTAAAGCTTGTCAAAATGTAAAGTAACCTGTAAAGCTCCAGCTCGGAATTGTTCAGCTTTCTTATTCCATTACACAGTAAGAACTGCGACCTTTTTTTTGGCTCTCTGGGTATTCATCTTACTCATTAAACTGTCAGAGGGTGGAAACTGGCTATATAAGAAAGAGCTAATGGAAAATGTTAACATGGTTTATGTAAGCCACTCTGGCCCGAACTGTTCAACATTTCACCCTCTGTATTATCTTTGCTTGTAGCAACGACTCATTCCCTTTGTGATGTTACTTGTGTGCGTAAACTGTCAGAAAAAAAGATTGCTCATGGCTGCAAATATTCCAAGTACACACACCAGCAGCTGGGAGAGTGACACGAGTGAGAAACAGGTTCCTAAAGGTGTAAATGCTGTGTGGTGTCTCAGCTCCATTAATGTCCTATGGGAGTCTGGTTTCGAGGCTCTGTCCTCATCCTCCCGAATCTCCACCTTGTGCAGGTGTCCACGGTGCATAAGGCCAGGCACTCAGCAGCTGACCTCTTGGCTGCTGTCACTATTAAATAAAGGATGGTTTAACATGTCAGAGAATAACCTTATCTTGTTCAGAAAATCCTAAACACCTTAAACTTCCCTAAACATCCACTGCTGGAGGCTGAAAGATGTAGTAGGTAGACCTTCAGGCAGAACCACTAGGGCTGTTCTGGTATTTTTAAACAAGCCTATTTTTTTTTTTTAATTGGATATAGAGTGGCCTAAGGCCCACTCAGCTGCAAATGCCTACTTTGCAATAACTACAGTTACAGGAAATTAATCATACTCCTAAGAACTGTCTCTTTCCTTGAAAGTATCCCTGAGGTAATTTAGCAGCATGTGGAAAACTATTGCTTTCTGCCTTCTGTGTAAATAAAGGGGAAGGAGTTAATATCAGAAGGGAGATGTAGTTTCAGTTTTGTTGTTAATCTGCTCAAGGAGACTGTTGGCGAGTTCATCCCTGTGAACGTGGGTGTGAAATCTTTAGATGAATCCTCAGTGTGTAGCCACACTTGAGTGGTCTTTGGAATCTGAATTAGTGAGCTAAACCCAGGATTTCTGGTGAGGATGGGTGACTTCTTATCTATTTGTTGTGAATAAACATGTGTTAAATATACACATGTATATGTATAAATAAAAACATATATGCATCAAAATAAAAACATATATGCATCAATATAAACATATAATTAATATTGATGGCTGATTATTTTAAGAATGAAAAGTCTCATTATGCTGAATTTGTCCTTCCAGTAGCCACTGAGTGAACTTTGAAACCTTTGAGTTCTAGGATTTAGGAGCATCATCAGTATTTTTTGCTGTCTTCTCTCCAGAAAAATGTATCTGTTCTCTCATTTAAGTTAATTTAAAACTTCACACAGATCTGCATTTTCTTCAAGGGTAAATAAATTCAGTTTATGCAATTATCTATGCAGGATTCTCACCAGTTCTCTTCCCCTGTTACTCCTAGAGGTTTTAAAAGTCTTGAGTTTCAGAGGAAGGAAATGCTCTTTTAATGCCACAGTTGCCACCTAAAGTGCTTGTCATTTCTGCTTGGGAGAGTTCCCAATTCACTCAGACCAGGCTGTTGTTCTCTCACATTGTTTTTTACAGATTAATCTTCTTATTTTACTTAATTTTTTATGAAGCCTTCTCAGATCCAAATGTAGAATTCTTATTGGCAGAAAAAATACGGTTTTCTAGGTTTCTATAAAATAGCTGGTTATGCTACAGATCTCTGAGATAAGTGATACAGAAATTCACCCAGTATATATACCTTTTTATAAAGCAATTATTTTTTATAAGAGGGCAACGAAAATCAATATGTTAAATGCTATATATGTTATTAAATTTTTGGCTACTATTTGGCTACTATTTCCCTAACCTGGAGGATAAGATTTTATGGCCATTTTCAACAGAGACACAAAGAGCTCAGGGGCATCAGTGGAAACATGCACAGTAAAAATGATTATGCCTTCTATTTTTGTATTATAATTGTTAGAGTCTCATCAACATCCACAGGAAAATGAAATAAATGTGTCCATTCGATTTGGGAAAGCACACATTTGAGGAAAAAATTGTTTGCAGCATTACACAGTACCTCTTACTTTGTTTTTCTGCAGTCCTGTGGTCCACAGATGAAACAAGCAAAGAATACTTGATTTTTAATCTGCATTGCAGATTTTGGAGCACTTTGTACCTCTTTATCTCATTCCAGGAGGACTGACTGTTGTGGATTATTTTACTTTAAGTCCACAATTTTCAGTTACTTTTTGTTTCCAGTGTTTAAAACAAAAACAGAAACAAAAACAAAAAAAACACAGGAATCTTTTGTTCTGCTTAACTTCCCATCATTTAAAATTTAAAAAAATGAGTAGCAAAAGCATTCCTACAGAATCCATGGAAGTCGGAGGGTGGGTATTTTTATCTCTGTTTTATGTATGGTGAAAAGTGAAATGATTTGCTAAGAATTCAAAGCCTGTCACCAGAGGAATATTAGAACTTGAGGCGCTCTCCCTCTGCAGCCCTGCCTGCAGTACTTGGTTGGCACTAAAATGAGAGCAATTAAAAGTAAGCAGTGACATTTTTGCACTGCAAAACTTTTAAATATTCCATGGTAGCCTTGCAAGCCCACACACAACCTGAGAACTTCCTAATTGATTGATGTAACTGCTCTTGCTTTTAGCTGGAGCTCTTATGTGTTGATGATTTCACTTGATCTCCTTCAGAAATGTTGAAGGCCCAAAGGTGAAACTCATCATTATAAATCCATGATAAAATAATGGATTCAGTTTGAATTTTGGTGGCTCGTGTGAAGTTCCGGGGAATAGAAGTAATGGTTTTGGAGAAGGGAGTGCTGAGGTGTTCACAATGAATAATTCAGTGACTACTGGAAGCTCAAGTAAAGGCAACACAGATAAGTTGCCCAGGATCACAGCATTAGCTAGAGCTGGATTTGAAATTCCTGCTCTCTGCCCCACGCCCTGATAACTCCTCTCTTCCCATATGAAATGTGTCACTTGCCTGCTTTGATGTGGAGGAAACAGGGTGCATAAGTGCTAGTGTGGCACTGGCAGTGTGACATGTTCTATGCTGTAGAAACACTTTTATGCCATTTCCATCCCACAAAAGGCCTGATGGTATTTAAAAGGTTGTATGTAGGAAGGGTAAGGTGACCAGCATAATAAAAACATCTGTCCTCTTTATCTGTTCCATGGATACAGCTGGTTATTGATGTGGAAATGTTGCTGATGGATGCTCTGGTTTGTTGATGTGTTTATTGGATAAATATATCTGCAGAACTACACAATGGTCAAGGTGGACATGGAAGAGAAAATAATGGTGTGGGCAAGGTAACAACTACAGAAATCTTACCTGCTCATGGCCATCCTTGGTCTGATCTGAACAGGAGCTGGAAATTCTAAAACATGATAAATCCTGACGAAAAAAACTGAAACACAGGCCAGGGGATCTGAGTTAAAGAAACCTGTTGGGTCCTGCTGAAGTGTTGTGGAATATTCTGGCACGAAGCCTAGGAGGGGGCCAGCTGTGGGATTTACCTCAAAGGCAATGTGACCAAACACCTCAGCACATGCAGTTACAGAGTTTAATGTGTGACAAAGTGCTGCTGACCTGGTTGCCATGACAGCCTTTGATTTTTACAGCTCTTCTCTTCCTGGAATCTTCAGAGTGTCCATGAGTAAGCATCAGAAGTGCTACAGTCCAAAGCTCTTTTTTTTATTTCTCCTCATGTCAATGCAGTCTGAGTCAGTGGTTTCCTTGGCCTTCTATACCCTGTTCCTGATGGAGAACAGGGAGGGTAAAGATTCAGTGCTCATTTGGAAATTTCAGTGTATAGGAAGGGGCTGAGAAGTTGGGGGACAGATGGACTGTGCATCTTTCCCTTGTTCTCCAGACCTTTCCTCTACTCTCCTCTTTCTTCCTGCTCATTCACAGGCTCCTGAGATATAAGACATCTCATCTCTCACTCCATCCTCTTCTTTGGACCCACAGATCCTCCTCTACATCTTCCTCATTGCAGATGTCGTGGAAGTCCCCACCAGTCCTTATTCAGCTGAGCTGTCAGAAAGATGGGGGTGGTGGAGATGAGATAGAGCAGGATGTGGAGCTGGGCTTTGCTCTTAAGATCAGGGAATGGGTGGACACATGGGAATTGTTAAGATTTTCTTCTTCTGCTGCCATTTCTGCATGAGCTCACTGGTTTAAGACTTAATGGAGAAGCAATTTCTATGAGATGTTCCAAGCAAGACTTTCTTTCAGTTCCCCTGATGTACTGAGGGATTCCCAAGCACTAAATGTAGTTACATTCAGAGTGTTTGTAGCTCCTATCTGTTTAGGAATTTCCAACAAAAATTCTTAAGGCAAGAATAATATAAAATTTCCCATAGGCAAAAGCAAACTTAAAAAAAAAAAAATCTACTTAAAATTTTAATACTCCTGGTTGCTGGTGGTTGTCTAAGTGAGGATAGACCAAATTTTACCTTTAGGAAACTCCAAATCATACCAATTTTTACTTTAGAAATGTGTTTAATTTTCAACAATCACTGCTATAGGGAAAAAAATCCTGATTTATATAGGTGTAAATGTTTTCATTTAACAAGGTAAAAAAATTTGTTTGGAAAATCTATCTATTTTAAAAAAATCATATTAAACAAACCTCCTTAAAAGCAACTTCTTTACATTATGTCTAATCAGAAAATGAGCAAATTCAGACCTTTCCACACTTCAAAATAAACAGGATAAAACTCACCCTCCTCTCTGGATGCCTGGAATTCGGGGAGAATCATTCTACCCCATTTGTTTATGCAGCCAGGCCTGTTCTCTGCTTACATTCATTTCAGGGCTATTAAGGTATCATAAACATTTCGTAGCCTTTGACCTTCATGTTTGTGTGTTTCTCTCATGAACTGAGTAGTAAATCTCCAAGGAAAATGCTGTTCTGAACAACTGCAACGTTCAATTAGGGAAAGCATCAAATGCATTTCTAAGAATGGTCACAGAATTATAGAACCAGTTGGGTGGAAAAGACCTTTAAAATCATTAAATCCAACCATAAACCCAGCACTGCCAAGCCCAGCACTAAACCATGTCCTCAGGTGCCACATCTACACAGTGACTCCATCACTTGTTCCAATGCTTGACAACCCTTTTGATGAGGAATTCTTTCCTAATATCCAGTCTAAACTTCCCCTGGCACAGCTTGAGGCCATATCCTCTTGTCCTGTCACTTGCTACATGGTATGTAATATTTCTTTTCCTTTGCTATGGGCTTCTGCTCCCACAATTTTTCTGCCATGGAAGATAATTTTCAGTGATTTATAGTGAAACAATTTAATGCTGAAAATATATCTTTTTTTTTTTATCATCAGCACACTTTAGATTATGTAGTTTAGAAACATTTGCTTCCTCTCAGAGTCACAAAGGTAGGGGCTATTCATACTTTTGGCTTCTGCTTGTTAAAGTGCAGACAGGCTTCTTTGAAAACATTCCAAAATCCCTCTGCTAGCAGTAGTGGAAAAGGACAATTTGAGTCACATTATAAACCCAAGGGGGGCTGGTTGTGTTGCTGCAGCTGGGAGAGGAGGACACATGATGTCTGAAGGAAAGACATGGCCTGTAGGGAACTGAATGAGGACAGGAAAGATGTAGAGTCTGTTTCTGGCCTGTCAAGGCTTTGATTTAAACACTTTCCCTTCCTGCAGAGGGACAGGTTGTCCAAGTGTCTACCTACCCCTGATCCAGCCACTAGTCTTTACAGACCAGTGGGGCAGTCAGGATACAAAAACAGGCTTCTCCAGAGGGATAGTTGCTGTTAGGAGCAAATCACAGGATAAAATTAATTGATCCAGGGAAGCATTTTTATTCTTCTGCTGGAAAGTTTACCAGCTCTGTCTTGGAAACCTTAATTTTCTATAATTCGTTCTCTGCAAATCCATGTACGCTCTGCATTTGTAGATTCCCAGATGCTTTCTGTTTTAATAGTTTTTCCTTTGTTTTTACTGTTTCAGTCCCTTAATGAAAGCTTTTAGGAGAGCAATAAGTTCTCATTTTGTGTGGGACTTCTCATCTCAGGAATGGAAACTCAAAATATGTCTTGTGGTTATCAGTCATGTTATTATTGGTATTATTCATGTTCTTGCTATGATAGTATCTAGAAGCTAAATCAGATCAGCATGTCTCTTGGGATAAACACTGAGATTCTAACATATTCAGAAAGGAAGAGTGTTTTATCCTTTAAACAATAAGGGTTTATTGTTGCTTGTTTGCCTCCTTCCTTCTCTTTGTATTTTTTCTGGAAAGGATATGCTTCAATGAGATTTATCTGTTCTTAACTGATGGCCTTAAAATTGCATCAGTCCCAAACTGATGGACTGTATTAACAGCAGAAGTGTAGACTTTGAAAAATTAAAATCTCTTTAGTATGCAAATGGAATCTATTTGGCAGAAAATCCCCAAATTCAGCACTTTGCAGGAGCTGGGTATTTTTTGAGTGCTTTATATGAACCTGGCATTTTCTCCAGCGATGCCAAGCTCTTAGTCCTGAGCAGTTCAACTCCTACCGAGTCCAGAAAAAGGGGCAAAATGGGTTGTTTTATGCTTTTGATGAGCTAGTTGGTTTGTTACAGCCTCCCATGTGCTTGATCACAGCTCATGGATTTGTGAAGTCAGCAGGTGTAGTTAAGGGCACAGCTGGTTATTTCTAATTCATTCTTCCCTGTCCTCTTATGTGGTGCTGTTGGTTGGTGAAAACCAACTTTAAAATCATAAAGTCATAGAATGGTGTGGGTTGGAAGGGACCGTAAAGCTCATCCAGTTCCAACCCCCTGACATGGCAGGGACACCTTCCACTAGCCCAGGTTGCTCCAAGCCCCATCCAACCTGGCCTTGGACACTTCCAGGGATGGGGCAGCCACAGCTTCTCTGGGCAACCTGTGCCAGGGCCTCCCCACCCTCACAGGGAACAATTTCTTCTTAATATCTAATCTAAACCTGAACTCTTTCATCTTGAATCCATTCCCCCTTGTCTGGTCATTCCAGGCCCTTGGAAACAATCTCTCTCCATATTTCTTGTGGGTTCCCTTCAGATACATGAAGGCCACAGTCAGCCTCCTCTTCTTCAGGCTGAACAATCCCAATTCTCTCAGCCTTTCCTCATAGCAGAGCTGCTCCATCCCTCTGATCATTTTGGTGGCCTCTCTGGATTTGGTCCAACATCTCCACGTCCTTCCTGTCCTGGGGACCCCAGAGCTGGGTGCAGGACATCACAATTAGGAGCCACAATAAAGATCATCATGGAAAATTGTACAAAAAAAAAAAAAAAAAAGGAAAGCAAAAGCAAAGCCCCAGTGGAAGTGTTCCACTCTCCACAAACTGAGGCTATTTTTACAAGGAAAGATTTTCTAGGCCTGATTTTGGTTTTATTTTCCCTGCAGATGGGATTCCTCTCCCTCCGTTTAGAGATTTATGGTACAGAGTTGTCCCAGGGAGCAGGTCAGCCCAGGTTGCCTTTGTAGTTAATGGTGAGAGACTTTTAGAAGACAATCTATCTTATCCAATTTAAGTATCTTCTTTGTGGTGGCAGAAATCATCCTGTAGAGTCCACTGACTGCACTAACTGGATCCCTCTTGACTTTTAAGGGAACCTAGAGATTTCTCTGCCACTGGCAGCTACTCTACAGGCTATTAAACTGAGACAAATGATCCCATTCACATCATCCACAGCTCAGATGAGCAATGCCCATCTATCAATTCTTTTATGGACTACTTGGTTTATATTTTCTACAGATTTTGCCTCCAGCAAAGACTTTAAGGGAACATAATCCACAAAAACTAGTATAATTCTTCTGAAGAGGAGTGGTGTTTTCTTCTAAAAACCACAAATTGCTTCTTATTCTCAGAAGTTTCTTAGGAGATAATTAATTTTTATCTGAAGAGGGTAAAATGGGCTGTTCTTTCATCTCCATAAAAAAAAAATCAATTATTTCAAATGAAACTATGGCTTTCTTGGTGTGGAGGGACACTCAGCTATTGATTTCTGTGGGGACTGGAATTTTAAGGTTAAACTCCCAGGATTGTATTGGAGGAGTAACCTTTGCTCATAAGCACAGAATGGGTTGCAAGGGACCTTAAAGTTCATCTAGTTCCAATGCCCCAATAATAATAATCAGATACATAAATACAGAAAACAAAAAATAATCAGAGGTGGGAAAAGAAATCAGCTCAAACATGTTGGATATACATAATGTAGACAACCAGAATTAAGTCAGACACCTCAGACTCCTCTTCTAAGCAATTGCTATTGTTGTAGCATTTTTATACCCATCTGATTTAAATGCAGGCTTTATATTGAGATGGGCCTGGCTCTTCTGTTAAGGGAGTCCTGGTGATTTGTTCAGAGGCAGAGACTGTACATCCACAAAGTCAGGCTTTTCTCACCCAGAGCATCCAGTTGGTGTTTATAGATCAACTACTGCAAGTCCAAGCACAGAAATAATTATTATTATTAACTGTAATCCACCAATGACACCACAAGGACCTTTAGGATAAGCTGATCATAGAAACACAGAATCCTAGAATGGTTTGGGTCAGAAGGGACCTTAAAGATCATCTCATTCCAACCCCCTGCTATGGGCAGAGACACTTTCCACCATACCAGGGTGCTCAGAGCCCCATCCAACCTGGTCTTGAACACTAATCAACATCTAAAATTTAGGGATCTGAACCATTTATTTCATTCAGGAAACTACAGAGTTCAAAAAAGTCAAGGAAACGGATACAAATTCCTGCTCAAGATTTTACGTCTTTGTTCTTCTCCTGTCTACATTTTCTGTCACCTGGCAAACTGAAAATCCAATGCAATTCAGACTAAATAATTAAGGTGTAATTTAAATGACCCCTAGGTTGTTTCAGCCCAGCTCCAGCTAATTTTATATTCAGAGACAGAAGCAGAGTCATACAGGCCAAGAAAATCCATTTGTCCATTATCATAGGTATTTTTTCTATCTGTGTTCGAGTATCTCAAAGGATTTGGGATAAAATGGTCACAGTCAGGGCTCTTAACTCAAAGCTACTTCTAATTCATGGCAAATAAAATATTTTCTGCCATGTGTGATAGGTTGGCTGGCTTATATCTTATTTCCAGTTAAATACATTCAAAGTAACTCAGAGAAGCCACATCAGGTAATGGCAAAACCCACATCCCTCCCCAGTTTGGGTGAGCTGTGAGTGACAAAGGCATTGGGCAAAACTGAGTGGAACAGGGGAGGTTTTGCCTCATCAGAAGGGCAAGTTAGTTCACCCCAAATGATTATTCTGGGATGAGAATAGCTACTTGTCTTTTATTTTGGCGCTGGGAATACTGCCCTAAGAAAAGATTTAACAACTCGTTCTGTTTCCACGAGACAATTTAGCTTGAACTAACTCCAGTGCTTTTGATCAAAAAGAAGCAGAGAGAAGAGAAACACTTTGTCAGAAATTTTCAGCTGGCAAGAGAGTCTGCAAGTACTCCCAGCAGTGTGGGCATAACATCCCTCTTCCCACAGGGGAATGGAAAACCTTGTACAGTCTCCTATTTCCACAGGAGCAGCATTAACATGAAAAGGATAACATGATTGATCATCAGTGTTTCCATCGAGAGCAGATTGAACTAGCCAGGGAAATTGGTTCAGGGGAGAAATAAGTTGGAAATCAGCTGGCAGAGGACTAAAGACACAGTTGAAAAATGAATTGACTTGTGCAGTGATTTCAGGGCGAAGGGATGCGGTGGAGAGAGGAATAGGTGGTGAGGGCAGACTTCGTCCACCCCAAACCCACACTCTCTTGTGGAGTTGATAACCTTATGCATAAAAGGAAATATTCTGTTCAGTGAAATCAATCTCTTACTGTAGCAGCACTTTTTGCTGCTGGAGAAAGGGCAGTAAAATGCAATTTTTTTTCCTCATGCAGATCTTTGTGCGAACCGGCGAACTCTCCTGTTTTGGTTTTGCATTCAGGTAACCGCAAGCAGGTTTTCTTTTGTCATGTTTCTAAAACTCTATCAGATGTTTCTTTTCGCAGTAATGAAGAATTAGGAGAGCCCTCCAGTGGCCGAGGGAAAGCTGTGAGCACTGCTTTGGCAGTGAGCCAGGCTAGAAAACAGGGGGAGAAATATGTGCTACATATTTCAAAGGTGGTAACCTCCAGGCCTGTTAGGGGTGACTTGTATGCTGCTTACATCAGTCCTTGGATCCAGAAGAATTTCGTAGCACTTGACAAACCTTCTGAGTGAAATAGTCTGTGTTAATTCTTTCCTCATTTCTGTCTAGAAAGAGCTATTTGCACAAAGGGGATAAACTTTAGGGATAAACTAATAGCTTTTATATTTAATAACTTTACAGGAAATGAAAATGAAGAGAACTTGGTCCTCACAGAAGTAATTCTTACTACTCAGAATGCAATAACTGCAGAAAAGCCTCTTCATGAGAAAAAAAATTATTATTATTATTATTATCATTTCTTCTTTCCATAGCCCCTAAAGGCAAAGCTGTGCTGACCAGCTGCTTATTCCATGCAATATTGCTGTAAATGGTGATTCTGATGATGTTATTAGCTGGCGAAGGGAAGAAATGCTGAAAAATAACACCTTTTCCAGGCATCAATCTGCAGATTTTCACATCTTCTTGCAATAACTGGCAGTTAGCAACATCCTGAATGGCCACTCTGGTTGGGGACAGGAGATTTTGGAAGGTTAACGAAGAGATTTGACGAGTCCAGAAGAGAAGCAGCACTGGCTCAGCAATGAAATGTTATCTTCCCTTTGCAGTTGAGTGTGAGAGTATGTGGATGACAAAATATTTAATCAGAATGTTACATGCTTTCCCCAAACTCTTCCTTTAACATTCATGCAGTTTACCAAATACAAAACACATTAGCACATCATGGGAAAAGAAACCCAGCTGTGCTGTCAAGTAGATTGGAAGTGCCACACTTCCCAGGATTAATTTTTTTTGCTGCACCTGTTATTAAAAGATCTATCATAGTATCAGGTACTTGATGACAATTACATGTGTTCTACATCTATACTGAAATAAATCTGTTTTAATGTTAGTGCTTATTTCAATTTTCAATTGTTTTGCATTGAATTCTTAGGGATTGATCTTTGGCTTTTTTAAAAAATCCACTGTAACCAACGCTGGTGTAACTGGTTATAACCAATGCTGATATAAGCAGTTATATATCGAGACCTCCATATCTAAATTCATGATAAGAACAGGAAGAAAATTGAGGTTTGAGGCTTTAAACTGTTTTCCAAGGTTTATATTACTGCGAAAGTTCTTTCCCATAAAATTGATGCAGTCGATTTACAGGTGGCTCAAAATGAATGTTTAAAATAACAAGATTCTATAAGCTTCATATAAGATCAATAAAATTCAAAAAAATATAGTATTTGGACAAATAGGTGTGCATTTCAACTAAAAGAGCAATAAAGTCCTAGTTTTCAATTTCTGCCTAACACATATAGATAGCTCCAATACCCATCTCAGATATGTGATGTGTTGGCAGCAGAGAGCTCTGTCCAAAATACAAATGGATCTCAAATGTATCTTGGGCTGAATTACGCCCCACAAAGTAGAATATCTAAGAGTGATAAACTTGAAGAAGATATTTGTCTCTGAATTAAATGAATCATCATTCTCTGAAAGTGGCCATTTCCCTGGAGACTGTTAAAAAACCTGGATACCTGGTTTAGTCTAGACACTCAAATTTTGGGTGTCTGAAATGAGCTGAGATGTGTCTCTCTGCTGCCAGAGACCTCTCAAATATCCAGTTATAGCTATGCAAGACCCGAGGTGCCCTTTTGCTGCAGAATTAGGAATATTGGCCCTGGTGTTAAAAAGATGAAAGGGCACAAACTTAATGCTACGGAGTTGCTGTTCTTACATCCACCCTGTTCTTCTGGGGCTGCAAACAGGTAAGGCAGCAGATCGAAAATAATAAATCAGGGGTTTCTCACATTCTTTTTCCTTGGTTATCATGGCCATAACAATACTGTGATAATCCATTTTCATGCCTAATCATTCCAGCTTGTGTCTGGTGTGACTGGCCCCTACCTCACTGTGTGTTACAGAATAATGAGTTTGAGAACTGTTGCCTCAGTTGAAGTCAGTATCCTGCCCATGATTTCTTCCACTTAATTTCCAGGCATTTTCTCTGGTGTTTGCTGAGTGTCCTGGAGTCCTTCTATAAATCAGGTGGCTGGCAGAGAGATAGTGTTTGCATTGTATTGATTTCCTCTGGTAAATAATTACATCAAATTTAAGACATGGAATTGCTAAACATAATGATATGCTGCTAACATTGTGATAGTCCTGTCCTAACAGGACATTTTTGTTCTCTTTATTCCTGATATGTTTGATTTAAAATATTTTTGTTTGATCTCCCATAAAATGATAGGCTCAAACTCGTGGGATGACAGCTGCCAAATGCTTAGGGGATACAAGGTGCTGTGGGATCAGCAAACAGTTTGTTCTAGGGATCTGGAATGGGACTAATTTGATTAATGCAGACATTTACATCAATCCAGGTTGTTATATGTTCCTCTTACAGACAGCAAGGATTTACTCAGTGTTAAAGCTAAGGACAAAACCAATTTCATCAGTAGGTCAAGTGAATCACATTGCAAAAGTTCTAAATTCTTTCTGTTGGCTGCAAACCTCGGTTGATTGGAGACATTTGCACTGGAGATACCTTGAGACATGTGATGTGTCCAGAATTTGTTTCCTCTCTGAGAGGATGTAACAAGCATAACAGTTCAACCAAGAGAAGAAAATTGTCAGGAAAGTTCAGTTCCCCTACCACTGAAGGCTGCTCGGGCTACTCTTTGTGTTTTAGGAGGTTTCCCACGTTTATGAAGGATTAAAAATCTATTGTGTAAAGCCTAAATAATAATAGTGACAAACTCTCCCTAGTGGCATGTTGATGGTGGGATCCTTCCTTTTTGTGAAGATCCAGTTTTTACTCAGTCCAATATCCAGTAGAATACAAATTCTTATAAGAAAATTTGCTGTTTCTGCTCCTTGTCAAGTTTAACAGTTGTGAGGCATTTGGGATTTAGAGGAGCAGAGTGCACTGATATTGTCCTGCTATCTGCAAGTCAGATTAAGTCTCCAAGATTGTGTGTTCATGCATAAGTATTTTCAAGTTAGTTCTGATTAGTCCTTGTAATCAACGGGTATCTGAGGCCCTGGTTGCTTAGACACAGGTGTCACAGGATGTTTGAGATGCCTGAGGATGAAATGTCTGGCCTCTGGCTGCTGCTTCAGAAGGGGTGGGTCTTCCCTGGTCCTGAGCTTGTCTGCCAGCCTCGTGTGGCTATTCCAGATATGCAGGTCACATACTTTTGGGCATTTGAATCAATGTCTGGATCCTTCTTGCCTATAATGGCAGCAGAGATAACTCATGGGAAGCAGAGAGTCAAAGCAATCTGAGAGCTGGCAAATCTGCAGTGTTTAAATCTGTTACAAATCCTGGATTCTACACCTGGGATGGGCAGAGATGCCCGAAAAATTACCTAAGCCACTAACCCAGGTTTCCAAAGCCAGACTGATGATGCTCCTCAAAAAAAACCAAGCAAATATGAGTTGGATGGTTTAAATCTGTGAGTTACAACAGTGTAGCTCCCATGCTGTGTGCTGGGCAATGAAGGCAAAGCCCATAGCCCAAAGGATTAATTCTCTTACTGCTTATATTAAAGTTACCCTACTAATTTGGAGCAGGCTGGGTTTGGGAGTGGGCTAAATCATTTTCTGAAGCATCTGATTTGGGTAATTTTCAAAGACTGGATACTGGTCAGCATGATCACATGTTACTTGTCTCTCTACCTCTGCTTTCTGAGCTACATGATGTTTCAAAGACAGCTATCGTGCAGTGTCTGTGTGTTTTCAGAGGAAAATGGGGGATTGACTTCTGAACATTCTGCCTTTTTTTTCTTTGCATCCTCCCAATTTATGATATATGTGATGACTACTCAGATCTTCCCAGCATGCACTGAAAGTCAGCACAACAAAGAAAAGTGGGAGGCAGGGAAAGCAAAAGCTTGACTGGTATGTCCTGAATTAAGCCACAAGAAATGTGGCTAATGTGTTCTGAGGGGGAGAACAGGGCAAGGCCCCTGGTTCTTCACATCTTATTTGGCAATGGTGCTATTGTACATTACAGAGAGAAAGTGGGACCAATGAGACTCATCATCGTGGTCATCCTTTGTTCAGATGTGACCTGACCCCCTGGGTTTTTTTCTATTTTTTGTGCTTATGCTGTAAACAGAGGAGCAGGCCAATGCCAGGCATAGATAAATATATAAAATGTTTTGTGTTCTTCAATGTCAGCACCGACCCTGAATTTGACCGTGTATGAAATCACAGTTATTCTGGAATGTTTTTGCATTCTTATACAATAGATGATGCTCTGCACATTCATCCAAAACACCTCACTTCAAGAAAAATAACTTTGGCAGTTCATTAGTGTGTCAAGGTTGGTTCTCTTGTGTGTTCTTGAAACCTCCCTGCAATGCCTCATCATTTGTCTCATGTAACATGATTCAGTTGTACAGGTTTTATAGCTGTAGAGAATCACAAGTGTATTAATGTGCCCAAAGAAATATATTGATGTGTGGCTACAAGCCATTTATTATTTATGCTGATGAATCTTTTTACACCCCCAGTAAATATTTTCTAACATCAATGAAGCTGCAAAGATTTATCACCACAGAACCTGCATTTATTAAATTTATCTTTGCTCAGTAGAGTCATTCCCAGTGATAAAGGATGTCTCCTCTTTGTAGCAAATGGGTCAATGAACTGAAACAAAGATCTGTATTTATCTGTGTCTGATCCTCGTCTCTACATACAACAATTTGCAACTCTGCACATTCTGCATAAATCTCAAGTACAGGCAGTAAGGACCAGATTTGGATTAGAAGTGTAGTCCTCAGTTTGAAAAGGGGGTTTTTTTAGCAGTCTACTCCTGTAGCAGAGTGCAATTCATAGTGGGAAGCCACAGTGTGGCAAAGACAGCCATATATGACATTCCCATGGCAGCTCTGGAGGTGTACTGTCTGTGGAGATCTTTATGCTGTCCTCAGTCTCTTGCTGCTTGAATTGTCTTGCTCCCTGTGGTGTGAGGCTGCCCTGTTCCCACTCTAAAAATTCTGTTTGCATGCATTGCCAGCATACCTGGAATGGGAAGGAAAGATAAATATTCTACCAGAGAATGGTCATGTTGTCCTGGCATTTGAAAGTGCAGTCAGGCCAGTTTTGCAGTGTGTGTTGAGAAGGAGGGCCTTCAAGTTCGTGGCTCAGAAGCCACTTTGGTAAATTAGTACCTTCCTTTGAGTGTATGGCCTTGCATCCCTTACTGAGCTGAACAGCCCCACTGACTTTGAAGACAGATGCTGAAAGGTGATTGCAATAATCGAAGATTACTAGAGAACACTTTTAAAACATAAAATGAAGATGATAAAAGGCTTACTCTGCCATTTGAAACCCTGCTGCCTCATATTTAATGGTGACAAAAATGCAGTGGTAGAGAGACAAGGAGCTTGGCACTAAACTCCAAACCAGAGCAGCCAGGCTGTATGAGCAATAAGTTGATGACCCTGTATTTCTGCCATCAAGCTTAATTCTGCCTCTTGATTGCCCTCAAAGTATTTAAAGACTTCATTTCTACAAATAAGAGAGGTGTTTCTTTCTCCTCCTCTTTGTTCTCCATCTTTCTCTCTGTCCCTCAGTCTTCCATCAAAAGGAGTGTCGGGAATATTTTATTTGAGATGTACCTGAGTCTTTCCCTCACTGAAGGTGTGATAAACATCACAAAGTGTTCATGGCATTTCACATGAACTGGCATTAACTCCATAAGGGCTGGGGAGAAGTGAAGTTCAACTATAGGATTGTACTTGACCTGCAGACCAAAGTGCTTTTGAACCATTTATTTGGGTGTGTCATTGTCTTCCTTATCTCATGCTCCATCACAGAACCATGACTGTGTTAACTAACCAGTTTATGATGTTAGACAATGAGTACGGATGTGGATTTACCTGGATTAAAAGAAAGAGACCTAAAAAGCCACCAGTGGGACCATGACTCCCTGTGGTACTTCCATACTGATAAGATAAAATTCCTGAAAACCAATGACTCTGTAGTACAAGGGGTTTGGTGTAACCAGGTTGTTTGATAGGCAACGTGCATTTCCTGCCTGCCTGTTACAGAGCAGAAGAGATGGGTGACTGTTTTACCTGGAAAGCAGGAGCTCTTCACATCAATGGATAGAGAATATGAGTGATAAAACAGTCACTGTAGTGGAGAGAACTGGAGCTTGCTTGCTTGTTTGCTTGTTTGTTTGTTTGGAGGGGGGGTTTATTTGTTTGGGTTTTTGGTTGTTTGTTTTTTTTATTATTTTGGTTTTGTTTGGTTTGGGTTTTTGGGTTTTTTGGGGGTTTTTTTTTTTGGTTTTTTGTGGGTTTTTTTGCCTTCCTCCCCCCCCAAATACCCATCCTGGATATCGAAACATAACAGTGGTCACTTGATTTTGTGCAAGTTGAGTGTCTGAGGAGAAGAGGTGCCTCTGGCAGACACGAGCAGGGAGCAGCCAGCTGGTTGTGGAGGTACTTCCACCCTCCCCAAACACGTATGATGGTGCTGCCTGAGTCTGCACAGAGCTGAGTTTTGGTGTTACTGGTTAAGCAGCACAATGTCACCCTTGCTAGTAATTGTTAGTAGGGCAAACCGAGAGCTGTGCTCTGGCTAATTCTATCAGCTGTGGCTTGGATTGAGCTGAAGATGAAGAAACCAGCTGTGTAACAGTGGTGAGGGCTGGCATACAAAGGTTTCCACTGCCATTTATGAGCAGAGCTCATTCCTTTCCTAGAAGAGCTGTGGGTCACTTTTTAATATCTCTTCTGTAAAAGAGCCCTGCTGAGCTGTGCATGTGTTGATATGTTTATCTGTGGGTCCTGTTCACCCCCAGAACCTTGCATGTTCAGGTGTTCTCATACAGATGGGTTGTGCATTTGTGTACACACTCAAACAAATACACAGGAACAAAACCACCTTTAACTTAACAAAGTTCTTCTGCCTGCCAAGCACAAATTTCTTGGGATGCTCAGTAATTTCCAAGGCAGATCTCTGCTGCCTACTGCCCAGCAAGACCTAGCAGTGATTTGTGTGATGTGCACCACGGAGGGGTGTTGCATCCACAGAGGATCAGCAGCTGCAGTATTACTGTCAATCTTTCATTTAATTGCATTTGCTTCTTGTATGAAGAACAACATCTTCACATCACACGAGTCAAATTGACATGGTCAGGATTTGACTAGACCCATTCAGAGGGAAACTTTGATGGGGTAGTTAATTGTACCCAGGGAAAGCTGCAAAAGTAGTTTTTCATCAAGAGGTTACACTAGAACTGGGAAGGGATTATTGAAGAATGGTGGTAATTTGTGGACTGATGAACAATAAATAATTTTCTTCGTTCACACTTACTCCTAGATAATTTTTTCATCCCCTCTCTATTTACTTTTGGAGTGGGTTTTTTGATTATTAAATATGTGGAACACGATAGTATTATCCATATGACACGTACTGTTTCCAATTTTCTAAAGTTTGAACCAAAAAGATGGAGGGAATAATCAGTTTAGATTGAGGATTTTCTAGCTCTTCTCACTGAAATGAAGAAATCGTTCTCTTAATCCTGAAAAAATATTTAGTTTAATGCAGGGCTATTGTTTCAGGTGTTAACCACTATAAAGAACAAATTTGAAATGAAAACCAGCTCAGTGTTCAATTCTGTAATAATTTAGCCATCCGAAAAAAAGTCTTCAAGTGTTTATGCTGGAAAATACAGGGCAGCATTTAGGAACATGAAACATTTACCAAATTTAAAAGTAGTTGCTGTTTTCTTTTTTTGAAACTGCCTTTCTTTTTTGTAGTTTATTGAGTGATGTATTCCTTCAAAAATTCAGGAAACTCTAGTGCCCAAAGCCTCCAACCAAGACTTTGATTCCAGTGTGCTGCACAAACTGTGTGTGAAAATAGACAGAGCAGACAGTAGGTGAGAAATGAAGACTTTTGGCCAGACTGTGTGATTTTTCTCCTACAGAGAGGCAGCAGAAGCAGAAAAAAAAATAATCTTACCAACATCCTGGAGCAGTGCCTTACTCAGTGCTCAGTTCTCCCTCCATGGGAATGGCCACTGGGCTCAGTGATGCCACTGGGCACCTTTAAATGCCCAGAGATCTCGAATCCATCACAAAGAGGCTCTGCTTGAGGAACAAAAAGGAATTTTATGAACTCAACTGCACTGTCAGGAAGGAGAAAAGAAAGCTAAAGTTTAGAGTTTAAGACGATTTGTGGGATAGATGTCTGTTAATTGCTTAAAGATTTAGAGCACCCTTTATCCTCTGCTCCTGAAAGTTCAAGAAATAGGGTTTTCTCCTCAAAGCCCTGTTTAAAGACAACCAGTATGTTGTTGGTGGTCATATTGCAGGAATGACGCTAAAGAAATTTTCTCTCCTGCTTTTGGGGATTGGAGATGTGTGGGACAAACAGATCTGGTGGTGTTTGAAAGGGTTAATTTGTTGCAATTGAGATTTCTCAAGAAGGGTTGCAGTTTTGGAAACATTCACTTGGGAAGGAGATCATGGCTCCAGAGAGAGGAACAGATGCATTCCCTTGCCTCAGAATATCACACTGTCTAGAGAGTTAGTGCACTTGTTATTTTTGTGGGCTTTTACATATTTAAAACAAAAATACTCACCCCAAACCCACATTTGCACTCCTCCCCTCTCTGCCATTGCAATCTGAAAATGTTAAAAAATCTCCAGATTCCCAGATGGCAAAACAACATCCTGGCTAGTTCTCTCCTCAGTGCATGTTGTTAATTTATTTGTTGTTCTAACCTAGTTATTTTTTTTTATTTTTCCTCTCTTTGAATACCACAATTCTTTTGGTCCTTCCAAAGAATTAAGTCCTTCCATCTTTAATATGAATAAAGGGGAAGTCCAGGCCATTGCAGGGTGGGAGACAGATGTTGTAGGAAGTGCTATACCACTGCTTTGATCTCAGTGTAAGCACCATGTCCAATCTAAAGCTGTGAACACAGGCTGAAACAGCCCCTTTATGGATCCATTTCTTTCTGTCAGAGCTTCTTTATTATCCTTGCTCTCTGTTTCCACATTCATCTCTGCTACTGCCATATAACTTATCTTCCTTTACTCCCTTATTTGTCAGTTTTCTGTTTACTTCTGAATTGTGATCCTGGATGATCCCCCTTAGCAAGTTCTGAACACTTTTTTTTTTTTTTTTTTATGATTTTCTCATATCCTGATGTAGCAAGTCAGAAAGGCTGTTTAGGTCTCAGCTGCTCTCCAGCATGTCCCAGAGTGCAGAACTTCACCCAGTTCTCACTGCAGTGAGCTTTGATTCCCCAAAAGATGACCAACTCCCTCCAAAATTCTTCTCATCTTTCCCCTTCTCCGGACCTTTTTCATCCGGTTCCTTATTGACCTCAGTTTGCAAAGCCCTTTGCTCTTCCCTTTCTCCCCAGTCTAGGTGCTCATCCTTTCTGAAAACCTCACTCCTTCCTACCAGTGGAAAATGAGACACTGGTCTATCTTTTCCTCCTTGTTCCCTGAACAATCCATGCATAGCTCCATAACTCTCCTCTGCTCTCCATGCCTTTCTCTGCTCTACTGTCCACCCCATCCCATCTGTGTGAGTGGCTCAAAGATGTGTTGCCCCTGTGCCTTCTCCCAGGCTGGGTTCCCAAGCCCTCTCTACTCTCCCCACTCTGCCTCTTCTGTGCGTTGTTGCTCCAGATTCCTTTGTTCCAGATCAGGTTGGATGGGGCTTGAAGCAACCTGGTCTAGTGGAAGGGGGTTGGAATGAGATGATCTTTAAGGTCCCTTCCCACCCAAACCTTCTGTGATTCTATGATTACTGCAGATTCCTTTTTTCCGACATCTCTCTTCTATCGGATCATCTCCCTTATCCCAGCTTTTATTATTTCTCTTTTTTCTCAAAGTCTGAGGGATCCTTTCTAAGGGATCCCATACTGCAGCTACTGGACTGTGTCCCTTCTTCCCCCTCCCTGTCCAAGCATCTCTGTTCATCCTCAGTTCCACGCAGTAGAGGCAGGAATTGCTTCGCTCCACAAAAAGCCGGAGGAGTTCTGTTCCTCTGATGGCTTTTCCTGTTCTCCCTGGCTTCGATTTGCAAGCGAGTGTTTTTTGCAAAAGTGCTCATCCCCGGAGCTGACAATAAAACTGTCTCTGCGCCTCAGTGCGTGTGTGAGAGGCAGAGAGAGGGAGAGAGGGAGGGACATCCAGCAATACATGGCTCTGGCAAAGTGAGGCGGCATCGGGGAGCTGCGATTCCAGGGGACGCTGGCGAAGAGACACGAGCCCCTCACTCCGGGCTCAGCCTGATCCCATTGGTTCCCGAGCTGCTGTTTTAAAGCAGGGAAGAGCTCGGAGGGTTGAACTGCTCAGCCAGACGCAGATTCTGAGCCAAGTTGTCAGCACGCTGCGAGGAAGAGCCTCACACACACGAGACTGCAGGGTGTCCGCAGCTTGATGCGCTTTTAGTTCCAGAAAGCGAGAGAGGAGAGGACACACACACACACACACACAAAAAAAAAAAAAAAAAAAAAATCAGAAAAGGGGCAAGGAGCCTCATCCAGACCAGCAGTCCCGGGGGGAATAATGGATGTGACCATATCTCAGTTCATCTTAGAAGAATTTGATGTCAACTGCAGCCTCCTGGATCGCTTACAAGAGACTTTTTTAGAGAGTTCCTCAGTCCCTTTCCTGGGCTTTGATGGTAGGAAATGTTACCTGGTGCAGGGCTCGGAAAAGCTTTAGGAGTGCTGGGATTCGGTTTGTTTTGTGATGCAAAGCGTGTCGCTTTTGTGCTTTCTCAACCGCTCCTTTCTCCCTTCCTGTCTCCCTTTTTAACGCCAAAGGTCCCTACTGCAATGCCACCACGGATCAGATCGGGACCTGCTGGCCCAGAACCTCCGCGGGGGAACTGGTGGAGAGACCCTGCCCGGAATTCTTCAATGGGATCAAATACAACACCACGAGTGAGTACAAACTCCTTTCCTTCTCCCGCAGATCTGGTGTTGAGAAGGCGCCTGGGGAGACCCAAAATATATTTTCCATTAAAAGAAAAAAAAAAAAAGAAAATTGTTTGTCTGGGAATCAACATTTCCTCCACATTCCAGCCTGTCTATTCAAAATTCCTGCCTGGAATGATGCAGATTTCTCAAAGGCACAGACTTGTGGACACTGTTTCCTCTTTACTTAAGTGTATTTAGGTAGATCTGGGAAAAAATATGCTCTGCAGCGTAGGGAGGGTATGTTGTGCTGTGTGTTTGTGCATGTGTAGCTATGTATAGCTGTATAGATGTATTTGTAGCAGTGCTTCAGCCATCTGGATAATTAAAGATCCTCTGGCTCCTGAAGGACTTAAGCTTATCACCTAAGAACTGTATTTTGAGAGGAGTGTCCCTTTTTGAGGCTGTTTGTGTGAACAGGGGGACGAACCAGGCTGGAAGTTGTGTGTAACAAACAGAAGGCTGAGGTCTGGAATCTGTTTAGTAACTTCATCAGCTGGTGAGGCTGGAGTGGCTGCATCAGCACTGCAAGGGAAACAGGAGAGGAAATTAGGAGGCAAATAATACTGAAAGCAAGGGAGAACGGGGGCTCCTTAGAAATCTCCTGGAACTGATGCTTTATTCTTCGAGGTAAACAGTCCTGATGAGTCACTAAAAATTTATTATTCAGGCTGTCAGACCAGGGCACTCATTTCCTTTCCCTTGTCTGTCAATGCTGTTTGGACCTTTCACCAGGAGTTTTTAACATATTAGTTCCGACTATGTGTACCCATTTGTTTGCCACTCATTTTTTTTCAGACTATTCAGTGTGGTTTTGACTGTAGGGACATTTTACTCTGAACTGTTGCTGGGGTGTCGATGGTCTAATTTGCAGGTACTGTTAATTTTGTGGGGTGAGCATTCTCTCTAAGTCCCGTAAAAGAATGACCCTGACATTTTAGATCTGATTTTTTAACTTGTTGAGAGTGAATCTATTCTTTGCCCAGCTGTAGATGTCAAGGGTCAGATAAGTAGCCAAAAGTTTGGTGTATTTTCTGTGTGAAACAGAGCCCTCTGCCAAATTTGCTCTTAGGGACGAGCTTCTGCCACCTGAGAGTTTGAGCAGAGTAAGGAGGTTCCCTCAGAGAACTGCAAAATCATCCTCAAGCCCTCTATTCTCTGACCTGTGTTCTTTGCAATAAAATTGGTGAGAATGTGGAGGGGGCTGGGTGATGCTGTCTTTGATAAGAGCAGGTATTTCACTACCTTTACAAGTCTCAGTTGAGACCAGAAGAAATTTTCTGAGGATTAAGTACAGCTCAGACAAGAGCAAGTGTATCAGAACAAACCCTAAAAGAACAGAAAAGGTACCTCAAAGAACTGTGGTTTCTTTTTTTTTATTTTTCCATTTCCTTTTTTTGGTGGGGAGTATCAGTGTTTCCTTTGCCTGATTTTTGTTTCTCCAAAAGGGAAGGAAAAAAAAATGCATTGCGGAGGTTTCCTTGTTTATATCGTAAACACAGTGAGGAGAATTTAAATGCTTTTCTTGTGCATGGGAGAAAAGAAAGTCCTAAGTATCACAATTTGTTTTTATGAACTCTGTTAATGTCTTCACTAGTTCATCAATGGCTTGATTTAAAGTTCCTCCCTGCTCCTTTCCCTCTCAGTGGTGGGTAATGCTTATACTACAGTGCTAATATGTTCTCTTAAAACAATGGCATGTTAATTCAATTAAAGACTGATGAAAATATGTTATTGAAATGCTGAAGCATTATTTTGCCAAAGTCTGGGGAAATGGACATTTTTTCTCCTTCCAACACAAAATGTGAGTAGTCCTGTTGAGAAAATATGTGTCCATGTGTGGTGCCCAGATGCAGTAGAGTATGTAGTGCAATAAAACTGAAGTACACTGAAACCACTGTAGCCAGTTACAGTTGATCTTGGACTCTTCCATTCATGTCATTCCTCCAAGTTGTAGCTCAGAAAACGAAGGGAAGGATGCCAAAATTTGCTCAACTTTTACAATCAGTAGCTTTTTGGGAACAGTTGGTGATTAAGGCTTGGGAAAGCAGTAGGACAGCAGGTTAAGGTTCAGGCACAGAGGTGCAATCTCTTTGGGGATTTGAAAGATGTAATTAGTACGTGCAGAACACATCCAGAGTTTGGGAATGTCAAATACTGGCATGGCCTGACCACTTGCACGATTTCACCAAGTCACTCTGTGGGTGACGAGAGGGCTGTTTGTAATGAGGCTCCTTGTGCTGAAAATCTCGTCTGTGCACCCTGTGTTGAGGATAAAATAAGCACAGAAAACTGATAAAAAAGCGGGAAATGGATCTTGCAGATCTCAGAGGTGAATAATACAGCTCGAAATGAAGGTCTGATAGGGAGATGGCTTGGATCAACATAAGATTTCTGCCTAGGACATGCAGTGCCGTTTTGTCCTGTTTTGTTTTGCATTTTGATGAGGCAGAGGGAGAAATGATGGTGTGTATTGTAGTGATTTTTTTTTTTTTTGAGAGCAAAATCAGACAAATTTAAATAAAGCACCTTGCAATCTCTTTCTTCTACTAAAGGCTTATCCAGCTGCAGGTTGTAACTCAGCTGTTTATTATACTGTCAGGCATCCTGTGTTTGTGAGCTGCCACCTTTTAGGAACTGCAGCGTATTTTTATATTGATTTTGCACATCTGTGAGTATTTTTTCCTCATTAGAATGCATATAGAAATTCTGGATCCATTTCAGCGGTTTCTTTCTTGTTTTTAGAAATTAGTCTCAAATATTCCAAGTCCCCACCAACTTCCTAAAAGTAGTCCATCAGCTGGAGGGAATGAACCCAGTAGCGTTCCCTGTAAAGGAAAGCTTTTGCATTGTAGACACCAGCAGTTCCAGACTGAAAAGTGCCCAAACTGTGTGAAAAGCTTATTCCAGACTCAGGGAAGCCCAAGATGCTGATCCATGGCAGAGTTTTGGTCCTCATGGGGCACCTTATTGTAGCCTCTGTGCACACAGTGTGTGGAATTCAAGACAAAATGTGATAAGTAAGTTCCTCCACAGATCAGCTCATCAAAGGCTTTGGGTGGACCTGCCCTGGCTTTTTGTCCATCTCTTCACCTCTCATGCTTTGATGTTTGCTCTAACTCAGAACCTCTGAGTGCTCAGAGGAGGATTGCTATCAAACCCTGCAATATGCCAGCAAAATTTAATGCAAGAGTATTTGAGGCAAAAAACTTAAGAGTAAACCCTGGTGCTTAAAAAATCCCCTCCTGTTTGCCACTCTAGAATAAACTGTTTGCATAAAATATTTCCATTCCAACTGCAAGAACTTCCCGTGGTGATTTTGTGCCTTTGCCTGTGTTTCTGTGTGTGTCTCATGGGAACTGCTGAGTGACTCAGATAAGTTTCAGCTGGATTTGTAGAACTAAGTCTGTCAGTCTGTGAGTATTTCTCATCCCTGACACTTTGTTATTTTGGTGATATTTTCTTTTTCTCCCTCTTTATTTGGGAAATAAAGTCATGTTGACAAAACACGCTCTGGTTACCCTGCAGTATTATTTGTGAATACAGACAAAACGTTCTTTGACCAAGGATCTGAAAATTATGCCATCCACTTACAACTTCACAGTTTTGTAGCCAAGCTTATGTATTATTTTCAAAGGAAAAAAAAAATTTAAAAAAAAAAACAGGAAAAAATGTCTGTGTTGGTGCAGTGTGTGACTGTGCACTTGTCTCTGCTCAGGTTCTATATTTAGCTAAAAATGACAATAACATTACTGCCCTCTAGATGCGTTTATGCTTTGACAGTGTGAAGCTTTTATTCATGTTTTAGGAAACAATTCACTTATTAGGATATCCTGAAGCTTGATTAATTCAGCAAATGGACCATAATGTGTCTGTTTGCTGTTTGCTAAAAAGTGGTGCTACATGAAAGCATGCTACAGGCTAAAGTATGCCCTTATTAGCTCTTTCCCTACAAATTGTGCTTTGCAATGGGAAAATCCAGGATTAAATGTTCGCCTGATGGACAGAAAGAGTTGACTTTTGTAGCCTCAACTGTCTGATTTGAGTCTACAACCCCTGGTGTAGCAGAGGGGTTGAGACCCATCCGTTGTGGGCTCCTCCCTTGCTCTGTGCTGGTTGCAGGCAGGAGCTGGAAGCATTGGAATCTGAGTATTTCCAATTATGTATCAACAGCTAATTCAAATATTTAAGCTCTCATACAAGTTGGTGGAGGTCTAAACAGTGAATAAAGCCTAAAGAGTTACTCAGCTCAGCCCAGTTCAGCAGCCCCTGCAGAAGCTCTGGTGGTGTTTGATATGTCTCAGAGGTAATTTGCCTGATATCTGGTTCATGTTTCAGAGGGCTCAGGCCTTGTACAGGTTTGGGTTTTGTCTTCCAGGCCACACAGGTGTTGCAGATGCTCCATGACAAGTGATCTGATGCCCATGTTTAGGCAGCTGAATTCATCCCTGAGTGTCTGTTGAGCTGAGCTGAACCCACACCTGGGGACTGAGATCAGATGCTTCTGTGATCAACAGGAACAAAAGGTCACTGTACCTCTATAGCTCTGCAAATCCCCCCCTCTCTCGCAGTGTAGGGAAGCTTTTTGACTGAAATAACCACTTCAGATGAGTGTTTGGGGTATTGTGAAAAGCATCCTCACCTTTTCCATGGCCTGTGCTGCTGGAAACAGGCGCATAAACACTGCTAACCTTGCACTGATGGGGATTTTGTTCCTCCTTCCCTACTCCTTGTTCTGAGGGTGTGTGCCCCACCTTTTCCTTGGCCCTATAACCAACTGCCTGTTGAGAATGATTTGAGAGGGTTGGTGACTTGGCAACTGGTCTATTTTTCACGTGGGTGGACATGGGAGAAAGAGCCACTGGCACAAGTATCACCGTCGTACCTGTTGACATGTCTTACTCCCCACTGAAAGAAAAATTCCAACAGTCCATTGTTGCCTTGTCTTGAACAGAGGGAAATTATCTTTTCTATGCTGATGGAATGGTGAAGAAGTAAATTAATAGCTCTTCTGATTCACATCTCCCCTCTTTTGATAGGGTTTGAAGAGATTATTTAATTTTTGAAAGAGCAAAAGAGCTAATTCTCATGGGTTAAGCAACCATTCTTTCATGGAGATCTAACCTCTGCTGCTCTTCCTTCAGTTATTGTTCAGAGATCTTCTGGAGTGGTGGCTTCAGCCTGCATATAAAACATGACCCTTGCTAGGAAATCATTGGTGGCAGAGTCTTGTTCATGCTATGTGGGTAAGACCTGTCCTGATAATTCCAGAAATGTGCACTTTTATACCTGACTGGCCTATGGACTCAATTAATACTTTCACTTGTGTTTTATCTCATGTATTTCAGTGTCCTGAGCACTTCTGTTGATCACATTCACATGACTTACTTTTTCCCCAGAGGTTATTCTGGCTTGATTTCTAAAGGGTGCATTTTTGAAAGCCAAGTCCTCTTAAAACACAGAGGCCCCTTAAGTTCTGGTGGCCTTTCATCTTTATTGGAGAAAAATAAAATGCCCATCATGGGCGTACATGTGTGTTTTCAGGCTGACAAACATACTGTGAAGCCCCAAAACTATTTCCACCTCATCTCTTTTCTGTAACCTTCTTAGGTATCCAGAAGGCTTTTATCCCAGTGTTTAATGATAGAACAAGATTTGGGCTAAGGAGAAATGCTTTGTGGCCAATTTTAATTATGAACTCACCAGGAAGAAACTGTAAAAAAAAAATAAAAATAGTCTGCAGCCTTGCAGTAGCCAAGCTTTAGCCATTCTGGGGTGACCAACACAGTATTTTCATCTAGGGAGTCAAAAGTACATGAAAGTTAAAGGAAGGTGACAGATGAGAAATGAAACAAACACAGCAGCAGAAAACTGAAGTCCAGAATTGGAATTCTGGGGGAGCAAATAAAACACAATTTTTAGGCTTGTAAAGCTGAGGAGATCAAATTTGCAGCTGATTGGATCAGCTTGTCTCCAATATAGCACCGTACCCAGACTGAGATTTCAACCACCTTTGTTCTTGTTCTCTTGCTGGTTTAGCAAGAGAGGCACAAATACACACATCTTCCACAAATCCAGCAGCGTGAGGCTCTTGATTTCACTCATGAGCAGATGGGAGAGGCTTCACTTGTTTCCCTTCAAGTTTTTCTTCTTTTTTTATGAAGCTTCACAACTGTGAAGCACAATTTGTGGTACGAGATCGTTCTGAGTTTGCAGTTTGGAAGAAGAGTGTTGACACCAATATTTAAAAGGAGGAACAAAAAGAACCCGTTTTTCTTGCTCCCTCTACTACAATTGTGTGAAGTGTGTGATTTCTTCATTCAGCGCAGAACACAAGTAAATTGCATGTAATTAAATAAGAAGATTGTTAATGTTACTTCAGTAAATGTTCAAGGACCTTTTCTCCATCCAATTAAACACCGATAAGTACTTTTGTTCTTTGCTGGTAAGTTATGAGGTGGCTTTGCTATGATCCTGTTGTACCTGATTGGAATTCTCTTCAGTTTAGGCTTGAATTTTTGACTTCACCCATTTCCCAGAGGCAGGAATTGCTGCTGCTCTACTCCAAGCCTGCCTGATCCTCCTCTGAAGTCAGTGAGACCTGAGCAACGACACATCTTGGAGAGGGCTCTTAACCTTGGGCCTTCAGGAGAGTCGGAAAACACAGGGTTGGCCACATTATTTTGGAGGCTTCTGTGACTCTTTCTCTCTCTAAGGTAGCTGCCCCATCCACCTCTTTGGAACTTGGATGAGATAATGAGCACTTTTCTAAGCTGACAGCAGCTACCAGCTGGCAGACAGATGGACTGAGGTTCAGTTCTTCCCACAGGTTCTGAATTAGATGATACTTGCAAAGTCGTGTGCTTCTGGAGCCAGGGGAGGAGTGGAAGGGGGAATGGCTCAGGAACATATGGGGAAGGGAAAGAATTAAATATATTACAAAGGGAGACAGAGCAGGAAATCCTCATCTCACCATGTGAAAATGAGAGGAAAAATCCCACCCAGCTACATCTAGGGCAGGCACTCTCTTGTGGATGTGGGATTTCTTGTATTCTTATGACCCATTTTCCATCCAGCCAAGCTGGATGAGCTCTGAAACCGCGATGGGGAAGGTGAAATCAGGCTGTTCTCACCAGTCACTGAACACCTGAGACTGCCTGCAACTCGCTGGGTTTCAGCGGCTCTTTATTGTCCCAAAACCTTAGGGACAGTGCCACTGAAGGAATGGTCACCCGTAATTCCGCCTCTCAGCCACAGGGTGTCACTTAAAGTGCAGGTAAAGTGAGTGTCCACTGGCATCTGCACTGAGCCACCTGGGAGTGGGAGTGATGGATGGGATGGAGAGCGATCCTGGACCTTGTGCTGCTCCACTCACTGCCAGCACTGCCTCTGCAGCTTCCCCGTCCTCCTGGGGGGTCAAAGAGACTCACTGAGGTGAAGTGGGGACAAGGACATGGGAGAGGAAGAGGAGGAGGATGTTCTGGGAGGGTTACTTGAGAGCAGGTCACTCCCTGAAGGTGCTTCGTGGTGGTTTCAGCAGGGCTGCTCTGAAAGCCTGAAGGAAGGGCAGTGCTGAGCTCTCTTCCCAAGCAGGTGTGTGTAACGTTAGAAGATGTGGAGCTGTGCAAAGCAGGGGTGAACCAATCCATCAGAGAAGCTGAAGTGGTCAATAAGAACCTGCATTAGGATGACACAAGGATTGCTCCTTGCTGTACACACCATGGTCATTGCTGTGCTGCTTCCTGCTGCACTAATCTGATGTCTCCTGCCTCAGTGCTGTCCCCTGGCAGGAACTTTCCCTGTTGGATTTTCCCTGTGGACCCTCAGGCACTTGAGAGATGCTCCAGGTGCTCCCACTTAGCAAGAATAACATGTAGGTGTGTTATAACAGTGGGGCAGTGCCTTCCCCAGCTGTGAGTGCTCAACTTGACTGTTGCTCATGGGAAGGGTGTTCTGCAGAACAGCTCAGTCCATTGGTCGGATTTAGGTTCTTTAGATTTCCCTCTGTGTTCTGCCATGACATTGCTTTTTATATGATGGTGAACCTTTGCAATTTCTGTGCCTTGGAAGAACAGAACTTTAAGCTGTGTCCTGGTCCAAGAAAAGTTCCCAGGCTTTGAGAGTCACCTAAGACTTTGCTCAAAGTTTGCTGTCCTGTGAAAGGGAAACTTTTGTTCAGTTTTAGACCCCAACATCACTTACTTGACATCCAAATTAGAACAAGCATTCTTAGTAGCTTGAGAAGCTGATGAGAAATATGGTCTCCTATGGAAATTGGAAGGGAATGGATTTTTAGTAGATATTTTCTTTTTTTTTTTTTTTAGTGCAGTTTCATTCCCCTTGGATGTTATTCTTGGAGTTCATAATTGGTAGCTCTTGGGAAAAATTCATAAAATCAATAAAACTCAGATTTCTTTCTGCTGACTTCTTTCTCTGCAGTGCTGGGAATACAGGGGGCCAGATGCTGCTCCATATGAGACTTGTGCAGGGAGAAGCAATACTTTGAAGGAAATTATAGGAACAGAAACTCAGTGCTTAAAACAAACTCAGAGAAAAATCTCAAATTCTCATTAAGAGTTTTCCCTGGGAAAACAGAAGGAAGAACCTTTCCCAGTGCAGCTGTATTGTCCAAAGCCCTGGTGGTTGGAAAACACTGACCATACTGTGACACAAGAATTAATGCAGTAACTTATCCTCCTCAGTCATCCAGGGAGCAAAGAGAGATTTGGAAAACAGAAAATGTGTTATGGAAATGAGACAAAGAGAGAAAATAGGAAATTACTTTGCTAGTGCATCATCCCCATTTTAACTAAACTTAGACCTGACTTCCTAAGGATTCTTTTTCTCATTTCTAAGAATTTTTATTTAACTCAGTTATTGCTGAATTATGCCAGTAATACCTGAAACATCAGCATTGTGTATTTCAAAGGGCACCATGAGCAGTCATTACTTAATTCAGAATCTCCAGACTCACCACACTGATTGTTGCTTTGCAACCAGAGCAGCTGTTGAAGAGTTTGGAAGCAGAGGGTGTTTTCAAGGATCTTCATTTCTGTGCTGATCTTGATGCACCCAACAGATGAATACTCTCTGTGGAAACCAGGGCAGGCAACAGGAGTTTGGTTGCTGGAAGTGGATTTCTAGGTTTCTTAAAAGGAATTTTTTTTCTCTCTCAGGAGCTGTGGGGGAGAGAGAGAGACCCCTAACTTGGGAAGCCCTTTTCACAGAATCACAGAATATGCTGAGATGGAAGGGACCCACAAGGATCATCCAGTCCAACCCTTAGCCTTGCACAGGACCAACCCCAAAAGTTGCCCCCTGTGCCAGAGAGTATCATCCAAATGCTCCTTGAGCTCTGTCAGCCTTGGTGCTGTGCCCACTGCCCTGGGGAGCCTGGTCAGTGCCCAACCACCCTCTGGGGGAAGAACTTCTTTCTAATACCCAACCTAAACCTCCCCTGACACAACTCCAGGCCATTCCCTCAGGTTCTGCCTCTGGTCACCACAGAGAAGAGATCTTTAAGGGTTTATATTCCTGTTCTGAGAGCTCCTTGCCTCAGGGGGTGGGTGATGACATCTTGGGTGGGAAGTTGCAGGGGTTTGGACAGTTGTGCACCAATGCTCTGAGTGGTGTGGGACTGTGTGGGAGCCAGGTAACACAGCCACCAGCTCACATGACCTCTGTAGAGAGAACCCTTTTCATTCTTCCTGGCCAACACTTTGTATTAAAGAAAGCCAGGGTCTCACAGATCTGCATTTTGGTTAAATTTGTCCATCTTATCCAATCTTCTGACCCTCTTACTTCACACAAACTTCATGTATAAACTCACCCACTTGCCCCATGACTGTGCCATTATTTAGCAAATGTCTCCCTATCATTAGGCCTCTCTGAAGATGCACATTTCCACCTGGCACCCAGAGCTTTTTTGCAGCACAGAAATCAGAAGGTTTTTGGTTTGTTTTGTTTGAAATTGAGGGAATGAAGTTCCATTTGGATCTACCTTCTGTTTCAAAGCCTGTCTCAAAAAGGACAGGCATAAATCCAAATGCAGTTATGGTGGTTCACTGCATTGTCCAGTCCAAAGGAGAGGCTGTAGCAGTTGAATACTGAGTTTTGCTGCTGCTTTTTCTTTCTTGGGGGAGAGCTAAAAATCCCCACAAAGGTCTTTTCATGTAGTCAAGTCATCCTTGTCTACCTACAAACCCAAACAGCCTTATCTGTTTCATCCTTACCTGTTTTTAACCCCTTCATCTCTCCTGCATTCACTGCATGTTTCTCCTGGAAAAAAAAAAAAATCCAGCAGCAGTAATAATAGCAGTTTATTCTCCAAAAGTACTTTGGTTTATTACTTCAGTGAATGCTGAGGGGAATAAATGGGTCTCTGAGCTGAACTGCAGAGGTGATTGTGTCAGAAGAGCACAGACATCATAGCAGTGTGATTCAGTTTATCATGGGAGTATGTAAAATATTCTCTTGTAATTAGAAATATGCTCAGTAATAGCTAGATTTTTCAGCTATTACTGAAGTGTTAAGAATTCCCTAGAGATTCCTATTCTCTGCTAGATCTCAGCTGCAGATCCTTGAGTGAGTTCCTGTGATTCCATCAGCACCTGACCACACTCATTGCAATTACAGAGCTTCAAGAGAATTTGGGGTGTTATTTTTTCATCACTTCTTCAGCTGGTTAAATAACTGCATGCCTCCTGTCTGCCTTCAGTGCATTCCCTCTGCTAAGCTCTTCGTCCAACCCCAGTCTCATTTTCCCTGACTAGACACAGAAAGAACTGTGAATGGGGTAGATATGAACAAGTCACTGATCCTCTGGGACCAGATGAAAACTGATGGTGTGTTCATTCAGCTTCTGGTAAACCTGAGCCCAAATTCACCTTCTGTAACCTCAGGGAAAGAAACTAATTTCACTGTGGTAAGTCACTTACATGTTCAAGTTTTTAGGTTCAAGAGTAGCTTTAAAAACTTCACTCTGATTTTAACAGTTCCTTCTTGAAACAAAGCATTTCTACAGATTTTGAGCATGGAGCTGAAGAAGTTCTGGCTTTGCTTGGTAAAAAAAAAAACATGGTGTGGCAACATGACATATTGCAAGTTGGACTAGATGAACTCTCCTGCTTCTTCTAACCAGCATTTCTGTGGCTTTGTGATGTCCCTACAGATGTCAAATGGATCCTTTAGTGGCCTCCATCACCAGTTGTTTGTGTTTCATGGAAATCTGTGACATGGCACTTGTTGTGTTTTTTACATTAAGAACTTGTGTTACCTGTCATGCAACAGTCTCAGTCTCTTGTTTTGATTCCATTTACCTATTGATGTGTAATATGTAATTTTTCTGCACCATTTTACTTGTTTTAATTCATCTTTTGCTTGCTTTTAGGGGAATCAAGTGATACTCATGGGGCACTGACCTTTGTCTAGTTGCCATGTTACCTTGATGAAAATCAGCTGGAAAAGGCAGGGCTAATTGCTTTGATTTAATCCTGAAATGTCAGTGACTCATGGATGGCTCATTCAGAAAAGCTATCTGCTCAAGGTAGAAGGATAAAAATAACTTCCTCGAGATGAAATCAGGCAGTTGAAGTGCTGGAAGTTTCATATATAGAATCAAGGAATGATTTGAATTGGGATGGGCCTTAAAGATCACCTGAATCTATCACCTGTGCCATGGGTGGGGACACCTTCCACTAGACTGGGTTGCTGAAAGCCCCAGCATAAGAAGGACATGGACTTGCTGGAGTGAGTCCAGAGAGCTGGATGCTGTGCTCCAGGTGGGATCTCACAAGAGCAGAGCAGAGGGGAATAATGTGACCTGCTGGCCACATTTTCTTTGATGCAGCCCAGACTTTCTGGCTTCCTGGGCTGCCAGCACACATTGGTGGGTCATGTTGAACATCTCATCTACCAACACCTTCCAAAGTCCTTCTCCCCAGGGCTGCTCTCAATCCATTCTCTGCCCAGCCTGTGTTTGGGCTTGGGCTTGCCTCTACCCAGGTGCAGGACCTTGCACTTGGCCTTGTTGAACTTCATGAGGTTTGCACAGGCTCAGCTCTCCAACCTGTCAAGGTGAAAGTGAGCGAGAGGCAGAGACTTTGTGCCTGGAGAAGAACACGAGTTTGGAGTCACTGTGGGAATGGGTGAGGGTGGAGCTCCTGCAGAAGATTTTACTGAATGGCTGAAGGGATTTAAAATGTAGAAATGCCACTGAGCAGGAGGGAGAGCTGGCAGTGCAGCACAGCAGGCTGTGCAGAGGCGGGGAGCAGTAACCAGCTGCTTAGAAACTAAGGACAAAGTGTTGGGAGGTGAGATGGAAAGGTGGGATAACAGAACAGGGGTGAGGAGTGGCTCAGATGTTAGTGCTGACAAAGAATGCAGTGTATGATCCCTGACAGAGGGATGGGGGAAACGTATGGGAAATGTGCAGAAAGCATTTCTGGGGAGGAACTGGAGTGCCATGCAGGCTGGCTGCCAGCTGGGAGACAGCAAGCAAAAATCTGAGTTGCCATCCCAAAGAACTGCAGGTAAGAGAAGGGAATTGATGTTTAAATTCCAGATATAAAGAATAAATGTGATACAGTACCACATCCAAGGCAGGCAGCACAGAACAGCAAACACCATTAACTGAGTGCAGGGCCACCAGGACCTCTGAGCAAACTACAACTCAACAGAAGAAAATGTCAGGCCCAGTGTTTCTGTCTTGTAAATGAAAAGGTGATGTGCAGCTTGATTTTTAGCATGTTTGGCCTAAGTATTTTCTCTCTTCCCATGCCTCTGTGGGAAGAGATGTTCATAGACTGGTTTCCTTCATTATTTTTCTTGCTGTCTCCCCTCTGGCATTCTTGTCCCCTGAGTTGGTGGGCAGGCATGTGACAGGACTACAACCTCACACTGGAACCACTTCAGTTCTGACTGTGCTGCCTTCAGTGTGAGAGCAAGGACTTTCCTGACCACAGCTGGCACTGATCCATCTGGGACATCACTACCACGTGGGGTTGTGCTGATGCCCTGCTGCAGCCAAGAGACAGCGTTTGTGGCTGTGCCAGTTTGAGAGGGAAAGGACCAGGGTCGTTTCGTGCTGAATGCAGCTTGTATCTGTTAGAACAGATAGTAAGTGAGACCTATTTCATACCCTGCAATTGGCCTCAGGGAAGCTGCTTCAGTCTCCTGTCCTTCAGTCCTGCCCTTTATAAAGTAATTCCAGCATATCAGGAACTCTGAAGCTTTCCAACTCTATAAAGACTCCTCCTTTTTTTGGTTTACAGTGCAAGAAGTTCCCTGGAAATGTCACCTCTATTCCTCAGTGTCATTAATTTCATTAGGGCTGAGCAGGAGAGTTTTGAGGACAGAATCTGTATTTTGCAGTCCTTTAAAAGAGTTTCCCTACAAAGACTTTTGGACGTACAAAGTGTGGTTGGATTGTAGTATCTAAATATCGTTCTCTCCAGGTCTCTCTTTCAGGAATAAAAATTTTCTGTTCTCAGTACTGAAATGTGAACTGAATGGAAAGCATCCCTCTGTGTGGTCTGGGAAAACCGAAGTTATTTTCATTAACATCTTCAGAATTACAGAAATATCCATGAGCTTGAATATTTAGTACAATTGGTACAATTACCAATATATTTCTGAGTTCAACCATAAGTTTTCAGAGCTCATCTGTATCTCTTTATTTTCATGCCTCATTGTCTTGGTGCAGACCTGCTGGTCTGTAGCACCTGCAGTTTTTCTGTGTGCCAGATGAAGTGCTTAGTTATCACAATCACATTTATTCAGCTATTTGCTGCTCTTCTCTGCAATGCAGGGTTGTTTCCTAGGCTACATTTTCTAGTACAATTCATATCCTGTTGTCAGATCCCATCCAGTGGATTTGGCCTCATTCCTTGATCAACTGGAGATAAATCAGTGAACTGTCCTGCTTTATCAGTGGAGATTGTCTTCATCTTCCATAAGCTCTTTCATTTTTTCAACGATTTTTTTGCCTGAAAATACACTTCAAATATATCATGCAACTTTGTAGCACAGATGAAGAGGAGGAATTCAAACTCTCTCTCTTCCAACTCAGGAAATAATGTGATACAGACAGGATGTTAGAAGGAAACAGCCTTTGATCAGGCTCTTCACTGCCTTTTTAGGGCTAAAACTAAAGTAGCTGTATGGATTCCCTGTTTGGTGTCAGCCCCATGGATGCAGGGGTGTGACAGTGTCAGCAGGGTCTGGGCAGCCCACAAGTGTAAGAATTGAAGCAATAGAGAAACCAGTATCTTAACTCTGAATTAAAGAAAATGCAGAATCAGGGCTTATACTTAAGGGACCAAGTAGTAGGAGGAGAAACAAAGCTTCTGTCAGGACAAGAAGGGAAAGAAGAGAAAAAGAAAGAACTAAGAATGGAGAAGGATCAGCTTTTAATCTGCTTTGTGGGGTTTTGACAGCCTAATCCTGAAGTGAGGTTGCTGTCTCTGCTCATCCCAGCTCACATGCACTCATCTGTTTATGAATCAGCTTCTGGTTTGCTGCAGTTTACAGCAAGTACTTGCTATAAATCAGTGTCTTTTGAGTGCCTCTGGTAAATGGTTGTCTCAGCTGTGCTCTGGGACAAGACAGAGGGCTCAGCCAGTCAGTTTTACAGGTGCAATCCTTATTCCTGAATGGGTGTCATTAGCTTTCCCCTCTGCTCAACCTTCACAGATGTTTTCATTGCCAGCAATGACTGGGATGAGCTAATTACACAGATTATGCAATTTTGCTCTGCATAATACATATAATTTTGTAATGAAGGAGTAGTGCTATGTAATAACAGTTCACATAAACCTGCCTTTGACACAAGGGTCTGGCAGGAAGCCTTGCAAGAGAAACTTCACATAAAAGAATGAAATAATAATGATGATAAGGAAAGGTGGAGAACAAAAGGACTGGTGAGCACCTGGCAGCCAGCCAAGGTCAACCCACCACAGGAGGATGTGAAATAAATACTGCAAAATTCATCCTGATCTATTTTTTTCCAAATTCTTCAAGCTTGGAAATATATTTATGGGGACTGAACGCTGCAGAGCACAGACTGCTGTCCTAAGGAAAGGCTTCCAGAAGATAAACTGGGGCATTTGAATGGAATTTGAATGGAAATTTTTGTTCAGTCTAGCCAAGTTGACCTAATTTTGGGTTGCAGATCCTGCCTGGAAGGATATGCCACTCTTGGAAGGAGATCAGTTATTGCTCTTGCAAAAAGGGATAGATCTGCTCTGCAGTCAGAGGTGGGATTTAAGTTGCTGACTGTTAGAGATGCAGCCAGTGTAGGCTAAGTGCAAATAACACCAGAGCTGTGACACACAACCATCAGTCTGTGATGCTCTGGCCCAGCAGGACTGACAGAGGTGTCAGGGCTGAGGGGTTGCTGCTGAGGTCTCATTGCCCAGTTCACTCTGGTTGTGTTCCCACTCCTCTGTAAATACTCCCTCCAGTCATGGTCCTCCCACAGCTGTTTCAAGCAGTGATCTCTGGCTGTATTTTAAACCAGCTGTAAATGTTTTAAATTCGACCTGTGGTTTATAGCTAAATACACTAACTGGTTTTCAGTCTCAGAAAACAATTCAGTGTGCTGACTCAGAGACATTTTTATCTCTTACAGCTCAGTGAAGTTGTGGAGAAATTCTCTATGCCTGTAGCACATATCCTTTCCCAAAATAGACACCAGACTAAACTGGTGTTATTTTTACCTGAAATTCTAGGTTAGTGTCTCACTTCAAAGAATTTCGTAATGGATCTTCTTTTGTTGAAACAAAGTCACTGATCTGTAGTAATTACCATCATTCACTACAAATATTTCTGAACTTTCCTGAAGTTTCTGATATCATGTCCTGTTTGACAATAATCCTTAAAATTCTGCAGGGCTGTAAAGGCTGGATGTGTGTTTCTGCCTTCTCTAACTTAGCTCCAAAGGTGAGGCTCTCATTCCAGTCTGGAATGAGAAGTTGAGGAAGCTTTCTAAGCTTTTCCAAGCTTTCCTTCACTAACTGCTCTCCATTCAACTGACCTTGAGGAGCTTCAGCATCCACTGTTTCAGCAGCATTTGTGTATCCATAAGTGTATCCACACTTATCACAAGAGAAGTTGTCTTTTACATTGCCACTACATGGCTCCCCAAATCCTTCTACGAGTGCATTCTGTGTCACTCAGTGTCTCAGTTATTTTGACAGATCATGAACAACATAATTTCAGGATGGAAAAAAGTGTAAGTGGAAAGAAAGTGGGGAAAAATGGAGGAAGTAGAAAAATTTAAAGAAGGATTTGTAAACTGGCTGTTCTCACGTGTAATCAAGCAGCATTCTCTGCAGTCTGAAGCATCCTGTGAATAGTTTTCCTAAGTGATATCAGTACTAAGGTAACAGAGCTGTATTCTTCTCTTAGATGCAATTGAATTCTGAGTAATTCTCCGAAGTTAAATATTTCCTCCTGTCATATTCCGGATGTACAATCATTTAACAGCTAAATACAGTGATTATCTGAATTTCACAGATGATGACCAGAAGAAACTGTTATATGATATATATATCCCATCTCCTTCATGTTTCAAAAATAACAAGAACAAATTTTAGTTACCTTTGTACTCTCCTTAGAAAATCTGCAAACCTTCTTCTATTGACTGATCCAAAGATAAATTCTTCTGCACAGGAAAGACACTTTATCCAAAACACTTCGTGTGTAATTACTTAAAGAATCTTCTATCTATAGAAAGATTTAGATTCTATTTTAAGAGGAGAAGAGTTTAAGGGTAGTGCATTAAATGATCTCATTTCACATGACATAATTAAAATCAGACAGATGAGAAGAAAAAAAAAACTTGGTAATGATTTTGTTTTAAAAGTCTTTAATGGGAAGTACTCCAAGACACTGTGTGACTGTAAAGTCACCTTTTACTCACTAACCTTTCATTTGGGAAATGTTTTGTAGCAGATCTCTCTTTTTAAGGTATGTCAGGTGAAATGAAGGTTCAGCTGTGAACTGCCTGCTCACAGAATCATAGAATGGGTTGGGTTGGAAGGGACCTTAAAGGTCATCTTGTTCCACCCTCTTGGCAAGGACACCTTCCACTAGACCAGTTTGCTCAGAGCCCCATCCAGCTTGGCCTCGAACGCTTCCAGGGATGCGGAATTTCAGTCTTTGTTATGGAGGGGTTGAGTCAGGCTTTTATAGAATCATAGAAACTGAATACCCTGAGATGGAATGGACCCACAGAGATCATCGAGTCCAGCTCCTGGCCCTGCACAGGACAGCCCAGCAACCTCACCATGTGCCTGAGAGCGTTGTCCAAACACTTCTTGAGCTCTGGCAGCCTTGGGGCTGTGATCTCTGCCCTGGGGAGCCTGGTCAGTGCCCAACCACCCTCTGGGAGTAGAACATTTTTCTAATCTCCAACCTAAACCTCCCCTGGCACAGCTTCATGGCATTGCCTCAGGTCTTATCACTGATCCCCACAGAGCAGAGATCAGTGCCTGCCCTTCTACTTCCCCTCATGAGGAAGTCATAGACTTCTAAGAGGTCGCCCCGTGGTCTCCTCTTTTCCAGGCTGAACAGCCCAGGTGCTCCCAGCCCCTCCTGGTACGGCTTCCCCTCAAGGCCCTTCACCATCTTCACAGCCCTCTTTTACATGAGTGTCAGGAGCACTCACATAAAAGCCATCCTTCCCTTGGTGTGCTCACTGTGGCCATCACTTCTTTGGGAATGAAGGTTTGTCCCATGCTGTGTGGATTTGATGGAGGCTGATGGCAGCTCTGTCCTGGAGCAGCAGTGTTTGTGATCAGCTGTGCTCTGGGTGGGTTTTTTTGTTATGCTGTTTGCAGTCTTCTCACTGCCTGGCTGGGATCTTGCACTCCACCTCCACTTTCTTATTCTTATACTGTTTCTTCATAGCCTGAGCTCACAGAAATTTTGGAAAGGTGCTGTTTTCAATTACAGCACCATGAGGGCCTGGGTCTCTGCCTGAGGCTTCTGCTTCTGTAACTCAAGTCAGTGCTGTACAAACCCCCCAGATGCCACTTCACTAGAAATCATCTAACTTGTAAGACTCAAAATGTTCTTTTGTGGATATTAGCCCATCACTACTCCTGCTAAAACCATACAGGGTTTAAAGTCCAAATTCAGGGAGTATTGACTTCTGTAGCTGTGCCTTGCTGCGTGGTCTGTGTGCACCATAGGTGACCCTGCCACATCCCACCCATCCTGAAAGAATGTGCAATTCCATTTAGATTTCACTACTTTAGAATTCTTCTAGGCTCAATACCAGAAAACTGTAGCATTGCACTTGCTGAACCTCAGGACCCAGAATAATTTCTGTTTGTCTATATTATACATAAGATGGGATTTATCTCACTGAACTTGAGCCATCTCTGAGTGATGACTGGTCAAAGTCCACCTTCTCAACTCCATTTCTGGTCAACAGAGAAAGATGCAGAGACCAAATCACCCTCTGAACATGTCCATCTTTAGCAATAATTCCAGAAGTTTCCACATCTGTATTGCTTCTATGGTTGAAAACAAGCAAAGTCTTTTGTCTTGGCTTGAAGATGGACAGGCTGCTTGGATGGGCTTGGAGAGTCATCACTGCAGTAGAGGCAAAAGAGGGGCTTAACAGAATTATTTAGGCCTGGTTTGTGACAGCTAATTAGACAGCCTTGCCAGAGTGGCTGAGAACAGTTAATTAGAATGTAGCACTATGGATCTTTATACCACATTTTTTTACTTTTTAAAAAGCTTTTTTTCCCCAATTCTTTCTTCCTCTCATTCTATCTTTTCTAGAGATGAGGTCTCACCCACCTATGGAATTACCTGCCTTCGGGGGTGGCAAATGCAGGACTGAAGCAAAATCTGTAGATCCTCCAGGAGATCTTTGCCTATTTGGCAAATGATAGAGCAATTGGAGATAGACTGGGTCTCCCAATTGCACTGTTTTAAAATAAAATTCATAGAGTAAAAATTGGGCCAAACACTGTTAGAGCTTAATAGAACAGCACTTACTTGGTGGGCCAAAATGAACATTTCCAGTGGAAGCTGGAAGTGACTGTTTATTTTTCTCAGAGAAGAGGCTTCAAGATTTGGATGTTCATTTGTGCACAGGTTTTATGTTGCACTGTAGATGTTTTCATGGTCACATAAATTAAAAGCAGAGCTAAACTGTCAAGCTGACACGCTTTTCAACAATCTTATGTAGCTTTTCTGTACCCTGTTTGTAACATACACATGGAAGTTGTAATGCTGTAAAACGTAATTAATTGTTCTTTAAATGCAATCAAAGTTTCACCCTACCTTTAAAAATAAAAAAGTGAAATTACCTTTTAAACCTTTTAATTCATCTGTCAAAGGAATCAACTCTAGTATCACCATATCACCTTTCCCACGTTTGATATACAAGTCAGTAGCTCATTATTATTTAGCAGAGGAAGTCAAAGCTGTGTTACTTTGAAAAGTGTTATAAATTTAAGACACTTTTTCATGCACTTTGGATTCTTTGAAGTCCAATGCAGTTTCTCTGCCCATTCAAACATTACTTTTTTTCTGTTTTGGTTTTTTTGTGTTTTGTTGGTGTTTTTTTTTTCTTATTCTACAGCACAGCTGTTCACAGCAAATGTGAGATTTAAGATTTTATGGCTTGGTACCAAGGAGAACATCAATTAAGCAGTCCTCACTTGACTACCCACTGGTTAAATATTGCTCACTCGATTTGCTCTTGGGGAGCTCATTTTGTGATTGAAATGGAAAAGGCACTGTGGATAAATCTGTCTCAGTGTAAGAGATGTAATGTATGAGTTCTCAGTAATGTTTTTCTTTTCATAAAAGAAAAACTATTACCAAAGTAGTCAGTAAGTGTCTAAATGGGAGAGTCTCAGCTAAATGGAAGTAAATGATGAGCACTAAACACTTCTCCTGGGTGAATGAGCTCTTTCAAACGTATTCTACCTGATCTAATTGCTCTCTTGGTTGAAAGGAAATGATAAATCTTTTTTAAGACACCTTTTTTTTCCCTTCTTATTTCTCAAAATCCTCTTGCATTGTCACTGTAAACAGCCAGTCTTAGTGCCCATCTTCCATGTCAGCATGACAGGAAACCAACAACTATTTAAAGAGCAGCAAATTCAGCTCTGAATGACAGGAGTGTTCTGCAGTGTCCTGTCTTATGTTCCTTTGTGCAGTTATCTGTATTAAACTAAACTTAGTGAGTGCTGAAGCATCAACAACTCTTTTATGCTCTTTGAATCACCCAAAATATTTCCTCCACCTCAACTTCTTGGTTTCTGCCCTTGGTGGATGCATCATTTCTTTAGGGATGGTGCTGGGGTAAGAAGACTGCCTTGCTTTTCTCTTACCTCTTTCCATCCTTTATGTCCCTGATGTAGACTGATCTGGGTTAAAAATAATTTTAAAAACCCCAAACAGCCACTCAAAAACAAATAAATAAAAAAAAAACAAAAACCCAACAAGAAACCACATAAATGACCAGCAACAACCACAAGTTAAAAAAAAAAAATCAAAGCCTAACCAACATTTTTATGTTCAATCTGAATCCAATTTATAGTGCTTCTTCAGAATTCCTAGAGCCAGTGTCTATGTCCCAGGAAAGGGGTACATAAATCTAGGGCTCGTGAAGCCAACAAATTTGGGTTCTGAAAGCCTCAATTCTACAATTAAATTGAAGACCACCACATCAACTTTAAAAAAAAAAAAGAAAGGAAGAAGAAAAGTGAAATATAGAGAAAGCAGGTTTTCTGTATCATTAGCAGAACCACCTTCCTTTTTTTGGTTAGGACAAGCTCCTTCTTAGCAACCATGGAAGGGAAAGAGCAGTTTTAGCTTTCTGGAGCAAAGGACTGACGGCTTGAAAACCAGCCCAGACAACCTTGGGCTATAATATTCTCTTATGGTATATATCCTCTCTTGCAGAAATAGAGAAATAAAAGAATAATAATTATAATCAGAAATAAAATTTACAAAAAAGTGAAAGTGAAGAATTAAAAGTATCAACAGTGTGGGATCACAGAACTGTTTGGGCTGGAAGGGACCTTAAAGGTCATCTCATTCCAACTCTGTTCCATGGGCAGGGACACCTCTCACTAGCCCAGGTTGCTCCAAGCCCCATCCAACCTGGTCTTGGACACTTCCAGGGATGGGGCAGCCACAGCTTCTCTGGGTAACTTGTACCAGGGCCTCCCCACCCTCAGAGGGAAGAATTTCTTCCCAGTAAAGAGTTTCTTCCTAATGATTTAAAGTAAACTAAAAAATGTTGTTTCAGATTGGTACAGAGTGAAGGAAACTTGCCTGGAAATGAAGGAATGTTGAGGAAAAACCTGAGCTAAGTTGAAACAATGGGAAGTGTCATATTTTTTTTAGTGCTCTGAGAGGTGTCTGGAATATATCTGGAGGGACAGGGGGGCTGTTCTGTCCCTTTTTTGTACTGTGAGGAAATTTTAGATAGTAAGCCTAAGATTATTGCCCTGCATGTAAAGCAATGCGTGCAGTGTTTGGTGTCAACATGAGATGACTTATTCTTTCCATCCACTTTCTTGTAGTCATGGAGAATTAATCAAAGGGAAGAGTGTTCTCTGCCAACTTTGTTAGTACCGATTTTGGACACAGAGTGTCACCAGCCTTCCCTTTTCAGACACGCCAGTACCTGCAGGTGACACATAACTGACTCTGGGAAGTTTGTGTAGTGGTGCCAATTATATAGTTCTCTCCTCATGGATGATTGAGTTAATTCCAGTGGTGATCAAGGACTCATAGCAGCTCCTGTCTAGAGAGCATTTTCTCTTCCTCCACAGGTTTGGGACCACAGTTTCTGTTCCCTCTGTACACAAATCCATCCCCCTGTTTACTGCAGCAGTTGCCAAAGCTGTTTGAGTGTTACAGTCAGCCATGAGATCACAGGTACATGGGTCTTAAAAAGCTGTATGTGATGATGTTGAAGCTGCCACACCACGTTTGCCAGGCCACAGTGAACCCAAACCCACGTGGGATGGTTCAGAGATGGCTCACTAATCATCCCTACTTGAAATAAGCTCAGGCTCTTAAGATGCTTCAGAGAGCTTAGCCAAGAAATGAAGCTGGTGAAATTCTTTTCTTAGACTGTCACAGCATGTGCTGACAGCACCCTTTATACACTATAAAATTAGAAGAGGTTTTAAAATTCACTTTCTGCCTCCCATGCCATTTCAAACCCCCAGAGAGACAATAATTATCAGGTGATAAGAAAGCACCTTCCTACATAACGGCAGGTTTTCCACATGAGTGATGCATTGTATTAATCGGGTTATGTCAGGGGAGCAGCCTCTTTTCCTCTTTTCCACCTGCCTTTTGCAGATTATTTGTGGTCTTCCTGGCCAACACGTGATCACTCAACTCCTTGTGCATGGGGAAATGTCCTGTGAAGGATCACTTGTGTGAAGGCTGGGAGATGTCTTGGGAAGCTGGACTGAAGTGGAGACCAAGGAGCACTGCAGACAGTCCCATCTCACTCTCAGAGAGCCAAATGCATATCTTTGATCGGCCTTTTCTGACTGTTAGGGTGGTGTGAGCATGAAAACAATCCCTGCAGAACGATATGGTCCTTCACAGTTCCCTCTCAAAATAAATCTCATACTTTCCCACTTCATTTTGATATCACTTGCAAAGCAAATTTCCTGGTGTACTGTCCAGTACTAACAAACACCACATGAAATATTATTTCTTTCAGGTTTCTGATCTCACTTAAAGTTTCGATACACGTCCTAGAGGAGAGGACTGGCACATGATTCATATTCCATGCTACATTTTGGGAAAGAATGCAAATGCAGCAGTGGAAACAGTAATATAAAGTGTAGGAAGGGGAGCCCTGGGTGGTTTAAGCAGTTGGTGGACTTTCAAATACAGGCTTTAAGAAGTCAACCCAGCAACTGCATATTTACAAAGTCAGCTATTGCCTGCTGTCCTCCTTACCAGATAAAACATCTCTGGACAGAAGAGTTCCCCACAGCAGTGCTTGGTTTCTGTTATGGATTCAATCAACTTTTTGGCACTAGTTTCAGGGGTGGGAAGAGAAAGACTGAGAGGGAGGCAAAACTGGAGCTCAAAAGCCCAGTGCTCCTTGAGGTAAGTTCTTTAAAGAAAGTTTCCTGTTCCTCATTGTGACTGTGAAAGAAAGAAGATCTGACTTGGGCGTTGCTTTTCTCCTGGCAGGTGCCTTCACAGAGTTGTTTTTAAACTTTATTCTGCTCACCAGTGGGAGAAGGAGGGTATTTATAGAGAGAGATAATCAGCAGAAAGTATAGCACTATTAGTGTCTGTAATAGGACTTTAAGATTCAGAATTGTTGTATTTCCTTATATCTGCAAGGATTTTATTTTCTCGTCTCAAACAAACCCAATCTGTGATGACCTAAAGAAGCTATTCATAACCTTCACATCAGCAGTCGTCTCCACAATCAAAATTCAGGCTCTTGATGTTGCTGAATATTTTGCTCATCCTGTAAAATAGTGTGATTAGGGAAGGGGTTTTATTGAGAAACATCAAGTTCATTTCACAGAAATCAGGAGAAATTGCCCATTCTCATCCCCTTTTTAAACCTGCATTTTTAGAAGGAGAATTGTGGCTGAGCAAAATGGGCTCATATCTGCCAAGAAACATCTGGAATTTTTATATTCTTGTATCAGGTTTAGTTATATGAAAGCTGGCAGGGATTGTTTTGGCAAATGGTCACCCGTCTCGTACTTGGAGTCTTTTTTTGTCTTGCAGGCAGTCTGTTTCTTCCCTGCACTCCCCTGATGAATATTTAGGCTTAGGGAAGGTTTGGTGCTTTCTGGCAACCAACCAGAGCATAAGCTGACAGCAGCGTATGTTGTGTTTTTGTCCAGACATCCTGAGACATGCAAGTGTGACAGGATCTGTCTGAATCATCTTGGTAGACTGTAGTTTTCAACAAGGCAAGGACTCTTATAAAATGCTGGATCTATGATCCGGGGAAGAGTTGGAAATAAAAAAAAAAAAAAAATTAAACAAAAAAGCAACTAACAAAGAAAATCCCTGCAAGGCCAAGCAGCTGTTCCTGGTGGAGGCTACTGTGGGAGAGGTGAATCCCCAGTGCTGACTCAGTGATAATCAGGTTTTGCAGATCCTCTTAAGCAGACTCATTCCCTGTGTTGTGTGTGATATCTTCCCTTATGTTCCTGGGTTGCCCTTATTTCCTGAGGGCCCTTGTCTCTCCCATGTGCTGCTCTCATCTCCCAGCCTCTGCTGCTGGACTGGAGGTTTCACCTGAATTCCATGTCAAAAACATTTGAACCTTGCCAGGCAAATATCCCACAGATGGGTGCATTTTGGAGTCTTAGTCTCATCCCTAATCACCACCTCCTTTTCTCAACCACCTTTCTCATTACTTTTGCAGAGTTCTGGGAGCAGGTCAGGGTTCCCAGTGAACATTGACTCTATGCTCCATCATGAATCATTCACACAGCTGCTGTGCTTTGCTTTTGTGATAGCAGCTCCCAAACTCCTGCATAAATTCCAGGCAGTGAAGGCTCTGTGAGAAGAGCATTGATTCCCACTTTCCCACTCACCTCAGCAAAAACTTAACCATGCACACAGGGCCTCATTTCCTTCCACAGGTTGTACAAATTGTCTTCTTGAGTTGTCCCTCCTAGGAGAACTCCAGCCTCAAGCTCCTTTCCTCTCCCTCCCACTACTGTGTTAATCAGATCTTAGTGTTTCTCCGTTCCACAGTGCCTTACTACAGGTAATAAAGTACAGTTACACCTCTCATTATCACTGCCATCTCTCTGTGCATTCAGTAATTACGGCAGGTGACTAATTGAATTCTGAATTTCAACTAAGAAGCAATTACTACAAAGATCAAACATCATTATCAGCCTGTGCCCTGCCAGCCTTCCAGAAGGGGGTCAGGCAGGAAGTTTCATAGCTCTGTGCTCTTCTAGTCTGTCAAGCTCAGAAACAAATTGGGCTTCACCCCTGGGTGATGACTTTCCTCCTCCAGTCCTGGGGCTCCGCAGGAACTCACTCCCACTACTCAGCAAAAGTAGAATTAATGATCTGTTGGACTAACCAGCAGCGGGAACCTTTTCTTAGACTACACCTTTCTCCCTCATGTTTTTTTAGGTAGCTGTGCAGGTGGAAGTTCCCTCTCTGTGTAGGTGGAAGTGTTCTGGGCTGTAGAATCTTTCCCAGTAATTTGTGCTTGATCCATACAAACATTAACTAGTTGGATGATAGCCTGTTTCTTAAAACAACTGCATCACCCAGAGTCAGGTGAGGGAAGTCTTTAAAACAGACATAGAGTGATTGTTCCACATCAAATTACAGGCCTATCCAGGCTAGTGCTTTGTTCAGCTCAAAGACATAAATTTAGATGTCTTTGTGAAAATGCTTATGTGTGTTCTAGGTGATTAAATTCCTCCTATTGTCAATAGACATGGGGTAAATGGAAGAACAATTCATCTCCATAAAGTAAATGGCCACAGATCAGCTGAATCTGTCTAGACTGTGCTGGCTGCAATTTTGGGGCTAATAAATTAGCTTAAACTGCAGAAATTAGTGCTATTTCATGACCTGGATTGAGTGGATACCATGGACAGCAAATAATGCTGGATGTCTATTTAGCAGCATGGACACTGCAGCCTTCACTCACATGAGCATCTGCATCAGGACATTACAATTTATGTCTTATTCTTGAACTGTTTCCTCTGTAGAGGAATAGAAGAATGGGGCAAGCATGAAGAAAGACTGTTCCTGGGTGCTCTTTCAGTTTCCAGCAACCCAAGTTTCTGTGACTTGCTGAAGTAGAAGTGATAGTAGAAGTCTGTGTGTGATACCTGGCCTGTCACCAAAGATTAATTTGAATAGCTGTGTGTGGAAATTACAAGCCCAGCATGAATGTCAGACTTCTATTTTGCAACAGCTTTTGGAGGGGGGTCAAATAATTTCTGGTTTATGCTAGAAATTAAGAGTTTTGATTTGGGGGTCTTGTTTGTTTCTTGTATTTTGTTGGGGTTTTTTTATTTCGTTTCTTTCTTTTTTTTTTTTATTTTTCCTTGTGCTGAAAACCAGGTGAAGGGAAAAGGTGATAACCTGAGGAATCATTCAACACAACTTGCTTCGTAATCTCCCTCTTTTATCTTTCTACTTAAAAATACAGGCAGGTCTGAGTTGGAAACCTTTGGGTTCTGTGTGCATTCACGTTTGGGGATTTGCTGTCTCAGGGAATTATCTCCAGAGTGCAAATAGCCTTGGCAGGCTGCAGACTCATCCTGCATATTCACCTCAAGTTCAGCTCAGTAACACAGTCATGGAAGCAAATAACCTACACTGGTTTTGGGGGAAAAAAAATGAACTTTGCAGGCTGTTACAGGGTGTACTTGTAATTTAGGCACTGCAGCACTTTCTGACACGCACTGAAAAGGAGGGATTATTTGCCTTTTCCCCCTCCTTTAGTGCTTTTGACACATGTGGCCCAAACCCTGTCATGTCAATTAGTATAAGGACAAGAACTGTGCTCTTGCAGGTTTCTGAAAGCAGGATTAACTGAGCATTTATCAGATGCTGGTGAGCCTGTTCACTGGGTTCTCTCTCTCTGTCTTCCTGATGTTCCCTCAGTAGTTTCTGCAACAGCACAGTCCTGACATTTCAGAACAAGAGTTTTCTTATTCACAAGACATGAAATAATTTCCTAAGGAAATTAATAGGATATAGGGATAATAATTATATAATTGAATAATAATTCTTTTTTATTGGGTTATTAATAGAAGGGTTACCACAGCTGTAAACAGTTGAGACAAAGAAAGCAGCTTCCAGGATGATTCCCCAGTGATTCTTCTGAGGAGTGATTGTTTTAGGAAAGGGCAACAGTTTGGGGATCACCTGCAACTGCCCACACCTCAATCCTGAAACAAGTCAAAATGGAGCTGCAAAGGAACAGAATATGTACTATAAAAGAGCTGTATTTTATGGAACAATCTGTTAACCCAGGAGGAATGAAAGGAGTGAAAAAATAGGGCAAGGGATTGTGTTTCCTGAGTTGTGGGGTTGACTTTCAAGGGATTGGAAAGTCAAAAAAACAAGTGTGTTTTCTTTTGTGTAAAGTTTTGCATTAGCAGGTATTGCATTGAATAAAGTCAAAAAGAGCCACTGTTCTGAGAGTTCTGTGCAGTTCAGTCTCTGGGATCTTTCTTAAGGTGCTCAAAAGGCAATATTTGCTGCCAGGCAGCCCCAGTGTAGGGCAAGCAGAGTTCAAGGCCAGGCTGGAGGGGACTTGGAGCAACTTGGTCTAGTGGAAGATGTCTCTGCCCATGGCAGGGGGCTGGAAATGGATGATTCTTAAGGTTCTTTCCAACCCAAAACCTTCTGTGACCCAGTGTACAGACAAACAGAACTGAATTCCTCAGGTGCCCTTAATCTTGGTCAGTTTAACAGGGAGTGCCTTGGGCTACAAATCCAGAGAACTGTTTTTCTAAACTCTGAGGAAGTCCAGATGACTTTTAAACTTCTGAAAGGTTCTGTTGCTTCCTTGGCTTCTGACATGTTATATGACCTGAGTGAATCACTTAAGCTTTTCAGCAGGTAGGGAATCGATACAGCAAGTGAGAATAATTGGGCTGCTTGAGCTTCTGGTGAACTCTTTTTGGACTTCTTTGTAAAGAAAAACAATAGAAAACTCATTAGAGTTTCTTGTGTGCTTGAAAGCCTGAAGAAATATCAGGTTGGTGAGCCAGATAGAGCTGAGTTTAGAAATATTTTTTCTAGGGGAGCATTTCTTGCCTGAAGTCTTACTTATCTGCCTTCCAGGACTCTCCTATAAGTACATTATAATTCTGCATGAATGTAAGGGAAAAAAAAAAAAAAAAAAAAAAAAACAAGCAAACAAAAAAACCCTAACTGTGACATCTAAGAAAACCTCTGCACAAAGTTTGGCTTTCAGGATGATGTTGGCTGATGTATAAAGTAATAAGCATCGGTTGGATAACTGTTCTTGCCTCTCCTTATTTTTGTCAGAATATCCCTCATTGACAAATAAAGTATGTGGAGGTTTTTTTTTTTCTCCAATCTCCTGGATGTCTGGCTGCTGTCACAATTATGCTGCTGTCACTTATGATTTCTAGAAATAGTAAGCAGTGTACTGATGCATTGTGAATCCTACCTGGCTCTGGCTTGTCATTGCAACAACCAGGAAAGATTCCAAAGAGGAATCTTTGGCACATGAATAAATAATTTATAGCCCCATGATTCAGCCCCTATTTTTAGAGGCTTTCTGTTTTTCTGAGACTTTGAAAAAGGGCTAAGAATAGTCTATACATGAAGTGATGTGTCTTTTATGCAACACAGGTTCTTTCTGTCTCGTTTGATCTGAATCCTATGAAATCTGGGCAGCCAGTCTGAGGAATTTATATCATGCAGTTCCTCTTGGATTTACTGGGGATCATGGTGAAAAGGTTTTACTTAATGCCAAGCAAACTGTCTTGTTTTAACGATTAAATGAATAAAACTTATTTGGAGGAGACACTGGGAGAATCCTGCAATGTCCCAGTGATTAGGACACTCTGAAAGAAAGAAATCCATTAAACTGGGTTCAGGTTCCTCTTGAAATCCAACAGAGGAAGGACCAGACTTGAAATGCTCCATGCTGTGAGTAACTCATGGGCTACAACAATCAACACTGGAATATTGTCTTTTATTTTAACTCCTGTGTTCTTAGGTTTTTACGCCCTGAAGAAAAATTTTAGAAAAAGTCAGAGTCCGATTTACCTGATTTATCAAGTGGTTTTTGCTGCCCCATAACTGTATATTTCAAAATTCATTTATTCAGCTCAGGAAATGTCATCCAGCTTTAAGCCTGATACCGAGACAAGACTGGTTTTCTCTGCTGTCTGCTTCTGATTCTACAGGCCAGCATTTCACAGAACCTATTTTAATGTTGCATTTCCAAGGGAAAACCTCACTTGTTTGGGCTTGTTTTCCATTGGCAAACTTGGGATAAACACCTCCATTTTGGGGGCACCATTGACTGGCTGCTTTGCTGTGCCCTGAAGGCAGAGTAGGAAAAGACTGGTGAGATGTGCTGAACGAGGCTGAATGCAAGTTGATATTTAAAATTAAAAGGTTGAACTCCACCTGTGGTAAATATGCAGAACTAACACACCCTGAAAAAGAAGGCTAATTGCTCAACTTGGTCAGAGGGCAGTACAGGGGCAAAAATGGTTCAGTAGTTGTCTTAAAGAGCAAGGAAAAAATATATATTTAGGATATTAACACAAAAAAAATCCCAGTGGAGAGATTTAGCAGACTGTCTGTAACAGTTTTACAAAGCAACTGCCAGAAATTCTTGGGGCTTAGACTTTTAAATCTGGACTGAACAAATGCTACTGAGGAGATGGGTGACATGACCCACTGACCCCTTTCAGGTGTTTGCTGCGTCTGGGAGTCTCTGAGGCTGCCAGAGTCACTGCTCACTCCATTTCCAACTCCTTGTAATTTCCAGGGATTTTGTTCAGTGGGGATTCCTGTTTCCTGGTTGATGGACCCTTCATTTCAGCTTGGCTGCCAGCTCACGTGGATAAGCTCTCAGAGCAGTCAGATACCCTTAGCTGTGCCCAGCTCAGGGCTTAACTCAGGCTGTCTTTTATTTATTTATTCATTTACCTGTTTATTCCCTTTGCTCCAGTAGCAGATGAGCTTGTCTCAAGACTCCGTGGACACTCTGTGTGTGTGGGATCCAGGGCAAAAGGCAGTTAGAGAGGTTGGATTTCCATTTTAGTGATAACTGGAAGCGTAAACCTCCTCGGAAAATCATCTACATGAGAGACAGCAAGATGACTAAAATCTTTTTCAGAACCAGATTAGTTCCAGTTGTCAAGGACAAGATCCATTACAGCAGTGCCTGCTTGCAGGGTCTGGAATTGTCTTTCACCTGCTAATGACTGGAATGATATGGTTAACTTCCTGCTGGGAATTACATCCACTTGTCTTTACCCAGTGCTCCTGTCTCTTGTTTCTTGTTTGCTTCGTGCTTTTAATGGACTTTTACTGACTGAACACAAGCCACCAGGCCAATCTATACATATTGAGTTACTGCTACCTAAAAGGCTTTATGTTCTTCAGCAGGATCAATAAAAAACAACAACAACAACAAAAAAAAAGATAAAGAATACCACTAATCAAACACTCTTCCTTACATATTCCATTCAGAAATGCAACCTCATCTGCAGTTAGAAATGAAATTAAGGTCAAGGTTTTACCTCCCAAACTGATGTAATACGTTGTACCTAAGCTATGTTTTAAAGTTGTTCCAGAAGGTAATAAATAGTATCCTCTTAATGAGGGAATCACAGGATGATTGAGGGTGGAAGTGACCACTGGAGGTCATCTGGGCCACCTACAGCCTGAGACCATGTCTGGACAGCTTTTAAATATCTCCACGGAGGGAGACTCCACAACCTGCCTGGGCAACCAGTGCTCCCTCACCCTCACAGCAAAAATGTGTTGCCTGCTGTTCAGGTGGAACCTTCTGTTTCTTGATTCGTGCCCGTGGCCTCTGGTCCTGGAAATGGGAAAAAAAAAAAAAAAGAAAGCCTGGATCCATCCTCTTTGCACCCTCCCTTCAGGTATTTGTATAAATCAGTAAATCCCCCTGAGCCTTCTGTTTCCCAGAGTGAAGTGTCCCAGCTTTCTTATCCTTTCCTCAAAGGAGAGATGCTGCAGCCCCTTAATCACCATGTGCTCCTTCGCTGCTCTCTCTCCAGCATGTCCACGTGTCTCTCGTACTGGGGAGCCCAGAACTGGACACAGTTTTCAACCCATGTGTTGGCACAGCCTTTGTAGCTACTCTGCGTTTACTTTGTGTGTACTTTTGCTCTCTGGTGTTACTGGTTGTCAGTATTTTAAGTCCAACCTTCATGTGAGCACTTGCAGTTTTGAAGCAGTTACACCGAATATTGAGACTTACCACAGTCATTGAGTTCAGTGGTTTCTAAGTAGCAGAAAAATCACAGCTGAGATGACAAATATTGACTGTTGGCTGCTTCATTTGCTGTTTAGACACAGACTGGGAGGCTTTTTAGATGAGTGTCTAGCAGAGTTGTTAATAAAGTGTAACACGATTGGGAGGAGTTCATTTTGCATGAGTTCAGATGCCTGAAAGCCACAGCTCAGTTCTGGGATAAAGGTCCTTGAGCTTTTTGGTGAAAAACTGCTCACATCCCATGCCAGTTTTCCCAGAACTAGTCTTGTGATATTGGCACTGAGTTGCAGGGGTGCTGGGGGGGTTATGGGCAAAGCTGTGAACAGTTTGGATGTCTCCCCCCTTTATCAAACACTAGAGTGTGAGGAGTCCTTATAAATTACTAAATAAAGCCTATAAAGCCTGTGAGCTTCTCTCATGTCCTTCATGCCAGATGAAAATCACTATCCATTATTTTGGGGGCTACAGTGCTCAAATCTGGGTTGATCAGCTTCTCTTTATTGAAACAACAGATATGCTGAGCTTTCTTAAAATTCCCATTTGCCCTGAAAATAGACAGAGCTGTGATTATCATAGTTGTTTATTTGGATAAATACAACTTTTTTTTTTTTTCTCCATTCAAGGATCTTTTGCTCTCCACCTTAGAATTTCTCAGTGGCTTTCAGATGGTTCTACTCCACTAAGAAAAGTTAAAACTCTACATGGTGTGGGCATGTGTATACAAATACACGAAAGTGAGACATTCTTGTAGTTATTTGGCTGTTTCTTTGAATATAATCAGAGAAGATCCATAAAATAAATAGGCTGAGCTGGACACTACTTCCCCAAAAGCTGGAGTTAGGGAGAATTGGCACCTAGGACTTCTCAGCAAGAATTGCTTTTTCGGGAGCTTCATACACAGAATAGTCCCTGTTCCTGCTGTGGGTGGCTGGTTGGAAGGAGCAGGGTATCCCAGTTCTACTCCTGCCAAGGCTTTGCTGTAGTCATGCTCAGATCTTTTACCTCCCTTGTGATGTGGTACAAAGTTTTTCAGGAGTGGAGATCCCTTTTACAACACCTTAGAGTCCATGAGAGCTGCAAATGTTGGTGCTTCTGCTGTCCTTGTGATGTGCATCTGGTCTCTCATTGCTGCTGTTGGTCTTGCTGGTGGAATAGGACTATGATCAGCTCTTAGAGGAGATAGGGAAATGCATATGTAGTGCTGACAGGCCTGAGGGGATGAAATACATTTTCTGGAAGCTAACAGCAACCCAAGTGACAACCTGAGCTCTTCTACATATTCCTTCCTATTCAGGGATTTCTTTTTTGCCTCCTTGCCCATCCCCTGGACTGATGGTTAAGCAGAGGAAATCAAGTGCCACCAATCCACAACAAAAGGAAATCAACATTTCCAAAATCAAGGAAGAGACCATCGACTGAAGCACAGAAATGAATATTGGATGATGTGTCAGAAGCTCTGTGGATAATGACTGAGTGTTGCCTGTGCCATCATGAGTCATCTACTACTCATTATTGGTTTGCATAAACATTAAATCTACTTGTCCAGTTGTCTTATGTGAGTGCAAGTGCACACAGAGCACAAATGACCACATGTTGTAACCACCAAGTACCTCTTTATTTTGTGTATTTCTTCTTTAGAACAAAGTCAGTAAGGAAGGAGAAATCACAAGAAGAGAAAGTATACAGAATTTTTCAGTATGTCATTTGTCAAAGAAGATGAAAATTTACACAGTTGTTTTTCAACTAGGAAAAAAATAGTTCTAATAGCTCTATTTCTTTCCATTTATAATTAGCTCTTCTTGCCCTAGAAAGATCACGTAATTGTTCTTTTCTTCCTGGGCGTTCATTGTTTGTTTCTACAATGGAGTTCTCCATCATGATTTTCCCTATTTTTTTTTTCTCCTATTTTTAATGACAATCATTAAGAAAAACTGAACTTAATCCAGTCTCTTTCCATACACAGTGCTTTAAAGCTAAGAGCAAGAATGCTTCTAGCACGAAGCACATTAATCCCAGTTCTCCCTGGAAAACCGGGTGAGAAGGAATATTTTTCAGCACGTTCAATCAGTGCTGGTTTCCCTCTTCCTTTACACACTCTGTAGCTGGGGACACATCACTTCCATTGATCTCTCTCATGGAACCAATGTATCTGTCATTTTTGGCATCTCTTCACTGCTTTGATCCCTGCCACAACTCTGCATGTCCCAGAAAATCAGCCTGTCGTGGAGTCCAGTGTCTGTATTTCCTCATTTTCTCTGTGTTGCCTTTGACAGTAACCAGGGATGTCACGAGGCAGATGTTTGCTGCTATGAAAAATGCCAAGATGATTATTTGAAGTTGCCATTATTTTATCCAGAGTCTTCTGTGCAGGGATATACCAGCACACACAGGAATTTTAGCTCATGCCAGATGTGACTGAGTGTCTGTGAGCACAGTGAGCCTCTATCCAGTGCATGTGGGATTGATCCAATATCCTCAAGAAATGCTGGACTCACTATATGCCATGGGATTCATCTGTGCATCAACAAGAGCTGCTTCCTCCAGGTGCCTTCAGTGAGGTTCTTACTCTTTATTACCTCACTCACTAAATGAGGTATTTCTCCTTTGAAGCACTGGGTAAAAGATCTGCATTATGTTATTAAAATAGATATATGAAAATACATCCAGTGTGATCAGAAACTTGTTTCCATGTGGCTATTAGGGCTCATGCTGTAAGACATTTGGAAGAAAGAAAGAAAGAAGACCTTTACTGTGGGATATAAATTAGTTATGACTGCTAGAGTTTGGAATGAGATATTCCCAGAAGTCAGATCTACTTGCTGCTGTTGTTTCCGAGAAGTGACTGATACTGGAGGAGATTCTGGACTAGAAAAATTCAGAGTTTGATTTTATCCTCCTCCTGTTCTGATACTCACCATGTAGGAGATCTGGTGTGACAGCTCATAAACCCAGATAACTCAAAGAAGTTCCTCAAAGAACTGCCTTGACGTGGGTTTTATGTTCTAAGTCTTGATTGTGTTTGTGCTCTCCACACCTGAGCTGGAAAGGCACAGTAAGGCAAATGAAGAGTCAGAATGAATAAAACAATGGTTTGAATGAATAAAATAAGGGTTTCACATGAGCACTGTCCTGGAATTGGGATTCAACATCCCACTAAGCACCCACTCAGTGTCTGGAGAGTCAGAAGTTTGCTACAGAGATTCAAGATCAGCAACTGGCCAAAGGATGGGACAAATACAAAGGCTTTGAGAGATGTAAATTGGATCCTACCACCTAAATCCCACTCAGACTGTTTTGGTTTTTTTGCCTTGTCATGTCAAAAAGAAGCAGTGGAAAAGTGCAAGTAGACAATAGCAGTAAAAAAATCAGTGCTCTGTGTGGATATGGTGTAATCTGGAGTGTCCTGTTGCTTTCCATGTGGACTGTCCTTCTCTGTAAGGAAAAACACCTTAAAAAAGTCTCTTTACCTTTGTTTTTCAAAGGCTGTTGTCAACAGAACTTTTAGAAACATTCAATCTGATGCCTTTATTTCTGATTTTCCTGAGGGCTGGGTGCTGTACTAGCACTGAATGACCATGGCAAAGGCCCAAGAAGAAATTGGATAAAGGGCAGCAGGAACATCATGAAGAGTTCATTAGGGAAGTCGCCTGCATTTGTCCTTCGGGGATCCTTCTGAATTTCCTGTTTTATTTTAATTCTCTTGTTTCTAAGAAACAGTTCAAAATAAGAATGTAAAAAAAAAAAATATTGCTTGGAATTGGATGTACTTTTGATGAGTGGAGGAAGGTAGTTTGTACAGCAAAACTGCATAGTTTTCCCTCGGAGTTCCTTGGGATGAAGAGGAATTCTTGCCAGAAATTGAACTCCCCTCCTCACCCCCAGTATCATTACATGCAGTTCTCAGAGCTCCTCGGGGTTACATTACAATTGGACATGAAATCTCTCTGCTTCAGTAAAGCAATTTCTGATTTTCACTTACATTTGGGGAGAACTGGAACCTTGGAAAAAGACCAGAAGTGGTTTCTTTTCCACAGACAATGGGTGAACACATCCTAACCTGGAGGGACCCATTTCTGAAATAATTCTGGGTGGATTCTTGTGTAATCCCCCCCATCCTACCTGTCCCAGGTTTGAGAGATGTGCTGATCTTGCTCCTCATGTTTTTTGCAGAAGTTTTCCCAGCAATAGTGTTGCACAGGAAGACTCCAGAAAATCAGCATCTCCGGGAATGTTTTGTCTAGTTTGCAGTGGGATAAATGGAAGGGGGGTAGAGCAGTAAGTTCACCATGCACAAACCATTCTCACAGAGGGGGCACTGAACCCCTGAACCTCTCTGGTTTTGAGTATAGTTGCTTTTTAAAAGACTATACCAACGTTAAGCTTTCTCTTGCAACATTCTTCTCATACCTTTTCTGTCTTCTGAACTCATAGACTGTAAGAAAACACTATCAATCAATATCTTTAAATACTTGTAGTCTCTAGTTGTGTTCATGTTATTTATTTCTCTCCTCAGTGGGCTGTTCTAGTCCTCACGGAGGTGGGATAAGTTAATTTGCCTTGTAAATAATCTGTTCCGTTAATCTTTTCTCAAATCTGTGAGATTTCTAGGCTGTTTAAAGTCCATCACAGACTGTTCATCTCTCTTTTATTTTGGTCTCTACCAGGAAATGCCTACAGAGAATGCCTGGGCAATGGGACATGGGCTTCCAAGATAAACTACTCTCAGTGTGAGCCTATTCTGGATGACAAGGTCTGTATTTTTACCTTCATTCTTCTCAATGACATTTCTCATACGTGAATGCAAAGCTAAACTTAAGGTTAACATGCTAATTTGGGACTTCTGAGAGAGATTCCATTTCTGTCTCTGCAACAAAACCTCCCTGTGAATTCAGGCAAATCACTTGTCCTCTCTCCATATCCCCTACTCACATGGTTTTTAAAAAAGGATGCTTTTTATCACACTCTGTCCCTGCTGATGTATGTTTATGCAGATTTTTCTTAGCTTTGTTCAGAGCCTACAGATGCTACAGTAAATGTTAGTAATGATAACATTAAGACCAAAAGCCTCTTTGGCACTAAAAAATAAGTTTAACCAGCTGATTCCACCCTGTATCTGTCCATTCTGAGGTCTCATCAACAACTGACCTTTACAGATCTCAATGTCATTTCTCCTTAAGCAAATATGTAAAGAGGCAGCAAAAGAAAAATACATAAAAAGCAGACTCAGGTCTCAGCTGCCTTTAAAAGATTGAACCAGTCTTCCATGATATAGGAGTTTACAGATTGCAATTAGCATATGGGGTTAAGCTCCTTCCAAAAGGCTGCAAGCAATTATGCAAAGCCCTTTTCTTGTCAAATGTCTCAGCTTTTCTTGGAGGCATGGCAGACATTCACCCTCACACAGTTTAAGCCTTCCAGCCTTTCACACCAGGTTCTCTTCCTCTCCCTCCTGTTTTGATTGCTGTGGTGGGGCAGGAGCACACACAGTCCTTGTGCTGTCTCTGCCAGGGGTGACTGTCCCCTCTAAGAATCAGGGTGGAGCTCAGCAGCTCAGGTCTGTTTAAGTTTTGGGGTTCATCCAGCTCATTCTGTGGTTGTAGTTGTGCTGTGCCAGTTGCAGAGGGGAGGTGGACAAGATCCCACATTTAGTACTCAGGAACTATCTGGAGCAGTGCTGTACCCCAAACAGTCAGGATGTGCTTTGTCTTAGGTCCAGCATCCATCCTGTGAGATCAATGTGTTTGCTCAATGTGGGCTTTGAACCAGTGACTCAGAAAACAGGTAACTACACACCAGCTGCTGAGGAGGACCTGCTCTTACCCACTAGCTAAGTTATTTGGTGGCACCCCATCCTCCTTCCTTTTGCTGGAGGCTTCTAGAAATTAGGAAAAAAAATGTACCAATACCTGAGTGCCACCCAGAGGGATGTTCCAGGTGATCCAGCAGAGTGATGATGCTGTCATGGCAATTTAAACTGACCTAAGTAAGGACCACCCCAGGGCAGCCCCTCCTTACATTTCTTTCCCACTTAAAATGAAAAACTAACTTGTTGCTGGGTCGGTTTTTTGGATGATTCAGTTCCCTACAGCATTTTGTTGCAGGAGTGCTGGGGCCAGCCCAGGCACAGGGCAGTGAGGGCGTGGGTGGGATTGAGGGGGACACACCGACCAGCTCTGCCTGAAAGGGATCTGCACATCTGTGAAACCACCCTCTTAAAAATGAGCAAGGGGGGGGGGGGGTGGAGCAGCCAGTGCTGGTTTAGAGAATGGGGAGCAGAGATGGGTGAAGGCTCCATATCTTTGATGTGGTTTAGCTGGTACAGGAAACCTAAGCTGATAACAGTGTGCTGCTCAGGAAAGTGCTGCTGCATTTTAATGGCCCTCCTTATGTGTTTGCATGGCTCCAACAGTTGCTATCTCTGCACCAGCAAACACAGAGGAGTTTTGTTTGAAAAGGCTGGAGAAGTGTTGTGACTAGACGACAGGATTATTTCCTGTGCTCTGTTTTTGCTTTCAAAAACTTTGCAGCTATGGTGATAGCTTAAAACTACTCAAATAGCGTGTTTCTTAAACAGATGAAAGTGCAGATGTTTCCCCACCCTTGCTTATAGAAGCTTAAAAACTCATTTGTTAGATCTTCAAAGATTTGCAACAAGCTTTGCAGATATTAATATTTGTGAATATTTTTGAAATCTCTCCTAATGCTCAGTGTTACGGATGAATACTTGCTTTGTGATGTCCAAAAAAACTAGGAAAAAAAATCCCCATAGATTTCTCTGGGGGTTTGATTAAAGGTGAGATTCAGGCACACACATGTTTCTCCTGTTATTTATTGACTGAGCCTAGCAGATGCTAAGCATGAGTTGGGAGGTGTGCCCTGTGATTTGTGTTTATTTTTAATACAGGAAACAACACTGCTGTCAAGCTTGGCCATTCACAGCCAGAGTGCTGAAGAATCACATGGTTTGACTCTGAATTCAGTGATTGATAGATGGGACAGGAACATGCCCCATCCCCAGCTCTACCTGTTTTATGGCAGAGTTTTGATCATGTAGCAAGGGAAATTTTAGGGATTTGTCAGCTGTGGGTCAATCTCAGGGGGCATCAGCTCAGTAACACACATTCCCTGGATTACATCAACACATCATGGCTCTGCTTGTGGTCAAGACCTGTGGCAGCAGCTGATAAAAAACTCTGGGACTGATTTGCTTACAGATTCCCATTTTGGCTGGGATCTAATTCCCTGTATGGAGTTGTGTCCTGTAGTTTAAAATGCCCCTGTGTGTCTCCATGTACCTGGCAGGTGACAGTCCTTTGGAATACCTGTGCCCTTCAGGTCCTTCATGGCCAGAGAAGGGCAGCAGAGCTGGGGAAGGGTCTGGAGCACAAGTCTGATGAGGAGCAGTTGAGGGAGCTGAGGATGTTTAGCCTGGAGAAAAGGAGGCTCAGGAGAGACCTCATCACTCTCCACAATTGCCTGAAAGGAGGTTGTAGCCAGGTGGGGGTCAGTCTCTTCTCCCAGGTAACAAAAGTGACAGGACAAGATGAAATGGCCTCACCAGGGGAGGTTTAGATTGGATATTAGGAACAATTTCTTCACTGAAATGGTGGCCAGGCATTGGAACAGGCTGCCCAGGGAAGTGGTGGAGTCACCATCCCTGCAAGTGTCCAAGAAGCACATGGGTGTGACCCTTGGGGACATGGTTTAGTGGTGAACTCAGCAGTGCTGGGTGAACTGTTGGACTCGGTCTTGGAGGCCTTTTCCAGCCTTAATGATTCCGTGATTAAACAGCAGCAGTTGGAGGTCAGTCACCAGGGCCAGCTGGGAAGCAGAGTCTGCTGAGTGCACCTCAAGGGTCACTGATGTCTGTGTGTGCACTACTTCTTTCCCTTGCTTCTGATGTTGGGTAGATACCCAGATGTTGGTGCCCTAATGTCAGACTGAATCTCACCCTCTGAACAAATAGTTGGCTCCTTCTCAAGGCACAAGAATAAGGTACAGAAATAAGTTTGATCCTACTGGCTGCTTGATGCACAGCGTGTAACAAATGCAAAAATTCTACTCAGCCTGCAAGCTCCTGTGTCAAAAGGACTTTTGCTGCATCGAGCACAGATCTGTGCTTGTTAGAAATAAAATGAGTCTCAGGCAGCAAAAAAAAAATACATCTTAGCCTCCAATAAGAGCTATAATTTAGGAACTTTGGTCTTGTCTATGTGGCCTATGTCAGCTGGATATGAATTTGGTTCTGCTGATGTTTTGAGGTGGCTTCAAGCTGTGTAGCTGAGTTAGCACCATGCTGGGCTTAAGCTAATATATCCTGCATAGGAGCACAGCCACACCAGGCACAGTTATGCAGCTTCCAGCTGGCTCAGAACAGGAAAGCAGTCAACTCAGAGGCATCTTGGATGACAAAGATACTTCCCAGTGGCTTCTGAAAGTCCTTGGAGAGGAGATGTGGTGTCTTTAAACCGTGCTGGTGATGAGATCATGCTGGCAACAGGAAGAAATCTAAAGTGACTGAACTGGCAGTGGAGTGCAGAGCCCCACAGGGAGACATGAGCTGTAAACACTGGCAGGACCTGCCAGTAAGTTCTGTTAGAGGGAGAAAAATCCTTGTCAATTGGACTAAAGAGTGCTGTCATTAGGTGGTCATTCAGTCAAATCATTAGCTGAATTGGTTTGGACAGGTTGGCTGTCACATTCTGGCTGAAGCAAGGGGAAAAGTGCTCTACACAGAACAACTCCACAATTACCTGAGATCTGGCTGCAGGGAGCCCACCATGTCTTAGATTTGCAGGGCTGGTGCAGGTAAAGATATAAAGCTGTGCTTCCTCAGCTTACCTGGTAGAAGCTGGTGGGAGACACCTCTGCACTGCCTGGTGTAACATGATTGTCGTGTGTAATGGAGGAGGATTCCACTGGTGTGACCTGCTGTGATCAGAGAGCAAGGCTACTGGTGTGCAGACCATCTTTGTATTCCCCATCCCTGGAAATGTTCAAGGCCAGGTTGGATGGGGCTCTGAACAACCTGGTCTAGTGGAAGGTGTCCCTGCCCTTGGCAGGGGGTTGGAACAAGACAACCTTTAACATCCCTTCCAACCCAAACCATCCTGTGATTCTACGATCTCCTTTTCTAGCTAATTTCTTGTGTAAAAACCCTCCTCCTAAGCCTGAATAGAATTTATATCTTCATTTCAGTGAAGTGAAACATCTTCCTGGAAGCAGAAGAATATTGGGTAACAGTAGAAGGCTGTTGACATTTTAGATGTATTGGTCTTCACGAGGGCGAGACAGAAAGGAGTTATAAAAGTGTTTTACATGAACTGAGCTTTGGCCAACACATGACTGATTCTGAGCACGTGTTTTTCAGCCCTGAAGGTGCCGTCTTCAATTCCACCAGAGATGCAGATTGCATGTAGGCTGGTGGAAAGTGATCTTGCCACCCTGTCAGCACTGAGGCAGTTCTTGTTTCTATGATATTTGATTTTCCTTCAGGAAGCCTTGTTAGTGCCAGAAACTGAAAATATGAGAGTCGTGCCTGTTTTTCCTTCAGCATCAGTACATCAAACAGGAGTTTAATAATTTTATTTTTCTAACTAGTCTTTTAATGCTTTGAACTATGACCTCTTAAAACTTGAGTGAAGTTGAAACAGTGGTCAGGAGCCACAGGAAGGAGCTGAAGGGTCAGACTCAAAGAGCAGGATCGTTGTCCTGGGAAAAATGTTGTCATCTTCCAGAAGATATCTAGCACTACACGAGCAATTCTGAGGAAAGTTCTTAGTCATATTGGTTTAGTTTTAGGAAGTCCTGCAAGAAGTAGTGATTTGGATTCAATGGTGCTTACAGGTCCCTTCCAACTTGAGATATTCTGTGATTACATGAGTTTATTAAGCAGGAGAGTAATTAAGCCATGCAGTTTACCAGGGCACTCCCTGAATAATACAGCACTGCACAGGTAGGCACATCAGGTCAAGTGTCTTTTTCCTTCCCTTTAAGTGTCCCTGTGTCTTAAGGATAAATAAAACTCATTGTGGAATTTGGATTTTGTAAGTTTGTTTTGCTGGGTTTTTTTTCTTTTCTCCTTGAGGCAATTCACAAAATGGGCCCATGGATGGGGAAGTTTATTTTAGGGGATTTTATAACGGACTTAAAAATACCTTGCATGGTTGAGTTCTGTCCAGAAGCAGCACATTACTCCGTGTGCTGAAGATATAGGCAGGTTTCATCACAGAAATGAATCCAAGAGAGTTTTTTGGCAAAGTGCTGGAAGATGCTATCTTCACAGAACAATGGAACAGATTAACTACAGCTGCTGGTTGTAGTTTCAGCCAAACATTCATTCACTGAGAAATTCCTTTGACTGGAATAAAATATTAAGGGAAATTGCTAGGAAAAAAAAATGGAAAAAGGAAGTTCAACTAAAATTAGAAAACTGGTGCCATTTGTAGGATTTTGCTTTTATATTTTTGTCACAAGGGAGGAAATGTAGGTGGTTAGTTCTCAAGGGTCTCGTTTTTCTGAAGGAGGACAACATTCCAAATTGGGGAAAGATCTGCTTATCCTGAAAAGAAACAAATGCCAAACCCAATAAATGAATATATTTTTCAGGAGGATTGGTTCTTTCAGTAGCAAACCTCTGTCCCTTTTTAACCAGCTTCAGTATTTATCTGAATAGTGTTTTTCTACTTCTTTCTATCCATCGGGGAAAGAAAGGAGATGCTTCTCTTTTCTGAAACCAGCAGCAGCCCACCAATAAAGAACATTCCAGTTACTGCAAGGCCAGATTTTTGGTCATACCCCTAAATTCACTGATTTAGGTGGGAGCTCTTTGGTACTTAATTTTTTGTTTGCAGGATCTAGAACCTACCAATAATCTCCCCCCATCCTAGGAAACAGACACCAGCACATGAAGCTTCATCACATACTTGGGTTGCTTCTAAAAACAACAGGATCTCTGGTTTGTCAGGCTCTCTCAGAACTGAAGGGACACCACCAGATTCCAGCTCTTCCTCAGTTGGAAGGATAAAGATCGTAGCTTGAAAGGAATGTCCCTCAGAGGAAAATCTACCTGTATGGGAAGGCTTTATTACTCCTTACTGAATTTTTTGTATGAAAACCAAGCCATTTGAGCAGGAAAGTGGCATAACCTGGCTCCTAAAGACAGTGCTGTTTCCTAAGAAAATAATGTTTTATAACTTTTGAAACTCTGAGAAGATGTGTCTTTGGTAGCTTTGTAGCCCTGAAATGACGAAGTTTTAAAATAGCATAATAATGAAAACAAGAAATCCTGATGAAATTGCAGGGGGAAAAAAAAAAAAAAGAAAAAAGAAACAGGGAGAAAATAACTTCTTTTGCAGATATTTGTAATAAACTGTTGGCAAATCCCACACTGAAACCACACCAAGCCTGTACTTCTATGCCTGGGCAATATGTTTGGCTTATATATAGGCATCAGCCCTGGAGCTATTATATCATTGCAAGGTTGAGAAAAGTAATTACTGTTTTCTAAACTGATTAACTGTTCCTTGATGTCAGTGCTTAGAGATTCATGCTGATTTAATCCTGTTATCTCTTTACCTCCAGAGGAAGTATGCGCTCCATTACAAGATTGCTCTCATCATAAACTACCTGGGGCACTGTATTTCAGTAGGGGCCCTTATAGTTGCCTTTATGCTTTTCTTGTGCTTGAGGTGAGTAATGTGTTTTGCATGCTTCTAACTTCCGTGGGTGACACTTACTGGGCTGCTCAAAGCCCTCTGATAACTCTGTCCAGGTCTGGAAAACTGGTCATGGCTTTGACGCTCCCGGGCACATCCATGGTTTTGTTGACTGATGCTGTGCTGGAGCCTTCTGTGCGTAGGAGCTGAAGCCTAAAGCTGAAGTTTGTGTTCAGGGAGAGAACTGTGCGTGATTTATTGATGCAGCACAAAAATTTTGGTGAGCACAGAGTGCTTCATTAAGGGAAACCGAGATTTGAGCGTGTCAAGTTGCAAGTTTTGGGGGCAAGTTTTCTTTTTTTTTTTTCTTTAATGTAAGGCAGTGCATGACAACATGAGGCATTTTACATTCCCTGCCAGATAATGCCAAGATCTAAACCCAAAGGAGATAGAAGGAATTCTTTCTATTTTGCTTTGGGTTAATTTCGATTTTTCTTTCATTAAAAGCTTAGAAGTTTTCTTAAAGAACAGGAGGAACATCATTAGAGGAGCTTAATCCCCACCAGTCCCCACGAAACAATGAATACAAATCGAGGAGACTGCATAGAAACACTTCCCTGTCTCAGGGTACAGAAGGGAGTTTGGTAGGTCCAGTGGATATGCAACTGAAAATTAGGAATACAGGGAAAAGGGAGAGGACAGGAGGAAAGGAAAATTAGTGGAAAGGAACAGGCAGATGTGCATCAGTCACCAAATGTATTGTAGGCACAAAGCTTGAGTCACAGGGATATATTTTCATAGGTAGTGGCCTGGTGGGTTATTTCTGCATTATTTCTTGGATTACCTGACTGGTATTTCTGTACTATTTGTGCTGTGTTGTCTAGAAGAGTTCAACTGAATTTAGAACCACCTCCACTGAGTGCCATGCAATGCTAATCCTTGAGAGAAACCTTATTCTGATAGCAGAGGATTAACTGCTGTGAAGGAATTCTCTCCCTCCCCTCCCCAGGTTTACAACTTGATTATTGACAGTGACCTCAGTGAAAGAATTCCTGTTTTCCTGGAGTGTAGCATCCCTACAAAGTCTTAGGCAAAGTTTTCCTCTTGAACATTCCTAACAAGGCCTTTTCTACTCACAGTACAAATCTTCTTGCACTCCAGTATCTATAAACAGAATAATCTATGCTAATGGGAAGAAAAAAAACTTTAAAACATTCAATGGGAACTTTTATGATGCATCAATTTAAACTTCTATTTCAAGCCTTTTACTGTGCATATAAAGCTAATTCCCATAGTGCTTGGAGACCTGAATTAATTTACACTGAATAAAGAATGCAAATTATTCATTGTAATTATATTCCCTGCTTTTATGCTGAATCTTTTATAAATGCTTGAGTAAATAACACAAAAACAATTAGATAAGATGGTATAAATGTATCCAGCTTTCAACACAGAAGTGGCCCAGCTGATCTATTTTAAATTGTTCTCGTGGTATTTAAACTTTGACTTGAAGATTTAAATTTTGCAGTCAGCTTCAGCATTGAAAACAACAACTGAGAAGCAGCAATTAAGCACTTTCCTGTACATGCTGTGAATGAAGATAGTCTGCCTTTTCAAATTCCCATTGTATCATGCAAAAAATGTCCAGTGTCCAGCCAGCATTAACCAGCATGAGATACCTCAGTGTCTGTCGAGCCACATCTGCTTTCCAAAGTTCCAGAGATGCTCCAGTGAAGGCAGCCCAGATTCATATTTCATTACAGGTTGCCTCTAGTCAAATTCTAGGTTTGGCACATCTTCATCACAAAGTGCCCCAAGACCAAATCAGTTTTGACAATCAATTCCAGTTATTTAGGGTTTCTCTTCCCCCCCCCCCATTTTAGTTTGGGTGGAAGAAGGCACCTACTAATTGGGTGAAATGAGAGAATTTAGGTATTTCCCGGTAAAAAAAAATACAATCTGATAGTTTCACATCTTGACCCAAAGTGGGAATCTGTCAGTTCCTTTTTCCTGCCCCACTCCATCCATCCACCTCACTCCATGAGTGCCTACTGAGGGTGAAGATAGAGGAGACCTCCAGGAAGATTCAAATTCTATGACTGCTCCATATTTTTGTGCTTGTCACCCACCACCTGCTTGGTTTTCCTTAGCTCTGTCAGTGCAGAGTCCCAAAGCAGTGCGGTCTGAAGGAGGAGACTGGAGCACACCTGCTGTATTGGAACACAACTGCTTGGAAGGCTGTGGGGTCTCCCACGTTGGGGGTTTTAAGAGCAGGTGAAATATTTGGTTGCCATGGCAAAGAGTGTTGATTTGGTGATCAGGTACTGACATGGATGTTCTTCTGTTGGAGATGAACTTCACCACTACTGCCCCAGCCCAGGGAGCTGCTGCATTGCTGGGAAGCTTAGTCCTCAGTTGGGATGAAGTGGGAAAGAACTGGATCCCTGTTATTCCAAATCTGTTCTGTGTCGTCCTGTCCCCAGTTCTGTTCTTCCTCAGTTCTTTATCCAACCTTCTGTCCTTCATTCACAACCCACAGAAATGTTCTCCTGCCCTAAAATCTAAGGAACCCCACACCTATTTTGAGGGTCAGAGGTCTCAGATGCAGCAGGAAGTAATGGAATCATCTGCCATTTGTGTCCATGAGACCCCCAACACAACTGGGAAGGAAGGAAAACTCAACCAGGGCCTCCTTTTTACTGTGAAGACCTATTCTAATCTCATTTTCTCCAGTTCTGTCACATATGAACCAATCCTTTATTGACTGTGCCAAAAAATAAGCCTGTAAACATTTCACTTAGCACCTAAATAATAGAAAATGAAGGAGAGACCTTGATTGTTGTTGGCACTCTGACTGAATGCCAATGAGTCATTGAGATCCCTCCTAAGTCAACATTAGTTTCTCAAGGTCTAAAGGTAGGTGGTCTTAAAACTGTGAGGGCCATGCTGTGTTTACCATGCAGAACAAAACAAGCTCACAAACAAAAAGAAATATGCTGAGAATAAAAAAATGTAGAATTTGTGCACAAAGTGTTCTGTAGAGGAGCACTGATCTTCAAGGCAGGATCTGGTGAGATTAGCTCAGGGCACTTCCCTTTGTCATTGTTAAATGTGCCCACACTGCTGTGAATCTCATGGTCTGTGTGTTCTCATTCATAGCCAAGGTTTGATCCATCCCAGAGGTGCACACAGGCAGTTCCCACTGACTCAGCCTCATCATCCCATCAAATCCCATTCTCACACTAGTAAAGGAAGGGTTTTCCATAGGAGGAAACCTGCTGTCAGTAACACTAATCAAGCTGAAGAAAAAAAATTATTAAAAAAAGAAAAAAAGATTGAAATGCTTCTGTTGAATCATATTTTTCCCTTATTGTTGCTGATAATTCAGAAACCCAAATTGCTGATAATGCAAAAACCCAGATAGGTTTGTCACGGATTTTCCCTCGTTGGTGTGCTGTTATAGCAGCCTGTGAGAGGGAATAAGAGTCCTTTGTAAAACTCCTGACTTGTTATTAAACAGTGTGCTGGCAATGGCCAGCTGGATTCAGTCAGGAGATGTTTTATTTGTTCAGTGGTGATTGAAGAAGAAGTAGGGGACGAAAGGTATTTGTTCTGGGAAGCATCTAAGTCCCTGCTGAGTTTTGAATCCAATAAAAGGATGGTGCTGAAAGGGAGATAGGTTGAAGATTAAAAATGACATGTGCTTCTGCACGGGTTACTGGACAAAGGCAGCTCTAAAATAAAAAAGCCATAAACCCACAAACATTGTCATAACATCTTTTGTCATTTGTATAGTGGTAACGAAAGCGAGTTGAGGTTTTGAGGGAAATTTTGCTTTCCTGTTGCTTTTAAATCTACCTCTTTCTATTTCTCCATTAAAGCATCTGATTTCCCACAGCACTGAGGCAGTGTCACCATACAGATTTCCTAAATCCCACATATTATTTCTTCCCAAAAGATTGAAATATTTTTTTCCTGAAACAACATAGCCTTTTTTTTTTTTTTTTTTTTTTTTACCCCCTAACTATCTCCCAGGGTTTAGGAGAGGAAAATTTCCTTTCCTTTATCCTCCCCTGTTCCAAGCTCCTTTGAACTGCCCCTTGGTGTTCAGTCTGGTGTGCAGCTGGCAAGACTGCTGCTGCAGGCCTCTGTTGGTAGGAATGGAAGAGTTTGATTAAATGCTTTCTAGAAATCTGTCAGAAGAAATGTAGAGCATAAATACAGAGCAAGTTTCTTAGAACAAAGTGATCTGACCTATTAGAGCAAAATCTCTGGCACCTAGAGGCTGAGGATATACCCAGTGGGGAGGAGATCTGCACAGTTAGCACTGGTTTGCACTTAAAAGGGATGTGCTGCCTGGTGTGGTTAGAGCAGAGCAGGCTCCAGATCTCAGGTGCAATCCTTCTATTTGTGCCTTTCTGTTGTGGAACAAGAGGAAAGAGCAAGTCCCAGGACAGGACATCAACTGGTGGAATTCATGAGCTCGTGTTAGTGCTCCATGTTCCCCCCTCATCTCCTGACTCTCCATCCAGCTGAGTCAATTCTGTTCCATCTGCCACTTGGAATGGCAGAGCCTTCGTTGATGGTTCATTAATGACATTTTTTAAACTTCATCAAAAAGCCAGAGCAGAGCACGAGTGGGGTGTGTGCAGTGGCTGTAGATTTGGGGACACCACTCACTCTGTCCCACCCTGCACCAGTCCACAGTAAAGTTCCCAAAGCAAGGCAGGAATGAAAATGAGGGAGCTGAGCTGTAAACAAGCACATATGCAATGAGAGGGTTGTCTCTGAATACAAAGCATCTGAAGTCCCTGAACTGCCTGAATCCATGTCGAGTGTCTCATCTCAGCAACTCAGATAAAGGACAGAAACACTTTTCCCGTTGATTAACCTCAGGCCATTGTCTTCCCACTGCCTTTACTCGCCCCCTCTCATCTCACATCTGTGTGACTCGTTCTTTAGACTCTTTGTGCAGAGCCTACCCCACAAAAAAGCCACAGAGAGCAGAGCCCTCATGAAGTCCTGAAATAATACCAGTAATTAAAAGTGTGCCCAGAGAGCTGCACTCTTAAAATGTGAATGGTTTCAAGAGCTGCATCTGAAACGGTGGTATTGTGGCCTTGCAAAATGAAGGCTGCCAAGGAGTGTTATTGCTGCCCATAAATCCATCACCACTGGAGAAACATTAGAAACTGCTACTTACAATCAAGGACACTGTCAGTGCAAGAAGAAATGGGTATAGGCATTCTAGAGACAGGCTTGGGAGTGGGTATTAGAGGATAGTTTCCAACCCACAGAGCAGAGGGGTCCAGCAACAGTGCAGTAGAGAAAAAAAAATTCAGTTGGAGTTCAGAGAGAGTATCAGGAATTAATGAAGGGCTTTTACTCAATTACTTTCTTGACATGAGGTTTGGAGGATCAGGAGGCCACTTCCTCTCCTGTGCTAGAAATATGTTCCTACTGGTGTATTTCTGTTGCTGACAAGATTTTGGCTATGAGGGTATTTTTCTGGAGATGGACACTAGCTTGTTTGAATTTTGATAATAGAACTGCTCTGTGCAAGATTTAGATTGATGTTGACTGACAAGGTGAAACTTGTCTCTGCTCTGTTCTACTTCTGATGATGATGGAATGGTTTTGGGAGAAAGCCTTGCCACTTTTCCAAGATTTAAGAGAAAGGAAGAAAGCAAAGTTTGGTCTTTACAGTTTCGATGTGAATCATGCTCAGGAGTACAATTTACTGCAAAAAACCCCCATGTCTTGTGTCATTTCTGGAAAGGAGAAGCAGAGCAGGTGGTTTCAAGCCAATATTTAGAGTTATGTACTAAAAATTCACCTGCAGCCATGCAAGTACTAAATGGTTCCATTTCAGTTTTCATCCACAGAATTGCCCATCAAGGACCCTCACTAACTCCACTGTGCTTGTTCAGCACTCAGGCACCTTCTGTTCTGTCTAATCTAAAGGATGAATTAGGTGCTGGAGGGTGTCCAGAGAAGGGAACAGAGCTGGGGAAGGATCTGGAGCACAGGTCTGATGAGGAGCAGCTGAGGGAGCTGGGGGAGCTCAGGGGAGACTTTATGACCCTCTACAACTTCCTGACAGAAGGCTGGAGCCAGGTGGAATTGAGTCTCTTCTCCCAGGTAACAAGTGATGGGATGAGAGGAAATGGACTCAAGTTCTCCCAAGGGAGTTTTAGGTCGGATATTAGGGAAGATTTCCTCACTGAAAGAGTGGTCAGGCACTGGGACAGGCTGTCTAGGGAAGTGAGGGAGTTGCCATGCCTGGAAGTGTTCAAAAGGCGTGTGGACATGACCCCTGGGGACATGGTTTAGTGGTGAACACAGTGCTGAGTGAACAGTTAAGTTCGATTATCTTAGAACTCTTTTCTAACATAAACCATTCTATGATTCTGTGATTTTGTGAAAGCTGCTACTTCACATTACTCTGTTAAAACATGAGTGAAGTGGAAATCCGTGTCACCCCTGAATGGGACATGTACAGCCCTACTAACCTGTGGCCTTTGCATGTTTGGAAACAGCAGCTTCCTTGGGGAGGTGCCCAGGCTGAACCACTGGAAGCATTTCCTAAGGCACAGTGAGCATCCTGAGGCTGATGGATTTAGACAGAGCACGGGAATGACTATTTGGAAGGATCAGACTATATGGCCTTTCCTAAATTCCTGGACAAATACACAAAAGTAATTAAATATTTTACACCATATTTTGGTGGAAACGAGGCCAAGGAGAGGGGCAGCATCAGTTGCTCAGACTTTCCTCCTTGGTTTATCCACACAGTATCTGCAAATGTAGATAATATTACAAGTTTTGCTAATTGTATTAAGAGCAAAAAAAAGCACCCAAAACATAACCCCTCAATTCCCAAGCCGGTAATTTAAATTAATTTTGTTTCAAATTTTTTTTTTTAATAATCCCACAAGGAGATTATGAACGAGAACATGCTGTGCACTCGTATTTCCCAAACAGTAACTGTAAGCCAGACCAGCCAATATTAGCTCTCTGTCTGGCTTCTGAAGTCCTGCCTCTAATTTGTGCAATCCAGCAGCAATGGAAAAATATTAAACAAGAAAATATTCACCCTTTCACAGTGTGGACTGATAACTACAACCTATGTCTACAGGTTAGCACCTCAGAAAAACCCTGGAGGTTTGTAGTCATGTGCTGTGCCCCTGCTACTCTAAAGCTGTTATGGGGCACTAAAACCTGACCTGCAAGATGTTTTCTGTAAAAAAGAAGATACTTTACAGCCCTGTCTGTAAAGTAATTTTGGTTCAAAAATTACTGACAAATGACCTCTGTTTAACAAAACAAATTAGAGCAGAGTTCTAAACCTTTTTTCAGCCGTCTAAACCACGGTCACATGCTGCACTAAGTGAAGTCATCTTTGTCATTCCTATGAAAATAATGGGAATTTTCTCCTTTGGAAGAGCTGACAGCACAGTCAAGGTTGGAGCCTTGTTCTTAGACTGGAGTATCCCGTGACTGGGTTTCAATTAGCCCTTATTTAACCACGTGGCTCTCAGGGCAACATTACTCTTGCAGGCTGATGAGGAGCAAAGCCAGGCTGATGGAGTATCCCACAGTTATCCACACTGTTCCTGGGGAGTTCACAGAGGTCCTTAACCCCTGTCCACCGTCATTCCCAGCCAGACAGTGCTGGGCACGAACACTGGCAGTGAACACAGCCAGTCTGGGGCTGTCCTGGGGCTGTCTTGCCTGTGGTCCTCTTGTGTGCTGTGTTGGCTGCATCCTTCCAAGCCCTGGAATGTCACTGCTATGAACCTTTGTGCCTGAAGCAGGCAGGATGCCCCAAGTCCTGTGATTAAAAACTGGCTTGAAGGCAGGAGAACGAAGCTTTGGAAAAGACTTAGTGGAGCACAGATGGTTCCACAATGGGTTTATTTTTAGGGTCTCTGCACATCCTAAACGCTGATGGAAGCTGCTGCTTCTCCTCTTCACCTGAGCATCTCGCTCCTGTCCTCGTAATAAAGCTGTTATTTTCTTCCAGGCTTTCATTCTTCCCTTGAAACTGCCCCTTGCATTTCCTGTGGGAATATTTATATTCCCCCAGGCAACTGCCACCAAGGAGCTGATTTTCCCTGCCAACCTCTCCAGCTGCTTTTCCCATCTGTAGGCATTAGGAGTTCCAGAATATGTGCACTGATTGAACATGAGCACCATGAGAACCTCAGGGAAGGCTTCAGTGCGGGTGAAAGCAAATAGGCCATGACAGGCACAGAACCTGGGAAATAACTTGCTGTTAGGTATTCTTCCCACTCCAAGCCATTTATGGCTTGTTCATGTGCTTTGCCTGCCCTAGAAAAGACTAAAGAGGGAAAATACTTTTACTGAGTATTGTCCACGATTCTCCTTCTGGCTTGCTCAACAGCCATGGAATGGGAAGGACTCCAGCAAAGTGCACTCCTATTTCTCCTGTCAGATGTTTTTGAGAGAGGCTTTGGGACAGCAGTCTTAATTGAACATCATTATTAATGGAATACTACATTAATTAATAGAAGGTTTCCAAGCTTCTTTAATAAAGTTTTTGTTTGCAATTATTTTTATGCAGATGATTCCACTAATTCAGCGAGCTTTCAGCCACGCTGGCACATTATTATAATTGCTAATGTTAATTGTTTGTGTCATGCTTTGAATCAGAAAATAGTAGCTCTGCACATCCCAGAGGAAAAATACCGCTGTATGAATAGAGTGAGAAAAAAAACAATATATAACAGAAAGCTGCTTTGAGTTTTACCAGGGTTATTTATAGATGTCCATTTCTGAATCAGCGAGGCCGCCTCTGCAGAAATAGTTAATAAGGGGTTTTTACTTACCTTTTCAGATCCCATCATTTCTCAAATCAAAAGAATGGGTTTTCTAATTCCCTACTTTCTATGTTGAATCATACAATTAGGGTCATTTTGTGGAAATATTATCAGAGAGTCCTCCCTGTAGCAACAATCTGAAGCTGTTTCTGCCAACCTTTGACTCACGCTGCCGTCAACTGCTGGAGAATTTGGTTTGTTTTTTTGTCTTTGCTGCTGTTGTTCCTCGCGTGGCACCTCTGACACCTGCACACCAAGCAGTTCAAGGTGCTGGTGCCAGGTCCCCCACTTAAACCATGTCCCCAGGTGCCACATCTACACATTTTTTGAACGCTTCCAGGTATGGTTATTCCACCACTTCCCTGGGCAGCCTGTTCCAATGCCTGACCACCCTTTCAGTGAAGAAGCTTTTCCTAATACTCAATCTAAACCTCACCTGGTGTAACTTGAGCCCATTTCCTGCCTGCTGGTCTGTCTGAATATGGAAGTTCTTATGTCTTTGTCTTGTGGCTTCAATCTATAAGTCCCTTGTGGCCAGATTGCTACAACCTCTTTTCTTCTTGCTTCCATCTTTGGACCCATGCACCAGAGAAGAGTCAGTAGAAGAGTCCAGCCAAAGATCTGACCAACATTTTTTTGTCTGGAAAGGATTAGGGTAGGAAGGAAATACAGGAAAAGCCTTTTAATGGAAGCCCATAAACTCAGTCTGTCATATCTTCTCACATACCAGCCTTCAGGATATCTGGGATGGTGATTTGTGCTGCTGTTCTTGGAAGCTGGGAGGCACTTGCACCATTCAACACATATCAAGAGTTGTAAAACAAGTGGAAATGGCATAAATGATGTTACCTGACATGAAGATGAATATGAAACTTTCTATCATCAGGTCTTTTAGGCCAGGGGGCTCTAAATGGCTCTGTAACTCACAATTTCTCCCTAGCAGTGCTGTAATTTTGTCTGAAGCAGCAGTTCAGCCCCCAGTCCCATCATCTCCCATTTCTCCCCTCTCTCATGTGGCTCTCTGCCTTCTTGGGAGGCAGCTCTCTGCTCTCTGCACTCTCATTTTCCTGATGTTGCCACTGCCACAATCCCCAAATTGTGATATCTCCCTACTGAGGCAAGAATAACCCCAAACTCCTTAGCTTCTCCATTTTGAGGGAATTCATTCGTGCCAATCACTGTGCCTCTAGGAAAGCTCAATTTGCTAACTTACAACACAGTTTAATGTGTTTTAAATTCCACCTCCTGCCAGTTAGAATGTGATGGGAATGCCTTTCCAGTGCTGCCTGTGAGGGCAGTTATTGCTGTTCCTGGAGCACAGGCTTGCTTACTTTTCCACTCCATGGAGTGAAGCCAATAATTAATCAAGGAGAAGGAGACCGTGGGGCTCATTGTCACAGAATACTGTTATGACTGTTTAAATGCTCAAAATGGGACAAGTCATTTTCATGAGTAACAGGAGTATTTAAATTTAAATTAAGGCTTATAAATTTAAGCTACCTTCCATCTACCAAGAGCCAGGTAAAGACCTGTGGAGGACAAATTACCCCTATGAGTCTTATAAGTTTTTTTTCCTCAGGCTTTGAGATAAGTATGACAATGTTGGCTTTGCCCTCTCACCAAACATTAGCTGGGCTGTAGGTCACCTGTTGCTGACTAGTTTTGTTGCTGAGTTTGGGACATGTCCTTCATTCACTGGTCACCTCAGACTCCAGCCTGGCTGCACAGATAAACTCTAGACACAGGTTAAGCTCCTGAGCCCTGCAGAGCAGTCACATGTGAATAGTGCCTGAATGAGGGAACCCTCACCTCAGTCAGGATCCCTCCAGATGCTTTACACATGCTAAATTACAATAATACCACCCACCAGGAGTGCCTGAAAATGAGAGCAGCTTTCTCAGGTGGCTGCCAAGAGATTGTTCCCTTGTTACACCAAGTTAACTGCAGCCCTGCACTGCTGTGCCCTGCAGCCTCCACACACTCCATTATCCTGCTGTTCCTCCCTCCCCTGTGCAAACCTGACACAGTCATTTCTCAAGCTTTCCCTGCCCTTGGCTATGAATTGCATTACTGCCACTGTGATTTCTGTGCTGGTAGTAGTTAGGAGACAGAAACAAGCAGAAACCATGGGCTCTGGGCTCTTTATAAACAAAAGCAAGCTCTGAGTCTCCAGTTGGGACTCTTACTGAAAGAAAAAAAGAAAGGGAAAAACAAAAGAAGTGAAAAGGTTAAAACCATTCTGTGCCTATGGTCACATCACTGTCTGAGCTGTTTAGGAAAGTCTGTGGCACTTTTGGACAAGTCTCTCAGCCTCTTCTCCATGGCTCTGTTAGTCCCAAAGACTAAAGATTTTTAGCAGGTGAAATCACCTCTTTACCATCTGAACCACACACAGAGTGTCTCCAGAAGGGAATGAGGTGATGGTGTGAGGTTACTGGTATCCAAAATGTGGTTTTTGATGAAGGTAGTGGGATATGGGAGCCAACTGCCCCTATTTCATGTCCAAAGCCAACGCTTCAGGCTTCATTTTGGTCCATTCCAGCTGCTGGCCACATTTATTCCTTACCTAATTTTACCCCAGGGACACATCTTCCCTCAACACATGTGGCTTTTTGAAAACAAGCAGTTTTGATCACAATTATCTGTAAAGATTGGAGGTTCCCAATACAGGCCAGACCCTCTTGCTCTGTGTCCTCCACAGACATCACTAAAAGGTTGAAGGATGCAGACTGAGGGGCAAAGAAGAAAAACCAGTGGGAACCAACAAGTAGTAAAGAGGGCAAAGATAATGTAACCAATAGATAGAAACATAGGATCATTAAGGTCAGAAAAGACCTTTGAGACCATCAAGTCCACTGAGTTTTTCTTAAGATACAGAAGAAAATGTGGTTTTGATGACTAGGACACTTCTGCAGGGAAAAACTTTGTTTATGAACTGAACCAAAAAGTCTACAACTATTTATCTGATCCTGTTTGCCTCTGTGTCCAGTCCAATGTCCTGCTGTAAATCCTCTGGGAATAAGATTTCCTCTAGCCAGATTTAGCCATGCTCCAGCATATGGGATGATTAAACTACATCCAAATGGACACCTGCAGCAAGGGATTTTTTTCCCACTCCTTTATCTTATCTTTGTCAAGAAATACGTTCAGCTGGCAAGTGTGCTGGATCTGTTTTGTTGTTAGAGCTCTCAAAAGCAATTAATTTCATGTCAGTAATTCCACAGTTTGACCTGAATCTCCTTAGTTTTAGTCCCCTGCCTCCCTCTCCCCCTACAAGCAATGTTTCAAATTCATCCCATTATCTGCTAATCCTTAACCTAAATAAAATGTGTAAGTGAAGAGCAGCTGCAGGACATTTATGTGCAGAATGATCAAGAGAGTGAGGACCTTATTAACATGTTTCGAAGCCTGCCCAGAGCCACATGGATTCCTGGGGTTCAACATGAGCAGTAGTTCTTTGCCTCATTTCTTTGAAAGCCGAACTGTGAGCCTTCATTTTGTTAGAAGTGAAATTTTCAAAGTGAGACTCGTGTCTGACGTGCTCCCTGGAAGCACAGGTTACACCAAGAGCATCGTTTGGGGGGTTTGTAGCTTAAATAAAAGAGAATGAATCTGAGCAGCTGGAGATTTGTTTTCCAAATTGACTCTAGTCATGAGTCACCGAGGCTCTGAAAACCAAATACCAATTTCATACTTGCTGAGTTGTTACACTCAGAGACTATTTTAACGTTGACTTAGTAGGGTTATACCTCTGAGCATCTCTCTGTAAGTATCTCAGATGTGTCTTCTACTTATTTTTTTATTGGATTGCCTGAAATCTCTGAGGCTGAAGGACATAATAGAACTGCTTCTAGCCCAGAGACTGACTAATTTAGTCCTGGGAAAAGTGCAAAAAGTGTTTTATGATAGGAAAATAGTGTTTGTTATTAAGAAAACTGGCTTGTTTGTCATGCAAAAGACCTGAGGCAACAGCAGAGTTGGTTAGTGGGTTGTGCCTCTCTTTTTGCTGTCACTGGGGTGAGCTGCAGTCAGTTCCAGTTGAGCAGGTTTTAGAACACCACTTTCTGTGTCCCATGTTATCTGACAACTTCCTTGGCAAGCAGAAAGACTGATACAGCAAATGCTGAATCCCAGGAAATGCACTGGTTGTTTGAACCCTTGGGGAGGTGATTTTCATAACTGGAGTGTTTTTCCTTTAGCTGAGAAAAGATCATTTAACTGAAGACTCTGCAACTGCAACGCTGCAACTTGGCACTTGCCTTCCTTTACCATTTCACAAAGAGTGAGAGGGGAAATGCTCTGGTCTTGAATGACTGAATCTGTAACGATAACTCTGTCTCACTTCAGTGATACTTTGGTTTCTGACATCCTCATCATGCATTGGCTGCTTCCTGGAGCCATTTCCAGCTGCAAACACTAAGATGTCCCCTCTTTTGTTTTATGGCACTGTGTCCCAGCTTACTGTAGCTCTTATTTTATATTGTGCTCATATTTTACATTGTGTTTGAATGGGAGCTGGAGAGGGACTAAAACTAGATAAAAATATTTTTTAATGAAGGAGGATGTGCAGCTCTACCTTGTTTTAGAAAGCTTATAGAGCCAACTAAGCCCAGGACTGAAACCAGGTAGTCTGTGCTCTCCTATTGCATTAACTTTGAACCTCGCACAGGGGAGCCTGTTCAAGAACAAACCAAATATAAACTATTCCAGCTTTGCCACTCCAGTGCAAATATTTGCCACCAAATGTCCTTTTGTGAGCGATTCAGCAGCCTCCAGTGCAGCCTGGTGGTTCAGGGGCTGTTCCATCAACTCAAGTTGTTCTAGGGATGGAGGGGAGCAAAACCAATAACCAAGGATTAAGTGAGCATTTGAATATTTGATTTTTTTTCCCACTGATCTTTGTTTCATCTGCTTGAATTGATTCTTGTCAAAGGGAGCTCCTTGTGTTATCAAGACAAATTGTGTACATGGCTTTGCAAGAACAGTTGAATCTCCTGTTTCATACTGTGAGAGAGGGACGGGAGGGGGATAAAGCAGGAGGAATTTTGCAAGTGACCAGAACTAACTTATTTTATATAGTTATTAATGTGGATATCCACTGTGTGTGTTGATTTAAATGCATTTCCCTGTTTAGGAGTATCCGATGCCTGAGGAATATAATCCACTGGAATTTGATCACCACATTCATCCTGAGGAACGTGATGTGGTTTCTGCTCCAAATGATAGATCACAACATCCATGAAAGCAATGAAGTAAGTGCTTGGAGGCAGCATCTCTCTGCCATGGACTTTGGGAGCAGGCAGGGGTGCTGACTTTGTTCAGCTGATAGAAATATTACCAAGGACACTTATCCACAGGCTCAGAGTGGCTTTCATGCAATTTGAAAAAGATGAAGAAAATTAAAATGAGCTTAGATTTGCTAAATTTCCATTGATTTCCTCATTACTGAATATCAAAGGGGATTTTTAAAGTAAAAATCCTGCCAAAAAGCTTCTCTCATCTCTTCATTGACCAGAGATGCTTTCCAAATGTATATATTGGGAGACATAATATTGTGCAAGACACTAAACGTGGTGGTTCCTGACCATTTTTGTCAGAGCATCCTGCAGTGATCTGCACCTGTGTAGGGAAAAAATTCATGCCAGAGGGCAACAACTCCATGAACAGGGACAGAAATAATTGATTTGGCTGTTGAGGCTCTGAGTCAGGTACTTTTTCTGATGACCGTGGGACTCCCAAAAAATGAGAAATGGGGCCTGAAACAGCACAATTTTTGTTGTTGATATATTTGTGGGGGTTTTTTTACAAAATTCCATTTTTCTGCTAATCCCTTCTTCACCACACTGGCCTTGAGGATGAAGTTCTGGGATATGGGCTGCATCCTGCAGCAGCTGCTTGTCACTGGAAGGGGTGGCTCATTCCTCCAAGGACCCAAACACTTCAGCTCCTGCTGCTTCCTTTGCACTCCCTCTGTTCCTTTTCTTGACCCCTTGGGGAGGACTGAACTCTTGGGAACTGAACTCACTAAACTGGCAGAGAACTAACCCAGGCATCAGAAAAGCAAGGAGGAGTTTCCTGCTGGCACAGCTAAGTCAGCTTTCTGATGGGTGGTTGGGAGTCTGAAACAGTTCAAGGGGCCAGACAGACCCACACAATAAAAAAATGGGAAGGCTGGAGGCAGAAATAAGTGGGGCATCTTCTCTGCATGGCACTGAGCACTTGAGAAATGCAGCATCGTGGTCACCATGCTCTCATTTCTCTCACTCCCCATGTTATTTCTTGTTCACTCAAGTCACTCCCAACTGCAGATGCTTCTCTGAGTGAATCAATCCCTGTGTAAGTACAGTAATCACAGAATGATGGAATGGTTTGGGTTGGAAGGAGCCTTAAACATCAACTAGTTCCCACCCCCTGCCATGAGCAGGGGCACCTTCCACTATCCTGGGTTGCTCCAAGCCCTGTCCAACCTGGCCTTGGACACTTCCAAGGATGGGGCAGCCACAGCTTCTCTGGGCAACCTGTGCCAGGGCCTCCCCACCCTCAGAGGAAATAATTTTTTCTAAGATCTAATCATTCCCCCTTATAGTTTGAAGCCATGACCCCTTGTCCTATCAAAGACATCAAGGTGACTCCTCTCCCTCTTTAGTCACTCAGCAGCCCCAGCAGTACAAGGATTTCAGAGTGGAATGAAAACATCCACTCCAAAAAAAAAAAAAAGCATTTTTCTTTACTTTCTTGGAGAACAGCTCTACATTTCCTTGAAAATTAGTCCTTTTTGATGGTCCCTTGGTAGGGTAGTTTACTGTTCTCTTTCCCTGGTAATAATCTTATAGTCGGGTATTCTCCTTTTGGGGATGTCCCCTGATATTTAGCTCCATAACTAAGAAGAAAGTGTACTACAAACACATATTCACATACACACACACACACACACACACACACCCCGTTTATAGTCTCTGTCTTTGGAAAGCAGATGGACTAAAATGCCTATAGACTGTGAGCTGGATCCACACCTGCTATCAATCATGGCTCCACTGGCCCTGTAGGAATGGAAAACCACCCCAGGAGCCTGGATATCCATTCATTTGAATGTCAGCTGGGCACACTCAGCATCCTTAATTAACGTTTCAAATGTAAGATTTGACGTCTCAACTTCAATCCCATTCTTTGGGAAAACAAATAGAAAAATCATTAGTACCTAGATAAGGAGGAAGTCTGTGAATAAATCTCTATTATTATTCATTCAGAGGCTCCTTTGAGAAAAATGTAGCTTCTATTAATTCAGTGTTTGCTTTGTCTGTGTTTCTGACATTCTCATACTCCAGAAGATGGTGGTGTGGGAGCTTTAGGGACTTACTCTGTGACTTACTTACTGAGTGACTTACCCTCATGACAATGCTGCAAATCTTAATACAGATTTTTACAGTTATTTAGGAAAAATCCGTTGGAGTCAGGCATTCAAGTGCCTTTAAAAATGCAACCACAAATTGCCAAGGAAAATAAAACCCTGCAAGTATTAGAGACATGCCCCAGTTTTCATTAACTTGTCTTTTCTCTGCAGTCTTTTTGGTGCTTTGTGCAAGTCTGAGTGATAACTTTATATTTTTGTGGTATAACAAAATAACGCCACGAAAATCAATGGGAATAACATCTTTTATGCTGGCTAATAATGTGATCTGTTCTGTGCTGATCAGTGGAGATTAAATAACACAGGCACAGAAGCATCAAGAGTTCAACATCGAAATATTTTGCATGAAATTATAGTGCTTGTAAATAAATCAAGAAGGGGAATTGTTGAATATATCTGCAGCGGGGTGGTTGATACATGTGGGGATCAAGAATCCTCAGTCAAATAAACAAAATTAGTGAGTTCAGCAAATTGGGTTTATTATTCAGTAGTAATAAATCCACAGTTCCAAAAGGGAATTACTCAAAATTTATTTTATTTTGGTCTCCTACGGAAATGTTGCAGAAGGAGATTTCCCCACCACTGTGTCTGTTGTCTGTATCTGTCCCAGTATCTTCCCAATCCAGTTCCACTCAGTTCCGACACAAGAACAACAGGCTCAGATATAATTATTTTTTCCAATTCTTCAGAAAATGGGCAGCTCTGGAAAGGACAAAAGCTGCGTAAATTTTGTAAGTGAGGGAGAGAAGTGAACAAGAGTGGAGACACTCTATCAGAGCATTTCCATGGGATTGAGGCCACAGGGAAAGATTTAATTCATGCTCATACCTTCAAGAAATCAAATGTGAGAGTTAAGTCTTACTACTTTGGGGGTCAACCAGTAATGGAAGCAAAATATTTGGTTTTTTTAGCGAAAGAAAAATGTTCATTTGTTTATTTGTTTGTTTGTTTATGGCTTAATTTTCCTTTACTCAAGCCAAAATGGGAAGGAAAAAAAAATTTGGTTTAAACAAAATGTTGAAAACAGAATGGTTTCTCTTTTTCTGAATTGTTTTGGGTTTTAATCCTATTTTAAAGATGGAACCAAGCCAAATTTGAAATATTAATGAAATAATACAGAAATGAAAGCTTTAACACATCGAAAAGATTTTTTTATTTCCATTCAATAAACAAATTCGCAACTTGTGAGTGAGCTGTTGCTTTGTAACTGTGTTTCTTGCCCAATAAATTCTTAGTCTCCAGAATTATGCTGGGCTTGATGGTGCACCTGCTGCTCTGTCGACTGCCTGGAGACCATCCACACCTCATGCATATGAGGGCTGAAATAAAATCAGCTGAGGATCAAAAGTTGCAAATACTCCAGTAGAGTTAATTAAAAGTCTCAAGAATGGTGAGACCAAAATGCCACCAGTGGTGGCAGTGAACACAGGTAATTAGTGTCCTGCTCAGTGTGTGCCTGGTCACAGAGACATTTTCCCAGACCTCTGTGTGAGCACTGTGGAAATTACCATCGGTTCCTTGTGATTTATTGATGGGATATTACCTCCTGGAGCCTCTCTGGAGCTCATTGTGATTCCACAGCTGTGCTCTCACTGCACATTCATTTGGAGGAAATGCCTGTATTTATGCAATGAGCCTGACCAAAAATTCCTGTTGGGTTTAAGGCAAAATTCAGAGGTGAAGTGTGATGTGATGTGACTTACAGAATGAAGCACAAATGGCAGGAATAGAGGAGATAAAGTAACTGATAAAAACATACCTTTAAAGCACCTTTTTTTTTTTTTTTTGCCTAAATGTTAGTGGTGCTCCTTCCTTCAGTGGAAATGAAGCAAGACTGTGACATTAATGTCTACCTTGTATTTGAATTGCTCGGCAGGTGAGTTATCCTGCCTCAGATATGCAGATATTTAGATATTTAGACTCATGTCATCTTTAGATAAGACCCTAAGGATATGGCTGTGCCTCTGGAAGATCATCTGTGTTCAAATGAGCTGCTCCTCTTGTGTCCTCGCACTGCTTGGAGGCTGCTGGTGTGGCTTTGCCTTTGGCACGTTAACTTTCCACACATGTTTAGACACAGGAATTCCTGCATATCATGGTCAAAGCAGCCTGAGCAGACAGTCACAGATGTAGCTGTGAGTTCCCAACAGCACCCAAGATATTGTGATTCCAAGTCACAGGGAAAATCTGTGTCCCATGAGTGAATTCTCCCATTGATTTTTATGGGGATTACAACATACAGAATCTTATAAATGTTCTCACTATAATTTTAAAATACTCTCTTCTGTTTCCTCTCCAGCCCTGGTGTCGATGTATTACCACTGTCTACAATTATTTTGTGGTGACCAACTTCTTCTGGATGTTTGTGGAAGGCTGCTACTTGCACACTGCTATAGTGATGACTTACTCCACGGATAAGCTGAGGAAATGGGTCTTTCTCTTCATTGGATGGTGTAAGTGACTTCCATGGTTAAAATGGTGTTATCTGATGGTACCTGACATTAAAGTGTTAAAGACAAGAGCAGCAAGAATAAACTTTAAAAATCCTGCTGGGGCAAAATCTGACATTCAGACCTAACTGTGTCAAAACAATGTGAGATCAGGTTTAGTTCTTCACTGTGGTGATGACATAAAGCTAATAGGTTATCACCGGATTTGGCTTCATCCTCAAGGACCTGGTGTTCAGGAAAGAAAGAGAACTCCCAGGCTCAGCCTTTTGGGAAGTCAGTAGTCCATACCACATCCCTTTCAGACCACATCCCTTTCACTTCAACAGCAAAGCAGTGACCACAACCCCTCACACACTGCTGTTCAACACAGCGTGAAGCAGAAGAGGCACTGTCCATGCCCAGTGGAACACTCAGTCTCAAGAGACACTTCTAAGTGGGGAGCTGACTAGAAGAGAAGCCTAATTATCTGCCAGTCCAGCTTCACAGCTGTCTTTTGGACTGCTGAGGAATTTGTTCCTGGAAAACAGCTTTTAACAAAGAGTCCCTATGTCATCTCTGTACTATCCCTGTGGCAACTCAGACTCAGCTTTGGTAAGGCTGCCTTTGGGATACTGTGGTCAGTTGTGGTCTCTTAGGTCGAAAAGTGATGTGGAAAAACCGGAGATTATCCAGTAAAAGACTATCAAGATGTTTAGGGGTCTAGAAGACATGACATGTGAAGTGAGGCTGAAGGAGCTGAGCCTGTTCAATCTGGCAAAGAGGCAGCTAAGGAAGGATCTGTGAGGTACCAAGAATGGTTTGAAAGATAATTACAAAAATGAGGGAGCCAAATTCTTCTTGGTATTGCAGATTTTATAAGAAGGGACAACGTCCACGAATAGCAGACTGAGAGGTTCCAGCTGGACGTTAAGAAAACAGAAAATGAACCAAAAAGTGGTGCAACTTGAACAGATAACTTAAAAGCTGTGAAATCTCTGACCCTGTGGGTATTGAAAATTCATCAAGGCCGAGACCAAGCTGATAGTTCTGCCTCGAGCAGATAATTGTAGTGGGTACATTCAGAGGTCCTTTCCAACCAACATCTCCATGTTTTGAACTTTGACAGGAGATGTTTGGCAAGACAAGCCCTGTGCAGGCAGCTCGTTCACTTGAAGGCAGAATCTGAGGTCAGACAGAGCTAGTGGATTTGGCAGTTCTTCTCTGTTGAAAGAAGAAAGGTGGAAAAAAGTCACCAATATTTTCTGTTCTGAAAGTAGGAAGACGTTTTGTTCGGAAAATGCCTCTCGCTCTCAGAACTGTGCAGAAGTAATTGAATTGCAGTTCTGAGGGCAGAAACAGCCTTTGAGACAAAATACGTCATTCAATCCAAAATAAAATGGGAGGAAAAGGAGTTGTAGGAGAAAAAAAAATGTTTATGTGGGGAATTGATTCAATATTTTTTTGCCCAGTATTTTTCAATTCTGTCACCCAACTGGAAAATCAGCTGCTTACACAGCCCTCACAGATCCACAGACTGGTTTGATCCATGGTGTTTTCTCTCCCTACCTCTCTCAGAGCCCTCCTAATGCAGGAGTGGTGTGGGCTGAATATACCCTTTCTCTCACCCTTCTGGGCCCTTTCTGGCTCTGCTCTGCCTTCCCATAAACTTTTTTTTACCTGTCTCATTCTCAAATCCCTGTTCTTCGTTTCACAAGGGAAAGTAAAATATTTTCCTCCAGAAGAAAGGATGTGGCTGCATTTTGTCTGCCCATGCCTAGCAAGAAAAGTGGGGGGAAAAGTGCACCAGACCCTGTGAGTCAGTGGTGAAAAAGGTGGAGGACAACACAGTCATTTGAAGGGCACGAGAGGTGAAAGAGGAAATGGAGAGGGAAAACTCTCCTCCTCCACTTTTGACATCAATCCAGTCCTTGTCTGGGTGAAAAAGTTCCTGTTTTCCCCAGGAGGTCTGTGTCAAAAGGCCAGTTCCATTTTTTCTCCCTCACTTCCAGTTTCCTCCTCCAGCAAATGCCCTCCAAGCCAGTTGGACTGTAAAGGCCCAACACAAAACAAACACAAGGGCAAAGCTCTGGACATGAGACTGGTATAAAATCAGAACTGGAAAGCAGAGGAAATGGCATTGCTGGGGCATTAAGTGTACAAATACACCTCATCTACTACACTGAGGAGCCTGACAGCAACACCTGCTGGGTACAACAGAAAGCAAACCCAAAAAACAGATCCATGGCTTTGACAAGAGCTCATACACACACACACACACACACACACACAGAGCACATTGCACATTGTAGGGAGTTGGATGATGCCTATAAACTTAAGAGCAGCTGGATCCTTTAGAAGGGGGAAAAAATTAATTCTGATATTGCAAGATATCAAGATAATCTTTCTCATAATCCTATTTCATAGGGAAGACTGAACTCAAAAAGTTACTGAAAGTTTCAAAAATGTGCTTCAACCAAAGATCCCCGTAAGTTTCCAAGTTTCTTGGAGCCTGGGAAGCAAAAACCTAAACACCCACCCCCAAGAGCTGTCCTTAAGATTTTGCTGGAAAATTAAAAGTGACCAAAATTGCCTTTAAGTCAGACAAAATTCTTCTGGTCACTTCTATAGAAATGTGGGTATATATCTGTGTTTGTTAACATTTTTATTAACTTTTCTTACTGGTACTAAATTTTTGTTGAGATTATATTTTTTTTTTTTTTTTAATTTATACATTAAGAGGTATTAGCAATTGTGATGTCTCAAGGATACCAAGATAGGACCATTTGTACTTAGAGTCTTCCAGTTCATTAACTAAGTCTCTCCTCACACAAATCTGAATTTACTTTGGGATCATAGACGCATCCATCCGTCCATACATCCATGATTAACTCCTGGTTTTTTTCCTCCTGCAGGTATTCCTTGTCCAATCATCATTGCCTGGGCCATTGGCAAGCTATATTATGAAAATGAACAGTGAGTGATGTTAATATTTGTGTTGTTATATTAGTATATATGTGTAAATATGCAAGTTTCCTGCCTGTCATACCTGATTTCTTACACATGGGGATGGAGAACTGTTGTGCTCTAGGAAAAGTGTCCTTAAAGAGCTGTCAGCTCTGATCAGCTCCTTTTTCCAAGGACAGTTTCCCAGGGGATCTCATCCACTAGCTCTTTAAACAGCTCTCTTTAAACAGTTCCTCTTCCAAAGTTCTGGGTTCTGACTTTGCTCTTTGCCACAGAGTTTGTCCATTTGTCCTGACCACTGGGGAAATGATGTGCCATTGCCCCCTGAGGTCAGACCCAGCAAACTGGGCACATGCAGAAAACATGGACTCTTCTGCAGATTCCAAGACTCTTGGGGACAGCCCAAAATTTGGGACAAAATGGAGAAACTCCTTCATCTGAGTATCCACTTCAGCTGTAACTTAAGTTGTTTGGAGGTCGAACCGGGGTTCCAGTTGTGTAGCTCATCATTTGAGTTGAAAAGCTCAAACTAGCACTCAGGAAGAATGTTAAGAAAATGCTTCAATCAACTTCCTAATTTTTTTCATTTTTGTACTTAATAGAGATCGTTTTCTGCTTAGTGAGGCAACTTTAATTGGTACTGTGGCAAATATCCTGCCTGGGGTTTCGAAAAGTATGGCAGCTCTGAAAAAAAGCACTGTTAAATCTCAATCAAAAAATCCCACAAAGGTGATTAAGGATTATTGTAGTAATTTCACTGATGGGCAGTTGTTAAGGGGAAGAACATCAATAAGATCTAATTAACAATAGTGATAAAACCAGTGGTGGGTTTGGTTATATTAAGAACTATCAGAGAACCGTGAAGAATATTAATTAGTTCTGTTCAGTAGAAGTGTGTTTACATATCTCAGTCTTATCAGAACTGTCTTCCTAAATTGTCCCCTTCAATATTTAGGGAGTGTGTGTTTATTCTTCCAGAGGTAAAAAAAACCAAAAAAAAAAAACCACCAAAAAAAAGAAACAGGTTAAATGGCTTTTATTTCACACAGATGGAATGAAACTTCTGATGCACCAAGTAATTGTCAGTGATTTAAGTTTTTCTTTTTGGTTTTAAATAAATGTGCAGTGATGATTTTATTGCAGAAGTAGTGGCTTGTGTTGGATTTAAGGCAAGACTTCAGATGGCAGACAGTTTGCAATATCTCAGCCAAGGTCCCAGTTTGAACAGTTAGACTGTAAATATGAAATATTGCTAATCAAATGCAGACATATATAACCTCACTGGCAAATAACTGTCCTCTCACTGTTACTCACCAGATCTAATGGGTGTATTAGGAATATTTAGATTACAGTGTAACACATCTGCTTTACAGCCTAAAGACATGAACACCAACCTAAAAAGCTACCTGCCTTTTTTTTTTTCCTCCCCTACCTACAAAAGGAATCAATAAAAGGAATCAGCTCCCCTGTAGAGGCCTGTGTTGTAGAACTCTTATCTTTGGCGATAACCTTGTTCCCTTAAACTGTGTGAAAGTGTGTAAATACACGAGGCTTCACTCAGTGCAACCTTGGTCTAATACTGGGCTCCAGAAAATAAATGTCAGCATTTTGGTCTTCAGGATGGTCTTCCAGCTAAATTTAAATTCCAAAGAACAGGGAGCAGTCTTTGCCCTGGAACCTCATCTGTGCTCTACCAGCTCTGTTCCAAATTCTTTGCTGACTTTTTCTAGCCCACTAAGTTCTGCCATATGCTTCAGTCTCCTTCTTATTAGTCCCCCTGCTAGAACCCTCTGCTGGAGCAGCCAGTTTCCCAGAAACTCCTCTTCTAATGGCTCTTGGTACCATGAGTTTCAGGCAATATAAAATAGTTCTCCCAAAATACCCTTCAAAATCTTCTCTCAAATGTAGGTCTTGCAAGTTATGGAGAATTATGTTTCCTGCCTTGGCATATCTTGTAATTCATTTTTCTTCAAATCTTTCCATCTACACAAGAATAAAAAGGCAGTTTCATTCATTTAAGGCTGCTCTGGGGATTCTTCTTGGATGATAACTTACTTGGAGGAAGTGCCTTATTCCAAGTCTTGCTCTCATTACCAAATCTTGGAAAATTAGTTGCAAAATTATACATTTACACTAATTTGCAGCCTGTGCACCAGGGAATAACAGACATGTTTTATATATCTAAAATATTCACAGCTCACTCATTCATTTGGAACTTAAAAGATGCAGGAATTGAGTCAAGAAAAGGCAAATAATTCACGGTTCTGAGTCACGTTTTTAGATACCAGCTACATATCTCAGCACTGCTGTCCAGTCAGAACATCTTGAAATGGGCACTCAGCTCCTTCTATTTTAGCAAACAACAGGTTTTGTAGAAAGGCTTTAAGGGCATGATGTGATCTGTAAGAATTCTTTCCTCATCTCAGTTTATTTGCCCTGAACTCTTGACGTTGTGTCTTGCAGACAGTCACCTCTCTGAGGCAACGCATTTTCTGTCTGACTGCTTGTAAAAGTGAAAATCTGCCTCCCTGGTCTCCTTGGTTCAGGAATTACCCTTGTTTTCATGTCTCCAGTGGCACTAACTTACTGTTTGTCACAAGGCAAACACGAGAAAGGCATAATTTTTGCTGCGTAGACTTGTTATGTGGTATCCATGGTAGGGAAGAAAACTCTCAGACCCTTGAACTCCAAAATCTATTTGCTAAGGGATCTGGAGCTCCAATAATCTAGACCTTAAGGAATTACGAGAGTGAAGTTGTCTCTGCTTGGTGGAATTCTGGATCCAGACCACGTGGATGTGTCTGTAGTACTAAATTAGCTGGGCCTGGGTTAATTCCTGGGGATGGAATTCAAACAGCATGGAGTAATTCACATCCATATTATTAAACCTTCTTGGCCTCAAAAATCAGGGTAGCTGCAGTTTGTGGACTATTGGGAGTGTTCTCTGGCTCGTGCTAGCTCCAGATTCATTACCCAAGAATAGTTTAGGGGTTGGATATTATTTGGCCTGCACCAAAGCTGCAGCAAGGAAAATGTAATGGTGTAAATGATTGAGTTCAGAGCTGAGCCCAGTTTCTAATTCATTTACCAGCATAAATACAACGGATTTGTTACTCTCAGCTAAGACACTGAAGTGAGTGACACTGTGGGTCGCTGTGAAATCACAGGGTTAGTCTGTTGTGTAGCACAGCAGGGAGAAAATCATGTGGAATTAGTGGAAGTGGAAGTCAAGCCAGTGCTGAGTCACATGTGACACATCCAGGCTCTCTGCTGGTTTGAGGCCATTCAGTTCACCTATTTTCCTCTTGATGATCCAAATACTTGGATCAGGTATTTGGTAGCTTCAAATGATGGCTCTGTACTGTCCGCTGGGTTTGGTGGTCATGGAATCATAGAATCACTAAAGTTGGAAAAGACCTCTAAGAAAAAGAAAATGTTGGAAAAGACCCTTCACCCAGAACTGCCAGGTCCACCACTAAACCATATTTCTGAACACTTCTAGGAACGGTGACACCGCCAGTGGAGTCCCCAGTGGTCCCAAGATTCATTCAAGGCCAATGGAATTACCCCTCATTTATCCAGTAGCTTATTTAGACAGCATTTCCATGCAATTTGAGACATATTTGCTATAAGCAGCAGCCACTTTGTGGAACGTGTTTCTGGGCACTGCAGCAGATAACAGCTGGAGGTTTTCTTCTTACACAGAATATTTCCTTAGTCCCTTTCTCAGACATCTCCTGCACCCTCCTTGTAGCAGGTTCTCACATTTCTTGGAAATATTTACTCAGGCAATTGCCAAAACCGTATGGGAACGTGAATGTTTTAATGGGAGGGGGAAACAGGGCTCAGATCTGTGTCCAACAGCAGGTGCTTTGTAGCAGAAAACTCATTTCCTTTCTGATTATTTATATATGATTAATCAATGCAGTGAATAAAGGAACACCTCTCTACAGTGTCCTTCCTATTACAGTCTAAAAGAAGTGAGTTTAACTTTATATATGATTTTCTTATTTGTTATGTTTCTTACAGATGTTGGTTTGGAAAAGAGCCAGGGAAATATATTGACTACATATATCAAGGGCCAGTGATTCTTGTCCTTCTGGTAAGTGTTTGTGTGGGTTCAAGGACACTGCCATCTCCCCTTGAGAGATAATTTGATAGGCATCTGCGAGGTTCCACATACTTTTATGTAAAATAAGACACAAACAAGGTCAAACATCTTCAGATGCTCTCTGAAGTTGCCACAGTAGCTAAAACTGCAAGTCAGAATTGAAGTGATCTGGCTTTCCTTGATCTCAGGCCATTCTTTGCTCCTCCCTAAGAAAAGCTGTTTGCCTTTGTACAATGTTTTGAGATGTAGGAAGGGAAAATGCTCAAAAACAGGAGGTACATCACAATGTCTGCTCATCCACTTGAGGTTCTTGACAACTAGAGCAATTCTGCCACGTACATTGTTTAGAAAAATATAATAATCGTGTCTGGGAATTGCGTCTCCTCATACAGTCATCTCCATGTTCTACATCCCCATCACTGCTGTGTGTTTGTTTTTAGCTTTCCTGTTGTTGAGTTTCCTTTTCAGTTCCACCCACACTTACCAGGCTGTTTATCTGTTTACCCAACACTCTCTCCTGTGCCAAGCAAGAGTAGGCAGAGGAAGAAGGAAACTCATTCATAAACCACATTGAGCCTTCAGCTGAAGGGCCGTGGTGCTGAGTGTGGATGGAAAATATCAGTGCCATTGGAAAGGACAAGGCTGAAAAAGCCAATTCTGCTCTTGCAGGCAGATGTCACAACAGAGAATTCACAGGGCTTGGTGGCTTCCCCTCTCTTAGGGAACCAAGACTCACCACAGCTGTCCCTTTTGCCACTCTAATCCCCATGGAGAAGGTGCAAATGCTCCAGAACAGGCACCACTTCCAGCTTCCTGCTCCCACCTTGTCAGTGCTGTGTTCATGTGATTTCAGCATGAGAAAAGCTTCCCTGTTGCCTAGGAAGCCAACTACCACTCTGAATGTGTCCTGACATCAGGAGAGGTAACTTCTGTATTGTTCAGATGCTGCAAATGGATCACATAGTGCACACCTGAAAAGAGAGAGAAAAAAAAAACCACACACATAGGAGGAGTCTGTTTTTATGTAAAAAATTTTTTCATTATGTTCTAAGGAGGGAAATAACAATTGGTGTGATATACACAAATATGTCACTAAGGGAGTCACCCCAAAAACACAAACAGCTTCATGGTGAATTGATTCACTGACACCAAGACTAACTCACAAATAAATCCTATTTGGACAACACGAGGTGGGAGGTTTGTGATACTCAGAGCATTTGGGTTTCACATCATTGCCTAGAAGTCTGTGAATCTCTGAACCCACCATAATCCCTTTAGTCCACAAGATCTGTAAAATCCTTGGGCAGCATCTCTAGCAGATACCATAGGTAGCTTCATCATGAAAACACCTTTCTTCTCCCCAGAATAGCACTTTAAAGAGCCCAGGGAGACCCAGGAAATGGAGGTACAGTTGGGGGCTGTCTCTATGTACAGATCATTATTATCTGCCTTTAATTTAGAATAACCTTGAGACCCCTCTAAACTGAGCCTGTAACTGAGGAGCCCTGACCTGACACTGTGTAATGAACCTTCCTACCTTGGCCTGCCTGCACTTGAGCTCTAATTAAGCCACTAATGAGATAACATCAGTAATTGCACTGGGGGGGAGGGGGGAGCAGCTGATACAATTCAGAGAAGTAACAAAAGGGCAAGCCCTTCCTCCCTTCACCTTATGGTTGCTCCCATCAAAAAGCACTGCTGCAAGAGGAAAGGAGCTCTCTGGAAACAAAATCTAAAAGGCAAATTTGAAAATTCCTCCTATGTGCCCTCTCCCCTTCTTTTTTGAGCTGTCAGATGAGTTTTGTGTTTAATTAAAACACACAACCCCACAGAGCCTTAGAGCAACTTGACAGGCTCATTTTTTGATCCTTATGTGAATAAATTCAAATTCTATATAACTATTCAAGCATCATTTATTTTATTGGAGTTATTGACCTTTTCAAGGGTGCTGTGAAAAGTGATGGATTAAGAGCACTGAAATTTGACTTCTGCCATGTACTCAGGGCAACAAAGTCAAGCATCACCACCCTCATATGTGATTATGTCTCTGCCTGATCATAGATGGGGACAAAGTGCTGCTTTCTTCTTCCCTCCAGTGAACAATGGTCACCAAAAATGAAAAACACAAAGATTTCAAAAATAGTGCACATCTGTGACCTCTTTCAGTCACAGCTCATGAGCTTAACTTGAATTAATGAAGAATTGAAATAGAGTTGAAGCTGAAATTCATGTTTTGTGAAGGAACATATACAACAGGACATAGTCCTGATGGGACAAGGGATAACGACTTTAAGCTGATGGAAGGTAGATTTATAGTAGATACTTAGGAAGAAATTCTTCCCTGTGAGGATGGAGAGGCCCTGACACAGGTTGCCCAGAGAAGCTGTGGCTGCCCCATCCCTGGAAGTGTCCAGGGCCAGGTTGGACAGGGCTTGGAGCAACCTGGTCTAGTGGAAGGTGTCCCTGCCCATGGCAGGGGGTTGGAACAAGATGATTTCAAAGATCCCTTCCAACCCAAACCATTCTATGGCAATTCTGTGAGAGAACTATCCCATGGTGCTGCTGGAAAGATAAAAAGACATGAATGTTACTAGGAGAAATTAATGTTATTTCCAAAAGGCTGCTCACACTAAAAACTAAAAGTCTGAAAACTCCATGAAATTACAGTTCCTGTCCACATGTGAGCATTCAGGCTGGGACAGTTAAAATTGGCTTCACCCACTGGATTGAAGAGCCAAGAGCCCAATGTCCAGCTCAGATGAGTTTTGGTTACCTCTTGGACACATCATGTGTGTTCCAGCAGCATCGTTATACCTGCCAGTAAAAATATGATTAGAGTGCTCTTGTTAAATATTCTTAGTCCCAGAGGGATAAAACCTGCTTCTAAAGATGCAGAGTCTCTTCAAAAGATTTTTTTTTTTTAAGGATATTTTTCTGCCAAAAATTATTTCCACTGGTTTTAGATTTCTCATTTTCTTGCCTCTATGCGTTGAGTGGCTGCACCACAGGACGAGGTGACATGAGGAACAGGTCATGCAGGAATTCTGAGCCTCATGGGGAAGAAAGACTGGCCTAAGCAAAGCCCTTTGAGCGTGGTAGCAATCCTCAAGTCCATCTTTAAACCACATTATTGTGTTATATCTCGGTTACAAAAACTTTGAGCAATGCAGTCAAGAGATTTGTTTGATTGATTTCCTGCTTATCTATAGAAGGAACCTGAAGATTGTCTCGAGCAGAAAACAGGGAAACAATTTCAGACACAATCTCAGACTATTTCAGAAGCAAAGGAAAATAAGTGCTGATCCCACATATTGGGTGAGAAACCTGTATTTTTATCGACAAAAAATGTGAGGGAGAAAATGTAGGTGATCATCCTTCTCTGTTTCATTGCTGAATGGATTTTGGCTTGAACATATCCCCTGAGAGATCTAATCATTCAGTTCATTGGTTGCTTTGAAATTCAATTTCTGATAGCATTTCCTATACCTAAATACCTCTGTTAGGTATTTGCTCTTCAAATTAGTGATTTTTTTTTTTTTTTTAATTCTGATCTCTTTCCTCAGAGTCACATAACCGAGTTTTAATCACACACTCCTCTCTGAAGGTAAAGAATGGGCAAAAATTTGGAAATATATGCCAGAGAAGTGAGTTTCATCCTGATTTTATTAAGGAAAATACATTTCTTATGTTCAATTTTAAATGTAAATGCTGCCAAAGAAACTGGTGAACATAAAAATACAATAGGATCAGAGGAGACCGGAGGACAAAACTCAGAAAAGAGGCACCAGGGGCAGTTAACTGAGTTCCTTTCATTCACAGTGACTTCTGTTGTGAAGTGACCCCAGCTAGGAACTGCTCTGCAGTATTTCTCAGAGCGAAAATTGTATCAATATTCTGTTGTTCAAACAAGCAGATCAAATATTTCTTTTTTTTTTCCAAACCTTATATTCGGCTTTAATAGATTTTTTTTTTTTCTCTTGTGCTTGGGAACTGAACAGTTTTCTGACATCTGCTTTTCTTGTGCCTGGTTGAAAATAATTCCCCACAATCAATTAGCTGCTGGAATAAGAGGGTGGATGAGCTGATGGGAAGATCTGGAGTCCACTTCTGCCTGTGCCTGCATCAGCTGTTTCCTCTTGAACAAGTTAGATTGCTGCTCAAAGCTCGGTTTCCCCCAGCTCTAAAGCAAATTTAATGATACTTATCTTCCTTTGCTTTGAGATTCCTGGGTGACAAGTGCTTTAGAGGAGTTAAGAGTCCTTAGGAAGATGGGCTTGTCCTTGTTGCAGTGTGGGATTTTGTTCAGGAGAGGGCTGACACATGCACCCAAGTGTTCTTTATGATGTTCTAATCATTCACCAAGTAGCATTTTTGTGGTGGCGAGATCAAAGCTTGCCCCAGTGCTCAAGGTGTGACCACACCAATGGATTTTTACAGCAGCATCCCGTTCTCTGGTTTATTTTCTTTTTCTTTCTCAGTAATTCCAATTTTTTTTTGTTTGTTTCCTTTCTTTTACTGGGAGCTTGAGATAAAGTTTTTCAGGGAGCCAGCTAGTGTAATCCCAACATTTGTTTTGTGAATGAAAATGCCCAGAGCTCATGACTCTCCATGGTAAAGTTAAGATTGTTTTCTTCCCCCACAGCATTACCCTTGTATCAAGTGATTTATGTGCCATGTTATTATTGCCTGATCACTTAGTGCTGTGAGTCCCTGTACAGCTCTTTGCAATCAGGCTTTATTTGAGCTGTTCTGAGTAGTTTGATGTCACTAAAGATCTATCAGCCTATTCTTCATTCCCTTTTATAGATGCGTGTAAAAAACAGCACAGATGTACTGGTAGACTCTGTCCACTGAAAAAATAGAATATATTATATATATATGTATATATGTGTGTGTATATATATATATTTATGTATTCCTATCCTTTTTCTCATGTATTTTTATCCACAGTGCTCTTCCCTCCAAACCTCTAACAAGTTCAAAGGGAACCTTTAGGGAAACAAATTTGAATTCCTTTCAGAAACCTGAATGCACTGACCACAGGGTCTCCCTTGTCCCCATGCTGACTCTTTCAGAGGACTTCACAAAGCATATCATTCTTCCCTTTTACACCTTATTTCTACAAATGCTCTTCTTTACAAAGAGTTTGTCCAGCTCAGCTTCAGGTTATGGGATGTAGCAATAACTATATATAGCAACCACTGGCTGATGCTCTGGAAGACCATGAAACTTTCTTCAGTAAATATCGAGTGTTTAGGTGGCTTATTTTAGTCTCTGAATATTTTCTTATTTTCTGCTGACTCTCTCCACCCTTATGCTTCCACTTCTGCATTGTTCTGTTGAGAGACTGAGGTTTTATTATTATTATTATTATTGATATATCTTTTTCTTTTTCCCTTATCCTTCCTATCTGACTGTCTCATGTTTTTCTCAACCACTGGATTGCTGATTAAATTATTAAATGATTTTCCTATTGATTTTTTAAATTTTTCTCTCTCTAAACATGAGCAGTTCTTCCACTGCTGCAAGGTTGCAGTTCATAACCTGCAAACTGTTGATGTCCCTGAGATTTTCTTGCAAGAAAACCATTTATCATAATTTTCACTGGTTGGCAAGCAGGCTGCCCCAGCTACAGGGAGGACAGAGATAATATGATAATTTAGTTATAGTCGACCAGAATTTATCTCCAATTTTGCCATCATTGTTATTACTTTGTTCCTGCCATTTACATTTTGTAGCTGTGCAGCCAATAGTGTCAAACAGGGTGTCCAATACCATGTACACTCTACAATGTCTCTCATTTTCTAAATTTTCTGTTTGTGAGATGTTCCATAGCCAATAAGAATCTCACATGACCAGCAGCTGCTAACAAAATTTCTCCAAAATTCATCCTAAGCCTTAGAACACTTTCCAGATAAAAAATCACGTTTCCTCAGCAAGTTACTGGATGGTTCCTCTTTGGGGAAAGACTCTCTCTGGTCTTATCTTGTTGTTCTTGCTGTCACCATGTGACAGTTTGAGCCTGCCCAGCCTGGGGAACTACCAGGTGGATTGTTCACGTCAGTGTGACCATGTTTTGGGGCTGTCATGTCCTCTTGGCCATTTTCAATGGGCTGGTGGGATGAGTTGGCTGTCCAGGAGCTGACACTCCCTCCAGGTGAGAACACTCTGTTACTTTTGAAAGGGTCTGTGTGTTCTGGCATTGCAACATTTGACGTTTTTAACAAAGCTTTTTGAATATGACGTGTTTCAGGAGAGACAGGAGGACCATCCCAATAGTAAGAGGATCACAGAGGAGGTTGTAAGATTGACAAAGGCTGTGGACATGCTCATGCAGGATGCAGGGCTCCAGTGGGGAAATGATGTGATCCCAACCAGGACTAGAGTTTGGACTTAGGTTTACGTGGCAGTGTGGGCAAAGCGTCTGTGTGCTGATGTGTAAGGAAGATATCTGACCATTTACCATTCCCTGCTTTCCCCACCAAAACACCACTCCCATACAATCTCCAGGGCATGGATATTCCTGCCCTGCTTCCCTGCAGTGGATCTTTCCCTGCTGCCCCAGGGTGTCTCTTCCAGAGTCTCCCTGATCATGACCATCACCTCGTTATGCCTCATTCTTCTTAATCACTTCTCGTTTTTCCTGATTGTGCATAAAAGTATTTTCCAGCCCTGTGCCCAAAGGAGTCATTGTGATGCCTGTGACCTTTGAAAAGGAAACTTTTGTGATAAAAAGGCACTGTCTGAGGATGGTGTCAGGACAGCATGGGAGAACAATTAAAACAGAGCATTAATAAACTGCCAGGCTGTTCGTCTGAGGGCAGGATGACAGCATCTAATGCTCCCCCTGAAATGACTGCTCTGATCTCAGTTTGGGTTACTTAATCCTGAGGTGGATTTTACGACATTGCATAAAAATACAAAGTCTAAATGGAATAATTTTTACAATTCCTGGGAGTGAAGAGGAACAAACATTCTAAGAAGCACAGAAGTAAAAGCTTTCTGTGAAGCATAAAATACAAAGCCCAGCAGAAAATGAGCAAAATAAATGCCAGTTGTCCATTAAATTCTCGAAAGAGAAGAGCTTAATGACTTCCCTTTTAAACTCCTGGGCTTGGGGAAAACTGCAAAGGAACCTTCGGAGTCAGCGTTCCCTCTTTTGTGCATTTTGGCAATTTCATCTTGCTAAGGAAGATAAATTTTCTCTCAGAGTTTGGGTTTTATGAAACAAAAATTTTATGACCAAAAATCACTCAGTGAAAAGTTTCTTTTGGTTCAGAAGAGTTTCTGGGTTTGTGTGTTCAGGTTATAGTTGGTCAGTGCCAAAGCAGATGGTCCAAATGGTTTTTGGATTACTGGTTTATAACTCCATTTTGGGGGTCTGAATTTTCATCTTAATTTAGAAATGGAAAGACTAAACTTCCAAAGCTCTGGCAAGATATGAAAACTCTTTCTTTCCCATCTGTAGCTGGAGAGAATCTTATTCCAGCAATAAAGATATTCTTAGCATAGCATAAATAAAAGTAGGAGAAGAAGAAATAAGCCATTTTACTCTGTCTTCAACACTTCAGCTTTGGATTCATTTTATCCATCAATAAATATTAAGGTAAAAATCCTTAATTCTGTTTTCCATTATGAAGCAGAAAATGTCTATAAACAGAAATGAATGAAAATATAAAGTCAGCTTAAGGATAAATAGAAAGGATAAACTGCCTGTCATCATTACTCCTCTTAAATGATCTTTCCTGTCTCCATTTATGGAACTGATGTGTAGGTTTTGCAAGAGCTGTCCAGCTCTGAGAGAAATTAGTCTGTTGACATAGAGCTCCAATAATAGCAAGTCCTTGACAAATAATTGTGTACTTTGCTCAATACAGCACTGAGGGTCTTTTCTAGGAAAATTCACTTTGCAGTAGTAAGATCTTTTTTTCCTTTGAAACACTGCTGTACATATGAGGGATAAACACCAGAGGCTTTATCTTCTTTGCCTGTAAATCAGACTCAATCTGGGAGTCACTAGAACTGTGTGGATTCTCTCCAGCTGAGAAAATAGCTCCATTTTCATTTCCAATCCTTCAGCTTTTGCAGGCTGTGTGCAGCAGCCTGTTCCCTGCTTGATTCCCAGATTGTGTCTTCTGTCCTGAATAAACTCAAGCCATCATCCCAATGAGCTGTGGTCTCAGGCCCTGTGGGGACAAATGGACAATTAAAATCCCATCTGATTATGCAGTGAAAATTGATCTTCAGATTAGACCTCTCTGAGCGCTGCTAAAAGGTCATGTTGAGCTAAGTGTTTTTCTGAAATGGAGTGGTTTTTGGAAAAGAAATCACTAAAAGTGAACACACTGAAATGTGCTTCTAGTAGGCAAAACCAAAAATAAGTATTTTGATGTGACCACATTTTCATCGTTTGCCTTGGAATTTTTTGCTTGCTAAGCTCTGCATTTTAGGGCTTATCCTGTTCAAGTCTTAAAGATCTCTCAGAGAAACCTTAGTAGAGACAGAATGTTGGTGCCTCAAAACATTTTTTAAGCTTTCACAGATGACAATGTCACAGAACCTCGGTAGACACAGCCACGTTCACTCAGCTGAAGCTCAGGGGGGATGTCACGGACAACCTGGAGATCACTGGGTGATTTGTGTGGGCAGCTGGTTCAAGTCCAAGCCACTCATTTAAAATATGTCAAATGAACCACTGTTGAAAAGTTTCCCTTTCTCTTCGCTGAGTATAAATAGACCCTGGGATAACCAGCTGCTTAGAAATAATTTAAAATTAAATTATGTCAATCTAACTCATCTCCTTATGCTCGTCTTATCCTCATCATGTGACGGAATTGCTTTATAGGGAGGGCCAAGTCATTTGGGTGTTCTCTTAGGTACCTAATCTAGAATGGGGAAGAATTAGCTACTCCTTTTCCTGAAGAAGCCCGTGGGATGAAGCCAACACCAGGAGCTGTGTGTGTAACAAGGCTGGACCTGTGTCCTGTCCTGATGCAGTGACAGCTGTGGAGAGAAGACTTATGAGAAAGTGGAAAACCAAGCCTTGAAATAGCTGCATACATTATTCATGGATTCCAGACAGAGTTGTGAATTGTTTTTCTAACTTTATGCATTAAAAAAAGACCACAGGATTCTCCTGACTCACGATCCTCTGCATCCCAGCCATCATCTCTTGGGCATATATATGAAACTCATTTTTCCAGTACCTTCCATCCAGGATACTCTACTTCCACTTGTCCCATTTACCAGCCTTTTAAAAAAACCCAGTTCTCTGGTTTACAGGGAAAGGCAGCCTTGTAGAAGAAGACTACAAATATTAATGGAAGAAGCAGAGTGACAGTCCCTCTGAAATGCAGACTGGACATCACTGAGTACTCCCCAAGTGGATTTTAGTGTTTGCCTTCAGGCCCACAGGCTTGAACACTGCCCAGGTGACTAAGGATGTGTGGTATATTCCATGTAAAAATTAAGAAGAGGACTCAGTTTCAGTGTTGCTGTTCCCTTCTCCTAGAAAATATAATTGTAAATAATGTCCCTATCAGGGTTTCTTCTGACACCTGGGCAGCTTGTTAAAAGTAAGAACTGATGTATTTGCCTTCCTGTTGCTTTTGTAGAGAGTTGAGGTCTCTTACCAGCACTTTGTCACAGGTGCCAGTGCCACCCATAATCTTCAGCTGTGCAGGAGAGCCTCGAGTGCTGCTCAGGTCTTGGCTTGGGCAGCTGAATTGGGAGAACGAAAAATTGATTTACATAGAACAAGAGTATTTCTAGTGAAGTAACACCCAAAGTTTTCAGCTGGCAATTATCCTCCTGGTCTGATGAATCACACTTCTGCAGTTTAATTTCAGAAAAGGTCAAAATCCCTAATTTTCTGATGCAGTCTGTGGCAATTTGAATTTCCAGTTCAAATGGAATGATGCTGTCACATCAAAGCAGGACTCAGGAAACTTGAAATGCCTTCTCCACTCCAGTTCATCATGTTAATCCCATGTGATTAATCTTACTTGCTCTTGCTTAGGACTCTATAATTCAATCTGGCACTTTTCCATTACGATTCCAAAAGTGTCAAGTTTCAGATTGGTGCCTTTTTTGCATCTTCGGTAGAAGTTACCCAGACATGGCTCTGAGCTGGTGAAGAACCTCAAGAGTTGACAGCAGAATTCCAGAGACAAAAGATCTCTGTGGATGAGAGACACTCTCATCCACCTCCCCTTGAGCCTGGACATTTCAGGGACTGCCTGAATATTTCTCTTTCTGTAACTGAGAAACAGAGCAGTCACCAGTGTGAGGAGTTTAAAATTCAAGTCAAAACAGGGATATGAAGCTGTTTTTGTGAGCCAGTCGACTTCAAGCTCTTAATATGACAAAAAAACAATTCTAACAAGAGCAAATATACCAACTGCACTGTTTTATTTATTCCTTGTACTCCCCAGGGCCCTGCTCTGCTAAGAAAATAATTTCCAAAAATGTCACATTCACGCCTAGAGCAGCGTTTCTGTGTCTCACGTAGTAAGTGCTGGATGCACACAATTCCCAGTGCTGCCAGCCTCCCAGTGTCTGTTTGGATGCTTATTGCACCATTTGTCATAAACAGTGTTACAGGAACCACAGGGAATGAATGGTCTGATGGGTGCCAAGGTACCGTGATCATTGAAATGCACCGCTTAGCACGGGGGGGGGGGGGGGGGGGAAAAGGAGCATATTCTGAGAAAACCTTTAAATTGGCAGCTCTGATGCAGTGTTTGTAAACAGCTGGAAGTGAATCACAGATCTGTTCCATTCATAGGCTGCAAAACGCCAGGAGCCCTGGGACCCTGGGAATGGGTGTGAGGTGAATACCTTCTCACGGGCTTAGGTTGGGACCTCAGCAGTCCTGAGGGGACAGCTCTGTGGTTCTGACAGCCTGCATCACTGATAGCTTGGAGACAGATCAGTGTGTTATAAGCTACTCTGTGAGTTGAAAGCCACTGAAAACTTGCTCCTAAGTGCCAAAACCTTCCACTGACCACAGTCCACAAATCAGAACCTTCTCTTCAATTTGTTTTTTTGTTCCCTTTCCTATTTACACTGACAGGAAACTCACGTAAGAAACTCCCTAACAGATGCTACAACAACGGTAATTAGAGCAAATCTCAATTCTCAGTGGTGAGGCCATAACACAAATAATAATTACCCAGCTCAGCAGATTAGAAAGGGAAGTGGTAAATCCATCATTTTACCTTTAAAGACAGTGTAAAAAAGGAGGCACTCTACAGGTATGATTCATCTGCTGTTTTAAAGGTCTCTTGTGGAGTGCAATGTATACAAAGGGAGTCTGGTGGTGACTGTTTTACATTTAGCTCTCTGCAGTGCAGCCTTGTACTTGGGGAGCCTGACCCCACCATTTCAGCCTCCTGTTGAATGGGAGAATGGGTTCAAACACCTCCCAGATCATCACAGCACAGTGCTGCCCAACACTCTGTGCAGGGAGCCTTGGATGAGCCCAGCAAAGAGCCAAAAATCTCACCCTTAGTTCCTCGTTGCGCCCAGGAAAGGAGAAAAGGAAATAAAAATAAGTTCCTTGCTCAAACTTTTAATTTTGTACTCCACTTTCATTGCTGTTTTGGAAACATTAACAGCTGTTGGATGTTTTCTGTATAATCTGGTATTTCTAGTAAAATTCTGGGTCTGTTGCAATCAATGGTAAAACCAAGAGGCCGTTTTCAGTCAGACTGGAAGTGTAAAATGGGCCTTTTATGGTGTATCACATCCCTTAAGCCATTTGACTCACTGGTCTTGTTTTTTTCTCTCTCTTCCTTTTATTTCCAGATAAATTTTGTATTTCTATTTAACATAGTTAGGATTTTAATGACAAAGCTGAGAGCTTCAACCACTTCAGAGACAATACAATACAGGTAAGTGAGCTGGTGCTTCTTGCTGTTCTGGTGTTAACAAAGCACTGCCTTGCTTGTCCTGTCCTTGTCCCATCTTTGTCTTTCCAGGTGCCACTGCTGATGGAGCTCCTACATTGGGCACACAGTGCTTATTTTTGCAGGCTCTCCATAAAATTTTGCCTGCATTTGTTCTGTCCACTCCATTTCAATGTCCAGTCATCACAAACAGCCTTGGTTTACAGGCACAGAGATGTGCACAGCCACAGCCACCACTCTCTTAGCCCTCCAGACTTGCACATGGCCCAACACACACGTGAAATTCCCCCCTTTCAATGAAATCTGAAAGATTTGATCTCATGTGAGGGCAGGAACTTTATCAATTTCTGTATGTGCACAAGCATGTGCCATCTAGAGTAATGCATCCAGCTCTGGGGTCCCAGCACAGGAAGGACAGGGACCTGTTGGAGCGAGGCCAGAGGAGGCACCAAGATGATTATAGCAATGGAATACCTCTCCTATCAGGAAGGCTAAGAAAATTGGGATTGTTCAGCCTGGAGAAGGCTTTAGGGTGACCTAATTGTGACCTTCCAGCACCTGAAGGGAGCCCGGAAGAAAGACAGGAAGAGAATATATATTTATTTTCAGACTAAACAGTCTAAAAGCAAATTCTCAGAGGCCAAGAGATGCTGAGCACCCTCTTCTTACCATTTGCATGTAGTGACAGGACAAGGGGGAGTGGCTTCAAACTGAAAGAAAGTAGGTTTGGATTGGATATTAGGAAGAAATTCTTTCCTATGAGGGTGTAAGGCCCTGGCACAGGTTGCCCAGAGAAGCTGTGGCTGCCCCATCCCTGGAAGTGTTCCAGGCCAGGTTGGACAGGGCTTGGAGCAAACCAGGATAGCAGAAGGTGTCCCTGCCCATGGCAGGGGGTTGGAACAAGATGGTTACGTTCCCTTCCAACCCAAACCATTCTGGGATTCTGTGATTTTATGATTAATGTGTGCATACAGGCATCTAATGCTCTTCTTAAGGTGTAGGGGATGGGAATCACAGACCTGATCCTCAACTAATCATTACCTTAATTTGGGGGGGCATTCTCAGCTAAATCAGTTCCCATAACTGGCTGACTGTGCAACCTCACAAGCACTAGTGAGGCAGAAGGAAGGTGGCCTGGCCCCTTCAGGCACCAGTGTGGGCTGAGATCAGCCTAAACAGTCTAAAAGAAAATTCTCAGAGACAAGAGATGCTGAGCACCCTTTTCTTACCATTTCCACTATCTTTGGAGCATTATGGACAGGCAGGTCCTTACACTAGGAAATAGCACAGGTTTTGTGGAATAAGATTGGTCTCAATCCTCTAAATCATTTCTGGATAAAATCTCAGTGTACTGAGCTGAGTGGAATCTTGATGTCCTCCCATCAGTCTGCTCTTGACCTGGGAGGCAGTTTTGCTGCAGTAATGAGTTTTTGTTGTTTTGCCTGATTCCTTCCTTTTACTCCAGTCTGGGTTTTTGGGACAAAGGGGAAGTTAGTGCAGTTGATCTGATGTTCTTGTTCAGACCCTTCTCTGAGAATTTCCTGAGAAACAAAGGGGAAAATACCCCATTTTCTTGCTCAGACCTCATGCCATAAAATTAAAACTAGCCTGAAAAAGCCCTGATTCAAATATCAGTATATTTCTATCCCCTCTGCAGTTTTCAGGGAGCATTAGGAATACTAGAATCTGAGGCAATCTGAAGTAACTGCCTTTGTTCTCAATCAGATGACAGGGATCTTGTCCTCAGGACAGGCTCTGTGAGGGAATTGTCTTTCTCACAGCCTAAATAGAAACCCTTAGAATTCCAGCAAAGCCTGGGGCAAGCCTTGATGCTCTAAAGCCAAGCAGTCCAAACATTTGTTAAGCAGATATTAAACGATGTGGCAGCTGCTTTTAGACTGTCACTCTGCAGTGTTACTGTGCTCCCCTGTCTGTCTTTATCTACCTGCTATGGCATTATAAAGAGATTTATACAGACTTGGCAAAGCTGCAGTCTTTGTGTTTGTACAGAATCTATTACAGCTCTTCTCAGCCAACACCCCAAGACACTATTCTAGTACCAATAATAAGGATTAACCCCTAATAATTCTGTTAATAATCATTTATGCTTTGTTGTACACCACCTGCTTGTTTGTTATTTCTAAGCAGTTGAGTTTAGTGTGCAGGTGTTGCAGAGAGAGGGGGAGAAAGGGTTAACATTCCAAAGAGAATCAAACAACAGGAATAGGGAATAGAGCAGGTCTGTTGGGCACAGAATTCCTGCCCTGGCCAGCAGCTAAATTGTGCACTGATAACATCACCCTGAGGTACAGGAAATCACCCAACAAACCTGCAGAGAGTCTCCAGGCTTCAGCCTGTTGCAAGACTTATTGGTAGGAGAGGAGCTGAAGGGAAAAGAGAGAAAAAGGGAGGGATATAAATAACGTTCCCATTCATCCCCTGGGGTTCAGAGTGAGGGCACAAACAGCAGGATTCAAAGGCAAAACCTTTCCCAGAACACGTTTCTCCAAGTGGACAGGCACTGGTCAGAAAGGGGAGGCTGTCACTCCTTCCATGCTCCTCCTTCCCACCCCACCACACTTGTCCTTCCTTGTGTTCACTCCCGTGTTGTTTCCTGCCCACAGGAAGGCAGTCAAAGCCACCTTAGTCCTCCTGCCTCTGCTGGGCATCACCTACATGCTTTTCTTTGTCAACCCTGGCGAAGATGACATTTCCCAGATCGTTTTCATCTATTTCAATTCCTTCCTGCAGTCTTTTCAGGTAAGAGAGCAAATTTACAGCTGGCATCAGCTGCTGCCAAAGGGATCCTCAGTGCTTTTCAGCTGTGAATCTTATGGGAATGAAGTCTAGGATGGAAAAATGAGTTGAAAATAGCTCAGCTTAGTTCACACATACACAACAGACATATAAATATGTCATATGGAGTGGAGATCTCCTTTCAGGTGTGTACTGGAGGAATTCATCCCCCTTAATGTCAGCACTACGTTCAGTCTGCAGCTACAGCTCCTCACCTGGGCTCCATCTAAAGTCAGTGGGGAGATGATATTTCATTTTAACTGCCTGAGAGAGGATGATGAATCACCCTCCCAGGGTACTGCTCTCTTCACAGAGCACACAGTGGGCTGAGACAGATTAGGTGTTGTTAAAACAAAGGGTAACAACACCTACCTATTTGACTTGGGAGATGAAGACTTTGGCCGTATTGCCCAGCCTCTCACTCCAGCTGTCCTGCAATGGTGCATTCACTCAGCCATCAGAACACATGTCCCATCTCCTCCCTTCCCTGAATTCAACAGGAGTTCTGCCAGGATGTAAAAAGCAGTGGAATGTGAATAATTGCCCCAGCTTTCTGAATTTGGCAAAAAACCAAAAGCAACTGAAGACCTTGGATGATCTTTAGCCCCACATTTCTCCCCAGGTGTGTCCTAGAGCTTTACTTCTGCTTAAAGACCTTTCAGAACTAGGATGGAAACGTTTGACATTGATATTTTACCTCTTATGTGCAGGAACGAGCACCCTGATACCCAAGGGTGTCAATACAAACACACAGCTGTCAAGCCAAATCTAGGGTTATGGATTTATAAAAGTTATGAGGTTTGGGTTACTGTTTTTACTGATTGCACATTTATCTTGGACACACAGGCAATCTCCCCAGAAATCACAACTGAATAACCAAAATGAAAAATGTCACTTTTAATCTGCGAAGAAAGGAACCTCAGCCTTTTACAGTGAACTAATCCACACGTTTCATTCCCTAAAATTGATTGTACTTTTCATCTGCTGACACTCAATGTCTCAAAAAGTGCTGCACTGCTTGTTTTCTTGTTAGTGTTATGAAGATGTATGTAAGAAAGAAAGCACAGGGAATCTCTCCTTTATGGTGACAATAATTACAGTCCATTGCTAAAACCAAAAATGGGAAGGATTCCACCCACAGGAATTCTGGTCTTTGCCGTCCTTACAGGGGTCTAGTCACTGCTGTCAATAAATTCCACAGAGCCCTTCAGCTCAGGGGAATTTAAGCAACCTGATGATAAACCTGCCCACACAAGACCATCTAAAGCCATTTGACACCCCCTGTGAGTGCCTGAGGCACCCACACAGAGCTGTCAGACATGACATAGCACCTGTGAGGGGTCTGGGCCATTTTGGGAGGCAGCTGGATGCTGTAGATATGCTTTAGTGGCAATCCCCTCTATCAGTGGAAGTGTTAAAATATTTGCCTAATAATTGACTGCTTTCTGTTCTTTCCAGGGTTTCTTTGTGTCAGTATTTTACTGCTTCCTGAATGGTGAGGTAAGTAATTAATTCTTGGGAGGCAGAACTTACTTGAATGCTTGATTACAGAGACATGAGATGTTTTTATGCGGGGTCACAGTTCCATCAGTCTGTCGTAGAAGACTGTTGCTGTGCACTTGAATTTCCCAGCCCTCTTTGTGAGTGTCCTTTGTTCTCAAAGCTCTATCAAATTTGGGTTATTACCTGAGAGGTCAGGGCAGAGGAAAAGAAGCCTTCTCAGATTACGAAATTTTTGTTCTTCGTTTTAAGACTTCTTTGAAGTTTCTCATTAATTAAAAATATGATTTCTGGGCATACCTAATTACCTCTGAGCTGGGCTCTTGCTAAGGATACGCTGCAGGTGACCTGTTTTTAAAATGGGATTGCCATGCTGAGCTGAGAGAGTTAGTTTTTCCGTGTGGATTTCTGTCTCTGAGTGATCAATGCCTGTTGCATTCAGAAAAGAGGGTTGGGGGCAGATTGACGGTGTTCCTCAGAATTAATTTTAGGTACAACCACTCAAGCAAGAAATGTTTCATTAATATCCAGTGTTTGACTTCCACCCCAAAGTGTGAAAGATTTATTTTTACCCCTATTTACATTGCCACTGTCTCATGTACCTGCATTTAAGTGTGTCATCTTTGTCCAGTTAAAATTTGTGTTTCTACAGAAATTATTTCCATGTCTTCATTATTCCTGCTCTATTGGTATATATATTTTGCTGTTGCTGGTTCTTAATATCACTGTGGGTTATGAGAAAGACTGGGCTTGGCTTCTCATCCTGCTGCTCTGCAATGTCTTCTGTACTTCAGACAGTGAAGCACCAGTATTTTATTTTATTTTAGTGATTTCCCCTCTTCCTCATTAATTCTGAGGTGGTGTTAACAAGAAGTAGCACAGCTTTCTCAGGTTAGGCATGTGCCACTTTTATATGCTGGCAGCAGAGTGTTCTCAGTTCTCTTCCCAACTTTCCTTCCATAAATTCTCATCACTCCATTTTAAATAGAGGGTTTAAACCTTCCCCCAAAAGTGCAGGCAGCTTAACTGTAGAACCAGTTACCACAAGCTGTGCCAGGGAGGTTTAGGTTGGACATTAGGAAAAGTTTCTTCCCCCAGAGGGTGGTTGGGCACTGACCAGGCTCCCCAGGGCAGTGGGCACAGCACCAAGGCTGACAGAGCTCAAGGAGGGTTTGGACAACACTCTCAGGCATGTGGTGAGATTGTTGGGATGTCCTGTGCAGGGCCAGGAGTTGGACTTGATGATCCTTGTCAGTCCCTTCCAACTCAGAATATTCTATGATTCTCCAAACCTTGCCATATACCTGAGTTGTTTATGGCTGTGCTTATATTTTTGTGAGCTGCTGTGCTGCACCATCTGATAAGGTTTAAGGCACCAGAAGCCCCTTCAGTTCTACTTGTCACATTCATCAGGTTTACACTGTAAATGCAGAAGGAGAATCTCCCATGTAGACAGTAGGCCTTTTTTATGTCTTTTTTTTTTTTTCACTGGTGTCACAGGGAACACGAGGGGCTGGAACCCAGGCTGTGATTTCATAACCCATCAGGACTTTCTATCAATCCAGTGCACTTCCATTTTGTGCACTTGGACTAGGATCAGCTGGCTGTTCCCACCAGGTTTTCAAGGTTTTTTTGGCTGTTCTGGCATTCTTTCAGCTGTCTTTAGTGGGAGAAATATCCCCTTCACTGCAGCAGGCTGAAGTTGTCTGTCCAAAGCCATGAGCCAACTTCCCGTCTCCTGTAACTTAAATGAGTTCAGACATAATCAAGCTTGTCAAAGGCAGGATGATTCGACTCATGTGCTTCTGTGCCTTGATCACAATCTACTAGCAGATCTGGAATGATTCCATAACTGATTTTCCAGCTATATCACTCTATTTTGGTGGGAATGGGCATTTCTGCAGGAGTCAGTCCAAGACACCCAACTTTGGTGACGTAGGTGGTCTTATTTCCCTAAACACAGATATCTAATAAGTTTGAGAGGCTGTAGACTATCTGAGGCATCCACGTGGGTCTTACCAAGTGATGCAGGGTCTAGAGAAGATTCACATCTGACTGGGAAGTGGGAAGCCTAGTGGGATATAATGGGGCTCACCAAATGGCTTTCCATATCACAAATTCAAGCCAGTAGATATAACCTTTTTGTCATCAACTTGGCCTGCAATAGACACCTCCCTCTGCTCACCTGAACTTTAGTCTTCACTGACAGTATGGACTATATCCACTTTTGCCTACACACTCTATTCACCTGTAGACACCCAAAACCAGCTTAATTTGTGAGTGAAAATCTTCCCTGCAGCCACATGTTTGCAATGCGTGACTCCTACTTGACTGACTAAACCATGGCAACCCTGTAACTACTTCTTTGAGGTGCAACGTTAAGTCCAAACCCTCCAAGTATTGCAGCATTATCTGTTTCAAAACTGTGAAAGCACTTTGGGATGGGCTTAATGTAGTGTGGAAATGTTTATTTTTGAAGTATCATAAAGCTTTAAAGGGCGAAATTTCCTGCTCTGTTCCAGCCTCAGCTTTGCACAGCATATAAAAAAGTAGCAAATTCCATGAATTTTCAGAGCATCCTGAGTTGGTGATCATATTGTCCAGAAAACAAATTTGCATCTTACAGTACACTATTGTGAAAGCTCAGCTGCCCTCAGACAGGCATCTCTACTGGAAGTGGTGATGAAGGTAATGCCACCCAATCCCCACTAGGTACCAGATTTTACTCTGAAAGAGGAAAATGGCCTGTGAGGAGCAGCCTTTCAGTAGCCTGAAATCTGTGTAAATCACTGAAGCCTTGTTATTATCTCTTCAGTGAGATATTCCTGATATTCCTGTCTCTGTCATAGATGGGCTGATGACTTCCTATCTCAGAAGGTTTTAAATACTTGAAGTTTCCCAGTTACGACAGAGTTGGGTTCTTTAAATGCATGTAATAGTCTTTATCAGGTTACTCATTCCCAACAGTGCCAGGCCTGCTCTGAATGATGACACAGGGAAAAACACTAGAAAATCCATCAGTTTAAAGCTTTAATAATGCTGTCATCTCAGCTGCATCTCTACCATTCCATATTTGATACACGTGCCACTGAGTGCTTACAAACTGCCAATAACTGTCTGCAGCAGAGTTCAGAAATTATGGATTGCCTTCAAAAAACACATGTCCTTCATAAGAACTTCAATTAGTGCTTCGTGTCTGGGAGAGTGAATTACTTCAGCTTTTCTCAAAGGCAGACTTGGCCCTTCACAATTTACGTATTTCCTTTTGCTGTGGGACTAAAGCTGCTGCTTTTGATGGAGGACAGAGGAAACATCATTGTGGGTCTCCCCAGGTGTGAAGGAATGGCTGTAGAGATGTTCTACTCACTAGGTAGCCACAGAAAAAAATCCTGCATAACCTGGTTAGACTACTGGTTTGGGGTTCTTTTTCTTAGGCTCGGTGTGTCATTGTGCTGAGTTTTCTCAGCAGGACACAAGCATTTACAAGCCAGATCCTGCATGTGCTTTCTGTGTCTAGAAATCACAACTAAGGGCTGGAAGTAATTCTGAGAATGAAGGAGAATAACAGGACATAGAGGAACTCCTGTAGGAGCAGAGATGATGTTGTTTTTATTGAGGGACCCATGCAAAATTTCTTCCCTTTCAGGACTGGAATTGGGTGCAGCCTTTGCATAGTTGTGCTGGATTTTAATGTTCTCAGAATAAGGAGAAGCTACAATTAAACCCAGCCTTTCTTGAGGAAAGGCAATTGTGCAATTAATTTATTGCCTGTGTTTTTGAAGTGCACATACACGTTGCAGTGAAGTTTATTAAATGTTAAGAGACTATTTCCCAATCTGTTTGGTGTGAAAATCACTTGGTTTGGGTACAAGAGTAGCATTAACAGCAGTTACTGGAATCTGAGCAAGTGGCAGAAATATTACTTAAGGCAGCATTTTGATAGAGTCACAGGAAACAGAATCATGTGTCATGACAAACCTGCATGAAGTAAAGAAAAAAGGAAAGAGGAAATAATGAGGAAAATTCTACTGGCTTCTGATAGCTTTATGTTGTACCTGTCAGTGAAGTTCCATAATATCTGAGCATCTCAGTCTATGTAGCTTCAAAACTTCTGTACAACTAAAATTGCGTTTAAAGGTCAAAATCAACTTCTTAAAAACACTCGGAATGTGAGAGTCCATTCCTAACAAGAGTTTGCCTACAGAGTTGGCAAGAGTTGGACTTGATGATCCTTACAGGTCCTTTCCTGAGAAGGTCCTCCCCGAGCCTCCTTTTCTCCAGCTGAGCCCCCTCAGCTGCTCCTCATCAGACCCTTCACCAGCTCTGTTGCCCTCCCCTCTTTCCAAGCCAACACCTTACACACAAATTATTGCAGTGAACCTGGGGAGAAGAAGCAGTTTGGGTACAAACTTTACGGTTCTGTATGGGTTTTTTTGCATCTGAAAGGTTCTGAAGCTGTTTTGGACAAACTGTGTGTGCCAGGGATGGGCACGAGAGGCTGTTGGCACTTGCCTCGTTAATTTGTCTAGAGACTTTATGGAAAAATAGTTGTATTTTTTTGGACACAGACAAAATCTACAAGCACTGGAGGGCAAAACTGTGCAAATTTCATTTAGTCCAAGTGGAAAAGATCATCTCAGGACTTCCAAGAAAATTGATGGTGAGAGGTTTCTGAGAATTTAAGATGTTATGAAAACAGGCATAATGAAAAATATGTATGCGTTTGTGTTGGATGCCACTTCAAAAGAATGAATTCATTCAAAAGAATGAATGTGATCTTCTTTTTCAATGACTGCAAAAATCAAGGTGCTCCTCAAAATTTTTTGTGTATCAACTCAGAGGTCACAAGATTGAATTTAGTTTCAGATAATGCTGGATTTAAAAATAAAAAAACTAAAAAAGAAGTTTAAGATGGAGTTTTTTACATCAAGGTTAGATAGAATTTAAAAAGCATGTAGTCGTGGAACAAGGAGGAATGGCTTCAAACTGAAAGAGGGCAGATTTAGATGAGATATTAGGAAGAAATTCTTCCCTGTAAGAGTGGTGAGGTCCTGGCACAGATTGCCCAGAGAAGCTGTGGATGCCCCATCCCTGGCAGTGTCCAGGACCAGGTTGGACAGGACTTGGAGCAACCTGGGCTAGGGGAAGGTGTCCCTGTCCATGGCAGTGGGTTGGAATGAGATGATCTTTAAGGTCCCTTCCAACCCAGGCCATGAGATGATTCTGTGATTGTACAAGTGGCTTGAAGCTGTGCTGAAGGAATGCATTCCCAAAAAAACTCCTGTTTAAGTATGCACCTTCTGCTGACACTCAGATGGGTACAGCAATCCCAGCGTTTCTCTTCTGTCTTTGACTGATCCCAAATAAAACACCTTTAAAGGAAGATGGATCTTCCCACCAGTTCCCTTTCCGGTGTTGTATCTACCTTGTCAGCCAGACCTTCTTGCAAGTGATGGTTTTCTCCTGAGGGAAAGTAAAATATTACAGAGAGAGAAGGGAAGGAGTGCATTTGTAGTGGTTCATATTCCAAGTACAGCCTGTTCCAGTACTTAACTACTCTTTTATTGAAGAAATTCCTCCTGATGTCCAACCCGAACGTCCTCTGGCGCAACTTGAGGCCATTTCCCCTTGTTCTGTCAGTAATTGCCTGTGGGAAGAGACCGACCCCAACCTTGATAAAACCTCCTTTCACACAGCTGTGGAGAGTGACAAGGTCCCCTCTGGGCCTCCTTTTCTCCAGGCTGAATCCCTGCAGCTCCCTAAGCTGCTCCTCATAGGACTTGCTCTCCAGAACCCTCACCAGCTTCATTGCCCAAACATCTTCCTGTACAGCTGTTTGTTGGAGCCTGGAGGGGAGAAGGTCAGATCCCAGATGCTGCAGCATCTCTCAGAAAAGGAAACAAAATATTTCCATCCAGGTGAACTTCCAGAGGAACAAGAACTTCAGTGATAGGGCTGCTCCACTCCTGCTACCTCAGTAAAGACATGATGGAAACAGGAGGATAACGGAGGAATAAGAATCCCTGTCTCCAGAGAACACTTATCCTTGTTATTAGGTGCTTTATGCCATTTCCAATAACCACCAGATGCCTCAGAGAGTTCTATAATGCTTGGAAACCTTACCAGCCATAGTGGGAGATCATAACACAGCCACCCCATTACAGGGCCTTGTGAATGAAGGCAATCGTGTTTAATCACAACCTACATTTATGAAGTGGTTGTGCTTGATGTGAGGCTACACAAAGAAATTTAATGAAGGAAACAAGGGGAATCCTGCTCAAATATGGCAAAAAAAAATCATAGTGAGGATGTTTAAGCACTAGAAGAGAGGCTCAAAGGTGTTTTGAGATCTCTGTCCTTGTTTGTACTCAAAATGATTGGATAAGATCCTGATCTAATTTCAAAGCTGGGTAGAATTTGTTTGTTGGACTTGCTCTGATTATGGCATTGGACAGAGGCCTTCCCAGGTCCCTTCCAATCTTAATTATTCTGTAATTCACAAATCCTATATCCATAATAAGATGGCTGTCCTTCATTTCTAACCATGTCCTGGAGGGGTACGAATCTAACCAGGCCTTTGTCTGAAATCATCCTACAAAACATGAATTCTTATCTCAAGCAGGGCTCAGATTCTGGTATTGTCTGTTCAATATCAATAATCATCTATGAATTAACATTTAAAATGGAAAACAATTATCTGACTTGGAAACCATCATCAGAGAGGAATAGATCAGATGCCACTGTAAATTATTCTCACAACAAGGTGCAAGGCAAGGATAAATATGTTTAATTTTTTTGCGTGGTGACCCTTTACCCAAGCACCATCTGTCTCTCAAAACCTATTAAGCTCAAAGTGGCTTACTTTGATCTGATCATCTTGGGAGGGTATTCATTAGAATTGCCAGCTCTGAATCAACACTGGAATGATTAGTCATTCACCTGCCCATCCATCCAAGAAGACCTCACATTAATCATCCTGAGCCCAAAGGACATGCATTAAGCATTCCTTAAAATCTCTGAATAAATATGAATATGGAGGTGGACCAGAGGGCTAAAGTTTAATTCCATCTGGACTGAGGGTTCTTCCCCACCCCATCTTCCTTTTCATCACACCACTGCTGTTGTGAACACAATTCCAGAGCACTCCACAACAAAATCAGAGGTGGGCTGGTTGCATCCATGGCCACCCTCCCTCATGATTAGCTCTGGTCCTTTGTGGCCCAGAAGAAAAGAGCAGCATTTTCTTCCACCAAAGAAAAAATATGTGACAAATGTTTATAACTAGTCAGAATTGTTCTAGCTTCTCAAACAGTTATATAGGATAACTAAATTGCACTGTTGAGATCTTCGAAATAAACTTTTAACATCCCAGCCTGGCAGGTGCTGGAAAACTCTCCTCCTGTTACCAGGTTGTATGGAATTGCTGCCAAAGACTCTGAGGAAAAAAAAAAAAAAGGAATTGCAAACCAGTTAAGCAGGATAATATTTTTAGGGAGAAAAAGAAACTTAACAATGTTACATAAATAGTGGTGAGATTTAGGCTGGCTGGGGAAAAAAACAACAACAACAAACAAAACCTAAAAACCAACAAACAAAACAAAATAACAACAAAAAAAAAGACAAAAAAACCAACCAAACAAACAAAAAAAACCAAACAGCAAAAAAAACCAAACACCCAAAAAAACCGTTCTACCTGATCTTCATTTTTGTTTCCTTTGAGCCTTGCAGATTGTTTTGACTGCTTCCCTTCCTGACCTTAGGGGGATTAAATACTGATAATGGCATCTTTATGGAGATGTTTAGTTCAATATTTTTCAGTCTAATGGTAACATGAGCTTCTTTGGCCTGAGAGGTTGGGTCTAGGGGGGCCTTGTAAAGCCGTTCCAGTAGGGTCAGAGGGGGCAGTAGGACATACGTGTCATTGCTCAGTGATGTACTTTATTTAAAAATATATATATAAAGACACTCCTATCTCTCTGAGAGCATTAGCACTGCTGTTTAAAGATGTTTAAAGTCCAAAATTATTCTCCAGTTACCTCCAACTGCAGCACAAGGATCTGAAACACGGCACAAAGCACTTAAGTGTGGGTGGAACTTGAACACTGAAACCTGTTTTCATAAAGCAAAAATCAGCCTGTTTCAAAGGCCATTGAGGTGTAAAAATCTTAATTTATTTCATTTGCCTCCAGATCAGGTTTTCTGGGAATAAAAACTTGCACTTGAGCATGGCAAGAACTTAATTTGGGTTATGCAGTCACAGACTGCTGAACACCATGATTATCCTATAGTCAGAGAGTACCTGTTGTCCCTCTACCTCGCACTTGTCAACACTTCCAGGTGTCCCTGGGGACAGAGGATGGTGCATCCCAACAGTCTTAATTCCAGCTTCTGCTACCATGACAGCTCCTTTATTCCAGATCTTCTTATCGGGCACCTACAATACTATTATGTTTTAGTGTTATGATGTCAAGCCACAAGTGAACGGGCCCCTTTAGATGGATCAAGCCTTCTTCCTCTCTGCCAATGAGACATGATATTTTTCTTCCAAAAACTTATTTTTAATGTCACTGAAGACTCTTTCTAATGGATGGCTGCAAGAAATTAGCCAGCAGCCAGTGTCTAGCACAGGTAATAGCAGTACAAAACTGATGTCTATTTTATCAAAAGCAAACCTTCTCTGAATGTTTCCATCCTTCTCTCCATCTCTATCATTCTTGTTGTTATTCTGCTGAGGAGGAGGAGGAGGAGGAGAGGCTTTCAACAATATTTTTTATCAGATGTGTTTTTTAGTGATTTTTCAGGTGTGATCTAACGGTTTGACAAGTCCTGGGTTAGGTGATCCAATCAGGAGAGAAAAACTATCACCCACTGATTTATTTCCATCCCATTATCCAAATCCTTCCTCCTGACTGTTCTAAAGCAGTGCCCACACTCTGTAGGCACAAATATATTGGCAAGTCTGATTTGACCACATACTCAGGAACTGTAATTATTCACAGTACACAAAGCACAAAAAGCTGGAAAGGGTAATTCTGAAAGAGGAAAATTTGCAAGAAAAAGACAGATCAGGGATCAACACAGAGACCTGAGCTCTCTCCTCAGATAATCATGGTCCTCTCAAGCAACTACAGTTCCATAGGGGTGAGGCTGATAATTTGTGTTCCAGAGCCCTTTTGTTAAGCTCTAAGCACTGATGGCAGTCTGTAGCATCTTTGGGCTATTACAGGCAAGTGCTGGTAATTTTAGGTCATAAATGTGCTAATGCTGACTCTAGGGCATGGTTCTGACTCTAGCAATGCTTAATGAATTACTGAATTAATCTCTTATGGAGATTAACAACCATGTTTGAATTTTACCTTCTCTTTTTCTATTACTCTTCCACTGTGTGATAGCTTTTTCAGTGTCCTTTTTTTTTTTTTTTAATTATAGTAGTCACAGCCAGTTTTCCTTTTTCTTTTCTGACCTAAAGTTAAGCTAACATTTTGATTCTGACTTCAATTGCAAGAGATAAATTTTAGCTTAACCTTTTCTGCTTGCACTCTGGTCACATCCCAATTGCAGTGAATTATTCTGTCACTAAGAAATGCTTTGCCCTCACCCCTCTAAGTGCAGTCCATTTCCATGTGCCCAGTCCATTGGGAATGGCTCCAGCTGTACAAGAAGGCAGAATTTTTGCTACTACTTTTTATCCTGCCTCAAACCATATAATAAAAGCCATTTGGACAACTCCTTGTTTAGACTCACATCTTCATCTCCAGGTGACTTTTTTTTACTTGATTAGCTTGATTTGAAGCACAAATGACAAATCTAATCTGGCTTCACTGGCTGAGTAAGTATCTCTTCACACTAGTTGCTGAGAAAAACCAAATTTCACTCCAGAATAAAGAAGGAAAATTTTCTTTAACAATATCTCAGCATTTGGTGACGTCTGGAGAGAAATGAGCATTCGGGAGCCAATATCCCTCTGCATTTCAGGTCCTGTGTTCTTCGTGGGGTGATTTCCCATGACAGTGCTCTGACAATTTACGTTACTTATGCCCTTTGTCTTAGGTGCCCAACATTTATTTAAACTGGTTTTTTACCCAGAGGAGCAAGAGAGAGAAAGGTCTAATTAACTGCACATGTCTAAGTCATATCCTCGGTGGGGTTGTCTCTCTTTCACCATTGCCTATATTGGAAACATAAATAATGGATCCAGTAGTTGGATGGGGCTTGGAGCAACCTACTCTAGTGGAAGTTGTCCCTATATGTGACGGGATTGGAACTAGATGATCTTTAAGGTCCCTTCCAACCCAAACCATTCCAGGATTCTCTGATAACTGGCCAAAACTAGGCATCAGTCTTTCAGGTGAGGTGCAACCTCCCCTCACATGTTCTCTGGCACATGGATTTGCCTTTGGGTGTATATTATATCCTCCCTTACATCCAGAATCAGAAATAAGTATCCCTTTTCCCTCCAGGTAGGACCACAGTAGGTTTACAAATAGTGAGCTTCCAGAAAATGCAACACCATGACACATCTTCCCACTGTTGCTCATGTTTTCACAGGAGGGTTCAGTGATCCAGTGAGATTTGATGAGACAGGGAAGGTGAGCAGTCCAGGCTGTAGCCCAATGTGACTGAGTCAATCCATTCTGACTCTGCCTGTCTCATTTAAGTGTCTCATTCAACTCATTTTGTAAACTGAGCAAATCCCATCCTGAAACTAGTGAGGGTATGCTGTAGCCACTACTTCATAATGAGAGGCTCTTCCAGAAATCCCCTGCACTGTTGTTTAACCACACTGTTCTCATTCTCATCTCAAAATCATTCATGATGATCACACTCTTCATGGCAGTGCTGTCTTTTAATTTTAATTCCTCTTTCATTAGATGTTCTCTCTTCTTTCTCCAGTCCTATTCCTTCATATCGTTTGTTTTATTAGGTTATGTCTGACCCCTATTAAGTTTGTTATTATTTTATATTGAAACAAATCATTGATTCAAAATCAAAAGAAAAAAACCCAGTGGGCCACTCTCCTCACCTTACTCTAAACATCTGCACCTACTTGTCTTGAATCACAGAATCAATTAGGTTGGAAAAGACCTCTGAGACCATCGAGTCCAACCTATGATCTTGTCAACTAGACCATGGTACTGGCACAGGTCACAGACAGTTGAGGTAACAAGCAAAGAAAGAAATCCTTGGGTCCAGTGTGCCCAGTCCCTGCCTTCTATAAGGGCTCTAACAGAAAAGTCACATTTCCAGGTTCAGGATTCCCCTGATAAGACACCACAGAGGGCAATATTTCCAGACTGGTAATGGAACTGGTACTCACAAACCCTTAATGGAGTGTGTTCATGGACAAAGCTTATGTTAAAAGGGGACTCTTTGGTGCCAGACCACAGCACTGCAGTGTTTCTAAGCAGCAGTGCTCCAGACCACGGGTCTGTCCAAGTCCCTGAAAGCCCACCTAACAATGGGAGGATTGAAACCATCTGAGAGCAGGAGTGTGGTTTCCCCCTTTCTCTATCCTCCTTGTGAACTGTTGTAGGTTTTAACCATCAGGCCTTCATCCTGTTCATGTAGGACACCTGACACTGACAGTGTGTGGTTTGGGGTGGGAAATACCTTTGCTAGTTGAGCTCTTCAACATGTTTGAGCACCCTTAGACAGCATGTTGAGTGTGGTTTGAAGTGAGGTTGGGGAGTGTGTTCCTCATCTTTTGAGCAGATCTCACAGTGCACCTGAAGGCAATCCCCAAGCTTTAAAATAAAAGGAGAAAAGCAGTGGCTGTGCAGCTTTGGGCAATTTTCTTTTTGACTCCATCTCCCCTGCAGTCCCAGTGGTGGTGACAGATACACCCAGGATGGCTTTGATTGACCTCCCTCAGGTGCTGATAGCTGAGAACCTGCCCCAGCATGGTTTTCACACAGACTGTGCAAGCTCAGCCCAGGCCTTGCACAGTTGCCATGGCAGCTGATCCAGGTTGAGGTCTCCTCTACAACAGCATCACTGCTATTAATACCCAAACCTTACGCTGTTGGTGGTAAAACAGGGCTAAGAGCAGTCCTTTACTCTAGAGGGATGCAGTGAAGATAAGTACATTAAAGACTGAAAAATATTCAGACTTAGATGTCAGTATTGTCTATATTTAGCTAAATTTATAATCTAGACATCTCAAGTTGAGCTAGTTGTCTAGACTCATTTTATAAGTAATTAAAGGATACAGGTATTTTTCATCTGACCACAATATCTGGCCTATTTTGAGCAACTGCTTTAGGAGGAGATGAATCATACCCTTTGACATACTGACTGGTTGTCTCTTGGTCAGGAGCAGAGCTGTGGGTCAAGAGTTGAGATGTAATTCTACATTATATTATTAATAACCCCATCTTCTAAACAAATGTGATTTTGGCAAAGGAGGCCCTGTCTTGATATAGAGGTTGTATGTAAAAATGCTCTTTTTTGAAAGTTCACTGGATTTCAGGTTGGCAGCAGAATGTAAACATCTTTTCCAAGTGTCATCAGACTCATTGACTGTCCAAGAAGTTGGGCCCAGATTCATCTCCCCTAATTTTGTAGGCTTACTTAGCTGCCTAGGTTAGGGGTCTTAATTGTTTTCCTCTCTACAGTAAGCAGAGATCAGCAAGAATATTCAGAAATTAGTTTAAGTGCTTCATTCCAGGTTATGACTTCGAGTCTTCTCTGCCAGGGATTTGGTCGTGGTCTAAATTAGGAGTACCTCAAGCCTTTTCTCCCACTGTGTTTGAGGCTAGGACTCCTTCTTCCTGTTCTTCTCTTGCTCGTATAAGTATATATTTGAGCTAAAGTTTCTGGGCTCTCTCTGTGCTCCATATAAAAAAATATGCACTTGAGGATTAATCTTGCCCATTTGTCAGCACTTGCTTGAGGATGACCTTCTGTTGACTGCATGGCAGCTCTGCCCTGCCTGCACAAGATGCTCACAGGGCTGAGTCAGGTGTGTCTGTGCTGTAGAACCAACGCACAGTCAGATCACCTGTGATTCCTCAGACACAAGGGAAGCAGGGGCAGCTGTAGCCCCTGTGATAGTGCTCTCTGAGACCTCCATCAGCTCTCAGAGAGGCCTTAGGTGCACCATCCTTTGGGTGCATCCGTCTCAAGGGCTTGATTCCGCTGATTCAGTTTAGGCCTTTATTGCCATTTGAAATGCTCTGGGGTGTTGAAGACATCAGATATGAGACATATGTGAAAGTCATGTTTTTCCCGAAGTACCCAAGAGGATATCAATGAACTAGACACCCCTGTTTAGGCATCTGAATCAATGCCTGCATGTTTCAGTGCCCTGGCACACATCATCGCTTGTCCCAGCTGAAACAGGAGGCCAGGCCCAAAAGAGTTAACTGAGAAATTTGGGCCTGCTAACAAGCTGTGAACATCTAAACTATCTGTACTTGTTCTGTCCTACCTACTGGACCAAAACCTAAAAGAATGGTAAAAGAAACAGAATAGGCCTGGAGGTAATAAATTAAGATGCAGTAAGATAAAGTAGAGATTTAAATAGAAGAGACGGACCTGGGGCCAAGGCCTTCTCCAAGCTTCGGTGAGCGGGTCGAGAACAATAGAAGAGAAGGGAGGTCAAGCTGAGGAAGATGAGAATTAGGCCCCAGACCCATGGGAGGAAGAATGGATCTTCCACCAAAATTGGGGGCCAAGAGAAGCACTGCCTCAAGCCCCACCTGAGCTCCACCTGTACTCTGCCTGTTATTAATATGTAGAGATAGTTGTTGTAATCACATGAATACGCACTTAATCATATATGAAAATTGTATAAAAACTGCTGATTTCAGTGTGAAGCCTTCGAGCAAGTTTGTCCAGCAATAGCTGGCTTGCTCCCAGAGCTGTCAATAAATACCTTTGCTGCTCAAAGATCAAAAGCCTCTGGGCAGTTTATTATACCGGATTTTTCAGGTTCACAGCGCTGTCCAGCGTCCCTTCACAGAGGGCGCCTGAGTATTCCAAGGATTCACTTTCTTTCCTCTTTCTTCCTCCAGGTCCGTTCTGCTGCCAGGAAGAGGTGGCACCGCTGGCAGGACCATCACTCCCTCCGAGTGCGTGTGGCACGGGCCATGTCCATCCCCACCTCTCCCACACGGATCAGCTTCCACAGCATCAAACAGACCGCGGCCGTGTGACCCGCCCGGCACAGACCCGCACCACCCGGTGGCCTTCGGAGATCTTCACTCTTCCCAAGCCCCTTTCTGCAAACTTTCTTCCTCTGTCCTCGCTGATCTCCTTTCAGTGAGGTGCCCGGCATATTCCTGTGGACTCTCATCTCCCGTATCCGTGATGCTGCTTTTAAGGCAACCAGGCAAAAGCCTCTTGGAGTCGGTGGTGGTAAAACAGATTCAAAGAAGAAACAGGTTCAACCCTGACTGCACTTTGTGGAAGTTCACAATGCAAAGTCTGAAACAGCACACTGGCAGGAACAATCAATTTTTTTCTCCTTTTTTTTTTTTTTTTTTGTGGTGAACAAAAACTGTTTTTAACATACTGCCCATCTCACCCTGTACATTGATTCCCAATGATTTCAACAGTTTGGTGTATAATAGCCCACCCCTTTTCTTGTTTCTTTGTAAAAAGTTTCTTCTCTGCAGAACTGTCGTTTGAGAACTTGTGGCAGCACAAAAAGAGCGTCTGGAAGTTGGTGTGAAAAATCCAAATTTATCTACTTTCCCCATTCCTCCCTTTGGTAGACTGGGAGTTGTCAGGGCATCACTGGACTGTTAAACACGGGGCACTTTGCCTTGCAAGCACCGTGTCCTGTGCACACACAGATTTTGCAAAGGACAGCAATAGCTCTAAGTGCTCTACAAAATATCCTTATTCCTCTTAGCCCCACGCTTTTGGCACAATGTAAGTAGCCTTTGGGAAGTCTCTGGTTTTTTTTCAGCTCAGAGGATCGGGGTGGGGAAGGAAAACAGAACATCTTTTCTGGGTTTAAAAAATACAAAAGGGAAGCACTGTAAAAATAGTAATGAGAAGAGGATATTTGCATTAAGAGGATAGTGCTACATACTGCACAAAGATACCTACTGAGCATTTTGAACTAGAGCAAATGTATCTACCAGGCTTTTTATGTGATGTTCAAAAATACTGTATATTTTCAATAATAAACACTACTCTGGGTTGGTTTCAATAAAACCAGGCATCGTTTTCTTTATGCTGGAAAAGAAGAGGACACCTGTCTTGACAGTGGTTTTGTATCTAAAATCAGGGAAGGAAAGCCTGTTTGATAAGGAACCAAGAAGAAGAACCACCTCATGGTAAAATCTGAGCAAGAGGATGTTTAAATGCAGGAAGAATTGCCTCCCTTCTGAGCTCATGGTGTTACACTGGATCCCTGTCCCTCTCTGCTCCTCTTCCTTCCATTGGGCTTTGCAACAGCAGGAAGAAAAAAGCAAGCTGTTTAATACATTCCCCATTACCTGTATCACACCAGAGGTGTAGTACTTTGATCTTTCTACTTTATCAAGCTTACTATGAATTTTCTTCAGATGTTTTATAGGACTTTCCAGTACAAGTTCAATTTAAATCTCCAGATTTATATTGGTCTAGTTTTCAGGGGCTGGAAGATATCTTGGAAGACACTGATATTAATCCCCTGCTCGTGGAGGCATCCTATGCTAACAGCTCAGTCACATTCAACTTGGAGCTTGTTGGACACACACAGAAAATTTAAATTAACAAATTAAAAGTTTGTAATTTTTCACCCTCCTAACTCATTTGCCTATGCCTCAATGAGATAACAGAGGGAGATTTGAGATTTTGAGATTTGAGTGTCTGATGAGAGAGGACCAGGTCAGTGCTTTTATATATCAAATGCATCACAATAGGGATGCACGGCCCCAGCATTTTGTGTTTGAAGGGACAGATACATCTACAGGTCAGAACCATGTAGATTATCTCCGTGTTTGCTCTGGTCTAGGCCATGCTGGGATAAGAGAAGGATTTGCAATGCAGAAGATCCTGTCAGAAACTGCAGGTTATTGTTACTACCAGGAGTGCAGCAGACATCCAGACATCCAGCAGGCCCGAGCTGAAAAGAAATTCCGCAGCTGAAGAAGTGAACTCCTGTCTCTGGCACTAGAAATTTAGCTGCAGGATTTGATTTCACACGGTCCTTTAGAGCTTGGAGTTCACCTCACAGCAAACCACTGGAATATATCCATGCCAGGACACCAGGACTTTGTAACAGGGTTTTCAGGGCTATTTCTGCAATGCCCTGTTTTCACTTAAAATAAATATCCACTGAACATCTAAGATCAAAAAATAGGTGAAGGCACCTAAATTTGGTCTCGGTAAGTCAGGTGGCTGCTGTCCCGTTACACTTGGTACATACCCAAGGAAATTGTGCAGTGAAGTCTGCAGAACTTCTTAGCTGGCCCTCAGGAGGCACCTGCTTCAGGAGGAGTTCTTGGCCTTGCTTGGTGGAATACACCTCTTGCCCTCACTGAGGGCTTGATTCAGTTGCCTAAATATATGATTCTACCACCATTTCAGATGCCCCAGGAATCCCAACTGCCTCCTAGTTTTCTGTCCAGAAAAGCAGCTGCATACCCTGTGCACGTCCCACCTTTTCTAAGCTCTTCCAGGTGAAAATTGTCACTTAGGAATGTCTTGTACACCTGTACACTTACCCAGCTACTTCTCTGATATTCCCTAGGGAGAAATCGAATTGGACAGGGTCAAGTCAGCTAATCCAGGATTCTGCCAACAGGACTCTATTATCTACAGACAGTGCAGGGAGATCCAGGTAGCCTAGGACACTTGGAGGGACTCAGTGGGGGTTTTATTCCAGCAATGAGTTCCATGCAAAGTGCACTGAAGCCAGTAAGGTTTTCACTGGCCAAAGAAATGAGACTCTGAAGGACTCTCTCTCTGCTGTTAGACATGGCCCCAGGATAAAAATGTTCCACTCTTTATTTTATTAGTACAAAGAAATTCTAGAAAATAAAACCAGCCGTTTCCACTCTGTAAGTTCTCACCCACAGGAGTTTGGAAGAAGTTCCCAGCTCATTTGCCTGGCAGTAGTGGTGATGCTCTTGTCTGTACTGCTCTGTCTGGTTCCACTGGTGGAGAGCTGACTTCTATCACCAGCAACATTTGGCACATCAGAGCTGAGATGACAAAATGCCCACCTTTCCACAAAGCACCAGCCAAAGCACCTGCTGATGCTGTCCCAAGGCATGGCATGGGATCAAGTCATGGGGCTGCTCAGAAATGGATTCGTTTGAGTTAAGCTGTTTGGAAATCATCCCAGGAGAAAAATAACTGGGAGCAAGACAGATAAACAAGAGCTTCCATTCTCCCAGAGTAGCCTTTGATGAAGATGGTGACTGAACTGGAGGTGAGCCACACACCCTTATGTCAAGAAGACATGCATTTCCAAATTTGTATTGGCACGTGCCAATAAGCCTATGGCTACCTGGGAACCTAAAGCATCCTTCAGGGATCATCCCAGCTCAGAGACTAAAACCCTGGCTGGACAAGAGGACAGGAACAAGAGCACACAGAGAAGCCCTGGCCCAGGTAATTTCTGGGCCAAGGTTCCTGGGTTTCCAGAGGGAGGAGCTCCCTGTGACCCCAGTACAAGACAGTATCAAACCAGAGCAAGGTCAGCCACAGGCCACCAAAATGCTCCAGCCTGGAGCACTTACCACGTGCAGAGGTGATGGGGGAGCTGTTTCAGAATGAAGAGATTTTGGATGGACCTAATAACAGCCTGTCAGTACCTACAAGGTTGGTGACAGACCCAGGCCCCTCACAGTGCTGTGGGGCAGGAGGACAACAGGCATAGGTTGTGAAAAGAAAGGACCAGATCAGATATAAGAAGAAAGTTTTTGCTGAGGAAAACAGTCAAGCAGTGGGGCAGGTTTCCTGCTGAGGGTGTGCAACCTCCCATCTCCAGAGATTTTTCAAGACCCAACTGGATAAAGCCCTGAGCAACGTTCTCTGTGATCGTAGCTGAGCCTGCTGCAAGTAGGGGGCTTGGACTGGATGTCTCTTACAATCTAGATTATCCTGTCATCCTAGTAGTGATATTATATGTCATTCCACTAACTATGAAAGTATGAACGTGATCAAGATTTGGCTGGTGTATTTTTTTCATGTGCATCTCAGGGGTTTTAGAAACATACTGGTGCCTCCTCTCTTCAAAAGAAGCTTCTTCCTTTTATTTCTCCTGACAGGAATGCAAAGATGAATAAAGTCACATCTCTTTAAAGAAAACTCTCTCCTTTACTTTGTGATGCCTCCTTAAAGTCATAAGTCCCTTTCAACAAAATGATCATTCATGGCACAGATCTGGGATGATTCAGATGTAGCTTCTGGATCAGCAGGAACAGTCTCAGCTATGCCAGGAAATGGTTGTGGACCTCTTGGACTGACAGTGTGTGTGTGTGTCTATGTACCCATGTATTCACATGTACATACTTGTCCATACATGCCCACCTGTGTGTGTATCTCTTGACTGTGTGTGTAAAGAAAATTGGTCAAGTCACTTCTGATTTACAGCATACCATGTAGGAAGAAAACAAAGCTTCTTGTGTTCAGTGAGTCATTATGGAAATGAACACCCATGAACACTTCAGTCCTTGAAACACGACTCCAAAAAGTTCATCCAGGAAAATGTTTGCAGTGCTGAGTGTCGCAGATCAGGCCTGTGCCAGCTGGCATGGGAGAGCAAGTGTGAGCTGACTTTGGATCTACACTAATTGCTTCCTTCTGACACTATTTAAATCTTTTCACCCTTCTCCTTTGCAGTAAATCCCCAGTGAAGACAACACATTGCCTCATCCTGACTGTTCCCTGTGGGAGTCAGCAGTGCTGCTCTGCAGTTTCTTGGATGTAGGGATATCAGTTTAGGATTGGGTTTGAGTGCCATCGTGCTGCACATCCAGGACAACCAGGGAGTCAGGCCCAGCAGGGCTGTCCTGAGTCACTCAGGACAGTGTGGAGCAGAAGCTGGGCAGAGAGGAGCTGTGAAGGGACATATCCCTCTGACCACTACAGTCTGCGGTCAGACTCATTATTTCTGTGATGTTGGTACCCACTCCTGCAAACAGCCACCACAAGGCTTTCCTCTTAGTCCACAGCGAGAAGCAAAGTAATTTTGGAATTACGGTCCTCTGAGTTCACTGCTCAGAAAATGGTGTTTCCCTGTGCAGAAAAGATGTTGTAGGTTCATGAGTGAGGAATTCACATAAATCCTTCAGATTTTCACAGACTAGTTCACTTTATTCTCTTTCCCATATAATGCCAGAGAGGTGGAAGATGAAAAGTATCTCGGGGGAAACTTATGGAAAAGAAATAGATAATATCTATAAATTGTGTACTGATGGCAAAATAGGTAGTTAAAACAAAAACCTACATCACCCAGATGGTTTTTACTCATTAATTAATTCAACGTAGAATCTCTTGGATTCTACGTTGGTTTAAGGTTTTCCACTTGCTAATTAGTGTAGGGGAAGGAAATCTTTCTCATTGGTGTAATTACCACAGACCAGTGCTGTAGTGACCTTAAGCTATGAGAAGCCAAAGCTTTAAAGAAGAACTCATAAAACTGTAATGAGTTTCCCAGATACTAACGAGCCATCCAGCATCCATGGAGGCTGTGTGTGCTCAGCAGTCTCCAAAGGCTCTGGAATGAACCCTCTGACCCCTCTGACACATCTCTCCTCTGCTCTCCCGGGCTGCAAGGGGTCGTGTCAAAGGCTGAGCCAGTTAATTGCACTCTGGATATTGGCATGTGTCAAAGGAGTCATTCAGTCTTCTGAGGTGGAAAAATGACAAATTATAAAGCTGCTGGCGAGGTCAGAGGGAACAGAACCAGCATCCTGCAGGGATGGTGTCCTCAGGGTCCAGCAGTGCTGTGTTCATCATTGGCACAGTGGGTAATGATCTGCCCCTTCCAGGCTGAGCAGGGAATAGTGGTTAACCTGGGTCATCCCAATCCTGGCCAGCCACATCCAGCCTGAAAGCAACATTTGCACAGTAGAAATTCGGAGTGTCCTTCAGCTGGTTTGCCTGTGATTTAGTAGTTGACTCATTTAGACCTTGGGGATGGTGGCTGGTTGCTGACTTACAGTTCAGCAGTTCAGCCAGAGGCCAGTTGATCCTCAGCCATGTCACCAGTGGATCCTGGCACAGCAACTGGTCACCTCCAGCATTGGAAACAGGGATTGCTGCTTCCTAGCACAGCATCTAAATTGACCCAGGAGCAGTGTCCAACAAAAGCAATGCAGACCACAGACCATAGCTGGTGATATCTGATGGTTTTATGTCTCCCAGGGATCCCTGCAAGTCTCTTTGTCGGGCAGCCAGACAAGGATTGGCCTCAGTTCTGCAAATCAGAACAGTTTAGTTTAGAAGCAACCTTTAAAGGCCATCTAGTCCAACCCCCCTGCAATGAGCAGGGACATTTTCAACTAGATCAGGTTGGTCAGAGCTCTGAGCAGGTACCTGTGTGCAGGTATTTCAGAAAGGTCATCAAATCTAGAGCAGCCTTTCTTTAGCAAAAGGATTGCATAACCTTCTTGGGGAAAAAAAAAAAAGGAAAGAAAGAAAACAAACCAACCCAAACACAAGTCTAGTCATCTTCTTTTTTACCACAGTAACAACACTCAAGTGAAAGTTGGACTTCACTTTTAAAATCTGCCGATGGCTTTAATTAGCCTTCATCTTGTTGTGTACCTTGTGCTGACAACAAACCCCTGGAAGAGGGGGCTGCTTACAGCACACTGCCAGCCAAAAATAATGTGCATATTTCCATGCTCTTGGCTCAATGTGTATTGTGTTCTGAGCATGAAGATAGGCGCATAATGGGATTTTCAAACATTCCCATATAGGCGGAGTATTTAATTCCCATTGTTTCCTGTTGGAAATACATCAAAGTTAATTGACTTTGTAAATGCCCTTACAGGTGCTTGTGTATTTTCCAATGTATCCAGGGGGTTTTTTGAAACACATCTGACAGGTCTTCTGCAAATATCAGAATCATAAAATCACAGAATGGATTGGGCTGGAAGGGACCTTAAAGATCCCTTCATCCCAATCCCCTGGCATAAGCAGGGACACGTTCCACCAGGCAGAAGATACTCAGTCCTGTGTGATTGTAGTGCACTGGTCCTGAGCTACATCCTGTGTATGAAGGTACATTGTCTGGGAAAAATAGCAGAGGACAACACCACAGGCATTCAATGCTGTAGTCAGGAGGTTTGCTTGAAGGTTTTGTTTCAGCTTTGCTGATTTACATTTTCTCCTTTCACTAAATTACTCATTTTTCATGTTTCACACACTCACTGCTAAAAATCTGTGACCAGCAATAGGCCTCCAGGCTGTCTTCCAAATTAACCTTCACCTTGTTAACAACAGCTGCCTCTCTCATCCTCATGCTTTTTCCCTCTCCTGGTGCACAGAGATTTTCAAAGCATATTTGCTTTGGTCAGCACTGACAAGTATTGGGAAGATGCTTGCAAAGCAAGAAAAAGGAAAAGTTGCATAAAAGACATTTTATCAAAGTTGCCAACATCATAAATCTTTAGGAAGCGTTTAGTTCCCCCTCCTGCTGAACTCATAAAGGCAGAGATGTAAAATGAAACAGATCCAACCTGCCACCCCTTCCAACTTGCTGTGCTCCAAGGATTGGAAGGAAAGCCTCAAGCCTGTGCAGCCCCAAAACTCATAATGTGACTCCCTCAGTAAATCAGTCCTTCCCACACGTTCTGAAATGATATTACCTTCCAGCCACAAGACATTTATGATTCACACGGGACAGGCTCCTTGCGAAATGATTACAGCAGTCCCATCTGCAGCATAAAGCTGAAATGCTGTGCAGCCAAAGTCAATTAAAAAACAAATACATCAGACCTCCTGGTCCCTGTTTCAGCAAGGAAGGATCACATGCTTTTCTCTTATCAATTACACATCAGCATCTTTTTGGGTGGTGTTATTTATCAGTTGTTCGTATCCGAATCAACAACTCAAAAAATCAAACTGTCTCATCTCAATTATTTTCCTGTTTACAGACAATTTTGTTGGCTCAACAGTGTGTGGACCCCTCAAATAGGCTACATATATCCCATCTGTGTCTGTACTGAAATGAGAATATTTTGTTTGCCAGGACCAGATTAACATCTGCATCCACAATCACATGGGAGACTCACCTCAAACTCTGCAGATATCGTGCTGAACGTGCAGCTCTTATCCCACAGGGAGTATTTGAGTGTGTGGGATTCAAAAGGGGCTTTCAAAAAGGCAGTGGTTTCCCAAATATCTTTTTGTTTTTCGACAGCACAGCAGAATTCCCAGCTCACCCGTGTCCCAGCCTAGAGAGACACCTCAAATCTGCTGCAGGAGCAGGTACCAAGCACCCTGGTTCCTGCCACTCTTCATGGGCAGGTCAAGCTCACCCCTCTCCATCAGCATTCACCTTGCTGAGCTCACCTAGGCTGAGGCGTCACCATGCAGGTGTGAGGAGTTGGTGTCCTCATCCACACTGAGTCAGTGGAGGTTTCATCCATGTCACAAGCGCAGCCCAGGGAGTTGTTTGTCCTGTCCACACACAGCCTGTGGGTGACCCCAACAGCTCCCATGGGGTCTGTTGACAACTTTCCCACTGTCTACAAGAGGAGCTTGGAGGCAGGCCCAGACACCTGTGGGTTACAAAGAGGGATCTCCTGAGCCAAAGCCCAGACCTTGGTTCACTTCTTTGTCTAAACATACCTGCTAAGGGCCACCTGAGACAGCCCAGGGGGTCTGAGACATCCACGTGGGGTGGGTGCCAGGGTGAGAAACCAAACCAGGCAGGGCTCCAAAGGTGTGAGACAGCAGCAGGTGAGTCACTTGTGTGGGGCTCCTCTGTGTCACAAGTACCACATCACGTTAGCATTTTATATCAAGCCAAAGAAAACACTTCTTGTTTACTTAATCTCTCCTGTACCTCCTGCTCTTCATCTGCAGTGAAAATGCTGATTATCCTGCATTAGTCACCCAGTTTTCTTCTCTTTGTAAAAATACTATCTGTATGTTTTTAGAGAGAGATAGCGAGGGGGGAAGTCTTCGGTGTGAGGCTGTTTGCTGTTTGCTTTCTATGCCCCCTGTTTTTCTGGTATGATTAAGCTGAGGGGGTAAAAAAAAAAAAAGTAAAAGCTATAAAATAGTTATAACTCATACAAAGTGCCAAGGAAAACATTCCCAAGCTACAGTGCAGTTTTCTGTAAAACTACTGGCTTTGGCTGGAGAGCCGAAGGAAGAAATTCCATGGAAAGCAACTCTGAGTTTTCCTGACTCAGCTTTGGGGATATGCCATCAGACCTGGAGCAGACACATGCCTGGCAGGCAGGTTAGGAGGGAATGTCTGCTGTGACAATAGAGGTGAAAGAAGCCAATGCTTCCATATCCAGCAGTCCTGGGACCTGTCATCCCTCTGGCTCTGAGCAGTGTGCAGGTGGGACATGGCTCCTGTCTGCCCAGCCTGGGAAACCAACAGAGTTTCCATAAATAGAAAACCTCTCCTATGGGGAAAGGCTGATAGAATTGCTCAGCCTGGAGAAGAGATGGTTCCAGGAAGACCTCAGAGCCCCTTCCAGCATCTAAAGGGGTTACAAAAGAGCTGGAGAGGGACTTTTGACAGGGGCATGGAGTGATGGCACAAGGGGGAATGGCTTCAAACTGACAGAGAGCAGGGTTGGATTGGATATTGGGAAGAAATTCTTCCCTAGGAGGGTGGTGAGGCCCCGGCACAGGTTGCCCAGAGAAGCTGTGGCTGCTCCTGGATCCCTGGAAGTGTTCAAGGATAGGCTGGATGAGACTTGGAGCAAGTCGGGATAGTGAAAGGTGTCCCTGCCCATGGCAGGGGGGTGGAATGAGATGAGTTTTAAGGTCTGTTCCAACCCAACCATTCTATGACTGATAAATCCTCCTCTGGGGAAACCAACAAGGGCACCACAGACATTTCTTCTTGGGTGACCCTTTGTACTGGATCCCAGGATTCTTATGTGGGGAAGAGTTTGACGTGTCTCACTGTGCAGTTTATGACCCCAGATATATCCCCCATTTCTCCTACACCCCCATCTACCCCCTGAAGGTTCCCACTCCCTGCACTTCACCTGTTACTAACCTGAAATCCACTCTCCATAGTGCAGGACAGCATCTGTTCTGCTGCCCTTACGCCTCAGGAGCCAGAGGGAATGTTTTATTAGCAGCATCATTACTGTCCCCCATTCCCAGTTCTGAATGAAGAACTCAGTGAACAGCAGGACACTGCCACTGGGAAGCAACAATACTCCCATCAGATTCCTTACCCTGGTCACTATCTCTCACTCTCTAAATTAAAATTCCAGACCATGTTACAAACGCTTTGAGTATCATAATATAACACTTTATTTATTTGCATAGAGGCAGGACACACGTAATACCTTTTTTCATATGAGATCCCCTGGGTTATCAGTGAATTCTTACCATTTTTCCACGTGTTCAGAAGAGATTTTGCAGTGTTACTGTCTGTCCACTTAACTACATTTTTGGATATTTCTAGAATGTGCTCAGGCAAGATATTTCAGTGCTTAGCCCAATTACAGAAAAAATAAAACTGCTTATATCTCAGCTAAGCTACAGAAACCTCTAATGTAGCAGATTTTCTCCCTGAACAGATTGAGACATTCACCTGTAAATTCTTACAGCCTGAAATATATATACGTATAATTTTTAAAATAAATTGTATATACATATAAACTATAAACACACACACACACACACACATTTATATATTGTATTTGAACTGTATTTGAGCCAGTCAGCCCAGACTCTGCTCTGTACAGTCTCTGGAGTGCAGGATACAGGAATAAGTGACAGAAAGGCTCTGCCTGTGCAGGAAGCTTAACTCAGGGCTCATCTGGGGATGGCCCTTTGTCCACCCATTCACTACTTTGCAATGACTCTGTTTTGCCACTGCCACCTCTCTTTACACCACCAGCCCCCGAGAGGATGCTCAAATCAGGTTTTTGTTACAGCACAGAACCCACAACTGTCTCAAGACACTGGCCATCACAATCTCCCTCTGACTGCAGCTTTCAGTGAATTTATCTGCTTCCTTCATGAGCAAGAAGGTAAACAAAGCAGGGTTTCACATTACATCTAACACGAGATTTATCTGCAAAAAAGTCTTCTCTTTTGGGTTTATTAGTTAATCAATACACAGCTCGGATCAAGAGCCATTGTAGGCTTGTGTTACAGCACGAATTCACTGTAAGTAAAGAAAAATCAGCTGCTCATATTAGTGCTCTGCAGAAAATCAAAAGGGAATTATTCAGCATTTGAGATGAATTAGTAAATGCACAGGCTTTTTTTTTTAGACTCAGACACAGGAAAGTCAAAAATCCTTCTTTTGCCTTTCATAGATGTATATTTTATCACCAGCTCTCTGGAGAAATCAGTGAGTTTGACTGACTTATGGTCATTCCACCTTGCGGGAAACTACTTGTCTAATTTCATACCAAGAGTCAAGAGTCTTCTGCAAGTGCCCAACTTTCAGGTGAAAAAGATTCAGGATCTTCATGTCTCAGTATCGTAGCTTTTTCCTTTCTCTACTGATCAGGACTGTATTATTATATATCTCTCTATAATTGATCCATCAGCAGGTTTTGCAGGTAGTGACAGGTTGTAGTAATTGCACTTTTCCGACTATTTAGTTGTTTTTGTCTATTCATTGCTTTGGCAATTCCCTGAGAGCTAAAACATACCTTTGTCTGCTTTGGTGGAGTGGGTCAGAGCAAGGGATGGACACAGAGACCCCATAACTCACCTACCAATAACATGAAAGGACAGATCTGACATGACATAGAAAGATTTGAATCTCCAAAATGGAAAAAAAAAAAAAAAAAGAAAAGAAAATTTTGATGAGATTGGACCTAATAAAGTAGAAATTCTGGCTTATTGGTGTGGGAAATCACCAATGTCCCAGGACACAGTGATATTTGGTTTGTAGTCACTATTTTTTTCCAAAAACCTCATTCTTGTCCATGACTATAATAACCAGTAATGAGACAGGCATTAATCAGACTAATGTCTTTCACACTTATTTTCTTTTTGTTGTTCCTGGAAGAGGGTGCGAGCAGGTAATAGGGGGTTATTTTTAATTCTTCTATTAAAAGCGAATTATTTTTATTTTAAAATTATTTTTGATAAACACTTCCACATCCTTGAGACTGAAAGCAGCCTGGGCAGAAGCTGGGAAGGCTCGTGGAGGCCCACTGATTCCTTCAAAATTCTTTTCCCAGAGGTTTAAACTGGCTCCCAGTAATATGTACTCTTCCAGAAAACTTTACCCTTATTATAGAAAGTTCTCCTTTGCCAAAAGTTAACCCCTGGATGGGAGATCAGATGTTTTCCTCCAGTCCTTGTTGTTATCACACGTAAGAGATCAGACACGTGGACACTTTGAGGCTCAGATAAAAACTATGAACCTTCTAAGGCGGCTCTTTTCAGACCTTTACACGGTCAGGCACCACTTTGTGGTTGAACTGATGGCAAAAATATTCAAGGCACCACACAGGGTGGATTTTCAACTCTCAGTTATCACTTCAGTAGGGAGAAAGGAAAACCTAAAATCCTTTCACTCCCCGTGGTTGTAGCAGAACTATCTAGCAAGAGTTCACAGGAAATCTGTCATTACTTCATAGTGCTTGACTAGGACCATCTCAAAGGGAGAAAAAAAATGTGGAAGAGAACATAGATTTTGGAAAATGTTCAAGGATTGTTGAAAATTTTCATGCTAGTCTTCTAAAACTATTGTTTTTCATGAATATTAATTCAGAATTCTGAACTCAGAGTTATTTTCAAAATGCAAAACAATAGTGCAAAAATAGGCAATGTCAGGAACATCACAACAAATTTTCTTTTGCTATTAATAGCTTTTATCCCTTGAGAATCCTTAAAAATAACGAGTTCCATCAGTCAGCTCTTCTTTCAATGACTTATTACTTTCTAGTTTGATCAGAAAACTCAAGGTCTTCTATTTTATCCATGGGTACTCTGTAATTTAGCCCTGTCTTAATTTAAGCTTTTGCCAGATGGATTTGGTAAATATTGAAATAAAACCCTAAAAAAATTTGAACTGAATTTTAAAATGAAGCCTCAGTTAAAGGTGAGATGAATTCACCCTTTGTCCCTCAGCACAGAAATCACCCACATTCCAAACCTGCCTAAATCCACTAGGATTATTTCACTGGTGTATCACTTCACTTTTATTTCAATATAATGTGATGATGAATCCCATCTACTGATTTCCCTGGAGCTCCTTTTGATCCAGAGTGGCATAAGGGGGAGGAGAAAACTACTGATGTTATCATTATCCTTCTAGAGGAAAACAGCTCCTGAATCAGACTGTCACTATAAATTCATTCTGCAAATTTGAACATTGCAATATTTATTTTGTCCTGAAATTTTACACAGACGAAAGTACATAGAGAAAAAGAAAAAAAAATTTTAAAAATCTGCCCTCAAAGGAAATAATAGGAGTAAAGAAACCACTAATTTAAAAAGAGGGAAAAAAAATCGTGGATACTCACAGACCTCATTATTTGTAGTCTCATTTTCATTCTATTTTCACAAAAGCTGGCAACAGATGTGCTGTAAATACATAAATACACAATTCCCTCTGTCTCTTTTTGCCAAAACATGGGTGTCTCCTCCCATAACATACCCCAGAGCATCAGCACTCCTGGCTGGCTGACATGACATGGGACTTGTATGTGGCCTTCCAGGAGAAGTAGCCAGAGGTCACAAGGAATACCTTGGGAGAGCTTAAATGGCAGGAGAATGAAAATGGTAAGTGAATGAAACCCTTGAAGAGTTCCTGGTGTGAAGCAGAACTGCACAGACCGTAATGGAAGCTGGAAGTCTCCACTAGAGGCAAATGTCATTCTCATATTCTGCTCTTCACTTACAGGGTTTTAGTCCACTACAATCCCAGTGAGTCCTGCTGCTTGGATTTATATCAGTGTACACCCAAAACATTACCTGAGCACCCACAGGATTAGCTCCACGTCTTTCTGGTGTGAATCACAAGGGAATTTGGTTGTGGAATTAGCTTTAATTTAAAGAGCACATGGGAGTAGAATATGATACAGCCCAATAACATTCACTCTGACCTTTTTCTGTACTTCCACACCATGGTTCAGTAAAACAAAGCAATACTGTGCTCTTTTGATGAGGTGCTTCCTCAGCTGGCAGACTGAGCATGTGTCCACTTGGGCATGGATACAGGGAAGCCATGGAAATGATGGTTCCAACCCCCCAGTGTGCAGCCTGATGGAGGTCACACAGTCACACCCTCCTGTAACCCTGCTCTGAACGTTGCCCAATACTGCTGAAACCAAACACAAATTGGTCCCACTGCAGAAATTCTTCTCTGCACAATTCCCTCTTCTGGCCTGGAAGAGACCAAGCACAACACAAGTGAGAACTCAAGCAACTCAAGCATCTCTTCTTTTTTGTTTCTTTGTTTTTTTTAAGAAAGAAGCAAAAGAGCATAGAGTGAAGCCAAGTAAAAGAAGAAAAAATCAGAACAAAGAGGTGACCTTGCATTTCATCTCTGATTAATGCAGGTTGTTTATTGTTGAATAACACCACTAGAGACTGTACCTGGTGTTTAAGGCACTATTCTGTCTATAAATAGACAGTGCTCAAGGCTGTTTCAAAAAGATATAAAAAATGCAGAAATAAAATGTCCCCATAGTCCATGTTTTGGACAGATTAATCTAAGGGGGACTTCCACTGGAATAGAGGTCATGGAAGACAAAGTGCACTGGAATTTTAGAGGTGTGTCCTCCCTCATCCCAGGATACCAAGATCAGTGCTGTTTTCACTGGAGAGAAGCAATCTCTGTAGAGAGATTTGAGGTGACATCTATATCATAGGTGACTTATCCTGAGTATATTCCCCCCTGGAACTGGGGCCCCATTGCCATTTGAAATACCCCAGGGTACTGGAGATCTCCCCATGGAGCTGGGAGCTGTGACAGGTGACAGCTAGGTGGGATAAGCCAGGTGGGCCACCCTAGGGCACAGAATTGTACAATCTGCCTTGGAGCCCCTTTAGGCACTGGAAGGGGCTCTAAGGTTGAAGGTTCTCTTCTCCAGGCTGAACACCCCCAGCTCCCCCAGCCTGGCTCCAGAGCACAGGGGCTCCATCCAGCTGATGTTGTCAGATGGATCATGCCTGATCTTTTTAATGTGTTTGTGTACAGGTCACGAGACCTGCTCCAGACGCAGCTGAGGATCCAAGACACTCACTGAGAACAAATCTGTGATAGCAGCAGCAACCCTCACCCTAATGTGGCCTGACCTGAAACAGCAGAGCTGTAACACACAGGTAGCACATGCCAGGAAGCTGTAAGTAACAGCAATTTTCTCATACTGAAATGTTTTGCTGACTTCAGACCACAGTAAAGGGGGGAAAATAGTTTTGAAGGCTTCTTTTTGTCAGCTCGGGGTCTTGTTAAATATCTTCAGTTCACAAGCGCTTCGGTGCAGCCGGGAAACTGGTCCTGAACACCATTTTCCCTGGAGCATCAACAGACTGTGATCTAAAGAAAGGGAGCAAGAGTTCTCAGCAAAAAAAAACCCAGCCTCTTTAGGTGTGAGAGTGTGTGCAATTTTAAATCCATTATCCACCAGTACACCATCTGTGCTTCTTCCACCACCACTTTCTCCAGCAAAAGTGGTACATCAAAGCCTGGCAGCTGTCATAATGCTTTGATCCATGTTCAAATTGCCATTCTGAATTTAATATGACATTGTTAGCTGAGTCAAAGCAAGAGAAATCTCTCTAATTCCAGCATTTAACAACCTTTCTGTCTGCTGGCCGTCCTCGGGCAGAGGAACAGGGGAATGGCCACACTGGAATCTATCTTGGATCTATGTTCCTGTGCTCTGTGATAGTCACTGGTACAGTCTCTGTGTTTCAGGGAGAAAAGTGGATCCACAGTACAAACCAACCCCATCCTCTGAGATTGTGCCGAGTCTTTTTTTTTTAAATAAAAGAGAAATAACTTTGACAATATAATCCTATTCAACATGACTGAAGGAGCTGATAAAGACAGAGTCAACATGTCTGAAATAATCCATTTGCCCCCAACATCCAGTTCAGGGAGATCTACAGAGCAGTGGAAGCATTGCACCTTCAGAAACCAGCAGCATCACAGTGTTGGATGTTTGCATTCTCTGTGACATTTTCCACGTGGAGGAGGAATCAGGAGCCCAGAATTAGCTTTGTGGATGCATTGACTAAATGCAACTCTAGGTACTCATGTGCACACCAGCCATGGGATCAAACAGCCCTACAGTTTGCAGGGCAAGCCCTTGGCAATCCCAGCAGAAACATTTGAGTTTCAACAAGTGACTCCAACTGGAAATTTCCAAAATCAGCAAATTCACCCCCTTACTCACAGTGGCCCATCCCTGCCCAAGCTGTGAGGGCTTTTTTGGAATAAAGTAACATTTGTGTAGCTCACAACCAGCTCCAATACAGCACGGAAACACATGCTTGTTCTAACACCTTGTTCTGATGTATAAAAACAGATGGTGTAACTATTGTTATCTTTCCATACCCATGGGAACAGCGTAGGAAACAGGGACCATGCAAGGAGATTATGGACAAACCATGCTGTTGTTCAGTCCTTTGAACAGCCTGGGGCACCAATTAAGCTGGCTGTGAAGCCACAGAAAGGACACGGATGCTTCCTAGAAATCACAGGGGAATGGTGGGTGAAGATTCCCCTTGCAGGATTATTCACACATTTACACTTGGCTTCTTCAGAGATGTCCAAGGAAAATACGTAGAAATCAGGGAATGAGGCAGTCACCTACCGAGGCTAAAGACTCATTTTGTCTTGATGCTTAGTTACTAAAAGCCAGCAGGAGTTTCAGTGGCTCCTCTGTGGTTTATGCAGCCAACACATCACCCATTTAGCTGTCTGGAGTGAGTGCTAAAACATCAGAATGGAACATAAATTACTCTCTAAAAGGAATCAAGGTTAAAGTACCAAAATGAATGTGTTAAACTGCTGAGCACCAAGTGAAAACTGCAAAATGCTAAACACAAATTACAGATATGTACAGAAACCAGTCATTCCTCTGTCCCACCAGAAATGCCTCAGTGACAGCAGGACATTCTCTAGAAATATCTCCAAGCTTGACATGTTAGTCTTGATTCCTAGCCATCCAGGGCTGTTTATTGGCCCTGTGAAAACCCCAGGACAAAGCAGAAGAATCATGGATTCCATGGTCAGCCTGGTTTCATCCCAGAGTGCTGCAGCTTTGCCACCTCCTGATCCTCCACTTGCATCCTCCTGCTATGAGAAGCCAGGAAACGCAAAGCTAAGAAAAGATTCATCCTACCTAGGGGAGTTTCACACCATGAAAGCTTTGAGAAGCCATTCCCATTCTACCCTTGAGTCCGAAATCCTTGTTGGATTTGCAGAATTTAATATTCAGTAGAATCTGTGCTCAAGGGGCCATCGGCTCCATTGGACTGGTGGGGACTGGAGACTTCTGCTCTCTCCATTTTCTTGCAGGCATAGAAGCCAAAGTTCTGCAAGAGAGTTCAAGTAGAATTAATTGTCCTGTTCTTGACTGACTCAAGATCTCCCCTTTCAGCCTTTCCAAAAAGACAACTGTAAGGGCTCCTTAAGGATAATCCCAGTTGGCATCTCCTCAAAACACCTTGAAAACCTCTTGAAGGGACCCAAGCTTCCAGATCACAAAGAAAGCACCAAAGTTCCACAGCTCCTGGGACAGTTCTCCCCTGTTCAGATCAAACAGCTTCATGAGCCATATGCTGCCCTCCTGCAAGTGTCTTCACCCATGAACCAGCTTTGGGAAATTTCTTGTGTGGCTTAGAGACTGCTACTGCTGGTCATGGGGAGGGTCAGCCTGTCTCTCCCGAAGCTCAATGTGCTTTTCCTGGTCTACTTCCATCATGTCTCTGCTGCCTGCCCCTGCTCCAGGACCCCTGAACTCTGACATGTCACACTGCGTTGGCAGGCCCTCTCATGACTTAAGTCCCTCTGCAGGTCAAGCTGGCTCCAGCTTTTCCCCTTTCTAGTGAGCCATTTCCTTCTTTACATCCTCCCAGGCCTGCTGAGGAGCTCTCCAAGGAGTTTACAGTGTCAAAACACACTCGTAAATCAGTTCTCTGCAGCTCTCCCAAGAATGAGCACACAGGCGCCGCCGTGTCCCTCCGAGTAATTTCCCACCGTCCTGTTTAAGAGGCACGAAGCTGCTCAGTGGATTCTCAGCCCCCAAAAATTCCTTCAGCTTTTTTCTCATTGCATTACAGAGTGTACAAGTAGGTGTTTGCAAACAAGCCCAGCCAAACTCAACGCAGACATCAACAGGGAGTTTGACAAGCTGTGCAATGCATTATCTCATCCCTGCAGCAGCTTTCACCCACGTCTTGTCCCATCAGAAGCCAGTTTCCTCACTAAAAAATGTCAGGCCATCTCACAGAAGGATGCTCAAAAATACCTCATTGCCTTACAGAATCTTGTGTTGTTCATGACTTTTTTCAGCAAGTTTTTTTTGGATTGTTTCAGCATATTGACAGTTCACCCTTCCCTATAACACTGAACAATCAGTTGGGTGCTCAGCAGCAGTGAAGGAACATTTCTAAACTCTTCTTCCCCACCTCCAGGGCCTGGTGGCTGTTGGTAGCAAAGTGATACCTCACACTGACACAGTTGAAATCCACTAATAATCTCCTGCTGGGATGTTGCTTTCTCACCCATTGCACTGCTCCAGCAGCAGAACTACTGAGTAGCTTCCTGCCAGAATAAGTGCCACTGAGAGTTCCATCTGTCCTTCCTTGGACTTTTCAAGTACAGAGTGCCTTGAACCAAGAAAGTGGCATCAGGAGAGGAAAAAAAGGCTGGTAAGCAGCCCATCTCTGACCTTGCAATTGCAATGAGTCTTTCATAACACACAAGGAAGTCAATTGACACTGGGGGAGACAAGGAGGAAAGGGGGACCATGTGTCTCACCTCCATGGCTGTCAACACATTTCTGACTTGTTAGGAAACCTGGTTCTTAGCCAAGATGCTCTCTGTTGTCACATTTCTGAGCAAGACCTAGAGGGTGCAGCCTTGCACTGGCAGTCCTTGGTTGTGTGTGAGATCCATGCTGACTCCACAGACAGCAACAACATGTCCTCGAGAAGTGCAACCAAAAAAGAGACGTGGCTGGGGGTTGCTCTGACAAGGGTAACCCACTGAAAACCCAAAGTCCTGCAGTCTGAAGATAGTGCTCTCAAATATAATTCTCAGAAATCTCAGCGGTGACTTTGTATCCATCCCTCCCACTCTAAATATATCTCAAATTTTAGCACAGTGCCAGCACAATGGGGTGCCTAATGCAGAACATATGTCCATCTGTATTTTAATCCTGGAAAAACGTACTCAGGCTTGAGATGGGATGTTAGAAAGTGGCTGGTCTGTCACCCAGGTCCCCAGTCCCTTCCAAATGCCAAGTGTCCGGGAGAAAGGTGGAAACCCACTGACCTCTAATAATAAAAGCCATTCCCAGAATTCCATCTGGTGCCTGGAGGAAACTCATGTCATTCAGCTGTGCAGGAGAGACTCTTAAAGCTTTCCATTAGATAATCCCACCCTAGAATCCTTATGGCAAGGCAGAATTTGGTGCACCTGCCATGGTTGCACTGGGGAATGCCTCCATCACAGCCTATAACCCAAGATTTGGGATAACAGCTTTACTTTCCCTCACTGGAGCACCAGTGCCAACAGCTGCTCAATCCACTCTCTGCCTATGTTCTTCATGCACAGGGTCCATCCTTCTGAGCAGCTTCCTGGCATCCCATCTCTATTGCTGAAAATAGTGAAATCTGTAGAAATCTCAAGGATTTTCCCTTTACCAGACCAGAAATAAGTCCCTTCCTGAAGCCCTTTCTGTCTTGCTCACCACATCATGTAATAAACCACATCAAAGTCCTCCCTCTTCCATTTCCATCTTCCTCTGCTTTTCCTTCCCCTGTATCCATTAAATTGCACAAACCTGCTCCAGGAACAGGTTCACAGGTGGTTCTTGGGATCAGTGCACAAAGCCTAAGCAAAATCTATGAGGTAAAGCCAAGCATCTGTGCATCTCATCCTGTTTTTTGATCCCCAGGGCAAAGCCAGGAGCCAAAGGTGCTTTTTGGCCGGGGAGGGTATAAAGGAACAAATCTCTGGCCAAAAGAGCTTTTAAACAGGGTCTGAGCTAAGGTGTGTGTGTGTAAATCACATCACCCGGACTGTCAGGTGTGGCTTTGCACACCCTGTTAGCACAGGTGATAACTGTACTAAGCTTCCTGCAAACCCTAAATTGACATTCAGATACTGCAAAGGGATCCCTGTCCTAGGCTGAACCTCTGTTTAGAACAGCCAGTACTTCCCAGGAAAACACTGACTAATATTAGCAGTGGGAACTACAGAAGGGCTATCACGAATAAAGTTCATAGGCCAAAAAAAGAGTTGTAAGTAGAAACAATAACTTTTATTAAACTAACTGGTGCATCCATAGAAAGCAGACAAGCTGTTGGTACACAGGCTGCTTCTTCCTGAAGCAGATGCCCTAAACCTGCTATTCAGCCTTCAAAACTCAACACGACTTCGAGCAGTCACACAGATTGTAACCAGTTGCTAAATCTGGCAGAAAAACAGGGCTTCTTTGTTGTCCCAAGTGCATATAAAATTCAGGATGCTTGCCAGGGAAGGGAGAATGTATGTCTGTGAGTGTGATGTGTTGGAGTGACAGGGAGAAAGCAAAATGTTTTGTGTTTATTTTTATCTGGGGTCAGTGTTTACTCAGAAGGAAGGCAACAAAAACTTAGGCAAACAAACAAAAAATAATCAGTTTTTCTAGTGGCTTGGAACTGCCTGTGTCTGTAGGTGCTGAGGGAAGCTGGCATGATCCTTAGTCTCATTAGTCATCTAGAAATGTGAGGGCTCAATGCCCTTGGCCCCTTGTCTGTAAACCAGTGTGGGGCTGGGAAAGTCACAGCTTCCAGCACCTAAGAGTACAAGTCAACACCCCAGGGACAGTTTGTTGAAACAGAGATTAAATAATTCAGCCTTAGACTGAAGATATTTTTAGACTGAACTTTGTTTCACTGAAGAGTCTCCCACAAGCTCTCAGTTTGATCCTTCCACCAGCTTGGAAAGCACCAAAGGAGAAAAGACAAAGACAAGGCTCCCGACAGGATCCCTAAAAAAAGTCATGTCCATACAGTTCTGCACAAGGCTGAACTGCTTAGACATACCCAGGACAATGAGGAAGGGACAAAAAAGTCCACAACTGGGCAGCCTATCCCAATTTGCATATCACAGAATCACAGAATAGCAGGTTGGAAGGGACCTCTTGGATCATCTGGTCCAACCTTTCTTGGCAAAAACGCCATCTAGACACAATGGTCCAGCACCCTGTCCAGAAAAATCATGGAAGTATCCAGTGTTGGAGAATCTACCACTTCCCTGGGAAGATTATTCCAATGGCTGACTGTTCTCCTTGTGAAAAAATTTCCTCTTGTGTCCAATTGGAACCTCCCCAGGAGTAACTTGTACCCATAACCCCTCATCTTTTCCATGTGACTGCTGGTAAAAAAGGGAGTCTCCATCTTTGCAGCCACCCTTTAAATACTGGGACATTGTGATAAGGTCTTCCCTCAGCCTTCATTTTTCAAGGACAAGCAAACCTCATTCTCTCAACCTTTCCTCACATGGCAGCTCCACAATCCTTGGATCATCTTTTTGGCCTTTTTCCAGACCCTCTCCAGCCTGTCCACATCATTTTTGGATAGCAGGGACCAAACTGAACACAGTATTCCAGGTATGGCCTGACAAGCACTGAGTAGAGCAGGATAATGACTTTTACCTCTGCTGGTGATGCCCTTGTTGGTGCAGTCCAGCATTCCTTTGCCTCTCTGCCACAGCAGCTCCCTGTTCACTCACAATGAGCTTGTAGTCCCACAGGACCCTTCCCACAGAGCTGGTCCCCAGCCTGTGCTGCACTCCTGGGTTGTATTTTCCCAGGTGCAAGATTTTGCACTTTTCCTTATTGAACTCCATCAGCTCCTTGCTAGCCCACTCTTCCAGCCTATCCAGATCTTCCTGCAGGGTGGCTCTTCCTTCCAAAGTGTCCACTTCCCCACTTTGGTATCATGGGCAAGCTTCCTCAGGGTACACTTGATCCCCCCATCCAGATCACTTATGAAGATATTAAATAGTGTTGGGTCCAATATCAATCCCTGGGGGTCTCCACTTAAAGCTCTGAGAAGACCTTGATTCATTACACTGAGATCCATGCAAACACACACAATCCTTTGCTCCAAAATATCTGTGTTCCTGAGCTCCAGACCCAGAAAGAGTGAGCCATGAAGGAAGACAAATCAGCCTGGGATGGGCTGAGTCCATATTGTCCCAGAACCTGAGTTTCAGACCTAACTGGTCTCCTTCTTTTCTCCTCTGGAGTGAAGAAGTTTCCAGGTGTTCTGTCACCTTCCAGGCTGCAACAGATTTCCCCTCCCACAAGGCCCCAGAGAAAAAGAAATCCATGTTCACCTGCCTGTACAAGTCCTGGAGGCATCTCCTTGGCAGGCAAGGAAAAGTCCAAGGGTAAAATTTAATCCCTAATGTAATTCTTCAATTAATCACTTCATCTGCAATTAGGCTAAAGAAGGCTGATGAGCTGTCTGGGTCAGACCTCCCATCTACCAGGCTTCATCTTAATCAGACACAGAGAGTGATAAGGGTAAGCTTCCAGCAAAGGGAACTCATTTTTAATGGTAATTAGTGATATCTGCATTAAAAAAACAGTTGCGCTTCCTCTCATGAGTTTGTTGCTTCAAGCAGCTCAATTCCAGTGAACTCAACACAACCCAATCTGTTCATTAGTTCACAGGATGGTTTTGGGGGAGCCGTGACTGTGCATGAGGCTCTTCTATCTGCACATTTATGCTGTGCTTATCTCTGAGGTGAAAGCTTGTGAGAGCAGCACACATGGCCACAGCATCACAGGAAGCTCTTCAGGGCTCCACGTGATGCCACAGATTTATTTATTTCCATTGCACCCTCAGAACATCCTGGGATCAGAGCTGTGCTGGGATCAGAGCTATGCTGGGATCAGTAAACATCTGGCAGAAAGCAGCAGATCTCAGAGGCAGAAAGACTGCAAAGCAAGATCTGATAAAGCACAATAGGTGGATAAATGAGGCAGAATGGGAAAATTACAGAGACAAGGCACTTGAGTATATAAAACTTCTCCAGAGAAACAAAATAATGTTGCAGGAGGCAGCAATGTAACCACTGCCTCTGACCATCACACCACTAGGGCTTTGGAGCTGGGATCAGCATCCTTTAGGAAAGTTGCTGGTAGACTCCCTGCAGAATTCATCTTTCCATGTTTCCAGAACTGCTTCACAGAACTGGAGAGAATTTCACCCTGTTGGGGGGAAAACTTCCAGGGAAACTTCTAGGCTCCTGTGGAAGGGAGTTTGCCAGGTATCCACCTCTCTGTTTTGGGAGGACGTGTTCAAAAGCAGAACAGAACAGGTGAGGGATGCTTCTTGCACAAACTCTCCCCTCTCAGCAGCACAGAAATCAGGGCATTGGAGCTTCTGGGAAGCCACCTGGTCTGAGCTCTGATTCCAAAGGGCAGAGGAGAAGACAGCAGATCCTGTATGCACCTGCAGATATCTCATCCCAGAGGAAGGATATGATGAATAGTTCATAATTTCTCACTGTTTTACAGTTTTGTCAGTGACAATTTGATTTGGTTCTCTAGTTCTTAGGTACCACATGTGCATATAGATATATATATATATATATATTCTATTACATATGTTCAGAACATACAACATTATGTATTTTATGGGGTTTTTTTTTTATTATTTTATATATACTCAGAATATCTAAATATCATCACAGCCTAAATAAACTCTAATCCAAGGACCCACAGGTACCACTACTGGCACTGGCAGAGGTGACAAGCACCTTGCTTGGTAATAGAAGTCTTCAGCTCTGTGCCAAGTCATCTGCTTCTCTGAATCATCTTATAGAATACTAATGGCACACAACTTACTCTTTGAAATGCTTTTCTTGGGCTGTCCATGCTGAAAGCAGGGATGAATCTAACAGTGTCACTATTTAGGATAAAACTGCCTGGGTTTGATGGGAAGAGAAGACACGCCAGCTCTGGGATTCCTCTCCTGCTGTCACAATTAAATCTACCTGAAAAGACAACTTTAAAAAATTACCTGACTGAAGCAAATTGCCAAGGGTGTGATAGTGGAGGTGGAAGTATTTCAGTAGAAATATCCTCTGTAAAACCAGCCAACCCCATCTGGGTAAGTCACAGAGAGCTCTACCAAACCACACACGACTCGTGCAAGTCTTTGCTGAGAAGAAGCACCAACTGGGAACACACCAGAGGGATGAAGTCTGAGTAAAACAATCTAGAAAACTTCAAGTTCCACCTCCCCAAACTTTGCAGTGAGCATGGGTCAGGTCAGACTGCCCTTTCCCACACAATTCCCAGGCACCATTAGGAGGTTAGCACGAGATGGGACACATCCACCCACATCATGAAGGGGCTGCACCAAGCTGATGCTCATCCCTTTTACCAGAGACATGGAAGATCTTCGTTTCAGGAAAGAGTTAAACTAGGAGCTTGATGCTTTTTTCAAGGAAGATGTATCTTTTGAACACAAAGGATAATACCTGCAATCACACAGCACAGTAGACGTTTTCTGCTGCTTGGGATTTCGCACAATAAGACTTTTTATTTGGGAAGGAAAAAATTATTCTCTGCTCTAAAAAGAAAGGGAGGGAAGAAGGGAAAAGTGTATTTTCTGTTTAGGCTTTCATTTAGAGAGATTATAAAGAAAAAAAATCTCCTTTTAAACACAATAATTTCATTCAGTTCATTTTAACTATTGTGAATTGACATTAATAACTGAAGAGCGTGGCGTCTTTTTCTCCCCTTTCTTCCTCCGCTCTCATATTTTCGTGAAGGTCAAAGCAATGAAGCTTTTACTCTTCCCACATGATTAGCTGGTCAAAAACCCAGGAGAGGAACAAGCTGACCTGTGGTTTCGAAGGCAGGATGCTGAGGAGAGAGCAAAAAAGAAACACTTAGGTGCCATTTCTTCAGATGAAATGTTAGGCTGGGAGACATTCAGCCCTTGCTCACTGCAGAAAGTGTGTGAAACTGAGTGAATTTTGCCTTTCTTGTTTACCTTTAGTGACCACTAGTTTGATCAGCACAGAAATGATCCAACTGAAGCCCTCCAGCACCCTGGAGCACTTAAGGTACCTTCTCTGGAAGACTAGAGTTCAAGACTGTGACAGTCTACAGAGTAAGGTGACAGAGAGGCTTATGAGCAACATTGCCTTGGAAATGGATTTATCTCACCTGGGTGCAGTAGCTCGAGCCCATGGCTCTCTTTCATAGCCCATGGCAACCTAGGAACCATCTCCCTAAACTTATTTTTGGGTGTTATGTGAGACAACTTAGAGCATCCTGCCTGGCTCCTGTCACAGGTCTCCCAGGGGCAAGTCTTGTCTCGTCTCTTCTCATGTCATCTCATCTCATCTCCTCTCCTCTATTCTCCTTTCCTCTCCTCCTAATTTACTTCCCTCCCTTCCCATGTGAGCTGTGCTTCCTGGGAGAAGAGCGACTGTTTCCTGCTGAGATCTTCATTCCTTACTGTGGTATTCCCAGCTGGAACCTATAAATGCCATAACACTACAAATAATAAACATATGCTAGAAAGGCAAAGAACTCTAACACATCATCTCATCACACAGATTCCTCCAGGGATAATACAGATAATGCAGAAACCTTCCCCAAGTAATTCCGCCCCCTCCCCTCATCTCTGTCACTTCTTAATATCTCCATTTTTCATCAAAACATTCCATTTGCCTGAAATCACAGATCTCACATCTGGGTTAATCATCCTATAGCAGTGGATCTCATTTGTATGGAAGAAAATATCTCAAATGAAGTGCCACTGTCTTTTAAGAAGCTTATTGTGTTTTCATTCTAACAATCTTTCCCTCCTGCTGTCAGGCAGCAATTGTTGTTACTCATTTGATGTAGGAATAAGAAGTACTGATAAACGGAAGAAAGCCGTGACATGGCACCCTGCCAAAAGCAAAAGCTTGCAGTTTTCCCTTCCTCCAAAACCATTTCAAACACAGTGGTTTGTCACCAAGCTGCTCAGCACAGGAAGGGGCTATTTCAGAGTCAGACACCAAAAGAAAGTCGCCCTGTCTAAGTCTGGGTATCACTGGTATGGGCTGAGTGCTGAGGGACTTGTCTAATCTCCCCTGTGCACTAAGGAAGAGATGAGTGGGTGTTTGTGTCCTCTTTTTTGAGGTCAGGTGAGATGAATTGTGACCTAGGGATGTTTGAGGGGAGGCACTATGAGGGGGATGCACACATGTACTCTGTAAATGTTTCATTCCCATCCTGACATCTCATTTAGGCTCCTCAGTCCTGTCAAAAATTTCTTCAGTGATCCACTCCTTGAATTGGGATATTTCAATGCAAAATACTAGAATTTTCTCTCAAAGTATCTGGTTAATGTTTTGCCATCCTCCTACGTGAGCGTTACCTCAACTTTCCCTTTAAGCAACTAATTCTAAATTTATACTCACTATGTCTCTTATTTTTTTCTGAATCAGAAAAAATAGTTTCCCAAATGAAACAGATCCATAACGAGTCACCACACTAAATAACATCTTCTAACATTAATTAAAAATTGGGCTGTTGGCTGCAGAGAACAGCACATAAACTTTTGGCTGAAGGCTCTTACAACTGCACACCACAGTAAATACCCCTGTAATTCACTCTTTCAAATATCTAATTCGATTCCTTTTTCCACTCTTTCTGTATGTTTGTGAGCTGGAATGATTGATCCTCTCTGCAAACATCATTGCCAGGACAGACACAACCTGGCAACCTGCTGAAGTTGTCAATTGGCTCCTATTGTGTTCCATCTCTGGGGATCTCACAGACAAAACCTGCCAAAGTGAACGTTTTTCTGTCTCATCACAACATCAAAATCTCACAAGTGACTTTCAAGAGGAAAGGTGTGCATTTTGTGCTTCCCCTCCTGTAATGCATGGTATAAGTAACTCATGTTTTGGGAATTCAGCTGCTCCTTTTGAGATTTTTGGACTTAAACAGTGGCAAAAATCTAAAGAATGGTGATTTCCTGATGCAAATTAATTACAAATGCATCTGATAAATTTGCAGATCAAATGGTTAAGTTTGATCACCTCTCACAGGCATTCAAAGGGGACAATTCTGAAGCAGGATTTTGGCAGGGCCTTGCACGAAATCTCGAGACTGAACCCGTGGAGTCCCAGGGATTACTAGAGAAAAAAAAAGAATAGCTGATGGTGTAGGTTTGATTTTTGAGGAGAGGGGTTGAAGGTGATGTCTTTCTATGCTTTATTTAACTGCCATGGGCAATGGCAAGGCAGATGGGTTGACTATAATTTCTAGAATGAATGAATGAATGTTAAACTTGATAAAGAGCTGACTGATTAGAGGCACTTCTCAGCTAATGACCGTCAATTAATGCTAATTTCCAATGAGCAGCAGAGAAAATAATGGATCCCTGCTGGCTACACTGTGCTGCCTGCACAGATCAAATGACTTTCTCCTCTGCATGGCTGCATTAAAGCAAAGAGTGACAAGTATCAGAGCATAATTCAGACACAAGGCTGATGAATCCGGAGCATCCTGTTTGTGTTTACCATGACACACTGTGCATACCTGGTCCCACTGCTTCAGTAATTAAGACCCAGTCTTAAGACAAGTCTAAAGACAAGCCTTCCCACATTACTGGTTGCTTAGGAAAATATATCTTGGTGATACCTCCTTCCCTGCATCATGTAACACAGAGCTGGCTATGACATTGTCATCTCCTGGTTGGTGGACTTCAGATTTTTGCTTGAACAATGCTGTGACTTTTCTCAGTCTCCCATCAGACACTCATAGGACAGTCATGTACAAGTACCTTCCAGAAGGATGGCTCTGGCACAGCAGAAGAGCTCCCAGCTGGACTGAGGATCAGGTATTCAGCTGTTTCATGGCTCCCTCTCATCAGACAAAGCTCCCAGTAAGCAAGACAAGGTTGCAAGGCCAGGACCCTTTGGAGAAGGGGACACAACACTGCTACTACTTGGCATCAGTCATGCAGGGTTGCCCCAGACCAGGTTCCAGAGGCTCCCAACAGCCCCTAAAACTGGACACTGGCAGGAGATTCCAATATCCAGTCTTCAATACCCAGTGCAAGGGCACAGACTGATGCTCCAGAAGTTGCTCTACTCAACTGGAGTTACTATGGGCAAAGCTTCCTGTGAAGGGGCCTTACCTGTCACACTGCCCTTAGAGGGCTCTAAGAAAGGAGGAGAAGAGCTTGGAAAGAGTATAGGAATGGGATGGGAAGTGGTGGAATCACCATCCCTGGACATGTTCATCCAGTGTATGGATGTGGCACATGGGGACATGGTTTACTGGTGGACTTGGCACTGCTGGATTAGTGGTTGGACTTGACCTTAGAGGTCTTTTCCAACCTTAATGATTCTATGATTCTATGTTTTTTTCTTAAAAAGCTTCCCCCTCACGGCAGAAATGATGTCAGTAGAGCTGAGAAATTTTCTTGGAGGTTTCTGAAGCTTTGTTTCCTTTGAGCTCAGGCAGCTTGTAAACAATAATATTTGCACCATCAGCTCAGCTGTGCCACCTTTCCAGGAGCCAGTTTGTGCTATTCCCAGCTGGGATCAGAGGAGATGTCAGTGTATGTGCTGCCTGTCACTAATTAGGAAGTGATTGTTCCTGGTGGGTTGTGTGATGTTGAGCATGTCAGCTGTGATCATCACCTTTTTGGAGAGTGGATCATGAACCCACAAAATTTAACAAACAGACTTTTCTCATACAAACTGGTTGGCATATGCTGTTTGGAATGAGGAGGATGGAACTGAATAGGGATCTTTCTGAGAGTACCTGAGGTATGTGAAGGAGGCCAGATGGAATGAAACAACACAGAAGAGCTGAGATGTCACATATTTGGGAGCTTCTTAATTTTTTAATACTGTGGGAAATGTGTTTTGCACAACCCTTTGCTACTAAAACCTCCTTGTTGATCACACATCTCCTCAGCAGACAGCGAAAAGAATGTGGAAAATCTTTACATTTCCTGGTCATCAGCAAACAAACACAGATAACCAGAACAGCTCCTCTGGAAAGACTAGCACTGCACACTCCTCCCTGTGTTTTCAGCCTACTAATTGCCATCATTTTTCTCCCTGTCAGCTTACAAACATACTCATTACCGTGGGACATGACTTTTGTAGCTCAGTGTTAGTATGTGAATGAATGAATTCCAAGACAATGCAGGAAAAGCAGAGCTGGCAAGACCAGGTTCTGCTCCCACGTTCCTGTAATTACTGTGGGTCGACTGAAGAAAAGGAGGCAGTTGTTGCAAACGTGGTCAAATGAGACCTGCAAATGCAGGAACAGAGATGTGGGGGGCTTCTGTGAAAAACTTCCAACTCACAAAGGCCGGGACAGCCGGAGGGAGGAATATTCAGTTCAAAGTAAATACCTGGCCAGTGTCTGCCTCCTTGTGAGTTAAGCACCTTCAGACCTTTTGAAACCAGCAGAGATTTAGTGAAATTTGGTCAGAGGGTCCTGAGGCACAGCTCAGACACGAGCCAAAATAGGACAGATGAATCATGATGGGAAAGAGATTATTTTCCCTTTTGGCAATAAAGGACTCTACAGTGATTAACTCATATGCTTTGTTAGAATGGATAGTTGCTTCCCATATACTGGCTTTATTTTACTACAATCCTGATTTTTCTCGCTGTATTGACCATTTAATTCCTCTTTGCAGTGTGACCAAACACTTCTGATTTTCTTGAGAACCTCAGTCATTCCATTTCACTCACTGTTACACTGCTTGAAATCACATTATTACGGGGAATCTCAAGTTTCTTTGAAAGAAAAAGATAAAGCACAGCAAAGCTTTTTTTTTTTTTTAATCCTTTTTAACAGATTTCATTATTTTAGAAAGAGTTTTAACTTCAGTGTTTAAAGTTCAGCCTGTTCAACTAGCATCTCTAAGGAGCAGCTGACATGAGCTCCAATCTGACAGATTTCACAGGTCCTGTTATCTTTGCTTGGAAAAAAAAAATTCTCCCTCTACTGACAAAAATATACTGAGAATCCTAAATCCTGACAAGCATCTTCATTCCTGACTGTGGTTTTTCTCAGAAAATAAAAAAAAAAAGGAGGTCAAAGCCTGCAAATTATTGGAAGAAACAGCTTTCCAGAATAAATGTCCTCCTTTGGGTCATCCCGTGATTCCCCAGGAAAATGGAAAACGCTCTATTCTGCACCTCCATCAGTAGCAGAGTGGCCTCCTGAGTGTCCCTGTGAAAATAACCATCTGTGAGTACCTTTGGGGTCACATGGAAGTAATTGGCTGTGTTTTCTATAAGCACACCTCAAACACTCGCTCTCATATCAAAGAATATTCAAGTTAGGCGCTTAAATGTAGGTTTTTGTGGCCTTTTGCACAGCTTTGAGGCATTCAGGATACCCACACAGGGAAGAGAGACTTGAGATAGAGACTTTAGAGAATTGTGCTTCCCTGGAGCAAAAACTGGAAGCTTCTGGGGCAGAGCATCTCACAAGACATGAAATATTTATGTTTAATGCACTGAGCCAAGGCCTCACTATCTTTCCACATCAGTCCCACAAACATCAACGAGACCCTTTGTAGACCAAGGGTAGGACTTCATCTCCCTTCCCTTTGGTGGTCTGGGTATCTAATCTAAGGCAGGTGTCCAGAGTCCCTGTACATTCAGAGCAGAGAAAAAGGATGGTACAGAGGACATCTTCATCACTTTTTTCATGGAATGGGCTAAGTCATTATATCATTTATAGACTGAGGGACCCTAATGAGCAAAACTGCCTCAAAAGTCTGAAGTTAGCTCAGAGCTGTATCCCAATGTGCTGCTCACTGTGCTTTGTATCCCAAAGTTATCAGGATCTGTTCCACAGCAAGATGCAGCAGAGTTGGAAGGAGCAGCCAAGGCAGCAAGAAGGAGGAATATGGAGTCGTAACTTGGAAATAATCTACAAGCACATGGCTGGGATTGTGCCACCTCTGTGGATTGCTGTTGGATAAACAGCCCCATTTGTTTCAGAAACACCATGTTTCCACTTTGCAAAAGCACGGCGAAACACGCTCTACTAAATAGACACAATCCAGCCTCCCTCACAAAGGGAGGCATCAGGAGCTCATTACCAAGCATTAGAAAGACTGTGACAGAAATTCTGCTTCCTCCTGGAAGAAACACTGGGATTTATTGACTGGTGAAGCTGGAGCTTCTCCATCCCTGGAGGTTTTTAAGCAGGTGTTAGACGTCCCAGAATAACGTGAGCACTTCATTTCACACAAGAAAGATTTAAAGATTGGCTGGTTTGGATAAAGCTGTCTTCATGCAAAAACCTGCAGGCAAAAGAAATACAGTGCCACTGCTTCCTCTGTAGGATTATGCCAAGGTAACACAAAAGAGAGGGATGCTCCTGGCCAGGATGAGTCACTGATCTCTGTTTAGCCTTTCAGAAAGAGCTGGCCACCAGCAACAATATAAAACTCTTTTAAAATCATTCTTAGAGGCATTAAAGTGCTATAATCTGTGTGTCCTGTCCTTCCCCCTACACACATCCAGGAAAGTGGATGTAAAGTTGGGTCTAATTTGCAGCAGTGTATTAGTGCTTTAAAACATGGAGGAAAGTTGCTCTGCACCTTGCTTTCCCCACTGGTGAAAAACTGGAGACACTGACACTGCCCTTCCCTTTCCAATCCTCTGCCAGGGAGCAGCAAGAGTGGGACAGCCCTGCAAGGGCTTTATGAAGGATACAAAGCTGGCTGAGAGCTGGTCTGTAGAGCCACCACTATGATAGTGCATATAGAGATGCCTAAGAATGGGTGAGAACAGGACAAGTGCATTGGGATGTTTTTCCAGTGATCTGCAGGGGTGGGGTGCCTGAGGGCTCCTCCACATGCAGCAGCTCTGGTTTGTGTGACAGCAGGACCTCTCCCTCCTGTGCCACTGTCCTGTGCCAGCAGATCAGACATAGGTGCAAGGATGGTACAACCACAGGCAGGTTCAGCTCGTGCTGTGCTGACTCCAGGAGCTGAGTCATGGAATCATAAAATCATAGAACAGTTTGAGTTGGGAGGCACCTCAAAGCTCATCTTGTTCCAATGGGCAGGGACACCTTCCACTAGACCAGGTTGCTCCAAGCCCTGTCCAACCTGACCTTGAACCCTTTCAGGGATGGGGAATCTCAGGGTCAGGCAGGGTCTGCATTTCTGGGTCTGGAGGCTGAGCAGACACCTGCTCAAGGATCACACCCCACAACCCTGTGTCAGGGTTCAGCCTGGGGCTGGCGCTTCTCAGGGCACTCGTGCAAGTGGAGGCTGCTTGAAACACAGCACAGACACCCCCACAAAACACCATGGCAGAAAAGCTCTGACCTAAGCAAATTTGGAGGACTGGAAGATCAGTGTCTCTCTGCTGCCTGAGTATGTTCTTCAAGATCAGTGGGGAGAGCCTGGTTCCACTCCAGTGGAAGCCACGGCATTAAAGTTCCATTGACTTCGACAGCAGAACAACAAAGCCCTGGCACTTCAAAGGTTTCTTTTATGGTGCTCATGCCGTTAATAAGCACCATCTGCTCCTTTCAACAGGAGAGCCATCCTCTGATTTGCTGACAGCACTTTGCTCTCCAGGGACTCAGCCTGTGTTTATATAACCACGGCAGTTTGCCTACATGGGCAGGGAGGGCAGCGGCAGCTTCCCCGTGTACAGAAGGAGTCCTGGAGTAACAACAGGGGATTGAGCTTTCAACAGGGTTGTTGTGCCTGTGTGGAAAGTCCTCGTGGTTTCAGTTATGCAGCAAAACCTGCTAACTCAGCCCAGTCCACAGAGCAGGAAGTGAGAGCTCGGGTTCGCATTAAATGAGACTTATTGTCACATGATTACCACCTGTATCACTCAGGGACCTGGAGCAGTTCTCTGTGGAGCCCAGAATGCAGCAGCTGAAGAGCATCCATTCTCTTTTTAAAGCTGGGACAACTCAGAGTGTAAAAACAATTTTTTTAGACTAAAAACCGTAGAAATTGGAGGTATTCGAGTCATCTGGACGTGCCCCTGAGCAACCAGCTCTAGGTAGCCCTGCTTAACAGGGGGGTTGGACCAGATGACCTCCAGAGATCATCCCCCTTCCAACCTCAACAAGTCTGTGATTCTGTGAAATCCATTTAAATACAGGAATAAACTATCTGTTTATATATGCACACACAAACTAAATCTATTTATGGCCTAAGAAGGAAATAAAAGAAGAGGTAAGAAAACAAGTGTTGCTCTGAATCCTCATCTTAACCCAGAGCAATACCACATTCCCAGTGAAGCGACACAGACCCAGGCAGCAGTGATGTGCTCAGGTGCCCCACTGCTCCACAGGGCTTCTCTTTATTGAGGGGGAAGAAATATTCACAGTACTTGCCTTAATTTTGTGTCAACTGGTGATTTTCTGAGCCTAATGCTGATACTGGCTGCATCTCAGGACCTTAGGATCACAAGGTAGTTCAGGCTGAAGGGGATCTCAAGAAGTCTGAGGGCAGAAAAGGTTGCTCAGGGCTTTATCCATCTGGGCACTGACAGCCTGCAGGAATGGACACAGCACTACCTCACTGGGCAGTTGTTCCTGCTCTTAGCTGGAGATCAGGAACATGCTGGACAATGTGGGACTTGGTGGTGACACTTGGGGCACTCTGCTTGTCACTGGGTGCTTGTTGGACAGTGAGCCATTGATCCATGCCTTTATCATAGAATCTTGGTATCATTAAGGTTGGAAAAGACCTCGAAGATCTAGTCCAACCATTAACCCAGCGCTGCCAAGTCCACCACTAAACCATGTCCCCAGGTGTCACACCCACGTGTTTTTTGAACCCTTGCAGGGACAGTGATTCCACTACTGCCCTGGGCAGCCTGTTCCAATGCCTGACCACCCTTTTAGTGCAGAAATTTTCCCAAATATCTTATTTAAACTTCCCCAGGCAGAAATTAGGGCTGTTTCCTCTTGTCCTATGACTTGTTACCCGGGAGAAGAGACCAACCCCCACCTGGCTACACCCTCCTCTCAGGGAGCTGTAGAGAATGATAAGGTCCCCCCCAAGCCTCCTTTTCTCCAGGCTGAACCCACTCAGCTCCCTCAGCAGCTCATCAGATTTGTGCTCCAGACCCTTCACCAGCTCTGTTCCCTTCTCTGGAGCCACTCCAGCCCCTCAATGTCCTTCTTGCAGTGAGGGGCCCGAAACTGAACTCAGGATTCAAGGTGTATTGATTATTCTGCAGATAAATAAACCCCATTTATTTCTCTCGCTGTTGCTGGATGATAACAGCTCTCCTGCCCTATCCTGGTGGTTACAAACAGGCTGATTTCAAGAGCTTCAAATTAATTGCACAGCAAATGAAATCACCCATTCAAAGAGCAAAGCTACTTGGGCTGTTCTCACATCTACTCTGCTCTTGGAAAAGATTAGTGTTGAATGTCAGCATTTGTTAATTTTGAAAGCCAGTGCTTGCTCTAGGTTTTGCTTCAAATAAAGGACTTGGCTTGCTCCAAATAAAATGGGAGAGCATGAGAGATGAGTGAAGGTGTTTCTAATGTCATGCAGAGCTACAGCTGCCTGACAGCACATCACAGCCCACACTGAGCAGATAACAAGGAAAATGGGCCTTTTTTCATTCTCAACCCTCTTTTGTGTCCTTTAAAGCATCCTCTCCTTTGAAGCAGCATATAAAATACAAGAACCAGGATGCCACTCATTTTCTCCACCTCTAGAAGAAGTGTAAGAAAACAAGACAACAAACCTTTAAATATCAATAGTCTCTTCTCCCCTGAGCAGGCACCCAGCAAATCCCCATGACTGCTGTAAGCTCACACTGCCAACATCTGTGCTCTGGAAATGTGGGCACTTCACCATGACCTCTCACCTGGGCAAGATGCTAAATATTTATAAACAGCTGACAAAATATTTATAAACAACTGACATCTTTGCTGAGTGTCTCATGATATGAAGCCTTGGGGATGCAGAAGTACCAGTAATGCTCTGGGTGTCTCCTTTCAGGGTGGTGACTGAATCACGAGGAGCACAAGAGTTACTGATCCTTAATATCCTGGAGCTGGAGGGCTCACAGATATTTTTCCTAAAACATTTGGTTTCCATGTCATGCTGGAAGGACTTCCACCTCATTTCTTCATCAGCAAGTTTGGTTTTTAAGGCTTCTTGGCTGAAATCCATGGGGTTTTCCAGCTGTTGGCTAAAAGCTCACCCTAAACATGAGAGTAAAGTCTGATGGATGAAGACTTCAATTCCTCTGGCTTTTCACATGATTTGAAAGAGATAAATTTGTGAACTACTCACTAGGTCTCTGAGAAGTCACAAAAGCTGATGAAAGGCCTTGTTTGGATTTTTCTCTTCGCCAGTCAGTTGGTCCTCTGTAGATGGATAAAACCACTTTTAAACTGAGTATTTTGTTTGGTTAATTTTCTTCACCAGCTTGTTGGTCCTCTGTAGATAGATAAAACCACTTTGAAAACGTGTTTCTACCCTCCAAAAATGACTTGATTATCCTTATTAAGTCTTGTAGACTTTATAAATAGAAATCCTGACTATTTTTTCTCAAGAGAAGGACAGTAAATGATTCTTGAGGAGGGTGATAGGGGGGATGAGAGGGATTAAACCAAACTGCATCTGAAAGAAAGAAGAAGCAACGACTGCCCTGTGCCAAAGGAAGCTTGTCCTTTAAGCACAGGCTGAGCATTTCAGTGTAAGGTTACTGTTTTCCTTGGTCCAGGGGAGTGAGTGGTGCTTCTCTCCTAGGATGCATTTTTACTACATGGAGGATGTATCTAAGAAGCAATGCAAGGAGGAAGTGTTCTCTACACTAGAAGACAAAACAAGAGAAATATTAGTGATGTGGCAGTGTAGTCTAGTGAAGGCTCTTAGCCAGGCATGACAATAGGACACAGTGATTATCTGGATGATTATGATTAGATTTATTGCTAATACAGGACCTTAATATTGCCAATGCAGTATCTAAATACCTACTCTCTGATATATATGGTTTAGATTATAGATTATTTCATTTTATAGAGATTATTTTAGGTTATAGTAAAGTTGGGTTATGGTCCCTCCTGTTGAGTCACGAGCTTCAGTGAGATCCCTTTGCTGTCTGAACTTCTCAGAGAAGTCTATGTGCAGCTTGGCCACTCGGTCTCACATTTGGTCAGCAGTCTGTGTTGTCTAAAGGATTGTAATATCAGCAGGTTTACAGTCTCTGGCCTTGCAGAACTTATAATTACAAAAAGCAATGAGGCACCTATGGAGCTGCTTTAAGATTTTCCTCAGTGTTTGACAAGATTTTAGTGCTTTTTACTCACTCATCCAAAAGTGAGTGTTCCCTGTCTTTGAACTTGACATGCCCTGCAGGCATCCCTGCCAGGTGTGGGATCCACCCAGAAGCTACCTGCAACCTTGTCACAACAGTTTTCCGGGTTGACCCAGTCTCCAGCAGCATTTTATCCCATTTTTCACCAAAGTCAACCACAAACACTTCAGTTTCTCCATTTCCGAAATGCATTATTTATAGGAGCAGCCAGACAGCTCCTTCTTCAATATTCATTTGCTGTTCACAGAATCATAGAACAGTTTGGGTTGGGACTTTAAGGATCATCTTGTTCCACCCCCCTGCCATGGGTAGGGACACCTTCCACTATCCCAGGTTGCTCTAAGCCCTGTCCAATCCAGCCTTGGACACTTAGAGGGATGGGTCAGCCACAGCTTCTCTGGGCAACCTGTGCCAGGGCCTCTCCACCCTCACAGTGAAGAATTTCTTCCTAAAATCTAATCTAAACTTACTCACTTTCCATTTAAAACTGAAGTGTTCTTATCTTAGGACAAACCACCTTGGCCATCGGGGAGTGTGGAAAGGAAGAACAGGGGGTGTTTGTGTGGGATGTGCACAAAGATTCAACTCTCTTTCATCACCAACACACAGGGCAGCCCTGGGCATTTAGTTACACATTTATCTGCAGCTTTCCCACAGCTGTTCACAGCTCTCAGGGCTGTTTGCAGCGGGACACACTGGGCTTCCCCCGAGCCCTGCACCCTGTGACAGGGCAGGTCAGATGAGGCACAACACCTCCTTGGCCTCCTGGTGAGAGAATTCACACCTGCCTCTTTCCTTTACTCTCCATTGACAAATCCCAGAGAGAAGTGAAGTTGGTAAGATTCATGGGAAGAGGGGAGCCAGCACATCAGGGTTTGGTCCTTCAGGGACCTCCTGTCAGCAGGATTTACTTGGCAATATGTGCAGGGTTCCCTGAGCCAGGCTTCCCAGGTAGCATGCAGAAACCAAGTCAGGCAGGCCTGGGGTGTGATTCATCTCAGCCTAAGGCAGATGTCTAAATTAGAGCAGATGATTCATGACCTTAAAATTCCTCCACTGAATATAAGCCTCTCTCAGTATCAGGGAGCCTGCCTCTGCTGCAGGGATTTGAAGGCAAAGGCTTCCCCTTCTTGGAAATGCCAGTTCCCTCCAGGCAGGGAAACTGAGGCACCAGCACAGGCCAGGCTCACGACCAGACCCCACTTCTATAATCTGGACTTGGAAGACGCCTGCCAGTCCCAGGGATACCTCTTTGTTTCCCTCTCAGTGGGATGTGGGGACTGAAACACGTCAGAATACAAGTAGCACTCTCTACTCGAGCAGCTACAACTTCATTGCACATGATTATTGGCAGGGAGGACCTACGGGGTTTGTTGAGGAGGAAGGATGAAGCCAGGAGAGCAAGAGCACTGGCCAGCAGCTGTTGTGTTAGAAAGGCTCTGGAAAAGCTGCTGTTACACAGCAGAGCTGTGCTGCCTCACACCAACTTCTGAGAGGTTGCTCTGCTGTTGATGTGCTGTTCAACCTTGGGTGTGTCATTTAGCCATTACTAATTGAGTTTTGGGGTTTTTTTATGTTGTCTTATAACAGGATTGTTGGTTTGGGAAAGAAAGTTGCAGCCAGAGTGAAGAGAGCAGGACTCAGGGGATGAAAGAGTGACGGGTGCAGGGACAGGTACCACGGTCCTTGTAACATCCCAGTTCCCTGCCCACCACTTGTAAGACTTGGAGATGTTTGATCCCTGTCACAATGGTGACAGCACTCGAGGCAGGGTGAATAGGGCAGGGAGGGCTTTCTGATTTGGGGACATCACAGTCATAATCCTTCCTTTTTCCTCCTGACAGAGAGGGAGGGAGTCACCAGCCCTGACTGCAGCTCTCCCCAGGAAAACAAACCCAAGCAACTGATCCTTCAGGAACAAAAAGCCCTTTGCTGGTAGGACAGAAAGGCAGATGGGTCATTCTGATCTGTCCAGGTTGAAATTAATGCTGAGGCCATTTGTGCTTAAACCACTTTTTCATCTCAAGCTCTTATCAGATGAATGTGGTGGATATGGAAGGAGCTACAGACACTGCAGTTGTTTTCATGGCAGCAGGAGGGGAAACCGTGGGTTTGGGCTGCACAATGAAGCTGTAGGAGATGTGGGCCAAAAAAAGAAAAGCTTTCCTTGCTAATCAGAAGCTCGAAAGCAATTAAAGAAAAGCGGGGAGTCTGGAATAGCACAGAAAATTAGTTGTCATTTTGAACACTTTATTCTCTTGTATCACATTTGCCTTGCTGTGAGAGCTGTTTCCTAAATTAATAAAAACAATCTGTAGTGTAACAAGGCAGTGAGGGGCTCCCTCAGCCTCAGCTGGCACCTATCGTGTTTGCAAATCTCAGGAACAATCACGGACTCACCTGAACAAATAACTGGGCTCCCTGCTGCCTTATCTCTCCACACTGAATTGTCCATCCCTCCTGCATTGTGTGGGCCCAGCACAACAACCCACCTCTCACCCTCAAGCCTCCTGACATGATTAACTGTGGCATCTTTAATAAAACCCACATCAATATTTCCTGCTAAAGCGGAGTGAAGATTTCATTTACCCGTTCTCCTTTAATTTGCCAAATTCCATTTTTATTTCACTGAATAATTAATCAGGCACTGGAGCATGTGACAGCTTGGCTTAAATTTAGTTCTCACTTCTCCTCTGTAGCCCTGTCAGATACAGTTGGCCAGTCAAACACAGAGTTGGGTTTGTCTGAAAAAGCAACACAGACACTGCCAATCTGGATCAGATCTTTACCCCATCAAGTCTAACATCTTGTCTCCAAGGACAGCCAGCATCAGGCACTCAGGAGAGTGAGAGGTGCACTGGGTGCTGGAGGAGAAATCTGCACCAACACACAACCTGCCCAAAGGGGAAGGTGTTCCTGACCCTGGGTGTCCTCTGTCATGAGAGGGTGGCTGTGCCCAGCACAAACACACACTCTTTCTGGAGTCTGGATAGCTGTTGAGCTTTGTGCTTACCCTGAGTGCCCAAGAGACAGTCCAAGCAACTTGGAGCTTGCCCAGCCAGGTGAAAATAATAGTGTGTGCAAAGCCTGGAGGCTGCTCAAAGGCTTAGACCCTGCGAAAATGCGAGAGGGTAACATGGGACAGATTATTTTTGGCAAAGTGCAGAACTCCAGGCACTGTAAGACAGAAGGTGAGATCATTTCAGTCCTATACCAATCTCTACACCAGGGAAGTGCAGCACAGAGATCAATGCTGCACAGGGCTGTGAGATTTGTTTAATTTTTATCCTTTCCCCATGTAGGGTTTCTTTTCTAGTTTCATTCATTTCACCTTCTCACTAAACACCAAACATCTGCGAGCTGGTTATAGGCACTACTGCACTAAATTGCTTCTGCTCCTTGATACCCTTCCCAGCTCTGTGCAGGTCTGTTCCTCCAGGCTATTATTCCCAGAGCTGGATAAGCTGGACCTGCATCTTGCCTTTTGGTGACCCAATATGAAGAATCATCTCCCAAAGGAGGACAGGGTTTGGATATGCCATGCCAGCACCTGGATGTTTCTTGGAATGACTGTCCATGTCAGGACATCAGGTCATGATGAGGTGGGTTGGGGATTTGGCAGGTTTGAAGACTGGAGTGTTTAATAGGAAGCAGGATGAGGAAAGGAGGTTGGGGATGAGATCCTGGTCTGGGGAGGCACTGGGAAATAGTTCTCATTTAAATAATAGCAAATAGATAATATATCTTTGACAAACAGAGAGAAAAGTGAAGAAACAGAGAGAGGATGTGAACAAAACACAATCACACATATTTATACATATTGCCTAATTGTAAGGAGACTTTATTAGATCAAAAGTGAATCAAAAGGGACTACTTAAAAAAAACAAAATATAACAAAGCAAATTGCCCAAAGTGTGAGGTTTTCTAAGCAGGAGAACCAGGAAGAGCTTTCACTGGCATCTAGTGGTGCATTGTAGAGGCAGCTGATGGCACAGCTGCACTTCCAGAGTGGGTTTCCCTGGGATAGCAGAGACTGTTCAGGCTTGGGGGGCCACCACTTCCAAGCTGGGCTTAGGAAGACCCAGTTTTGGACACAGCCTAACTCTGCCCTGAAACTTTGCCCATGAAGCCCTTTTGGGGATGAACATAAGGTGCTCTGAGTCTACTTTGACCGCAGGAGCAAAACCTTGGGATGATATAATGGAATATTTTATCTCACTTTTCTTGGATTTTGGGACTTGGCATGGGCCTGAGGGGACATCAGGCAGATGTGGTTTGTTTGAAGGAGAGGATGAGCTTGGAAAATGCAGATGTCAATGGAGAGAAACAGGAACCCTGAGGGCACAAGTCAAATGCCCTGGTGGAGGTATCCACTTTGGAGCAAGGTAAACTGTGCCCCAGTGGATGAATGGACATTGACACAGATGGAATGGCAGGATCCTGGCCCCTCCTCCAGAACTTTCAGCAGCAAAGGAGTCACACAAACATTCCCCTCTCAGTTGCTCCATGCCCTGCCCCAACCTCTCACCCTCCATGGAGCCACACATCCAGATGAGCTGGTTGATGGGGCTGCTGACTGGAACTAAGCAGGATTTGTGGGAAGATATTATGGAAATAGGAAGGATGGAAAGTGGGGCATGTTGCCTAAGGGGTCCTGAACATGACTTGGGATCTACTGTGGCCCTACACTGTGGTCTCTCCTGTCTGTCAGGGACCTGCTGTGGCACTTGTGCCTCAAAGCTGACAGCTTCAGTAAGGCAAACTGAATGAGGCTTGTGTATCTTCTCTGTGCATGAACTGGTGTAGAGGTGGTTGAATTTTTATGACTTCTTTCCTCTCTGATCTGGGATACAAGCTGGAATGTAGGTGCACCTTCAAACTGGTGCCACTGCCTCATCCTGCTGGTTTGTACTGGAGTAGGAAATACATCAGCAAACTTTTAGCCCAGGCATGTACAGAGTGTAGAGTAAATCTGAACTCCAGGGACCCTGTAACTTTAAATTTCCCTGTGTGATCCAAGCCAGATACCTCACCGTCTCCTGCATCAGTTTCCCTGAGTCAGAGAGGGGGAGAACAGCATGTTTGTAGCCTTGTGCCATATTTAGGACAGGATTGGAGGAGCTGGTGCATGCAGGAATGAGTGTTATTGTCCAGGCTCAGAGACATAGACAGCATCTAGTGACTGCTCCAGGGAAGAGTCATGCTAAACAGCTTTTTGTCATTCCCATGCTCCTAAAACCCTCACAGGGAGGCATCCTGGGCTAGAGCTTCCTGCTGATCCTTCAAGCCTCATTGTGCAGTGCAGATTCAGGAAGGTTTGGGTGCTTCCCATGAGGTCCTGCTGAGGCTCAGCCTCTCCCAGGCCATGCTCATCCCTCTGCTAAATCCACTCCACGTACCTCAGCATCCCCCCTTGTCAAATCCACTCACTCCTGTGCTGTCACTGAGCATTAAAGGGATCCTTTGCTGGTAAATGGGCACAAGCCTCGATGGCTGCCACCCCTCCAAGGGGGATTGCAAGCTGCTATAGACACAGAAATACTCCCTGGAATGCGTCTTTCCTCTCCTGACGCTTCCTGGAGCAAGTCCCAGACAATCAGCCCGGGAGGGAAGAAGGATGCTTGCAGTGCCTCAGGATGTTTTCCTTCCCACAACAACAACAAAAACAGGAACAATCTCAGCTCGGGCAAGAGGGAAATGTCCCGATGCTGACACACAGTTGGGGCAAAACGGAAATGTCCTGATGCTGACTCAGTGGCCAAAGCAGGGAAGGCGGGATGGGGACCAGCGATGCAGAGGGGGAACTACAATTCCCAGAAGGCAGCGCAAGCCGGGGACCCTTCCAGCTTTCCACCAGCATAACGGTGCAGAAGAAAGACTCATCAGGGAGAAATTCCCCTCCGCTCCCTCCCAGCGCTCCCGCCAACACCTTGACGGTGGCGTGGAAACCCCTCCGGGCGTTCCGAGCTCAGAGCATCTTCCCTGTCCCTCCCTGCTCCGCCAACCTTTCCTCTTCGGCTTTGTTTAGCTTCACCCTTCCTCCGGTAGCTCTCTCTGCTCTGGCCACAGACTTCCTTTAGGTCAGCCCGGCTCTGGCCGCGACACAACTCCCAGTCCAGTCACACGGTTGTGCCGCCGAGGATGCCCCGGAGGAGGGAGATGCCCGCCCGAACCTGAGGCACCGCTCAGGTAAGAGGCGTTCGTTTCGTCCCTCAAAGGAAAGACGAAGCAACTGCCTGGCATCTGATTCTGCCCTCGATTCAAACCCTGAGCCCCGGGGCTTGCGGAGCTGGAAGTGAAGAGAGGATTTGGATCCGTAGGATCTGCAGACTGGGGGGGAGCGGGGGGGGAAAGTGAAAGGGAGAAAGTAGGCAGGAGGTTCTTCTTTTATCCTTTTTTGAGGATTTGTTGGGTTTTGACAAAAATCCAGGCAACTGAAACGCTGCTGGTGGTGAGAGGTGCCTGCAAGGGACGGACGAGAGCATCCATGGCGAGGGGAGAGGCCGCGGACACCGCAATGAGCCACCGGCATCTGCGGCCGACCGTGTCCCCCCGGTGTCACCCACACCCCCCGGGAGGGTCCTTGGTGCCAGGAGGCTCAATCCACCACCCACTCAGGGGGTTACTGACCTTCCTTAATAAAAATACAGTGCTGCACTTTTCTGAGTCCTCTTTCCAACCTGGCTGCTGCTGAGGCTTTGTCTGCGTTAAAATAAAACCTGTTGTAGTGTCACACAGCTGCTCCCCCCTCTATGGAGAAGTCTTGGTCCCTCCCCTCCAACAGCGAATACTAAACCCAGTTCCTGCTCCTGCTCCAAGTGGGTGTGTTTTGTCTCTCCTGGTTCGGTATAACTTTCCAGGTAGTTGATTTTTTTTGTTTTATCATCATCATCATCATCATCATCATCATTATCATCATCATCATTATCATTATTATCATCACTGATTTTGTTTTCCTGTGGTTCCTCTGTACCATCATGGAGAACTCAGCTCGGACAGGAGGAACGTTGTGTTCTGGTTATAGCTCTTACCAGCATCAGTGGGGATCCAGATGGATCAGCTTGAAAGGAAACGTGACTAAATCTGAAGTAATTTTCCCGATTATAATTGAGCTCTTCATTTACCACTCTGACCCCTCTCTTCTGAGGACCGCGTAGCTGCAAACTCTGCACCACAGTTGTGCCTGGATGTTTATACTGCACATGTCCCACCACTCATGGCATCCCCCCTCCCCAGCCCTGCACTTCAGTGACAAGCTCCCCAGCGACTCACCTTCTCAACCACGGCATCTCAGACCTCCAGGGATGAGGTGACATTGGCAGCATGTTTCCTTGCTGGCCTCCTGCCCCATAACTGGAGATTTTGGCAGCCTCACCCTCAACCATCAGTACCATCAGTGAAATCCTGCCCAGCCACACGTGCTGTTGTTGACAGGCATCTCCAGCATCGCTGCCTTCCTCCCCTCAGCCTTTCTGGCTCCTCTCCCTGCTGCAATTCACACTCCTGATAGGAGATGTTGCTCACATCTCTCATGGCCCTGATTTATTTATTTTTTCTAATGGAAATACTTAGGATCAAGACCCTTCTGCCAGTTGAACCCTCTTGAAGAGGACAAAGGCCTTTTAGTTTTCCATGTCTCCCTTCTCCAGCTGCCCACTCAGGACACCACTGACTTGTCCTCCCCTGTGCCTGGAGATCTACCAGCCCAAAGTGGGACACCCCAGTTTTGCAAGTGATGCCAAGTTTGGGTTTTCTTCTAAGTTCAAGGGATTTAAGTTGCTGCAGAGTCACTCCCCAAAAATGAGTCTAATTGAAATGCAAGGTGCATTACTTAATTAGCTTACTAACTTACATTTCTCCTTGGTCAAAGGACAGAGGTCTGTTCTAAGACTAAATCACTAGTGCAGCAATAGAAGAGCCAAAACCTCCGTGTCATTACAGCAGTCAGTGCATCACAGATCCCCCATTGCCAGGGGAAATCATCCTGTTCCTGCCCTCTCTGCTTGTGCTCAGCTGGGCCTGTGGCTTCACAGATCTCAGGTTCAGCCTTTCCTGCAGCCACCAAGGTGTCACCCGTTGTGTTGACACAGTGAACACAGGAGGTGGGGAAGAAATAATAACCTAATTATTTCCCCTTTATTTTTTCAGTCTGGCAATTCGAGTCTCCAGGAATACCAGAGAAGCCTTTCCAGGAATGCCAGAGAAGCCTGTCCAGATGAGAGGAGGCAGGAGATGGAGTTACAAGGATGAGGAATGAGGAATACCACACAGTCCATGTTGGCCCAGAGCTGGCATACAGCATGGCATACACCTGTTTCCTACAGGGAATAAAGTGCACCCGTTCAAGTACACTTTGATGTGTGTGTCCTGATGGCTTTTGTATCCCCACAGACAGTCCATCCCCATGACTCTGTTGCTCTGCTGTACCCATCAGCTGCTTAGCAGCCCCACGAGGTGCAGGGTAGTGGGGCACTGCTGCCATGAAGGACATTTTTAAGCACAGGGTACCGAAGACCCACCCGTGTCAGGAGTGTGGGAAATCCTTCAGCAAGAAGGGAAACCTGAGGAGACACCAGCAGATCCACACGGCCGAGGAGCTGTTCACCTGCGGGGAGTGTGGGAGACACTTCAGCACCCGGGGCCACCTCACCACCCACCAGAGCATCCACACGGGAGAGAGACCCTTCTGCTGTGGGGAGTGTGGGCACTGCTTCTGCCTGGAGATGTGCCTGGCTGCCCACCAGAGGACACACGCCAAGGGGGGCCCCTTCCCCTGCGCCCACTGTGGGAAGAGCCTGAGCACCAGGATCTACTTCAACACCCACATGCACACCCACAGGGAGAGGAGGCCGTTCACCTGCACGGAGTGCGGGAAGAGCTTTGTGAAGAAGGGCACCCTCACCACCCACAGGGAGACCCACAAGAGGGAGAAGCCCTTCAAATGCCCCGAGTGCAGCAGGTGCTTTGGGCAAAGGGCCACGCTGGTGGCTCACCAGAAGATCCACCTCCGGGGGGGACCCTTCATCTGCACGGAGTGTGGGAAGAGCTTGAGCACCAAGAGGTATTTCGATGTCCACCAGAGGAATCATACTAAGCAAAAGGGGCACATCAACAGCGTGTCTCTCCGGGTCATCCAGGTTAAAGAGGAGCCTAAGTATGCCCTCAGGTCAGAGGAGAGTGTGTTGGAGAATATGGCTCATGAAGGAGATGTAGCCCAGGGGTGTAGCATACCTAGAAACCCATCTAATCCAAAAAACCCTCCTTGGAAAATCCAGGTGAAGGAGGAGCCAGAGCCACCCACTGATGACACAGCAAGCACTACTGCAGTGGCCTGCCAGAAACCTTATGTCAAGGAAGAGCCACCAGAAAACCCGGACTATGGAAAGCTCTTTGATCCAAAGATCCCACTGCTGGCTTTACAGGGGAGACAGCCTAAAAAGGAAGAAGATGCTGATGGGCAGCACGAACAGGAAGTCGCTATAACCAGTAACCACGTGCTCCATGTGAAGGAAGAACCAGAGGAAAGCATTGACTTTGGGATGCATTATGGACAGAAGCCAAACCTCAGTGCTATCCAAAGGATCCAGATTAAAGAGGAACCTGATGTGGAGGCCAACCACCAGGAGAGCCCAAAGAGGAAGCAGAAGAAACGCTGCCAGTCCACCAAAGAGGGGATGCTGGAGAACCAGGAGAAATCCACGTCCAAGAGAGATCCCTCAGCAAAAGGAGCTCCCAAGGGTGAGCGGATGTTTCCCTGCCCCGAGTGCGGGAAGAGTTTCAACCAGAAGTCGAACCTGACCAGGCACAGGAAGATCCACACGAGCGAGGGGCCCTACAAGTGTGGGGAGTGCGGGGAGAGCTTCCGCATGAGCCGCAAGCTGGTCCGGCACCAGCGCGCCCACCTGAGCGAGCCCTTCAAGTGCCCCGAGTGCGGGAAGAGCTTCACCCAGCGCTCCAACCTGGTCCGGCACCAGAGGATCCACACCAAGGAGGAGCCCTACCAGTGCCCAGAGTGCGAGAAGACCTTCAACCAGAAGGCCAACCTCTTCCGCCACCAGTCGATCCACGTCCGCATGGGGCCTTGCAAGTGCACCAAGTGCGGGAAGTGCTTCCCGCATAAACGCCTCCTGATCAAACACCAGCTGCTCCACTCCCGAGGGGGAGCCTACAAGTGTGGGGTCTGTGGGAAGCGCTACCGGCTGAAGAAGTACCTGAAGAGGCACCAGAAGATCCACGCGCGGGAAGGAACTGCTCCCTGCTCAGAGCTTGGGGAGACCACAGAGACTGGACCCCACCACGCTGAACAGAGGGCACTGGCCCCCATGAAGAGTGAAGAGGAGAGCTGAGCAGTGGGATGCCTGCTCCTGTGGGAAAGTCCTTTGGGAAAGGGGAGAGATGGAGACAAACTGCTTGCCTTATGTGTGAGGGTGGGTGGGTCAACCTGAAGGTTCAGTGGGGTCAAGGGGCAGAGGAGAGCTGGAAAACAGTGATCAGGCACTTTTCTGAGGACAGCCCTCGGGGTATCACTTGTTCACAGCTGTGGGATGGAGCTGAGAACCCAAGCACTTGGAGGGGGAGGGATAAGAGCTTGGCATCCTTTGTCATGGTGTGCGTGTGCTACTAAAGTTGTGGATGCTGAAATTATCTTGTATGGACAATATGTAGCCAGGAGGACCAGGCAGGATTTCTTTTTGTTAGGTTATTGTGTTTCTGAGAAAAATGAAGAGAACCTCTCCCATCTGGTCAAGTGTTTAAAGCAAGAGCCAAGTCTCCTGTTCTCCCTCATGTATCTCTGATCCACACCTTGATTCTCCTGGGCTGATGGACCCTTGTCCACTGGGAGAAGCTACTGCCAGCCAGACCAGGGTTCTAAGCCTCAAATCCCCCAAACCAGGCTCCCAGATTGGCTTAAGCCAGATCCCTGAACTGGGCATGATTTAACAAATTCAAACCAAGTAGCAGGAATAGTTGAAAACATCTTCAGGCTTTATGGACTAGAGAATAGAAAATGATTTTCCTATTGGGATGTTTTCCCTTCCCAGTGCAAAGGAGACTGTGCAGCTACTCAAAAGCATGGACAGTTCAGCAGTTGTTATCACTCACTGCTGATGGTTTGTTTGAGTGTTCCCTGGTCAGATGAATCTTTGTGTCTTGAAAGCCCCTGGTGGAGTTGTGATGGAATCCACAATTCCCTGAGCCATTCTCCCAGATTTCTCTGCAGCGCTTCTATGTGGCCACCTGGCAATGCCAAGCAAAGACACATATTGGGGTTCCTCATGTTGCTGTAGTACACAGAGTCCAAGAAGCAAGCCTACCTCAGTCCCCTCACCTGTAAACTGTAGATAAACTGGTTCCTATGAAGTTTCCCCTCAAATCCCTCTGATCTGGTGGAGATTCTCTTTTGGGACAGAAAAGGCTGACATACAGGGAAAAACAACAAGTTTAGGATGTTCCAGGGGAGACTTAAGGAACACCCTTGTTAGAAAAATGGATCTGGGCCATATGCTGGGTAGAAATCGTTCTGCAGGGCTGGGAAACCATGTTTTTGGGAACAATAAGGCTGAGCCAAACTAGCCAAACAAAGCAGCCTCTTTTTGGCTTGAGGAGGGGTAGGGATGCAGTAGAGAATGACAGTGAGAGAAAATGCTCTCCAGATGGATGGCATTTATTTCCTTTTCATTAGCTGAGCACAGTCAGGCTGTAGAGACTTTTACCAGGAAGAAGAACTGGTGTGAGAGGTTTGCCAGTTGAATTATTGTTTCCGTGCAATAAGTCAGTGCCAGTAGGTTTCCTGGACATCATTGGATCTTCCATCACTGTGGGTGTCCAAGCTTTTGGGGAACATGAGGGCTGATAGTTTGTAATATCTTCTCAATAAACAAGTATTTGAAGAAAAAAAGGAACAAAGTGGGTGTCTTTTCTGTTGATGATTTTTGGGGTTTTTTTATGAACTCTTAAATGTAAGAACAGCACTACATTCTCCACACAGTGCAACAGGTGAGCAAAGCAAAGTCAGATGTGTACCAGTGGTAGCCAAGTGGGTTTTTCTGGGGATTATCACAGAATAATAATGGTTTGGGTTGGAAGAGACTGTAAGGGTCATCAGGTTCCATCCCCCCTCCCATGGGCAGGGACACCAGGATTGAAGCAAGCCAAGTCCTCACAGTAACAAAACAGCCTTCAGCCTTTTCTTCCTAAACCCATTAAAAGGGTAATAACAGATAATAACACCAAAATGCTTAAAATCTCAATAACTGCCTCATTTTTTACTGCATAGGTTTTATGCAGAAACCCACATGTGTCAGCACTCCCTGAGCAGTCCCTGTCACCAAGTGCAAAGGATGCCCACACGGTCTGGTTTTGCCTTAAAGTCTGTACAGTAAATTGAGGATCTCAGTGGAGTTAAACCAAAGTGAATGTTATGTTGATGAAGAGAAATACAAGCTCTGATAACTTTTTAAAAAAAGAAATCTGGTCTTCCACCATGGGTCAGGTAAGGCTTGTCTGGACACAACTGCTGTCCTGTTTCTAGCTGTGCACATTGTTTCCATGGATTTCAGGAGGAATTTGGCTGAGGATCACCTCGCTGACTCTTGAGTATCTGTGTGTATGATCTCAGTTCTGTCTCCAGCATTCAGCATGGCCTGTCTGGATGGAGATGGAGACAGGCTGTGGTGGGGAGCACTTGAACAAGAGAGCACATTTCGTGCTTCTGTGGGACACGTGGAGCTAAATGGTGCTTGGTGTGTTCTGGTGTGGTGGGAATGAGAGGGTCCCTGGCTCCAGAGCAATTGAAGTGCCCTGGGATGTTTACTTGTCCTTTGAGAACATGAACAGTTCCCATGAGAACTTGTTGGAGAATCCCAGGCTGCAGGGAGCCCTGGTGTCCCCACAGATGGGGAGCGAGGAAAGGAAAAACACCAGGGTGAGAACTGGGTGAGCAACAGGATACTCAGAATCACATACTTCTACACATGCTTCATCTGTTCACTTTTGACTTTCAGCCTTTGTGGGGAATGAGTATTTACTTACTACCACCTCTCATCCCATCCAGAGCCAAAGGGATGCAGCCAGGTAGCACCACATGGGGCCAGGTTATCAAGCTGAACTGCCTGAAGCCAAGGCACACTTCACTCCTCTCCTTGTCCTCTCCTCTCCACAAGGCCACTGCCTCCATCTCCTGACCCAGGGCACAGTCCCTCCCTTCAAAGGGATTTCTTGTGATGGAACAAAGCAAAGGTGAGAGATCTCCATCAAAGCACCAAAGCTTCTGACTGGTCACATGAACAAGGCCATAGAAAAATCTCTGATCTCACTAAGCTTTAAGAGTCCCTTCCAACCCAAACCATTCCTTGATTCTATGATATCATCCCCCAAAAAGGTACCTGGTGCAACAGCATAAGTTCACAGATACCAGAGGACCTCACTTCTCCTTTGCCCAAGGCTTCTCTTCATCTATCCAACTGTTTCAATATGCCTGTGTCATCTCACATCCTCAACTAAAAAAACCCAAGAACAAAACAAAAAAAAAGAGATCATGAAAACACCCCATTTTCTCCTAGGTTTTGTTCTTTATTGTGTAACTGGGGAGAACCAAAGAGAATGTCAATGTCACTCCTTGTTGTGGCCACTTGGCAAGTTCTTTCTGAGCCAGGAGTGTGACAGGGAACAATCCAGAGCGTACCTTCCTACCCAAAAGGTCAAGAAAAACTGGAACTGTGTTTCCTAAGGTGTAGTAACATTTCTTTCTCCCCAGTATACTAAATTCTTGTAAAAGAAAAGTATAATAGTTACAGTATTTCAGCCTAATTTTAGAGATGGGGAAACTGAGGCAAAATTTGGATCTAAACAAAATCCCAAAAACAATGTCTGGTGCACATCCTCATCCTTCTGTTCCCCCATGTCAGGCTTTGAAACAGTCGTGGACTCATTTAATCTGAATAAAGATGTCAGGAGAAATTTGTTTAACTTCTAAGTGACATGTGTTTGAAATCAGAAAACACAAGGAGCACAAAATATGCAATACCCAACACAGACTGAACTCCTTTTTTACTGTTCAGTTGTTTTCTGGGTTTTTTTAATTAGTATTTTCTTTTAAACCTCCTGAGAGTGTCCTCCCAACATTCAACCTTTACTGCCAGAGCTGCTGCCTGCAAGGTGCTGCTGATAAATAGCCAGGCAAAGTGGCTGTGGCTGTGTGAGTAATTCAACCAGGCCAAGGACACTTCTCCAGCCCTGGGGGCACCCATCTGGCTCGCATCCATACAGTTAAACTCAGTTCAGGATGGCATCATCCAGCTCTGCCCTGGAACTCATCCTTGGCTCCAGCTCTGGCTCAGGTTAAAAGTTTCAGCATGAAATTTGAGAAAATTGTGCTCCTCTGTGCAGGAACATCATGGATTTTTTTTCAGTGACATGGCTTGGGGTTCCCTTTGTCCTGAATTAGCACATGTTCAGCCATCACCAAATGATCTAGAACATGCTCTGTGACCCAGGTTGGCAGGGCCATGGATTTACTGTGGGTTTCTGAGGGCATCACTGCTGGTCATAATCACAGCCTAAAACAGACAGTAACTGCTACAAAGCACCCAGGAACAGGCTTCCCTTGGAGCTGGAGACTCACAGGGAGACTCAGCCACATGGAGGAAACAATTGTCTTGGACTCACTGGGTGGAGAACCCTTTCACTGTGTCTGGTAGAGGATGCAGACCTGGGCTCTGCCACTGTCTCACCAAACATCCTCTTCCAAGTCACCTCATTTTTGCAAAGTGTTTTGAGATCCACAGACAGAAAGGTCATGAGCAGGATGGCTCATGGTGTGATTCTTGGGGTTGTCCTGTGCAGGGCTGGGAGCTGAACTCGATGATCCTTGTGGGTCCCTTCCAACTCAGGATATTCCATGACTCTCTGGTTATTTCCTTGCTTGCACAGCTCTAAGGGGGCGTCAGCCTCACAAACAGAGTGAAAGAATCCACATGGACAGCTTGGAGGTACCTGTGGAAGATTTCTAATGCAAAGCAGTTTAGTCCAACTGCCTAAAAATAGAAATTAAAAAAGAGAACTATTCTAAATGAAAAGCTCTTTTCAGCCTGCTGTGGCGTGGGCACTGGATTTCCCTAAAACAGCACCTGGACACCAAACTTTGGCATCCTGCAAGCAGCATTCCCACCAAGGACTACAGCTCCCTGGAGCCTGCAGCCCAGGCAGGTGGGGACCAGGCACTGTGTATCCAGGTAGAGGTCCAGCAGGGGAGGCTGGGGATCATGCCCGAGAGGGTTTAGGGCTGTTGTTTCCTGCCCCCAAGCCCCTTCTCTCCCTGTCCCAGCTCCTCTTTTCTCCCCCCGGTAGACCTGTGTGATTTTGAAAATTTCCTTCAGCATTCCTGTTGTTTTAATCGACCTTTTTTTTCCCCTACATTTGTTTCCTGGTGGTAAATTCGTCAGCCCTAAACAGGCAGAGCGATAACAGACCGTGATAACAGCGCAGGAAACTATCACATGAAAAGCAGGGAATTAATTCATTCACTGGAAAACAGGCCGTGGTGGAAGACTGCTGCTTCCTGAAAGCTTTATATCCTTTTAAGCTTGCTTTTTTTCTGTGTCCATGTGTGTGTGTGTGTGTGTGCAAGATGTTCTTGCTCCAGTAATCTTTGCACGGCTCTGCCCTATTTCTGCGAGCTGCAGAGACAGCGAGGCGGCGTGTGGGCTCAGCCCTCGCCTCGTCCCTTGCTTGGGGATTTTTCTTTCAGGAATTAAAGCACAGTGAGGAATAAATTATCCAGCACCCCTTTCCTAACCGATTTCTTTAACTGACATTATGCCTTGCTAATAATCCCACTGCACATAAACAAGCCGGGGCTGGGACGGTCAGGAAGCAGCTACGCACATCACATGGCACAGCTCCTGCCCTGATTAGGTGACTGCTTTTCCAGCCAGGGGATTATGAGAGATGAGTAACAGAGCATGTTACTGGAGCATGGACACAAGAAGAAAAGGCTTTGCCTGAGCATCTTCCAAATGAGACCCCAGAGGACAATTAGTAGAGTGTGAGCACGGCCTGTTTGGACACTGCTTTGGGGGAGAGAAGCAGCTCCGTGTTTATGAGCTGTGGTTGGGCAGCTTTCCACGGGCTTTCTAGAAAAGTTTGACAGCCTTGGGTGAATGAAGTCTCTCACCTGCAAATCTTCCCAATGTCGAGTAAGGAAATAAAACAAATTCGGAATATACTTATTTTTTTCCCCTATCTCAGCGGTTGTGGGTCCACACGGTGTGATTTTTGGGGTTGCCCAGTGCAGGGCCAAGAGATGGACTCGATCATCCTTGTGGGTCCCTTCCAACTCAGGATATTCCATGATTTTATGGTTCTATAATTCTATACTCTGGGGCTGGCTTTGTCTCACCTGAATTCCTGTCTCTACAGCACAGATGTAAACATCTGAGCTCGTCACCCCCTATTTAAAACAAGTGCACAAAAAAACAAACAAAAAACCCCAAACAAAAAAAAAAAAAAAAAAAGAGAAAGAAAAAGAAAGAAATAGATGGAGAAAGTAATTTTTTCTGCTCTATTTAAATTACGACTCTGGGATTAGACTCCAGGACTCTTTCTGGCTACATCCCCACGAGCAGTAAAGGGGAGCCAGGCTCGAAGCGAGACATCCCCATCAGCCCGTGGTGTTTTTAGCCTACAGCATCCAGTCTATTTGGGAAGAGAGCAGGGGCTGTAGGGCCATGGGCTGCACAGCCAGCAGTTATTGGACACAGTTGGTGCACGGAGTCAGCACTGCAGATGCCTGTGATGGAAACACATCCCAGCCCTTCCCGGTGTGTTGGCTGTGCTGGGCTGGGCTGATGGAGCTCTGCCTGCAGACAGTCTCTGCCTGTGGCTCCCCAAGGGAAGCTGCTGGTGCAGACCAGTGGAAAGGCCATGGTAACCCACAATATTTCCCAGTTATATTTTTTTATGACTTTGTTTTCATATTTTTGGTAGGCAGAAGGTAGCTGGGCAGGACATGGAGCAACTGGCAGGAGATGTGAATACCCATTGAAATATTAATATATGGTCCAATGTTACTGGCTGGTTTTGCCTATATCTCTTTTTACAAAGCAAAATAGATTACATTTTGCAATTATCCTTTTTTTTTTCATTATTACATCCCAGCATACTTTTGCTCTATAGGATCTTCCAGCTATGAGATTCACCTCCTTCCCTTGCAGATAACTTGCCTCTATTTTTCTAATAAAAAACTGTACTAAAGAAAGCTGTGCTTCAGTGCTGTTGGATCCAAGTCATCCCAAATGGGATGGAGGTGGGGGAGTCTGAATAAAAACCTGTCATAAAGAGAGGCACCTGGGCCACACCCTTTGGAACCTCTCTTAGGCAGACCTGTGTCACAGGCCACTTGGTGACACAATGGGATCTTTCAAGGCCAGGTTGGACGGGGCTTGGAGCAACCTGGTCTAGTGGAAGGTGTCCTTGCCCATGGCAGGGGTGGTAGAACAAGATGATCTTTAAGGTCTCTTCCAACTCAAACCATTCCATGATTCTATGATTCTTTCCAGTGTCCCTTAGCTATTTTCCAAGCAATTCTCACTGAAATGCTGGATTCCCCAGCCTCCATCTACCCCCATTTCTGTCTGCACCAAAAAGCTGGCTGAGAGAGCAGCCTCGCTCCTTCCCCGCCACGGAGGGACATTCGTTACTCAGAACAAAATATTGCATCGCCGTGTTATTTAATCAAGTCAAAATTCATGGGCAGCATCTGTGCAGAAGATAAAATGTTTTGGGACAGTTTAGTCCTTTTCTTATCTGAGCGATTACTGTTATGTAAAATCTTTTCTCTCAAACACGGAGATGGAGTTTCATAAGCGAGGGACCAAAATAGTGCCAAGTAACCAACCATCTCCCCTTGATCACACAGGATTAGTACAATTAATCTGTAGGTATTAGTGGCCAGCGGGGTTTTGCCTGCAGGATATAATTTATATTTATTATTTCATATCTGATTTTCCCCCCAAGGACAGAAAATTCAATCAAGGGCTTTTCATTGCATCGATACATTTTTGCAAATGGCCTCGCAGGATTTGGAAAATTACTGAGGGGGCTCCTTGCTCAGAGGTAAAGAAAGCTCAGAAATATTGAATTAATATGGGAGGTGATTCTCCCCCTCCACTCCTCTCTCATGAGACCCCACCTGCAGTGCTACATCCACCTCTGGGGCCTCCAACATAAGAGGGACATGGACCCACTGGAGCAAGTCCAAAGGAGGCCATGGAGATGCTCCAAGGGCTGGAGCTCCTCTGCTCTGGAGACAGAATGGGAGACCTGGGGATGTTCACCTGGAGAAAAGAAGGCTCTGAGGAGACTTTAGAGTCCCTTCCAGTGCCTAAAGGATCTCCCAGAGAGCAGGAGAGGCACTTTTTTAAAGGGCATGGAGTGAGAGGACAAGGGCCAGACCAGCCAACAGCCACCAGAAGATGCAAAGCAAAGAGAGGAAGAAAGGCACAAACACACAGTGAGCTTCGAGGACCTATTTCAAAGCTGTCACCTGCTAATTTTATTAATTATTCACTACTTCTTGTATTAGAAGAGAAAATTAACCTTTTTTTTTTAATCCTCTTCTTCATACACTTCCTAAATGTGGCGATGATCCTAAACAGTGTCTGAATCCACAGCCAGAGTCCTGGTGATGCAAGTGGAGACACTGAGGGGCTGGAGCATGTCCAGAGAAGGGGAAGGGTCTGGAGCACAAGCCTGATGAGGACCAGCTAAGGGAGCTGGGGGTGTTTAGCCTGGAGAAAAGGACCTTATCACTCTCTACGACTCCCTGAAAAGAGGTTGTAGCCAGGTGGGGTTGGTCTCTTCTCCCAGGTAACAAGTGATAGGACGAGAGGAAATGGCCTCAAGTTGCACCAGGGGACATTTAGATCAGATATTAGGAAAAATTTCTACACCAAAAGGGCCATCAAGCATTGGAACAGGCTGCCCAGGGAAGTGGTAGAAGCACCATCCCTGGCAGTGTTCAAAGGGTGTGTAGATGTGGTGTTCAGAGACATGATTAATGGTGGACTTGGCAATGTCATGGTTGGACTTGATGACCTGTCGTTTCCAACCTAATGGTTCTATAATAACTTTAAAAAGATCAATGGGCTTTGCCAGCACTTTTCAGTTTTCTTAGCTCGATGCAGTGAATGAGGAAATGTTCTCCCACCCCTTGCAGGGAGATGGCTGCAGATTACAGCAGAAAGGGGAGCATTACACGATCAGCTTGGACAGGAACATGGAAATGAGTGTGGCAGAGGGATGAGGAGCTGGACTGAGGTTCAGCAGCCCCTGCTTACAAATACTAAACTCTGCCTGTGTGGCACAGAGGGTGAATTGCAGGTCACAGCAAAGATAAGGGATCAAGGTTTAAGCTGAGTTTCCAAAGTACATCTGTTGGAGCTGTCTTTGTTAGGACAAGCCTGTCACCTTCAGCTTTTATTTTTTATCCAGGGGGATTTTTGCAACACACCAGCAAGGGAAGGTTCATGTTACCACCTTCAGACATCGGTTGTGCTCCCCTCCACAGCATCCCAGAGCAAAACCAGAGCTTCCATGACACCTGTTTGCAAAGCCCTCTTGAGACTGAGACATATCACACCCCAGACTCTGCTGATCACAGAGGCTGCACCAGGGGCTACAACCATCCAGACTTTGGAAGGTTGAATGGGTCTCTGGGCAACCTGGTTGTGTGGAAGGTGTTCCTGCCCATGGCAGAGAGATTGGAATGAGATGATCTTTAAGGCCCCTTCCAACCCAAACCATTCCATGATTCATTCTAGGCACCAGCCTATTCACCCCCTCTGAAGATGTACTATTGTAAACTACATTTCTAAGACTATCATGGGCTTGTTGTCTTACCTGCATTAAAATCCAGCCTGCAACAACGTTTTCAGCCATTGAACTAACAAACAGCATTAGAGCAACACAGTGTTGGGGGTTCAGGGTTGCAGCATAACTGAAAACACCCACTGGAGTTAAAAATAAAACAGTTTCAGAGCCTAAATACCGTTCTTCCACTTGCTATTTTCTGCCTGACAGCACCCTCTTCTGGGAAGCAGGAGCTGCTGGCTGAAGGGTGCACCCTGCTAAGCTCCCATCAGCTTCTCAGTGCCTGAGCACCAGGAACAAAGGGCAGAGCCCTCCTAGGGTGGGTTTAGGCAGAGTGGCATCGGACAGCCTGTTCTGAGCTATTTTTTGCAGTTATCTTTGAAGGAGTTTGAAGATTGCTGCATGACTGCGTGCTGGTCAAAGGCACAGCACCCAGTTATTCTGCACCCACAAGCTGAGGGGTGCAGCTCCCAGCAGCCAGCACAGACACAGGTAAAACCTGGAATACTGCTGCTTTGGAGTGCTGGAGCAGCAGGTAAAATCTGCACTGTCCTGGGGAGGACTGCACTAAAGCATTTAATTATATCCTCAGACATATCCCAGCCTTTTTATTTGTTTGAAACACAGGTGAGCAATTGACTTTTTAGAAACCAAGTGCATATTAGAACATGTTTGTTCAGCTGGCTACATCCCATATCAACATGGGCTAAGAAGGGTATGGAGCATCTCAGCTGCCCACAGATGCTGGGCAGGGCTGGGGCACCACCACCACCAGCAGGGCAGGGCTTCACCTTTCACCTCATCCAAAACCCTCCTCATCCCTTGCCCTCCATAACAGCAGGAGCACCTTGCTTGTGGCTGGCATTGGTCTGGTGTCCACTTGAACAAATTTAACACCATGCAGCTGGTTCCAGAGCTTGTTTTATACTTTAAATAACAAGGTTTTTAACCACAAACCCCACGCAGGGCTTACCTGCATCCTGGGCTAACACTCCTCTTTGAAGGCCAAGTGGTGAAGCCGATTCACAATTTGCTGTCTAATTAGTTCCCTGGTGATGGCTTCCCACTCACTGTGAACTTTCCCAGTCACTGCAAAGTTTTCTGGGTTCTTCCATGAAGGACATGGTACTGCTGCATCTGCTGGCAGTGTGGGGGTGTTTAATTACCTTTTTCAAGCCTGGGCATCAGCAGCAGTTGGGAAATGGATGAAGAGGAGTTGACCTGACTCTCCAAAAAGGTGGGCAGCAGGAGCACCTGGGAGTGAGCAGGTCTGACATATGCTTGGAGGCATGAAGGTCCTTTGGTACAGCTCAAAACCCACATCATTTCAGGGATTCCTCAAAAGCAGGGACACCCTAAACCACTTTGGAAGCCCTTCCTGCCCTTCTGTGCTCCTTTCCCTGCCCATGGCTGGGTTTGCACAGCACCTGGCACACAGGCACTGTGGCTTGTCCACTCTGTGCTTCACTCAAATTAATAACCAGGCCTGATTTATTACATTAACTCTGTCCATCCTGGGGTATTTGCCAAGATCATGACCCTCACTCACCCCCAGCATAAGAGAAACTGGGGCTGCAAAAGGCCCTGGCAGGGATCCACAGGTGTTCATCTCCATGGCTCACACACCACTGCTTCTTGGAGCAGCTTCAGGCTGAGGAAACGCCCTGGTGCAATTGCCCTGTTCCAGGTCAGGCACCTCTTTGAAGCACAAGACAGACCCATAAAACAGTTAATTCCATAAATATAAAGTGGTTAATTCCATAAACATAAAGCAGTTAATTCCAGGATGCAGTTTGAGGAGGAAAAGGATGACAGAAAGCAGTGACCACCTGGACGAATTCATGCAGCCAAGCCCAGCAAAACAAAACAAAATCAGCAGCACAGTGATTTAGGGGCACGGTGACTCCTCCATCCTCTGTGCCTCTGTCTGCCCCTCCCTCTCCAATGCCCCTGGTCCATCTTCTTCTGCAGAACTTTGGCTAAAATTAAAGGAAATTACTCAGAAACAGTCACTAATTGCTGTTTGCCTGCCAGTCTGGAGAAGATATCAGCCTCTAGCACAGAGAAAGCAGCTTCCAGTCACACAAATCCAGTGATGTTTTCAAGCATCCTCTTCCACATCCTTTTTTAAAGCCTTTCCTTGCTGAGTGTCAAACTCACCTATTCAAGGGGCTAACACAGCTAATGCTTCCCAGAGGGGATCAATGTACCTGCAGCTGACAGAGCCAAAGGCCTGATTTACACCAGAGGTGAGGAAAGGTCGGGATCCATCCTCAGTTATCAGAGACAGACAGGTAAGGGCAGGCAGGTGAATTACAAAGCCTAAAGTATCCTGGGCTGCATCAAAAGCGGGTCAAGGAAGGGGATTCTCCCCCTCTACTCTGTCCTTGTCAGGCCCCACCTGGAGTGCTGCATCCAGCACTGGAGCCCCTAACACAGGAAGGATGTGGAGCAGCTGCAGTGAATCCAGGGGCCACCAAGATGCTCCAAGGCCTGGAGCCCCCCTGCTCTGGAGACAGGCTGGGAGAGCTGGAGATGTTCAGCCTGGAGAAGAGAAGGCATTGGGGAGAACTCAGAGCCCCTTCCAGTGCCTAAAGGGGCTCCAAGAGAGCCGAAAAGGGACTTTGGACAAGGATATGGAGTGACAGGACAAGGGGGAATGGCTTCAAACTGAAAGAGAGTAGAATTAAATTAGATGTTAGGAAGAAATTTTTTCCCTGTGACAGTGCTGAGGCACTGGAACGCATTGCCCAGGGAAGCTGTGGATGCCCCATCCCTGGAAGTGCTCAGGACCAGGTTAGATGGGACTTGGAGCAACCTGGGATAGTGGAAGGTGTTCCTGACCATGACAGGGGGTGGAACTGGATAGTCTTTAAGGTCTCTTTCAATCCAAAACCATTATAGGATTCATGTTTTCTAACCTGTCTTTAAAAGGGTGTTTCCAGCCAAGCAAAAGCTTAGAGGAGAACACTTCCCTACCCTCTGAAGATGCTTCTAGCCCAGGGATAGAAATCCCTGTGGTGGCAGTACCAGCACCCTCTCCATGGGCTGGAGGGCAGCTGAGAAGGCTGAAATGACATGGAAGGAGACAAGACCTTGCTTCTCCACTTCTCAGTGGGCTGAGAGCCTGAAAGACAAGCAGATGTGAGGCCTCTCCTACCTGGTCCAGGCCAGGCAGGGTTCAGTGGTCTCCAAACACCAAGGTGCCATTTTTGGCTGCAGCAATCTGACAGCACACAGGTTTGGATTCCCCCAGTGCTCAGGGAAGTCCAAGGGTACCTGGCTCTCTTCCCACCTGCTCAGGGCAGCCTCTGGTTTCAGTCCTTGCTGCCAGAAGGCATTTAATGAAAAAAATTACCCTGCCAGCTACCTCAGCCAAACAAACCAACCATGGCAAGCTGGAGCAAGAACCAGCAGAAGATTTTCCACCCCCTCTCCACTCTCCCACATACAAATGCTCCCAGTTCTGCAGAAGCAGCTATCAAACACCTGCAGCCAAAAGAAAGCACTGATCCCATCTCTGAAGGTGGCTGCCTGAAGCACAGTGCAGTGGTGAAGGAAGGACTGACACCTGATCATGGACACGAGGCCAAGCAACTGGTACCATCTTGCACAAGAGTCCAAAGTGACCTTAATCCAGATGAAACCCTGTATGATCCTGGCTTCTTGAGGGGCTGCAATGAGCCTGTAACCCCCTACAGCCCTAAGCTGGAGGGCAAAAAAAGAGGAGGAAAAAAGTAATTCTGAAAAAAGTACACGGCTGCAGGAACACAGAGAAGCAGGCATAGATAATGGCGTTTTTATTCATAACACCTTCAACTCAGACTGCAATTATTTCAGTTGTTAAAGTGTTAAATCCGGGCAGCAATCGAGGAAAAGAAAAAAACCCAAATAGTCCCTGTGTGCACCAACAATGCAGCTTCGAATAATACACAGTAAGTTTATTTCATATTAACATGAACAGTAAAAAGAGGACATTTAACAGGATTTCACTTAAGGTCCTTTTCTTTATTCCTCTATTGTGTCCTTTTTGCCAGTCTCTTGTCCCTCAAACTGTGGATACTTTGCCTCAACGTCAGCCCAGGTGAGATAACCGTTGGCCAGGTCACGGATGATGGTAGGGAGTTCAGAGATCTGCAGGCAAAGCCACAAAGACATAAGAAACACAAAGTCAACAACAAAATCAAGCTGCTCTGTTGGGTATCTGGGAGAATGTGGGTAGTTTTTACATCAGCAACAGAAGAGGTACAAGGTATCTTCTGGAGGATTATTTCTTGGGAGAAAACCATTAGTTAGAACATCTTAAATGACATCTTAAAATCTCTGTTGTCTCAGTTATCAGGGTGATCCATGAGGGAAATGCAACTGTCACTGTGGTGGACCACAGCAAGGTTCATCCCTGGTAATGTTGTGCTAGAGTTTTGGAAGGGAAAAAAATTCAACACACACAACCAAAAGGTGCTGTAAGCCAGGATTTAGCCAAGCCTTATCTACTGTAAGACCAGCACAGAATAAGCTGCCAATCTTTTCTTTGCTCCCCACAGCCCACTGTCATGGTGTAAAGTATCGGCCAGAAAACAGAAAATTTGCAAGAATTGAAGGAAAACAAAGTCTCATCTCTGGTGCTGGGCAGTGAGAGCTCACCCAGGTGGATATAGAGAGAGGTAGGTGCCCTGAGGAACTGGCACTGAGCCAAACCCCCTGCCAGCTCAGCAGCCCCAGGTGCTTCTGTACAGAGCAAAGCCACAACTCAGCCTCACAGGTGAGCACCATCTCCTCCTCCTCCAGGAACCAAACTGGCCAGGGAGAGAAGGGCACCAGTGAGAGAAGAAAAACACCAAAACCCTCAAGACTGCCCATCCACAGCTCTGAGCAGTTCTGCTCACAGGCAGAGACCACCACAGGGAGGTTTGCCATTCCAGCACTATGGCCACACCAGTGGAGCACACTTAGGGCAGGTGTGGCTTTTGGGGAATGGTTCATCAGCTTCTCTGATGCTGCACAGGCAACACCAGCAGGAAAGAAGTTGTAAGGCAACAAGCAAGCAAAGATCTGCCTTTTGGTGCCTGTGGATTCAGAGGAGCCCTGCCTTTGAAAGCCAGACACAACCCAGCTAATGCTTCTACTCAGCAGCCTTCACTCCTAAAGAGCCACTCTAAAGAGCAGTGCAATCAGCACAAGCGTGGCTTTCAGGTAAGATAAACACTTCTGCATTCAAGAAAAACAAAAGCTTCTCCTCATTTCATCAGCAGGGCCCGTATCTTATCTTCCGTCTGACCGGTGTCTCTGCCCCGGGGATTTCTCAGAGCAGCTAAATCACCTGCAGAGCTGGAGGCAGCTCCCACAGAGCACCACTGCTGGATCAGGAACAGCAGGTAATGCCAGGAGCACACCTGGCTCTGCCAGCAGCCAAACCTGCCCCCTGCCCCTCACCTCGGCACGGATCTGGCGCATGGAGTCGCGGTCCCGCAGGGTGGCCGTGTGAGGCGTCCGGTTCACGGTGTCGAAGTCGATGGTGATCCCGAAGGCCACTCCGATCTCGTCAGTCCTGGCGTAGCGCCGGCCGATGGAGCCTGAGGAGTCATCCACCTTGTGAGAGATGCCGTTCCTGGTGAGTGCTTCAGCTGCAAGGAAGACAAGGGGGATCACCACGACTCGTTACACGCTTAGCGGGCAATACAACCCTGGAACAGGCCTCCTGTGTCCTCACGGTGCTACCTGAAGGGAGGCTCCACGTGTCCCTGTTTCCAGCAGCATCACAGACCCTCAATTTTACTTTGACAGAATGTCCAGTGTCCCAGTCTCTGTCAAGACTACAGTCCCACAACTCCGCTTTAACTCCAAACCACACCGGCCTCACGTGTGCTGGGGGATGTTCAGCACAGGGAGACAAGGTCCCAGGCAGAACTGGTGCCAACAGCAAAAGGCACTGTCTGACATGCAACCCCCGTTCCTTCAAGTATTCCATTTTCTATGGTTCCTATCCTTCATCATGATGCCCACTACCAGTGGGCAGTTTTACAGAATGCTTGGAGGCTCAGCAGCTCTGGGACAGAGTCAATAAATTAGCTGGCCAATAAAAGCAGAGAAAACTTTAATAACAAAAGAACATACAAACCCCCACACACACTGTTCCAGACAGCTTCTCCCAAGCAGTGGGAAAGATTTATTTTTGACACAGCAGGAAAAAAAGAAATGTCTTTTACACTGCAAACCAACACAGGAAAGCTCATGGTGTTGGGTGTTTTGAGGGAAGATGAAGAGTTTGATGGATACCCAAAGGTTATGGATACCAACCAACTCAGCTGGTGTAAGTAAACAATGTTCCCTTTGCATGTGTGAGAGCCATGGGTTCCCACCGCTATTTTATTCCTATATTTTCTCCCAGTGCAATTTTCTCCCTCTCTTCCCAGTGCACATCCCCATCAGACCCACAGTGCTTAACACACTTACATAATTCCTTGACAAAAGGCATGAATTCCTGATTCTGGCTCAGAGGAAGAACAGAGCACTTGAACGGTGCCACAACAGCTGGGAAACTGAAGAACTAAGGAAAAAGAGAAAAAGCACAAATAAATACAAGTTTAACCGTTAGGTCAGACTCTTAGGAGGTGAGAATAAGCTCTGACTGAGGCTGGAGGCAGGGTGACTGTTCCAGGGGAGTCAGTGGCCTTCTCTTAAGACATCAGCATTCAAGGCCCAGCAGTAGCAGCTCACAGCATTGAAGGACTGGTTTTCTCCAGCTGTTCTCCATCCCTCCTTATCTCCTGAAGCTAAATGTTACTTCCCACCAAAAGAGGTCTACCAGAGCCCTCCTGAAAAAATTTAACCTCATCTGAATTACAGAAAAATGAAGGGCAGAGGGGTCTTTCCAGGAGATTTATTCTTATGCACAGTCTAAACCAAACACCCTGTTTGAGAGACTCCATGCACATGAAGCATATGCAGCTCAAACACTTTTAGCACCCTCCACAGACACCCTCAGAAAACAAAAATGTGCCAAAAGTGAGGGAAAATAATAAAATTTTTCCTGGCAATCAGCAAGGCCTCAAAGGGACAGAATTTATGCATATGAGATGCACCAGAATACAGAGCAGCCTACACTACACAGAAAGTAAATGGGTATTAGAAGAGCAGTTAAGTCTAATATATTTCATGAGCAGTTTGGGATTGAAAGTCAACTGTGTCCCAACTCTGGGCTCCTGAACCTTGTTTCCCCCACTCATAACTGTATCACATCCTGTAGCACATGAAGGAGCACTGTTACATTTCTTTACCACAGTCTAGCAGCCAGAAACAATGAAAAAGAACCAGGGTCAGATTTCCAGCCAGCTTCCCATGGGCCACCAGCAAGGGCACAGAGCACCACATTCAGGCACTGGCTGGAAGAGGCTGGTGCTCTGGATGTAACACACACTGGCCCCTGCTACAGCAAAGCTTCAGGCCAAGGTTTTAGGGTTGCTCAGAATCAGAGAAGGCTGAATTTCACAGGGCACTGAGGAAACAGTTAGTCCATTGTCTGCCTTGCTGCATGGAACTACGATTCCAGGAAAAGCAGCAGAAAGAAAGGAAATTAAACACTGAAGAGATGCCTTTCTCTGAGCAATGGGACACTGCCAAGTGTGAATCCAGAAGGAGGAATTTCTCACCCCCTTGGCAGCAACACAGCGGGAGCCTCATGCACACCCGGCCCCAGAACGCTCTGAGGGCGCACGTAAAAATGACACGTACACTGGCAAAAACAGCAACCCTACAGCCCACCTGAGCTCTCCCATCTCCACTGGGTATTGTGCCCTCTTATTTTAGCCCTTTCCCTGGATGCCAGGGAAAGGCAAGTGCTTGCAGGTGGTTTAAGCCGAGGTCCAGCCTCAGGGAAGCTCACCGTTCTCTGCTCGTCTCCTTCCCGGATGCGGAATGTGTGTTCAAACACTGTGTACATGATCCTTCCAATACCAAATGAGGGTTCAATTACATTTGGGACGATTTCTTCCACTGGAACACAAAATAACACACGTCATCATTAAACACGGATTTATACACAGCAAAAAAATGTGGTTACTGATGCTGTCTGTATCTGAGTGCATGGAAATAAAAGGTTAAACATTTCTGCTCTACATTCAGGTATTTACCTGAAATAGAGATTTGGACTTAGTCCACGTACAGAATGTATTTAAGCTGTAAAAAAAAAAAAAAACAACTCAGGACACCACCTCTGGCCCCGAGAGCAAATAACACTGCACAACTTTCATCCATGCAGATAAACTCTCTTCCACTTCACAACAGCAAAACCTCATCCAAACTGTTCACTGGGAACAGTCCCTGCTCCACACCAAGCCACAAACCATGTCCAGGTGTTGTCTGGGGGTGCTGTTTGGCACAGACCAAAGCCATGCCAAACAGCCTGGATGATGGTAGGGAAATGACACCCTCCCTATTCTCCATCTCCTTGCAATGTATCATGAGGGAAAGAATGGGGATAAACTAGTTTGTGTTCACAAAACCCCTCAGCAGATGTGATGTGCTGTTACTATGCACCCATCATTCTCTCCAGTCTTTGCCACCTGTTCATCAGAGGCTTTTTCCCCCCTTCTCCCTTCTGTGTATGAAAGGAGCTCAGGGACAGCTGCCCTGTCCAGAAAGAGCAGCTCTTTACAAAAAGCTCTGACTGCTGTTGGAGAAGAAACAGGCATCAGCTGCTCCTGAAGATCAAGGGTAGGATCCAGCTCTCCAGCACTGCATCCCAACTGGCCTCCCACTCTCTGTGACGGGAAAACAGTCCTCTCAATTAAGCACCCAGCCCAGGGTGGAACTTTCACCTTGCTGAAGAGTCATAAAGATCATCTAGTTCCAAACCCTGCCCATGGGCAGGGACATCTTCCACTAGCCCAGGTTACTCCAAGCCCTGTCCAACCTGGCCTTGGACACTTCCAGGGATGGGGCAATCACTACTGCTCTGGGCAACCTGTTCAAGTGCCTCAGCACCCTCTCAGTAAAGAATTTCTAATATCTAACCTAAACCTGCCCTCCTTCAGTTTAAAGCCATTACCCCTTGTCCCATCACTCCATGCTCTCTTAGAGCCCCTTTAGGCACTGGAAGGGGCTCTCAGGTCTCCCTGAAACCTTCTCTTCTCCAGGTTGAACAATCCCAGCTCTCTCAGTCTGCCTCCAGAGCAGAGGTGCTCCAGCCCTTGGAGCATCTCTGTGGCCTCCTCTGGACACACTCCAGCAGGTCCATATCCTTTTTATATTGGGGACCCCAGAGCAGGACACAGCACAGGATGATCTTGTTTTATCTGTGTGCTGACCAACCCATTTTCAAGACAAAAGAGAGGGAAACTAAGTTTTCCCTTCTGTTTGCAGACAGCAGGCAAACTGCCAAATGTTCAAATCTAAAGGAAAACCAGCAGCTGGGGTTCTACTTGCTGGCCCTCATTAACAACTCTGACTCCTTCTTTGAAGTTGTGATAAAGCAAAGCCTGGCACAGCAGTAGCATGTGCTGACTGAAAGGCATCTGGACATCTCAGTGGCTCAGCAGCTGCAAGAACAAATATATTCTGCACAAGTTGCTCTACTCCCTCCTACAAGCACTTACGTTCTCAGCCTGGGGCAAGATGATCCACTAGTTACAGTACGAGCTGGGGAAAACTCCACCTCAGTCTCCAGCTCTGTCAAAAGCTTCCCAAATGACCTTGGGTGAGGTGCTTACAGAGCTGGCTGGAAAGACAAGACTTCTTTGAGGAACTAAATGGGGGCATTTTGGAAAATTACCCTCATTTCCCATACCGGGACAAAAGCTCTGTGGAGATGCTGTCACTGAGCAAAGCTGGTGTGATTATCCACGACCAGAGGAACTGACTGGACTTGTGAGCTGGCAGAGTCTGGTCAGGAGGGCAGCCTGGAGGGCTGGCAGATGCCAGGGGACCTGGCTCCAGGCAGCAGAGTGACAAGAGGAGCTCTGAGCACAGGGCTCTGCAGGGAGCCCTTCCAGCAGCCTGTCACAGCCCATCTGCTGCACCGCAATGGACACCAAGATGAAAGCTCCCAAACCTTCCCAGATCCTCCATCACTGCAACAGCTGGTTCACAGCACCACAGGGGACCTCACAAATCCTGGAATATGCAACTGGAGCAGTGTGGCTATAATACCTCACTCAAAGTCTATTAATGGGTGACCAGACCAGGGAACAAGCTGGGAAACAGGCCCAAATCAATGGTCACTGAAATCCCACTGCTGTGTGAAAGCTTTCCAACTCAAACAGTCAGATTTCAAGGAAATTACATCTGGCATTTTTCCTATGCTGTGATACAATATTAACAGGACAAACCCACTAATAAAGTGTATCACACTCAAAGTGTATCCTGATCTGCCTCTTATTGTTGATGATCAAACAACAAAGATACAAATTTACCATGTAATGTTTTCTGAAATCTCTTCACAGTAACCATGTCCTTTGTTAATTTAAAAGTTTTCCCTTCAGTTTCAACAGTGAATTCCCTGCAAAGGAAAGAGAGGTCACTCAAAAGCTACAACAATAAACAAACAAGTTGTGTTTCCTTAATTGCATCAGTTGGTTGACTGTAAGAGTGGGATGACAGAAGCCAGGGCAAACCCCAGAGATGAAAGAAACATGTAGCACACCCATTAAAAGAAATTTGCATTAATAATAAAATTACTACATGTACATTAAAAGCAACCATTTTCATAATCACAGTGAACTTAGTTGTGGTTAACAGCCTGAAGCAAACTCAATTAGGAAATGGAAAACTCTCAGGATGAAGCACATACACTAAAGAGAAAAAGAGAGGAACACAAAGCAGGCACTGGCTGCAGACTTTACTATCAATAAAACCAGGATATTGCTTGTAACTCATCTATTGAATCGTTTCAGTGAGATTCAGGATGGACTAAATTCACTTCCTCCCAGGTTTGATGTGTGTACACCATATCCTGCAATGGTTTCTCTGCTGCTTTTCTACACTTCCACACTCATAGAGATGCAAATTAAATCAATCTTAGCTCAAGGGAAAAAAGAAAAATGTAAATGTTACCATTTTGAAACGTATTCATTAATCAAACAGCTTGTACTGTTTCAGGCAGGAAATGAAGTTGATTTTTTTATTACTGCACCATTAGCTGTCTCATAACATATACAGCTGTTGACCTGCTTCAGCCAAATTTGACAACTTTAAAGACCTCTTATATTTTCAGTTCTGCATGTGTTAGGAATGCAGGCAGCCAGGTTAAGGAAAAACCTACACAAATTCTGGCCCCAGTAAGTCAAAGGCTGCAAGAGGTCCTAAAGCAGCTCAGTGAACACTGGAGGATACTCACACAAGTTTTGGTTCTCATTTAAGTATTTTCCATTAACTGTGTTCCATTAATCACAGAATTATTTTACTCATTTTAAAACTGAAGTTTAAAACCATCTGGCAGTCCTGGTCAACTCTCAAACCAGAGCAGGGAAGCTGGTAAACACTAGCCATTTCACTGAAGTCTCTCTCTCCTGGGATGATCCTGCTAAAGCTCGTTCCCACACAAATAAACAAATATTTGATTTATGTGCATACACCACAATATATATTGATGGATGATCAGCAATGACTAGTGGAAGGGACAGCACCAAAACATTTCAGACGATCCACACAGCCTGCTCTCACGAGGAAGGTGGTTTCAGGAGGCTCAAATAAATCCAGCAGCACTTTAGGAACCCACAGCAGAGGCGTCAGAGGAAGGTACCACACACAAACACACAGCCAGCTCACCCTTTCTCGTTGAGCAGCTGCTCCATCTCGGTGATGTAACACTCGTCACACATGGAAAGGTATTCCATCACCACCTTGGCATCCTTCTTATAAGCTTTGCCAATGGCTCCCTTATTTGCCTCAAACTGAACAACATTGACTGTTCTGTACAAGGCAGTTAAGGAGCCTGTGAGGACAGAAAGCAGGGCCTGGTTCTTTCATTATGTCAAAGCTAATTGCTACACAACACAAACAAATCTCCTCCTCCTCTGGATTAAGGAATTTCCCTCCAAGAGAGGAAAGGAACAATAAAAAGTACCCACAAGCTCAAATCTTTGCAGGTTACTTCCCAAAGTGATGCTGCTCTGTAGCTCCAGGTTTCCTTGCTAAAGTTACAGATGTAACTTTAATTAGAGCTGTGCAGCTCCCCAAAACATCAAATCACTTCTCACTTCAAGAGAATTTGGTTTATTCTGAAAGGATATAGGTTCTTTGAGAAGCTTCTCAGCTATAAGAGGGACTTTGGTGGCACGGGCATGGCAGGAAAGGTCATAGCAGGAGCGATCAGCACAGCCAACGATCTCAATCCAACCCTGGAAAAACAGAATGGAGGCTTTCACCAACTCACTTTTTTGCCCACTTAACCATCAAATATGTTTATTCACCCCTAAGCCCTCCCTGCTCCCATGACTGTTTTTTCTACATAATTAGCTCTGTTACAATAAGCAGCCCTCATTCACTAGTTGTCCCTTCATTTGAGTGATTCTATTTGTTTCCAGAGGAAACAATCAGTCATGTAACCAGTGCCTGTGTTCAGGGCCAGGTTTTCCACATGGCTTGGCAGAGCACAGCCCTGTGCCAACAGCTCAAGGCTGGGGCCAGAGCACACAGCCCTGTCACTCACATGCCACAGGCACACAGACATCATGGCCCCAGGGTGTTCCCTGCTCCCAAGCATGGAACAAACAGCAGGGAACCAGCCACATCAGAATGGCCAAAAGTCTGGCTTACAAGCTGGTAGGACACAGATCCCATGCAAGGGAAGGTCTCCTTTCAACATTTCAGCATGTTTGGCAAGGCGGAATCTCATCGCCATTCACACAGAACTGATGAAGCTTTCTAATAATTGCAGCAAATACAACCTCCCTCTGGATCTTCTAAAAGATAATCCTGTATAAGAAAAGGCTTCTCAGCTGCTCCCCATTCACTCTGTCACATCAGTGTGGACACACAGGTAACCAGATGCTGTGTGGTTTTCCAGCCTGCAGTGACATAGCAGGGTGTCAGGAAGGGTGTCAGGAAGGGTGTGTGAACAGAAGAAATCCCTGTGCTTGAAAAATTGTGGTGTTCCAGAACATCTTGAGGAATTTTTACACAAATTAAACCACTAGGGTACTACAGGTACTTCCGAGAAAACACAAAATCCAGGTTAATGTGGTTGTCCAGCCTGTCCAGAAGGCAAGGCTCCAGGGAGACCTTAGAACCCCTTCCAGTACCTAAAGGGACTATAGGAGAGTTGGAGAGGAACTTTTGACAAGGGCATGGAGTGACAGGACAAGGGGGAATAGATTCAAACTGACAGGGGGTAGGGTTGGATCGGATATTAGGAAGAAATTCTTCCCTGTGAGGGTGGGGAGGCCCTGGCACAGGTTGCCCAGAGAAGCTGTGGCTGTCCCATCCCTGCAAGTGTCCAAGGCCAGGTTGGATGGAGCTTGGAGCAACCTGGTCTAGTGGAAGGTGTCCCTGCCCATGGAAGGGGCATTGGATCTTTTCAGATCCCTTAACCCAAACCATTCTAAGCAGTAACTTTATAAAATAGATTTTAAGCTACTCAGAGCAGTTCACTTCTTACTACTGAGTACTGCAAGTTGGTATAAACATTTTTGGTAGAGTTAAGTGACAAACCAAAGTGGGGTCCAGCTCACAAGCTGATTTTGTCACGCCCCTGGGATTGATGTGCTCACTTCACACACTGCTCTGTGAGGGTTGTCCTGATCCATGACAAGGCTTGCAAAGTTTAATAATCTTATTTACATGGTGTGGCTCACACATGTCCAGTTTTGGGCAGGCTGGGAAGAGAGGCTGTGAACTTACAGAAGTCAGCTACGGACATTCAGAGGAAGCAATTCCAGTTGTTTCTACAGGTCTTTTCTATGGGAAGACAAATCACCCATCTGAAATGCAGGAGGTTTTTTCCTAACCTTAAGTTTAGTAGAACTTCACTGGCTGCTATTCCTCTAAATAGCTGTAACAAAACATCCCTAGTGGTAAGCCTAAATCCAACCAACAATACAAGAGAATAAGCACTCAACAAGGCCTGAACCAAAAAGCTTTCAATGACTCAGCAGGAAGATGATAAAAAAGTCTTCAGGAATTTTTCTCCCAGCACCAGCTGTCTGAACTGGCAGGAGTGAACTCATTTCTCACAGCTTGGAAGAGGGAAAGGATGACCAAGCATTCAGGCAGGAAGAAATCTGCCCTGGAGTAACACCTCTAGCAAAACAAATCCTTCCCCACTGCTGTTACAGGGGTTTAAGTCTTTGGAAAGCACTAGGACTCTGTTTCCTTTCATTCCAGACGAATTTCAACCAGTGAAACGTCCCCAGGCCACTTCAGGCTCCAGCAAAGGAGTCTGGACCTACAAAAGCAGCATGAACAGTTCATAAACTTAATGCAAGTGCATTGCAGGGAGCTGACCAGTTCCCTTAGCCCTGGATTCAGAATATTTCCACTGCACTAAGTGTGTTCAGGCCAACGTGGGACTGGACAGACACACCAGACTGACAGCCCCAATTTTTAAGAAGCAAGAAATAAACCAGATCTGCACAGGGAGAGCTGTTTTCCCTTTGCCACTTACATAGGATGTTTTGGACTCTGCATCCCAGCAGTCACAGGCATAATGAGCCATCTCATTCTCCATGTGCTGTCGGAAGCGCAGTTTCTCCGGGGACACACCGACCTTTGTAAGGAAGAGGTAGATTCTGCCAATGAAGTAACCGAGGACGGAGTTATTGATCACACCCTGGAGAGGGAAGAAGCGGGAAGAAAAGACTCACATTAATTCCTAAGGAAGCAATGCCATGGATTTGTTGTGCCTCTGCAGACGACCTGACACGTTACAGACAGAACCTCTTGCCCCTGCCTGTGGTGAAGTACTGTGCCTCCCCTGAAACTATTGCATTTTTTCAAATCCACCTCTTGCCACTGGCACTATCTGAACAAACAGTTATTGTTCTCTGAGTCTGTTGAGTATTGAGACTCATCACTCACTCATCACTCACAAGTAGGTGAAGATCACCTACTTGTAAATGCCCCACTGTGTGCAGCAGTGCAGTCACTGGCACTACAACAGCTGCACCCTACAGCTCAAAGCTGTAATAAAATAGGGTGGTGGTGTTCTTTTGTTTTGTTTTTTTTTTTAGTTTTGAGGTTTTTTGGTTTGTTTAGGTTTTGGGGGGCAGTGTTTTGGTGCTTTTTTTATTTGGCTTTTTTTTTTCATTGGGGTTTTGGCGGGTTGGGGCAGAGGGGGTTGGAAAACCTACCCATTCATAATTGGATGAATCAGGTAGTAAAACCTCAATGTGCAAGCCTTGGGGGGTCAGCAGCTGAGTATTGAGATTCCCAGTTAGTGCTGGTATTAATATTCCTTGCCACAAGCTAAGAGTGGAGCTTAACCTCTAACCACCATCCCAGCACCACCTGTATCCTTTCTTTACTGGTTACAAGGGCCAGGCTTGGATCTCAGCGACACTGATTCCCTGAAGAGAACCTGCTCTTAAATCTGGGAGCAAACCCCAGTTGGCACCAACACAACAGTCCGTAAACTCGGCCTTGGGAGCAATATTCCAAAGCTGCAGGTGTTTGCCAGAGGAAGGTTACCTGTTGGACAGCGTCTCCCAGCCGCATCACGTGGGCAGACTGCCCGCTGACCTGGGCCTTGGCAGAGTACAGCAGGATGTTGAGATCTGCCACGTTCTGAAACTTGGGGTGGTTCTTCTCGCTGGGATCCACAAAGTGCTCAATCTCCGCCATGGTGAATTCCCTGTGAAAACAAACAAGTGTGTGTTAAATATTTTAGCATTAGCCACGGCCCCTCTAGTAAGTCATTGTGCTTCAGCCTCTCACAGGCAAGTCAGTGGTTTAAAAGCTTACACAAACCCAGAGCCAGGACAATGTACAGATTGGAACATGAACCAGTCTTATCCCCCTGGATTTAGTTTCATCTTCAAATTCCTAATAAAACTTTCTACAAATTCATCTAGATGTCTCCAGGCCGTGGTTAACACCAGGGTGAATCAGAGCAGGGAATACCACCTTTGGAAATGCTTCCAGAAGTTCTCTGGAGACTTTTTCCAGACTGCTGTGATGCTCACAGTACAAGTATTTGTTCCCTACAAGGTCAATGAAGACTAATCCACTGATTAATTCAGCAGCCTTAACTCATGTCAGAGGTGCCAAAAATAACCAGGTGAGGTGATAATTTCTTGAAGGTAATGGAACTGCTACACTCAGCAACAGTGTGCAGTCTGTTTTAAGAACTTGTCTTTAATACATCTATATTGACAGATTGATTCTGAGCCTTCTTTCTTGAAATCACTTTCCATTGAATTAGTTCATTATCAAGAACCTTTAAAAAAGCTCTAGGTAATAATTAAATGTAAATCACAGACATCAGGATCTAATTTGCTGTGACTGCACAATAACAGTCTCCAATAAACGTGCCACAAGCGTATCATTTATATTTGACTGAAAATTACTCGAATGAGAAAAGTTCTCATTTCCAGATGTGCAAAAGAGAACAGGAGGACTGAGAAAATTCCAAAGAGTTCCCTTCATGTTAATAATGCCACTGCCTCTCAGTGACATTTGTGGCACCACGTTAATCCATCACCAAGTTTACAACACGTACTGGCTGTGCATGGCAGCTCTTGTTCCAGACTATATGGAAGAGATTACCAATCAGAATAGTTCAGTTAAAATACAGAGATTATCCCTAACGAAATGCAACAATCACTTTTATCCAGAGATAGAACTGAAAGGAATTCTCAATAAACCTGAGCTTTCCTGATCGACTCATCTTGTGACACAAACACAGGTCCTGAGTCAGGTTATCTCACAACTTCCTCTCTGTAACAACCTGTAGAACTGCAGAATCTGCAGGACTGAGACAAGGAAATATTGCTGCAAGGCCAACCACATTTTGATTTCAGTTTTAAGGTATATTGCATGAACACAATTAAACAAGCAAAGTCCTGTAGAGAACACAGCTACCTTTGACATGATTCATTCTGACTATGATGGGGCCAAATTCTGTCATTCAAACTGAGTTTATTTCTAATACGACAACTATTTCAGATTTTACTTCTCACAAGCCATTAAGATAGAATTCTGTACTTAAAACCTAACTAGGAGTTCCTCTGTGAACCCCAAGACTCACTAGCCACATAATCAGGATTCCTCTGGGAGAAAGCACTAAAGTGAAACAATCCTGTGCCAACACTGGAACAAAAGGGAGGTGCCATCAGCTCCCTGGTACCCTTCTGCTGAAAGAGGAAGTTTGCAGTACCTCACTCTGATAAGGCCGGAGCGGGGTGAGATTTCATTTCGGAAGGAATTTCCAATCTGGGCAGCAGCAAAAGGCAGTTTGCCTTGGTTAAACTCCAGGAGACGCTTGAAGTTGAGGAATATTCCCTGTGCAGTTTCTGGCCTCAGATAGCTGAAATGAAATGGGGGAGAGGAAAAATCAGGAAGGTAAAAAGGGTGGGTGGGGAAAGCAGGGATTAAAGAAAAACACAGTTACTACCAAATTTAAAGGTGGTACTTTTTCTCTTGAGTCTTAACTCCAGACACGAAGCAATGAAGCAAGAGACTGAAGGGGAGGAAAAACACCCAGCATCAGCTGTAGCCCAAACACTGCACTCCACAGTTACTCTCAAAAGTAAACTGGATGACTTGGTTGGTTTTGAGATGCAAGCATGGAGTGGAAAAAGGGGTTTTGAATGAAATACAGTGGACAGTGACATCAAGGAGGTCACAGGGAATGCAGCCTTCCTGCCTTTCCTGTGTATGCCTGTGGTGCACCAGCCTTCTTACAAACATGGATTTTGGAGGCAAACCATGACTACAGCACTGAGGGGGTTCAGTGTAAGGCCCCTACAACCCCTACAGTGATTTGTGACTTCCCCAGACAATACAATCTACACAGACTATTTCTCATACCACACTGGAGAACACATACAACACGTAGCTTTTATCCCATTCCGGAGCACAGGCAGCAAGAATTATATTCTCTACTCTTCAGTGAAGGTTTTGGTTTTAGTTTCAGAGATCCCAGTTCAGGACAACAACCCCTACACTCTTACACATGTAAATTATGCTACCACTGGATCACCCTGCTGAGTAACCTCATCCTCAAACAGGTACCCTGAAGTAGGTTTTCTACAGCCAAGAAGTCACTGACAACTGCAGGCCCAGTGTTAACTGGCTCTATGGAAACTACTCCAACCAGCAAGGGCACAGCTGGGATCCACGTGTTCTGGGTGCTTCAAGTACTTTCATGATTCTGCAACAGCCTCTTGTTTCTCCTGCCTTTCACCAAGAGCACAAGGAATGATAAACTGCCAGAGAAGGCTGGGGCTGAAAGGCAAGAGAAGGTTACTAAAGAGACTTCATTTTTATTCCAAGTGATCAATAAAGCAGGGAGAGTATGACCAGAAGGAGATTAGAACCTACCCAGGCATGTTTCCTCCAGGCCCAATGGAGGTCTTGAACATTAGATTGAAAGAAACAGGAGGGGACAGATCATTCCCAGTGACAGGTGACTTCACATTGTAGTTCACAAAGAGATCTGCAAGTTCTTGCTGGCCATAATTGTCCAACTAATAGCAAAACACAAGACAATAATTTTAATTACTAGACAAGATAACAGGAGTCAATAATGTCCCCTTCATCTTTTACTGAACGTGATCCACAGCTCTGAATCACCTGCTCAAAATAATATGCCTATTTAACATAAATTTTCAAGCAAGCTAAAGCTTGAGACAGTGACAAAAGAACACTTTGCACATTTGCAAATCCATTTTAGTAATAGAGGTCCAGGATTCAGTCAAAGCACAGGAAGTCTGAGCACAAGAGTGGGTGTAAAGCAGAAGAAAAGTCACTGGGACTGCACCACCACCCACCAGAAGCTTCTTTTAAACAGCTTCAGCTCTGAGTTGGGAACAAAAAAATAGAGCAATGAGGGAGAAGAAAGCTAAAATTTCTGCAGGGTTTTGTTTGCATTAATTTCTCTTTCTTCTGCTGCATGAAACACAATATTCAAGCTATGCATTAGATGCTCTTTTAGAGCTGCTCTGCATTTCATCTAAATAGAGCCAATCTGCAGCTCAAGGTTTCTTGGTGAGGGATTTTCCATTTGCTCTAAAAATAACTTGGTAATGACCAGACTTTAACGAGTGGGATAACACCAGCCCCTTCAAGGAACCTACTTTCCCTTTACCCTGGAAATCAAGCAGTAGTAGAACCACTGATCTAATTGCAACCTAACTGCACAAGAACATGATTTCTGGCATTGTTTTGTTCATTTATGTACCAGCTTTTTGCATATGTACCTTTAAATGCAGTTCCAGTACTTCAAAGTATCTATACTGAACAGAGCAGCAATAATTTAACACTCAAGTTTAAAAATCAAATGAGCTCAAAAAAAATTGTCACGATACTTCATGTATCAGAGAAACAGAATATAGAAAGAGTTTATTAATAGAGAGATTTCCCTAAAGGATGGTCAGTGTTCAGCTTTATAGTATGGAAATCTTGATGACAGCTGCTCAGTGATGCAAACCACCGGCAAAAAAAGTTTCTCTTTCTGGAAGAAAGCATTCATTCTGTGCATAGCTCTGGAAGCATTTCTCCTAGAAGTCATGAGAGCAAACATTTAAAAGAAAGTAAGAAAAACAAATGGAAAAGAAGAAAGGCAAATGTCTGTGCAGCTGCTCTGGAATGTCAGCCTGAGCACCGACTATTCTCACGGCAAACACAGGAAAGATCTGTGCAGGGTGATAGAGACACAGGAACAAATCTCAAGGGCTTCAAAGCTGAGACAACTTCAAAACACACCAATTCAGTGCTGAGCTGATTCAGAAAACCCTGACAAAACTTCTCATCCATCTCTGTTCCTTTGCATGACAATCCAGCAGTGAGGGATTGACAAAGCTAAAGGTTTTGTGCCAGGGTGTGAAGTGGAACAGAGCAGGCCAGCTCCAAAGACTGAGCTTCAGCCCTACCAATCCAACACTCAAGAGACTAATATAATAGCAATAACTCTCCAAAACAGTAGGAGGGAGATGTGATTAACCAGCAAGCTCACAGCATTTATTAACAAGTAAGTTTTCAGTACTTGGGACCATGTAAAGCCCAACATGTATCTCTGAGGTCAACACTTCTGAGCATCCCCAGGAACAGAAAATGGACACTGCCTCTGGACTTGGTGCATTGCACTTCCCTTGTCACACACACCTCCCTGAAGCATCCACCTCCTTGTGCAGGCACCTACCTGTGTTAGAACATTTTCCATTTCTGCCTTTTTCTCTGCCGTGCACTTCTTGTCAGACATCAGCTTTTGCAGGTGAGCTGTAACAAAAGTAGGTCGTGAGTTAATATTGAAACTCCATCACTGACCCCACTCCAAAGCCTGGCAAATCAGGAGGATCCTCCAGCACAGGTGTATGTCCACAGTTTGTCTTGACAGTGTCCATTGGGGTAATTCCACTCATGTCATCAGGGCAATAGTGGTCTACAGTTCAACTGTATTGATGTGCCAGAGGGAAAGCAACAGGTCCTTATCTAGTTTCTTTCCAATATTATTTCCTTAAACCCCAGCAATGGCTTTGCAGTCCCTTTCTCCTTGTTTCCTTTCTATACAGACAGAAATTAAAGGCAATGTGTGATTCTGAGCCAGCAAGGCTAATTTTATCCCAACACACAGAGGCACGTAGGGAGTTGGTACAGTGGGGTCAGACTGCATTCCACTGCACAGCACAACATCCTCTGGGAGACACAAAGGCAGGCAGTGATGCCAAGCCTTCTCACTCTTGTTTGAAAAAAGCAATTTGACTTTTTAGTCAGTAACAGTTCAGTTTGGCAGTAACAGCAGGTGGCTGCTCAGCAGGGATGGGCTGCAGAACAGACAGGGACACGCTTGTTTATGAGGCTGTTCAGCAAAGGAGGCAGAGGTTTGATGGGCTCCTTTTGAGGTTTTTTTAACTAAAAAAAAAAAAATAATTCTAAGTGAGTATTATGAAAACTGCTTTAATGCCAATACAGCTTGTTCCACGTGCTTAACTTCCAAGGAAAAGGCTCAAAAACAAGAGAGCAGAAACTACTTAAACAGAAAGTGGAACAATCCTCCCTTTCACAATGGAGCCATACGTGAAAAAGTTTTCAAATAGGTTTTTTATTTCTAGGACTCGTGTCATTTTTTCATTTGTTTTTAAACAAATTTTCATCAATAATTAGAAAGAAGTGTGAGGACTCTGCAGACCTAAGAAATACCTGAAGTCTATTTCTAAGGTACACACGTTAGTCAGCAACTGCCGTGTAATTGACCTTTGCATGGGAAAAGCATGTTCTGACTCTTTATATCATCATTAAATAATTTCTGAGTACTGAATAAAAAGCAACTGAAACTCAAGAAAGCCAAGACCAGAATAAAGTAGAGAACAGTAATCTTGTTATACAGGGGGCTCTCAGCTCAAACACAGTAATCTTTTAGGGCCTGATGACACTGGATTTCACAAAAAGGGACACGACTATGTTTTCACTAGAGATCCTGGACCTCATTTAAGACACTCACAGAACTTATGGGATCTTCAGCGTGGTATGATTATCTAACTACAAACACAAGTATGAAAGACTGGCTATATCCTTCCTTGAGGAGGATTCTCGTTTCCAATGTTTGCACACTGGAAGCCCATCCAGCCTTGGAACAAAGTCAAACCTTTTAAGAGATGATCGGCACGAAAACATTCCCCATTTTTCACATCTTTCACCATGAAGTCAGCAAACTTGTCTACATGGCCAGAAGTCCTAGAAGAGATGATACAAAAAAAGGGAACATGACAGCTGCCACCAGACAGCCCCAGGTACTGTGTGATCCCAGTGGACAGACCTTCAAACTACATGCTCAAACTGCAGGCTCACTCCTGCTTCAGATTAAAGAGTCACGTTAAAGAGCACCATCCCACAGAAAATCTGATCTGTGAGAAGCATCAATACACCTAAATCTTAAATCTTAAGATGACACTTAGTGCCTTTAGGAACTGCACTGTGATCAAAACAAGACATAGCTGCAGTTGTGAGGAGCAACCAGTAATTCAGGTGGGCGGATTCCCAGTATTTTAAACCAGGGATCCATGAAAGCTTCTGCCTTGTTACACCACAACCCACACAAAGCAGCACAATTGGCTCAGGTCTGAGTTCAAAAGTTCCTGATATATTTAGCAAACCTGTGGTGGTATTAGTGGAGACACGTAGGTGAAAGGGTCCAGAGTCAGAACTCTGTTCTCACCCTGGAAAGATGGTCCCTCTACCTGGTCTGTGGATAAAGAGAGGCCTTTGATCCCCAGGGTTACAGAAGCATCATTTGCATTCAGAGCTCAGTTAACACATTGCATGGGGCCACCCCTCCACAAAGCAGGGAAGGATGGTCAGGCCACTGTCCTAAACTAGGACACAGGTGCCCCAGGTTTAGGCAAGCCACCCAATCCATTTTTCTGTCTTCTTCAACTCTTAGAAAAAAGGAATAATGACAATTTCTTGCCTAATGGGACCGCTAGGAGACATTGTCAGACATGAGTACTGCTGTTTCCCCTGATTTATGGAACAACAGCTTCTCACACTGAGCTGTGCACTGGGATCTAATTATTTTGCACTGCAGCAAGGTATGAAATTGGGTGACCCAATCTCAAGATCCCTGTGGGTAATTTTACTGAATTTTACATAGTAAAAAGCAACTATGACCAGAAAAGACATGCTGGAGGGAAAAAGACCCGTATTTACTTCAGAACTGGCTCTGGTGTGAGCATGGTGCAGTCGATCTCCAGGATCTGCTCTTCCTGAATAAAGTGATGTCTCCATGCTTGGATGATGTTGTTCTTCAAAGCACACCCAACAGGCCCAAAGTCATACAGACCACTGACACCTGCAAAGAGAAAGAGGGGAAAAAGTGTGGTTGGTGTAAGACTGTACGAACCTGCACTGTTTGGAGCAGGTGTCCTCCCTCCTCAGTGTTTCCATCCTGTTCTGAGCAACTCAGCTTCCCTGTGCTGAGCAGACTATGGGATGTGGTTCACTGCAGAGAGCTCCTTCTATCCAGACCCATGGCATAAAGGCTGAAAATAAACTCTACCAAGCACCCACAGACCACCCTGTACACAAACCAGCCCAGTTCAGCTGCACAGCACTGGGGTGGCAGAAGCTGCAACTGATAAATATCTGCAACCAACAACTCTAAAATCCACACTCCCTCCACCAGTGGATTATATTTTGTGAAGAGTTTTGTGGGAGCAAGCTCTCTGAAGGAGGAATCTGAATACAGAAGTAGTGATCATGCACAAGCCAAAGCAATATGTTATTGTCAGTAATAACACACATCTGTCAATCAGCAGTTTAGCCACAAAGTAAAAAAAAAAAAAAAGGGAACAGAAAAAGCCAATAAAACAACCCAGAGTGTTTATTTTAGTATCTTAGGTGAAAGAGCAATAACCATCCAGGCATTGTGCTGCCCCCTGAGATGCTCCTATCAGCCATCTGAAGAGATTGACAAGCCACATTTATTCACCTGTGCCATAAAGTTCATTGACAAAGGTCACTATGGTAACAGGTTCTAAAGGTCATAGTGGATTTGAGCATTACTGATCACCATGTGGGCCATTCACTTAAGAGCTGGACTTGATGAGCCTTGTGGGTCCCTTGCAACTCAGAATATTCTGTGAATCTCTGATTACCTTGCCAGGAAAAGCTCAAATAGACATGAATGTTTGAGGAAATAAGCTGATTACCCCCTTAAATGCCAAAACACCCTATCCCTCTGCAAAGACACCACCTACTACAATGAAATGCTCAGAACATGCACCCTGAAGCCCACTCATTTACATTCAGAAAGGAAAAGACAAAATTTCAGCCCAAAGACTTCAGAAAGGGGGAACTTTTGAAAGGCTTACAGACTCAAACCAGAAAGTTAAAAGCCAACCTTAAAAAAAAAAAAATTCTTTTATGTTGCATTAATACAACACTGCACGAGTACAGCATTTCACCCAGCCAGAAAGACCAGAACATTAGCCCAAAGGGAATAAAATGTAAAATTCTTCAAACCCATACCTCCATAAATAGAAAAGGCTTGATCATAGAAAAACCTCCTTTTCAGAGTGTCTTCCATCTTAACTCTGTCCACGATGTCATCTTTGGGCTGTAAGGCCAGTTCCTGTAAGCCAAGCAAACCAAAATCAGTGAGTAGCTCCTGTTTCTGGCAGGACAAACTCCCTGGAAATCCTCTCCAATTGCCACTATGACTCAAAAGTCTGTAAAGACCATTTTGAAGCAGAGGTATCCTGCCAACATGCTCATTTTCCAAGGAGGAATGGTCCCACTGGGATTCAAGTGCTCACTTATGAACATCATTGTCTGAATGCAGCACTTTAGACACTCGAGGTGGACTCATGACCTAACTTTCAGACAGCTAAGCCCAGGCTAGTTATCCTCAGCTTTCTTCACAATCACTGCAAAGAAATGCCAATTTCCAAAGCAATTCTTCTGACCTATTTCCCTCTCCTGACTATAAAAAGAGCTTCAAGCCACCAGCTCAGGCTACACACATCTAACTCTTGGCATATATGAATCTTTCAGTAAAGTGCTCCTCACATGAAAGAATTTTGACTATGGAGATTACAAGCACCCTCACTGCTGTGCTCTGACAAAGGGGTGTATTTAGGTACTTGTACAGGGAATATCTACTTGCAAAATGTAAATATATTTCATAAATATGCCCCCCTGCACTCAGAAAATTTAGTTACAGAGTGCCTTATTGCCCTGACTAGATACTTTGAAAATGTTTTACAGCAGACTCACTGTTTTATCTGAAAAATTAAATGATTTTTGCAAATTTATGAGTGAGGTCAGCAAACCCGAAAGATTTTCTTCAAGGAAGGTGTTTTGATAATTCAAAGCACAGTTAAGGCAAGAAGTTCAATAAATTCAGATCATCTTGAGTGTCTCACAACATCATTTTGAACAGCTCTTTGGTAACTAAAAGTATTGTACGTCCATTTATTTCAAACTTTTTTTTAACATCTTCAAAGACAAATAAGCGTGGTCTAATTTTAAAGCACTGCACCTCTTCTGCTCCCATGGATAAGCAGAAGCCAAGGAATAACTTTGTATGAGAGACAGAAAGAGTCAAAGACAGACAGAGAACACACGTGACAGCAAGTACCAGAGCAGGATCTGGATGGGAATCCACCTGGCAGACTCTGCCTAAAAGCAGAGCATCCCATTTGGGTGACCAGGGTTCCCTAACACACAGGATGGCTTTTTCCCAGAGAGGGACAGAAGGAGAGCAGCAGTGACACAGCCCAGTTCTGAACTGGCAGGGAGGAATGGCAGCAGCACAGCAGTAACTGGAGCAGGTATGGAATTTTGCAGACCCCCTCTACTACCTAAAGAGAATAGTTCCTGAACTGTGCAGATGTCAGAGAAGCATGTGTTTATAAACATAAATGTATTCATAAATAGAAGGCAGAAGTGCCTGTGTTAGCCTTCAAAGGGAAGAAAGACCCTGTATGAGAGCAGAATCATCTACTGACTTATGGTTTCAGGACATAAACCAAGGAATTTTAAACACTTAACTGCTCTGCCCTGCTCAAAGATTCAGATTCAGAGCTGTTCTGCTGTCTTTAAGTAGGAATCACAGGGACTGAAAACCACCAGCAGCTGCTAAAGCAAACACTCACAGTGCTGCCTTCCCCAAAAGGTGCAGGTGACTGTGCTGCCTTGCTGGGAACATCATCAGGAGGGACACACTCCCATCCTGGAGTGCTGCACTCACAAGGGCAGATGCTGCCTTTGCAAGGTCACTCCTGCACTGCCAGCCCACACAAACTGTGTAAGTGCTGAGCACACCTCCACACTGCACCCTGCATCGCCCCAACACAAAGGTGGGGCTCTCAGGGATCCCAGGACTCCCAACCTGCCTGGCTACATCTCTCCAAGTTCTGAGGGTTGGGAAACAAAACTGGAAAAACACTTAGATACTGTTTACTCCAGGATGACCTGGCTGTCAATGCAATCGTTTCAGAGCACAGGTCTATAATGAGTACTAAGTAAAAATGACATTTGCTTGGGTTAAATGTGTGCAGACAGGCAGCCACAACCCCAGACCTGGCAGAGAGCAGCACCTGTTTGTCTCACATGACCCTCTAGGGCAATCAGGGTCACTTCAGGTGCACTCACATTCTCACAGCAAGGCAGCTGCAAGCAGCAGTGTATTTATTTATTAATTCGTTCATTTTTAAGAGTACCACCAAAGCACAGCTACAATCATTTTTATATGAAATACAAATCAGTTTCCTGGGTGAATCTGCACACCTGACTGTTTTTCAGCTTCAAGAGTTTCTTTTTGTTGTTTCAGTCTGGAAAGGGAAGGAAAGCTCACAGGATAAAGAAGTGCATTTTACTTGTTTATTGATATAGAGGCAAAACAAACTTCAAGTTCCACCATCTCATTTGCATGAACACTTTTCAGAGCACAACTGCATTTAAAAAAGGGGACACAATTTCAATCCACCCCTCTCTTTAAGGCTGAGGAAAGCCATGGGCTACTTGAAATGCCTCCACAAACTTTGTTTAAACTGCATCAAAGGAAATTATTTCTAAATAAACATGTTCCACGCCAGTCTGGGAATTTCAGTGCTGCACAAAGAATCTGAAGACAGACACCCACTACAGTGAACAGCACGTGCTCTCACTGTGCACAAAAAAAAATCTATACAGCAAACAAAGACTAGTGACATATACACTCAAGTTCAGCTTTGATTACAGACCACCTCAATATGAACTCATATTTATTTGTTTGCACGCTGACTTAATGCTAAAAGAAAGTAGTGCAACAGATAGAGAATGAAATTGCCACAAAGTTGGAAACCTGCAAACTACTTCAGAAGTGATTTAAACAGTCTACCCTACTGAAACTGTTTAGCCCAAACCAATCCTGCAAAAGAGAAGTAAGTAGAGATTTCAAGGCTTTTCAGACAAGGCAGGGGGACTGAAAATTTCATTTCCAGACTCACCTTTGCTTCTAGAACCCTCTTCCGAGCTTTGAGCTCTGCTACAGCTCTGTCTATATCCACCTGGGGAGCTTTCTCTTCCTTCAGCTTCCTTACCAGCTCTCCCTAGAAAGAGACAAAGAACCATGTATAGATTCATTCTTTGAAGACCTCTCCTTCTTCCAGCTCCCCTGGTAATCCAAAAGGAGGGTTTTGTCCGGCCTTCCCACTCTCCACACAGGTCTCCAGAGGCTGCAAGTGAGAAACACTTATGCATTTGAGAGTTTGCAGAAGTAAACATCACTAGAGAAATTCAACCACCCCCCCACTATTGTGAAATCCCAGATCTGCTATTAAACCTCACTGTGTAAATACACTCCTCTGTGTACAGCGGATTTCCACAAATTCATGATTTATGTCTTTGAGGATGCACTAAGTGGATTCTCAGATGGTGAGCACAAGCTTTGTGCTCTCCCACTCAGTAACAAGGCTTCTCTTCCTTCTACCCCTTCCTTTTTCTTCAAAACTTATGACCATTTCAGCCTTCTTTTTCTCTGTCCTGTCTGATCGAAACAGAGCAGTAGGGACACAAATTTTCAGGTCTCCCAGAAGACAGACACTCTTAGCCTAATGTCTGAGCAAAGAAGGCATTGCATGATCTATAAAAACTGTTATTATTTTTAAAACCTGTTCACTAACTTTGAGAAAGAACAAAGTCAACAAAAAATAAAAACACCCTTGGAAAGAAAAGAAAACAAAACCTAAATATTTCAAAGCAGCAAAACCCTGCAGTGGGCTTACACCAAGATCTTGTCCTGAGTCAAACCACCATCACCTTGTTACAGTTCCACAAAGGTCTCTCTGCCCTGTGGGATGATTCTCCCCTCTCATACCAGGGAAGTGCTCAACCCCTATACACCCAACACCATTCTTTTCTGAGCATGATCCTCAGCAGTCATGCCCAGCTTGACTGCTGAACCGGGAGATAAATGAATTAAAAGTCTTCCTTTGAGTCCACTCTTCATCACCAAAACCAAGATCTATATTGAATTACTGGGAAGGACAAAGGAGCTGGAGGAAAAAGCACAGAGATGTCAAGTGGGATGTTCTAAAAATGGGATGCTCCAAGTTCAGCATTTTTCTTGCATCTTGCACTTCTCCACTGAACATGATGGAAAAAGGGAAAAAAAACCCCACTATCCATAGTGATTACAATATTCCCACAATACCAGCTTTTTCCTAAATTCTGAGCTTTCCTGACATTAATATTACAGGTAACTTAGAAAGTAAAGAGAAGAAAATATACTGATTGCCATTCTGTAATCAGATTAGAGAAACTAAAAGTACTTCAGAGACCGAGGGGTTCAAAGGCTAATTTTATTAATAAAAGAAGGAAGTCTCCGAGCACTGCATTAAAACAAACACACTCAAAGAGAAGGAGTAAAAATAAGAATCCTGTCAGGCTCCTTAACCCCATGAGCTACAAGAACAGAACAAATCTGCTGCTTCCTTCCTGTTAACTACTTGTACCCTAATGTGAAAGTTTCACTCTGGGGCTCAGGACTCCAACTGCCATTCCTGGGTAACGTGGCAGAGGGAGGGATCTGATCTGGGGTTTTGGTTTTTTTGTTGTTTTTTTTTATTTTCTTTTAAAGTAGTAAGTCCAAATTGCCTTTGTTGAGCCAGGGGGTCGGCAGCAGAAAAACATCAAGGCAGCAGCAAAGCAGCTACTGCTGAGTCAACAGAGCCCTCACCCTGCTCACTGCTGAGCATCCAAAAGCAGCACACAGCAACTCTTTGTCCTGACCTATAAGTAAGACACACTCAGACATACGCAAGGAGGAGGGAAAAAAAAAAAAAAAACAACACAACTGAGGCAAATAATTACGTTTGCTGACAGGACTCGGTCTAATTAAAGCTCCGATCCCGAGCCCAGCCCAGAGGAGGAGTGCACAGCAGCACTCGATGTGGCAAATTTTGCTGCAGCTTTGTCCCACAGACCAGCAAAGCAGAGAAGGGATCCACCCCTGGATCACGGCAGCTTATTGCATCAGGCACTGCTGCAGGAAGATACGCTGCTCACTCTCCATAGGCTGAGAGTCCCTTAGGTTTAATTAAACTCCTTCTCCTGGAGCTGACAGACACAGCCTCCCGCATGGAGAGGTATCAACTACCCCAATCTTTGTTACTCCCTCTCCCTTCCCTCTTGGGCAAACATCTCAGGGAATTACTACAGTCAGTTGTACAGCACAATATGGGCAGCCCCAGCTACACAAATTTACCCACAAACCTTCCCTTGGCACCCCACACTCCAGTTTCAACCCCAGAAAAGAAGGGGTGCCTCGATGCTTTAAAGGCAAATGACAGCACCCAGGATTTTAACTAAATAAATTGGCTGGTTCTAGAGATCATTGCTTTATTTACAAGCTCCCTTGCCAAGGCATTATGCTGTACAGTGATTCATAATAAAAACTCACTGAAGTGCTGGCATAATTAGAGGGCCATAAATCCACTCATTTAATGGGAAAACACACGCACAAATCCACGGATACAAGGGACACACACGTAGCTATGCGTGCAGCTAAGGAGAATAATATGGACTCAGCCACTTAAAGGAGGCACATGGGGAACACACGGGCACAGGTAAAGAAGGGAGGAAGGGGAACTCCACAAGCTCCACTGCCATTAGTGTCACAGAAAGGGTACCAAGATTTACTCAGGAAATTGAAAGACGACCAAATCCTTCACAGGTAAGAAGGATGCTAAAGATGGGAGACGGGAAGAGAACGTGATGCAGCCCCGGCTAAAAGGAGACAGCACCTACCTAGACAAACGAGAATGATGAAATGGAAAATATGCAAAGGAATTAACCTCCCTTACTGCATCGGGCAAATATGCAACTCTAAAGAACGTCATTTGCCTCCGAAAACCCGACAGAAACTCAGCTCTAAGGGGCATACCGCCGTGTGACACCCCCCCTCCCCCAAGGGGATGCGGAAACATATGGGGGCTGTTCCACACAGAGAAGGGCTGTAAAGCAGGACACGGCGAGCGCTGGCTCGGGCACAGCGGGCACAGCCAGCCCGGGAGGGGACACCCAGGTGGGCTGAGCACAGAGCCAGCTCAGCCGGGCAGACCCAGCTCAGCCGGGCAGACCCAGCTCTGCGGGGAGGGGGAAAGGACCGGCCGGGGGGACCCGAACACGACGCCCCCGCACCGCCGACCGCCGGGGCTGAGCGGGGAACCCTCACCCGCGACCAGCGCTGGACAGAGACCCCGCGGACACCCCCTGGACCCCTCCCGGACAGAGACCCCGCGAACACCCGTGGGGACCGCCCAGCACCCCGCAGTGCCCGGTGCGGGGACGGGGGCTGAGCTCAGGGGTGCGCCGCGACCCCTCGGCAGGGCGGGCAAACCGCGGGGTGCGGGGGACACACGGGGGGCACCTCCCACAGCCCCGCCCGGCGCCCCTCGGCCGGGCCGCCTTACCTGCTGCCGCACCGCGGTCCGGAGCGGCGCCAGCAGCGCCTCGGCCTGCGGGCCGTCCATGGCGGGGGCGGCGGAGCGGAGCGGGCGGGCGAGGCGGCGCAGCAGGGCGGGCAGGGCGCTACGGAGAAGCGGCATGAGCGGGAGGAGGAGGCGGGGGGGGGAGGAGGAGGAGGAGGAGCCGGGGCGGCGGCGCCCGCCCCCCGCATGATGAAATCGGGGCCGGGGTAAAGCGCGGCCGGGCTCCCGGCGCGGCACTTTCCGCACGGGCCCGCGCCCGCAGATTCGGCACGGGAAGGGAAGGGATGAGATGAGATGGGATGGGAAGGGATAGAAGGAGGGGCCGGGCGGGCGGCAGGGGGAGCGCGGGGGCGCGCACGCGGACGGGCGGGGGCGCGCACGGGAGCCCCGGGAGCGCTGCGCCCCCGCGCGGCGGGAGCGCGGAACGGCGGGAGCGCGGAACGGCGGGAGCGCGGAACGGCGGGAGCGCGGAACGGCGGGAGCGCGGAACGGCGGGAGCGCGGAACGGCGGGAGCGCGGAACGGCGGGAGCGCGGAACGGCGGGAGCGCGGAACGGCGGGAGCGCGGAACGGCGGGAGCTGCTCCATCCGCCACCCGCCACCCCCTCGGGGAACACACGGCGCCCACTCAAAAGTGTGGCTGTACCTGGGGGAGAGGGGATACCCCCGAGCAGCCCCCATGGCCCACACAAGGGTTTGTGGGGCAGGATGATAACGTCCACCTCCCCCCCCACACACACACGGCACCCCCCAAAAAGTGTGGCTGTACCGGGGAGGGAAGCACCCCATTGTCCCATTGTGAGATTCCCCCTGACCGACACAAGGATCTGTGTGTGGTGGGGAGCGCTGCGACCCTCGCGGTGCGAGAGAGGAACAGCGGGAGCTGCTCCATCCACACACCCCCCTCCCCTCAGGGGACACACGGCATCCCCCAGAAAGTGTGGCTGTACCTGGGCAGGAGCACCACACAGTCCCTGAGCATCCCCCCAGCCCTCACAAGGGTTTATGTGTGGTGGGGAGCACTGTGTTTCCCTCACCCAGGTGACACATGGCACCCCCACATATGTAGCTCTACCACGGGGAAGAGTGCACCCTACTGTCCCTGAGCACCCACCTCCCCACACCCCACATCAGGGCTTGCATTGTGTCTCTGTGTGGTGTGAATGGGGCAGGGTGATACCTGCCCCAAAAACTGTGGCTGCCCCTGAGCATCCCCTTGGCCCGCACAAGTGCTTGTGTGTGTCGTGGGGAGCGCTGCAACCCTCGGGGTGAGAGCGGGGAACGGCGGGAGCTGCTCCATTCACACACACCACACCCCCCCTCAGGGGACACACACGGCACCCAAAAAGTGTGGCTGTACCTGGGCAGGGGCACCACACTGTCACTGGACACTCCTCCCGGCCCACACAAGGGTTTGTGTGTGGTGGGGAGCACTGCAACCCTTGTGGTGTGTGTGGGGCAGGCTGGTACGTGTTTCCCTCCCACCCAGGTGACACATGCCACCCCCACAAGTGTCACTGTACCTGGGGGGGAACACCTCACTGCCCCTGAGCACCTCCCCAGTCATAGCAGGGCTCGTGTTTTGCTCCTATATGTGCATGGGGCAGGGTGGTATCTGTTCCCCCCTCCTTTAGGTGACAGGGCACCCCCACAGCTGTACCCAAGGAAGGGGAGGGAGACACTCCACTTAGTAGCCACCCCTGGTCCACACCTGGGCTCCAGTGTTGCCCCACCGTGGGGTGCGTGGGGCAGGGCACAACTGCCCTGTTCCCCCCTCCTTCAGGTGACACATGGCACCCCCAAAAGTGTACCTGTCCTTGGAAGGGGTGCACCCCACTGTCCTTGAGCACCCCTCTGCCCCCATATGTGTGTGGGGAAGAGTGGTACCTGTTCCCTCCCCCTTTCAGGTGACACATGTCACTCCCACAAGTATAGCTGTACCTGGGTGGTGGAACTCCACTGTCTCAGAGCAGCCCCCTCACCCCCAGTCCACACCTGAGCTGCAGTTGTGCTACCCCATGGTGTGCATGGGGCAGGGCCGTACCTGTCATCCCTCCCCCCCCAGATGACATATGGCACCCCCACAAGTGTACCTGTCCCCGAGGTGAGGGGTACCCCACTGTCCCTGAGCACCCCACTGGCCCCAAGTACCCCACTGGCCCCAAACCAGAGCTCACATTGTGCTCCCCTGCGGTGTGTGTGGGGCAGGGCAATACCTGCTCCATCCCCCACCCCCCCTCAAGGGACACATGGCACCTCCAAAGTGTAGCTGTACCCGAGATGGGGGCATCTCACTGCCTCTGAGCACCCTCCCCAGCCCTCAGATGGGTTTGTGTGTGGTGGGGAGCACTGCACACCCCTGAGTCGCGTGTGGGGCAGGGCGGTACCTGTCCCCCCCCTCCTTCAGGTGACACATAGCACCCCCAGAAGTGTAGCTGTCCCTAGGGGGGGACACCCTATTGCACCTGAGCACCCCTCCCATGTGCCACCAACCTCCCCCAGGCCACCTGGGCACGGTGTCCCCTTGTCCCAGAGCCAGGTCCCCATCACATGCCCCCGGCCTTGGGGCAGGGACGCGCTGGGGGCCGAGGGAATACACGGGGGGGGGCTGAGGGGGGTGATGTTATTTTTTCAATCAGCTGCAGCTTTTGAGCTCCAAAGGCTTTGTAGCTTTTGGGTTCAGCCGTGTTTTGCTTTCGGCTGATCCACGGTCTTCCCTCGCTGCCCGGGGGCTGTGCTGGGTGGGCAGCGCCCACTGCCCGACCCTTAGGGAGGCTTTAGGGCAGCAGGCAGTCCTACTCTTCCCTCGTGTGGTGGGTCTTCGCCGGGAGCCAGGCCAATCCCATGTCAGGCAGAGGAGCTGTGAGGAGCACGGTGCCACAGGGGGACTTCCCACCCCTGGGAGTTAAAGCCCTCCAAGGGGGAAGAATCCAAACACCGGTTACATAAAACAAAATTTAAGACCAATTTTTAAAAAATACATTCCCCACTGCTTCCCTCTTCCTCCACATCTCCCCTTCACCCCCTCCCACCTCCTGGAGCCGGGAGCATCGGCACTGATGTGATGTTGGCGTAATTGGAGTATTCCAGCTGCTATTTTGTACCTGTCTGTTTATTTGAGAGACAGCCTCAACCTCCTAATGAACGTGCCTGAATATTTATCTGCTGCTGCTGAATGGTGCATTTGTGTTTCAAATGCTTAACTGTTATTTTTGTTTAGCTGCAAATTGCTGTTTTTATTTCCCTGGCAGTACCTGCTTGGAAATTGCTCTAGCACGAGGTTAATGCCAGGCTTTTTTCTATTCCTGATTATTTTTTTGTTAATTAATCCAGTGCTGATAAAAGTATAAGGACTCTGCAGCCCCCTTCTAGCTTGTCGTGGAGCTAAGATGTGAAGATTGTGGAATCAGCTTCAGAAGAAACTGGCTCATGTGGCGGAAGAAGGAATCCCAAGCAGCTGGGATGGTAGAGGAAACACAGGCAGAATTCTCAGAGATGGGAAACCCCCATGACCAGGAGCAGCTCCATTCTACTGTGCTGTGCCTGGAGCTGTACCAGGTAGCAGCTCTTTTCCAAAATCTCTTTTTTCCCCCCCACTCCTAGAAGATTTCCTCAGAGGCAGAGCACAATTGGTCCCCAGGGCAGCACCCTGCAGCCCTCCATCAGGAGGATGGAGAGGGGCCAGACTGGTGCCTTGAGCCTTTTTCCCTGCATAAAATTCTGACTTGCACATGCTGCTGGCCCCAGCATTGTCTCTCCTTGAAAACAAAACATGCCTGGGACCACTTCCCAGTGCCATCACCAGCTTATATGGGACACCCTTAACACAAGGGCCAAAAAAACCTTCTCCCTGCCCATTCCCAACTGACTGTGGGTGCATCTACTGTCCCAAAGGACTTTAAAAAGCATCTGGTCTGGGCTTGCACAAGGATCTGACTGCACAGACAACTCAAACTTTCAAAGTTGTGTTGTTTCTTTTTTAGATAAAGGAACAAAGCAACAAAAGAAGAAAAAAATGGAAGAAAAAACAGGGTGGACACATTTCTGGAACAAGGTTAGAGGTGGGTGGGTAGGGAGTGCACAAGGAAACCTTGACTGCCCCTTTGCAATGGTGCTGCTGAAGGCTGAGAGCGTGATTTGGAATCCTCAGACCCAGGGCACACTGCTGGATCCTTGTGAGGTTGTGTGGGATGGGAGGAAAACTAGGCAGGATTTTGCACCAAACCACAGTGGTAAATGAGAGACTGTGAGCAAACTGGGCCCCCAGAACTGGGTCACACCTGGGGTTGGCTGGACCCCATCTCCAAGCCGGTTTCAGTGGGAAGGGCTAAATACTTCTGGGAATCATCAAGAGACTAGTATCAGAGGTAAAAAAAAAAGCAGCTGTACATCAGTATGGGGCTGCATGGAAGGACTTTGTACATCCTCTGCTGATGGAGGGTCTTTGGACTGGGACACAGACCCATAATGTGCCTGTACCATCTCCCTCATCCCATTGGGCCCCAGGGTGCTGCCAAACTGCTCCAACCCACTCCAGCACAGAGGATTGCTGTTGATCTGATGCTGCAGAGAGCCCCTGTGCCTGGTGCAGGTTTGCAAGGAGAGCCCTGTACTGGCACCATTTTTGACACCTCTGTGTGCTGGTGAACCACCAGTGCTCTCGGGCACACCATCACCACTGGTTAACATCTCACAACTGCCCAGAGCTCAGCTTTTCCCCTCCTTTTAAATCTGACTCCAGCTCTGTGCCTCTTTGCCCTTTATAAGCATCTCGGGGAGCTGTTTCTTGGTTCTCTGCTCTGCAGCTCTCCTCAGAAGCACCCCAGGGGGCAAGATGGGATTGTAGGGATCACATTACTCCATCCTCTTCTGGGGTGGCCTTTGCAAAGCTGTCTCCATTCTCCTTCCCTGGATATGAGGCTGTGCTGTGGGGGTGAAATGGGACGTGTCACCCCCACGGTAAAGGGGAGCTCCCAACACAACAGGGGAGATTTATAAGGGAATTTGTAAGACATTGTATAAGGGAATTTGCAGGAAGACACAAAGGAAGAGGGTGTTCAGGCAGCCCCCTGTCTTCAGCTTGAAAACTTTTGGGTGCAGAAACAGAGGTATCAGCACCCCTGAAAGATCTGGGCGGGTGGGGATGGGGTGTATTAAACAGATACGAGAAGGGAGAGAAGAAACTTTGCTGTGTGTCCTTCCTGCTCTCTCTCTCTGGGTCCCCATGGGCGCCAGTGGCAGGAGAGGGAGCAGCGAGGCCACAAAATGGGAGGGAAGAGGGAGTCTGCAGTGGATGAGAAGGCATAGAGAGGACTGGGGAGCCCTGTTCCCGCCACGAGGGATTTCTGTTAAAGGAGGGAAAGGAGTTAAAAACCCTCCGCAGGGGTGTAAGGAGGGGAAAAGGTGCAAGAAGGGGAGCGGGAAAGATCCACGGACAGGAGTACACGGCTCCTCAGTTCACAAATACATTCACGCTCCACCTCATTTACATCTCGGTGCATTTTCCTGGCAGATGTTCAAGCACCCGCTGGCAGAAACCCCTCGGAAACCCCCAAACCCGAACCCAGTACCCCCGCGTGAAGAGGGATGGTGGGGAGGAAGGAGTGTCGGAGGGGTCTGGGTTGTGTTTTGGTGGGGTTTTCTCTGCCGGGGCTGGCAGGGGACGGTGTCCCAGTGCCACTAGATGGCAGCGGCCCCGCGCCGCCCGCTCCTCGCCCCGCGGCCCCGCTGCATCCCGGCCCCGGCGCGGGGCCTCCCGGCTCCACAGCATCCCCGCTGCGCTTTGGGAGGAGCGGCCTGGGACAGGCTTTCCGTGCCGGGATGCCTTGCAAAACCGAGGGGCACCCGAGCCCAAGCTAAAGGTTCTTTCGCAATGCAGGGCGACGGCGGGGACTGTCCTCGGAGGCTCCGACGCCTCCCCGAGACAAAATCTCCCCTTTTCCTTCCCTCTCACTCCTGCTTCTGGTTTCTTTCTGGTTTTCTTTCCTTTTTTTTTTTTTTTTCTCTCCTCCAAAGTGCCTGCTTTTCCCTAGCTCGTTTCAACCTTCGGCGTCACAAAATCAGGCAGATGCACCCCCCCAAAACACAAGCTGAGCTGCAGCAATGTGCACACATGGTCCGAGCTGATTTCCCAGCACTGGGGGATTTTTAGGCTGGCAGTAAACTAAGCAGGGCCTGAGGCAGGCTAATAAATAGCTTAACCTGGCTTTCCTCTATAGGACTGTATTTTTTTAGCCTTCAAAACAGTGTGGCTGCATCCAGCCTGCTCCTAGTGCACAGCCCCCAGCTCCTGGTTTGCCCCAGGGAAAAATGAGGGGACAAAATACCTGGCCCTCATCCAGACTCATGGCACAGAGCATGCATATAACCATGGGATACATTCCCAGCTCCTGTTTTCATTTCTGGGGGTAAAGTTAGCTGCAACAACCATCTCTGCTCCTTTTGGTGTATCCCTCTTCCTTTGAACCATTCCAAGTGTGATGCTGCTCTGCCCCTGGATGCCACCTGCAGGGAAGGGTGTTCTGAGGGTCCATCTGCTCGTGGAGCTTCCACTTGCTTTATTGTCATCACCCCTATTCTGGATACAAAGTATTGGGTTATCTGGATGTTACTGAAACTCACCCCCTCCTGGGACAGGTCTTTTTTTAGACTGAAATAGGAAGCACAAAACCTCACCCTGAGCTTCCTCTAGGGTTTGGTTCTTCCTAGAGGTTTCTCCTTACTGGAAATTTCTTTTCTGCACCTCTGGCCCTGATCCAGCCAAATGCTGAAGCACACGATTAGCTTCAAACCATCCGGTCCCCCACATTCCCACAGCGCTTTCTGGTCCCCTCGTCCCTTCTCACCTTGGGAATGCTCATGCCTCTCCATGCTCCTGCTGTGAGATGATGGGTCTCCTCACTGCCAGCAGCAAGAAGCAGGAGCATCATCTTGCTTTGCTGTGCACCAGCCACAAAACTAACCCTGTACCCATGCAGGGAGTTATCAAATCTATTTTGTGTGCTGTGAGGGCGTGTGAATGCTGCACGGGAAGATCTGGCTCCCGAACCATGAGCACCTGCAGCCCTGAGAGCTCATGTCTACAGCTCAGCCCATTCTCATCCTCTCTGCTCTCTCCCCAGGGGATGGTCAGGTAATGCTTAAATTGCCAGTAGTGCCTGTGAATATTTGACACTGACTGAGATGGCCAAGCAAAATCCCTGCTGCTGTCACCGACAGGGACTCAAAAACTTGCCCCCATGTCAATGATGTGCCCCAATACCCATTTTCCAGGGAGAAGAGCCACCAGTTCATTCTGGCACAGGCCACCAAAATAGTCTGATGCATTCGGTCACACCCTCCCAACAGCTTGGATCCTGATGATGATCTCCCAGGTTTGGTTGTGCAAGAGCTCTGGTGGAAATTCATGACGATTTCCCAACCCTTCCACTGCTGTGAATTTAAATTCCTAAAACCCTAATGCACGGAATTGAACTGCATATTGATTAAGGGCCTTTTATGGATGTCTTGCAGAGCATATTAATAATTATTTAAAACTTGTATTCCGGCTTAATGACTCCTGTCACCAGCATTTTGCACTGATTCAGTCTTGACTTTTAATTGAAATGCTTTAGTTAAGACAAATTGATTCAGCCAGAGAAGGTGAAGTGCTCCTCCAGGTGTGTGCCATGGGTGGCTGGGGGGGGGGGGGGCTTTCAAACTCAAGGGTCCCAAATTCCCAGGTGGCTGTGAGACTCTGGAGAGAAGTCTCTGTCCTTCGAGTGGGTGTGTGTGTCTTGTCCTGTGAGAAGCCATTTCTTTGGACTTCCCCTCTGAGCGCTGCAGAACAAGTGTTTTGCTGCTCTGGCACTCAGGGCAAGGTCATGGGAAAGATTAATAACCTCTCTCAATAGGGCAGCCACATCTCCCATATGCAGACCGTGGTGGCACCTCGGTGCTGGTGGCACTCATATGTCCCACTTCCAACAGCACCAGTGCACATTCATGAGCCAGACCAATCTGAGCCAATTACTGCTGTCACCAGGCTGAACACCTCGTGCCTCCTTAGTTATGTTTTCTTTTCCCTCTACATGTGATCCCAAGTAGCTTCTTCCCAGCCTTGAAGCTCATTCTGAAAGGGCACCTTGGCTTGGAAACTTCCCTGGAGTATTTTGTAGAAGCAAGAGATGGCACCTAAGGGCTGCCAGGATGAAGGTAGTCCAGCTTGGTGGACACAGGACCTCATTTAATATTTGCTGGCCAGCACAGAAGACAGGGGTCTGTACTGTGGTTTGGCAGAGAAGACAAGATCTTGCATGTTATGCAGCCTTTTTTCAGTGTTATCTTCCTGTTCCATGGCTGGAGACTTGAAAATGGGATAGGAGGGGGTTTATCTTTGCATCCCCTTTGCCTCCGAGGAGGGACAAGCCCACAATAAGTGCATCTGTGAATCTGCCTCCTCTGAAAGGAAATCAATATTTTTCCATCCACTCTCTGGCGGGACAGGATGTTGAACAGCAATCAGTGCTTTCACCCCCATGCATGGGCCTGGAGCCAGGGGAATTCCAAGACCACAGGGATTTCCAGGTCACACTTCATGAGCACAGGATAGGAGAGTCCCCCCCTGCATCAGAGGGGACCTCTGACCATGAGAGCAGAGATTAGTACTGGCCATGACATGTTACAATTCTGGTTTAAAAAAAACCTTACTCCATCTGCTGATGCTGTGCTAAATGACTGTTTGATTTTTTTATGACTGCCTGTAAAACATGAAGCTGGGATCCACAGCACTCCTCTCCACCACGAGTGGCTTTCCTATAAGTCACTGGGCATTTCCCCAGGGACTGAGTTGTCTTTCCAGGCCATCACATGTGCAGTACAGCTGTGTTTCTCATATATGAGGGAGTTGGAACTGGATGATCTTTATGGTCCCTTCCAGCCCAAACCATCCTGTGACTCTGTGATTTACATCCTGAGAGGAGTCACAACCACCAGGGCAATTCAGGTGATGAATAACCATCACCCCATGGAAGGATATAAAGAGAAAATATTTTGCCAGACACTGCATTTTTTCCTTAAATTTTTACTTTGTTCCTTCTGTGTTTTTAGCTTCTGGTGCCCACCCGTCAAGAAGAAAGCCCTTTATCCTGTCAACCAAAAATCAGTTCCTTTACAACAGCTGGATGAGTGCCCACCTTCACTGTCTTGCTTCCCACAGGGGCTCTCCTGAGGTGATACACACCCATTGCTCCCTAGATGGACCCAACCTGATTTAGCAAAGAAACTCTGCAAAGCAAATGTTTGCCCCTGTGATGTCAAGGAGTTAAAAATCATGAGCTAAACCTCCAAGTCCCAAGCTGAGGCATCCTCCAGACCCAACGTCCACATATTGGCCTAATTTTCTCAGATTTATAACCAACAGTAAGAGCTGTTGGGGAGGCAAGAGTGCATTCACCTATGCCTTGACTAAAGGAACATGTGTGGTGCTGAAGTTTGGGTGTAGGAATAGGGCCTTGCCAAAGATCACCCAGACTTCCCAAATTGTGATACTTTGTGCACATGAATAGACCTAAATGTGGCCCTTGTGAGAGAGTCCATCAAATAACCAACACATACCATCCTCTTCTCCTCCCCAGTCTCCAGTGCCCACAGATGACAATGACATTACTGTGGGACTTCCAGAGGGCAGTAATTTATTATTAAAATGGTGGTTATTTATAACAAAATGAGCCTTCATATGGAAAAGCCCAGGGAATTACCCTAGCTGTGCCCTGGTGTGGCTGTGTGCTTAGGGACACCCTCCCCTCACTGTGGGACCACAGCACTGCACATCATCTTCCAGAGTGACTTCAAAATTCAGTGACTTCAGTTTCCTTTTGCCTAGAGTCAAGAGTTCAAGAGTTTTGTTGTTCAAGGAGAAAGCAAGATTCTGTCCTCCTCCCACCCACCCTCCTTTTTTTTTTTTTTTTTAATATAATGTTGGAGTTCCTTTTCTTCACACAAAATGAGTGAGGATGCTGCTGGTAACCTCTGCAGAGAAGGTACTTGTTATGTCCTGCCAGTCTGTGCCCTCATGCCTCTCCCATCTCAGAAACACACGCCCACAGGCCAGGATGCTGCTTTCCTTATCCCTCAGGTGCTCAGCAGCAGAAGGTGTTAGGTGGGATGGAAAAGACCTGCAGGTGAAGGAAGAGCTGGAGGATCCCATGGCTGAAGCTTAAAAACACCCACACAACAACATGTGATTCTTTCATCCTAGTGATTCTGAGGGTTGTTTTTTTTTTTTTTTTCAAAGTCTGGTGAGTTTCCTGAGTGGAGATGGAGCTGCACTGCTGTAATATCAGGCTTCTTCAAAACTGAGCCCTACACACAGACCCACGTTTGCTGAAGGGTCTCACCTTCCCAATGACCCACGTGAAAGTACTCAACCCAGACACTCCTCACCACTCAGGGCAACTCAGAAGCAAGAAGAAAAGTGTCACAGCTTGAACTCATCTTTAGTTATCTGAGATTTTTTCCCACTAAATCAAACAGAATGAAATGTCCTACCAGCATGGGCCATAATTCATGACTGTGTTGATTTCTCTCCCAGGCTGCAGTGACATCAGTAAATAACAAAAGATTGGATCCTGTCAAAGAAATCAAGGAGGAGATATCAGAGGTACTGGGCAAATGCTCTCTGAGGGACATGAAAACCACAGCAGCCTGTGAAAAACACATGACATTTAACTCATAAAAAATGTGAGTTTAATGCAGATTTGTGTTTCTATATTGTAGCATCTGGAGTTTCCAACGAGTGTGACCACATCCTCCTTGAATTCAGCAAGTCTTTAGAACAGAACCACAAAGGAAGCACAGAAATTATTTATTTATGGAGAAAGAAAAGCTTTTGTTTTCTGTTATTTTACCATTCTGACACAATCCTGCTTCTTCTGGGACCTGTGTTATGGAAGCAGATCATCCTTGTCCCAAAGGACATACCCCAGTCTTCCATCTTTAAGACACATCCCACTCTCCTGCCTTTGAGACAAGGTAATAATATTTTCCTAACACAATAATATTGTGTTATTATACTTCTAGAGCATCTAAATAATGTGCCAGAATAAGGAAACCAAGTCTCACCTGCTTTCTTCTCTTCAAGCTAGTGACAGACCATGTCAGGGCATCCTTGATTTTCCATCTCTCAGCCTCCAGCAGCACCTGTCAGCAGCCCATCTGTTGGAGAGAAAACCCATTTGGCTCTGCTCTGTAGTTATTTAAGGACAGGGACAACAAATGCTTACATCATTCAGGAGCCTGGGACCCGTGGGAAGCCATCAGGTTTTGATTGTTAACACACACCAAACTTGAGCGTTGCCTGATGGGACAAAGCTGGTGGGATATAAATGTGTTCCCATGATCCCATGGCCATGGTTTCTTTCACAAATCCAGAGCACACATTGCAGTATCCATGGTGACTGGCAGCCTGTCCATCCCACCAGCCAGCACAGGCACATTCCCAGGCACATCAGGACACGTGAGTGCTCGTGCCTGGTGGAGAGGTTTGTGGAAGGCACTGCTTTGAGGATATGCTGATGTTCCTGGGTCACTACCTTAGCAAAAGCCTCGCTAAAAACAATGAGGCAGGATGTCACTGCATTGCCAGGGCATAACACAGCACCATTTCCACAGCTCCACTTCCCAGATGGCACCTCCAGCAGTGCCATGTAGGAACAGTGACCCCCAGAAGTGGCCTTTCCCCTCAAGACAGGGTGGTGCAGATGAACACCAAGCCTTTGTGCTGGGGCTGGCTGTCAGGAACAGCAGATGGTGCAAGAGGAAGCATGGCCAGCAGGATCAGCCAGCTTTTTTTCTAGAGGATGATGAATCAAAGCCAGCAAGCTCCTGGCTCCTGTCCTGCATGGTGTCCAGTCCAGGAGAAGAGAGAGAACTGGTGGTGGATGGGTTGGGTCATGAATGTGGGAAGATCTCTGAAGGAGGGAGAGTGTTGAGAGCAGGAAAGTGAAGCTCAAAGGGTTGTGCTGAACTCGCTCTAGACTGGGTGGGGCAGAAGACCAAAACATGACTCAGCTACTGAGCACTGACACGAGGCTGGTCTTGGCCATTTGGAGTTGGCTGCCACTGCCTCTCCTCATCCCCAGTCAGTTCAGTACAGGCTGGACAGGATACACCTGGCAAAGGGCCTGCTGAAGAGGATGAAATCACCGTGTTATTGCAGCCTGAAACTTCCTACACCCCTTTCTGGAGTGGTAGCACCATTGATCATTTCCCAGGTGTGCCTTCTCCTCTCCCAGGTATCTACTCTCCTGGGAAGTGTAGGATGGCTGAAGGGGGTGCTTGGTTAGTGTAAATGCACACAAACCATTATATTGATTGTTGCTGCTGTACTGGAATCACTTCTGTTCTTCCCTGAAGGATATAAGAGCAAGATGGGCCGGAGCAATGAACCATAGCTGAGGAGAACCAAAACCACCAAGGGCTTCTGTGGCTCTCTCCCTGCTCCATGGGAACCAGGAAGGATGAATCATGAGGCATGACAATCCTCTTGGTCATGGGACTGTGAGATACCAGATGGCCCTGAATAAAGTGGTGTTCCAGGGAATCCCTGGCTATCCTCTGGAACAATACATCTAGCCTAACATCAGGCTCCAGGGACCTCTCTGTGGCAGTGACAGGGCATCCCACTGGTGCCAGCATGACTCCCAGCATGACTCCCAGTCATGCCCTTGGCCTTCACACAGATCATGGCTTTATATTCCCCCAAGTCTCTAGGTCTACCCTGGAGGAATGGGTAGAGGTGGAGCAGCAGCCTCTTGTTTCTAGTCTCACCAGAGGCCAGTGGAGAGGTGGCCAAGAGGGACAGACAGCTGAACCCATGCAAGCCAGATAGCTCTGCCTGCTCCCAGTGGGAACTTGGAGAACATCAAGGAACAAGATCTCCCTGTGAGTTCTTTTCTATTGCTCCACTGTCCTATTTTCCACAGGGGCTGACGTGGGCCCCTCACTCAGACTTACCAGCTCTACCTCATTTTTCTTTCTGTAGGTGAGTTGAGTCGCTCAGGAGTCCAAGTGTGTGGGATGCTCTTCCAGGGAGTTTCATAGGAAGGGAGCAGCAGTCCTGCCCTGAATATGAGACGAGAACTCTATCATGGCTGGTGGTTACAAGGAGTGAGGAAATATGGCAGTAGGTCAGGAAAGGTCGGGTAAATATCCAGCAGAAAAGGGCAAACCCCACCCAGTTTGCATGGAACGACAGAGTTGTCCAGAGATTTGGAGTACAGGGAGCAGAAAGATGGGTGGAGAGCTTGGGGGAGATGAGCCTGGATGAGCTGCAGGGTGCCCCAGCAGGGAGCTGAGAAGAGCAGCTGAGAGATCTTATGGTAGAAAATCTTTCAAACAATGCAAAATCTTTAGAAACAATAAAACAGTCACTTTATATCAGGTTAAATTTCTGGTTCTTGCAGCCCTGGCATTTAGATCTGGCCCTAAAACTCAAATTACTGCTCTGTTTGATGATGATGTTTTTCAGCGTCTTGAAAATCTCACATATATTCTCCAGTGTAATTGGTCTAAAACAAGTTTTCCTTGTTTTTCTGGTGCCAGTGTCAGTCAGAGCTCTTAGGTTTTGTAGCCTGCTTGTTTACACTGCTTCAAGCAAATCCGAGTCAGGCCCCTGGATGTTGTGGTGCCTTTCACCACATTCTTCCTTCTGCCTTTTTTTCCGTCTTTTCCACTCCATCCCTGACAGGGGAAGCACTGTTCTTTCCGTGCTCCTTGGTTCTGTTTGAGGCAGTCATAGAAAAAGTGACAATTAGGAAATAAAGGACCTACAGTATCTGCTTTGGCAGGCACAGCACATCCCACTGCTGTGCTGCTCCGAGTCAAACCAGCAGCTGCCTGCCTGGGTCAGATGGAGATATTGCTGCCTTATATTCTGGGATCTGCCTGAGATATCCTGGGGCACTGCCATGCTGCAGAGGGAGAGATAACCCAACGTTCAAGTCAAGCAATACTCGATGATCTTAATTATTATTTTTCACTGTGAGGGTGGTGAAACCCCAGCACAGGTCGCCCAGGGAAGCTGTGGATGCCCCATCCCTGGAAGTGCTCAAGGACATGTTGGATGGGGCTTGGAGCAACCTGGTCTAGTGGAAGGTGTCCCTGCCCATGGCAGAGAGGTTGGAACTGGGTGATCTTTAAGGTCCCTTCCAACCCAAACCATTCTGTGATCCCTATGGGTCCCTTCCAACCTGAGATATTCTATGATTTCAGGATGCTCAATTCCAGTTCAGAAGATAATGGTGATTAGAAACAAATGACAAGGTTAGAAACTTATTATTTGTGAGATCAAGTAACTACCTGGGGCAGGGTAACACACATAAACTTCAGCCTTCCCAGACTATTGTGCTCCACCAAAATGATTAAAGGTTGCTAAGCAATGTCAGTGTATTCCCCCCAGACTGAAGGAACGTAACAGAAGCAAATGATTTCACTGCAGTTGAACTGAACTTATATCAAGTCTAAATATAAATAATTATTGCTAATGATGAATTCTGATCCTTAAAGCATTCCAGGCAGATGAAAGATCTAATGAAAGCCAAGATCCTTATTTCATGTCATTCACAGTGCAGAAGCCTTCTGGATCAGCCAAGGTGGAAGCAACCCCTTCTCTGGGTCTTGTCTAGCCCTGATTTGGTGTCCAGGGCTGTTGCTAAATGCTGCCTGAAACCCCCTTTTACTTCCTTTCCAAATCCAGGGAAAATGAAACTAAATCTCCACACTAAATGATAAAACAGAAAATCTTATCAAAGCACAATTTTATGAAAGGCAAGGCAGATGAAGAGAGAGGGAAGAAAGAGAATAACAGTCTCAGCCATTAAACAAGTCTCATTTTCCCAAGGATCCCACACCATCACTTCTCCCTCCTTATTTTTATGAGGCAGCAACCAGCCCCTTCCTGTCAACACATCACCTTTGCCTTTTGTGGGACCCTCCATCCCCTTGCCCAGGGGAGGGTGCTGGGTCTGAGGGTTCCCCTGGAGCTCTCTGATAGTCCCTTCTGTCCCTGCTGGTCACCTCTCTCATCTCCACAAGACACTCTCTGGTGCCTCCATAGCACCACAAGTCTAGAGAGGACCCAAAATCAGCATTTGCCATGAAAGGGAGAATTTCCCAAACAGATTTTTGGGACTATAGTAGAGTGCCCAAAGAAGTCTGGAACTGCACACAGGGGTGACATAACACGCAAGAAGAGCAGAAGTCAGAGAATAAGAGATGAGGAGCTGAAATTGTCCCCTGTCACATTTCACAGGGACACAAAAAGGAGACTGAGGTGCACAGCAGAAAACTACCAGTAGCACAGGAACCAGCAGCATTTGCTGGAGGTTCACCTGCCTCCTTCAGGGGAGGAGCAGCCAGCACTGGAGACATTGAATAACACGGGGCTTGTGCAGCCAGCTCTGTGCAGTTCATGCCTCCAGATTTCCTAGTATTTGTTCTCCTGCTCTGGGAAGAGTTGAGAGCTGCAAGAGGCCCAGCTCGCAGGGATGTTTAGAGAAAGGAAAGTCCATTGTGTGAAAGACTTTGGTATTTCAGGGTTTGTTTTCCTTCTGACACAGAACAAAACACCACCATGTCAAAACCCTCCGTAAGGCAAAACAGAACAAAACAAAAAAAACCAAACACCCAAAACTAACCAACCAAACAAAAAAACCCCAACAAACAGTGGTGTTCAGTTTGCACATGGTCTGTGGAAGCATTTTCCCTTCACTTTTGGGCTTTTCAATCTCAAGTCTCAAGATACCTACTATTGTAGCTAATTCAGGAAAAGAAAAAAAAGAGAAAAAAAAAAGAAAAAAGAAGCAAAATCCACACCAGAGCAGAAAGGGGGAGCCTTTCCCTGTGCCAGGATCTGACCCTGCTGCAGTGGGTTTTCTCTGCAGTGGCCCCGAGATCAAAGCAGCTCCCCTCCTCCTACCCTAGATGGGATGCGTAGCTGCAAAGGAACCTCTAAATTTTAAGTGGGAAAACCAGGGAAAGGGCAGCGCAGCAACCCTGTACGACACCAGCAGAGCTGCTTTGCACCATCTTTCCTCGAGCAGAGGCACTCGGGCAAAGCAGTCCAGAAATTTCAGAAAGGTTGGACGTAAGGGTTGGCTCCCAGCAACGAAACGGGGGGAAGGTCACTGCTCCGGGTGATGTTTTGGGTCAGACCCTGCAAACTGCTTTCACATCGAGAGCTCCCAGCCCGGCTCTCCCTGGACGGGCTCGCGTCTCCCCTCAAGCTTTCAGCCCCTGGGAGCCTGGTGAGTGCTGGTGCTCGGAGGAGTCTCCCCCGCGGGGCAGTCCCGGGTGCCGATGCCTTCACCGGCGGCAGGGAGCAGCTCCACACCAGTTCTCCCTCCGTGAGCGCTGGCATCGAGCCCGGCCGCCTTTCACTGCTGCCTTTTCATTCGCCTTAATTCACTGCGTTTCCTTTCTTGCTGCTTGCGAGGAACAGAGGGAGAGCTTGTTCCAGCAGACGGGCCCCATCCGCTCCACCCGGCTCTTGCTGGAGCGAGGGCTGGAAAAGAGGGATGGAGGCGAAGGGGTATCTCCCACCCCTCCGGGGCCCCGCGTGCCGCCTGCGCGCCGCTTCCCAGCAAATACGGTAAGCGCTCGGCCTAAAAATGTAAGTCTGATCTCATGACACAGGGTGGCCCTGCATTCCTCACCTCTGACATAACCCGCTGGGAGTGTGCTCCGCGGAAAAACACAAACAAGATGTACTGGCGGGCTGGCGGCGGGGGCCGGGCAGCTGGCAGATGTTCCGCAAGAGCCCCCGCGCAGCCCCCCGGGTGCCACAGCGCTGCTCCGGCACAGCCTGTACCCTCCCGGGCAGGGAGGGCGAAGCCACAGCCCGTGCTGCGAGGGCAGAGCCGTCCCTGGTCCCCAGCGTGGGTGGGTGGATGGGTGGGTGGGTTGGTGGGTGCCCCCGCCTCCCCCAGCCCTGTGCCCCGGGAAGGTGACGTGCTGTGGTTCAGTGTCACCCAGGGAGGCAGCTGGAGTTGTTCCAACATCTCTCCTGGGATTTTTGCTCGGCGAATGCCTGAGGGTGTTTTTAAGGACTTTGAGGTGCTTTTGCAGGCGGTTGGTGGTTGTTATTATTATTAATTTTTTTTACCTTGTTTTTTGTTTCTTTCCGCACCTGAGTCCTCCTGGGACGGGCTCTGCTCTGGGTCTGCCATGGCCACGGCTGGTGTGGCTGCTCCAGCACCAGCTCCCCATTCCCATTAGCCTCCCACTCCTAAGCAGCTCCACAGCGATCCCAAGGCCACGTTTGCTCAGGGTGCCTCATGCCCAGGTGCAAGCTGTGCCCCACAGAGCTTGGCACCCAAAGCCTCGGGTGTCACAGGGAGGTGATTCCTCCCTCCCAGAGCGCTGGGATTAAGTGGTTTGTCAGGGATCACGTGGAGAATCCGAGTCCCGCTGTCGTAAACACGAGGCTGACTTTCCTCCCAGCCAAGCCCTCCTGCAAGCACAGCCTTGTCTTTGAGCAGGGGCAGATCCTGCTCGGTGCAGAGCTGCTCTCCCATCTTGACCAAGCTGAACCACTTGTTTACTTTCTTCTGCAAATGTCCTAAACCTTGACAACGACCTATTTTCCCTTCTGTTACGCAAAGCTCCTTTCCTAGAAAGAGGCTCTGTAACACTCGGTCCAACCAGCCCAGCTCTCCTCCGTGTGTGTAAAAGCGAACTGTAAGTGCCTGGCAGGTTCAGTTTAGCTCCAGCACATCCAAAACCCACACGCAGATGAGTCAGGAGGCTCAGCAGACGCCACCTGAAACCATCCTGTGAGACAGCTGGCCCAGTTTGCAGAGGAATCAGATAAGCAATAAGTCAGTCTTAGAGTCCACTCCTCAAACTTTCTTTTCATCGGTGCTTTTCATCCGTCTCCTCCTTCTCCAGTATTCAACAAAGCTAGGAGACAGCTTTTCTCCAGACATTTCTCCTCTGTTTCTGTCCATGCCTTTCCCTGGCAGTGAAAACATCTGATTTTTTTTTTTAATTATTTTCACATTTTGAAAAAGGAAATTTTAAGAAAATAATTCTCCTCCTTCCTCCACAATACTTCCAAGTTTTCAAGATTGCTACTCCTCTGGCAGAGGATGGTTTGCAAGAGGAAACAAGACAAACAATGGTAATGAGAAACAACAGTATCAAGAGGGGAGAAAAAATGTTTCAAATTTGCTTCTTCAGAGCACACAACGTTTGATCCCAGAGCAGAAGGAGAGAGACTTTGCTCGTGGGTCCAAGCTTCCTTTCAGCCACCCCTTCACCCTGGGGCTCTCCATCCTTTCCTTTTTCTCAAGGAGGTGCCCTGGGCCACAATCAAGCTGTTGGCAGCACAGTTATCTCCTCCCCCCCACACTGGTGGTCACACACAACTCCTTCCACAATTTTCCCTCCATCTCTAATCCACAACCCAGGTTTTTAAGACAACACGAAGTCAGCGATGGTTTATTTTAACATGCCAGGCTGTAACCTGAAGCTGGAGATACAAATTCAGCCTAACAAGTTTCCCTTGGCCAGCTAAGAGCACAGGTTAGAGATTAATCCAACAGCAGCAGATGGTCTGGGCTGGACCTTTGCTGCTTCCCACGGCTGCTCCTTCCCGTCCCCTGGGTACCTGCAGCCTGGCTTGGCATCTATCCGTGCTCTTGCCTGGACAGACAAGCTGCTCTACACAGAAACAAACGCAGAATTTGAAGCCTGATGTGCTGGGGACAGGGTCTGTTTGTGAATGGCTCGTGCTCCCACCAACACCCACACATGTGCACACACACACATTTTCCATCAGTTGGAATTATCAGACTTCAAATCACTGCCAGTGGTTCCTTATGTCTCTGTTGTCTTGTCCACGCAGGACAAGGATGATGGTGAGGACTCATTTTATCCAGAGAGGTTCTTCAGTGGGTTTTATCCCCAGTTTAAACCATTTTGAGATGATACAGTGAGTGCAGATACTGGGGCAAGTAACAGACCCCCTTGCTCTTTGGGAAACCCTAAGAATGGTGTTTAGAAGAGTGAGTGACCCCATAAGCGACCTGGTCTTCCCTGGATGTAAGACTTCAGGTTGAACCCTTGGATGGGTTCTTGTGTCCCAAAAAGAGTAAATCTCCCTTCCTCCCTCTCTCTCTCCCTCCTCTCCCTACCTGGCTGCCTGTTTGCACAAACCTTACAGGCTTCAGCACTTTGGGAATGCAAAGGTACCATCAAACGAGGCTGGAAATGATCACCCGGTTCACAAGCAGTGAACAGGAAGCAGACAGAGAAACAGTCTGGTCACATCTGCTTGTTTTCCTGCCAAAAATGCCAGAGACTGCTGGGATGGATGTTAAAAAGCCAGCACCCTCCCAAGGTGCTGATGAACACTTTGGGTATTCATACCTGGAACAGTCTACAGCAAACCTCAATTTTCCATGCTTTTACATCAACGTGGGCACTGTGGAGGCAGCTAGAAGGTCAGCAGGAATAAAAGGCATCATTTTAATTTACCTGAAGAAGTATAAATCAGGTGAGGAGGTGGTGGACATTTCTTCCTGCTGTGGACCTGGAAAAGGTTTAATATCCTCCCTCGTGGCTGAGCAGAGCTGTCCTGCCCCTTTTCCCCAACCCCTGACCAAGGCAGGGAGTCTCACACATGACTGGAGAAGGTTTAATATCCTTGGAGGAGGGAGCAGCCTAGAAGATGGGTTTGTAGGAATCTTTTTATCTATTTCAGCTGACTCATTTGGGGTGAGATGGGCTGTGCCCCAAAAGGGCCATCCCTGGCTGTAAAGGGAGCCCAGGGAGACTAACCCAGGCACTGCAGCTGTGACCTGGTGAGGCATCAGAAGCACGTGGCAGCACCCCTGAGCATCAGCCACTTCTGCAGGCTCCAAAAACCTGACAGAGTCACCTCTTGACTGTCCCTGTGGTCAGGAAGATGCAGTAAGATCCTGGTATTTTTGCATAGGGATCCAGATGTCCTGCCTGGGTCCTAGTAGCAGGACACAAAGCTGCTTTCAGCATCCACCACTTTTCCTCCCTGAAATTCTCTCCTGAAAAATAACATCATGCCTGCTTCAACTGCACATGCCCTGCCTGGAAAACCCATGGAATAAAGGGCTCTTGACTGGAGCTGTTCTCTGAGCAGCAGTAGCCCTGCAAATAATTTCCCCAGGTTTTCAGGCAAGTTCTGAGTGTGGCATAAGGCTGAGATGATCTGAAATGCAAGTGGTCTTCAAGAGAGCGCTATCTAGTCATGGTATTGTATTTTTAGCCTGCTGCTAAATGCACACTGAATGCAAACAAGTAAGGAGCTGGCTGGTGGGCTGATGTCTGTGCTTGCTTATACAGGGATTATTGGGCACCTGGGATTTTCAGTAGCACTACATTGTCAGGGCTAAAAGATAGTGAGTGTCTTTGGGGATCTTGGCTGTGAGCAGAATCAAGCCCCTGAGCCCCCAGGCATGGACTGCTTCAGTGTTCCCATCAAGTGCTGAAATAAAGCACCTCCACAGCCAGTCAGCTGTGCCTCAGCAGGGTCTGTTTTCTGTAGCTGATGTGCTGTATTTGGTACTTTGGCCCATAATGATGAACAGTTAGTCCCAGCATCCCCTCTTCTGCAGAGACAGAAGATAAAAGTTGGATGCTCTGAACAGAGCAAGGCTGGGATGTTGGCAGGTACCTTTACCACAGAGGCAGCACTAATATATTTCCAGTTTCATTAGTTTTCTCAATTTTAAAACTGACACCCTTGGAAGCAGCAAGTAGGGGAACTCCAACATCAGAATTAAAAATAATAAAAAAAAAAAAAAGGCAAGAAAAAAGCTGCTTTAGAGCACCCAGAAGTCACAGCAACCACGGGGAAATAAACCGTGTCCTGGAGTTATTATCTGGCTGTAATTCTGTGCACAGCTACAGGATAAATAGCCTGTTCCTGGAAGTGCTCTTTCCATGGTTGCAACTATGGGCTTAGATTTAAGGTCAAATTACCTGACTTAGCAAATTGAAGAGTGTCAGCTGATCCACAGTAACTACCCAAGTTCATGTAGGAGTAGTGCTGTGCCTCCCAACCTTCTCCTTCAGTGTCTGAAACCAATCTCCTCTAAACCAGTAATTCCCAAACCCCAATGCCCGGGCTGTGATTCAGCAACACAAGGAGCATCCCAAAAGACAGCCCCTAAAATGCTCAGGCACAAGCTAAAAGCTATGCTTAGTGTCCATACATGAAAATTCCTTTTTCAAGGCTTTCAAAATTTCAGCACTTGAAATTTCCTTTCACCTTCACTTCTGACTAAAGGGTGGAAGGAAGAAAACACAGCCCTGTCTACAGTCACCACTGGACAGAAGAGTCCCACTACTGTCTCGTTCATCAGACAGGAAGGACCTTCAGAGTGTTGTTGGAAGGTCACATATTTCATTGCTATCTTGTTTTCCATGGAACTGCAGGCTGCTGCTTCCCAAGGCAGAGGATCCAGCCCCTCTGGGCTCACTTAGGAAATGTCACTGACTTGCTACCATCCTCCAGTTGCTCTGATGAGGAGAAGTCAGTCGCCAAGATCCTGGTCCTCAATTCCCCTGGTGTGTTTGGGAATCTGTTGTTTTCCTCTAGATCCAGCATGGCTTCATGAGCCCACGAGGAGAATACTGGCCCAGCAAAAGTCTGCCATTTTTAATTCTTCACTCTGATTTCCTCTTTCTAAACCTAAATGTGCCCACAATTCAGTTTTCTTTTCCCTGTTTTTCTTCTCCCCGAGTTTCTCAGAGCAGTAGGCATACAGCAGTGCATGTGGGATTTAATGAGGTTTGTGCTGTTAGTTGATCCAGGAAATGACTGATGTGGATAGCAAGGCAATTTCCAAGATCTGCTGTGAGAATTGTATGGCCAGTATCATTGTGTTCAAATAATAATTTGGTTTCTAATACCTTTACAGGGTGCTAGAACACTACCTCAGCCATTGGAAGATTGTGACATGGAGGAGGAAACCTGGAGCCAGTAACACTGAGATCATCAGCTGGATTGTGCCAGATGTGACAGAGGAGGCTGGAAAACCTCAGGTAACCACTTGAACCACATTCAACCAACTTCCTGTGGAATCTCATAAAGCCTTAAACACTGGTGGGGCTGGGAACTGCTGTGAGCAGTGTCATCCAGAACAGTGACGGACCCCAGGGTGCTCTGCAGCCAGTGGGGAGCTGCAGGACTCCCCTCAAACCACCCTTAGATAGTGCTTTTATTTCTTACCACTGATGAGGTAGAGAACTAAGGGCCTGGCAGCCCTGGAAATGCAAAATTCCTGATGTAACCATGGTTTTCATGATAACAGTAGGTGCCGAATCTGTAACAAACCCCATTGATGGCAGTTTGGGGAGAGCCCTTGGTTTTACAGTGCTGTGTCTGGTGGGCAAATTTCTCCCAACCCTACGTGGTTACCAGTTCTCCCTGATGTTTGCAGCTGGAAAACTGCAAAGAAAAAATTTGGGGCTATGGCACCTTCCCTTAACATCAGCTGGAGACACTCAGGGGAGCAGCCTGAGGGCAGCCAGGTGCCTGTCAAAGAGGAGAAGGCCATTGGAGAGGATACATGCAAGAAAGCTGCAAGTATTGCACTTATTTTACTGGATATAAGTGCACTGAGGGGCTGTAGAGATCCCCCTTTCCATCTCTGCTGGAATTGAAGAGAGCAATAATTTTACTGTTAGTTCTGAAAAGCATCACACGGAGGTTTTCCCTACTAAGGGCAAAAGTTGGAGAGGGTCCCCAGGGCATTGTGACTTCCCTAATGCCTCCTGCCTGGCTGAGCAGAGCTGCCCTGCTCCTTTCCCCCAACCTCTGACTGAGGCAGGGGGTCTCACACATGACAGATTTCTCCCAGCCCTACATGGTGGCAAGTTCTCCCTGATGTTTGCAGCTGTAAAACTGCAAAAAAAAAAGAGTCCCATAGTGCAGCATCTTAACCCATTTACTATGAAATAAGACAATTAAGGACCGGAAACACTTCCTAACAAAGTGCTACAGAGACATGATGATGCTGTTTGTTCTCTCTGGACTTGAGCCCAGGGCCTGTGACCAGACCTGTCATACCCCCACACCTTCAAAGCCAGAGTCTGGGCTGTGTTTTTGCTCTCCTATCACAGGGTGAGAGCTTTCCTGGAGCTGCCAGAAGAGCCCAAACACTTCCTTCTGTAATCTGTCATGCTTGTCAGGATGCCAAGAGACACGCCAGACCTGGACCCTGGGCCAGAACAGCTATGTAGACATGCCCAGAAAGGAGAGCTGGCACAAGGTGTGGTATAAAGTGAGATATGTGGAGCTGCAGGCAAATAGTTTGGTAATTGCATGGGTAGGTTAGGCTTGGCACAGGGCAGAGCATGTCTGCTCAATGAGAAAGGAAGAGGCAAAACAGCTTGGAAAAGGTGTGGAGCCTGTTTCAGTGGGAGCTCAGGAGAGCTTCAAGGGGTTAAGCAATAATAACTGCCTGAGAAGGGTTGAGGTGAAGCACTCAGCAATATCCCAATGAGGCCACAAACACCCTTTCAACAGGGTTTTCCCAGGGGAAAAAAAAAAATCACATTCCTGATAATTAATCCCATTTCATGATACGGTTCATGAGAGACGGGAGGGGGGAGTGTGCACCTTGCCCACTGTTTGTGCAGGGGGATATATTCCCTAAGAGCTTGTTACTGGTGCTCAAGGCCATCCAGGCCCCTGATGAGCATCTTTGATCAAAGTCTTTCCAAGCCGATCTATTTTCAGCCCAACCCACTCAATACCTTGATTGCCACACAGCTCTTTTAGCTGCTCTTAGGTAAACATGCTGTCTTCTCCTTGGCATTTTGCCTTGCTAAGCCCAAAAATACAAGTGGCACAGAAAATGAGAGAAGCTGCTCTCCTTTGCCAGGAAAAATGATGCTATTTCTGAAATAAACTGGTTTTAATACACCTCGCTGGCCATGCATGGATATATTTATTTATAAATATACTTGAACTGGAGGTCCAGCTGTTGGATGCCCATATGGAGACAGGATCAGAGAGAGAATTATGTATGTATAAACCCTGACACACCTTCAGTCCAGTTGCTGTCTGCATGTAGAATCTTGGTTATGCTGAGGTATCAGAGTCTGACTCCCATTGAGGAGGGTTCATGTGAACGGGTCCAAGCTCAAACCAGTGGGTTATGGTGTGTTCTGGAGAGCTGCCACTGCTGTGCTGGGCTTAGGGAGGGCAACAACCCACATTCCCATGCTGGGAATTGCTTTGCACCCCCTGGTGAAGCTGGAAGTCAGATCAGACACTCTGGGGACCCCTTGGAGCTCAGACCCACAGCTGGTGGCAGTGCACAGCAGGTTGGTGCTGTCTGTTTGCTCACATCCCTGGTTCTCTGTGGGCTGAGGTGGCCTCACATGAGATGCAGCACTGCACAGGACACATTTCACGAGTCCTCCCTCAGTCAGCATCCCTGGGACTGAGCCACAGCAGATCCAAATCAGAGCTCAGTCCACAGCAGATCTTATTTTGGGGGAATGACAGTGACACTGGCCAGAGCTTGAAGTCATGTTTTCAGCTTTCCCCTTAGAAAGTAAACATGAAGAAGTCAACAGCAGATGGAGCATCACATGGAGTTACACAGGTCAGCACAGACTGCAGAGAAGCCCTGAGTCTGAAGAAGAAATAATTTGGAGGGGGGAGCAGCTGGGAGATTATTCTGAGGGATTGAGAAGGAAAGCAAAAAAATACTGGCGTGAGCCTCCCCTGTTATAGAGCAGCTGAAAGCCTTGGGTTTGTGGAAGAAGGCAAAGATGGGCAGATAACAGAGCACTGACAGCTCCTGGGTAGGACAGTTGTGGGGGTTTTTTGGAGACTAGAGAATGCAAGCAAAAAAGTGTTAAACTGATCATGGAACAGGCAGGAGTAAAGCAGGCAAGTGCAAAACAAAACTGGATTTTTTGTAACAGGAGCAGGTCGAAGCAATGCGACAGAGAAGGAGAGATTTTCAGTAGTTCAGAGAGCACTGTGGGGAGTCTGGGGTGAGAAATGAGGGATTCAGGTGAGTGGAGTGCTGCAATAATGGGCTGCAGTGTGGAGGAAGATGGAAGGCAGGACAGGGAATAGAGAACACCTATTAATAAAAAAAAATCCACATTTCATTTAAGATTTATTGATACCTCAGAGCCAGAGAGCCTTCCATGCCTTTGCATCTTTGAGCTGACATTACCCAAGAGTGGGCAGTGTCAGGGATCCGTTATGAGCCCTTGGATTGAAGTGGAGAAGAGCTCTGGACGTTAATTTGCAGAAATTAAAAGATTTTGGTTAATACAGATCTCAGCCTGGGAAGCCTGTGCTTCAATAGCAGAACAGCATTAGTGTTTCTGAAAACACAGCTGGTCATTGCTGAACATGCACTATCATGCATCAAAAATGCAATCACTCAGCTGGGGACCTCAGGATGGTGGCTGTGGATTAATTCAGCGCTGGACAAAAAATTGATGGTTGCTTTGGGACCAGTGTTTACTACCCAGTGACATTCAAAGAAAGGACAGTCCCATCTGGTCGTGGGGAGAGCAGTGACAGTGCAAAAAGATAAAGTGATCACAGTGGACAAAGAGCAGGCCATGAACTCACCCCAAAGGAGGGTCAGGAGGGACTGGTTTTGTCGTGGAGGTGAAGGGCTGAGTCAATGTGGGAAGGGATGTGAGAGGTAAAGTTGCTTCCACGCAGGGTGTTAATGAAACAGGTACTGAGAAGTTCCCGTTAGAAACAATGCTGGGAAGCTGGGGACGGTGAGTCACCAAAATAATGTGATAATAAATGTCATAATAAATATTTAGCACAGGGAGAGGGCTAACAAACAAAAGCTAAAACTGGGAGTGGACTTCATTACGGCTGGGGATTGCTTCCGAGGGAGAGGATAAACGGTGCAGGGCTGCCTGATCTGTGGGAGAAAAATAGCAGGGAGTGGAGAGCAGGTCCAAGTGAATTTGTCTTCCAAAGGAGGCAGCTTTTTTAACATCGATGCTGACAAATTATCAGGATACTCTTAAAGGGCAGCAGTATATATTCCCCCCCACCAAACCTTGTGTGCAGCCAGCAGACACCCTGGCAGGCCATGAGGGGAAAGAGGCACCTTGCAGGCACTGTAACTCGTTTGGTCCATTTTGGGTTTCTGCTGGAAAATGGGACAAGTTGTTCCTGGTTCCCATCAGGAATTCAACAGATTTAAGCAGATGAACAGAGCACCTGATACTTTCAAATCAATGCTGCTCACGTGACAAATGGAGCTTTAAGCCAGAAGATGGGCTCCTAGAGGGGGAACTGATGTCTTTAATAGCCTGTGAATGGTCAGAGGTTGGGATTTTCCCGGCTCTGCCCGTGCATCCCTACTCAGCGCCGAAGGTAATGGCAGGCAATTTACCTACCGGCAGCTTTTCATGCCGAGCAAATATTTGTCTTACCATGGCTTTAACGTGCCCATCTCGGTGACAGCTAAATGTCAACCACAAAATAAAGCAGTACCGCGAGGGAGAGACCACACGCTGCTCGTGTGGCTCCGGGTTTTATCGGCGCATCGGGAGCGAAGTCTGGCTGTGAAGCAACATAAAGAAACCCTCTATTCCCAAAGGTGGCATTTGATGGGGACTTGGGGCATCTTGGCCTATTGAGGCTGTTTTTGAAGTCCGTGGAGCCTTAGCATTGGGTCTGCTGATGAACAAATGATCTCCGAGAGCAACCCCCCCTCTCCCTCCCGTTCCCAGGGCTCGGTTGTTTCTGACACCGATTTGCTCTCGGGTGTTTGCAGCCAAGTTTCTCGTCCGGTGACGGCGTGTTCCCCCTCCGGAAGGGGCTGCGGGGAGCCACAGCTCCGCGGGCTCTGTGACATTTGGAGTGACCGGGAGGTCACTCGGACGGAAGAAAACAAAAACAGCGGCGGCCACGGAGCGGCCCCGCAGAGGGGAAAGCACGACCAGGGTATTTAAGACCTGCATTTTGCTTCACACCACATTCCTTCTACTTCCTATAAAATATTTTTTTTTAAACCACTGGCAAATCTTTTTTCTCCTTTTCTCATTTCTCCTTTTCTCATTTCTTTTCCCCCTTCCCTTCCCTTCCCTTCCCTTCCCTTCCCTTCCCTTCCCTTCCCTTCCCTTCCCTTCCCTTCCCTTCCCTTCCCTTCCCTTCCCTTCCCTTCCCTTCCCTTCCCTTCCCTTCCCTTCCCTTCCCTTCCCTTCCCTTCCCTTCCCTTCCCTTCCCTTCCCTTCCCTTCCCTTCCCTTCCCTTCCCTTCCCTTCCCTTCCCTTCCCTTCCCTTCCCAAACCTTCCCTTCCCAAACCTTCCCTTCCCAAACCTTCCCTTCCCTTCCCTTCCCAAACCTTCCCTTCCCTTCCCTTCCCTTCCCAAACCTTCCCTTCCCTTCCCTTCCCTTCCCAAACCTTCCCAAACCTTCCCTTCCCTTCCCTTCCCAAACCTTCCCAAACCTTCCCTTCCCTTCCCAAACCTTCCCTTCCCTTCCCTTCCCAAACCTTCCCTTCCCTTCCCTTCCCAAACCTTCCCAAACCTTCCCTTCCCTTCCCTTCCCAAACCTTCCCTTCCCTTCCCAAACCTTCCCTTCCCTTCCCTTCCCAAACCTTCCCTTCCCTTCCCAAACCTTCCCTTCCCAAACCTTCCCTTCCCAAACCTTCCCTTCCCTTCCCAAACCTTCCCTTCCCTTCCCTTCCCAAACCTTCCCTTCCCAAACCTTCCCTTCCCAAACCTTCCCTTCCCAAACCTTCCCTTCCCAAACCTTCCCAAACCTTCCCTTCCCAAACCTTCCCAAACCTTCCCAAACCTTCCCAAACCTTCCCAAACCTTCCCTTCCCAAACCTTCCCAAACCTTCCCAAACCTTCCCTTCCCAAACCTTCCCAAACCTTCCCTTCCCAAACCTTACCTTCCCAAACCTTACCTTCCCAAACCTTCCCAAACCTTCCCAAACCTTCCCAAACCTTCCCAAACCTTCCCTTCCCAAACCTTCCCAAACCTTCCCAAACCTTCCCTTCCCAAACCTTCCCTTCCCAAACCTTCCTAAACCTTCCCTTCCCAAACCTTCCCTTCCCAAACCTTCCCAAATCTTCCCAAACCTTCCCTTCCCAAACCTTCCCAAACCTTCCCTTCCCAAACCTTCCCTTCCCAAACCTTCCCAAACCTTCCCAAACCTTCCCTTCCCAAACCTTCCCAAACCTTCCCAAACCTTCCCTTCCCAAACCTTCCCTTCCCAAACCTTCCCTTCCCAAACTTTCCCAAATCTTCCCAAACCTTCCCTTCCCAAACCTTCCCTTCCCAAACCTTCACTTCCCAAACCTTCCCTTCCCAAACCTTCTCAAACCTGCCCTTCCCATTTCCCTCTCCTTTACCCTCTCCTCTCCTTTCCTTTCCCCTCTCCTCTCCCCTCCCCTCCCCTCCCCTCCCCTCCCCTCCCCTCCCCTCCCCTCCCCTCCCCTCCCTTCCCCTTTTTCCTCTCTTTACTTTCCTCCTCCCCAGGGCTCTGGCTCCACGGTCCTGGCCATGAGCCATGGATGGAGGAGCAGGACAGCAGCAGGGAGGGCTGACCTTGCAGCACAGAGGGAAGTGTCTCCCAGCTCCAGTTTGGTGGCAGTCAGAGTTTGTGCTACAGCAAGGAGGGACAGAGGCAGCTCTGGGAAAGGGCTGAGGAGGGGTGGGCAGCAGAGAAAAATAAAATGACAAAGAGCTTGAGAGCGATGCAGCAGGGCTCAGATCTCTTGTGCACCTGCCTCTGTCTCAGCTGTGTTTAAAGTCCCCGTTTCTCAAGCAATTGTAACTCTCCAGGGAGAGGAAGGAAGGAGAATCCATGGAGGTGATCTGGGACATCCCCAGAATAAAGCCAGATTCTGCTGGAAAAGCCTGTAAAAAGCCAGCTCTGTAAAGGACCCAGATCCTGCTGTAGCATCCTCAGGTTATATGTGTGCTGAGCTGAAGCATGTCCAGAGAAAGGAAACGGAGCTGGGAAAGGGTCTGGAGCACAGGTTGGATGAGGAGCAGCTGAGGGAGCTGGGGAGGCTCAGCCTGGAGAAAAGGAAGCTCAGAGGAGACCTTATCACTTTCTACAACTCCCTGAAAGGAGATTGTAGCCAGGTGGGGGACAGTCTCTTCTCCCAGGTAACAAGAAATAGGACCAGAGGAAATAGGCTCAAGCAGTTCCAGAGGAGGTTTAGATTGGACATTAGGAACTATTGCTTCACAGAAAGGGTTTTCGAGCCCTGGAACAGGCTGCCTAGGGAAGTGGTGGAGTCACCATCCCTGAAGATATTTAAAAGACATGAATATGTGGCACTTGGGCACACAGTTTAATGGGGACACATTTAATATATGGGGACACAGTTTAATGGTAGACTTGGCAGTGATGGGTTAATGGCTGGACTCGATGGTCCTTTCTTACCTAAGTGGTTCTATGATATTCAAGTCTGGAGAAAGATATTCAGGATGGACTGAATTCATTCTGTTCTTTACTTGCCACATTCTCTTCATCATCCTTAATGCAATATGTATGAGGATCCTGGTGAGCTCATTGAGTTGTGCTCATAGGACCAGGAATAAATGAGGTTGGAAGGGACCTCAGGAGGTCACCAAGCCAAATCTTCTGCCAAGAGCAGGAATCAGGAATAACTAGGCACTCGTTGTTAGGCTTCCCCTCTCAGCTGGCAAGAACCACTGCATAAATATTCCCTTTATTAACCATTTGAATCTTCTATTTCAAGCTGTAGCTAGAGCTGTACAGGCAGATTCTGGCCCTGACACCTTTCAGTCCAAGAAAGGACTGTATCATCACCCCTCTTGTATTAATGATTTGCCACATCCCACACCAGCCTGCTCAATTTGGTGGCTTCCCCATCCTCACTGCCTCTGCTCCCGCCCTCTTCATGCTGCCCTCAAGCTCCTTCTCAGGGCTGAGAATTGTTCACTCTCCCTGGACTCCTAATTCAAGTCTTTCTCCTCCTGCCACGGGCCAACTCCTCCTCAGCTTCTGCTTTGGTTTAAAAATGGTTTTAAAATATTTCCGAGTATATACAATGTGTTTGCAACATCCTTTGAGTCAGAATATTGTTTGTTCTTGCAGCCTTTGTCCATGTCACCTTCCTTTTCCTCCTCTTAGGCTTTCTTCCTCTGCCAGGCTTTACCTTGGAAAGGGCTCTTCTTTGCACTTGCTCAAAGTAAGGAGAGGGGAAAAGAGCTTTGGTAGGTTTTACTTTTGCTTTTTTCTCCAAAGTATTTGGAAATGTTGTTGGTGGTTGTTTTTTAAAACTTTAATGGCAAATTTCAATACTGAAGCTTTCCATCCTGGTAATGGGGCTTTTGCCAGAAAACAAAAGAAAGGGGAGGGAAGCCTCAAGGAGCAGTTAAATTTAGTTTTCCAACTCCATTGCATAAAGAAACCCAGACAGCTTTTACCAAGATTTGCTCTTGCAGAAAGACAATTTGTTTGTGATTTGCAAGGCCTGTTTTTACTTTAGATGAAGACTAATAAAAGCAAAGTTTTTGCTACACCACAGTGTGTTTATCTTTTCCACTCCAGGCCGGAGGACACACTCCAACCCAGAGGACAAGGAGCCACACGCAGATCTGCTCCTTAGCAGTGAAGCAAGGTATTGCTTTAGCACCTGCAGTGCTCTGGATTCAAGTGCAGACTCCACATGTTCCTTTGCTGAGTCCAAGGAAGAGGACAGGCTGCCAGGAAGGGAACAGACCCACAATGGTGGAGAGAGAAAACAGAGTTCAGGGCTTGGAGCTCCAAACTTGTCAACCCAGCACCTCACTCCTGGTTCTTGGGCTTGTGTGAGGATGTTCTTCGCAATGCCTGATCCTTCCCTGTGCTGTACATCAAAAGACTCTGGATTAGCTCCATAGTACCCTGCAAAACCACCCAGGAGAGATGTGCTGTTGCTGAACCCCTGCCAGGAGCAGATGGATGATTATGGACATTGCCCTGAGGGACATGAAGTTCACCATGTCTCCAGCTCTTGAAATCATAACTGTGCTCTTTCTGGGAGGTCACTTAAGCTGTGGTTTCACAGGAATCTCATGGAATCACAGAAGACAGGGTGCCTAAAGTGATACCAGAAGTAGCTGTACCCCCACCTCTCTCTGAGGGCAATGAAACATCAGAGTGAGCAAAGGGAAGATGATGGATCTCCATCACTAGAGATTTTGAAGGATAAGGAGGAGAAATGTCCATCAGGAGTGATACAGGCTGAGTCCATTCTGCACAAGGACAGAAACTGAGTCCTGCCTCTGCAGAATCCAAAGGGCTCTATGTAAGCTCCTTCCCATGATGGTCAGTGGGGATCTTGGCAGTACCCAGGGCCCCACACATAGGCATTGAGGTCTGTTGGAGGTGACATCAAGGATCCTGCTCCTACTCTACAAAGTACATCCCCCTCTGGCCTCAGGGGATACTTGTCTCAGCCCAACAGGGTGACCCAGTCAACATCAGGGTGTCAGGAGCCATGGAGGAGCTTCCTGACCTGTGGCTCCCAGAGAGACAGTCTGGACAAGATAACACAACCCAACATCTCCTGTCCAGAGGGAGATGAGAAACAGAATGTGGCAGAAGAGGAGACCAGGAGGAAAGCCCACTCAAGAACCACAGGCGAGGGCACCCCTAATAAACATAATAAACCCATAATAAACAGGGGAGTAGCTGGAGAAGCAGCACCCTTGGATATGTCAGTCCAGCTGTGTGTCACCTCCAACAGCATCATGCAACCCACATATGGCCTGACCCAAAGCCCTTTGGTGCAAATAAGGAAGAGCCTTGCTGCCAGGAACAACCTGGATGGGGTGCAATCAGGGAGAAGGGCGAGGAGCGTTGTGCAACCCTCTGCCAAGCATTTCTCTGGGAGAAAATAAATGCCAAGAGCCACTTGTTCCCTCCCCTGTTCCCATCCCCTCCTTCAGGGAGATGTGCCCCAAGGGGAAAATCTGAACAGTTTTGTATTCTAGGGGGAGGCTGGACCCAGGGTCAAGGCTGTGTGATGGCTGTGCCGAGGACACAGCACGTGACAAGGTTCAATTAAAACATTTCACAGGCACAAGGCTGACCTATTCACAGACAAATTGGTCTTATAAATAAAATGAACGTGTGTAGGACAAACAGTGAGCCTGTCAACCCCGCAAGCCCTGCCTGGAGCGCTGGGAAATATTTTATTGGGATATAAAGTCTTAAATGCCATTCTCCATGCATGGATGGGGGCTGTGTGGCTCTTCATCAGCGAGCCCCACTGCCTGCTCCTGCATTTTGATTCACGGCTGAGTGGGAACCTTCAATTCCCTCTGGTGGCTTTGCAGAGCATGATTGACACCCCGCAGGTCAGAGTCTGACTTCAGCTCCCTGGTGCCCAGAAACACGGAGAGCAGAGCTCAGGGCCACAGGGACATCACTGAGAGGAGCCCCGTTCTCTCCAGGCCAGGCTGGAAGTGCTCTGGTACTTCCCACACCCCCATCACACCATCTCCACTCCACTGATGCCATTAGCATGGGGGCAGAGGGGACAAACCCTTCCCAGTCACGTTTTTCTCCAGCTCCATCCTTATAACCTTCTATCCTTGGCCAGAATCAGGAAAAAAAAAAAAAAGAAAAAAAAAACAAAAACAAACAGAACAACAAACTGAATTCCCATCTTTTCCCCATTGAGTCAATTCACCCTGCAAAGAGCCCTTTCTGAGGAGGTGGGGACTGGGGGTGTTCAGCAGTCAGCCCCAATCTCCTGAAACCCCAGCATAGACCACGTGGGTGTAAAAGCAGCTCTGCTGACGCCTCCAACCCCTGTAGACGTTTAATGGCACTTGTACCAGTGCTAATTACATCTTAACATTTTCCCTCTGTATTTTGGTATTTATTTTGGAAAAGCTCCTCCCTGGACTCATTTTCTTCCTCAGCTTTAAAACAATAACACCACCACGCTTGCTTTTCCCTTGGCTGTTTCCCTCATTATTTTAACTCTGCCATTCTGCTCCTGTACAGTCAGCAGAGGAGTTCAATCAGGCTGATGAGTAAAAGTGCATAATTTTATGGCTGCATATCAACTGCCTGTTATTAAACTAATCAATCAGCTTCAGTGCAGCTACCAGTACAGAACGGGAGAGGACAAGGCAGGGGAAATGCTATGCCGTTATTTTTCCAAAAGGAAAAAAAAAAATAATACAATCTGGCCAACCACATTCTTCAGCTTGTCCTTCTCTGCAGGGAAGAAATGACTCCAGTGAGTTATGGAGTAGGTGACCTGCAGGAAGGTAGTGAGAAGTTTGCAGTGTCCTTCTGCTCACCCTGCAGTGCCAAGCCAAAATGCTCAGCAATTCTCATGCTCCAAAAGACCAGGAAAGTCATCAGCTGCTCTCCCATCCCATCTTGCAGTGTCCCACTGCAGGTGCCTCCCACCTCCTCCAGCAAAGCATTTAGGCATATATTAAGTAAATTCCATTGAAGACAGCAAGATCATTACCTGAGCCCATTCTTTTGGCCTTAGGGTCAGCAGTCATGGAAGAAGTTAGAGAGCTGATTTCCAGTGGTCTTACTCCCAGTAGTTGTCTCCTCTGATGGTCCTAGTGAGACTTCTGGGTGGCAGAAGGAAGGAAAGGATGCATAAACCTCCTTTTCCGTAAATAATTAGACTCTTTCACACTTTCACTACCAGAAAATGTAGAAATTACTTTCCTATCCTGTTTGGGGCACAGCACACAGGCCAAGGTCTGCATCTGAAAGGCTGCTGAGGGCACCAAGGGACAGTCTGTGTCCCTGAGGGGCAGGACAACTAAGGGACAAGCTACATTGCACCAAGAGAAATCTGGACAACATATCACTGAAGCAGGGTGAGCAGGCACAGGGACACATTCCCAGGAGGTTGTGGAGATCTCCTAGACCAAGCCCTAGATGTTGCTACTTCTACAGCAACATCTGTTGAGGCTGGACCTGGTGAGGTTCTGCTTGAAGCCACAGATGGGAGTGATGGTCTTGGAGGGTCCCTTGCAGCTCTGAGTCCATGGGAAAGACCAACCCACCTTCCCTTGATCTCCAAGAGAAGGAGGAGATGATGTAACAGGGCTTTGAACCTCAGAACAAGTCAATGGGATCTTCTGTATTGATAAACAGGAGTGAAGAGAGAGGGAGAGAAGGAGGAAAGAGAGGAAGAGAGGGAGGGAGGGAGGGAGGAAGGAGGGGAAGAAGGGAAGAAAGAAAGGGAAGGAAGAAAGGAAGGGAAGGAGGGAGGGAGGACAAAGACATGGAGATCACTTGCCAGTTAGTCCCTCTTCCAACTTGCAGCTGTGCTTCCCTCTCTCTCCCTTGTGCTTCCCTCTCTCAGCCACGTTCCCTCCATCTCCTACACATAAAGAGTCAAGTTGCACAAAACAGAGCAGGCAGAGCTCTCTGCACTGTACCCTCTAAATTCTGTGAGTCTTTAGCCTGGACGTGCATTCCCAGACCCACAGAGGAAAGGGAAAGGGAAAGGGAAAGGGAAAGGGAAAGGGAAAGGGAAAGGGAAAGGGAAAGGGAAAGGGAAAGGGAAAGGGAAAGGGAAAGAAAGGAAAGATGTCCTCAGCCAGCCTGAGCATCCTTCCCCAGTTAATTGTATTCACTTATACAGATTAAATTGCACTGTCTCCTTCTCGGGTCGTTATTTATCACCGGTTTTACTGTCGCATCCACAGGTGCAGCCGCTCTGTGCCGGGCACTGCGGAGCACACAAATAAACACGGTCCCTGTGCTGGAACTCGCCGCCCCGGCTGACCGGGAGTAACTCGGCGTGGACCCGACCCAAAGGCTCTTCCCGGGCAGGGAAAGCAGCCCTGCGAGCCCCCGCGCCGTCCCGCTGGCCGGGGCTTGGCAGCGGGGGCTGCCGGCTGACAGCTGACGTCCTCCCCAGCCCGTTTCCTCCCGCCGCCGCCAAGCCACTCGCAGAGCACTTCTCGAAATGAATTTTCTGGAAAACAAATTAAAGGAGGGGTTACATCACGCAGCAGACAGCCCAGCCGGCACCGGGCTGCGCTGACAGACCCTGCCTGTGTTTTTTGGGCTGCGCCACATTGCTCGCAGCTGCTGCTGGAATCTGCAGCTCGCCATCTAAATCTGCTGTAACCATGAAGTGATCAAAGCGGCCCGATGTTATTGTCTGCTCTCTGATGGACGGCGCGGGGCAGGGTCTCCCGGAAACCTCCGCTTACTTCGGGTTTTTTTTTCCCCTTTGCAAAAACCACAGACAAACAAAATCGGGGAGGGGTGCAGGGAGCGGGAAGCAAAGGACACTCCGGCGGGTGTTACGGCAGCACAGTCGAGGTCTCGGGAGTCGGGAAATTCCAGTCCCTGCAGCCTGCTGGTCGGAGTGCATGGAGGGCAGGGGTAAGCGGGGGGGGGGGGGGGGGGGGAAAGAATATGCTGCCTGCTGGGAAATCATCCTGAGCTAGGCTGGGATCTCAGTGACCTGGGCTCCCTCCCCAGCACCGCCACATCCTCCTCGCGCAGCCTCGGGCGCATCACTTTGGGTCGTTTCGGCAGGAATCGTCACTCTCCATCAGGCGTGCCCATCCATCAAGAGCTTCCTTGGGAAACCCAGCGTGCCCCCAAACCCTTCCTCTATGTGATACTTGTAAATAAAGCAAGCGAGGATGAGTTCCCTGTGCCAGAGCCGCAGCACAGCCGTGGGAGGGCACCACGGGGGCCAGACCAGCGCCAGGATGGGGATGAGGTCTCCGGTCTAGCAGGGTCCAGCAAGTTCCCAATGCAGAGGGGACCATGCCAGCCCACACCTTTGCTTGTGCAAAAACCTTCAGCCATCAATTCTCCCCCGTAAATCTTTATTCAGGTGAGCTCATCGGCGCTGCCATGGAAAACAAGCACTGCTGCAAATGAGGAGTCATGAATAATCATACTGGCTATTTTGAAAGGCTTTTTACGCTTTGCATAAGAGATCCAAAGAAGATCTGCTTTTAAATAGAAGAATAGTCCTCTGAAATGTTTGGTTCGGTCTGCAGCCAAGAGATGACCTGCAGCACCTCACCCCAGTGACAGCGAGTCCCCTGCCACGCACTGCAGCAGGATCAGGCAGGGAAGGGGGGAGGATGGGGCAGCAGTGACAGCACCAGCTTCTGATCATCCCTCTCCTTGCCATCGGCTGTCTGTGGGATGTGGGGCTGAACCTGCCCTGCCTCAGCTCTGCAACTGCAAAATGGGGAAAAGTGCCATGAGTGCCATGTGCACGGTCATTAGCGTTTTACAACCATTAAAAGACTATGAACTGCTATACTAGGCAGGCTGAGAAAGTTGGGGTTGTTCAGCCTGGAGAAGAGAAGGCTCCAGGGAGACCTTAGAGCCCCTTCCAGTGCCTAAAGGAGGCTTGCAAGAGGGCTGGAGAGGGACTGCTCACAAGGGCATGTAGTTAGGGGACAAGGGGGAATGGCCTTAAGCTGAAGAAAGGCAGGTTTATATTAGACATTAGGAAGAAATTCATTACTGTAAGAGTGGTGAGGCCCTGGCACACATTTCCCGGAGAAGCTGTGGCTGCCCCATCCCTGGAAGTGTCCAGGGACAGGTTGGACAGGGCTTGGAGCAACCTGGGCTAGTGGAAGGTGTCCCTGCCCATGGCAGGGCATTGAAATGAGATGATCTTTAAGGTCTTTTCCAACCCAAATCATTCTATGATTCCATGATTCTATCCTCTGTAGAGGAAGCTCTCTAAATGGCTGAAATTAAGGGATACAAATAACTTTTGCATAAGAAAGTCCTAATCCCAGGCCTCTGGTCATGCATTTATTGTGGCTCCAGTGAGAGGCTTCTTGTTACCTGTTTCCATTTAAGCTGGGCACATACCACCCATTCTTTACAGAGATAATTTAATTCCTTCCCCCTCCACCAGTTCTTTCTCTAGCTGCCTAATACACTCCAACCAGGAATTAAGGATACAAATGCAAAATCTCCACTTGTTCTTTAATTTCTTTCCTGTGAGCCCTCAGTCCAGCTCTCCAGCCTACCCTGTCCAACCTGGGAAAGCCCCCCCAAAAAAGGAGAGAAAAATGACAATGGAGAAAGTGCTTGCCTTGCTTTAGTTAAGACTGTAGCAAAATATTTCTTTTGCTACCTATTTATTAGTATTCTGGTACAACAGGGAAAGGGTTATCAAAACAGTTACTGGACCATGGGAAACCTCTTTTTTGCTGAGAATAAGAGATTTTTGGAGAGCCACCTCTGGTAGCTTTATGCACTTCTGCTTCCCTGATGAATATTTTCATATTCTCAGTTTCAATGCAGGATGACTGTCGTGTTGGGCCACACAGCGCACATCTGGTCTGTGCAGAGCAGAGACAGAGAGGGTATGTTCTCAGTGTGATCCTCTTTCATTACACCTCCCCTTGAACCCAAACATCTGCCATCGTGTCCAGCGACTTGAGCCAAACAAACCACCTTCAGAAAATAAAAGCAGACCCAACTGATGTTAGCAAAAAGGACTAAAAGTATGGGAGGGGAAATGTAAGCCAAGAGAAAGTGGGAGGAAGAAAATTGCAAGGAGCAAATATCTGGAGAATGATCCGATTACCACAGAGCAGCAGCCCCTTAGTTGCGAATGGAAAAAAAAAAAAAAAACCAACAAAAAACCCCCAACAAAACAACCCAGAGAGCTGGTAAAATTTGCAGGTAGCATGAAAACAAGATTGGTGGCAAATAGCCACGGGCACAGGCTGGTTGTGCAGGTAGATGCTGATGGCTGAAGTGGGAACCCCGAAACAACTCATTTCAATGTGGCCACAGGAAGAGGCAGATGTTTTTGGAGCAAGGGATGTGGGTCACACCTAGGACATTGGGGGATGCATCCTGGAAATCAGTGACTCAGAACCAAACTGAATGGTCCTGGTAGACAATTGCTTGTGTATGAATTCCCAGCAACGTCTTAGCCAAGAAGGTTGGAGTAATCCTTGGCTGCGCAGCCGGCAAATATGAAGTGGGAGTGCTGAAGTGATATTATCTCTGTAAACAGCATTAGTGAGGCCATTTCTGAAAAGTTATGTCTAGTCCTGGTGTTCACATGTCCAAAAAAAGATCTTAGGGAAACAGCAAAGATTCCTGCCAGAGACATTTCAGGCACTGAAAACCTGCTCTAGGGGGAAAACCATATCCAAGAGAAGAAAACGAAGTGACTTTACTCCCGTTTACCAGCACAGGTGTAAATGCTGGAAATAACACCAAGAAAAGTTGTAATGAGATGGAAACTGAGAAATTTGGATTAAATCCAAGTGAGGGATCTGAACCAGTTGTGCAGAGGTCAGGTTTCCCCCACCCAGTCCAGCTGACCACCCACTATCCAACATGGCTAAAGGTTGGCAGGTTTTTCGTGCCAGCTGCTCATCAAAGTGGCCAAGATCATGTCTAATTGCCTTTAGCTTGTTAGTTTTCTGACCTCTTGTTTAGAGGAGGAAATAGGATCGGCTTTTGGTGCAGAACTTGAGGCTACACTACTGCTACAATCCAGGAATTTGGATGGACCTACTGCTATTGCTGTAGGTCATCGTTTTGGGGAAATGTGGTGGGACTGGGCAAATCTCTGCACACAAAGTCACTTTGTGTGTTGAACAGAAGGCTGGCTCAGGGAGATTTTTCTTAGATTACTTAGCCAAAAAAGGTAGCAACCAAGGTAATTGGGCACGAAAGCCCTTTTTTTGCTAACTGTTAAAAAACATGGAGTAAAACAGATGGATCAAAAGCTTGTTGACATTGATGGGGATCTTTCCAAGCGACTTCAGTGGGGTTTTGGCTTAGGTACATATGGACTTGGATATCAGTAGGCTGATCTCAACAGCAAATGAAATGGCCCCTGGATGTCACTGCTGTGCTGCAGTAGAGCAGCAGAAGAGTCTCATTCTATGGGATGTAAAGAAGATGGAGCTAAGACCCAGAGGAGAGGCCTGGATAACTGGAAGCATTGGCTCAGGCCTTTGGTCTTCCTCCAGCACAGATTGCAAATGACTGCAGGTTATCATCTGACAGATGCTCTGTTGTGGCTCCAGTCCATTTCCTACTGCACAAGTCTATACATCACCACCAGCGCTGTCGTCAAGCCTGCATGGTCAAACCAGCATTGGCTGCTGGGTTTTTCTGCAGGTTCTCCTCTTTCCTTTTTCAACCTCCTCCCTTCTCCAGGAAAAATTAAAAAAAAAAAAAAAAAAAAAGAAAAACACACAAAAAAAACCCCCAACAAAACCCAATGCACCATCCACCATAAATTTAATTTATTTCAATATAAAGTCTGAGCCTTACGGTCTCATAGAAGATTTAGGGAACCAATTCATTGATGTCTCCTTCAGTCTGCAAATCTTATTGAGGGAGATGCTGCTATTCTCAGCAGGTTGATAACAATGAAACCTAATGATGACATTTAAACCTATTATTTCTATCAACAGCTTGCCTGGGGTTTAATTTGATGACATTTAAACATATCGTTTTATCAACGATTTGCCTGGGGTTCAGTTTCATGGAAGACCTTCAGATGAGTTGTTTGCTCCTGGGAAGGCACAGGACTGGATTGTTTGGGATAGTAGAGAGATAAGAACCCAAATTCCTCCCATTACCCCCACAATAATTGTCATGAGGGAAATACGTGTAGTCAGCACAAAAACTTGTAGGAAGTGCAAACTGTCGGGGTGGAATACAATTGTTTGAATTTAATCTGAGAATAAGCAATACTGGGAAGAGTGGGCCGATTGCATCACTCATTTCCCAGTTGGCTGCACTAAAAACCTTTAATTCAGCTCTGAAATTTCTGCTGAATTCCTGTCCACTGCACTAAAGTAAAGCAGCCTTGCTTCAAAATTGACTTTGACTTTGCAAACAAGTCTGCAGGAATTCCTACCCAGCTGACTGCTGTCATTTATTTAAGCAGCTCAATACAGGATTAAGTAGCCCTGGAGCCTGGGACAGCCTTTTATCTTGAGAAGTGACTGTTCCAGGTAAGAAAAAGAGGTGAAGCAGTGGGAGATGTGGGATTTCTCTCACCTGACTTCATATATCCACAATGCAGACATTTCCAGCAGAGCTGGTCACCCCAGGCTCCCTTTGTAGTCAGCAGAAACAGGCACTTTTAGGGCATGATTCATCTGCCCTATTTTCAACATCTGTGTCGAGGTTGTGATAAATTACAACCAAGACTCCAGAGCCTGCACAATTAAGGGCCTCATCCAACTGTCCCCAAATATACTGTGCTTGGGGATGTCTTGCGTCCCCCCTCTCCACCAGATTCTGCTCCCATGTGGCTCATCCCCAGACCCACTGGAGGGACATCTCTGGCTCCCTGTGTGGTCTGAGAGGGCACAAGATGCCTGAGAGCCTGCATGGCTTCTCTCTTTTGCCTTATTAAAGCTCTGACCCCTAAAATCTCAGAGATTTATCGTCTAATACTGGTTATGAATTCTCCAAGGTGGTAAAGATTCAGCTCAGGATTGATAGAGGAGGGTATTCGGCTGTTTGGGACCCTCTTTAGGTCAAGGGGAGGCTGGTGCTTGAGTGCCTTGGGGCTTTGTTCTGTGTTGAGACCCCAGGAAAAGTTTAGGAATATGAGGGACACTTTCAGGTTGACACTCAGCTCATTTGGCAGAAAGAGAGGAACGTGCATTGTTGCATTACTTTGTGGGAGAATCCATATGTGACTTCTTCTCCAGCATTGGGTTCATGGGTGCTTCCAGCATCACTGGTGCAGCCTCCTGGTACACCTCAGGTGCTTCCGAAAACCCCATCGTGCACCCTACACCCTGAGGTGGGTTTGTCCATCCAGTTGCTCATTTCACCTTCCCCTGCTCCTCCACCTGGGAATGCACACTGGAGAAGACCCAGAGATTGGACAGGAGCCCTCAAAACAGCCACCCTGGTCTGCGGCAGAGCTGTGATTGCAGCGCAGTTCTGTTGCAGTTGCTATGCAAACAGCCGCTCGTTTTGCTTTTCAGTGTGCAATTATCACTAAATCATCGAGGTGGAGGTTTAACTACCTAATTCACTTACTTTCTCTGCCCCTTGGCGCTCTCACTGCATCAGCTGTGGGGACCTGACCATCCACAGGAGGCTGTTTGCAGGGTGCAGCCATGTGAGTGAATATCCAGTCTGTGAATATCCAGGAGATAACCACAGCCAAATGTTGATTGCACCAACTCAGAACCATCAGGGCTCAAAATTAAAATTGCTGCTGTTCAAAACCCAGCCTGTTTTTTTCCCCTTTCCCCCTCAGTCCTCCTGCTAACAAAGCAGGGAGGCAGCATTTCATCCTGAGGAGGGGCTGAGCAGCGGTCAGTGACCCACAGCAGCCACAGGATGGACAATGGAAGGTCAGATTCCCCCAGGGCTGCATTTGCTGTAGGAAAATGCTCCTCCAGAGGAGACAGGGTCATCCATCACCTGCACATAACTGCTCCCATCTGGGCTCTCCATGGGGCTTGGACCTGCAACCCCCACAGGCTGTGCACATTAATGGCAATGTCCCCTACCCTGGGGGCAAGGCAGAGGAGATAAATAATTAACTTTGCTGTGAGCTGGGTGGTGGACAACGACAAAGATCCCTTTTAGGCTGAATCTTCTCAGTCCAGAAAGGCTTCAGGTTTGCCTGAGTATAAACCATGCACAAGGACATCCAGGCAGCATTCCTCTGCTCCACAGGGTTGGGAAGCCATCACCTCATGCCCTGCACGTGTCCTCTGCCCTTTAGCATGGTGTCTACCACGACAGTTATTTTTGTGACACAGGCACATGTTGAGCTGGCATCAAACCACCAACTCAGAGCTGAACGAGCTCCAGAGCCATTAACAACCTCTGGAATCATGCAGCCTCCCTGCTGGCTGCCTTTTACGATCCCTTAAATTGTCAGCTAACAAGATGGTGGGGACGTCGGTTTAATGATCATTAGCAAGACCCAATTAGCAGGGAAGCGTAATGAATCCTCAAATGCAAGCTTGCTAATTTAAATACAGATAATTCATGGCACCGGTTGAGTGCTTAAACAAAGATTTTCAAAGGCCTCTCTGTGTGTCAATAATATGGACACAAGCCTGATCGATCTTCATGAATGACAATGGGTTGGACTCTTTGGCGTGTTTGTGAGAAATTTAACACAATTCATCTGCAGCAGCAAATGCTTCAATAAAGCTCCAGTTAAGAAACAGTCAAGCTTCCACAACCATTTATCAGATTATCACACAGGAGAAAGGGGGAGAAAGGAGAAAGAGAGAGAGAAAGAGAGAAGGATCTGAGTACAGCTGCAAAATTTATTATCTTTTTTTTACCCTGAAAATGTATTTCTTCCTATTATGCATGTGACTGGGTCATTTTACCAACTAATTCCTGCATCTCAGAAGCACTCAGTATCACAAGGCAATGGGACTTGGAGTCCAGGCTGTCAGCTGAACTCGGGAAGTTAATGGGCCAGGCAGCCGGCGTTGGCGGGAAGCGTTCCCGGAGAAAACATCTTGATAAAAGAAAAAAACATCCAAAGAGTGACAAATGGCCTTATGAGGCCAGAGAGGGAGCAAAAACAAGACAGTGGAAAGAAAATAGCACTGGGAGGAAAATAAGAGGCACATAAAAATATATATTTATATATACATATATATGTGTCTAATAGAAAGCGCTCAATAAAAAGCGCTCAGTAAAAACAGGCAACCCTGGGCATGAGGGAGGCAGAAGCAGCTGTGGTTTTAGGCAGATTTATCATAGAGTGGGGTTGGGTAGTTTGAAACTTGCAGGGGAAAACAGAAAGGAGAAGAGGTTGATTTGATGAAATAATTATGAGCGGGAAAATGTGATGGAGAAGGGAAGGGAAGGTTTTATAGGGCAGGAAAATGAAAAGGCTGAGCAGAATCTCACAGAAAGGATGGAAGGTTTAGCTCCCTTTTGTCAGCTCTTCACATCTCTCTCATGACCTGAGTGCTGCAAGGGGCTTTGCCCCCACGATCAGAGTTCTCCAAACCTGGGGAGAGCAGCAGCTGTGTCAGACACGCATGTTGGGTAAGTCAGAGCTCATTTCTCTCCATGCTCAGCCCCATCTGCTTTCCAGCACTGCCCTGGGTGCCATGTGCTCCCTCCCTCTCAAGCTGCACTCCTGGCTGAGGCTGCACATGTACTGAAGACCTCCCCAACTTCCCCCTGGAGAGCACAGGAGGGTGAGGATGCAGCTGTTGATGTGTGGGATGACAGCACAGGAGGGTGAGGATGCAGCTGTTGATGTGTGGGATGACAGCACTTGGGATGAAATGCCCACTGTCCATGGGAGACCACCACCATTTGGCTCACAGGACCCCACCGAAGCCAGTGCTGAGCTCTTCATTTCCCTTCTCACATCTGACCATCGAGGAAAGCCAGGAATGTCCTTCATTGCTCACAAGCAGTGAATTATGGATCAAGGAGGAAAGATGCAGAGGTTCTTTAGCTGTTCCTGCTCAGTCTTGGGAGGCTGGATGGGCACAGCAAGACACAGGACAGAGGATTGTCCCTGATAGCTGCAGGCAGCACATCAAGAGCAGGTTGACCTGGCACAGGAATATGATTCAGTGCTTAACATAAACAGTGCTTTAGAGAAGCTCCAGATTATTCAGGACAGGGGGCTGACAAGTCTGGCATAGGACTTGCAGAAGACCTGAGTCATTCTGGCCCAGTTGGAGGCCAGGTGGGACACCAGGTGGGACACCCTGGGCCAGCTCAAATGGCACCAGAAAGATGGAGGGGGGTTGTGACCCCATCTCACACGCAAGCATTTTTATCCCAGACATACAGCTACACAATAATTGAACCACTTCACATCTCCTGACTACCAGAGCACTCTACAGGGAGGTTAAAAATTAACTTCCCTGGGCAGCTTTGTTGACCTTGAGCAGACAAAATTCAAGGCCCAGTCCCCAGCAAGGGCCAGTTTTCAGTCTGAGATATTAAATTAGTATTTGTGACTTATTCTTTGTATCTGTGCTTGCGTGTCTAAAAGTCACATTTAGAGGTTTTTCTCTGAAAATGGAAACCTGTGATTCTCACATCCTTATAGGACCCCCATGACTGGAGTTTTGTAACAACATAAAAAAGAAAAAAAAGGGGATCTTCATGAAAGTCAATGGTAAAATTCCCGTTGCCTTCCAGGATCCTTTTGTTGTCTTCCCACCCACAGAAGCCTGAGACTCTAGACAAAATCATGACAAATGCAATAGTTAAGTTGCAGCATCTTACATAGCCTTGACCCTGAGCTGAGCCCCAAAGCTCTCCCTTTAGGAGTCTTGGAGATGAAGAAATTTCCTTATTTTCTCCTCCCAGATAAGGTCACCCCGGCTTAGTTTTCACTGACTTTCTTAGAATCATAATATCATTACGTTTGGAAAAGACCTCTAAGATCATTGAGTCCAACTGTGTTGGCACTTTTTTGGTCCTGTTGGCAGATCGAGGGTTCTCTGGGTTGGATTTATTTTGTGCAGTAGCAGAAGCCTGTAAAAAGTGTTTTCAGACTTTTGGAGGATCGGCTGAGTTGCTCCCAGAAGCCAAGGTCTCTCATTTTCTCTGGAGACATGTGTATCCCTGCCCATTTGGAAAGCTTTTAGTTGGTCAGAGGGGCAGTAAATAAGGTTTTACTGACAACACCAGTCCTGTGAGCAATGATGGATTGTCACCACAAGAGCATAACTTCTCAGTGAAATAAACTACTATTTAGTGAAAAAAATGCTTCAAAGAGTGACAATCCACGGCTGATCCCAAGCCATGGGTTATCTCTTTGGAAAGGTTGGTTAAGTGACAGAGCTGAACATGTATCTTTATATACATGAGATTTCGAAAACACTTGATAATCTAATCAAAATTAAACTCTCTGTTTTTGAGTAATCATTCAGTCTTGTTGGTCTGAAAGCAGAAAGCAGAAATTTCATATCCTGGCATGTGATTTATTGCTAAAGGTGCTCAAATATGGAAACCGGGACTTTGATCTTTTCATGAGAAATAGTTTTCCCATCTGTAATCCAGGGCCATTTCTATCAGCTACTTTATAACTACGTAATAGCTGTAAAATATGAAATGAGTCTGAATAACTATTAAGGAGGTGGGATTTTCCTCTAATCAATTCACTTCTGAAAGCACTCATCCTCCAGCAGCTCTTTTAGCACCAGTCCACAAATGGGATTGCTCATGCAAAAAAAAAAAAAAAAGAATACATGAGATTTTTCCACAAGCCTTGATGTTGTGATGGATCTTTCTTTTCAATTAATTTAAAAAAAAAATCCCATGTATTTATGTGTATGTGGTTGGCATCACCAGGGCTAAGGACGTTCCATTATTTTTCCTTCTCATGTGCTGTGTTAATAACATCAAGACAAACCTACTCTTAGGGGAAAGTGTCCAATGCAAGTGAAAGTGAAGCCTTTGATCCAGGAACCTTCTGCCCCACAGGAATAGCCCCCCAAGCTTGCTTAGTCTACCAAAATGGGAGCCAGGATGGGATACAGCTGTTGTCTGCACATTTATCTCGGGGGTAAACATGAAAGATCAGGAAGAGCAAAATTAAGGGCAAATGGCCTGAGTCAATGAAACCAAGTGGTTACAAGAAGGTTTCTGACTACCAGGGCAGTGCTGTTATGGGACAGCCTCTGGGCAAAGGAGAAAGGGGCCAAAATACCTTTGCTGATTTAACAGGGAGCCTGAATGTCTCTGCAAGTCCCTTCCAGCCCCCCCCAGCCCTTTGTTTTTCCCTTGCTGGCTCATCTGGAGGTTGGTGAGTTCAGTGCTGCTTTGCTGTCCCTCCTGGTGTCCTTGAGCCCTTGCAGAGGGAGCCATGTCCCACAGTGGCACTTGGGACTGGGTTTGTGTCCGTGGGTGTCCAGGTGCTGGGCTGTGTGGGGAGCAGGAGGGAGGAGGAGTTCTTGCCAACACTTTGTCCTGCCAGCTGGCCCTGCCTCCTCCTCTCCTGTCCTTACTGCTTCCTCTACTGAGTAATGGAAGAGGGAGAAAACCCTAGAGGAATTGAGGAGAGCAGGCTGCAGAGGTTAAAAAGGACAGCACAAGCCGTTGAGAGCTTCAGCATCCCCTGGGGAGGGGATTTCTGCACAGTGCTGGGGGTTGCAGGGATGGATGGATGGATGGATGGATGGATGGATGGATGGATGGATGGATGGGGAAGGGATGGGTGTCACAGCGCAGATGGACAGGGAAGAACCTACTCGGGTGTAACACCCCAAAATGACCATCCCCCAGAAGCCACAATGCCCTGTCCCATTGGCAGCTCACAGCTGCATTATTTGCCCCCTCCCAACAGCCTCTCCCCCCGTGTCCAGCACTGCCCCTCCATTCCCAGGGTGGTCCTGCAGCTTTCGGAGCTGAAGCCCCTCACGTCAGCAGCGTGTCTTTGAAAGCTGAACGTGCCCGTGAAAGTGCTCAGAGATGCTCTTTGAAGAGTCGGCAGATTTCTCATTACAGATCCCCAGCTGCATTTTCCTGCTAACCTTGCATTCCTGAGGATGCAAAGTGAGACGGGGACGTACGTATGGAGAACATGTTACCCATCGCACAGGCTACTCCCACAGCCAGGAAAATATGTCCTGAGAGTTTCCTCCCTTAGGAAGGCCAAAAATCAATTCAGTTTTTCCCCCTGAATTTTCCAAACGCTCTCTGGGCTGTTTCTGACTGTGTAGGAAGCTCACATTTCATCCCACAGCCCACAAAGGGTCCAGCATGAATATCTATCACAATAACATCGCCATCATCTTCCCTGCTGAAGCTACCATTATTTAATTCTTATTTATGGGCTTCAGCTCAGAGAGGAGCAGCTTGCATTAGCACACACACAGAGCTATAAGTGACTGGTGACAACCAGCAAATTAAAAGTCTCTGGCAAGACTCACCACTCCTGAATTTGGGAGAAGAGACTGGCATCTTTTTCTGTTATTGCAGTGCCCGACTCAAGGTCCACAACAATGGATAAGGGTGGTTTTCCAGCACTTGTTTCTCTAACCAGCACAGGAGATGTGGTTTTGGGGAGGGTGGGGGTGGAGCAAAGGGAGTCAGCCCCCAGGACAAGGTACAGGAAACCTGGAATATTCCAGTCCCCATTGCTCCTAAGCTGTGATACCACCTCCTGCTCCCAACACATGCTCTGCCCAAAACAGAGCCCTCACAAGTCCACAGTCCTTGAAGGTGATGCCAAGGCAGGGAAGGCAAAGAAAGGCTGGATGTGGTGTCAGGGAAGGTGCCCCAACCTTCCTCAGGGACAGCCAGGACTGATCAGTGCCTGTGACCATTCCCAGAGCATATTCCTAATCTCAGTGGTGCCAGCACTGTTCCTGCCTCTCCAACTGCAACCCATTGTTAATTATTGTTCATTAGCAGTAGTATTATCATGACTACAATTGTATGGACATATATAATTAATTATTCACTTTCTTAATTAAATACTTAACGATGTTAATGGTTTAAATCAGGTCATCAAAGCACTTACAGCTTATATGAAACTCTGCCAGCACTGAAAGTCATCCTCATTCCCACCAAGGCCTGTCCATTTGCTTTTGGCCTGATCCTACCTCTTGACTTGTACCAGTCCAGGCATTTATGTGGCCACACCAGGAACAGAATCAGAGAAACTATTTGGGTTAAAACCAGTGTGTTAGACTCACCACAACATCATCACATCACTCTGTCTTGATGTGTGAAGCCATGCAAATTGAAAAAAAAAAAAAAAAAGGAGAAAAGGTGAGATAGACAAATATGTTGAGACAGATGTTCAGGGTGCACAGCTGGAGGTAGTGCAGCATCCCCCCAGCCTGTGTGCATCCAGTGGGGAGTGGGCATGCTCAGGATACTGCACAGACAGTGCTCCCACAAGGTTATGGTGAACAAAGGAATTCACTCCATCGTCAAAGTGACCAAGTGGCCTGGAACAGGCTCCTTTTGCCTCATACCTGGGTAAGCCAGGACATGCCCTAAGTTAGGCAGAAGATACAAAGCAACCAGCAGTCACCAAAGATGTGAGATCAAATCCTGCTGACTTTGTCTTCAGCTCCTGTGAAAATCCTCTCCCCAGATTTGGGGGCTTGAATTTGCTGCTTATGTTCAGTGGTGCAGTTGAGATGCCACCAGGGATCTGCAATATCCATGTCAGCACAATGCAAGAGCTAGAGGACATCTCCAACATCCTGGAATTGTGGTGGGAGGGCAGGAGAGATACTCCAGGGCATCACAGCAATAAGAGATCTGTGTGGTTTTGTGTACGAGCCACTGTCTCCCATGCACGATCCCAACTCTGGAGCTGAAACCTGACTTGAACCCATTGCAACTAACATGCAAAAGGGACTAGAAGCAGGTGGGAATGTATCCAGCCGCTCTGTCACAGAGTCATAGAGTCATGGAATGGTTTGGATTGGAATGGAACTTAAAAGGTCATCTTGTAAGAACCCCCCTGCAAGGGCAGGGACACCTTCCTCTAGACCAGGTTGCTCAGAGCCCCATCCAACCTGGCCTTGAGCACTTCCAGGGATGTGGTGTCAACAGTTCCTCTGCGAAACCTGTTCCAGTGCTCACCAGGTCACTGTCTTCTTCACATTACATGGAAACTTGGTTCACTCAGGACAGAAGTGAATCATCCAGCTCCTGCTGAAAAATGAGAACTGACTATCTGACCCTCTTTGTACCTTTTCAGCACTGGATTTCCCCACTGCCAGCATAAATCTGGGGTCACACCATATAAATTCTTGAGTGTTTGTGCTGTCTCCTGGGTCCCTGCCTTCCTGAGCTGCTCGGTGTTGGTTTCTGTACTCACTGATCTCTGTAGCAATTTCTGTTCAGCGTTTTTCAGTGAAATGGAATGACCTGCTTGCTACCCTGTGCCGACAGATGTAACTCTCCAGCCTACACTGACCTCAGCTCCCACATATGCACATTCAATAAAATGCCTTAATATCTCTTGCCCTGCCACTCCTGCTGCCTCTGTCAGATGGCAGCACATTTTTATCACGGAGGGAATGCAAAAAGTTTACAGGGGTTGAAAACAATGCTCAGCTAATTCGTGGCAGAGAAATTCCTGAAGGGCTATTTAATGTTGAGAACAGCACTTCTGGAAGTCTGAGAGCCATAAAAGGAGACTGGGGTTCAAGGCAATACCACTGAATGCTTGCCCTGCTCTCAAACTCTTCTCCAAGCTCTTGATCCTTTGATCTTGATTCCTTGGCTCTTGGTCCCTTGGTGGACACAGGACCAGAGTGAGATGGACCACGAGGCCAACATGTGGATGTTCTTCACTCTCCATTGACTTCAACAGGTGTCCTTTGGTGAAGTATCTCAGCTTGCACCAACCCATCCCGTCCCTTTGAAGTCAATGTGACTGCAAGGTGCAAAAAGCAGCCTCAAGGCAGGACTGATCTTCTCTTTAATGTATCTGTGCTATCTGGACTGCACAGACCACAGTGTGGTAGAGACTGGGAAATGCACCAAGACAGAGAGTGCCATTGTGTATGGGTTGGTGTCAATTAACTCTAGGAACAGTCTGAATAAATTAAATTACACGGCAATCTGAAACTAAACTGATTCTTAATTAAAAGATAAGATTTTTTTTTTTTTAATCCTCAGATGATTTAAACAAAAAAAAAAAAATTAAAGTGCGGGAATCACAGTCACCCTTCTCAGTGTCTGAGCAGTTTCACAGTTGAGGGCCTGAGCAATGCAGTGTAATTTCTGAGTTGTCCACTGCTACAGCCCTGGTTTGAGCAGTGGGTTGGACAAGGTGACCCTCAGAGATGTCCTCCAACCCAAATCAAGGGCACGTAGCGATAGGACAACAGGGAATGGCTTGAAACTGAGGGAGGGGGGGTTTAGATCAGATATTAGGAAGAAACTCTTCACTGTGAGGGTGGTGAGATGCTGGAACAGGTTGCCCAGAGAAGCTGTGGCTGCCCCATCCCTGGAAGTGTCCAAGGCCAGTTCCAAGGTTGGATGAAGCTCTGAGCAACCTGGTCTAGTGGAAAGTGTCCCTGCCCACAGAAGGGGAGTTGGAACAAAATGGTAGATGATTTTTAAGGTCTTTTCCACCCCAAACCATTCTCTGATTCTATGACTCTGCACTACTCCTTGTATTGTGAACTAAGCTGTTGGATGCTGAAGGATCAGGATCTGGTTTGGAGACCCTGGTGATGAACAAGTGCGACAATCAAGTGTGAAGAAGCAGGGTGCAATGTGCCAATAAAAAAACAGAATATTTCTTTTTTTTTGTTAAGGTTCATTCTGGAAAACAGTAAGTAGGTTACTCTAGTGCCTGGAGAGTGGCCTCCGTGTACAGAGGAGTCCTTGTTCCCAGGACCAGGAGTTTCTGTTCCTGTTTCCAGCTGAGCATGAGGACTTGGAAATTTGCCTTTTACTAGCCCCCAGTAAATTCTGGGAAATACGGAAAAAACCCTTATTCCAGTCACTACAGACAAAACAGGTTTCCACACCTCTCAAGTTCCTGCTTTGTCTCGTTGCTTACCAGGGGATGTGCTGTGGCACAAAGGTATAACTTATGGCTAAATAATGCACTGCAAGGAAACATAAATCACCACAAAAAGCCAAGAAGGAAAGCCTTATACAGGCAAAATCTGGCCCATGGGAAGCAGTGGGTTTTGAGGCTGGGAGGAATGAAATCTCAGGCCTGATACTTTCTTACAATGATTTAGTCCCACTATCACCTGAGCAACTCCCCCTTTATTTCAGCTGTGCGGGTGAAGAGTAAGTCTGAATAGTCATTTTTCCTTGACAGCCCCAGTACAGCCTGTCTCTTTCTTGACTCAAACTCGGATCTTTTTTCCCCATTATTAAAATGATTCTCTTCATTCAAGGCCTTTTATAGGATGTTCTGCTGCAGTACAACAAAGCACGTATTTTAAAACGTTCCCATAGAGCCGAGAGCACCACCACGGTCTGTGGCTGGGTCTGATCCTTTGCTTCTGGAGGAAGCTTTAGCATCTTGGACATAACAGAGCTGCTCCTGATTTATGTTGGGGTGAACAAAGAAAGAAGCCTGCCTTCCCTGTTTGTGGCTCATCACCTTGAGCACCAGCAGGTTTTGTTCCCTCCACATGAGAATTTTAGGCTTCTGCCGGATGTTGACTTGGACTTTTGCCTCAGCTAAGGTCCTAAAACAGTCTGTCTCCATAAAATTGCTATGACAAACTGCCCCATCATGTTTCACATCTCCCTCTTTGCTTGAAGTGGTTGCCTCTGCTCCTACAATGAGCTACATCGTATTTCACAGGGCTGAGTTCCCATCTCGGAAAACCTGAGGATAGCAATTTTAAGGCAGCTTCCCTTGTAAACAGCAAACTTTTATGTTTTTCATAATGGCTGTCCTGTTATATCTTAAAGCCATAATTATTTCTCAGTTTTTTTCCCTCTCAAATCCATAATCTGTTCTGATAAACAAAATTCAGTGATTAAAGAGGCTGTACTCTTTCCTTCACTAAGAAATTTTTTCAGCATTTTTATTTAAAGGCCTATCCTTCCCCAGCTGTAAGAATTTTATGGGTGTACTCAGAGAGAGAATCAGGATAGATATGCAAAGTTAAAGCTTTATCAGCTCACATGGAAGTTTTTATTTTCCCACTTCTACTCTGGAAATTGAAAGTCATACCATCTTCTCGCAGATATAGTTTAAAAATTCCTTTTTCCTTTAAGTGTGTCAGAAATTCCAAAAGGAAAATTACAAAGCTCGCCCAGAAAGTCATAAGGAACCTATTTTATATACAGCTCTCCTCTAAAGAATGCTGTAGATTTAGGGTAATTACTTGTTCTTGCAGTTCTGTGGGTTAAAATAAACGATCACTGTAGTTTGTTTGTCTTATAGCCCGATGTTAAGATCTTTGCATATTTGATTTTAACTGGAGCTGGGCCTTAGAAAGGGCTGAAGGATTAAGAGTTTAACATAATTTAATCTCCTCAAATCTTTTAGTAGGAGACTGTGTGGTTTGCAGATGTTTTTGGTTGGTGTTTTTTGTTTCTGGTTTCATGGCGTAAGCCTGGGGCTGGAAGCTGGAGCTGGGTGCCCAAATTGCAGTGCCATGTATTTCCTGGGTGGTCTTGAAGAAAACTGTCTTGAATTTCTTGTCTTGGTGACTGGATGCTCCCTTCCTGAACATTCTCACCCCACAGGGCACTGAGCAGAGCAGCTTACACGGGTGGGAGCAGCCTGTGGGACTGGGGAGCTCCAGGTCTGGAGTCACAGAATCAGAGAATCAGAGAATCATAGAACCATAGAATAGTTTGGGTTGGAAGGGACCTTTAAAGGTCATCTAGTCCAACTCCTCTGCAATGAGCACGGACATCTTCTGCTAGATCAGGTTGCTCAGAGCCCAGTCCAACCTGAATTTGAATGTTTCCAGGGATGGGGCATCCACCACCTCTCTGGGGAGCCTGTGCCAGTGGCTCACCACCCTCATTCTAAAAAACTTCTTCATTATGTCTAATTTAAATTGAACTTCCTTCAGTTTAAAACCCCTACCCTTTGTCCTATGGAATGTTGTATGGAGAGGCCCTGGCACAGGTTGCCCAGAGAAGCTGTGGCTGCCCCACCCCTGGAAGTGTCCAAGGTCAGGTTGGACGGGGCTTGGAGCAACCTGGTACAGTGGAAGGTGTCCCTGCCCATGGCAGTGGGTTGGAATTAAATGATCTCTAAGGCCCCTTCCAACACAAACCATTCCATGATTCTGTGATTTTGTGGCCCACTCAGATGCATGGTGTGGGCTAATTGGGAGGGTAAAGCTGGCACCTCCATCTGGGAAGGAGTTTGTTACCAACTAATAATGGGCTGGATGATGCAGACACAAGACTGAGTGTCTGTCACTGTTTAATTATGAGCATGCCCACTGCCTCAGCATCTGCCTAGTGGAGGAGGACTGATCTTAGAAAGAGTATTTAAGAGGCCACTTGCATAATGCAGGCTTTCTCCTGCCTGGAAGAGTCATCAAAAAACCCCAGGAAGGGCCACACTGAGTTTTGTGACACCCAGAGCCTCCCATCTTGGTGTTGCCTGGAGAAATGGCCTCACTCTTGTGCAATTACAGCAAAACCCAGTGTTTTTTCCTCTCCTGGGAAAGCTCTAATGGACTGTGGAAAAACTGAATGGGGATGTGGCCCCTGCCGCAGAGAGAAAGACTTGTACGAGAAGAGGCAGGCAGGACTAAACTTGACCTTAAATAGAAAAAACAGGGCTAGATTCCTCATTCCTGGACATCAGGGCAGTCTCAGGAGAAGACAAGGGAGCCAGTGGCACAACCACCATGTGCATGGCCTGTCTGACTCAGGAGGAAAGAGCTGCAAAACCCATCCTTCCCATCCCATGGCAGCCGTGTCCTCTGCCCTCTGCTCACAGCCACAGCCTGGGAGGGCGCTAATTAATGCATCCTCATAATGAGTGATTTGCCAGCATATGCAGATGTACAAATCCCACCAAGTTGGTGATTTATTATTCATAGATTCATCATAGAATCACCAAGTAGTTTGGGTTGGACCTCAAAGATCACATAGTTTCAACCTGCCTGCCATGGGCAGGGACACCTTTCATAGACCAGGTTGCTCCAAGCCCCCTCCAACCTGGTCTTGAACACTTCCAGGGATGGGGCAGCCACAGCTTCTCTGGGCAATCTGTGCCAGGGTCTCACCACTGTCATTCAGTCTGACACTGGGCAATGTCACTCCTTTGCTGGTTGTGGCACTGCCAAAATTATGTTCACTGCTGACTGGCTCACATTGCTTTTGCAGAGGTGCAAAACCCCCTCTGAGCACAGTGCACCCCACTTGGGTACCCCAGGAGTGACCTTGCAGGTTTTTGTAGCCATCCCATGTTATGGAGGATGGTCCCTGGCAATGGCAACACCATCCCTGGGGAATGCTGGGATTATGGCTGCAGGAGCCAAGGAACTGGGAGAGTCTGGGAGAGCCTTGCAAGCCTCTCATGATGCCTTCCCTTCCCCCTCACCTCCCCAAGCATTTATATCCCTCAAGCCCTTCCTCCTCTAAGATAATTAAGGGCAAAGGAGAAATTAAGCTAATTCCGTTGGGGCTGCTGCATCTCTCTTATCGTCAGTTCTTACTCCCCTCCTTACTACACATGTGTAATTAAGGCAGGTTTTTCTGCAGCAAGATAAAACACCTTGTTCTTCCAGACCAGTTTCAGTTACACTCGTGCTTGGCCTGAACTTTCAGTCCCTCTCACAGAAACTCCTCCCAACCTCAGCCAAAATGCTGGGCTCCCTGTGGATGCAGGCAGAGGTGAATCCCCCTTCCCTGTCACCCCCCAGGGGGATCCTGCTGTAAAGGGCTATCAATCTGTGAGGGGTCACACTGGGTCGCTGACCGACCTCCCCTTCAATCCCTGCCCAGCTGGCATTAAATAACAGCCCGTGCCATTTTTAAATGCTGCCATGACAGTCACCACAGCAACCTTGAAACAGACCCCGGTGCCAAGCCCCAGAGCTGTCACAGCCACCCTGAGCCCTGGGGACAGATTTAGCAGGGGCACAAAGTAAAACAGCACCAGAGGGCACAGGGACAGCACAGGGCCATTCCTTCCTCTGCAAGAGAAGGATGAGCCTCGTGAGATCCCTTGTGTGTCTGTGCAAGAGCTTGATACTGTAGGAAAAGGGAAAGGAGGGGGAGGGAAAGCTCCCTCCCTCCTCTGCCTGCAGGAAGCCTGAAAACAAGAGACAGATCTGGCAGGCAGCAGGGAAATGGGCTGGCCACCAACAGTCACAGCCAATGCTCTGGGAAGCAAAAATGTTGGGTCACCAGCCTGAAGAGAAGGAGGGATCTTGTCTGGGTGAAGGTTTGCTGCAGGTCACAGAATTGCACTTGCCAACTCATCCACCAGGCCCTGCCCTCCAGAAGGGCATCGAGCACTGATGTCCACCCTGCAAGTGACAGGAAGCCATCCAAGAGCTGTGATTGTCTGCTCCACCTCTCAGAATCATAGAATCATGGAATGGTTTGGGTTGGAAGGGACCATAAAGACTCAGTTCCAAACCCCCTCCCATGGGCAGGGACACCTTCCACTAAACCAGGCTGTTCCAAGCTCCATCCAGCCTGTCCTTGAACACTTCCAGGGATGGGGCAGCCACAGCTTCTCTGGGCAACCCATTCCAGTGCCCTCTGGAAGAATTTCTTTCTAACATCTAAACTAAACCTGCCTTCTCTCGGTTTGAAGAAATTCCCCCTTGTCTTGTCCCCCCAGGCCCTTGTCCAGAGTCCCTCTCCAGCTCTCTTGGAGCCTCTTTAGGCACTGGAAGGGGCTCTGAGGTCTCCCCAGAGCCTTCTCTTCTCCAGGCTGAACACCCCCATCTCTCCCAGCCTGTTTCCAGAGCAGAGGTACTTCAGCCCTTCCATGACTTCCTCTGGATTTGTTGGTCCTTGTGGGTCCCTTCCAACTCATGGTATTCTGTGATCCAACAGCCCCACATCCTTGTTGTGCTGGGGGCCCCAGAGCTGGACACAGCACTGCAGGTGGGGTCTGTCAAGGGCAGAGCAGAGGAGGACAATCACCTCACACTGAATCCTCGCTGGATTTACAAGACTCCAAACAGGCAGTGCTCTATGAAATCCAGGTTTGGATCAGTGCCACTCTCCCTTCCATTTCACAGCTGTTGTCTCAGGTTCAAGGATACAATTAGCACAGTGTAAAGTGCTACAGAGTGCCAGCTGAGCCATGGTTACTATCTTTTCCAGTGCTAAATGTTCCTCGCAAATGCGAGGTAACATGTTCACCTAATTTTTTTTCATTACAGCTACAGATGACCATCCTTTTTCTCTTTCAGGCCAAGGATGAAGACCGAGGCTAAGGGTCATATGAAAGGGGATCTGCCAGCATAAGGTGCTGCTGGACTAGAGCCCAGAGAAATAAAAGTTGGAATGATGCCATGGATAGTGAATCCCAAACTTGTGCTAAACCCAGGATTGCCCAATTGCCCCATAAGTCAGCAGTTTGGAGGGGGAAAAGTGTTCTCCTAAGTGGGTTTTTATTACCTGAGAATTCAGGTGCCTCTCTCAAAGACAGTGTGTCAGGTTGGGCCAGGTCTGAATCTGTTCCTGCAGCTGGCTTTTGTGACCACGCTGCCATAAATATCAGCTGAGCAACAATTGCAGGGAATATTGTGGTTGCCTCTGCCAGCACATTGGGGTTTTACTACAAGGTGGTTATTGATCCCGGTAGATAACATCCTTAGGAACATCCTGAAGAAACCAAGAGTATCTTCCACACTTGATTAGGCTGTAAATTAATGGTGATTATTTTCATAACTTTGGACTTGGGTCTAGTTTGTTGTCTTTTTTTTTTTTTTTTTTTTTAGGAGAGAAATATTCACAGTTCATTTTCATAAGAATGCTCTTAAGGCTTGTTGATGGGAGTGAATTTCAGGGCTCATTTGAATGAAACACGTCCTCAAAGCCTTTGCTGAATCGAAGCTTAGATCTCTCCCAGCAAATCGTGCTTTTTCTTTTTTTCTCTTTTTTTTTTTTTTTTTCTCCCCCTTCACCTTTTAGTTAGGAGATCCTGAGGGCAGAGATGGCCCGATAGGAGTTTCAGCTGTGAGGCTGGGGGTGTTGTGGTGCCAACAGGATACACCTTGTGATAAGGCACAGCTCCCTGTGATGCGATAGGAGCTGCCAGTGTTCGGTGCATTTGATCCTGAACCATGGAAAACAAGAGGAACATTGCATTCCTCTGCCTTCCATTCATGGATTTCACCACAAGGGCTGTTCTGTGGCCACTCTGCAGTGGGTGTGAAAGATTACCATCTGCAACAGCAGAGCCAAATCCTGACTGGAGATAATTATGCAGGAGGTATCTCATCCTCCCTGGGGTCACTCTTGTACCAAGTGCTTTTACTCGACCTGCCAGTTTTTTTTGGAGGGGAGATAAACTCGCTTGAACACGTCTCCTGAGTTGCAGAGCTGTTAATATTGGATAGAGCTGGCTGCTCATTTCCTCTTCTACCTGTTCTCTTTTGTGCTTTTGACAATGAAGAGAAATGCTTCGTGCTTCTAAAACTGCAGTGAGGATGTTCCCATAACCTGAAAACACCAGTGCAAAGAGAAGCTCAGCCATTAAAGCATGGTCTGGATTGCAAAGATATGCCCAATACAGCTTCTGCTGTCTCCAGTATTTGTCAGTTGATTAGGAAATCAAGGGAGTTATGATTATAGAATCCCAGACTCGTTTGGGTTGGAAGGGAGCTTGCAGATCATCTAGTTCCAAACACCCTTCCAGGGCAGGGACACCTTCCACTATCCCAGGTTGCTCCAAGCCCTGTCCAACCTGGCCTTGGACACTTCCAGGGATGGGGCAGCCACAACTTCTCTGGGCAACCTGTGCCAGGGCCTCACCACAGGAAAGAATTTCTTCCTAATGTGTGATCTAAACCCACCCTCTCTCAGTTTGAAGCCATTGTCCCTTGTCCTATCACTTCATGCTCTTGTCAAAAGTCTCTCTCCCCCTTGTAGCCTCCTTTAATGATGAAGCCTAATGGCCTCTTCTTTGGGCTTTTCCCCTTCACACAGTCCACAGAGGGAACTAAAGTGCAAATTCATATCCCTCCAACTAAGGGGTGAGATTCATCTCCCCCAGTGTTTTCACAGCAGTTGTCTTCATCTATGCCCAGCTCCCTTTAGAGCCAGTGGTAAGAAAATGGCAGTCCCTGAGGGGAATTTGTCTGACCTATTTTAAATGTCAGTCTTAAGACCAAGTTAATCATGTTCCAGCAGTTTTCCCACTGCTCTCCACTTTTGTAAAGCAGAGTTTTGAGCATCCCAGAGGCAGAACCACACCCCCCCCAACCAGGGCTTCCTTTGAGTGTTGTGGTCCCCTCTCTCAGTGAGATGTAGGCCGTGTTCACGTGGAGGCTTCTGGCATGTGAAGTGCAACAGGTGATGGGATTAGGCTGGGAAAAAGAAGGGATATTTTCTTTTTCCCTCAGTGCTACAGAAGAACAAGGAAGGCAGCTGAGATTACCTGTTCCTGTGAGGATTTCTGACTTTGTCTTTTAACTGCTGTGTTTATTAATTGATCAAATAGTCCTGGGGTGTGTGGCTCTGATATCCCAGCTGGTGAGATGAGCAGACTCAAAGCAGAAAATTAGTCCTGCTCCTGCAAAGGACCCTCTTAAGATTGTCTAAAGCTGCATGGACCAACCATTTTGTGTTAAGATGATTGGGCACAATTTGCTCCGTTGCCTTCCTTCACTGTCTGGGCTGAAAACCACCAGCATTTTCTAGAAGTGGGCAATGAAAAAAGAACATGGAAGTAGAAAACCAAGCATTCTAAAGCGAGTTTTTTTTTTTTTAAATAGCAGATGAAAGATGTATCACCCAGCTCTTGGGGAACTCACATAAAACCTTGACACGCTCCAGTCACCAGAGGTGAAAATGGAAATGCAGAAGCTGTGGTGTGAAATGGTAGGACCCTCTTCATTCTGCAACCCTCGCCTGGAAAGCGTGTCAGTGAGTATCTGAAGAGCTGATTTAGCACAGAATCCTGGGAGAGCACATTTCAGTTACTGCATTTCATTCATTTTTATGCCTTTCTGATGCAGATGCAGCTGAACTATACCATTGATTCATGCACACACCTCTTTTCCATATAGATGATGACTGCATCAAAGCAGCCAGCACTCTGAAATAGCACACAGTGAAATACCACAGCAATTCTCATTTGAAGTCTATAGTGGGAGAGCAATTTCCAAAAATGAAGGGCAAGGTTCCTAATCCATAGCAGCTTTTTTGCCAGAGATATGTGGGAGAGAAGAAACAGGATGCATCCTGCATGACTCATCACTGTAACTACCCTGGATTTATTAACTGAAATTATGAGAAACACCAAAAATGATTAAAACCTCAAATGTCTGGTGAAAGGCGTCGCCTCAAGCACTGGGTATTGTGAGATAGTGTCGTAGTCTTCCTGTTGATTTTAAAGAATTGAGGGCTAAAAGGTCAAACTTTCAAGACCAAATTATTCATTTGTAAAAACTGTGGAACAGCCACATCACCACCCATCACAGAGAGGGGTAAAGATACCCTCAGGTCCTGGGAAGATTGTCTCTCTCCAAAACAGGGTTACTACAACCACCCCTCTTCCTTTTACACTCACCTACTGTGTATTTGCACAATTGCTGCCTCCTACTCCCGCTTTGGAGGCCCCAAATCCACCCCACGTTTCCATCACAACCCCCAACCTGTAGATTCACCCTCACCAAGGTGTTGAAGCACATCCTTTGTATAACATGGAGAATGTCCAGGTTTGGGGACAAGGTCTTGGCACAGCAGTGACAATATCTCCCTGGGGTTCTTCTTCCACATTCTGCTTTCTGAACCCATCCCCAAATGCCTGGCCAGAGGGAAAGGGGCACAAGCCACCCCCATGCTGGAAGTGGCTCTGCTGTACCCCACACCGAGCCCAGTCCTACATGTAGCCATCTGCTGAGCTGGTGCCTTTGACCTTCCCCCAAAAACAATCCCTGAGATCCCAGAATCTGGGAACTCTGCAGACTGGAAGGGTGTGAGTGACCCATGTTTTTGGAGGGTGATCGGTGAAAGGAGCAGGACTTTTCTTGCCCTTCCAGGCACATCACTTCCAGTGTGCTCACTTCGTATTTTACAGACTTATTTGTACATTCAAATTCTGCTCAGTTGTGTCCTGGCTCTCATGGATTCCAAATCAAAATTCCTGCTCTAGCCAGTCCCAGTTCTGCAGGGCTGTCCTTGGCAGTGGGCTCTTGCAGCTCCTGGAGGGAAGCTCTCCTTGGCTGATGCTTTCCTTTGCTGATTATCTACTGCAGACCCCCTGCTCCTCCAGTTCCCTGCTCAGGATCCCCCTTTCCCTGTCCTTGGGCATCTTCAGTGTCCGTGGTTCAGGCCTATGATCTCCCTTTGGGGATAACAGTGTGTAGGAATTGTATTGCCCTCCCTTTACCATGTCCTGACCTGAGCTCCTGCCCACTCTCAGCCTTGTCCAAATCTCCCAGGAGGGAGAGATTTGAGCTTTATGGTCCTCAACAGAGAAGGCATCACTGAGGTGCCCCTGGGTGAGAAATCCTGGGGAATGAGAGTCCAGAGCATCTCTTGAGTGCAGGAAACTGCCCTGGAACAAGCTGGAAGAAAAGCTTCACGAGGTAACATCAAGGACACGCATCGAGGGCTCGCTGTGAAGATGAGGTGTAATTTTGGGGTATACAGCCCATACCTCTCTCTGTGTGCACTCAACAGCTGAGTCTTTTCCTGCACCATTCTTTACCCACTGTCCTTGCTGATGGAGAAGTGAGGACAGGAGCAGAGATGAAAATATTCCTCCCAGAGGGGTCTGTTTCTTCTTGGGAAGCCGTCGGTATCTGGAGATAACAATATGTTTCCTCCACGTTTTTAGAGAGGCCAAGAGAGGCTCAGGCAGGGAAGCTCAAGGCTAAATTACCAGCCAGGTCATTTCCACTTCACGCTGTCAGAGCTCAAGCAGAGGGAGGAGAAGGACTGTTTGTTGGTTTTTCCTTTCCCAGCTCAACAGGCACACTGACACCACGGCATCCTGGAAAACACGGCAGATGCACGTTGCTCCATCTGGGAGCAAAACAGCCTAAATTGTAGGACTTATTCAAAGACAGAGACACCCTCTCAACAGGGTTGTTTCTTCATAAGCCAGCCAAGGGATGCAAAGTCTGGAAGTGATGGGCATGAATTTACCAGGGAGAAGGAAATAGATTGGTGCAGGAGGTCCTGGAAACAAGGACTGGAAAGGATGTTGAGAGACCAGGTGTCCTCTCCACCATCTGCATGGTTCAGCTCTGGGCTTTGCTCCATTACAGGCTCTCCCCACATTCAGGGATGTTCATCTGGGGAGGCTGGATACCCACTCCTTGCTATTTTTAAAGATGAATGTTAATATGTTTAATTGCCAGAACTCCAGGAAGCGAGCCAGGGCTAAAAAGTATCTACTAAGAAACTGCCAAGAAACACTGTTAAACAGGATCTAGGAAAGAAGCCAGGCACAAAAATTTATGATCTTTATCTCTGCAATAATAATTTCTCAGTGGTCAACCGAGGAGCAGAACAAAGGTCATCGGTTTCGTATCAGCTGGAGTTTGTGAAATCCTTTGTTTCCTCCACTGTGAGCTTGCCCTGCAGGTCTCATTGCAGGAGACCCTACAAAGGAGCACAAAACCCCAGCAGTCCAGACTGTTACATTTGCCCCCATTCTTTGCTCAAGACCCAAGAACTGTGCAATCCCAAGTCAGAGACCTCCCCAGCACTGGACAAAGCCCAGCCTGGATCTCCATCCAGGGAAAAAGCATGTTTCCCCTCGTTTGTTAAAGAAGTTATCCGTAGGAATGGGCCAGTGAACTTCTGTGTTACTGAAGACACCTCACATCAGCAGTCTTGTTGATTCTACCTCAAAATTTCTCATTTGCACAGATGCAAGAGCCAAACTCATCTTGGGTTTCCTTCCTTCCAGCATGATGGGGGACAAGCAAGGGACCCGTGAAGACCTCTGAAAATAAATCAAAGGAGAAGAGGCTCCTTTTTTATTATTATTTCCTGGTTATATAGTAGAAACAATTCTAGGCAAAATATACACAGTTTGCTTCTTGACATGGCTGCCAAGATTCCCAGCTTTACAAAGAGGATCAGGTTTCAGAATATTTCCAAACCAGCCCCCACAAAATTAATTGACTATCCAAGAAACCCTTGGCTTTGGGTGTTATTTATTTTTAAGGTAAAGTTCTGACCCCAGTGACTGCGGAGAAAAACCTGGAAAACGTGATCTCTGTGAGCCCTAATGACTCAGGGAGTGGGACTCAGATGCCTACACACAGGAGCCTGGTGCCATCTGAGATGCCCTTGTACATCTGAGACATCCCACGGTGTTGGCAAAGTGACACGGAGCCGAGGGAAGACAAGCAGCCCTCAGAAGCAAGAGCTGGAGTCTGGGGCTGGATACCCTGGAGATTCCAACTTGGCTCTAGGAAGCGATGTTTAGACAGCCAAGTCCAGCCCTAACGCACACACAGAAAATATATATAATCAAATCAATCAGTCACTCAATCAATCACAGGAGATACTTCCAAATCTTCAGATTTCATGTCGGTTCTGGAGGCAATTTAAGCAGTATTTCAACACTCAGGACTGTGTTAGAAACACACTATTTGCTTCAGTGACACTTCCAAGCATACTGAAGCATTCAGCTGGCCCAGGCTCTCTGCTCCCACCCTTGCTGCAAACGTCCTCTCCTCCATCCTCTGTTCCTTCTGCATCTACCATGGCAGATGTAACTCTCTGCCTGATCTCCAGATTGCAGGAGAAAGAGCAGAGGAATTTTTTTTTCTTTTTTTTTCTTTTTTTTTCCCAAAGGAGTGGTATGCAAAATGCAGGAGGCAAAGACTTTCCACAGGGCGAGAGGGAAGGAGCTGTGACAAGGTTTATGGAGCCCTGAGGGGTAAGAGAAGGGGCTGGCACATGAACCACCAGCAGCTCTGGGGCAGCATTACCTCAGAAAGTCAGCGCCCTCACGGAAAAGCAGGATATTTTTAGTTTACCAAGTGTATTTAAATCATCATGGAGCACATTAAAATTACAGTAATTATCCCACCTTCTCACATGGCATTCTGGGAGGTGACGGATTGGTGTGCTTAGTGGAATCATCTTTGGTGAAGTCCTACTGCAAAACAGAATTGTTTTGTTTTCCCCACTTTCCAGCTGCAGCATTCCTGGCCCATTAATACTTGTCAGTTTGAATACTGGGATCTGTTCACAAACCACCCTTCCCTCTCCGGCACCCCAGAGCTGAGACAACCCCTGTGACACCAACTCCTGCAGAACAAAAATGCATTTACACACTCCTGGAGTTGTGAGCTTCCACGTGCAGGCGAGGCTGATGTTTTCTTCACGGCAAGATTTATCCTCTGAATCATTCCTGCTTTCCCCTGTTGTGGGAAAGGCAGAGAAACCCAACAACCCCCAGCCCTTGCCCTTGTCTTGCTGCCCCACCAGTGCAGGCAGGAGAAGAGGCTTTATTTCACTGCTGCAGCAGCTTTGAAAAGGAGCTGTTAAAAATGCAACTTTTTGCACAGAAAAAAAAAAAAGAAAAAAGAAAAGAAAAAGACACATTCTTTTCCAGATCAGAAGCTTTATGTTTCTGATTGCAAAATAAAAACAGAGGGAAGTTGAACAGAACAATCTTGACAATGAAATCATTTCCCTTAAAAAATGTCATCACCAAATTCTGGATTATCTCCATTTTAAACCTCCATTTTGAAAAATAGTGCTGTTGATATCAAGATAAAGTCTCTTCTCCTCTTTTTGTTTCTTTTCAGAAGAATAAGAATTCCATCAACATCTTGAAAAATGGTCCCTGATTCTTCTTGATGTATCAAAGGTAGGGGGAAGTCCCCAGTATCTCTCCTGGTGGAGTGACATGTTTCTGCCAAGCTTTCAGCTGTTCCCCAGCCTAGAGTGGCCTTGGAGGTTCCCCCAACCCTCTGTGACTTTGGGGGTCCCAAACAGCTCTGACAGAGGGTTCTTTGGAGCCCTGAGGGGTGTGATCCCTCCACAAGAAGCCAAATGCTTGTAAGGAGAAACCAATAGGGATCCTTTGATGGAGGCAAGCGATTCCCATCCTGGCTGTCTGTGCTTGGAGCATCACAACAATCCCCTGGGAGGGGATCTGGGCTATCACCTTGACCCAGGATGGGATCCACACACAGACAGGCTGCAAACTCCACCCCCTCCTCTCCTCCAGCTTGGATGGAGAAGTCCCCATCACCCTCCTCTGCAGATGGGAAACCTTGCCAGACCCTGACCATTCCCCTGCCTCACACCCATGTTCTCTGGCCCCTTCCCATCTCTTCCAGCAGCATGTTCCTGATTATTTACTCTCTCTAAACGCTGCAGAAAAATGCTGCTTCTCCTGAATACTAAGTAATGAAGGAAAAAAGGAAAAAAAAAAGCCCATTCCCTTGCTGGACTGTGTTTGTTCTCTGGTTTGAAGTTCACTGTTACTGCTGAAAGCTTTTTTGACCCTTGTAGATATTTGATCCAAGTGACCTCTGATGTTTGGGGCACTGATACAGTCCCACACCGAGCCTGTTCTGGCACAGATCTTAAATATCTCTCCATCCATCTATCCATACATATAACTATCCTCCTCTCTCTCTCTGTCTCTCTCTCATTCCAGTGCTATCTGATCAGATCTTGGCTTTCCTTACACTTCTTTCATCGAATTAATATCTTTTCCCCGAGGATGTTTTCTCCCTCTCCCGGGTTCTCTCTCTTTGCACCCTGTCATTTCCCTCTCCCATCTTCCCTTCTCCCGACCCACTCCTCTCCTCTCCTCTCCGCGCTGCCAGTTTGCAGTTGCGTTATGGATTCAGCATAACATATATATTTAAATGGGACGATTTCCACTAACATAAACAGTCTGGCCCATTAATTTCAATAGTGGAGCTGACAGCCCAGGCCTGGAGTCTCATTGCCTGGTGACACATGAGTACAGCTGCTTGGACTTGACGGGTAACTGTTTCCAGTGCTCAGCTGCACATCTGCAGCAGGAAGGAAATTCTTTCTGTAGAGCTGGAAAAAAAATAAAGCCGCCTAGATTTCCCTCCCCACCACCCCCAGATGATGATATTCATCATTCAAGTGTTTCGGCTGAGTGGGTGTTTAATTCAGAGTTTGGAGGGGGGACGTTGATGGTGTGTAACGAGCTCTGCCGTCGATCCTTTGTTCCAGCCGCTGTGGTGTTGCTTTTACCGAGGGCTCCTCCTGAACCACTCAGAGCACTGACATATATCCAGCCACACTGGGTACCCCGATGTCTCCAGAAACAGTTCCTGAATTAAAACAGAGAATGTGCCTCTCCTCAGGGAGGTTGTTATGTTGATAAATTAGAGCAGGGGGGATCAAGCAGTGCGATTTCTTTGAGGTGGCTCCAGCAGGACCTTGAACAGATGATGCCAAGTGTGGGTCAAGTCGTGGGCTGAGACATCATTAAGGGCTTAAGGGCTTCAAAGATGGTGAAAGGCCTAGAGGGGAAGGCAGATGAGGAGCAGCTGAGGTTACTTGGTTTGTTCACCCTGGAGGAGACTGAGATCAGACCTCACTGTGGTCATCAACACCTTCATGAGGGGCAGGCACTGATCTCTTCACTACGGTGACCAGTGACAGGTCCCAAGGCCATGGCATGAAGCTGAGTCAGGGGAGGTTTAGGTTGGATATTAGGAAAAGGTTCTTATCCCAGAGGATGGTTGGGCACTGAACAGGCTCCCCAGGGAAGTGGTAACGGCACCAAACCTGCCAGAGCTCAAGGAGTGTTTAGACAATGCTTTCAGGTACATGGTGTGACTCTTGGGCTGTTCTGTGCAGGGCAAGGAGTTGGGCTTGATGATCCTTGTGAGTCCCTTCCAGCTCAGGAGATTCTCTGATCCTACGACTGCTTGACTCTATGACCAGCTTTGGTGATGGGACCCAGAGGAGCAAGTTAGCAAAGCTTCAGGAATTAACTCAAACTTTTCAGACTTTCCCTTCCAGCTGCACCAGAAAAACCTGTCATTAACACTCTGAACCTCTCCAGCTTTGCTTCCTCAGAGCAAATCAAGTATTCTCACCCACCACTTCAGTAGCCACCCAGAAGGACAGAGGTCCCTGTAGGATGTGTAACTCCTCTGGACAACAAGGGCTGTTACTTCCAGTAGGACAGCAAGAGAAACCAAGTCTATTGGATGGACACTTCTGTCCCCCAGAGTGTAAACCAATGTTTCCAATCTCTAAGGTTGTTTTTTCCTCTTTCTGATCAAAAATCAGGTGCTGAGAATATCGACCCGTCACTATTTACGTAATTCTTGCCACAGCATGCACCAGCTTTGTCTGGAAATGGGGAATGAACACAGGTCTGAACATGTCACAAAGTGTCAGAAAGTGCATTAACTTTGAGCAAGTTGAGGTGAATACTGAGAGCTTTGGGCTGGTTTTGGAGGGGAATCAGCTATTTTAACACCGATATAAAGGAAATAGCTACCACTGAAGCCAGAGTTGTGGGGCTGGAATTCAGATGATGCTTAGAGTCCTAGTAAGGAAATATATAGGGAAAAGTCACCCAGTCTGCTGTACTGCCAAGATCTCCCTAGAAAAGGTCTTGGAAAGCAGAATTTTTACACAGTTCCTGCTAAAGGAGAGCAGACTCACTCACAGACCTTATTTCTGAACACAGGCTGAAGAAGTGTAAAGATATGAGCAACTGTTGAAGTTGGCCCTGCTTCGAGCAGGGGGATGGGTTGGATTATGTCCAGAGGTCCCTTCCAACCAAGTTTTTTCTGTGATTCTGTGGTTCTGTGATATAATCTGCTGTATCTAGGTGAGTTCTGGAGTTGAAAAAAGACAGTGGGCTACAGAGTTTTGACCTTTGGATCAGAAATCTTGTGAGATACCTCATCAATCCTCTGTCCTGCCAGACTCTGGTCCCCTCTCCTTGATGAAGGAGAGAATTCATACAAAATAGGTTTGGCAGTGCCATATACCATAGATACTATGGGCCTTTTTTTCCTAAAAAAAGAGACAAATACAGTCTAAATTAAAAGTCGAGATCTTCTTTCTGAAGTCTATTGAAAAGGCAACAGCAAGTAATGTTGCTCTGTAATTGAATAACCAAACTCAAAGAGCCAGTCAACTGATCCAGAGCACATATTTGCATTCAATAATATGGTCGTTTATTGCACCTTGTGACCTACTGAAACATGAACAAGGCTTTTCCCTTCCCTGTATTTCACTGAGTTTCCTTTCAACACTACAGTTGTCTCCTAGCCCAGAAGTTTGACATGATGAGACTGGATTTTCTAGAGAAAACTCCTACCTAATTTGTGACTTTCATTCTGTATCCTTTCTGAGCAGAAAATATCCTAGTCCAGGTGATAAGTCAGGTGGGAGGACAATAGAGTTGTTTTCCTTAATGTAGTCAAGAAAAGCTTAGGTTTTGTGATGTTGAGACACCCTGAGAAGGTGATGGGCAATTTTTTTATAGATATCAAGGCCGAGCCAAACTCTGCATTAACAGCTTGAAGGGTGTGTGTCCAAGCATCCCTTTCTTCTTGATTTGGTTCAGACCAGGTAATTAGGTGTTTCTTGTATGTCATCATGTCTCCTGGTTGGTTTGGGACTGAAATGATGTGACACCAGCTTGTAGTAGTGATGAACCCACTTTGGGAACTCTGTTGACTAATCTAGATGGAGATCACAGCATGCAGCTGATTGAATCCCAGTCTAATCCTGGGAGGAGGACACCAAATGATCCTACAAAAGTCTTCTCAGACGTGTTTTCAGGTTGTGTCTCCATTCCCACAACCTTTAAAAGCGTCTTTGGAGACCCTGCTTTCTCCAGTTGGCTTCTAGCACAAATTTAGCACTACCTGGATGTGCTGAAATATAAAGCCCTTAAATTTGCAGTTCCCAGGAACCCACTTCTGCGACTCTGGAGCCATCTGACAACAAGCAGAAGCCTGTCCTCTCCTCTGAACCTCTTGTCTCAGCCCACAAGCACTGCCAGTCCATGTCTCTGTTGCAGCTTCTCCCAGAAGACAGAGGATGATGCTTATCTGACTGTCTCAGTTCAGACAAGATCAAATGACTCATGGTGTAGAAATGTCCCATCCTCTCCATAAAGGAAGCCTTCCATGATCAGTCCTTCAGGACACATCCATGCTGTGGACATCTAAAGGCTGGTGAAATGAACCCTAGTCCAAGAAACACAGAGAGATTCCTCCAAGGACCTAGGAGAAGAGAATGGCCACATTCTTTCCCATCCTTGCTTTCAGCTAATTTGAGCTTGTTTTCTTGTTGCAGAGCAATAAAATAAATGCTCCCTTGCCTGTCTCTGACTTTGAATAGGGCTCTGAAAGACGCAGCAGGAATGGATTTGGGCTGCCTTAAAACATGGATCACATGGTAAATTATTTATTTGCCTGTTTATACCCCGTAATAAAAAAAATACACAAACAAAACCATCCTTCTTCCCCTCTTAAATGTCTCAATTTATGTGTGTAGATAGTTTATACAACCCCCAGTTAAGTTTGTTTGGATCATACTCGGCATCTGAACAATTTCCAAGCACTTGGAGAGCTACAGGGGCACAGACAAGTGCTGGTGCCCCTGGTCCTGCAGAGAGGGAGCTGAGGCATGTTTGAATCCAACTCCTTGCTGAGGTCACAGGCAGAACAGGATTTCAGGTTCAGAGGAGAAAACGTGGGAAGATCTTCAGAGGATCTGAAGTTTGCAGAACCAAAGTCCAGAGGCCATGTCCTGCCTTGCATCTTGTTTTTTCACTCTGGCTTGTTTTTTACTCCTTTTCTCCAAACAGAGAGTTTTTTGGGTCAGGAGAAGTTTCTCTACAAATTTGCACCCAGTACAGGATAAGGGGATCCTTCTCTTGAGTAATAGTCCTCTTACAGCTCCCTTCCTAACCTAAATGCTGAAGAAAACATGGTCACAGCTTCCCTGATTTTAGCACTAATGAGAAATGTGAAATGAGACCTCCCAGGATGCAACCAGTGAGTGACAGATTTTACAGTGATGTGTAGGGTGAGATAATCCCACCAGGCCAGACAGGGTATTGAAAATGGGAATTGCCCAAGAGCCTCACAGGGCAGAATTTGTCCCAGAATTCATAGAGCTTATAGGCACCACTTTGACATATAAAAGCAGCCTGGAAGTTTGATGGGCCATCCCTGGCCTGCTGTCCAGCTGGCAGATGGATCAGTGCATCCAATGTGTCTGTGACATGGAGAAATGTCACAGCAGGACTTGTCTGTTAATCCCCTAAAATGAGTGCTCAGAATATCTAGCTGAGACTGGGAGCTGAGCTTCACGTGAGGAAGGACAGAATCAGCTTTCCAAGCTGAAAGGAAGACAAAGCAGTGTTTTGGTGAGAGATCACATTAAAAAGCAGGTCAGAGAGAACAGTCAGCCTGTTGATAGTCAATCAGCTCATCCTGCTCTGAGTGCTTTCCAGAGCACCTGACAGTACGTGATGTGTTTGCCCTCACAACTCACTGAGAGGTTGTCTCAGGCAAGGAGAAAGGCACAGTGACTGTCTTCCTCAGGCTTGCCCTTATCTGTGTATCTCCAGCTCAAACCCGACCTTTTCTTGCCTTTATGTCAGTGATCTCTGAGTGATGGGGGGACAGGATGCTGATTTGGGCAGTGCTGGTCCAGAATTACCAACTCCACCATTTAAAATGCTGATTCTGGTCCCTCTGTACCCTCAAGAAAACTAGGTTTTCACACTGATAAAAGATGATGCTTCTAAATCTTCAATGTTGACCCTTTTTGTTCTTCATCACAAGAGCGTGAAACATATTTTCCCCCAAAAAAATGAAAGCTTAAAAGGTCTGGTAATTGCCTGACTCCAGGGAAATGGAAAAAGAGCAACAAACTTGGTGGGTGTACCAAGGAGATCTGGGAGGTGTGTTTTCTTTTGTTTATGGTCAGTTCATACCTAAAATGCCACATCTACTAGAGACATGCAACTCTTGATGAAACCTGAAGGAGAACTGACCTGAGGGTTGACTGTGCTGACCTTTCCTCATTCTGTTTAACTGTACTTCTGTCTGAGTAAAAAGAACTCACCAATGATTTTCAGCAATGTATTTCTTCTGCTTCCCAAACACTGCTCTTGTAAAGGCTTTTGTATGTTGACTTTAGTCACTACAAACACAAGAACATGATTACTACCTTGATATTTGAGCTTCTGTGTCCTTGCTCTGCATTGATGTCCAGCACGTTGGGATTCAGCTCTCAGACACTGAGTCCTTTAAAATTACGTTAACACTAAGAGTCATAGTTGTGTTAATGTCTGCTGTTAAAACTTTGCCAAGCTCCAAAAACAAGCATAACAATAAATTCAGATCAAAACACGTGTTTTTTGTCTTGACTGTCATTCCAGGAGGGAGGTGTTCATGGACAGACTGGCAGGAAGGCACGAGTAACCAGTGTGGCTGCACCCGGGAGCAGAGCTCACACCTTTGCCATGGGACACTGCAGTTATTCCAAAACACCTTCCTGGGACTGAGAGGAGCCACCAAGAGCAGGGCAGTGGGTTCTTTCTGAGGAGCATCGTGGCTTTGCCTAAGTCCTCACCAGGATGGTGACCTGGGCTGAAATTCAGTCTGTGTACTCCGTGGCACAAGGGAGCAATTTGGTTGCCTAAATATAGATGCCATTTGGGATGTTCCAGGGTATCCAGTTCATACCCATGCACACAGAAGGGGAGAACTCATAGCCAGCCTCAGCTTCTTCATGAGAAGTGGAAGAGCAGGCACCGATCTCTTCACTCTGGTGACCAGTGACAGGATCCGAGGGAATGGCCTGAAGCTGTGCCAGGGGAGGTTTAGGTTGGATATTAGGAAAAGGTTCTTCCCCAGAGGGTGGTTGGGCACTGAACAGGCTCCCAAGGGCAGTGGGCACAGCACCAAGGCTGCCAGAGCTCAAGGAGCATTTGGACAATGCTCTCAGGCACGTGGTGGGATTCTTAGAGCTGTCCTGTGCAGGGCCAGGAGTTGGACTTTGATGATCCTTGTGTGTCCCTTCCAACTCAGAATATTCTGTGGAAGACACCAGCCCTGGATGACACTGGGTTTACAGGTGACCCTTTCTGGTTCTGTAGCAAGAGGCCAAGTGTGGCATCTTATCACAAAGGCAGGCTGGACAGGGCTTGGAGCAACCTGGTCTAGTGGGAGGTGTCCCTGCCCGTGGCTGGGGGGTCAGTACTTTGAGGTCCCTTCCAACCCAAACCTTTCTGTGCTCTGTGATAACATCAACAATGCCATTGACTTTCATGTTAGGCAACCCAGTCACACGTTCGTGGCTCGTCACCTGCATCACACCCAACCTGCAAACTCTCAGCTTCATCTCCACTGACTGTCACAGCTGCTGAGACACCCTGCTCACATGGAGGAATCCACACACAGGCACCTAAATTCAGGTGTTTATTTCTGTCACTGCACTGCAGTCGTGGGGCTCCACGTGTAGTTATCTCTCGATCTGCAGAGGGGGTGACTGTACCCAGGGAAGTGTGGGGCTTGCTGTTAATATTATTCATGGGAATCTCTGCTGAGAAGAGTCAAGTCCTCTGGTCCAAAGCAGCCCTTGCCAATCTCCAGCTACAGGAAACATTTTCACATGCCTGTGCTAGAAAGCATCTCATTTGCTTTATCTTCCTTGCAGATGTTTACTTCTAAGCTTTTCAAATTGAACCTTTTTTTTTTTTTTTTTTACAATCCAGGTCTGTCTAACCAGTCTGGGGGATTGAGACTAGCACACAATTCATCCTGGAGTTGGCATCTAAACCAGAGCAGATGAATCATGTCTTAGAAGTGCTTGTTTCAGTCCATTGACTGAAGGAGGGACCTGTGGCAATGAGTTCAGAGACAGACATCAGAGCTGGAGCCATCACAAGAGAGGTGAGCAGGATGCAGTCTCTGATTTCTGAACCACCTCCACCCTTACCCATGCAAATGAATAAGGCAGACTGCAAGCACAGCTTGGGAGGGAATCCCTCCATGGTCACACTGGTGGGCACTGGAGCCCAGAGGACCGCTGTGGGTGGGAGCAAACCCATCTGAACAGCTTGCTGCCACCTGGAAGCCAAGCTGAGAATAAGAACCAGATGGTAGGATGTGAGACCTTGATTAATAATAATTTGAATGCCTGCTCTGTACTGAAGGCTTCTCATCAGCAGATCTCATGTGGCCATCAGTGTCTGAGGAGTTACCTGTGATCAGCTTTGCAGCCAAACAAGTCCCTGGAGACCCAAAGCCTGAATTGGCACCACATGTGTCTCCTGAGTAGATCAGACTCCAACTAGCCTTCAAATGCATAATTTTGGAGTCAGATCTAGAGGTTGTCTGGATGCAAATTCAAAGGCAGGTCTGGGATCAGACTGGGACACGGCTGTTCACATAGGGACGGCCCAAGGCACAAGAGACAACAGGGACAGCTTCATGTAGGGTTTCTCTCCCATGCCAAGCTCCTGACCTTTTCTCTGCCTCCTGTGGCAGGACTTCCCATCTATCCAGCTGTTCTCCACCCCCCTGTCACTGAAGTGCTTGTTGCATGACTGGGGACTCGGGTTGGAGAGAAGACATTTCTCTTGGAGCACAGGCTCTCCTTGGGCTGGTCAGCAGTTTCTGAACTTCTTCACCTTCTCACAGTGAGAGGCATAAAATTTTAGCACATCAGATGAAAAGCCTCATTTAAAACCAGCACGACCTGGGGGCCTCCATGTATTCCAAAGCCCCATGTGCCTTGACACACACGTGTTTCCCTGGTAGCCCAGCATTCCAGACACGTTTCCCACATGGAAGCAGCCGTGACTGCATCGGCAGATCTAAAGTGTGTTGCACAACTGCTGCAGCTGCAGGGGCTTCCGTGGCCAACTGCACGTGCACAGGTCCTGTTGCACACCCAAGAGTGCAGCTGTGGGAAGCACAGGAGCCCAGTGACGCAGCCCAGTGAGCCATCCAAGCCCGTGGAAAACCTGGCAAGGTGGATGCAATACGGCAAAATGCCTTTCTTCATCTGCCCCTTCGTGCTTATCGACTGGAATATTAATAAAAACTTGTTCAAAGCTCTGAGATTACTTGGGAATAGTCCAAGCTTCAGCCCCAGCCATCCTTGTAATGAGGGGGCTTGGGGATCAAAAGCATTTTAAAATGGCCTTGCTAATCAATCATCAACAATTGGGTAAATTAAGCCCTGCAGTCTTTCCTTTGCGACCGAGGGATCTGCCGGACGTGTCTTTAATGAGCAGATTCCTATCCCTTTAATATTCCTTAATACCTTTCTAGAGGAAATGAACCACAGGGAGACTTTGTTGGTGGAATGAGAGGAATGCAGATAACTGTGGGCCTCTGCTTTCTCACACGTAGGGGCTGAGAAACCCTGGCTGCACAAGGGATGTTGGGCACGGCAGGGCAGTTTCCTTCCAAAGATCCTGATAACGCTCCTCATAACTCCTTTGGCCAGTGCCACTGCCAAAAGCAAGTGTTTGTTTTCCTCCTTATTGCCAAGCTAAGCCCTGTCCTTACTCATCTCCTCCAAGGATCATGTCCATCTGTGGTGAAGGCTTATTTCCTAAACCCATCAGAAAGGTAATGGCCCTAGAAGCAGATTCCTGTTAATTAGTAACATGCAAGAGGCAGTGTAAGTATCACAGGAAGGCAGAGAAGCTTGGCTCATCTTGGTGCTTTGCTGGGACTGCTGGCATTTGTCACATTTTTTCCATGGTATGAGGCCTTTAACAAGTCCCTTTGGGACCCAAATTGTGACAGGAGAGATTTGGTTTAGACATAAGGAAAAATTTCTTCCCTGAAAGGGTGGTCAGGCATTGGAACAGGCTGCCAGGGGAAGTTGCAGAATCACCATCACCAGAAGTGTTCAAAAGGCATGTGCATGTGGCACTTGGGGCCGTGGTTTAGTGGTGAACATGGTGTTGCTGGACTAATGGTTGGATCCAATGATCTTGGAGGTCTCTTCCAACCTTAGTGATTCTGTGATTCTGTGACCTGGGACATAGGATATGTCCCCTGTCTCTTCCTCTCTTTCTGTCACAGCTGTACTTGTGGTCTTTTATTGCTGGTCTTCACCCTGTTAAGAGGGGATTAGGAACAGTTTTGTGGCCGGTGGTAAGTCTTGGCTGTGGGATAATGGGTTCTTTAAACCCTCTGTGCTCACAGACATCTCTTACGACACTGAACCCCACCCTAAAAATCAAAACACCAGCGCTTCTTGTCAGGTTTCTGAGTAGGGGGAACTTCTAAGCATGGAAATTGTACAAATGGTACCTGTCTGGAGAGGGATGGGGCTCACGGGAAGGCGTGACTGCAGCTCGGATAAATTCAGGTGGCTGCAGACATGAATAATTTGTCTTAATTGGGCACTCATTAGAGGATCACCAAATTATGTGTAGGAAAACCGTGTTGTTCCAACACATTAGGATTACACTGGTCTAAACACAGGGAGAAAACTCGGACACGGTGGTGCATTACAGAGACGTTTTCCAGCCGGATGGTGCACACAGTGTAGGCAGAGGATTCCAAAGGGATTTAATTTCTCCAAAGGGAGCCCAGCTTGACAGTGCTTTACCTCTTAAGTGCGATGGCACAGCAATTAGCACATCCACCATTTAGCACCCTGCTTTGCCCCTGGGAGCGGGGGCGGGAAGGAGGAGCAAATCCGAGCCGAAATGCAGAGTCCGGGCACTGCTGGGATCACAACGGCGGCGTGGGGACCCTCTCCACTCGGCTTCCTTGGAGCATCCACGGCACACGCTCCTCCTGCACAGGCACTTTAAATAAAAGGGATTTATGAGATCTTGTCCACAGGCAGCGAAAGCCGCTATCGATTACTGCAAGGCTCTTAAACGAGAGTAATTCACAGCCCTCTTCAGTTTGGAAGGCAAGCTCTAATTTAATATCATTATGTCTTCATGCCCCCACACATTCCACTGTCTCATTCACTGAGCTTTTATTGGGCTCTGGATAAATTATGGCTGGATATGCTGCCTTTTATCTGACCTATTTTTAGCTATTCTAGCATTTTACATATTTTTTCCCCCTGCCATCACAACTGGCAATTAAAGTAAAAAGATTTAAAAAAAAATACGATAAAGTTCCACCCGGTTTTAACCTTTGTTTCTTCTCTTTTGTGTGCTGGAGGATGCCTTTGTTATTGCTACAGCATTTGGAAGACAGGAGTTAACAATGAAAACTGTTCCCCCAGATTTTATTTTTTTCCTTTCCATTTCAACAAAGTGCAAAGTGACTTCGACCCAGCTGCTGAGTACTCCCAGCTCATTCCATTTTCCCCTCAGTAATTGTGGTCCAGAAACTTTCAGAGACTTTTCCTATGGGAATTCAAGCATCCTCAGTCCTCAAGAGCTTCAAAGGAGGTTGGTGATGGACACCCCTAAGGCTGGACCCCAAAGTTTTCAAAGCTCTTTGGTGCAAAAAGAAAAACATGGACAGCTTGTACCTGGGGAGGGGGGTGGTGATGTTTTGGTGTTGTTTTTTTTTTTTTAATGAAGAATGTTTTTTTTTCTGATAATATAAATATAAAAATATTTTGGTTTTATAACTTAATTCTATAGTAACAGAATATATACTGTACATAGTTTTATTTATAATTGAAATGTTATTATTTAAATTTTGGATCGTCTAATGTTTCAGACATTGGAATTATTTATCTGAAACAGCTGGAGAAATTAAAGATTTCAGACCTTGAAGGCTGAAGATGTCCTTGTGCCCCTGAACTTTTGTTCACTTTTTCCAGTAATAACAGTTTGATCTGACTTCAAAAAAAAAACCTCCAAACTACTCCAGATATCTATTTTTCATGCTGTTTGGATTAGGAGTAAGGCCACATGATGGTGTAAATCACTCCCACTGACTTCAAAGCGCTTTCTTCCTAAACTTTTTCCACCAAAAATTTTTGTCCACGAAATCTGTCCCAAGGGAAAGGGTTTGGCCTTTTGCTCCTCAACTGCAGGGCTTGGGCACTGCATCCCATGAGTTCTCCTCTGCTCTCCAGGAACAAACCAGGGCTTTCTTGGCCTGGGATGTCCAGCCAGCAGCTTGCAGGGCTGGGAAATGGAGAGGAGGGTGGTGGCATTGCTGTGGCTTTGTGGGGACAGGCTCCACTGCTGCCCTGGGGAGCCCAAGGGGATCTCCCAAGGGTGGATACACAGAGATCAGTTTGGTATCAGCTCAGGGCACCATCTGACCACGGCAGTGAGAGACTTCCACACCATCCATCCACTGGAGATGGATGTTGTCTGCAAACACAAAATTTACCATAGGTCAGGGAGATTTTGCTGGGATCCAAGTCACCTTGGCAATTTTAGCAGAACTCATCTGTGAGAAACTTTCCAGCCTCTTGCCTGGATGCAGCTCTGGGCACTCAGAAACAGTGCCTTTGGTTGAGGAATTCAAGACAGGTTCTTCAGTGCTCCCTTCTTCAGTTTTTCTGTTCACTCCCCACCTCTGAAAACCTAGGCAAACCCCCAAATTTTGAAAAATCTCACTTCAGGCCTCCCACATTTACTTGCAAATAGTTCTGATGTTTTTCTGCTATTTTTAAGAAAAATGTCATTATGCTGATATTTCCTCCGTACAACAATTCCAGTTCCTGGATGTATTTTTAGGCATATTTTGTTCATAACTATTAGATCACTGTCATGTTTGGGTTTTTTCCCCTCTGCATTTCTGGTGGATTAAGAATTACCTTGTTCTATTTATAAAAGCATACATAGCATGGTGTAACACTATAAATATTGCTTGTAATTAACTCTGATATTGATATAATTATCATAAATGAATAGAAGAGTGTTAATTAGACACATTGAACAGCTTCCCAAGTGACAAAAATCCATCGTTTAACTATCCCCAAACTTCTGGTTTGACTCTGCCAGAGGCGACCACCCCGTGCCATGACTTGATTCCCCTGGATATGCCAAGTGTCCCGTGGGGATTCCTGGATCATCTCAGCCCTGTGGAGGAAGAGGATGGATGCTGGACTGGTGTCTTGTGTGAGAGCTGCACAGATTCCCCCCAAGGAGCCACATTCCCACATGTAACAGTCGTGACAGTGCCGCTAACGAGAACCAAGGATCACGAGGCAGATTTCCCTCTCTCCACGGCCAACACAAAAAATCATGAGACTGGATTTGGAAAAAAAAACACGGGGCTTTAAAAACCATGCCTGGTAGTTGTTTTCACAGATGAGCTTCTTTCAAGCAGCTTTCTCCGGTCACGAGGGAGAGGAGTTTTTTTCCCTCCCCCCCCCCCCCCGCCCTTAATTTAAGAAGGAAAAAAGTTCTTAAACTGATAAATAATCACCAGGTTCCAGGAGCTGGGAGTTTTGAGTAGACCCTGCACGAGGACGTGGGTAGAAGGTAAGTTTTGAAGGATATAGTATGTGATTGAGCCACGTTGCAGCTTTCTAATCACTATACACAAAGAGGAAAATAACAAAAGACAGATCTAACATAAACACTCTAATCCCACAACACTGAAATACGAAGAGGAAAATATGTGGCAAGGGTTTACTCTTGTGTGTGTCTGCTTATTGTGTTTGCCTGGTTGTGAGACACTGTGCAGAGTATTGTATTGACCCTCAGGCAAAATCTTTCCTAGCTGGAATACAAAGCAAAAACACTATAAATAAATAATGTGTTGTCTTTTTTGGTTTTTTTTTAAATAAGACCTTAAACCATCTGATACCATCTGATTAGAACATCCAACTGCTGTATTTAAAAAAAAAGGGGAAAAAAAATTAAAAGTAATTTGTCACTGAAGTAATGTGGAGTTAATTTGGAAATCTCTTTCGGAGAGAGAAGCTCCCCAACAGCAGGAGTTGCTGTGACCTGAGCTCTGCAGAAAACTCATGGACATAGAAAAGGGAGTGGAAAAGTGGTGTGTACCTCAGGTCATCAGAAGAGTTATGCTTTCCTGCTAGGTTATATGGGGTTTTTTTTAGGATATATGGTGCCCTTCTGCTGGGATATACAGGCTTTTTTAGGATATATGGTGCTCTCCTGATAGGTTATACAGGCTCTTTTAGGATACAAGGTTCTTGGCCACGAGGTTATATGGGCTTTTTAAGGATATATGGTGCTTGCCTGATAGGTTGTAAGGAGGTGCAGGGGTGAGCAGAGCTCTTGCACTCCAGCATGACCCAGATATGGGGGTACCCAGAGCAGTAACATTGCAGCCACACCAGGTCCATGCTTCCCAACTGTCCCAAAAGCAGACATTTGGGTGCTGCAGTTGCAGGGTAGGCTGGTGGCAGGTGCTGGGGGTGGGGTGGGGAAATGGAGTGTTTTGGGTTCAAAGAGTCATGGAATCATCTAGGTTGGAAAAGACCTCTCAGGTCATTGAGTCCAACCATTAACCCAGCGCTGCCAAGCCCACCATGAAACCATGGCCCCAAGCACCACATCTACATGTTTTTTGAGCACTTCCAGGAATGGTGACTCCACCACTTCCCTGGGCATCCTGTTCCAATGCCTGACCACCCTTTTGGTGAAGAAATTTTCCCTAATATCCAATCTAAACCTCCCCTGGCACAACTTGAGGCCATTTCCTCCTGTCTTATTGTTTGTGACTTGGGAGAAGAGACCGATCCCTACCTGGCTACAACCTCCTCTCAGGTGGTTATAGAGACAGATAAGGTCCTCCCCAGCCTTCTTTTCTCCAGGCTGAGCTTCTCCCCCCAGTTCACTCCACATCCAAGATTCCGGCTCTCCTGCCACACACAGCCAGGCTGGGAGACACGTGAGCAGTTTTTCCTGGAAATCAGACCAGGTCAGGCAACATCAGGGGCAGGAGGAGGGTTAGCCTGTGCTCACCACTGTGATAACTGCACATGTGCTCTGCAGGCAGAGGAAATCTCCTCCTTGCACCCCGTGCCAGCCTCTCGCAGTGGGGTTCGCCCGTAAATTAACCGGATCTTTTTATCACTTTTTAATTAACAACGCACTTGTATACAATGTACTTGGATACCTCTGAAACAGTATAAATAATACATGCAAACAGCAGCAGTTCCTCGGTGCAGCAGGGTTTGGCTGGATCAGTATCGATCCCTCTCTACAGCTACGTTTTCTTACAGGCAAAGGATAATATATTTCTTACTCACGGAGTGGTTAATTACTGCCCGAAATAAATCGATATTAACTGGCTGAGCAATATAACCCATTAGTTGTGTTTAAAATGAACCAGTCAATGTGGTTTTCTCAGAAACTGATTTTGGGGGGGGAGGGGGTTATTTACATTTCCAGGTGTTAGGAATTTGCGTCAAAGAAATCTCTGGCACTGATAACAAGCGCTTCGTTAACTAATTAAGCTGATAAAGCAGCTCAGTGACTGGTATAGTTCACTGAGAGTTCAGATTTAAGCTGACCAGAAATGCAATTCTCTGAAAAATTTGAAGAGAATCAATCAATTAATAAGGGGAAAAAAAACTTGCTGAAGAAAGCATTTGTTCTAGCTGGGAACTTAGGGAGGTTTTTTCTGAATTTGAGAGATTTTGAACACTTGTAAAAGGTAAAACTAAGAAAGCACCAAAACTAAGAAGCTAATTGCAACTGAAATATTTTTCTCGATTTTATGATCTTGAAACAAAACCCTCAGATTTTATTGAACATAATTCCCACGTGCTTTTTTTTTTTTTATATGTTATTATTATTTTGGGCAATTCAGCAAAATGTGACTCAAACCTGCACAGCGTCTGTGGATATCTGGATGCCTTTTATTCCTAAAAAAGGTTTGGTGCAAAAAACTAGCACTGCAATTTAGATGTGTTTGAATAAGAGAGAGGAGAACCTCGTGTTCCTTCCTCCTGAAGTCTCCCTGTGCTTTGTGCTGAGGATATTATTAGGACATTGCTATCGTACAGGAAAAATCCCAAAGTGAGCTCAGGGCCTTGCTGAGCGCCTTTGCGATGGAAAACTTCTTTCAAAGAACCTTTAGAGCTCAGAGGAAGGATTGAATTGAGGGGGTGGAGGGGACAAACCCCATGTTGTGGCAGAGCCACGTGCTTCTGGCACAGAAAAGATGCACCTCACTTAACATCAGGTACCCCCCAAGTTACGTGTGCCCCGGATCCGTTCCCCCCAGACTCCCTTTATGATTGGTGAAGAAAAAAAGACACTCTCAGGATGAAGCTTTTCTGCCCTAAATTGGGTGATAGATTTAGAAGGAACCCATGCTGGGCTCGTGGACTGTGGAGGCAGCCCAGGGTGACCAGTTTTGGTGGAGACACCAGCACTTGTAGCACTAATTATAGAATCATAGAATGTCCTGAGTTGGAGGGGACCCCACAAGGATCACCAAAGTCCAACTCCTGACCCTGCACAGGACACGCCAACAGTCCCACCACGTGCCTGAGAGTGTTGTCCAAACACTCCTTGAGCTCTATCAGGGTTGGTGCCGTGACCACTGCCCTGGGGAGCCTGTTCAGTGCCCAACCACCCTCTGGGTGAGGAACCTTTTCCTAATATCCAACCTAAACCTCCCTTGAGGGGAGGCCCTGTCCAACTTTGCTGCTGAATAGAAATGCCCGTGCTTGGCTTTACCAGAGCAACTCCTCATACTCAGCTCAGTGGGGATCACACCTGGGAATGACTTATACGACTTGGGATGTCCATGGGAGTGAGATATGGTGCTCAACACCTTCAGTGCCACCACTTCTGTAGGTCAGGCAGTGCAGGCAGGCAGCACTCTGCTTAATCTTGTTGAGTTCCCTGGAAATTTATGCCACTGCAGTGTAAGAGTGTAAGTCCCTTGAGATGGAAGGAACGACTGCATAGAAAAAACACAAACTAGGCCCTGCTCTTCCAGAAATGTTTAGTTATTTCCCTCAGGTGACACACAGAACGCTGGGTAGGAGGAAAGGGATGGCCATCCATCGTCTCTTGTCAGCACCAGGGAGGAATTTGGGGACAGAAGAGGAAGAACACAGGCAAACTGCAGGTGAGGTTATGGTGTCCAGTCTGCTCTTCTCCATGTTTGAGACCAGGAGCAGCAGACAGAGCTGCTGCTTGAATCCCATCACTTCTGCCTTCTCAAGGCTTTCATCTGGGAATGCCTTCAAGAGGCTCATCACCTCTGGATGAGTTACAGTCTATCAGCTAGAAAAACACCCAGACATGATTTAAAGGCTTCGCGCGCCAGTCGTAAGGAAGCACTTTCAGTGGTAAAAATTGTACCTTATTTCTGCTTCCAATTTTTCTGGTGCTACATTTAACCCTCTGGTCACTGCCCAGCAAGGTTACAGGGCTACCTGTTCTCAAAAATCTGTTCCCTACACAAGTTCCTGGCAGACAAAGAAATATTGAGATGTTCAATGCCTTTTAATTTTCTGTTGGATAAACCAAGTGGACCAAACTACTTAATTCCTTACTCCTAATATGGAGCAGATGGCTGCTCCCAAACAGCCTCAGAGGCTTGGGTTTGGTCCTCTCCCATGGGCTAGAGGCACATTTAGCACTCTCACAGCCAAATGGCCAGAGTCCTTGGGTACTTTGCATCAATAAAAATCTTGAACGTCGAGTAAGATGAGGGACATATGCCTTTGTTTTCATAACCAACCAGAAGCTTAAGGTTTTTCATTTGCAAGATAAGCAAACGGAGCAGAAGATCCCAGGTTAGGAGCCATTTTCCAGCTTGTCCATCTTAACTGGAAAATCCCAAATTCAGCAGCCTTTGCCACCTGCTGTGATTTATGTTCTTCTTCAGGTTTCACTGTGCAACCTCAGGACTAGACCATCCAGAAACCTCTTCTGTGGCACCAAGACAACCTGCTGATCCAGCACTGCCTTGGTGATATATCCCAGGGAGCCCCAAAAATGTGAGACAGTTTTTTCCATGAAAAGGGAATGCAAGATGGATGGTTTGCAACCACAGACAACGCTCACGATGCGACTTGAAGGCAAGAACTCACTTGTGAAAGCCAGCACGGAGTGAAACATATTGAAAATCCTGGTTTATCCCAACCCACCACAGAGGTGCAGTTCTGTGCTGCACTGCACCGAACTCTGTAGCAGATGGTTGGGAAGGCACTGCTTTGAACAACCTCCCAGAGTGTTTTCCTCTGTCATAACCTGAACGGCTGCACAATCAGTGCTGCCCTAGCAGGTGGTGGGGTGGTAAACAGAGCACTTGGACATTACCTAGTGATGCCCTGGCACATGCTCCAGAGTCCTGCTCTTTGTACAAATACCTTGTTTTTCTCTTATTTCTAAAGAGCAAAGAAATACTTCAGTCTCTGTTTTGCAACAGTGACCAAAGGGACACTCAGACCCTTCAGTCTGTTGTTACTTCTCTGGGTTTTGTGCCCCTGCACAGTCACTGGTAGTGTCAAGACAACAAATTTCAATGTTCTGGTAAATAATTCTTGAAGGATGTGAGATAATGAGTGTCTTTGTTAACAGAAATCCCAGACATTCCTCAAACATTTGTTCTAGGACACAAAGGTCGATGTGGAGCCCAGGTGGGAGGGAATCTCCCCTCTGCACTGGAGAAGAGAAACCAAGGGAAGGAATAGGAGCAAAGTAGTGGTGAGGATCCACCTGAACATCCCTTCAGAGGTGGTCTGAAGGGGTGACCCCACATGCCTGGTGGCATTTGAGAAGCAGTATCTCTGACCCGGCCTAAAAGGGATCAAATGAATGAGTAAGAGACCGGCCCCATCTGCACAGTCCTGGGACAGGCTCACATCCAAACTCATCTCTTCCCAGCCTGGGGTGCGGACTGAGGTGCAGGATTCTGGTTTGAGCTGCTCTCAAGCAACGACGTCAGGCACGCTGGCTAAAGGCTTTCATTTTTTACTGCAATGCCGCCGCCTGCCAAATCAGCTGAGCTGGGAAAACAATCCATAATTGACTACAGAGGCATGAGGTTATAAAGATTTACTCCTTTTCTGAAGCATGCACGTAACCTTTGCCAGTTTAGCCAAAAGTTAGAAAGATTTTTTTTAATGACAGAACACCCAGAGGAGGAGGCACCTTGGGTGGGGTGGGGGGAATTGTGACTGAGAATTACCAGAGTCTGAGTTGCAAATCATGGGAGGTTGAGGACTAATGATGAAAAGAGAAGGTGCAATGCATAGACTTGCTCACAGATAAGCATGAAGCACACAGCTTCCCAGTTGGAAATGGGAGGCAGCCTGGCACAGACTGGAGCTGGTAAGTGGGGTGTTCCTGCTGGGTTGGAGTTGTGGTGCTGCATCTCTCATTCCTTACCATCACCCGGCACCTACACAGCACACTGTGGGTCATGGCAGGCAGAAGCAGAGTTAGTAATGGTCATCTGCCTTCTCCCATGGGAAATCTGATGGCTGAGACTTGGGACAGTGTCAGGACGAGCTCTGCATTGGGACAAGAGCAGCTGGCCCCAAGGAGCAGTGCCAGCATGGCAGCAGCCATATGGAGTTTCTCATTAATGGGACAAGTGAATAACTCTTCTCCACACAGCCCAAAGAGGTAAAGTAGCCTGGAGTGAGTATTCCCATACTGAACACAAGAAACTACTTGCAAGTGCTAATAACCCACATGCCATTACCTGTGACCCGGGGAGGACGCAAAGGTCTTGCCTGTCCTCCCAGCCCTCCTGCTCTCCTCTCCCTCACTCCCAGTTCTGCTGTCCTACCTCTTCCCTTGTGGCTGCTGAACCCCATTGTGAGCAGCTTCAGAGAGAAAACAAACTTTGGCACGAAAAAACACAAGATCAGTTTTTTTCCAATTTCATGAGTTGAACTGGCTCAGCCAAACCTCGAAGAGTGGCTGGGCCATGAAGAGAATCGGAGCTGCCCGGTGTGAGAAGTGGCAGATGGTCAAATGCCCATAATACCTCATGGAGATTTGCTGCTGGCATCATTTCAGGGCAGGGAGGGAAGAAGCCAGGTGTATGTCAGAGAACCTTTGGGTCCGTCTTGTGGGAGTCTGGTTTATACTTCTTCATAGAATCACCGAATTGTTTGGGTTAGAAGGGACCTCAAAGATCATCTAGTTCCAACCCCCTACTATGCTCCCTCGGATGCTATTCCTAAAGAAGACTGAAAAAAAAAGCATTTGGGAACCTTTGCTGTAAAGATCCAAACAGATCCCTGAGCCACTTCGTGCAGTAAGTGTAAGAGAGAACCCGCCAGCTCCAGTACCATTCAGATCCGACTCTGCTGAACAGCCAAGAAATCAATGGTCTTAGCTGGGTATTGATTGGGGCCAATGGGTGTAAATCTGACCTTGACCCTCTTTAATCTTGATGGATTATCCACAACTTCATGAGCATGGAGCACAGAGCACAGGCTCCAAGGGTAGACTTTGGGAGCCTGGGTTTTTGGATCCAGCTGCACTGAAAACATAAATCACAGCTTTGCACTTTTAATGTCCACATGCTGCATCTATATATGTGTACGTAATAAGTGAAATATATAATGAATATTGCCACATTTTCAGACTGGGGTGCATAAAAAAGTAGTGATTACAGCTTTCTGACCCTCCCAAATTAAAAAAGCCACAGAAGAGGGATAGATTAAATACAGGTGCAGGATCCTGACAGCGTGCAAAGTTGTGAGGGGAGTTTTGTGTCTTTGTTGAATGCACCACACTCTCCACTTGGCCACGGCAGCCATTGCTGCCTCTGGCAGAGCTGGTGGAGACTTACATAGCTGAAGCACCGTTCAGAGGAGGGGGAAACGTCTGGTGACTTGTTCAGCTCGTGTAGTCAGTCCAAGCTTAAAAAAAAAGAGAAACCAAGCCAGCTTCTCTGCTCAACAGAGGGAGCCCCCTGTTTCAGCTCTCTTGGCTCTGCATGCATTTCACTCCACCTCTCATGTTTACTATCATGTTGGGCATAAACATATTTGTTGCTAGGAGGAGTCCTGGGCAAGATTAGCTATCTAAAGAGCCAGAGCACAGCAGGCTCCATGCAGAGATTGTTTCAAGTAGAAATTTAGGGCTGATGGGAGTGAGGACTCAGCACCAGATCCACGTGGAGGAGTCAGCAACCCCAGAAGCGCAGTGTCAGTGAAGTCTGCAGCCCATGTTCCTGCAGATCCCATGTGAACCACAGGGAGACTTGGCCCCCTGATGCCAATCACTGCAGAAGTCAGAGAGGCAGTGAGGAGAATTCCAAATTAGCCATGAGGGAACAGTCATGCAACAGTCTTGGGGAACTTTTCAAAGGCCACTTCTATAGAGCAGAGAAATGTCTAGTCCATGTTGAACAGCCTTGCTCCATGGATGGCATCAGCAGCAGAGGAGCTGCCACAGCTGGTGTCCCTCGGGTCTCCACACATCGAGCTCAGTTCTCTCTCTTGGTGCTGCCCTCCAGGCTCTCTCAGGGGTCTCTGCATGGTGTGATGCCATCAGTCCTGCCATGTGTCAGGCACATCTGGCTGTACAGGCAGCCTGCCAGGGAACTGGGAGTGCATAGCTCTGGCTTTCATGGGAGCATAGGGGGGGCCTCTTTGACCATTGGGCAAATGCTCTAGGGGCAATGTCTGTGTAATGCCATCCTAAACCTCTCTGTGCTGATGTGGGAAGGATTTGGGTCTCAGCTGGACGGAAATAATACCCGTGACAGTAGGTTCAAGGGGAAAGCATGGGGAAGGGAAAGTAGGCAGCATGTTGCCTCTTCATTTTTTCATGAATCAAAATTTATATCATACCCCAGAGGGGGCTAAAGCCATTATGGAACACATTTGCTCGAGTCTGCATGGGCTTCTGGCTACACACAGAGCAATCTGGGCTCACGGGGAGTCTAACTCAGCTCTGGCACAGCAGCTTGGCCTTGGCTCTCACAGGTGCCCGGCCGAACAGTGTGAGATGGTCCTCGCCTGGTGTCGTGCTCCCCAGCTGCAAAAACTCTTCTGAATTTCAAAGGCTACAGAAATTCCAGTCTCTGTTCCAGCCGTGTTTGTTTTCTCTGGGTCCCTCTCCCTAACTAATTAGCTGTTGTGTTTATTGGAAATAGGAGACACATTCTTGACGAAGGTGGAAGCGCTGTGTTTAATGGAGCCCTTTGAGAAGGTTGGAGTAGGAGCACTTCTTGAACAAACAAGGCTCACACTGCACCATAATCTCCAGACTGAAATGTTCTGCGGGCTCTGGATAGCAGTGGGGACTGTGACATGTGCAATTTGCATCAGACCTTCACTAAACAATCGCTCAGAGCCCGATGAATATGAAAGAGGCTCGGCTCTTATCGAGTTTGATCACAGAAGCGCTCACAGGAAAAAATTATTAAGCATCTACATGAGCAAAACTCTTTGTCTTCTTCCGTTCAATTGCTACTTTCATTTGTCTTTAATAACATGGTATTTGCTCACTCTTAGACAGCCGTTTGCAAGGTTGTTCACATCCAAGGCTAATTTGCTCAGGCGCTTGGCTCTCCCAGAGCGATCGCTGGAACTCCTGGTACACACAGTACTTTTCTTGAATGTTAAAGCATTTAAAGCTTTTTTTTTTTTTTCTTCCCCTTGTCCATGCCTTGAGTAAGTATTTACACCTAGTCAGAGACAGCATATAAACAAGTTAATGTTTCGACTGGGGAATGTTTTACACCTCGTTACGCAGGTGGAAATGGGACGTGGGTAGTGCAGGGCCAGGTTATTTCCAGCAGGTTATTTTCTTGTTCTGGTCAGCCCTTATTTTAGGCCAGCCCTGCCCTGCAGAGGTATGTGCAACCACCCCACTGGTTCTTGCCTATTTCTGGGGGCTGCTTCGGAGTTTGCATCACACAAAGCCCAGAGCTATTTTTACCCCAGCTTTGGCCGCAGAGCAAAAGCGAGGGCTCTCCATGCACAGCCTCTCACAGGGGCACCAGCTTGGAAGTCCCATCAGAGAAAAATGTCACAGGTGGGTCAAGGGCCTGCCTGACCTGAGATCACCCATGGTACAACCAAGACTCATCTGATATTCACAGTGTCTCACCACACAAAGGAAAAAACCTTCCAGTGTCACGTCCCACCACATTTAACTCCCTGGGTATCAGCCCTTTGAGCATCAGGGGATGCTCTGCAGCTGCAGATCAGAGCTTGGGTTGGTTTTTTTTGGCCAGAGGATACAAGCCTGCTTCTGAGTGGTAAATCTGTGGTGTGGGTTGTGGCTACTCTAACAACAGGTCTCCTTCTTCCTGACTTGCTGCGAATGACGAGAAAGCCTCAAGCCAGAAGGGGTCATTGCATTTTCTCCTCTAAGCTCCAGGATGCAGCAGATCACGTCTGTTTGAGGTACAGCACCTGGGAACTGATGGCATCATCAGAAAATGCTCTGCCTCAATCCCAGGAAATGGAACATGGTCCCCTTCCCGGAGTGGTTTATTACCTCCGTGGTTAGGGAAAAAACACAAATCCTTTTTCCTGGCTGGAGTTTGTCGGGCCTTGCCCTCCAGCACCAGTTCTTGCTATGCCTTCTCCGGTAGATTAAAGACACATTTAATACCTGGGGCTTTTTTGTTTTTGTTCAAGGGAAGGTACTTACGAGCCTCAACATCCTCTCAATCTTCTTTCCGATAAGCCAAACAGCTCGAGCTGTGTAAGTCTCTCATAAGCCATTTCTTCCAGCCCCTGTATCATTTTCTGTGGCTGTTTTTGGCACTTTCCTCAATTTTTCAACTTCCCTCTGAAAACGTGGGCATCAGAACAGTACTCAGTGTTCCAGCAGCGGGCTCGGCAGCTCAGACGCTGTCTAATCAGCAGGACCATTTCCAGTGTCAGTGCCTGGGAGGAGGGAGAGGGGGAGGGAGGAGGAATCCTTGGCAGCAAACTGCGCTTCATCGAGGGCCCTCTGCTTTGGGATTCACACTCTTTTCCCAGCTACAGGAACCAGCCTCTGTCAGAGCACATCTGCTTTCACAAGCTGTTTCCTCAAAGTGCAAGAAGACCTGGTCTTGTACCCTCTAGGCCTCCTGGCTGGGCTGCCCTGGGCTTCAGCTGGTCTTCTGTTTGCTTCTGCATCATACCCTTATGTATATGGAAGGCCTGACAGCCACATTTCACAAGCCTTAAAAATCAACATTCTGGCCTAATCCAGCTCTCCTCTCCCTCCTGGCTCTGTAAGAGGTAAGCCTGAACAACCCTGAGTCTCAGCACTCCAGCCCCAGGCAAATTTCTGCCCATCTGTACGGAGGCTGCACAGCTCACAACCCAACACAAAGTTATTTATAGCAATTCCCATGTCCTCAGCAGCTCTTTCTTTCGAGGATGGTGTCACCGTTGCTTTTCTGCCCCTGTAACCACGCCAGGGCTGAGCTCTCACACCAGTTTCAAGCAACGCAGGCAGCACAGGAACAGATGACTGTGTGGTTGTTGGCATCCTGGTGCCCACCAGGGAGGCAGGGAGTGCAAAGGTGCCAGTGCAGGCCATCTGCAGCGACAGCCTCTCCATTCCTTGCTGCTCAAGCAGGGTTTCTTATTGCAGATGGACGAAGTCACAAGGTCCTGTGCTTTGCTTTTGGCCTCACTGCACTTCTCCTAACTCTCATATTCACACTCAGAAGCTAATCCAGGTAAAATAGGTGTCGTTGATAAATGCTCTTCTTATTCCCTGGACCTAAGACTTCCAGGCTGCCATGCAGAAAATCAGGCTCTCCACAGTGCTACATATTTAATCAGTGCATGAAAAGGCAACTCATCCAGAAGGGCAAGCAGAGAAGTTCCTCCCAACACTGTGCTGCTCGTGGCTGCATCCACAGGCAAGACTGTACAGCTCTGCGAAGCAATGGATCACACCAGCAGAGCATGTGAAGTAATGTCCTATTACAAGAGCCAGGCTTTTCCAGTGCTTTCCTAGAATGGAAAACACTTTCAAATTTAGTTTCCTGAACACCACCCTATTCATTAGTAAAGTCATGGATCACCTTCTGCTGCCCACCATCAGGCGGCCACTTTTCCGTAAAAGCTTTTTCTTTTTTCACAGTGGTCTTATTCTTTCAGTGTAGAAATAAGGCCTAAAATAGCATGTTTTGGAATAAGTTCCCTTCCCAGTTATGTGAATGTAAACTTCAGGTTTCTCCCCCTTGAAGCCTTTGCTGTTCCATCTGTGTTTCCAAACCAAGGGGGACTCTCAGTCCCACTCCTGGGTGAAATGAAAGCTGTTGCTGAGACCTGTCAGGAGAGCCACACGCTTCAGAGATTGCTAATCACGGAACAAGTGAGGGAATACATCAGACCCAGCCAGCTACTAACGTGGTCACCAAAGGAAACGTTGAAGAAATAGACCAAAAATGAAAAAATCTTTGGGAATTAATCCAGATTTTAGTGCAGGACTGATATACGTATTTTTGAGTGGAGGCTCTGCCCAACAGAGCAATGCGAGATTTTCTTTTTTCCTCCCATTTTCTCTGTCTTTATGCAGCTGAGAAACTTGTCCCTGATGCTCAGTACCCACAGGTGCTCTGGGAACAATAGCAGCCTGGGCTGGATTCAAGATATGCCCAGAAAAGACATCACTCATCTCTGCTAGACATTTTTATGGACCTCCTCAACTTATCCCTTGAGTGTCTTACAAATATTAGCATATGAATCCTCGAGCTTCCTTCCTCTAAGAGGCTTGTTATTGCCTAGGCTTTATAAGTAAGGAAGCCAAGGCCGAGAGGTGAATAGACTGGCCAAGATCACATAGGAAATGTGTGATCTCTGTGGTCTGGACACTCCTGACCAACAAAACCTTAACCTGGCTTCTTGCCCGCGCAGCAAGAAAGCGGAAAGGTTTAAGGGAGAGTTTCCACCCTCTCATGGAGGAGCAGCTTTACTGGCCCATGCATGGAGCAGCACAGGGCTGGTGTGTCTCCAGCCCTGTAGGGGATGGTGGGACATGGGCCCCATAGGCATGTGACAGGTTGAGAGTTCTCCCCATGCAGAGCAGTTTCCTTGGGAGTCTGGTGGGGAATTCTGCACCTCTATTTTATTTTTATTAGAACTATTATAAGGGCAGGTGCCTGTGTCCCTTCCTATCCAGCTGGATAAAGTTCAAGGGCAACCCAATAAACCTCTCTACAATGGCTTTGCTTTGTTTAAAACTGGCACTGGTTTAAAGTTCAATATTTCAGGCTCAGCTCCGGCTTCTTCCCTCAGATGACAGTGAAAATGGCAGCACTTGGAGGAATTCCTGCCTGGAGCACAAGCTCGGGCTGTATGATTTTCATTAGCACTAACGAGCGTTAAGGAGCTGAAATCCTTCTTAGGAAAATGGCTGGATCTCCCAGTGTTCATCCCAAATGGAGGTAATAGGGGAACAAGGGGCTCTGCAGCCCTAGCTTTCTCAGCTCTGCAAAGGGACTTAACTCTTCCCAGGGTTTTCCTTCTCTTTGTCTCTTTTGGTGATGGTGACATTTGATAACAAGCCCCTGTACAACCTGGAATCTGCTTTCCCAGTTTTCCCAGTCCTGTCAGAAATCTGTTTAGGTTTTTTATTTAAGTAAGCCCAGGCATCCTGAAGCTGTAAACCATGTGCAACGTATCACTTTGGGTTTTAAGATGATTTTATGAATCTCCCATCCCCCCGAGGAACACTGAAAAAATGAAAAGAGCCACACAGCCCAGCCCTATGTAGTGCAGCAGCCAGGAAAAGCGCCCCACATATCTTGGTTTCTAAAAAAACCTTGATGGAGGTGTTTTTCCCCCAGTTAATCTCAAGATGCTGTGGAGCCTTACAATTTTGGTGTGGTTCAAAACTTCTGGGAGAAAGGCAGGAAGAGGCCTGCAAATTGGCTTCTGGTGAAGTTTGGGAGATGACACCCAGCACCAGGCAGGTCCCCACTGCAGAAGAAGGGGTTGGTTCTCTGCCCTTGACCATGCCCATGTCTGCTCCTTCTACCATCAGAGGAAGGGCTGGGTACTGCCCCTGCCCCAAAGCTGAGACAAGGATGCTCTGCTGACCCTGCAGCTCTCAGCCATCTGCCACCTCCTCCTGCAGTGAAAAACCTGGAGCAAAGTCCTTGGGAAGTAGTCACTGCCTGCAGCTTGGCTGATATTTCCCCCATTGCAGGTGGAGGTACTTTGGATACAATTGGATCAAGTGGGAGAGAAAGGAGGGTGGGTTCATCTTCTGACCACCATACTTGGTCCACAGTTCTTGCACATGCAGTCAGGGGGTCCCAGAAATTTATTGATTGAGCTGAATTGAGTGAATTTATTGCTGCACACCAGTGAAAATCAAAGAACTGCTGAACAGACACCTGCTTTTTCAGAAATTCCCTCTGGTGCTGCTGCCCATCCTGCCATCACCACCAGCCCTTGCCTCACCCTCAGAGTGAGGGGTGATTCATGGTCTCCACCAGGCCCCATCTCCTCTAGATCTCCAGAGAAAACCTCCTGATCTCTGTGGGTCTGGTGTGGTTCTGGTTTGCAGCTCGCCTCTGCCGTGGGTGTTCCCTGGCAGCCGCAGCTCGCGCTGGAGCCCCGAGGAATGAGGCCACTGCACCTTTCAGAGCAGCGTGGTAACTGCTGGGATGGTTTTATTCTCCTTGTAGCCAAGCAAGCAAGAGGCAATAAATAACATCTCTGTCCAGGGAAAAGGCAGACGTTATGTGTGACGGGGGAATCCAGCCACAGCGGTGAGCAGGACCGGCTTCTGAGGAGAGACTGGAGAGATGAATAATGACACATAGATCTTTGCTAAATGGCAGCCAAGAGAGGCAGGACTTGAATCTATATGGTTTTCAAGAGCATATCCCAGGATGAATATTTAGTGACAGGCCAAGGGGGCAGCAGTCAAGAAACTGATGGTTTTTCAGTCTGTCTTAGCAGGAGAAATAAAGTCCTTGTAGATATAATGGAAGTGATAAGTGCCAAGTGAGGAAATGCCTGAAGAGTCTGAACTCAGGCAAAGCTGCCAGGGTGGAAACAGCAAGTTTGCCTTCGTGGTGAGTGGCAGGGCATGGCTTATCACAGGGCTTTAATCAGTCATGTTAAAGCAATACCAGAGAAACAATCAAAGACCAGAGCACCAGGATCTAAACTTCCTACAAGATCTTCTCTGCAAGAAAAACTGGTAGTTTAAGGTATTGAATGAAGATGAGTGATGGAGACAGGCAGACACCAGGGAAGGAGCAGGCAGTGGGCTTTGCTGTCAAAGTATCCCAATTTCCAGCTGTGCTGCCAACTTTTACATGCTCTCGGACTACTCACTCCTTCACCCTGTTTTTGACATGTCTAATGAGGGTGAGGATGCCACCTCCCCAAAGCTCTGTAGAAACAGGATCTCTGCTGTGTAGAACACACACTGTGTGGGGCAGAGCAAGCAGAAATGTTGCTCTGTCCTCCATACATACTGAGAACTCACTTGGAGAAGGCAAAATCATGAAGCAGCAAGCATGAAAGAGAGAGAAATCTAATATAACACATTTTTATGACAAGCATTCGACTTCTAGAAGCCATCAAAGGATGTTTGATGACAGACTGAACACGTCCTCTGTCCCATGCTGATCAAAAAACCCAAAAAATCTCTAATCAGCTGCTTGTGAGCACTTTTTTCCTACTATAAAAATGAAATTTAATTAAAAACGGAGAGACAGAGGCTCATCTGACTCAGTGGGACTTCGGCCCCTGCCTCGCAGAGCACTTGAGGACATGTTTAAAGTCTCAGCTGATGGCTCTGGAGAATCAGTTGCTGGCTGGCTCCAGAATGGATTCCCCACTATGTTTACAGGTTGTGTTGTTGGGGAATGGATTTATGCACATGCTTAATATTAAGCATGTGCCAAGCATCTCGCTAATCGAGGGTTTTTCTGAGAAGGTGCTGGTGTTATTGTTCCTCCTTGGAGCCTGTCCCTGTGCACATGTGAGCAGACACATCACAACAGTCTGGAAAAGCCAAGCATTTTGAAACGCTTTTCCAGACGGCAAATTCAGGACAAACTTATTTGGATTGAACATTTTGGCACTCGCGAATGTAAAACTCTCCCGTTTCCATTTTCCTCTGCTTTTCACTTTAAGCAGTATCAATATCAAGCTGCTTGTGGCCCAGCACATCTTCCCACACCTGTAGCTGTTCCCAAGTATCTCAAAGCACCAGCCCTGGAATGACACTGACTGATGGTAGAGGGTCCCGTGTTCATTCTGATGCTGGAAAACCCCTTTCTGGATGTTCAATGGCTCATGCCTGTCAGAGAGGACATCCAACTGCTAAGGAGGAGATAAATGGAATTAATAACTTGGGCTCAACCTCATGAGCAAAGGACAAGCTGTTGTGGCAGAGAAGACCACTGGGAACCTACAGCAGGAAAGACAACCTGTGGGAGACATGGCAAAGGCTGCCAACAGCCTGCAAGGATTTCTCCCCAGGGTGGTGGTACTCATGCCCTGAAGGATGCTTTAGTCCAGTCTCTTGTCCTTGGGATGATTTCAATGCAGTCCTTGTCTGTGTGCCAAAGATGTGTTTAAATCCTACTTATTCTGCAGGTAGCCAGTGGCTCTGGGACCCAGGGTGGGATACCAGCCTGCATTTAAGGGATCTAACTAGAAAATCAGACCACCTGTCCCATACTTTCTGCCTTCCCAGCCTGGTACTGTTCCCCTCAGGACCTATGCTGCTGCTGAGCCCAACACTCAGACCCAAAACCCATCACCACTGCCTGTTCATTGAGGGACACTGAAATGACCTGCTTGATGGGGAGTGTTATAATTAACGCTGTCTGTGGACTGCTGAAATGTTAACGCTTCTATTAACACACTTTTTGACTCGCTTTTAACACCACGGGTGGCTTTTCAAGAGCTCAAGCTTGATTTAAATCACATCCACTGCTTATTGCTTTAATTATGGAAATGGACAGAGCATGGGAGCACGTTTCTGGACACAGACTCCGAGGAAAAGCATGGGGGAAGCAGAGTGGCATGATTTTATTTTCTGAGTGGATATATGGAGATCAGGAAAAGGACTGGACATGGATGACTCTCCACAGCCTGGCTCGGATCTTCCCCAAAGATTTACCATGGTCGTAAAAGGAATCCACAACTCAGCATTTTCCAGCAGTGTTAAATTGTACCTGTGGTGGAGCTGGGAGGAGAAATACAGAAACACAGAAATAACCTCATCCTTCAGCTCAGAGCACGGGGCTGTGACCCAGCTCTGGCCCCACTGTTGCTGACAAAACCTGCGTCCCACCAGGCTGGAAAGCTGAAGAGGTGCAGGACCTCAGCTCCAGCCTCCAGACACGAGCAGAAGCCTCCTCTGGGTCTGCCTACAGGAAGATAACTGGTCCCAAACCCCGGCCGGGAGGAAACATGTCCTCTGCCAGGTCAACAGTCCCTCGTCTTCCCTCTTGTCTAAATATAGAGCTGGAATTGCAGGGAAGGCAGTTCAGCGTGGAAGAACGGAGGGGAGCCCTCAGAGTTCCCTGTCCCTGCTACCCCCACCAAAGGATGAGGGAAAAGGGCATGTTTTCCCTCTGTACTTCTGACCTGCTGCCATGGAGGAAGGTGTAGGGGTGCCTCCTTGCCCTCTCATGCACAGCGTTCAGCTCTCCTGCAGGGTCTCTTCACTTTCCAGGGGCTGAGGCTGGAGCAGGCAAGGCCATGCAAGCCCAGAGCAAACCCCTGGGATCCAGGAGGGGAGCAGGAGCCCTGTGCACACCCACAGACATGCCCGGGCTCAGCTTGGGCATCCAGGCACTGCACGGAGAGGCCAGAAGATGGGATACCCCTGTGTGGCCACCACCGCTTCTTACCCCATCATTCCAGTGCCACAGGACGTGATTTTCCTACCCTTCAGTGCCCGTGGGGTTTCATCCAGCCCTTGCTTTCCACCCCTGGCTTTGCCCTGCATAACTCCCACCGCCTGCTCCAGAGGCATTTCACAGCTTCTCCAGAGCCTCCCCCAGCACATTCCCCTCCATTCCCCCTCCCCTTCACCCTTCCAGGAGCGGTGGCCTTTGAGGGAAAGCCTTTCCCCCCTGTTTTTATCTGCATACCATTCGTGGCACTCAGCCCTTGTGCTGTCATGCAAAACTGTGAGGAATGAACGGGGTGATAAAGCAGTCGGAGCCAAAGCCTGGAGGCCACAACCCCCCCGGTTATATTTTGGAGCCATAAATTACACCCTTCAGCCATGGGTTAAGTAGGTCATTAAAAAGCAAAAACACGGGGAAAAAAGTGTTCAAAAAAGCAGCACCCCTTCAGCTCCCTCCTCCCTCACTGCAAGGGACCTCAGTCACAGCCCCCTTACCTGTGTGCTGGGATGTGGTTGTTCACGCCAGGTATTTTCGGCGTTGCCTCCAGCTATGGCTGTAAATCTTTATTACTCTCTGGCTGAGCTGACACCCTGCCAGAAAAGTTTGTTATGGGATAAACTGAGTGGCCCCAGAGTGGGAATGTGGGGTGGGAGGCTGGTGCATGGCAGGGGGGGGATGGCAGGGGCTGCATGTGGCACATTGGCTGGAAAACATCTGTGTGGTCTCCAGATCCATTTCCATCGTTGCTTCCAAGGTGAGGCACTGCCAGACTCAGGAAAGTACTGAGCATAGGGGTGGGAGGAAGAGATGATCAGCAGACCTTCAGAGTTAACACAGGTAAAGACCAGAAAAGGCTGGTCCGTGGGTACAGCCTGGTGCTTTCCAGTAAGTTAGAGCCTATAAATCATTTTGACAAAATAATTAAAGCATGTATATGCTGTGATTTATAATGCTGCCTCTCCCTGTAATACCCTAGATCACAGTGCCACTGGATACAGGGATGTATAAAACCAAGTGAAAACCAGTTTGAGGTGCTGCTGAAAAGGCTGTTCTTGCCCTCACAGTGGGAAGCCCTGAATCCAGAAAGACTCCAGATCAAAGGTGCTACTCAGAATCAACACTGCTGCAGGCTGAGTGACTCCACTTCAGCTGAGGTCTGCTGAGATCAGTCTCCACCACGAGTCAAAAAGTGGGTCTTGGTTGCCTGACTGCATCCTCCATGCTCCTTGAGTAGGAATCATGAGGAAGACAGAATTAAAATTGAAGGCACAAAGAGCCCCCTTTTTAAAACCATATGGTATTAAATCAGAGAGAAATCCTGTGTCAGAGGCAATTACCCAAATGCACATATGGATTGAGAGCTGAGCCTGACCTACAGCTCTCAGTGATGGACAGACATTGTTATTAGAGCTCATCAGCCCAGACCCTGTGCTGTGGAGGCCAGCTGAAAACAGCAGAAAGATATTTACTGTTTGACTTTGCTCCATACAGTCAAAAATGGGAGAAATAAACTCAGCATCAGGCCAGTCCTTTGGGTGGAGGAAGAACATTGGCACTGGGAGTCTAACAGGGAGGTGACCCAGAGAGCTTGGACAGAAAGGAGTGGCTCTTGCTCATGTGAAATGATGAAGCACATGGTCTTCATGAGGTTTTATTTTTATTGTGGCTAGTCCAAAAAGTAATAATCCAAAATTATTGTAGGGGACTATTCTACTGGGGAAGAAAGAGACACAGGGTGATTTAGGCAAAATCTTCTCTAGACGAGATCTTCTGTAAGAGAAAAACGTGGAATTGCTCAACAGCTTCATCAGGCCTCCCTCTGAGGACACACCACATGTACTTTGAGATTTTAGCCCTCTGAGCAGCCAAGGAAAGGATGTAAGTGATGCATTAGTGATCCCACCTGGGCTGTGCCCCTGCTTTCCTTTCCAAGGGAGGAAGAGGGGGGCAGGAGGAGAGGGGAACTCAGGACACGGCCAGGAGATGACCACCACGTGCCAAATCAGCCATGCAAGCAGAACAGCTCAGTGAATGAGGAACTATTTAAAGAGGAAAATGAGACAGTTTGGCTTCAGATTATTTGACTGACCCAAATAATAGCAAAAAACTGGGTTGGGAGCTTGCTTTTTAAAGTTTCTCTTTTTTTTCTTTTTTGTCTAGACTCGATCAGTTCTGTAACATACACATTCATTTCCCTCTCCCCTTCCAAATCATCTGCCAGTGAGTGACATTTCAGTGGAGTGCCATCTTACTGGTATATAAAAGAAGCTTTTCTACATTCTTGGAAGGGGTGGTCGTCTTCTGAGATTCTTGGAATTCAAGTTGAAGATGAAAAAAATTTATTTTTTTTAAACCTGCAAAACTTGAGGGTTTTTTTTTTTTTACTAACAGATGCTCTATGCAAATGTTGAAATAAGTGTATTAATATCAAGCTCAGCCATCTGCTTAAATAATTTCTCAGGAAAAAAAAAATTGCAGCAAGAGTAACATGAAAAATTAAAGCTGGGTAGCAGATTCCAACAGGGTATGTCCCATCAGGTTACATGGACATGGAGCAGCCCCACGTCCAGCAGAACTGGTGATTTTCCAGCAGCAGCTCCACATGCTGCACCTTGTAAGATCACCCTCTATCCCATTAGTTCGAATTCTTGCAAGGCCAGGATGCTGCTCAGTTTTCCAGGGTATAAAGAGCCTGATCCAGCATCCAAAGACAGTCAGCTCTGCTCTGCATCCCAGACTCCTGTTGGAGCTGATGGGGAGATACAGGCACTTAGAGGATGTGAATCATCTGCCCTGCTTTGGGATGAGCTGAATCATGCCCTGGGCCCTTGGGGAAGGAGTGGAGGAGGATACAGAGCAAGAGAGGAGCCTCCCAAATATCCTAACCTCAGTGCTTGGTGGGAGGGTCAGAGCTGTATGGGCACCTGGAGGTGCTGGCAGTGCCCTGAAGGCTGTGGGGTCAAACCTTCTCCAAGAGCAAGGCCAGAGGCTCTGCTGCCTCTCTCTATTTCAGGGCCCTGCATTCCCATAAGGATCCTCCAGCCTCAGGTGAGGCAAGGCAGTGATCAATCCATAACCTCTGTATTTGCTCCCCAACCCTGTTGGGTCCCCATCACCATCTCCACACAGGTGCTGGGTGACCCCAAACCTCCAACAAAAGGCTTGTTAAAAACATGCATCCACCCTTTCCAGCTCCAGGAAGTTAGGCTGCTGATGGAGCTGCTTGGAATGCTCCCAGGTGAGGGGAGCAGCTCACGGAGTCAGGGAGCGTGTGAGCACCTCGGGGCTGCATGTCCCCAGGGCTGGTGCCTGCACCCCACAGGGAACCTGCTTCCCATCCCTGTCTCTCCCACCAGCTGTGCCTGGACCTCCACCTCCCTCTCTGTAAGGCAGAGGTGGACTCAAGCATGCTGATGTATCCCAGTGGGAAGAGCTGTAGGAGAGGTGACTGTTAGTGTGGTGCTGCACACTCCAAGCACCGTTTTCCTGCTCCCAGTGTGCCTCCCTCTTCATCCCAGGATTTAGCATCAGACCCAAGCATGTGCCTGAACTCCTTGATGGCACTGAAGTGAGGATGGGGAGACATGTATCAGCCAAGGCCAGACAGCAAGTTGAATTGACTTCCAAAAATCATCTCTCTCTGAACAGAGATGAAAAGAGCAAACAAACCAGGGGACTTTTTCCCCCACCCTCTTCAAAAATTGCCTCTTACTAAAGATTTTGGGGGTCAGGTGGTGACTGCTGTTACTGCACAGGGGTTGGAGTGTCTCCTGAGAGACCAGTTCTCAGCCATAGGAGGGTATGGGAGGATGCACCCCTCGCCCACAGTGCCCCAGCAGAGGGCTGTCCACACTCTGCCCATCACTCCCATCTCATTACATCCACCCAACCTGGATCTAATCAGTTTATTCCAGTTCTTGTTTGGATTTTACACCAAAAAAAAAGAGCTGATTCATGAGGCATGTGAGTGGAGCTCAGCACCAGTGACTTAGGACAGGTCCCAGTGCAAAGCCAGCCTTGGTGGCCAGGACCCTGCCAGGCATTTTATGGATTGTGCTCAGTCCAGAGGAGATGTTTTCTGAGTGTTTCTGGGCAGGTTGGACAAGGCATTCAGCAGGCTAATGAGGCATTGAGGAACTCCGCTGGGCTTGGCTCCCAGGCTGTTTTTCCAGCTTATTTTTGCCTTGGCTCACAGTACCCAAAACATCCATCTCCCCTCAAAGCCCAGGCAAGTCTGCAGGGGAACGATGTCCTTGGCTCACTTTGGGGAGGGCGTCATTTTCCCACATGGAGGTGAGTCTGCATCCAACATCTTTACCTGACTCACCTTCTTGTTATCCCAAACAGAGCCTCAGTGTCCTGCCTGCACGTTGGGAATGATGCTGGGTACCTTCTGTGGGAGAATTAACTGCTCTGAGACAATGCACAAGCCGTGGATCATGCTGTGGATGATCACAGGAGCCCATGCTCCAGCCTTGGCCTTGCTTATGTAAATGGTACAGACACAGCTGATGTGCTTTTAAGACAGAAACAGAAGTCTTTAAAAGACAGTATAAATAGGCCTTTTCAGGACTTCCCTGAAGATTATAATTTGAACTTAATCCCTTTTGTGCTGCAGCATCATCCTCAGCAAAATTAAGCTGTAGCTGCTTAATCAATCCCTGCTTCCCACTTCCCAGTGCCAAGGGGCAGAGCAGAGAGACCCACAGACCTTGTCAAGGCTGGAAATTGATTTGCAGTCACTCAGGCCAACTTTCAAGTGGTCACCATGTGGGAACTCCCATCTGGTGCTCATGGCCCGTTTGAGGTATGACAGCCTCATTTAGAAGGATAATCTACCTTGACTGAAGGTCTAGTTTTGTCTTCTTTTATCATAAATGTACAGGGAGCTTAACTCTGCAAGATGCTGATGACCTGTGTTGGTAAACATACATTTCAAGCAGCAGGTGAAGGTAGATAAGCATTATTTTAGTTTGCAAGGGCAGGAAACTGGCACTGTTAGTTAACTGTCTTTAACTGAGAGAGTTGTTGTTCAGCCCAGAGAATAGAAGGCTCCAGGGAGACCTTAGAGCCCCTTCCAGTGACTAAAGGGGCTTCAAGAGAGCTGGAGAGGGACTTCTGACATGGAAATGGAGTGATGAGATAAGGGAGAATTGCTTCCCACTGCCAGAGGGCAGGTTTAGATTAGATTTTAAGAAGAAATTTTTCCCTGTGAGAGTGGTGAGGTACAGGAACAGGTTGCCCAGAGAAGCTGTGGCTGCCCTATCCCTGGAAGTGTTCAAGGCCATGTTGGATGGGACTTGGAGCAACCTGGGATAGTGGAACGTGTCGATGCCCAGGGCAGGGGGTTGGAATGAGATGATCTTTGGGGTCCCTTCCAACCTAAACCATTCTGTGATTCTGTGGTATTGGCCCCATGGGTTGCAGCACTCTGTGTGATACCATGTCTGTGGGATTTTCAGAAGAGTCAGAGAACCTTTCCAGCTGACATCCTGGAAAGCTGATTTGCCAAAGGAGAGGTTGGCCAAAGCTTCGGGGCCCAGAGGAGCCACATAACCCACTCCATTCCCACTGTCCTCTCTCTGTCTCTCAGGAAAAAGCCATTAAATACCAGAATGCCAGGGCATGGTCCTACCCACATCTGGGTGATCATCACCTTGGGGGGCCCAGATGAGATCTCCCCATCCAGAGGGAAGTGGTAGCTACTCTCTTCCAAAAAGAGAAGGGATGAGAGCCCACAGAGGGTCCCCAAAGCCAAACCTGAAGTTCAAAAGTGAGTCTAGCCCTGCAATCCCACCCCAGCCACACACACCATCTTCCTGTGTTGCATCTGCCCTGGAGAAAGCCCCTTCCCACCTTCTTTGCTTTTAGCTGCAGAACTCTGATGTGAGACCAGGGCTGAGAAACACCAGAGGTCAGAGAGGCGAGAGGAGCAGCTGGGAGGAGCTTCTATTTACTGCAAGCACAGGCAACGGGGAAAGATGAAGATTTTCTGCCCAGGGAAATCTTTTTATTAATTTTTTTGAGATGTGAGGTGGACAATTAAAGAATTTCCCACACTGTCTGCAAAGGAGATGAACACTCATGTCCCACCCTCTGGGCAAATCTCAGTGCAGGCAATCACAGTTGCCATGTAGAACCATCCCCGGGGTCTCCTTTGCACCTGGAGCCCAGACTTTTTCTCATTTACCCCAAAATGGACGAGAGTTATTGCTCATGAGATAACAGTATAACCCAAGAGACTCAGCCTCTCTCTGCTAAGTCATGTAAGAAATCTCTCCCGTGCACTGCAGCTAAACCCAACCCCCCGGGCTCACACAGAACTGCCTTTTATCAAATATTAAGCAGGTGAATATAATCTTTTTCCCCTCATTTGGGGCCTTCTCCATCTCTGGCCATACAGGTCTGTTTCTCTTCCATCAAGGTGGGGAAGAAGATGCCTAAAGTCAGTGCAAAAAGCACCTTCCAGGTGAGCAGCCCTGGGAAGGAGGGATTCTTTCAGTGCCAAAGCTGGGATGTGGGTTGTCACACTCACCCCACATCCTGACTATGAAGCCACTGATGTTGCTCAGTGGGTCACCAGGGCCTGTATCTCACCATTCCTGTGCATCATCCTGACTCCCTTTTCATGGAGCACAAGCAAGGCTGCCAGGCTGGAAGCAGGAACTAATGATCTCTGCTAGCATCAACAACAGAAGACAAATTTTCAGTTGCTGCCTTGTTTTCCCTTTCCCCACCACCCCTTTTCCAGCATGGCTCCAGTGCCCTTTGCTTTGTATTATACTGCATGTGGCTTTTTTTAAAAACAAAACAAAACAGGCAAATTTTACACCATCCACATGTGTAAAAATAGCAAAGGGGAGCCTTGAACAGAAGCCACATTATGTTTGGAGCAGGTTCCTCCTGCCAGGTGTGACGTGATGCTCCTTTCCAAGTCTTGGCATGTTTCAGAGAGGGTTCATCCTTCCTGCAGGCACTCAGGACAGTTGGGGCCAGGAACCCAACAGCTCCACTCACACCATCCTGTGCAAACCTTGCAGGCAACCAGGGCATGAATCACAGCCCAGGCTCAGGCTTCAGGTGGGATTGAGGCTATTTTTGTCACCTCTTGGCTAATCCAAAAGGTGGGCTGTCCTACAGCCTCTTGAGGATAAATCCCTTTGTCCAGGGCTTCCAAAGCCTTTAGGGTTTCGAATGGATGGTTTTATTACCCCAGTAAAGGATGGGCTAAACCAGGCAGGTTTAATCACAAGCCCATCACAAGGTGACCATGGAGACCAGAAGCAGCAGAAGATATTTTCAACCTTGGGCTCACAGTTCCTAAAGCTCACAAGTCCTGTGGGGTGTGACAAGCTCTCTGGGTCTCACCAGGAACACCTATGGATGCCACTGGGAATTCAGTGGACAAAACCAGGAGATTCATCTGGTATAGTTTGGACACTCACCATTCACTAGATGTCCATGGCCCTCAAAGGGAGTCGACATGATGAAATCCCACCCAGGGCATCCCTCTGTGTCTGGGAGAAGCAAACGGAGGTGACAAGGAGACACCCAGACAGCAGCTGGGGAGCTCGTTCCCATCCCCACGCAGGAGAACAGACTGACCCAGTGACAACACCTAAGCAGAGTCAGGTGCAAAGGAGAAAAGGATGGAGAGGAGACATGGGCAGCAAAATAGCAGAGCAGAGCTCTGGACTTTTGAGTATATTATGTACTAGGATATTTTCTAGCACTTGGGTGTATAAATATTAAATAAGCTGCAGCCAGAAGGAGAGAGATGTCTGCACTGTTGGCATCCTGGGGCAGGGAGCAGGAACTGGGCTGCTCCATACATCCCAGCACAGCTTTGAGCCAGGCACAAAATGACCCACAGCAGCACCAACCCCTCGAGGGTTCTGCTGTCATAGGGCAGCTCTTTGACAGGGGCTGGCCCTGAGGTTTTTTCCTGCTTGTTGTCCAGACTGAGACACTTAGCAAATCCCATGTAGCTAATTACACTCCAGTTCAATGCCTTGTAGCCTCTGGTACTATTTCTTATGTTAATTAGCAGTACCCAGCAGGGAGAACACATCCCCACCACAGCTTGCTTCCCCCTCGTCAGGAGTGAGAGATGAAGACTGCCAAAGGGAGCTCTCCTCCAAGTCCCACGGAGATGAGAGAGGGAAACACACTCTGCTGCACTGCCAGACTGGCTGCAGTCATTTTTTTTGTGGTACCAGAAGCCCCTGGTTTGGCAGGGTAGAAAATACCCCTTGTCAGGACCTTGCAACCAGCAGGAAAAGCCATGAGATGGGATATGGTGTGGGTGGTTGGTTGCAAAAGGAACAGACACCCCTTCTCCTTGGGCCGAGTCTTCTGGCCAGGTTCCCTATGGCATTGCATGCAGCAGTGTTTCCTCGGGGCTGAGTTGCTCACAGCACCTTTAGGGACCTGTCTGTGCATCAGTTTAGTCTAAATCAATCCCCTCCTGGTCCTGTGAGGGCTGGCTTAGCTGGAAGCAGCTGAAGCCCCTTGATGGCACGTGAATTCTAAACAGCATTGACACAGGCACAGGTGAGGAACAAGCAGCCACTGAGTTTGCTGCAAAAGCATTAAACCTTGGCTCAGGAGGAAGAGACTGGAGGCAGTTGATCTCCAGCTGGCATGATCCCAGCTGTGCCTTGGCACTGAGCACACAGCTGGTGGTATGAGGAGGGCTTGCACACAAATGCAGCTGTGAAACAGAGGTGCCTGAAGCCCTGGTGGGCTGAAGAAAAGAGTGAGAGTGGTTCTCAGCTGCAGACTCACCTGCAGTGATGTCTCCTGAATGGCCAAAAGGAGTTGGATGCACCTCATGGGGCACCTGCAGCCAACACACCTCTTGTTTTGGCCAGGAGATGGTCAGGCACAAGGGCTCAGACCCAGCTCACTTGGCTGGTGGTCCCTAAGGATGGGTCTTTGGTTTCAGAGGAGAGGATGTGGGGGGAAGTACGTGACACTGGCACCTAACCCTGTAAAGGCACAAGAGACCTGGGGACACAGAGGAGACCTGTGCCAGACCTGGGAGCAGTGTTGCAATGAAAGTTGGAGAGCAGCAGAGCAGAGAAATTGGTCTGGACCTCTCCTGTCCTCAGCAGCAGGATAAGAGCATCCCCAGAGTGTGACCACCAGTGGTTCAGAAACATGTCCCCTCAGTGACCCCCTGCAGCAGAGGGGAGGAGGGTCTTTCCCTACAGACCTCTCCTCCTGTGGGGATCTGCAGGGACCTGACTATTTATACCTGCTAAAATGCAGCCAAAAAACCCTTGGGGTCCAACATGGTGAAAAATCCCCAAACTCCAGCCCACAGCTAGTTAAAATCCACTAATAACCCACAGGCACACGGAACACAGGGGGATGCTGGGACGACCCCTCACTGCTGAAGGTGCTGGGTCCTGTGCTGGCTCCCTCTCCATCTGGCTCAAAAGCTGCAATTGTTGCCTCTCTCCACCCCACCCCAACAAATTTTTTCTTTTCTCCCTGGATTAAACAAACCCTGCGGTGTTTCCAGCGTGACTAATTCCATAATGACAGCAATATCCCTGCCTCCCGTGCAGCCCAGGAAGGTGCCAAGCACCATTAATGTGCTGGTACACATTGCTATTGCATAATCAGCTGGATCTTCCTGGGGGAAAACGAGCTGAATTATTACATTCTTTTTGCTGGAATAGCAGGGACCAATGGGGATTTCCACGAGAGAGAGATGGTTATAAAAGGAAAATCCATATGACACTGTCAGGAACAGCCTTGAAAAACTGCTGGTGTCTGACAAACGCCAAAAAGGAGCCTGTATCTCTATCTGACACACATTCTTGGGGCTGTGAAAGCAAAGGGGCTCCTTTTCTTCGGTCCTCCCATGCTACATACGCTGCTGCTCTCACATGCTGAGTAGGTCTGTTCATTTCTTCACTCCAGGACTGAACCGACTGCAAAGGCTGCAGAAGGGTTTCTTCGACAGCACTTGAGCTGAGCTGAGTTGACATGTGCCCCATGTATCTGTTCCTTAGCCTTGGATTCTAAAGGAAAGTCTGGGCAGCCTTGGGACCACATCTAGAGAGGCTGAGCACAGCCCCCAGACTCCTGGTGAGATCCCAGCACAACGCTCTGCCCCTTGGACATCCCCAGTGGTGATGTGATGTGGTGTGTGGCATGTGGCTGTCACATACCAAAGGAAAGGACTGGCATAAGTGTCTGTCCAATTATCTCAGAGTGATTTTGGACAAGTAACTGGGTTAAGAACTGAATTAATTATTCTGTTTTGGCAAAGAAGACGCTACACATGAAGTCTCATTACTGATGCATTGCCACGGAAATGTGTGGCAGGAGGGAGGAAATCTCACCTGCAGTATTTCCAACATTATTCCCTCCTTTGTGCCCGAAATGAAAAGCCAATGACTGGAAATGCAGCCGAGAAAGGCTTTAACTTCCAGCCTTTAAGTGTTGAAAACTGACACACCTGATGATGGATAGCGAAACATCTCTTTAATTTCATTACAGTTGCCAGCAATAACAGCCTTTGTTGGCTCTGATTTCTGGGCTGGCTCTCCCGAATCAGGGGCAGGCAATTCCCCATGCCCTCCTCCAGAGATTCATTCCTCTGGGTACAGCCCTACTCCGATATTCCTGTGTACCCCTGCACTCCCTCTTCTCTCATCTGCAAGACTTCCCTGACTTGGAAGCACTAACCCCCACGCAGGATGCAGGAATGTTCCAGGCAACTCTGTTTATTATTAATAAGTTTCTATACGTGTGTGAAAGTCCCTGCAGCTCCCTGCAAAACAAACCTCCAGAGGCAGATTTTGTACTGCTTCCCTTGGCTGCCTTTCCCCTCTCTGCAGAGCACAACAGAAATGGGTTTCCAGCAGCACGTAGAGGCCGACGAGCCAAGAGGGGTCAGATCAGCACTCAGGGCCGTTCTTTGCTTGTGACCAGAGGTGTTTTCTAAGTGATGGCTGAGCAGTGCTTTGGAAGTGTTACGTGGATTAATTCCCACCCACCGCAGCTCATTTATAGCCTGAAGAATGGTTTTCTCACCCCAGATTTGTTTTTGGGAGATGGATGTTGGTTAGGACATCATCCAAGTCAATCCAACACTCACATTTAGTAAGAGCATTCCGCCTTTGCCAAATGCTTGTTGAAGAACCCTGCAATGTTTTGTAAGGGTGATTCATAGAGTCATAGAATTGTGGAATGGTTTGGGTTGGAAGGAACCTTAAAGACCATCTTGTTCCAAGCCCCCTGCCATGAGCCAGGACACCTTTCACTATCCCAGGCTGCTCCAAGCCCTGTCCAATCTGGCCTAGAACACTTCCAGGAATGGGGTGTCAACAACTTCTGTGGGCAACCTGTGCCAGGGCCTCACCACCCTCACAGGGAAGAATTTCTTCCTCATATCCAATTTAAATCTACCCTCTTTCAGCTTAAAACCCTTAATGATTCTCCCCATCCTACAGAGAGGAGACAGTGAAATACAGAAACGGGTAGACCAAGTGCAGAGCTGGAACCAGCGCTGAAATCACGGCTCCCAGCACAGTGCCTTTCCTGGTGATTCATCTAGGAAATGGGAGGACGAGAAGGTTTTTAGCTGAATCTTCTTTCTTCCTTTCCTGGGGAAACAACAGCCTTCCCAGTTTACCACCAAAGCTTTCATTTTTTATTATTTTTCAGCTCAGCCAGGCTGGATGAATTGTCCTCCAGTGTAAGCACCAGCACTGCCTCTGACGCTGCGCTGTCAGGCAGCTTTGATCCACAGCACAGAGTTACCCAGGGCTCTTCCTTGCAGTAACTGAGTGAAGAGCTCTTAGTTTCCTCTCCCATAAAGAAATTTTCCCCAGGTTCTGGTGTGCACACATCCAGATGGCCATCAAAGTGCAGGGGACACAAGCTCTGCCCCGTGCTCCCAAAATCCACAGCTCCTGCACTTGACTGGCTCTGAGGATGTAAAATCCCAGTGGGGTGTGGACAGGCAGGTTTTACACTCTCACATGTTGAAAGAGGAGAGGATGGTTAATACAGTGGTTGCCTGGACAATGTCAGGTGGTTCACACGCAGACATACCCCTTCCTTCTCACATATGGCCCATCAAAGGAAATCCTATTGACCTCCTCGTTATTTATCATTACTGTCACTTGCTCTCCCTTGTCAGAGCCTGGTGACTGTTCCCAGTATTTGCCACCACCCCAGACTTCAAGGAATGCTATAATGCCCTGCTGTGTCTTTGGAGAGATGCAGTCCCAGAGCTGTGGGCAATTGGCCAGATTAATTCCTGATTACAGTGTAGAATATATGGGCAGTGATTTCTCAAATCCCACAATCAGCTGTTTTAGGCAGCCATAAAATATAACACTGCTCATATAATGACTAAAATCCATCTACAACACCAGGAGGATTTAGTTCCTTCTCCTGAGTTTGAGTCTCCATTCCTCTGACCTTCCTCACAGATATTTTCTTCACACTCCTTTGAGCTGAAATCCCCCTTTTTGTACCCAGAGGACCCACATGCAGCATTCAGGATGAAAATTTCCAAGCTCTCCATAAACATGTTGGAAACACTCTCCTGATTTTGAAAACCAGGGTAAATCTCTCTTTTTTTCTGGCACATTTTTTTGTCGTCTCTTGCTGACTTTGTCACACTTCGTGGACGTGCTTAGATGAGGAATTAATTGGTTGAGGCAGGATTGCCTGGGAAAAGTCAAGTGAGAAATGCCTTTCATAGAACATCAAGCTGGACCCAGTATTCAAAATCATGGGAGAAGTGCTGTCACAGGACATATTTGCATAGTAAGCCAAAGTTAAAAAAGTGAGGAGGATGAGCACTTGGGTGAACTGGTCTATACTGGCGAGCTCTGATGGTGGGAAATCCCTGCCAGAACCCGAAATGTCAATGCTACGGCCACCTCTGCAACCCACTCTGTGCTGCTGGCCCCCTCGGAGTCCTGAAGGAGTTAAAGCCCTTAAATCTCCCTTGGTGCCTTCTCCTAGGGGCTGCCTCTGGCAGGTAGACCTGCTCCCAAAGGATTATATCCCATATCTTTCCCCCCTGCTCCAAGCAGTGCCCTGACCCAGCAGCTCCACGGCACAGGAGCTGTTATTGCCCTGAGCAGCCCACAGTCCTCTCGCAGGAGGGACAGTCTCCCCCAAATTGTGGCCACCTGAAGCCCCCCTCAGCACCCTGGCACTGCCTGCTCCCTATCCCCACCCCAACCATCTGGCAGGGTGGCACCTTGCCCACTCACAGCCACGGTGCCAGTGTCCCCAGACCCTGCTGCCAACCTGTTTTATGTCAGGTTTATATCAGGGGTCCCTTTGCTCAGCCACCAAAATCTGATCCAGCCCAGCTCCAAGGAGTTTGCATTCCCACGTGAGAGCAATGCCAGTGGCAAGAGAGGCTTTCCGAGGTCTCTCCTCCCCTCTCAGCCCTTCTCTCAGCACGAAGGATTCTCACACAGAGGAGGAAACATATGCGTGGTTTTCCAAGGAAGCAGAGATATGTGGCACTTTTGGACACCTCCCTCACCAGAGACTTTTCCTATCCTTTTATTCCTGTCTGTGATGTAGAGCAAAACTGCCCTGCAAGCCTGGGTTATTTTTAGAAGGCTGCACAGCCAGAGACACATGTCACTAGCCAAAGTAAGAGGACACCAAATGGTCCTGACCTTTCTCTCCAAGGCCCCATGTCGGGCCCATGCATTGAGCAGAGTGGAGGGTGGAAGGAGGGAAGGAAGGAGTCTGTGTATGTTTTCTTGGCCGACTGCCCTTGCCTGGGGCTTGAGTTTATATGAAGGAGATGAGGATACCACACAGGGACGAAGGTTTGTTGACCATCACAGGGTTCAGAAGCTCAACTGACAAGGTCATGGGCTTGAAAACGCTTTCGAAAATCTCCCCAGCAGATCTCTTGGAAATGCTTCTCCTCATCTCACCCAGGTGCAAACCTGCACATGCACAGTGGCTCTACCTCTGTGATTTTTTTTCTGTGTTCTTATGACACCCCAGTGCTGCAGCAGGAGCTCCAATGTGGCTCTGCATGCATCTGAGCCAGTATTAAAAAAAAAAAAAAAATAGCAAAATAGTGAGTGGTTGATCCCTGCTTGCAGATAGGAGCCCTGAAAGGCAGAGAAAAGGCATCACAGATTTGCTTTGCCTTTCACAGATTTGCTTTGCCTTGTGCAGACCTTGGATGTCCTTCCCTTTATTTAAATCCATTCTCACTGTGTCAAGGGGCCAATGTTTGTTTCATCACTGTTTGAAGTCACCACTCCTGAAGTCTCACTCTCTGTGACCAGCTCTGCCTGGAGAACGTCCTGGCTGCTGTTTGTGGGGTGGTGGTTCAGCAACTGGGGTGGCTCTGCCCCATCAGCCCCCCCTCCCTCACTCCCTCCCATTTCTACCCCTCTAAGGGCGATTGCACAAGGCTGGCAGCCACAGCCAGGGGGGTGGACCCAGACCTGAGCTATCCAGGTCATAGAATCACAGCATGTCCTGAGCTGGAAGGGATCCACAGGGATCATCCAGTCCAACTCCTGGCCTTGCACAGGACCATCCCCAAGAATCCCACCATGTGCCTGTGAGTGTTGTACAAACACTTCTTGAGCTCTGTCAGGCTTGGTGCCCTAACTAATTCCCTGGGGAGCCTGTTTCAGTGCCCAACCACCCTCTGGGTGAAGACCCTTTGCCTAACATCCAACCTAAACCTCCCCTGACACAGCTCCATGCCGTTCCCTCAGGTCCTATTACTGATCAGCAGAGAGAAGAAATCAGTGCCTACCCCTCCACTTCCCCTTGTGAGGAAGCTGTAGCTGCTTTTCCAATGAATTTAGGAAACAAACCTCCTGCCATTCTCTTCCCTTCAGATTCACAGCTGCACAGTGGCAGAGTTCCAGTTAAAGTGATGCTCCCTGGGCATGGAGCAGGGTCCTGCGGTGCCACACAAACATAAGAAAGGGAAACTCTGGCTCCCACAAACTTGCAAGATCATTTGAAGACGGGAGAAGCAACAGGGTAAGAGATACCTGCTGTACGTTTTTCCCTGGCTTTATAACCTCTTCACCAGAGAACACACGGACCACGGGAGCAGCAAAGGACTCAGAGGTAACTTGCCTTTTGGATAATTAATATCAACATCCCTCTCTCAGCCCTGGCCCTGGCTTGGATGTGAGAGCCACACCAAGGAAGCCTTTAGAGTGCCTGGAGCTGCTGCAGACAATGGGAAGGCGGGATCCCTGGGAGGGCAGCAGGAGGAGAGGAGGAGTTGCTGCTCCACAACCCATCAGTTCTTCAGAGCATAAGGACGCCTTTGTTTGCTTCTCCTTCAGCCTCCTGTTACCCAGAGGGGGAGAGGCAGGAGACAGCACAAACCTGGGATTTTCAAACATTTTCTGAGTCAGATGCAGTGGGAGGGGAGGAGGAAAGTATTCCCACAGCCTGCCAGGCTGGAACAAACAGGCTGGAGAGTGTGCAGCACTTGGCTTGGCCCAGAGCAGACATCTCAACCTGATAAACACAAGTGGTCGTGCAAACCCTTAGGGATTTGGGGGTCTGCTTGGTTATCTCCCACAAGATCCATCGGGCAGCACCTTGCCTGGAGGCAGCATCACCCACAGCCTCGTGTTAGTACAGAACAGTGATGAGGTTTTCCTGCTCACAGCCAGAGATGTGCAAACCAGTCGTATTCCTGCTGGCCCAGGCACGGCCTGCCCCAAACCACCTCAACCTCAGGGTGTCTCCTTGTTGTGCTGTCCCTTCCCCAACTCCAGCCTGTATCGAGGCTGGAGCACACGGAAAAGTTTTCCAGACCCTGGGTCTGCTCTGAAAAGTAGCATCCCCAGTAAGTTTACTCAGAGGTTTGTCAATCTGGGGATTTTTTTCTCCCCAAGTTGTTTCAGACAGAAGTTTTAAATTACAGCAAGTGTCTCCCCCCAGCCTCTTCCTTTTCCTCCTGTGCAGTTTTTGTATGGGACTGGAATTACCTGAATGTTGGGATTTCATCCAAATGTCAGGAGGAAGAAGGCAAAAATGCCATTAATTATCTCCAATTGCTTTTATTTATCAGGAATAAAGGAGCAACTGAAAGCTAAACAGACCTGTGGGCAAGTATGTTCAAAGGGGCTGCTATCATTTAATGAGTGAAGTGATAAGGAGCTTTAGCATGAGGTTGAATTTAAGGTGAAGCTGGCAGAGAGCTCCAGGACTCTTTTCCCAGGTCAGAAGGAAAAGCTGAAGACAACTGAGCTACTTTGGCTAAACTCCATCAAATATTGCAACGACTGTTTTTAACTTGCAGGCAGCTTGGAGGCAGAAAAGCAGCTCCAAACCTGAAGGAAAGGATCTCGTGCCTGAAATCTTGCCTGATTTTTTCCAACTATATCATCTAGTCTAATAAAAGACAATAACTCCTCCTCCCAACCTTGTCTTGCTCAGAGCCTGAAAACACCAGAGCTTCAACAATGCTCCTGTAACAAAGGGAATGAGTCATTCATCAAAGCATGCATTTGAAAAAAAAATCTGCATATTCATTTATTCTGGTATTTAGCTAAAAAGATCTGGATTACCTGTACAAAATTATATTAAAAAAAAAATTAAAAATGTAAAAAAACCAAAAACCCAACCCATGACTTCCTTGAAATTCAAAGTCTGGGTGAAAAGTGCTAAAAGATATATTTGGGCATGAATAACATAATTTTCCAGCCATAAGCAGAATAGTGGAAACAAAGGACCTGCTGAAGGATTACAGCTAGAGCAAGCTCTGGGGAAATCATTTCAACAGACAGATGGATGTAAGGACACCCAAATGTCAGGAAATGGCACCCAAAAACTGACAGTATCCAGATTTCCTGAGCATGCCGGGCAATGAGGAACCTGCTGCAATTTCATACCACAAATACGGATCATCTGCATATAAAAAAAGAAAGCCAAGTGTCTTGAGACATTTTCTGGAGTGACAGAGACGTGCTGACCACAAGGTGGGCATGCTGTCAGCTGCAGAAGTTTAGCAACACTCCAAAACCCCTTTTAAAAATGGTTTTAGTAGACATGGCCTCTATTCTGCAAGGAAAGCAGAATCTGTGGCTTCAAACACATTTCCCTGGATCTTCATGAAGCTTTTTTTTTTAAAGTGGGATCCGTGCTGATTTGTACCTCGACACTGTGGGGATGCTCCCAGGACCAGCAGAGCCTGGAATTGCAGCAGTGGAGAAAGTTCCTACTCCAGGATAAGGCTGCTGCTGCTTGAACAAGGTGTCTTTGCCCCAGCACCTGAAGAATAATGGGGGTTTGGTAGCTTCAGTGAATCTTAATTGCACCCGTCCAAAAGCAGTGACCTCAGCTCTGCTAACCATAAAACACCGCTCGCTGCTTGGGCTTAATGGTGTGTGGCCTGCCAAGGAATCCTTTCTCTCCCTTTCAGAGACAATCTGTGGGAATTTATTGGCTTTTTAAAGCTGTCTGATCCTTCACTGAAGGAAACTAATGGAATATCAATGACACCAGGTATTTGTCACAAGTATCATTTATGGAGGAAATATGGGTCTGGCTCAGGAGGGCTCTCCTGCACACGGTTAACCGATTCCACACTCAGGTCCAGGCAGCAGCTGGGATCAAACCCAGGTTTCTCTGCAGCTGCAGGCTTATCAGCCACTACCAAACACAGAAAAGCAAAGAGCATTCCTAATTCAGTTAACTAATTCAATTTAAAACCCCAATGAGGACAAGGCAGCTTGAATTTTCATGGGAGGTTGAATTTAGGACAACACCTTCGCAGCAGGAAGGAAGAGTCTTTGGTTGATTTTAAGCACCTTTTCAAAATAACAGGTAAAAAAAAGTAATTTAAAAAAAGATGAAAATAATACTTTTCCCCTTTTTTATTGGCATCTCCAATTTTTTTCAGCTCTGACTTTTCACTCAACTACACCCTGTTTGGCGAAAGGTCTGCTCTTTCTTCGTCTTTTTATTCTGACAGGTTGAGTCACCTAAGAGAAAATGCTGTCTCAGAAGTGCTGTGATAGATTTGAGGCTTCAGTTTTTAAGAGAAAAAAAAAAGCTTTATACACACACCATGTCTTTATGGGGTCATCTAACCCCTGTGGAGGACTTGAGCCTGCTGTGTCAAGGTCTCACCCCACAGGGCAGCATCAGTGATCAGGTCCCCAATGCTGAGATGTGCCAACATCCAACACTCAAACTCTGGGCTTTCAGGCACAAATCTGCTTTCAGGTTTTCTCACCAGCCTTAAATCCAGCCTGGGTTCTCAAAAGCATGCAAAGGACTGTGCCCTGTGATGAGTCTTTCTGCAACATAGGGGAAAAACTGCTCTTAAAAACGTGAAATGTGCCAGAAAGGAAAAAGCAACATGGCTCATTCCTCAAATTTTTTGGAGCAGGGTTTAAATAACAGAAGGTATGGTGGCAAAGGGAAAAAAGGGCCACTTTTGTACTCAAAGACTGCAGAAATGTTTAAGTACCTAAAGCTTCGTGTTAAATTAGTGCAAAACATGGTGATTTGCTGCAGGGTTTGAATTTCAGCTACTGCAAACCTCTCTCAGGGGAGAAGTGAAAGGGAAAGCGCAGGTCCTGAGTCTGAAAACAGTGAATAAATTAAGCCCGGGATCCTTTAACCCCAGGAGTGTGTCAGGAGAAGCCTCCATAGGAAGGCAGCGGGAATTTCCCGCAGAGCTTTGACAGCACAATTAACAGCGGGGCTTGATCGGGCAGGGAACGGGAGCGGGAGCGAACGTAGCCAGGGGGAGATTATTTGTTGGCTCGTGTGCCACTGAGCTGCAAAAGCCTCTGGCACTTATATTCTCTTAGACCTCACTTAAACCATGGTGCTCTGTCCCCCGAATTCAACCCCCGGGTTGGTGCATCTCTGCCACCGCTCACATCCATCCCCCAGCCCACCGGGAACTGCTCCTGCCGCGCCCGGTGAGCTCCCGGTGCTTGTCCGGTGCTGTGATGGGAGCAGGGATGGCCCGACATCTCTGACTCCCTTAATTCCTCCGTTTCTTTAAAAGTCCTCAGAAACGAGCCATAGACCCCAAATTACGGCAAAAAGAGGGTTCAAAATGTAATTATTTTTTTTTCTGGGGTCAAATGCTGTGACTGGGGATTTTACGGAGTGATCCCTAAATCCAAGCCCAGCAGTGCTGCAGGTTCACATGTGAGCTGTCACCAGGTCTGCCTGCAGTACGTGCTGGCAGCTCCTGGAACAGAGAGCAAGGGAGAGGGAGGGAGAGAGCGAGCAGGAGGGAGACGTGCTGCAGATACTTGCACATTAGAACATCACATGAACATGTTTAGTATTTTTCCAGAGGAAAATATCATCCAAGAGGCATAATTATATCTTAGGTTCCCCTTTTTTTTCTTTTTTTTTTTTTTTTCAGGGCTTTTTAAGCAGTTGTTTTGCTTCATTCTTCTCCTTTTTCTATTTTCGAATTACAGCGTTTGCAGAAACAGGAGGAGGAGGACAGTTAACACAAGAGAGAAGCCACGGGTGCTTGAGAGGGAGAGAGATTGCTGCTGTTTCTTGTCATTCCTGGAAGTGTTCAAGGCAAGGTTGGATAGGGATCTGAGAAACCTGGTCTAGTGGAAAGTGTCACTGCGCATGGCAGGGGGGGTTTGAACTGGATGATCTTTAAGGTCCCTTCCAACCCAAACTGTTCTAGGATTCTATAATTCAAAAGCAGATAGATTTAGGGCTTATTCTGCAAACTGAGACCCCCATAGTAACTCACAAAGGGACTCTTGCTTGATGATCTGTCAAAACACAAGACCTTGGGAAGAGAGAACCTCTCTGCATTCTCACCATCCCAACGTGTCCACAGCTCAAAATTTCCCCGGGAACATCCACAAGAAGTTGATTATAGCAACTCAGAGAAATCCATCCTGACTGGTGAGATGTTCACCCACGGTCACCATTGGTGATGTTCACCCTCTTCCCAGCCACCACTCAGAACCATTTTGTGCTGCTCCACGGGCTCAGGGCCACAGCTGGATGGCAGCAGCCCATCCATCTGATGCCAGACGAGCTGGGAACACAGCGTGTTTTCACAAACAGAAGTGCCCAAAGGCATCTAAGATACCACACTCAATCCTTCTAGGCTGTCACCACAGTAACAGGGGGCTTCCCAAAAATAATCAACAATAGGATTATGAGCCACTCACTTGTCACACTGCAATTAGCAGCTACTCAACATTTTGGCTCATAAATTAAATACCCAGCAGGTACTGGTAGTGGGGTTTTCAAGGGGAGTTTTGCATGATGCACCTTGTCCTTGGTCACCTGTGGGGATCTGTGGCATGTGGAGGAGAGATTCCTTTCCCAATGTCAGGATGCTTTCTTTCCTGAAGCATGAGATCTCATTATAGCAGAGAACCATGAAAGCTATTATAGGTCATGAAGTCTTTGAGGTAGAAAAACCACTATTTACTGTTTGAGATCCCAGCTCTAGTCATTGCCTCCTGTGGCACAGACACCTTCCAAGCAGGAATTTCTCACTGTTTATTCTCCAGGCATGGAGGGGGTGATGTTTTCAGCGATGTTTTTGTTGCTCATCTGACAGTGTTAACCTCTCCAGTGAGGACGTGCACCCATCTACCAATCCTAGAGGGATGTCATTGACTGAAATTAGCTTTGAACTTCAGGATTTGTCAAACTGCAATTTTACTAAATACTCTAGTGGTGGCAAAGTGACAGTCCCAACATAGCTAATGCCATGACCCACTGGCTTCAAAGCAGTGTGAGCAGAGCCCTTGGTCCCTTCATCTCCTCAGGATTTGCATCTACTGAGATATATGTCATAATCATTTTTTATTTTTTTAGCAGGATACTTCTTTTTTACATTTGCTGAGAATTTTAAGCTGAGCCTGGATCACATTTTCAAAATTTCTTCCATATTTACAAGGCTTGGAAGCCCTTTTTTATGTCTGCACTTACTTCACCAAGTGTCAGAGTCACCACCAAGTTTGGGGATGGGTACACAAGGACCAGGTATTTCAGGTCTCACAATAAAATCAGGTGAGACAGCAGCACAAATAAGCTGCAGGGCTGCAGAAAGGACAGGCAGAAAGGTCTCCTCATGCTGTTCTGTAGAGGAGAAGGAGCCCAGTGAGTGTAGTGCTTTGGGGCCCCAACCTAGCTGGACCGAGGGCTGAAAGGGCACGATGCCAGTTGGTCCAGAAAATATTTAGTAGAATCAGATCTCCCGGCCCTGCCTGTACAGACACCTTGTGCCATCACACAGGACAGTGCTCAGAGCTTGGAGAAGCCATCAGAAGAAAATCTCACTGATCTTAGCTCATAAGATGTTTAGTCCTACTCCTAAATCCACACGCCAGTGTCGGGCACTGTAAATTGCTGGAGGATCCCAGCCCAGGTGCCCAGCAAAGAGATGCTGTTTCCTTGTACAATGACAGCCATTCTCAGAGAGTCACCACTGGGACATGACACCACTGAAGCACACCTGGCTGATGAGCATTTGTGCTGAATTAAACCCCCACTGCCTTCCTGTTTTCTCTACAAATGTCCCATTAGGACCTAAGCCAACAGTCGCAGTCAAGAACGCAAAGACAATTATGCACTGGAATTTAAACAAACCATTAATTACCAAGATACTCTGGCAGATGATGGCTCCAACAATGCTTATTACAAGAACCTTCATCGAGTTATCTGCTCTTTCATGTAAGCAGAGGTAACGATCTCCACTGAGATGAGAAAAATAATTAAAAACCATATAATAAGATGTTTTATTCATGACACGCACGTCTCCGTTGCTCTAAGGAAATTGGGCAATCCATTCCTACACCACAGCTCTCCATCAAGGGTTTATATTTACCATCACTTTAATAGGGACTTGCTAAAGTGCTCTCTCATTCCCTTGGGTTGGCTTGAAGGAGGAGGGGACAGAGGAAGGATTTATTTATTAACGGCACCCATTGAGGACCAGTCCTGTGGCACAATGCAGGGTAAAAGAGGAATAGAAAAAAGCCTTGCAAAGAGAGTCCCTGCTTAGCTCATAAGTCTGTTTTAAAAGAAGGGCTTCAGCAATGTAATGACAAAATGCAAAGTACTTGAAAAAATTTTCTGTAGGAAAAATACTTCCTCCAAAAAAAACCCAAACAACCCAGGTTGGTTTCCCTCTACAAATCTAGGTCTGACCTCAGCTGAGCTGGTATCAAAGGTTTTCAGTGGGAGCAAGAGCAGATCCAAGAGGGAATTTGCAAGGTTTGGTGAACCTGTGTTCAGTGATAGGCCTGTGCAGCACAGCCCTGGGACATGAGACTTATTTTCACTGCCCTTCATAGAAAGCATGAGGTTGACATGTCTGAAAACTGAGGTCCTGTCTCGATCTCTGACCAAACCCTCCACAAGACAAGCTTTTCTGGCCTGCTCTGCCAGCTCACCTCGGTGCTGCCTCAAGGACAGGAGCACACAGGAGCATCCTCTCCTCCCGCCCTCAGGCTGGCACCGAAGGTGGAGCCACCAAGGACGTGACTCACCAAGGTGCTGAGCACCTTCCCTCTTCCCACTGAGCTCTAATTTACTTAATCACCACATATTAAAGCCTGTCTAATTAAGGACAGGCGTTAGATCTGATGGGGACTCGGTTCCTGTGCTGTTCACACACTCTCTGGCTGGGCAAGCCCAATGTCCCTCACCTCGTTTCAGGTTTTAAAACGGAAATCTTTTCTTCCTTTCCCAACAGAAGTTCAAAGTGTGCATTTCACCTAAAAGAAGAGGGTATAAATTAACCTACACAAAGTACTTTAGGTACCAGCAATATTTTAGAGGAAACTTTTTCTCTGCCACAGGTGTTTACATCCATGGGCTGGGTTCCAGCAGGGATTCAGAAGCTTATGAGTGGACTGAAGAAAGAACAAAGTATTGGTGTGAGGGGTACAGAAGGAAGCTCACTTGTCACAGGCTCCAGCATGACCATAGCTCTGCATGGAGACCAGAGGGGACCAGGAGCCTTCTCTGTAAGGACTGCATTGCTCTGCTAAGCTAAGCTTTACTGCAGGCACAGCCCCAAGTGATGCGGCACTGAAATCAGTCCTGCCTCTTCCACATATTGCTGCGTAGCCTTGAGTAAGTCACTTAACCTCCCTCAGATGCACACTGTACAGCTAAGAAGGTATGGATACTCCCTTTCTGATGTCTTTTAGATGATGGGATTGTCAGGTGTGGACACATTTCTGACATTTGAATAAATAACGGCAATATTTGGTTTCTCTAAGGCACTTAGCACAAGCAGATCTTGAAGTGTTTTCTAAAAGATGTAAAATTTTATTATTCTTGATTGGTAGATAGGGCCTTAACCCTGGCAGGAGTGTCTAGAGATGACCACAGCACCTTTCATTCATATTGTCTTTGAAATTCAGTCAGTAACTGAAGTGCCTCACAGGATCACCCACCTGTGGTTCCTGAATCTCATTTATCAGTGCAGATTCACATCTCCCTGACCTCCAGGAGAGCTGTGTGCCTGCTTAGTTTACAAACAGGCTTCAGAAGGCATTTGCTGGGCTGGCTCACTGGAGAATCTCAAGTTTCACTTCCCAAAATGATGAAGCACTTGTTTAACAGCTGTTCAGTCGGACGGTGCCATGAAGTTATTTAACCCCGCCAAGGTTTCACTACGAGAAAAGACAAAAAAGACAAAGTAGTTAAGGACTAGTGTGATCAGGGCCTTTTTTTTTTTAATTATTATTATTGAAACGTGATTAATTCCAACAGAAGAAGCCTAAGACTGGGATAAACCAGGGGGTGTGCAGCACACTGAGCATCACAGCTGCCCACCCTGTCACTGTCATCGCGTGGCCAACACAGTGTTGAAGATGTGCAAAGGGTCTCCTGTTGTCATAGGTCACAACACGATGTGCCAAAGGCTTCCCACGGGTCTCACAGCTCCCTTCCAGCACAGGTTGGGTTTGTAGGAGGCAGAGCAACCAGCAGTGTCAGCTCTCTAGTGAGAGAAGAGACTCCTGCAAGGTCAGGCTGGGAAACAGGGTGCTGAGAGCACCGTCTGTGCTGCCAACGCAGCGACGCCGAGGGAGAGAGAAGTGGTCTGTCAGCTGGGAAGAACACGAGCCCAAGGCCAAAAGCAGGGATATCTGCCCAAGAGGATGCAGGAACTCTCCCCCTCAGCAGACCCTGCAGGCTCACAGCCCCCAGCAGCTGGCGATTCGGGCGATGCACACACCCAGTACCAGCGGTGCCCTGAGCCCTGTGCAGGGAGCTGCACACAGAGGTGGCCACGGTGGCAGCAGGGACATTTGTCCCTCCCCAAAGCCCATCATCCTACATGTGCTACAGAGAGGCCCCAGATCTGTAGGTGGCTCATTGGGATGCCAGGCCATGCTAAACCCACATCCTTTCAAAGCAGGGAAGGGAACAGCAGGGAGTACATGTCTGCATGTGACCTGGGTGACACGAGGCTGCAGGCACAAATTACACACTTTACAAGTGACATTTGCTGTCATGGGGAGAGGTTGGAGTGAGGCTGTTTAAAATTCAACTGAACTCTGCCCGGAAAGAGAATTGCAAGTGCTCTTCTGTTCTTTTTCACTCCCCAGGGTAACCCTATGGTGTTTCTAGGAAGGAAGTCCCCCTCCTGCTCCCAGATTTGGCAGTGGGTTTTGCCCCAGGGGTGGGATTCAGTGAGTAGTGGTGCCTTAGAACTCTTTTCTGGGGTGTAGTTCAAGTCTTTCTCTTGTTTCCAGCACCGAGAGACCTCTCTATCACTCATCCTCAAATCCTACTGACCTCAGGTATCCTATATGACTACCTTTTTAGCATCTCTCTGGTGGGATATGAGGCCAAGATCATGACCAGTGAGGTTAGTCATGGTGTCTGGCCCTACTCTGAAGGAGATGAGGCCACCTGCTAGCCACACAATTACCTCTGGCCCTCCCTCTTCTGAACTCTGCCATCGCCTATTCTAAGCCATTGAGCAGTTTCAAAGGGGCAGACAGAGAAGACTCATTGTCCTACTCCAAAATCTGGGATAGAATAACACATTCTGAAGAAAGTAGTCAGAATGCTTCAAGAAAGGCATCTATTCAAGCAGTTGTCAAAATTCAGAGTTGCTTCTACCAGGACACCTTGTTGTAGGATCAAGATATCTGCAGTGCAATTCCGTCCACTTAGAAAGTCCTTTTCTATTTTTGTCTAGAAATGGTGAAAAAGAACTGAACTTTTATTTCTGAATTCACAGCTCCAATCCATTTTCCAGATAACCCAAGACATGAAAGCCAAATGAATTATTGCTCTCCTTCTCTCTGTTTCCTCAGAAAATGCTAACAGGATTCCTGTGACTACATCCATTGGATATTCTCTCTCCAGTTTTCTGGTCTTTCTGACTCTCTTTGTACACACACACTTTGATACACAGTTAAACTCTCCCATTCAGGAGTGGCTTGCACATCACTTTGCTGTGATTTGTTGTAGATGGCTGTGCCACGATGGTGTTATTAAGTCAGTTATCTCATAACACAAAATTACTTAATAATTTGCTCCATTTGTCCTCATTGATGGAAACAATGTGCTCAACTATGTGTTATCTCAGTTCTTAAGGATTTGAAGCAATCCGTCAAGGCCTTGAGCAGCTCCAGTTCTTTATTTTATCAATGGGAAGATCAGAATATGTGACTCACTGCAGTGCTGAAGGATCCTTCAATTTACTGAAGAGAAGCAGGACATAAACTGAGTCAGGCAAATTCAGATGAGACTATTACCAGTCACAGGGAAAAATCTATCAGAGGAATTGGTGGACTGCCTATCTCCTGAAGATGCAATTCTTCTGATTAATGTCTGTATCTACAGGGAAAAGCCAACACTCGTTACTATCTTGCTGTGCTCCTTTTAGACCCTGTAGAGATCTAGTCTGTGTGGCCAGGAGAACCAAAGGGTAATTCTTGTCTTCCCAGAGGACACATCCAAAACTGGTCAGGTGAATCGTGTCTCTGGAGTGCACCTTTCCTACCACCTATGGTAAAGGGAGTTGGGAGTGGCCATGTTAGATATAACTATATTATAAATGTTGGTTAGGAGAGATGAACTCAAATTTTGGTGGTCAGCTCAGTTTCCAAACTCAGTGCCCAGTGCTCTGTGGATGTGTTGGGTATCTGCACACATATCTGCTGGCAGACATGATAAAAGTCCCATGGAGACCTTCATCTCTCCGGAATTTGATGTGATCCAGACTTGAGCCTCCTTTAAGTCCTTTGTTATGTCTGCCACTGCAGGTGCCACAGGTATCCATGGTATATATGCTGGTCTGGGATAGGCTGGGGCACCTCACAAATTAGAAGATGACAATGCTTAGAAAACTGAGTCTCTCCTAATGCAGCCAACAGAGTTGTTCTTCTGGCCAAATGAATCCCTCCCTGAGGTCCCTTGACTGGATTGACAGGCACCCTTTGCTCATGTGGACACCACTCTGCAGACACTGGAATTCTCTGAGCTGAACTCTACCCTTCATATCATGCAGGGAGCTCAACTCCATTGTCAACACACCTCTGTCTCACACTTCTTGAGGATCTTGGGGGTATCTCGCCCAGCTTTCAGCAGCTGGTCCGAGAGGGAGGGAGCCTGTAGGCCTGCATCATTTCCTGCCAGATTTGTGGGGATGCCTCACATTCTCACAGCATCTCAAAAAAACCCACCTGCTACACCTCCATTTAGGCAACTGAACAGTGCCCTGTATGTTTCCCAGGAACAGATGCCTTGCTCGAGAATGCATTGCTGGACACATTGCAGGAACATGGGGGAGGATTTTTGTGGACTGTGTATAAAACTGCTCAGACTCAAAGAGTTTGCTTCTGGCCATAAAGTTTCTAAACGCTCCTTACCTATCGTCCAGTATGTTTGCTTTGCTCAGTTCATTGGTGTAGGCAAGACACTTTCCCCGTGCTTTATCACAGGATCTAAAAGGGTGAATGGTTTGTATGAATTATCAGTGTTTATTCTATCAATGGGAACACTCCGTGAAGTTAAAATATAGTCAAACAAGATGCACTAGGACAGAAAACCACAAGCTGCATTTCATGCATGGCCATAAACAAGCTCAGCTTATCAGAAAAACAGGTCAAAATGTGTCAGGGGCCAGAGCAAGCTCTTGATTACACAGCACTGAGCCCACAGCCAACGTGACTACTGGCCTCTTTTCTAAGGAGCAAGTTATAATACGTGTTGGCATGTGTGAAACAAGGAATTTGAGGCCCTCATTAAGAAAGAAAAGAAACGGAAAACCATGAAAAGGAAAGTAGCCTTACTAGTATTTCCAGTGTTGAATCACTGGCATTCAGGGCTGTGGCCAGGTTAGGGCAAGATGACATCTAATTTGGGTGCCCAGCACTGACAAATCCAACCAGGGAAAACTGCTAATCCTCTTCCCCTGGAAGCAGAGGGGGAGCAGGGTTAGAGCTCTGCTGCTGCAAGGGATTCCTTTTCTCCACCCTCCCCAGAAAATCCATCCCCCTTTCAAGCTCCCCACTTCACCCTGGTCAGATCCCAGCACTCTGCTCCCAGCCTCACAGCCTGCCTTCAGCCCATAAAGGCTGCTCTTAAGATGTTCAACCCTTCCTTTCCCAGCAGAGAGAGAAAATCCTGGTTGTTTGGAAACCAATGACAATATTCTCAGAGTGTGCAGGGAAAGTAGAAGAGGGATTCAGCATTTTCACCATCTTCCTGTGTATGAGCCCTTACTGCTGCAGACTGGGAGCAAACTCTGGCCTCTCCCACCAGCAGTGCTTTCCCTATAAAAATAGGAGTTTCCAACAGAACAAGTTTTCCCTAAATGTTCCTGGCAGGCATTTCACCTCTCTGTGGGCAAACCTGCTACTGGTCCCTCCACCAAAACCACAGCAAACGAGGTCTGGAGAACAAAACTCGAGATGACAGGGAGAGTCTCAAATAAAAAGGAAGGAAGGAACAACAAAACCCACAGCAGATGCATAATCAAGTGAACCAAAAAGCTTGTCCATGCTACCAACCACTGAGTGACAAATCTGCCCGTCTGGGATGCAAGAGCAGAGAAAGTGGCTCAGCAAACCATGCAGGGGCTGGAATTCAGCACCCTACAATGAGTCACTGGGGCCAGGACTTGAATTTGTGCTGCCTGGGAGTGGAGAGGACAATCCAGTGCTGCCTGAAGTGCTGTGTTCTCTGGGGAGATTCCTGTCACCTGGCTGGTCCAGCACTAGAGGGTAACAGTGAGTCAGTCGGGCTGCTGGGCCACATGGCTGGGACAGGTCTTGCTGGTGGAGATGGAGGGCTGGAAGTGGTGATCCCAGGGAGATGAGAGCAGGCAAGAGTAAATGAAGGGGCAGGTTGCACTCCCCTTGCTGGCCTTGCTATAGGGCTCTTGTGGGGTTGGGTTGCAGCAAGGACAGAGCAGTGGGTGTGCTGGGGGGTGTCCCTGTGCCCTGATGGGAGAAGAAATGAGGTGGCATCTGAAATAGGTCACTGAGCATTGAGGGGGCAGAGGGCTGTGGGGTGGGAGCCCAGGGAAGGGGATAAGGAGCCTGGTGGAAGGTGCTGTCTGCTCCACACAGGATGATTTTGAGCAAAGAGCCAACTCCCTGCTTTGGTTCTGGGTACAGAGCAGGAGGTGCATTCACAGAACTCCACGTGTTACTCTCAAAGCCCAGGTTGCTCGTGTTTAGCAGCCAAACTACACGCTTTTGAACACATAATGCAACAGAAGCCCGGAGTAAAGTGTAAACCCACAGCTTGCTGCTGCTTCAGTTCAGCACCTCATCTTCTGGACACGGACAAGCAGAGCCCTGGCAGCCACCTGAGCTGCCTGTGATGGCAGGAGCCAGACCTGTGCCCGTGTCAGTTGGCATCGAGCCCGAGAGCTGATGTGCATGCAGAGCACAGAGCAGAGCAGCTCTTCTTACACAGTGCTTGTATTCCCAGAGGGGCTGTGCCCAGTCACACGTCACCCGGCAAAGTTGTAGTGAATTATTTTTCCCTTAGAGTTCCAATATTGTTTGAATCTTTAATCACAATTGTAAAGCCTAGGAGAAGGTTCTCTAGCAGTTGAAGTTGGGTATCTAGTGGCTAGAAAGCAAGAGTAGTCAGGACTCCTGGGTCCCATTTTCAAATCTCCCACTGACTCTTTGAGTGACCTTGAAGAAGTCAATTAATTTCTGTCATTTTCCAGACAGGTAAAAATGAGGAAATAATTCTTCCCTAGTTCGCTGGAGGATTGTGAGTGTTAATTGTTTGCAGGGCACTTTTCTCTCCCCAGATGGGAAGTAAGGGACTTTTTCTATAGCATGGTTGGAGGAAGACTGAAGCTTGGCATGGAAAGCCACAAACACTTCAGGACTGAGGCTGCAGTGCTCAGAGGGCACATCTGTCTTTGCTGCAAGGGGCCAAAATTGCTTGATCCTGCATCTCATGTCCTGTACATACAGATAGAAACCTTCCAGCAGCACTCTGCACCTGGGGGTCCAGCTCTCCCCACAGCTGCCCCAAGGCCACCCTGCCCCAGCCTTTCATCAGCTCTGGAGGCTGATGTGTCCTTGCAGTCGTGTTGTGGAGACAGAGGCAATGAGCAGGAACCAGCTGCCTCCATCCAGAGCCATTCACACATGTCCATCTCACATCCCCCCAGGCTCCCAGCTTTGGCACGTTTCTGATCCTCACCAGCAACGTGCTGATACCTCACAAATGGGGATGCATCACCAGCTGGCAGCCTCTCAGAATCCAGCCACAGCTATGAAGTCCCATCTGGGCTATCAGCTGTTTCATGGAGCCTACCAAAAAATCCTTTAGGGACTTAGCTTTGTTCTGAAAGTAGATATTCTCACAAATAGAATGAGGCAATCCTTTTTCTGGGGTGCTCTGTCGAGGTCAGCTGTGTCAGGCCACGCCAGCCTGCCCTGGTGTGCAAATGATTCCTGTAGGAAGGGATCTCCGAGTTTATAAAACTGTGTAGGTTTATTTTTGCCTTGAAGGGAAGCTTGCCAGTGCCCTGCCTGCAGAGCTGATCACTGCACAGGTTTCCCTGGGCAGAAGAGAGGATGAGGAGCTGCCACCCAGGAAGCCCAACCAAATTAACCTACTTACCAGGCTGCTCTCCTCTCTGCTCTAGGAGAGTGGCTGTTTGTTTGCTCTAGGCCATTTCTGTGCAAGCAGTAACCAGAGATGAGCAAAACTCAGAAAATTTCTGCTCCCATGGGAAATTTCAGCCTTTCAGAGGTCGGTCTGCATCCCAAATCAGGCCAGTTCAGCAAAATGAAATTCTGGTTGAACTCACTTGAAGCAGTCGGTTTCTCCCTGGTGAAAACGTAGAATCTGGAGAAAGAAGAGGGGGAGGGAAACGAGGAAGATTTTCTTTTACTTACAGGAAACTTCCTTTTATGAGAAATTGTATTTTTCACTTGTTCCAGTCCCAAACTGCTCCAGAACTAATGCCAGGAATTCCCTCATCTATTTATACCGTTTTGCTGTCTGGGTCTTATTGTACCTGGCATTTGCTGTGACATATGACTGCGTTGCAAATAATATCAGGAACATTTACCTTGTGGAAGTATCGTGGAGGGAAGGTTTCCAAGGGCCTTTTGTCAACCTGCTGCCACCACCCTGCAGGGACCCCCAAACTCTGCCAGCAAGGGTCCAAAGCCCTGTGGCTTTCTGAACGCTGCAGCTGCAACAGCGTGGGCGTATTTTGGGGGGGATAAATGCTCTTTCTGGTGAAAAAAAAAAGCAGCAACATTGTGAATTTATGTCAGTTTTGCCAAGTGAATTCATTTAGAATTAAAAAACATAAGTTGCTTGAGACGGATTTCACTATGAAATGTCTCTTTGTTCAGCGATTTCCTCTCACTGTGTTTTTCTTCTTAACATGAAAAATGCTTAAAAGTGAACTGAGATGTTTTCTCCGGGATGGAGAGAAACTTTTTCATTAGATCAGGAACAATACAGACATGTGTAATTATCCTTCAGCATCACCAGTAAAACAAAACATCTCTTACTCACTTCCTCGTAATCGAAAGCGTCGGGGGACACCCTGTTAAAACTGAAGCCGTTTGCAACTGGCTTGAATCCAAACAAATAACTCCTAACTGAAACTCTTGATTTTACACAAGGAGCCACGAAAACATTACCATAATGAAGATCTGTCAGAGCTTACTTTGGGGGACAGCAGCCAAGCAGTGGTTCTGTATCTGAGCTCATCAACACCACTGTAATTGCAAGGAAAACTAGCCCCGTGGATTGCTGTTTCCTTGGTATTAAGTTAATGTCAGCGTGAGACAGACCAGATCCGGGATGAAGTTCGGCTGATTGCATGTAAATGTCTAAATTTGAGTTCCCTTTGCAGTCACAGGAATCTAGTTCTGACAGCCCGGGGTGTCTGGGGAACAACTCACTGAAAGAGGTGTCAAAAACAGTTTGGCTAAACCACACCTCAAAAATACTTATGTCACTGCTGCAAAAACAGCCCAGCTCTGATGGAGACACTGAGGGTGTAGATGTGCAGGAAGGAATGCAGGTGCCTAGATGCAGTAGTTATATCGTACAGATGCCCTGGTGTATCTCACCTGGCTTCTAGCTGCCACTCTAGAAGGACTCAGGTCTTGTACAGGTCCCATCTCCTACCTGCCAGCCTCATGGCTCTGCTAACACGGGGCATCTAAAGCAGCACCCGATCACTGATTCATTTCCCTGAAGTCGCACGAGGTGAAAGTCATTCCTAGAGTCCTCAGGTTGGCAGGACCTGGAAATACACGGTTTGGAAGCACTACTGATGGGCCTGTATTTCCAAAGATTGATCATGTAGCAGCAACCTGCAGCATGACAGCCCTGCCCAGAATTTCGGGAGGTTGCCCAGATGAGTAAGTCAGTCTCTTGTTACCTTACATAAGACACACAGCAGAGGAGGAATTGCTGTGGAGACTGCATGGTGCTTTCCTGGAAAGCCCCTGCACTAACTTCCAACCTTGTGCCACCTTCTGTATAATCACTTCCATGATTTTCCTGCTGACAAGTCACACCTCTTGCTTTGGGGTGGGCAGGGCTATGCCAGACTGCACCCGCTCTTTGCAGAGGCAGAGCTTGTTGCATCACTGTAGGAAGCAGGAGATTTACACCAGTGGGATTGCACAATCACCCCAGATAAGAGGAATATAACATGTCAGCAGAGCCCATTTCTTTATCACTGTAGGAAAGACACATAGGAACACTCAGATCTCTGTGGTGTTGAGAGAAAAAAACATCCTTCCCACAGTTTGTCTGAACATGAGCAGTGCAGAGTGGGCAGCACTATCTGACCAACACCCCAGTGCTGCTTATCGGTGATTAGACCAGAGCTGGCACTGCTTTAAATCACACATTTCCCTTTCCCTATCACTTATAATCAATGGAGATATTTTATGTTTATATAGCATCACGGTGTGTTATAAGGTGTGACCTGGATGCAGCCCTCCTGTTCTGCAAGTACATTGGCTCATGAGGACATCATAGAATCAGGGTGGTTTGCATTGGAAGGGACCTCAAAGATCATCTAGTTCCAGTCCCCTGCCACGGGCAGGGACATCTTCCACTAGATCAGGTTACTCCAAGCCTTGTCCAACCTGGCCTTGGACACTTCCAGGGATGAGGCATCCACAGCTTCTCTGGGCAACCTCTGCCAGGGCCCCACCACGCTGACAGGGAACAATTTTTTCCTAATATCCAATCTAAACCTGCCCTCTTTCAGTTTAAAGACATTCCCCCTCGCCCTATTACTCCATGCCCATGTCAAAACTCCCTCTCCAGCTCTCTTTTACCCCTTCAGGTACTGGGGAAGGTCCTTTAGGTACTGGGGAAGCCCATCTGGGCTTTCTGCCCTGGCAGCTTCTGTACTCATGGGCATTCTGGTCAGCGGTGTCCCAAGCAGTAATGGAAAAAAGAACAACCATCCTATTCATATTCCACTGTTACAAAATGCTTCCTAGAGGATGGTTGGAAAGGCAGGAATGCCCCAGTACAAGAAAATTGTGAAAGCATGACTTCTGCAAAGGGCCATGTGTGCAGATCTTTTAGGGACCAAATTCGCAACCCATCTTGGAAAGAAGGCAAATCCATCTCCAGAGGTGATTGACTGAAGGGAAAATAGACTGAACAGAGGCTTGATTTTAAAATCCTGAGGTCCAGTGAAAACTAGACTGTGAATCTGAGTCTCTCTAATCAAATCTGGATGTCTCAGATGTAGATGTATATCTCTGAGCTGATTTTTTAGACCCCAGCAGAGTCCATGAAGGCAACCAGGGGCTTTAGGGCACATCTTGAAAATGTCTACTTTAGGATGAGGTACATTGCTGGACAGTAAAGGGGGTCCAGGATGACAACACCGAAATAAATATCCACACTGCAGATGTCTGAGCTTAAGAGAGATGAATCTTACCTTGTAGCAGCACCTGTGAGCCCAAAACAGAGAAGAGGATTTAAACAGATGACAAGAGTCCTTCTTTCATCTTGGTCAACACCTCTGTGTTCTCTGTCCTGTACCTTTCAGAGCAATGGAGGAGAGGTGGCAAACAGCACTGGGCTCTTCATTGCTTTGGATCCAGGTGACAAGGCAGTGAAACAAGACTTGCCAGAAAATTCTCTAAAAGTAGCCAAAAGGTTGCTTAGTTTAATTACCAAGGCCAGAAGGGGGTATGGAAATCAGCAAGGGCACAACCAGGGATTCACACCCAGAAATAACAAACTTGATATTTAGTCCACTGAAATAAACAGATTGAGCTGGATATGGGATGAGAAATAGTAACCTTTAAACCATTTTAATGTTTCTTTGGAGATTATAATGAGAATTGTGGAATTACAGGATGGGATGAAAGTTTCTTATTTAGCAAATTAAAGAGAGGTTCTAAGGCTTTCCTGGAACTTCATGCAGCTTCAAAACACAGTAGTCCAAAACCGAGCATCACCCAGACTAACCACAGCCTTGGTCAGAAGAACAGATCTAAGAGTACTCTCTCTGAGCACTGAGTCACAATTGGTGGGAATCTTTCCATTGACTTCTCTGGCTTCTGGACACGTGTGGAGCTTTTTCCCCTTAGACGCAGATGACCTTAGACCCCTGCCTACAGCTGCTAACAGAGGCAGTGTTTGCCTGTCTGCATTCCAGAGCTAATGCACATTCCAGCCCATGTGGAGGACTTTGCCTCACCTCCGATGCACGAGGTCACTTCACCTTTGATCCCCTTCGTTGGTGTAAGGCTATCTGAGGAGGAGGGCTGTGGAATGACTCAGCAGCTCCTGCCTGCTCTGTTTCTCCCTTTAAGCGGATTTTTTGCTCCAGTGGAGCTGTTCTCAGAGTGGCTGAAGCTCACATGCCCAATCTTGAAGGCAGCGAGAGCGCAATTATCCAGCAGGTGTAAAGCCAAGTAATGCCAGTTCGGCACAGCCTGGGCATGAGTCAGGCAGGGGGATGTGTGGAATCACTGCTGGCATTGCCACGGGAGAGGAGCATCATATAACAACAAACTGTCACATGTCAGCAGGGCATCCACCTCCGCCTGCTTCGCCTCAGCGGGAGAACGGGACCATGATTTGGGATGTTTGGTAGAAGTTTGACAAGTCCTATTTGTGCTGTTAAACACCAGCAGTGACTGATACTCCTGAGCTCGTGAGGCACGTACCAGAAATTTAAGATGGTCAAAAGCCACAAGATAAGTGACCAGTGGAATGACAAATGAGGGGAGGGCTTAGATGTAGCACATAGACCAGGTGTGTCAACTACTTCTTAGCTTCCCAGTGCCCCTTGTGGGAAGGGGTCTGTCCACCTGTTTTAGAATCATGGAATGGTTTGGGTTGGGGGGGCCTTAAAGGTCATCTAATTCCAACCCCCCCCTGCCATGGGCAGGGACACCTTCCACTAGACCAGGTTGCTCCAAGCCCCATCCAACCTGGCCTTGAACACTTCGGGGATGAGACATCCTCAGCTTCTCTGGGCAACCTGTGCCAGGGCCTCACCACCCTCCTGCTGAAGAATTTCTTTGTAACATATTATATATATCTTTCTTGTTTCAGTTTAAAACATGCAAGAGTCAACATGAACCTTGACAGCCCTAGGTGGGCCACGACAAAGACTTCAGTAGTCCTGCCTAGAGTCCTGCCTAGTTTTCCTTCACTCCGTATCACTGGCACTCCCACAATCACTACCACCAGTAAAGTCCCACCAATCACTGGCCAAAATACCACCACATGACACAGCTCAATTCACACCCCTTTAGGAAGACTTGGCTCTGGAGACACCACAAGTACCCCCAACACACCTGCTGCATTAGTTCTTCCTGACTTTCAGCCATCATTAACGTACACTAATTAGTACTGTTGGGAACCCTTGATAAAAGCATGGACAAACACTAAGAAACTGCTTAATGCCCAAAAGCATAAAACATCTTGGCTTCAGCTAGTTTATGCTGTATCTCAGTATCCAACTTACAGCACAGGGCACGAAAACAGCTTCCAAAAACATTATCACTTTGTTCTAATGGGCTAAATTCAGCCCTGAGGGGCTGTAGGAATTAATGGAGTTTGGCCCAACATGTGGTTAATGAGGATGGTCTATTTGAAGCCCATAAGGTACCACATTTCTGCCACTACAGATTGGCTGGGAATAATTCACCTCTTCAGAGACATTGTACTCACTTCCAGTCCTGGCTATGTTTGCTCTAAATACAGGCAGCAAAAATAGACATCAAAACCAAAAACATTTCTTTCAGACTCCAAATGCCTCTGGCTCTGATTTTGATCTCGCATGCAGTAGAAGCTCAAGTGAGTGGAGAGGTTTATTTCTCATTTGTGCCAGTAAAAATGAACTAGGCCCATTATGTTTAACACTGCTTTGGGATGCAGAACATTTAAGACAGTATTTAAATACTTAAAAATCATTAACCTTGATTAAACAAGGCTAACCTGTACTCCTGATATCTTCCTATGGATAATCTCTTCTCATCTTTCGATGAAGTTTCTAACTTTCCTGCCCATACAGCCAAATCCACCTCCCCAGAAGTCCTTCTCAGAAACTTCAGAATCAAACTCATCCAGCATCAGATTTGTAGCTCTGCATGACCTTGTCCTCATCTCTACAAAGCCTGTACACCCATGCTCACCTATCCAGACTAATATGTGTTTACCTGTAAGAAGAGGTGCGTAAGGATGTTTTCTTGGAGTCTGCACTGCTGCTCATCCCTTTTGCATCTCAGTCTTTGCCCCCAGTTTGAACTTGACCTTTATGTCTTTGCTGCTGTTTGTTTTGAAACAGGGCACAGCCACAGAGGCTCAAAATATACCTTCAGTTCTTGTATCCAAACTCTCCATCGTGCCTTGTTATTTTCCACAAACACTAAAAAAAGCAGAATGCTCCAGAAAGTACTAAACTGCAATTCAAGGGGTCTCAGATCTTCCAAATGGTCTTGTCATTTCCAATGTGGATGATTGGTGTAAGAGATCTCTCATCTTCCCTCTCCCTCTTACAACTTGTCCGGGCTATTCATAGCTGGAGAGGTAACTGAGGAAGGATCTCCCCCAGAATGCCTGAATTCAGCTTCAAAAGTTTCAGCTACACCTCTTTGGGTGGACTAAATTGTGCCAGAGAGCATTTTATGGTCCAGAAGCCAACTACCACCATCTGGCTGTGTCCATACTATCAAAGTCCTTCGGCCTCCAGAAAAGAGTGGCTTCATCCAAACTGCTTATGGGAAAAGATCCCCCACCCAACTTCCCAACAGTGACTGGAGACTGTTTGGGACAGCGCTGGGTGGCCTGGGCCACAAACTGTGCCACGGATCATTTAAACAACAGAAGGCAAATTCCAGAGGCTCAACACTGTTTCACTATTGTAGATGTATCCTTTAAAACCTTCCCATCATCACCAAAAAAAAAGGACTGGATTAATTTATTTTTTTTTCTGGACTACTTGCTTTCAGCTTATGAGTTGTTCTCCTTCTCCTGGAAAGAAATCAGAATGTTCCCTGCTGATAAAAGCTGTGCTGAGGTAGAGCACGTCCACCTTTTCCCTTTGGGATTACCTCGTGATTTCATTCCTGTGGCTCATAAACTTAACTCCTCCAACTTGTTGACTTCCAGCAAGACAGACAAAGGTGAGATTTGGGATTGTGTGTATGGGCTCCCCTAGACCACAGCTATGCAGAGGAGGTCTTTCCAAGGAGGCTGAGGAACTCAGTGCCCAGCTCCCTGGTCTTCACTGGTACAGACAGTACCTCCCATCAGCACCACTCCACGTTCCAGCAGAGACGAAGGGGAGGATAACCAAGTTATCATGTTTGGTCTTTTCCCACCTCCAAACACAGTCCATTAATTACTTGGATCACAAGAAATAAAGAGCGAATTTGAGATTCTCATCTACTTAGTCATCTGTTAACTTCTGATAAAACTGAGCTTTGTCTTCTTATCTCTCCTTGCCAAACAAAGAGGCCAAGGCCAGCCAAGTGAACCTCATCTTTCACACTACCCGCCTGATCCAATCAGTCACGTATTGTAGTTGATCATTACATTCTCTAGATAACTGCTTGCCCTTTATTCTACAATGTAAAAAATGTTTGGTGCACTAACCAGCTAACGGGAAAGAGGAGAAGAGACAAAGTTCCACTGATATCACATCTTTGTTATCAGTTTCATTGGTGTAAAACTGGCAGCAATTTAGCAATTTGTTTTGTCCATAATCAGTTGGAATAACTTGTCTCTCTGGAATGAAAACAATCTTTATCCTCAATATACACCCATTAGACACCGTTATACACATATTCTCCAGGGTTCATTGTAATACAAAAGTTTCCCAGTGAACAAACTTTACCATCTTGTTTTTTATCATTATGATTTCTGAATCCTCAAGATATGAAGCCAGCCTTCCTTCAGAGGGTTCTGACCCCACTTACTCCATTGCACAATTCAGGTTAAAGGCCCAGTCCTTACTCCTGGATGCTCTGTGTTTCTTGGGAATAATCTGTCAAATACAAATGTTATCAGGTCAGTTTTTCTGGCCAATGTATCTGTTTGTTATCTATCAGGTCTCTCATTTAGAAGATATTGGGATTTTCTTGGGAACAGGCTGACATCTCTAGTCTACACTCTTTGGAATCACAATTCCTGACTGATCGCCAAATCTAAGGGAAAATGGAAATTTTGAAAATTTTGAAAATTGGCTTCAGAAACTTCACCATTGATTCTGAAAATCTCAGCTTTGGACTGATGCTCCCCTGGTGGAAAGGCCTGAGTTCATTTTCTAGTGGTGATAAAATTTTGCTCTCATTTCTAAGAGTGCAATGCTGGAAGCAGAGTTAGTTAGTCCCTTCAACCATTTCCTTTGGCTAAGGGTAGATTACACACATATAACAAAATACAACCTTCCTCCCACCTACCCCAGAGCTTTGCACCACATGTATTTACAGCAAGCAATCACCCTGTAAGACAGGAAGGCAACTCCAGAGACTGAATGGTTGGCAAAGAACTGGTTAGTTAAAAGGGTGGTTGATGTTCTGAGATACTGAGTGGTTAACAACATGTCAAGTGGCTGGTTGAGAGGATGCTCATATTTACTCAGAGGTCAATTATTCACTCATAAATTTATTGGTTTAATTTCCTTGTAGTCTATTTCCCCTATTACATATTCATAATCATCTTCTCATAAGTTTTTCTCCTACAGCTACTAATTATTCTCTATGTTCACCACACACCTTTTGTGCCATATAGATGGGAATATTAATTTCCATAGAGCAGAGACTTTTTTTTTTAATTAAAGCAATGTGCTTTAGAAATAAATGCAACAACCATCAATTAAATTCAGCAAATAAGGAAAAGTCATTAAATAAGAATGCCAATCAAGATGCTGAAGCTCAAATTCAAATGACATCAATCATACTTCTGTTGTTCCAAAACGCTGACTTAATCAATGCAAAGTCCACAGGGTTTCAGTGAGGGAACCATTCACACACATTACTTTTTGTTTCTCTGGAAGATGAAGCTCTGTACCTGGTGCAATCAAACAGCACCTCAGCCACTCTGGAAAAAGGTGTGCAAAAGGTGTGTTCCATGCCACTGGCTTCTGAGAAATCAACAGAGGAGGCATCTCAGACTCTGCATGGTGTCTTCACTCCTTCGCGTGAGCAAGAGCAGGTACAACAAATGGAAGCACTTGAAATATTTCACTGAAAATAAGGGTTATCAAATTCTCTGGGTACTTAAAACTATTTGTTTCTGAGGGAGACAGTCCAGTGTCATTCCTTTTTCAATGAGGATCTTTCAAGATGCACAAGCCTTTAAGGTCTGCAAGGGAGTGTTTCTGCATCAACACCTCCCTATTTTGTTCAATCAAAGTAGCACAGAAGGAAGGACATGGTCACCAAGAAACAAGAACTAGATTAAGAAAAATCCCCTAGTGGACTTTACAAAACTCAGTAATTTGGATCTTGGCTTCAAGGGAATGGGGTAAGAAACTTGCAACTCCGAAACAGGATATCATCAAGTATTTATTTCATACAGATACATGTTGCAGTTCATGCTGTAGTTACACATAACAACAAATAAACCCCCCATATAATGAGCTCCTTGCCGATTGTGTTTGGCCCTGAGCAAGAAAAACTTCTGCAGTAGAGCAGCCCCTTAGTCCAGAGGTTGGATTGTGTCCTAGAGCCATCTGATAGATCTGTTTTCCAGAACCGTGGCCAGATGCACACAACTCCCATTAAAGTAATTGATTGCCCTGTGAGCTTCATACTTCAATATCCCGGGATCTGTAGATCACAGCACAATGCACTATATTGTAATATATGGCAAACTGCATTGAAGTCAGTTGGCACTGGCCAAGTAAGGACCAAAGAGAAGATGGATATTAGAGTCCAGGAAGAGGCACGAGGGATATGTTAGAAGGCAGTAGCCAGCTGTGCAGAGTTTAACCTGCCTATGATATTTCTGTGAGGGCTGCAAGCAGAAAATCCCATCCCATTATCTCCAGAGGAGGAAGAAGGATCGTGAAGAGAGAAGGGTGAATTATTAAAGGCTAGGCCAAGTATGACTGAGAGCTTATTAAAAAGGGAGGAGGATGGGTAAGCAGAGAAACAGCTTGCTAGGCTGGTTCTATTAAAATCTAAGGCCAGATCCTCTGTGTAAATTAGCATAGCTCCATTGGCTCGGGTCGACTGGTTGACTTCTCTGGCTTTATGGCAGTTTACCAGCTGACATTTTAGCCCATTAACTTGAAGCATTGCATGTTTTCCTGGGAGCATGGTCTTTGTTCTGTCCCCCACTCTTTTTTTTTTTTTTTCCCTGCCAGAACTGACAAAATTCTTCAGCTGAAACATCCGAGGAACGACATCTCATCAAAGATGGACGTTTCCATGGAAATATCTGTTTCGGATGAAATTTTTTTGAGTCTTTCTCGGATAAAATATAAATAACTGGTTGGACAAGTTTTCAATAAATCAAAAAAGAAACTTCGCCGGAGAAGCTGTAATGTTGTTTGGGTTGCATTTTCCCTCTGTTTCCTCTAATAAAGAACATACAATACCTGAAGAAAAGAAATGACAAAAATTAAAATTTGCGGAAAACTTCCAAGAGGAGACAAAACTTTGTCTCCTCTTGGGTTATTCCCCCACAGATGTCCACATCTGAGGGCAGAAAGAGATGATGAAGAGCTGATGGCAGTGAATGTAAGTCAGAGGAGGGAGAGGGAGAGATAAGCACTCCTAGTTTCTCTCTGGTTGAGGGCCTTTACTTTTTTCTCCCTCTTTTCCCTGCTCCTCCCTTCCCACTCCTTGCAGCTCATGCCTGAGACCATAATCTGGTGGGAAAAAATCCCAGAGCAAGCTGTGCCTCCCCTGCACCAGACATTGCTGATAGAGAGATCCTCTGACATGGATCTAGAGGGTTTTTTCTTCCTCATTTTGAGCCTTGATTTACCCACACAAAGGGACAGACATATGGGGAAATACATTCCAGGGGTGAAACTGCTGCGGCTGTTTCCCAAAATATGATCCCAAGGAAGAAGAACTGGTTATGGAAGATTATGCCCTGAAAAAAAAATTATTTAAAAAAATGAATATGTAAAATAAAATGCACAGTTCTGTTCAAAGACACGGAGGAGTCTGACCGCAACGGCAGCTGGTAACTACATCCCTGAGAGTCTCACTGGGAGTCTCATCCCGAGAATATTAGAGGAGTAGGAGGGCATTGAGGATCCTGGACATATCCTAACACCTCCACATCTGCTAGTAGCCCCATGCCCCAAAATAGCACTGGGTAACCACTCCTGGGGGTCTTACCTGGTGTATGCAATGGCAGCCAAGGCTGTGCTTTACAATTCCAAGACATTATTGAAGATAAAAGACTCAGTTGAGTATTTCCAGAGTTTTACCTTCCATTAACTACACAGAAAGCTCTCTGTTAATGAAATCATAGAGTCACAGATTCATATAATGGTTTGAGTTGGAAAGGATCTTAAAGATAAACTAATTCCAACTCCCTGCCATGGGCAGGGACACCTTCCACTAGCCCAGGTTGCTCCAAGCCCCGTCCAACTTGGCCTTGGACACTTCCAGGGTTGGGGCAGCCACAGCTTCTCTGGGCAACCTGTGCTAGTGCTTCACCAGCCTCACAAGGAAGCATTTCTTCCTAATATCTAATCTAAGCCTGCCCTCTTTCAGTTTAAAACCATTTCCCCTCACTCCATCACTATCTGCCCATGTAAAAAAAGTTCCAACAACCAATCCCTTCTTCTGGGCATGCAGGACCAGCTTCCTTGGTGCAGTTCAGAATAGCAAAAAAATTAAGAAGCCTCCCACGAATGGGGAAGGGAGTTTGAGCTACCAGCTGCTTTGAACATTTGTAGAGGAATACTTGGGGACTGGGCTGCAAATACACCACCATATTCCACTTTCCAGGAGCCTGAAGTATGTTTGGGAATATACAGGAGAGACCTGCTGCTGGTGTTAAACACCAACCAGAGCAGGGCCTATTCCAACACAGGGATGAATAATGTCATGTCATTTTATTGCTGTGCATGAGGTCCCATAAAGAATATGTCACTTGACTTAATTTTCCCACATAAAGAATAAAAGATATGTTTAAATCATTGCTTAGCTTTAGGTAGCTCTTAGCTGCTGATCAGTGTGGAAATCCCATCTGGAAAAGACATGCAAACTCGTCATCATTGCCAAGGTGGTTTTCTACAGCAAGTGCTAATGCAGAATGAGACAAGAACTACTTATTTTGGTGCAGGCAAACTACAGATTTTCCATGAGCCTGTTAGTTGAGGTCAGTCAGATTAAAAAAAAAAAAATTAGTTTGTTAAACTATAAATGCAATTAAAATCAAAGAGGGTGCACTGGGAGTGGGTGTTATTCAGTGTGTATAAGGGGATGCCAGAATCTGGCTCTGAATAGTTTTGATTAACAAACCTGGGCCTGAATTGCTGGAGAACTGTTCATTTCGTTAAGCCATTATTCATGGCCTGTGACTGGTCATAAGTAATGTTCTGCATCCTGATGAGAGGATTGAAGCTTACACTGGCATGATGAATGCCTGACAGCAGATAATGAATAGTGTACTTCCCTCACAATTCACAAATGCTCCGGGGTTTCTGAATTGTAAACTACCAGGCCAAACTCACTGAACAAGTACATTGAAATAACATTCCCAAAAGCAGCAGGATTTCAGCTCTTTCTCTATGGGTTAGAGTTTAATTTCCTTAAATCAAAGCAGTACAGGTCAAGCAGGTGTCCTAGAGCTGCTTGTTGGTTTTGTCTCAGGCCCAGCCACTCTGCAAATACAACCCAACCCCTCAGCCACAAATCCCTCCTTAGGGACAGAGCTGGGGGTTCCCCACCAGGTCAAAACCCAGCTCTCCCAAAAAGTACTATTTCTCCATGACTCCACCATTTCCACTTGTAGCTGGAGCTGTATAAATACTTGCAAGTATAAATACTTGCAAATAACAACCCACACAGTCACATAAATAGCAGCCAATGGAAGCCCAAGTCATTCATTTATTAGTATATTGGTCAACGGACTGTCTTAATTATTTAACTATTCTGGTAAAAGCTAATGCATAAAGAACTTAAATGGTGCATGGATCTTGCAGAGGGCCCTCAGCCAAGGGAAAATTCAGGCAGTTCAAAGTCTCCCCTGCATGCAAATGGGATGGAGTACACTCCTGCTGCTCAGAGCTGTGGGATGACTGGCCAGGGGCAAAGCATTGCAGACGATGCTTGGACCAAGACACTGCCACGCAGTTTTCCAGCTTTATCACAGCCTCTAAATACCAGTTTGGCTTGTACCCAGTCATATACACGTCCCCTAGTGAACACAATGCCAGTATGCAAGGCAAATGTTCCATTTACCGACCCAAGGGAAAGTGAAATGTATAATAGCTGTGCAGTGAACCTCGGAGAAAACCACCTGAGAACATCGAGATGCAGGTGCTGCAGCTGAGCATCTGACAGACAACCACGTGCAAGAACACCTCCCCCGTGGCAGACAAGGAAAAAATCACTGGGCTCCAGATATTTGTGCTTCATAGTCTGATCTCTCAACCAAGCTGAAGAAGCAATTAATTGAATTACCACGGCATCCCAGCCTCCAGAGCACTCCCCACTCTGCGGCTGTGGGAAGTCTGTTGCTGTGGCAGGCCTGCCCACACGTCTCCAGATAACAGTGCTGCAGCTATTTCTTCCTCTTGCAGCCCAGTCTGTGACAGCCATGGCACTCGTTAAGTTGGTGGCTTGGGACAGGTTGTAAGTTGGGAATGGCTCAAGTGAGAGTCTCAGTTCAGCAGTGTCCTGCTGGGATGGCACCTCCGAAAATAAACAAGTGGAAGTTTCCCACCGACCCGGCATCGGTGTGTTTTCACACTTGGCACCTTTTTAACAAACTGTTGCACTGTGGTTCCATGAGGGGAAAGCACATGATCTGTGAGTCCTTTGAGTCTGAGCTCCCACATCCCACTGATCCACCCGGGGCTTCTGCTTCTGATAGGTGGGGGATAGGACCGGGAATTATGGAATTCGCCTGTCTTCTAGGAGTAGTACACAACTTATCACATCATATTCATTCTTGTGTCTTTATTGGGTTGATTTTCAAGATCTCAAAGGATAGCTTCAACCTCAGACTGGGGAGGGAGCAGACTGGGTAGACCCAACCCTGCCAGAAATTGCCCGTGTAATTGCAGTTGAATTATTCTTTCTATGTTTCGGTTTTCCACAGGAAATTGTATTTCCTTTTACACTTAGAACTGTAGATCTTTATGCTGTGGGTCACTTCCCACTACTTTTTGTGCAGAATCCAGCGCAATGGGACTAATTTTGACAAGATTATTGAATTATCTTGATCTCACTATCAAATATTTTTATTAAGCCTAATTTCATCCTGATTGTCCTTTATAAGGGCTTCTTGCTGATGCTTAGACCCTTCTGTTACTTGTAGATCTTTATCAGAGAACATTTTTCATGGATTCAGTTCCTTTTACTGGAATATAAATTCTACAGTGAAAACTGAAGGATATTACTCCAAACTATTTGTGGGTGGCCAGAGTTGGGGAACCAACAGTTGGGGAACCAACGAGAACCACTCAGGTGTCTACTGGACTCCCTCTCATTACACAGGTAGCAGAAGGGACAACTGGAGAAGAGAATAATACTATTCCCAAGTGCAGCCACATAAATCCTTTAAATCATCCCCGCTTTTCCGACATCTAAGGCTCCTCTTCCCAGCAAACATCACCGAGCTTCTTCGCAGCTCTCCGGCAACCCGGTGCTGAAGACCACCCCACGTTTGAAATTCTCAGGGGAAAGCCACTAGGACTGAAATGCAGAGAGTTGTTAGGAGCTTTTCTTTAAGGATTTCCTAATCCCTACCCCTTCTTTGCTCCATTTTCCTTTCCTCTGCTTTACCACTCCCTTCTCCCTCATAGTTTGCACACAAAACTCATACATGCCTAAGGCTTCCTTTCGTAAATCTGTCCTCTTTCCCTCACTCAGACCTCCCCATTTTGACTCTAATTTCTTTACTCCCAGCCCCATGGACCATCCCACCACATGAGAAATGCTCTTTCACATTCCTGACGCTCTCCTGTTCCACCAGCAGCAGCGTGAACGAAATTTCAATCTCACGGTCCAAGTGGAAGCACCATAGCTCCAAAGGCTTCAAAGGGAGCTTGTGGCTTCTATGCCAGCATTTTTTGTGGTAGTCCCTCACTGCTAGTTAGGTCTGGTATCAGCCTTAACCAACCATGCCACTTCACTTTCCAAAGCCAGCCCGTAATTAAAAGAAGGCCAATAGACTCTCAATGATGATGCAATGATGTGTTCTCAGGTGCTCTCCTAGGCACGAGGCCAAAAGCTAAGTTACCATTTATGCAATTTGAAATGAAAGGCATAAAATTAGGCACTGACTAGAATTTCTCATTGCAATTCTTAACCGTTTTGACTTTGCTTTTCCAACAGTCAGCAGGTTTTTCTTCTGAGAAGTCCTTTCAAAAAATAAATTAGATGGCTACTTACCATGACTATCAGTTGACTCAGATGACAGGACATTGCACTTACAAGACCTTTCGTGTTCCTCACTCCTCCTTTTCTATTTCCCAATTAGGCCAGATTCTACTGCCTTTATTCATACTATTGCATTATTTCATAGCTCACACCAGTTGATTTCAGTAGTGACTCCCAGGATAAATTACAGTTTCCATGTGCCAAGATGACCCGAAGTCCTTGCCGAGGGCTGTTTCAGGCCTTTGTCATGACTTTCTTATCCTGTTTCATCCTCCACAAAGCCAGGACTTTCTCACAGCTCGTCACCTGGTTCCCCCAGAATGGGTAGACAAATACCTTCCCGTGTTTACTGTGCTCAATGGGAGACCATTAACTGTGTCACTAACGCGGCGTGTATCGACCATTGCTCTTATGAACTCAGCAACCCCACCACGTACCTATCAGTAAAAAGGTATTTGTTGTCCTGCTTTATATGTGACAGTGGTTGTGTGGGCCAATGCCTCACTGAAACAGGTGTTGTGTTAACATTTCCCATATTTGGGGGATAAAACACACGCTTTCAAGAATGGGTACCAACAACTGAAATGAGAATTCTGAACGTTTATAAGCATTTAAAAGTATAAACCTCTAAGAGTCATGAGAACATCATGTTCTTATCCTATTTCCCTTCAATGAAAGTCCAGCCAATCACCTTTGAGTGCTGTGAAATCCTCACTGGAGCTGGTGCACAAGGTAGAGCTTATTTATGGAGCCCCTTGTAAATCAGTGGGAATCTTTGTAAATATAAATCACAGAGCAAAATCAATTGCTTACTAATCATTGCTCAGGAAGAATATCAAGAGCACAAAGTCGAATTCTCAAAAAATAGGGAATGCCAGAGTTAAGATGATCATGACCTAGTCTGGAAAGGACAAGCTGCTACACTCGATGCTGCGTAGCCTCAGGGGAATGTGCAGTAACTGGTTACCCCAGTGCCCTATAAAATCTACTCCCAGGCTTTCCACATTTGATATTAATAGGAGTTATAAACAGGCACAGAACCATAACACGAGATTAGCTGTTGTTATATCTGTTTCAGAGATAAACTATCTGACAACCAGTGAAACTGAAATGGAAAACAAGCCTCTAGAGCTGCATTGGCAGGAGCACTGCAGTGGGATACTGGAGAACAGAGTGCTCACAATGGGTAACCAGATAAGGGCAGAGCCAAGTTCTATCCTATTCCACTGCTGTCCTCAAGTGAAGCAGCAGAACAATCAAAAGTGAAGTCCTGCTACTGTTGTCATGTCTCCGCTGTGGTCCCTTGAGGACACAGAATTCCCACCTCTCACCTCTTACCAACAGCAAAAAGCTGTGGAATCATAGGATCTTTTGGGTTGGAAGGGACCCTTAAAGGTCACCTAATCCAACCACCCTGCCACGGGCAGGGACATCTTCAACGAGATAAGGTTGCTCAGAGCCACACCCTGCCTGTCCTTGAATGTTTCCAGGGATGGGGCATCCATCATCATGGCTAGGCTTCCACCACCTTTCCATAGAACAGATACAGTCTAAGGCTGCAGATAAACAAGCAATTGCACTTCTTGAAGTTGCTGTTGCCTCCTAAATTGTTGTTTCTGGCCCTGTGCTGTTGCTTTTGGAGTTTGAAAGATTCAGAGTAGGCCCTGATCAGGTTTAGGACAAATTATTTAGGCTAAAGAATTTACCTGGTTGTCTGCAGTCAGCTGGTCTCGACTGAGTGGAAGCTTCGTTACAAATGTCTCTGCTGGCTGAATTCTAGTGGCAGCTCCTCTCCAGCTCTAAGATGTTGATGAGCACCTTGGGGCAGCAGGAGACGTTAAACTCGATCAGATGAAGCAGAAGATGCAACGAGCACATGAATGGGAAACTTTGCCAACCTTTGAAAAGGCTGGAACACGATTCGGTTGCTTGCTAAAAAGAGAGCAGGCTGTCTTGCAAAGGTGGAGCATTTGCAATTGGGAAGGACTGGATATCTCACTTGTAGGTCACCAGGTGATGAGCTCTCAGAGCCTTCTACCTGTGGGTCACCAGCTGAATTCAGCCCAGCACCAAAATTATGGCCAGGAATTTTAATTATACATTTGCTTCACATTGGGTTGAACGCTTTTCAGGCATTATTTCTCATGTGTGTGTCTGATATCTGGCACAATCAGGCCTTATCTTAGTTGGCTTCCTTAATCAAAGTTTCTGGATTAGTCGTCTACCGGAATTTGGGGTTGAACATAAATTGTTAACGTTAGTAAAAATCATATTCAGTTTTTTTCAGCGCTACTTTAAGCCAAGCTAAGGATCCACATTTTCTATCATATGCACAGTAAAAAGTCAAGGAGAATAAAATCCCCACATTTACCCATAATTTGCAATGTTATCTTCTCCCCAAAAGCCTTTATCGCGGAGCAAGAAGGAGGAGAATTTCTGTTACAGTATTTGAAAGCAGGTTTCATGAATGTTTCTCAGTTTGACAGTAATACTGGTTCCTCCCAAACAACTCAGCCTGAAACAGACAACTCATAATGTTAAAGTTCAGGACAGTTACAGTTGACTGGAAAAGGGACTCAGAATGGAAATTGTTGTGCAACTGCTACGTTATGACTTGCTGCCGGATCTGAAGACAATATTAAAAGTAGCCATTTTCTTCTGATTGATCTTGTTCTCTCTTATCCTTCCGCAGAATGACAATGGTAACCTCTAAATGATAGCATTGCTTGGAGTTTTCTCATTTCTTTTTGCACAGAAACAAACACGCTGTATTCAAAGGCACAAAATTCTTGGAATTCACAGCACTTGGTGAAACCGAAGGTGATCAAACAAGCACCGGCTTAATAAATTCTGATATGCACATATATTCCAGCAGGGAATATTCTGTGTTTTACTTTGGTGAAAGCAGAGTCCCGGCACACTTAATGTTCTACTGTTTTCTCATCCAAATCTCTTCTGCCATATCAAATAGGTCACTGTGTGGAAATCACAGCCATGTTTTAAGTAGATTGTGTTAACTTTATGAATGCGTCATAAAATGGGAACTCCATAACTCTGTATTGACACTGTTTTACTGTTGCAATTTACCATTCTAATGGCACTATTTAGGAAACAATGACTGAACTGCAATGAGATAATTAAGGAATAATCTCCATTACTTCAAAGTATACAAAGCAGTAAACAGCTGCCAAAAGTGATTAATAGCTGAGGTGAAGTTAAGACATCTAATCAATCTAATAAACCATTTATTGCAAGAATATAGCGGCTTACACTAAATGTGAGACATTTATCTTATTGATACAAACTGCAGTATTTGCCTTTCTTTAGGATGTAATATCACGAGACCTTGATTATTCTTCCATTAAAGTCAAGGATAAAACTCCCATTGTGATCCCAGGGTCAAGCCTTCACTGAGCTGATACCAATGAAAATAAATGCTTCCTTTTAATGTAGAACAGTTCTGCTAAAACATTTTTTCCCCCTATTATAAAACACCCTGTGGCATTGAAAGGGGGATATGTTTTACTGGCAAGGACAAATGTCAGGAGTCATGATGAAAACCTGGATCTTCTTCTAAGCTGGTACTGTAATTCCCTGCAAAGTATTGTTTTGTCTGTGCCTCCACCTCGGATCTGTGACAGGGAGATGAAACCATTCCTTGTTCCACAGGATTATTCGGGATTTAGTTCATGTAGCATACAAAGAAACACAGATAGAAGATACTGTACACACTTCACAGTGTTCCTAAAGTAAAAACAGAAAGGATACATGGATTGCAACAGCTATCTCATAACTGGCACAGGAATGGGAGTAGTGGGGGTGGAGAGGCCGAACCCATGCTCAGGGGAAGGGACCTGTTTCCAATGTTACAGCAGTGCTGCCAGCACAGCTGAGCTTCCTCAATTTCCATTTGGCTTCCCAATGCCCTGCAAGAGCGTGGACTTTCTACAGCTCCAAGTGTGCCATCAGTATCTTGCTTTTCTGCTCTCCACTTTAGTCTGGAGGGGTGAGGGAGCTGCATTGCAGCAGCAAAGGGACAAGCACAGGCAGAGACAGCCTCTTCTGGCACATTCTCCCACCCTACTTCCCCCCCAGACAGCAGTTCCCCCTCTAATCTGAAGTAAGCACCCAGTTCCTTCATCAGCTGAACATACACAGTGAGCTGTTTGACTGGAATTTTATAAGACGAGTTGCAGAAACAATCTTACCAACATTAAAATCATACATACCACATTGGCTCAAGGTGAACATCGCATTTGTCAAGCCTTGCAAAACGTGCTTTTCATCAGACAAGACGTTTCTATCTCCTCATCCCTGCATAGAAAAGAGGCACTGGAGCACATGTTCTCCCACCACATGCTATAATTGCTCTTCCCCTGAGAAGAACTAGAAGACGTTCTTAGTGCTGGATGACTCTTGAACTTGCTCTGAAGCAATTCCTTTGTCTTAGTGCTAGCAGGAAGCTCCTTTGGTTTTCCCCAAATATAAATATTGATACAGAAACTCATACCAAATAATAACAGAGGTATGAATTTATTGTTTCAGCAAAAGCTCCCATGCAAATTGACCCTCGGATAATTAAAGATGCCTGCAGTGCCTGGGCGGGTAAAAGATCAAGCACTTGCTGGATTACAACATAAGCAGTGCTGTGATAAAGCTGCATAATAACTCAGGAGCAGGAGCTCCCAGCCTTCACAGGTAGCAGGGCTAATTCCATCAGCCAACATGTACCAACTCCTGTTCATCTGTGCCCGATCCAACCTGCAAGGGACGGTTTGGAGCAGCAAGACTCTTGTCTGGAGGAGCCAAAGCCAAACAGCAGGTTGAAACTTGTACAACTGGATGCAATGCAAGCAGTGGCATCGCACTCGCTCCCTGTGCAAGTGTTTGTCATAGGAGTAGAACGGGCAAACCTAAAATACAAGTCCCAGAAACCTGCAATACTGGTATCTCTGCCTGTACTGAAGTTTAGGGAGTGTTAGTTTTGGAGAGAGAAAGCGCAGGTAGATTTTGAATCACTTTTTCTACACTGAAAAAAAAAACCACATCAATTTGAAGACTCACAGCAAAATGTTCAAATGTGTTAACTGTGGGAATGTAACAAGGCCCCAGAGATTTAAGTCATTTTCCCCAGGAACTGGCTGTGGCACTGCTGCTGAGCAGAAATTCCTCAAGGCTGGGCCTGTAGTCTTCCTTCACGGTAAAGCACTGCAAGAAGAACAGCTGCTTAAATTGCTGGGATTAAACAAAGTGGTCATTTCTGCAACCCCGTTTGGCAGCTGAAATGAATCACAGAATCCCAGAATGGCCTGGGTTGGAAGGGACCTTAAAGACCAGCTAGTTCCAACTTCCCTGCTATGGGCAGGGACATCTTTCACTAGACAAGGTTCCTCCAAGCCCCATCCAACCTGGCCTTGAACACTTCCAGGGATGGAGAGTCAATACCATGGGTTTGCTACTGTTAAGTAAAACTGTTCTGACATACATTTATGAGGGTTTTTTTAAATGCACATGGGCAGTAGCTTTCCCTTTTTTAGGGCAAAAAGAAGATAGTCATAACCAACATTACTAAAATTCATGTTGCCTGGGTCTATGCCAGTAACGGAAGGATTTTCCCCATTTAGGTAATTAAATTTAAAATTACATTTGTCCTTTTCGTAGCAAGGTTGCAATAGAGGTTTGTATATGCATTAGAATTCACTTTTTCTAGGAGCGAAAGGCGGTTGCAATTCCTTATTTATGTTAAATATGCCACCATGTTTTCTCAAAGGTTTTCTCTTGGTTTTACACTATGACAGGCCCACAAAAGAGGCATTATTTGGAGTGGGCTCTGGCTTATGGCAGGTACTGAGGAGGGTGGGAGCAGGGCAGGCACACCACAGTTTATCTCCTCATGGACCAGCAAACAGCAGCACTGGGAATTCCTGGAGAGCCAGACATGCCTTTTAGGAAAAAGACAGAGAGTACTTGCTCTGGGAGAAGCAGCCAAGCCTGTACCTTCTCAGTACCAGAGAGACATGGAATTCCTGGAACGAGTTCAGTGGAGGCTACAAAATTAAGGGACTGGAGTATCTCTTGTACAAGGAAAGGCTGAGGGAGCTGGGCCTGTTCAGCCTTGAGAAGAGATGGCTGAGAGGAAACATCATCAATATCTATCAGTATCTGCAAGGAATGTGCCAGAGAGTGGACCAGGCCCTGCTTGGTGGTGCCCAGCAGTAGGACAAGAAGCAATAGGCAGACACTGATGCACAGGAAATTCCACCAGAACATGAGGAAGAACTTCTTTACTGTGCTGTGACCACGCACTGGAACACTGTCCAGAGAGGTTGTGGAGTCTCCCTTACCGGAGACATTCCAGAACCATCTGGACACAATCCTGTGTCGTGTACTCTGGGATGACGCTGCTTGAGGAGTGAGGTTGGTCCAAGTGACCCTCTGTGTCCCTTCCAACCTGAACCATTCTGTGATTTGAGCTATGCGCTTGCCTGTGAAAAACACACCTCATGGTCACCTGTAAAAAAACACCTCACTCCCCACATCTCCTAAGCAGATGATCTATACCTGGTCCCGACGGGTACGTTAACATTTATTAACATCAAATAAACGTGAACATTTGTTAATATTTATTAACAAAAATATTAACATTTGCATCCAGAGAAGGGCAACGGAGCTGGGGAAGGGTCTGGAGCACCAGGAGCTGCTGAGGGAGCTGGGGGGGCTCAGCCTGGAGAAGAGGAGGCTCAGGGGAGACCTTGTTGCTCTCTACAGCTCCCTAAGAGGAGGTTGTAGCCAGGTGGGGGTCAGTCTCTTCTCCCCGGTAAAAAGTGACAGGATGAGAGGAAGCGGGCTCAGAGAAGGTTTAGGTTGGACATTTGGGAGAATTTCTTCCCCGAAAGGGTGACTGGACATCGGAACGGGCTGCCCAGCGAGGCAGTGGAGTCCCATCCCCGGAGGGCGTGTAAGGAAAGCCCGGACGTGGCGCTGAGTTGACACGGTGGCGCCGAGCCCCAGGTCGGACCCGACGGTCCCGCAGCTCTTCCCCAACCAAAACAACCCCGCGATTCCCCGATTTATCTTTTCCCGCGCACCCTCGGGCGGGAAATGGCGGCCGGGCCGAGCCCAGCCCGACCCGGCCCACCCCGCGCCCTCACGGCCCCAAGCACCGCCCGCCCCCCGGGCGCTCCCCTCCCCTTTGTACCGCCGTGTCCCCTCCCCCGGGCCCGCCCCGTTGTTTACCGCGCTCCGCGGGCGCTGCCGCTCCCGCCCCTCGCTCGGGACCCGGCGCGGGGCGGGCCGGGCGCGCTCACGGGGCTCCGGGCGCGGCGGCGGCGGACGAGGAGGAGGAGGAGGCGGCGGCGGGTTGTGGCGCAGCGCGGGAGCGGCTCGGCCCCTTTCCCCTCCCTTCCTCCCCTCGCGCCGCGCTTCCCTCCTCGCCCGCCACCGGGAGAACGGGGGGAGGAGGAGGAGGAGGAGGAGGAGGAAGAAGAGGAGGAGGAGGAGGAGGGGGCGGCCCGGCGAGCGGCGGGAGGAAGGGGGGCGCGGGGATGAGATAAGCGCGGGGGCGGGCGGCCGGGGGGGGGTGATGTAGGGGCGGCTCAGGTGGATGCGGGGGGCGGCGTGAGGCCGCGGGGGGAGGCGCGGAGCGGAGCGCAGGGACGGGGGCTCTTCCCCCGCCTCGGGAGGCGGCGGCGGAGGGGGCTCGGAGGGGAGGGGGGGTGGGGTGGGGAAGTGCTCGGAGGGGCTTCCCGGAAGGGTGAATTGGGATTAATCCCGGTATTGGGGTTTTTTTATTATTATTATTATTTTTCTTTTTTAAGGGGGGGGGTTGCGCTGCTTCCCCCCCCTCGCCGCCGCGGAGAATTGGCGCCGGGAGGAGGAGGAGGAGGCGGCGGTGGCAGCGCGGTGCTCCCCCCTTCACCCCCACCCCCTTGGCTTCGCTCCTGGAGGAGTTAGTTGGGGTGGTTGTTTTTTTTCCCCCCCCCCCCCCCCGCCTTTTTTCCAGTTTTTCTTTTTTTTTTTTGTTAATTTTTGTTTTTTAAATACGAACCCGCGTATTGATTTTTTATTTTTTTTTCTTGAACAAACAAACAAACCAACCAACCCGCCCCCCCCCCCCCTCCCGCCCCGTTCCCCACTCCCGCCCCGCACACACGCCTGCCTCTGGGAGGGAAATAGCCAGGTGGAATCTCACTCTGTTTCCATGGACAACCCGTCCATTATCACCCAGGTGACTAACCCCAAAGAGGAGGAGATCCTGTCCTGCACTCAGGATAAAGGTGAGCTGCCTTCTCTCTTTTCTTTATGATTATTCCCCCCCCCCCCCCTCCGCTTAAAATCGCATTCTTCAGTGACCGTATAATCCTCTCTAGGCTACTGGGAATAGAGGAGGGCTTGTTGGGTTTGGGTTGGTTTTTTGCTTGTGGGGTGAAGGTATTTGCATGAACGTCTCTGAATTTGCTTACTGGATACAGCCGAGAACTTGTTAGAGTGTTTAAATGCCAAGTTTAATCGGTCATTTAAATAAAATCACTCTCGTTCCTCGAGGTTTGGGGAGGTAACTTTGTACGGTGGTCACTGTGCCGTTAGTGCCCCGCTTCAGGGGAGGGATACCTGTGCTGGGTGTGTTGGAACGCTTTGAAATCTCAGCTGTTAAGATTTTAAATTTTTTTTTCCCTCCTTTTTTCTTTTTTTTTTTTTAAAGCAAAATAAAAAATTCCAGTTTTCTTTCTGCTTTCCTGTGTTCTTTCCTGCCTCACATTTCAGAATGTGTAGCTTTCAGGTTTGTTGGAGGATATTTGTGCTTCTCAGGAGGAGATATGCGCTACTTTTAAAAGCGGCTCTGTTTACTCGGTAGATAAATAGTTGTTGCCTGCGTAAGGCATCGTGCCTGGATTGCGTTTTGCTCCTAAATGAGATGAATCCAGCCTGGCCGAAGGAGGTGCTTCTGTCAAAAGTCTGGGTCTTGATGAGTGCCCTTAACCTTGTCTCTTTTTGGAAGCTCCGAGCGGTCTTGGGGCTTTAAGTGGTTGTGTCCTTGCGTCTGGTGGTGGGCAAGGTACGGGGTGAGCAGCAGGGTTCAAGTTCTGGGGAGCTGTGTGTGGATTTGAGAAGTTACTTGGATGTCAAGTTTATGCTTCGTTGCAGGCAGTCCTGGTAAATAGGGGAGAAAGAACAGAAATTAGAAATAGTGTCCATGTTCCCTGGTAGGTACAGTAAAACCTTTGAGTGGTCTTCTAAAAATGGTAGATTGATATACCTCGCCCTAAAATGGATGGATTTCGTGTCCAAAAAGCTTCCATTTTTGTGTGGCTCGTCTTGTAAATAGGGAGGGGTCTCATATTGTTGAAGTTGCTCTCTGGTACTTTTGACTGAGAGGCCGTACCTGAAATATCTCTCTTCTCACTTCATTGGTGCTGCCTGCAGAAGTATGAAGGTATATTTATTAAAAAAAAAAAAAAAAAAAAAGCCACGAGGTTGGGGGGTTGTTTGAACAAAAAATTATTTATTTGTTCAGCATAGGAGTGTTCATGGAACTCTCTTTAATTCCTGTCACTTGTGAGGTGATACTTCCACCACGAGGCCTGGTTTGTCTCAAGGGATTTGTCTTGTTTTCCTCTGTTTTGGCAATGTGGAGCGTGGAGTACCTACAGTAAGGTGCTCTGCTCTGCCTAAGACTTCGTTTGGGGTGGATGTGCGTGATACTTTGCTCAGATGTTGTCCTGGTCTTAATGGTCTGTGTTGTTGTAAGCAGTGGAAGGGCTTCATTAGTGTCACTAGCAGCTGGTTGAAGTTTGAGTGTAAAAAAAGGCAGTTGAGACAAGTAGGGGAAGATTTGACAGCTCGAAATAAGAGTAACCATCCACATCAAACAAGTGGCTTCAGAGTCCTTGGTAGAGCGAGCAAAAATATGCATCTAACTTGCATAACTCTGCAGTAACTTGCATAATGTGCATTGTGTTCTTGCTGTTGGTTTGTCTTTGGCAGAAAATGGTCTTCATTGCAGAGTAGGGGCTTTTCAGGCTGTGCGTTAGCAAGGCTGGGTGGGGGGAGAGGGGAAGGAGGGGGGAGCTGGAGTTGGGAGACAAGGGAACTCCAGCGTCGTCTTCATGCAGGAGGTGAATTACCTTTTTTTCTGGTTTTGGGGTGGTTTTTTTTTTATTGTGGTTAAAGTGCATGCATTGATTTGACGATGTGCTCTGTGGTGAGACTGTCAGATCACTCCAGAGCAACTTTTGCAGGAAGAGAACTGCGGGTCTGTCCGTGCTGGGCTCTGGAAGGAGCGCGCTGCTTGCTCCAACCTCTTCCACTACAGGTTTTCCCAGTGCTCGAGGTACGGAGCTGGTGAAAACCCGTTGCTCTACCTGCCTTCCTGGCGTGGTTACATATCACGTCACCCAGTTTTCTGTCGGATTTCTTCACACTTCTAGCAAAGCCTTTAGGTCCGGAGAGCTGCGAGAGCGCCCGGAGCAGAGATGGGAATACTGATAAGGTTCCTAGCAGGAGACCGGTGTTGAGCGAGTCCTCCCTGCTAATTCTGAGTGAACTGAATGTACTGGTACAAAATGGCTAACAAATATGTTGAGGCATCGTGAATTAACTCTTTGTTTAACGAAATCAAGGATCACCTGAGCCTTAAGTCTGAAATACAGCAGCTCTGTGCTGTGTGAGCCAGGGCTGTCCAGTTTAATGAAAACCTGTTTTTTTCCTCCGAGTTTAGTGTTTGGCTGCAGAAATAAATTCCAGGGTACTAAGTGGCATGTGGTGGCTTTGGGGAATCAGTGTTTTCTTAGGGTTTTTGAGACCTTCTGTTGGTGTTTCTTGAGGGGGAAAAAATGAATTTATTTTCCTGTTGTTGAACTGGAGAGAAGCAGTTTTACAGTAACTGAGCAGCTGCTAAATAATGCATGTGTCTACCTTCAAGGTTTTGATTTTTCTCCCAAGATTTTTTTTGAAGCTTTTAATCAGATGTGAGTCCAGCATTTAGCCTGATTTATTTTTTAAAAATGTATTTATGTTTTAAAAGGAGGTCGATGTGCAGTACAGGCTTATGCCAAATTTCTCCTGTGCAAGGGAGCGCCGTTGGCAAGAAACAGAGCTGGTTCTCTGGTCCTGGGGCACTTCTGTTTTTAGGTAAATAACAAGCTTTACGAATAAAAATGCCCAAGTATTTTCTTGCTAGCCCAGATGTATTAAAAAGTAGCTCTTGAGATAAGTGAAGCTGTGACACCTTGTTAAAGGGGAGCATTCTAAGATGGATTTGTTAATGTTTATTTTTTACCAAATTGCAGCAAATTTTTGAAGGTGGAAAAAGCCAGATCTTGGTATGTGAACCATTCCCTGATATGTTGCCACATGGTGGTGCACTGGATTTAGTTGTCTGTCAAAATGAAAGCTGAGCATGGAAGGTTTGCTACAACCATATTTTTTTATTATTATTATTGTAATGTTCTCAAATGCCTGTGGTGTTCGTGCTGCTGGAGGATTTTGGTCCCTTCCTATGTTGTCAAATTAGTTCTGGGAAACAGAAACTTCGGTTCTCCCAGCTAGCAGAGATTTGTAGGTGCTTGAAAATATTTTGAACACTGAATCCGCAGAGAATTTAATTCCCTGTTAGTTGTTTAAGTAACAAAAATAGTAGTTCTTCGCAGAAATATTTTATGTTGTGATCGTCTGGCACTTCTGGGAATTGGAAACATAACCAAGACTTGTAATTTGAAATTAAAATGGAGACATAAATACGTGAAAGGGGGTTTGTTATAAGAGAGATAAGTGTGAGCAACTAAGAAAAAATATAAATAAAAACTACAAATGAAAAATGAAAATCTGATGGTTTTCTGTGTAATTAATTCTACAGATAAAATCAGCTGTTTATTTTCTAAAGGGAAGCGTTAATTCTTATTATTAGTTGAACAGAGCCCTGTAATGCAAGATCTATATGGTTAAATGTATAGAAAACAGAGCAGTGCTGACAGGCCCTTGCACTGAGTGTAACATCGAGAGCGTGGTCACGGATGGGCTGCAGACATTCAGCCCAAAGAAGGGAATTTCCCTTTTTTTACCTAAATTCTTTAATTTGATCCTCATAAATGATGCAGGTTCTTGGCTGTTTCCATGTGCCAAGTTAAATAGTGGCGTAATACTAGCCCAGTCCTTCAGGTACCTCCTTCAGGCTGTGGTGGTTTGTTTTCTCTCTTCAGATAAATCTTTCCTGGCTTCTATAAAAATTGTCAGCTGGGCATGTATTTTCAGTTGTTTAGAGTTTAAACTGAATGCTTTAGTGTCCCTACAAATGTGTATTTTCTTATGCAATAAATTATATGAAAGAGGTTCACAGTGGAACCTGAACCATTGTAATTTTTTTAATCACAGTGAGTCCCCAAGGATGTTTCCACAAACAAACTTTTTTGCCTTCTTTTCTTTCAAATAAAATTGGAATAACCACCAGCGAGACCAATATTCGTTATGATTTTAAAGAAGAAGTTCTGAAGATCTCAATTTAGAAGCCAAAATAAGTGCCTTTAATTGTGTCTTCAATAAAAGAAAAGCATTTTGAAAATAGCTGAAAATATTTTGAATGCACTTTTTTGCCATTACATCACCAGGATTCAGAGCACTCAAACATTTGAACATATGTTAATGATCCTGAGACATTGTCTCAACAGATTTTTATAATATTAACTTCAGAATTTTAGTGTTAAAGTAGCAGTTTAAGGAGGGGGGAAAAAAAAGTTGTGGAAACCACTCGGGCACTGCAGTGGAATGTGAATTGCTCGCAGAGGGTAAAATTTTAAATCATTAACTAATGGCATAGCTGTTATATGAAACCAGAGTAGCCATACAGTAGGTTTTATGTTCCAAGGAGACTGTAGTAACCTGTAGTAACCCAAGATTTGATTTAAGGTCGCATTTAACGGGCTGAAGTGCCCTGGCAGTAACAGGAATGATAATTTTCATGAATATTGAATTTTCAGTCGGTGTCTTTAAGCTGCGGCGCGATCATTTCTTCGTGGTGCCACCTCAGTTCATGCTGGTTTCAGTGCAGTGATTTAACTGAAGTGTTCCAAAGTTTAATGTGCTTTTAAAAAACAAAACCCAAAGTTGACCTACATTTTGTCAATTCAGTATTCAGAAATGCAAATAGCATTTTCTGACATAATCAGTAAAATGCGGCGTGATCGATGCTGCGCTTCAGCTTTCGGAGTTTAAGCTGAACATTGCAAATAAGCCTCAGGATAACAGGTCCATGTTTGTTTCTTTAAAGGGACGTTAAACTAAAATGCTGAGAAAGCAAAAGCCAAGAGAAATGAGACTCGCTTGCCAGTGTTGGTGAAGGACGTTCCCATTGGCCTGATAGAGAGGTTTAACTGTGGGAAGCTTATTTTTCCATCATGGAACACTGAATTTATGAGTTTTACTGTCTTGTAAAAGTCATCATTCCAACATGAATATGATGCAAATTAGATCTAGCCTGCAATTTTTATGTGTGTTGAATCTTAAATGTTCCCTCTCTAAGCAAGTGCAGTTTGGTTTTCTGCTAAATTTTGAGTTGGAAGAACTGTTGGCAATTTACCACCATGGCTGGGGATCAGTGTTACATTTTCAATTAAGTTCTGAGTTTCAGGCGATCCTGGATATGAAAACAGGAACTTGAGGAGTGAATTTGCCCAGTACTCAACCCCAACCAACGCAGAATTTTGGATGGATTACGTTGAATTGTAGTTGAAGTGTTTCTGTCCACAAGAGTTAACACTTTCTTTAAAAAAAAAAAAATTAGGAAAAGCAAATACAGGTCTAATTACCTACATTCTTCCCTAGGTTTTGCCCACTGTGTGAATCAGTAAGGGAGAATGTGGCTCATCCCTCTTTCCCCTCCCTGCCTGGGGGATACATCTTGCTGGGAGAGCAGCTAGGAATGTGCATCTATGGGACCAGGGAGGAGGGGAGAGCTGCCAAAGTGCTCCAACCTATCTGGAGGACAGAGCAGAGGGTATGAAGTCCTGGCTCTCTGGGGCTGTGGAGCCCAGACAGAGGCTGGTAGTGGAAATGGGAATAGTTTTAGTGTCTACAAGAGGCTCCCAAACTGCCCTGACCCCCTCCATCCTCCTGGGCACTGGGTGCTCCCATGATGAAGTCAGAGGGTTTCTGCCCACCCAGTTGGGTTGTGTGTGTTCCCTTGTCCCCTTTCAAAAGTGTGTCCAGAAAGGGGAAGGAATCTTCCAAGCTGAAATAAGACAACAGCTGATCATTCTTCTATCAGCCAAGCCTATTTAGAGGTTTAAAGACCACATCTGGATTGCTGGTAAGGATTGTGAACCATCTGATTCTTCTCAGCAGTGGAAACCTGGCTGGAAAATCTCACAAAAACTTTCAGCAGCATCTCTGAAGTCTTCATGTGTCTGTTCTAATGAATGATACTGATATAAGCTGTATTTTCGGTGCTCATCTCAAACAGGATGACATCTTCTCGTTGGATTTAAATTCTTTGCTGAACTTGCAGAGCTCCAGGAAGGCACAGAAGGAAATTTGCCTCCTGTGCTTTAGTGTCATCAGAGAGTTTCATGTTGGAAATGTTAATCTTCTGTAAATTCTGCTTTTGCTGGAATTTGATGGGAGCTCGCTTTATTTTTACTTGGGGAGGTTAAGGCATAAAATGGGCATAGATGTGACAAATATGGAAGCCATAAGTGGCATCTAAATAGATCAGAGTAAAAATACATTCCACGTGGTCTGCTGTGGTATAATTTTGGCCCTCTTTTTGTATTTCTAGAATGTTTGCTGTAAGACAAAAAAAAAAAAAATCCAAGTGAGTCCTATACAGTCCAGTCCTTTCAGTACCAGCTGCTACTGTGAAAAATAGATGTTAGCAGTAAAAATATCAATTTTAGCCAAAGAAGCTGAGAAAGTTCTGTGAGTGGTGTTGGGCCTACATAAAGATTGTAGGCTTTATTCAGTCTGTTATCAAAATGATCACTTGCATCAAAGTGCCACTTCTTGTTTTCTTTGTACAAGATAATAAAGTATGATTTGTAAAAAGAAGAACCCAATTACTAGAAGTGATTGGCTGCACTAGAGACTAGAATTCTATTATCTAGAAAATTTATTGCGAGTTAAATCTGAATAAATGTATGGTAGACTGGGATTCTGGGGATGTCAGGGGCTTTTTAAATGAGATTTTTTTCCTTATTTATTTTTGCAAGAAACTATTACTCTCCTCTGAATGCTTATGAATGTATTTAAAGCTTGACAGATGGGCAAGTAAGGTACTGCAGAACCTGTTTTGTGCAGAGGAGCAGCCCCAAATGATGGATGCCTCATCTGTCAAAATCTACCGTGCATGTAACTTTTCAAAATGTTTCTAAAATTCCAGGACCAGTTTGGACAAAACAGGTGTTTTATGAACCCCAACCTGCAGTTACAGTTTGTATAATGATGATATTGTTTAACGTCATCTTGTAACTGGTCAGCTGTTTCCTGCCACTGTTGCAAACCTTATTTTCTTGGTAGCAAGTATTGATTTTTATTCACTGCTATGCTCTCCCCCACCCCCGCAGCTCTCTGCTTCCTGAGTTGTATTCCAGGATTCCCAGCGGAATTGGCAGTAAAACTAATCTTGCTGTTTCCCAGTTTGCTGTAATCAGCAGTAAAATTTGAAACTCTCTTGTTTATTTGATGATTTGCAAAGCTTGGTCATCCCCTTGGTCATCACCTCCTCTCTTGGCCTCTGGGAGTCAGAGGGAGGAAGAGGGAGAGGTGCTTCTCCAGGTCTTGGGGATGAACTCCTGATCTCAGAGAACACTTTGGGGTGGATGACTGAGTTTCCACCTTCAGAGCTGTCAGAAAGATATTCTGCCACAACGTTGCTGTTACAATGGACACGTGGAGGAGAGTCCAGGTGTTTCTTTGAAGTAACGTTGGTAAAAGGATTTTTTTTTAAGGGCAGGAATTTTGCAGAGTCGTTCCGAGCGCGTTTAACAATTTGCAGACAGTGCTGCCTCGTTTCTGTCCACAAAAGCTGTTTCGTATTTTCATGCCTGAGTGTTTACATACTTGCATTGGTTACCCATGAATGCACGTACATGTGGTTACTGGGGTTCTAATTACAGGAAAGCTTTTGTAGAATCGTGGAACAGTCTGGATTGGAAGGGACCTTAAAGCTCATCTGGTTCCAACCCCCTGCCATGAGCAGGGACACTTTCCACTAGACCAGGTTGCTCAGAGTTCTATCCAACCTGGCCTTGAACATTTCCAGGGATGAGGCAGCCAAAGCTTCTCTGGGCAACCTGTTCCAGTGCCTGATCACCCTCACAGGGAAGAATTTCTTCCTGATATCCAGTCTAAACTTACTCTCAGTTCGAAGCTGTTCCCTCTTGTCCCATCACTTCCCGCCTTTGTCCAAAGTCCCTCTGCAACTCTCTTGTAGACCTTTAGGCACTGGAAGGGGCTGTAAGGTCTCCTGGAGCCTTCTCTTCTCCAGCTGAACACCCCCAACTCTCCCAGCCAGTCTCCACAGCAGAGGGACCCCAGCCCTCTCAGCATCTTCGTGGCCACCTCTGGGTTCGCTCCAGTAGGTCCACTTTGGTAAAGTTCAAAATGCTGGGCATGGGTTTTGAAGTTTTGCAGCCTGAGATTTGCTTGAACTGTGAGGTTGGCAATTTTTTCCTAGTGATGATTAGATAGATAGAAGCATTCTGCAAAGGATTAGTCAATGGTGGCGTGTTCCTAGAAGATATTTAATCGTTTATACTTGCTTCAGCCAAGCACAAAGAAAGGTCTAATATTTACCATCTGGAGAGAAAGGAGCAATTATAAAGTATCTCACTAAACTTTCACAAAAGCTTAGAAATTTAACGAAATATATGTGTGGGACTTCTCAACTAAAATTGGTCAAAGATATACATTAACAATTTGAGGAATGCAAAGCATTTCAGGAAAAACGGTTCAGGCATATATTTTACAGGGATTTTTGGAGTGAAGCTTTGACCTTTTGGATTTTTTTTAATTCTCTCTCTTGCTGTGTTTTGCTTTTCTTGCCTTTTTATGTTCTGATGAGAAGTTCTGGAGCAGCAGCTGCTCTTTGTGGTGTGTTTCTGTTGAAGTTCAAGGGGCTCAGAGGTATTTGGAACTGGTGGCTGTGTCCGGGGATAATTCTGGTGTGTCAGTGCTGGGTTAGTGGTTGGACTTGATCTTAGAGGTCTTTTCCAACCTTTGTGAGTCTGTGAGAAGCTGTAGTGGATGTTTGGGGGTGAGGTGGTGCAGTGATGAGGAGCCCAGGACCGTAACTGCATGGACAGATTGTCTCCTGGCAAGTTGGCCAAGACGGTGTAGGAGCTGTCTTACAAAGAAAGATATTCTATGTGTTTCTTAACTCCCTATTGAAATTTAGGAAGATAAAGGTCTTTATCACTTCCAGTGATTGTTGTGCTGTATTTAAAGGGAGGAGATGCACAAAAAATAACCAGTAAAATAGAGTAAGTTTGGCAGGGCTCTTCCCACAGTACAGCGTGGCTTCAGAGGGAAAGGCAAAATATCCCATTTGGGATAAAGGAAGTGTTTGCTCCTGCATCATACAGGTGACCTGCATAATCCTTGAAGAAATGGTTTCCAAACCAGTTTATCTGGGAATGCCTAAACAGGGTTAACTGGCAGCAATTTGCATTTGTTACAACTAAAGTAATTTTATGAAGGTACTGAGAAATAATATTATGAAGGTACCGATTGTGTTTCAGCATATGAATTGTGTGTCATCAGTCACAGAATCACAGGATGGGTTGGGTTGGAAGAGACCTTAAAGATCATGCAGTTCAACACCCGTGCCATGGGCAGGGACACCTTCCACTAGACCAGGTCATTCAAAACCTCATCCAGGCTGGACTTGAAAACTTCCAGGGATGGGGCAGTAGAAGAAGGAAGGGGAAGATTCCTTTACACAGTGACCAACTGGACGTGTCAGGTGTCTGTGCTTAAATTGATCCTGAACTCTCCCCCACAGTGTTTCTGTGGTAGGTTATGGGTGCTGGAAGCTGCTTCCCTTTGCCAAGTCATTTGTTGGCCAGCTGCCAATTCTCATTACTTTTTATGATACGAAGCTGATTCTGTTGAGAATCAGTAAGTTGCAAATGATTTGAGAGCTTTGGAAGTGGAGAGGGGGAAGGTTATGTTAGTTGGGGAATTAAAAAAAAAAAAGAAAAGGAAAAGAATACTGAATGCAATCTGCAGTGCAATTCATTTGCTAATTACACATTGACATAAATTGGAAAGTCCTAGAAGGAGGGGGTTTGCAGCATAACTGGAAAACAATTTGCATCTGTGTAGAGGTCTGTGCTTATCCACAGAGGAATGAGATTTTAACTGGATTTGTTTAATCGGGTTTATTGTGAGTACATAGTTGTGGGATTCCTTTTTCCTCACATTTCAAAATCTCCTGTCTTTCTGGAAGATTCCCTCTTGTGTTGAGATTAAATATGTCAAGGAAGGATGTATGGTTAAGTTTAATGGAGACTGAAAGTGAAACCTAAAAAAAACTCATGAAATGTCCTTCTGAATTTTGGAGTGGATTGGATACTTGAATGTTTCTGACTCCAGATTACCATGATAAAACTGACAGCTTAATGCAAACTGTGCCCTGAAATTCAAATGCCTTTTTTCCTGCCCAATAAGAAATCTGAAACACTCCAGCAAATTCATTCTCTCTCTATTGGAAAAGTTACTAAAAGCTAATTGTTCAGAGTAATTACATGCTAACTAGTATTACTACAGAGAACATTTACTGTTAGTATTATGAGAGTTTGGTCTGATTTTTTCGTTTCAAGTCCTTCAACCTTGTTGGTGCCCATCATGTTACCCTACAGTTGCCTCCATTTGTCTTTGGGTAAACATATCATGATGGGAAAAAGGACAGAAATCTGAACAAAACTAGAAATCAAACCTGACAGTTTTGAAATAGGAATCCGTGCAGGTCTCATTCCTGTATTTACTTGTGGTGTTGCTGCTGCACATCATTATAAATTACCTGTTTAGCATCATTCTGGCAGCAGGTGAGGTCTGAGAGCAGGATGGCTTTAAAAATGCCACCACCTCAGCTGTTGTGGCAGTGATGGATTCTTTTCAATACCTTTCAGTCAATCAGTTGTTTATCTTAAACATGAGAACTAAATGCTGTTACTATCTGATGTTATAAAACTGTAATAATATTAAAAGGAGAAAAATGAGCTTTCAGACAAAATCTGCCCAAAGAAACAACCTCAGTAGATTCCTAAGGACCAGGTGTCCCTGGATCCTTCAGGTGCCCTTCCTGTCGGATGCAGAGTCACATTCAGTAACTACAAAAGTGGGATCAGAAGGAGGTTTGGCTTTATAATTTCTGTTCAAAGTATTCTGTCAGGAAAAGTCCTAAATGGAAAGGATGAAACTGTGCTATTCACTTTGCACCATGGAATATGTTGGATTAATCCCTGAAGTGCAAAATTTAACATTGACCTTGTGCTGTTGTGGTTCTGTTCAAATGCAGTTTCCACAGAGGGTTCTGATCCTTCCCCTTGTGACCCAAAACTATTTGTTTCACCACACACTGTTCAAATAACACCTGCAATCTTCTTAAATTGTAAATCTAAAAATATTGATTGGAGCTCTGCGACATAAAAAATAATTCCCTGTGCTCCTTAGTCCAAGAAAAAACCAAACCGTAACACACTTAAAAATAAAATCAAGCAAAGCAAACAAAAAAAATTCTCAGTAATGCTAGCAGGGATATAAGCTGTGAATGTGCAGCTGATAATGGAAATCTCAAAGGTGACCTCGTGGTGGTGACCAGGAGGACACAGCAGTGCAGTTTTTCTAGCAAGGTAACCTGGCACTCAGACTGTACAAATCACGCTGGTGGACAAGGGCGTGTGTTTGTGTGAGTTGTGTTTGTACTAAAACATAGAAGTAATCCTGGTTTTGTTTTGGAAATGTCTTCCATGGCCACTAAAGACACATGAGAGTAAAATTAAGTCTGCTCTGACTCATCGCAGAATAATCTGAGATGGTCCTAAATTCAGCATGTTAAGGTTAATATCTGTTTAGTTTAGGCTTTGTTTATCCTTATGCTGTGGATGGGGGGGATGCTGGAATTCACTTGATATCATTTTAGAAATCCACAAGTAAAAATTCATTGTTTTTCAACAGGCAGTAATGCACATAGTACTTACCCAACCAAAAAACACTTGATTTTTTTTCCTTTGCTAATGGTGCAAGGTTGAAATAAAATGGTTCTATTGGCCACATTAAATACTTGTTGAGGGTCAAGTGGGAAAACAAAAATTTATGGTAGGGTTTTTTTAACTGTTTTCCAGTAATTGTCAGCCCAATACATGCTGCTCTTAAAAAAAAAAAAAAAAATTAAACTGCAATTTTTATTGTGAAGATGATTTCTTAAGTACCACTGTAGGTGGTCTTTGTATTAAAGCCTTCAGTAACAAATGGCTTTATCTTCTCTTCTGCTAATAAGGTCAGTAAAGGTTTCTCCCTTGGGTAATAATAATGACACAGTTTTGAAGGCATAAGAATCCCAAGTGGAAAACAGGTTCACAGTTTTCACCTTTTTAATATCTGCTCAGGTGATGGGCAGCTGGCTCTGCTGCAGAGTATTTTACAGGAGTAAACAGGCCTTCTTGCTTTAATTAAGAGTGTATATGTAGAGGAACTGTGATTGTCTGGGAAGCTGTATCCTGTATTTTCAGTTAAATAGCTGATAAAATGCTGCAGTTGTGGAAATGACTACCAAGTCCAATAGACAAATGCCTTTGAAAACAGTTTTGGTTTTATTTTCTATTTAGTCATCGAAAGCAATCAAACATTTAGTGAAGTTTGATGGTCTTGTGCTGTAATGAAATAAGCACTGAATTTTTCCTAAGGTGGTAAAGTAGCTGTTTAAACCCAGTATCCAGAAATACATTTAAAAAATTTTTTTTCAAGTTTACTAAGCAACAAAATACATGTAAATTGTTTTCTTTGCAAAGTCTGGGCGGATTCACTTCTCTGGAATCAGCTGTCTTGCATGTTGAATAATAGCAGAAATGTACTGAGAAGAGAATTGAGTATGAACATGTTAAATTCATGACTTGTGTGCTAGTGAAAGGCAGCAGCAGGTATTTACTAGAGAACTAACTTCTTAATTCTGCTAGAAAAAATTAAAACATTTCAACTGGACGGAGAGCTCAAATGTTTAACCTGAAGATACTTCCATGGCAGTGTTTGGGTAAAACTGACCACTAACACCCTTCCCTCTGGAAAACATCCCATCTATTTATATCACTTCCCAGAGGTTAAATGCAGCCCTTGGAACAGTCACAGGAAATAATACCAGTGTGCTTCTAAACCATGACCTGCCTTTTGGTCCAAGTGGCCAAATAAGCCACTTTTCTTGATTACTGGGAGGACCACATATCATTATTCCTGCCCTGTGTGGAGCCTGGAGGTGCCACATGTCCCACTGTCCATCACTAACTCCCCTCTCCACTGGCTGGTTGGTTTGTTTTGGGGGTTTTTTTCCTGTGTTTATTCTTGAACACCACTGTGTATCCATTTCAGCCTTTTGGTCCTTTTTGAGGGAAAGCTGAGCCAGATGTTCTGTTGTCCCTCAGCTGTGGATGCAGGGCTGGAAGAGGCACAGTGTCCTGCTCATCTCTGATCCTCTCAGTGTGACAATACTGTCTCCTAAACAAGGCTTTCTGCCTCCATTAGTGTTTTCAGTTCAGTCATTTGCCTTTCTTGGAGGAGCCCTAAGTACTTAAATACCTGGTAGGACTCTTTCAGTCAAGTAGTTGACTCGACTGATAAGTACTGTTGCCAACAGTGCTGGAAATTCTTTCATGTGTGAGAAGAGGAAATGTTGCTGTGTCTTACCAGGTGGTCAGCATGGGAGAGTTTTCCACGTGGCTTTGTCGTGTGTGCAGGTAAATAAAGCAAGTTTGTTTTAATAACTGGGGGAGGCAACAGAGGCACTTGCAGGATGCAGTGGATCCCGCTGCTGTAGGTGTCTGCTTTAGGATGACAGGAGTTGTGTTGTGGAGACTCTGTTAACAGTAAAGGAAGCCTGCACAGGTTTTCACTGACTTCTGTACTTGCCTCTGTGCAAAGATGAGTGAAATGGAGTTCAAAGTCCTAATTTGACAGCTTTGTCATCAGCTCCTCACGCTGTATGTGCCTCATTGGGGTTTGGCTGCGTTGCAACGTAACCAGAGATACGGACTTGCAGAGTCCCACCGTTTATCTTTAGCTCCTCTTCAGAGGAGGAGAAGGAGAAGAAGAGGGAAAGCTTGGCAAGAGAAATTCAGTGGTTGGTGGTGGTGTTCTGCTGCTCTAAGTTTAGCAGCGTTGGGGGTGGTTGTTAAAACGGGCTTTCGGAGTTTGAAACCCTCCCGTTGGGAGCAGCGTTAGGTAATGCTGGAAGCCCATCAGCGCTGCCAAAGCCCAAACACCTGGCTGAATTTAATCAGTAATTCAGGAAAAATGGAAGAGGTTCGAAAGCTCCCCCTGTTGCAGGCAAGAATCCCGTGGTTTGCTCAGGGACAGACTCGAGGCAGCGCATTTAAACTGCCGGGTGGGGAAGGTTCATGTCACAGCGAAGTCCTGTTGCTCTACTCCATAGAGGCAAACCTGATCTCAGCATCAGCAGGGGCTTGTTGTTTTGCCACTGCAGAGAAACTTCTTGTGTCTGCTACGCAGCCAGGAGAACAATATAGAGGGTTATGGAAAGGCTGCATTATCCCAGGGGCCTTTCGGACGGTTTTTACAGTTTCTATAGGATGTTAGCAAATCCCCCACTGCAAAAAGCTGCAGCTGAATTTGATAAAATATCACCTCTTCTGATTCCTTCTCTGATGGAGTTCGTCAGATGCCTTCCTGAGTGAGTACAACCAACATTTTCATATGTTTATCCTTCAGCATGGCCACGGAATCTGTTTTAATTGACCTTTTTCTGAATTAAATTAATATATTTGCAAGATCAGGATCCTTTATGTAATTATTTATGAAAAGTGTTTGTAAGAAACTTTTCAATTCCTGTTCTTCTGATTTCTGCTGCATCAAAAGGGAAATTAATACTCAGTTCTGGAAAGGGAGGGCAGTTCATTTGGGATGATCAGTAATACTGGCTGTAGAAGGAGATGGGGTGCTGTTGTGGAATGAGGGGTAGAGATCACATGTACATGAGGGATTTTAATGGATTCTGACTTGTGCTAAGAGAAAGAAAAAAGTCCAAAGGCTGCATCCCATTAGAAGAATTGCTGTACTTCTAACATGTTCAGGAAGAGTTAATTTGCTGCACTTGCAGCAAAATGAAATTTTCAGAGCTGTTTAGAACAACGACTTTATTTTTTTATTTGATGAATTTCATTTGACTTACACTTGCAGTGATTTGGGTCTTGACTTCAGACTGCTCTTGTCAGTGGAGGGAAAGATGTTGAGAAGATGGAAAAGTCTTGGCACAGCTGTTCCAGGGCTTCTATCTTCCTCATACCCATCTTTCTCCTTTTGTGAACTCAAAGCTGTGATATTTTGGAACCTTGTCTCACCCCTCAGGTATGCCTGGCTTGGCACCTGTACAGGGCTGTGTTTGTGTGAGCTTAAGCTCTAGTTCAAGGGGAGGCACTAACACAGGTACTTGCTTCATGTTTTGGGTTGGAAGGGTATTGAATTTACAGCCAGCTTTAAGCTCCTGTCCTGAAATTCTCCCTTAGGATCAGATTTAAATCATTCTGCAAGCTCAGCTCTATGCTCAGTGGTGTGATTTTAGTGGGGCTGGTCTGTGACACTAAGGATAAAATTTAGGTGGCTGCTGGAGCTTGACAGGATAAGATTCATGATGAAAGTTTGCAATTCAGGAAATATTTACAGGGCATTTAGCAGTTGGTGAAACACTAACACTGTTCAGCCTTTTGCTGTGATCAGTGATTAGCAAGGTGATATTTTATTTCCACTGGCAGGCTGTGGTGTTGCCTGCTCTACCTCTACTGTTAATGGCCCAGGAAGTAATTTAAGGGAATGAGGATGCCTAAATAGTAAGGATCTGGAGAAAGAAGATAGGTCAATATTTCTGCAGGAAATAGAAAACTGAGAAAAAAGGTAGTTAACAGAAAACTGGAGGGAAGATGGATGAAGGCTTTTAAGGAATTCAGTGTGATGTAAATGTCAGGGTTTTTTAAAAAAATCACCTTTCAGGTGTCACACAAGCCCATTTTAGCATTTTTTATTTGGCAGTGTAGGTTTTCAAGATAAAAATACTAAGGTTTAATTTTCTACTGCAGAAAAAGAATTCTTTTAAAAAGGCTTATTGTTCATACAAGACTGGCAGGCTAATGTTAGGAAGAGTTTTTTTTTTTGTTTTGTTTTTAAAGTAGTATTTTCTTTGAACCCATTAGTGGTATTGTAGCCCTTGTGTCTAATTCTTTAAATAACTGAGAGTTAGTTTGTCCTCCTGTATACATATATAAAAACTATAGGGTAAATACCTGCTGCTCACCTTTGGGTTTGTTACTGTGAGAGGAGGTTCCAGGCTCATGGCAATGCATGGAAATTGAGGTTGGAAGGGATTTCTGCAGGTCCTGCCCAAAGCAGGGCTGAGGATGCTCTGAGCATTCCCTAGTCAAGTTTTGAGTATCTCCAAGGATGGAGATTTCACAGACTGTCTAGTGTTTGAGCACAGTAATTCCTGATATTTAGGAGGCATTTATCCTGCAACTTGGGTCTGTTTCTTCTTCTACTGTTCCTTCATATGTACCTCCAAGAATCTCACTCTGTGTTCTCTATTACCTCCTCCGTAGCTCTTTCTACCTTAAATGTTAACATAGATGTGCAAATTTATAATAAAATGCTTGTTTGTCCAGTGTTTCCCACTTCCTCAGGCAGTCCTCAGTTCACCTAAGTATAATTTGTCTGCAGAGATCCTTCTCTTCCATTATGTTTGTAGCGATTTTCAGTTTAAAGCCAGTGTTTCATTCTCTTCTTGCACTTGCCTTGGCTGTGTTTTTCCTGAAGACAGGAAGATGCTGTAGCTGTAGGTTCTTCCTTACACAATAATACAGTTTTGTCATACTCTCATGTACTCTTCTGAGACGTTTTTTGGTTTAGCACAATCACCTGTTGAAGAGACTTATCCTGTTGTGCATGCACAGCTTTAAAAATTTTCTAGAATAAACAACAGTCCCACTTTAAACCAAGTCATACTGTGTGTCAAAACCCGCTCAGAATCCTAACTCACTTCATTTTTAAGGGATGCTCTTCTTTTCCAGCACTCCTATAGGATTTAATGTGCTGGTTCTTGAGACACTGTACCCAAGTTACTGAGTGTTTCAGTAAATCCATGCTGTTCAACCACAGGCTTTGTTTTTTTTATTTGCCCAATGACATCCAGAAAACTGATTTGTATAAGGGTAAAGACAAAGGCAAAATTGAGGCTGGCAAACATCAGTGCTTTTATGCCCTGTGTCTGAGCTACAGTTAACACCCCATGCACACCCTTTTATTTGGGTTAATTTTCTCACAGGGTCGAAGATGGGAACCTGTGGTCAGTGGCAGAGAGTTCTGCCAGCAGTAGCAGATTGTGTAATTGTGGGTTTGTGTCTTGAATGTGTTGTGGTGGGGACTGTTGTGTGTTAGGGTGATACTTTGAGTATAAAATCATAGAATGGTTTGGGCTGGAAGGGACCTTTAAGGTCATCCAGTTCTAACCTCTGCCATGGGCAGGGACACCTTCCACTAGACCAAGCCCTGTCCAACCTGTTCTTGAACACTTCCAGGGATGGGGCAGTAGAAGAAGGAAGGGGAAGATTTCCCCTTCATGGCTTTTTTTATCCACTTTGAGACCATCCTACAGAGTACCTGGTGATGTGCAGCAATGGTTATAGACAAACTGTTTTTTCTGTATATGTATTTATGTGATGGTAACAGTGGTACCAGCTCACCTTTTCAAAGATGGAAAGGGAAATCACGAGATGTTGTTCATGATATTATTATTATTAAGTTCAGTGTGGTTTCCACTCCTTGACAAACATGTTCCTGACTACGTAGTGCACTCACACCTTAAATAGTTTGCTGTTTCTATAGGTGTATATTCACACTCAATTTGGAAGTCAACTGAAGTTTGTCTGGATTTAAAATTTAGATGAGATTCTTTACCTCTAAAATTCAGCTTCCTCTGTTTTAAAATTCAGAGGTTGTTAATATCCTGCAGCAATTTTGCAGGGCAGTTTGATGTATTTTCTGTAAAACACACAGAAACTGAACCTTTATAGTCTCAGTGAGTAGCATTTGTATTTCTTAATTTTTTTTAGCTGTTGTGGATAGGTTGATCTTTACCTGCTGCCTGAGTTTACCTTTCCCAGGACATGTAGGACAACAGTATTTTATGTACTGCTTTTCAACCTAACTTCTTATTTTAGCACAGTCCCTGCAGAGGTAAAACAGCTTAATGCTTCATACAACCTGCTGTTCACACAGCCTCAGGAAGAATGTATATGCTTCATTATTATTATCTTAGCATTTAATCAGAATACCATGAACATTAATTTTCAGTGCAGAAGATCCAGAAAAATTACAGGGTAGATACTCCTGTAGAAAATCTGTACCTCATTTAAAAAATCCCTGTGAATCCTGTCTTCAAAGAAATAAAATATATCTAAAATTCCCTTTGTATCTCCCAGTAAAATTCTGAAGCATCCTTTTTTTAGCTTCAGCTTTACATTTTGCAGTGCCCTTTGTTTTATTGCCATAACACCAACTAGTGCATGAGAAGCCAACTCTAAACTGTGTCGTGATGGCAGGTTGCTTATATTCTGTTAATTCTCTCAAACAAAACAATTTGTGTTAATTACTGCTTCGGTTTCTCACATTATTTGGGCAAACAGCTCCATTACACTGAATAGCACATTTTCTGATTGTTTGTTTGTTTGGTGAAAGTATTAGTGTTTCCCTTCAGTGTTTTGCTTTAAGATTAACATGTCATTAAGCTGCATAATAAGACAGTCTTTATTCTCGAGCAGTGAAATGCCAGGGGAAGGCAGGGCGTAGTTTTGCAGTTTATTCAAGAGAAGTTAAAAAAATAAATAAAAGTCTCTGAAAGTGGATTAGTCAGTGACTTGGCTCTTTCTGTCATGGGATAGCAAGACCCAAACTGAAGCATTTACAGCAAAACACATGTTCATGGAGGTGGATTATTTTGCCAAATGCTGCAAAACACAGAGTTGTCGGTTCCAAATTAGTCCATGTAGCTGCTTTTTGCATAATTTGGGGAAAAGTCATCTCTTGTTTATCAGCAGGATCTGGTATATTTTATAAAATCTTGTGCTCTCTGTCTCTGGTGTGGATTAATAGAGGTCTCTTTAATAACTACAGTTTGGGAGATTAACAGTTAAAAGACTCTTTGCCTTTGGAGGCAAGAAGTTAATCTTTGACAGCGCATTTCTGACATGTTACTGGAAATCACTCTGTGCGCCCGCTCTGCTGCTATTTCCAGCATTTGTTGTGGGGCTCTTTTCAGCAAAACTGCTGTCAATGAGAGCCCTGTGGAAGCAAAACCAGCAGCTAATCCATGTGTGTTGTATCCATGGAGTTAAGTGCTTAGCTGAAGTGGAACAAAGAATTGCATATAAAAACAAATTTCTTTCTGATGTGATGCTGCACCTCGAATCCGGTGTTGAATTTTGGGCCCCTTGCCACAGGAAAGACATTGAGGTGCTGGAGTGTGTCCAGAGAAGGGAATGGAGCTGGGGAAGGGTCTGGAGCACAAGTATGATGAGGATTAGCTGGGGGGTGGGTCTCAGCCTGGAGAAAAAGAGGCTCGGGGGAGACCTTATCACTCTCTACAACTGCCTGAGAGGAGGGTGTAGCTGGGAGTTGGTCTCTTCTCCCAGGTAACGTGTCATAGGGCAAGAGGAAATGGCCTCAAGTTGCACCAGTGAAAGTCTAGATTGGACATTTTGGAAAAATTTCTTCACCAGAGGGGTTGTCAGGCACTGGAACAGGCTGCCCAGGGCAGTGGTGGAGTCACCATCCCTGGAAGTGTTTAATAGACATGTAGATTTGGCATCTGGGGACATGGTTTAGTGGTGACCTTGGCAGTGCTGGGTTAATGGCTGGATTCAGTTGTCTTGGAGGTCTTTTCCAACCTGAAGGATTCTGTGGTTCTGTGATTCTGTGACATGACAAGCTGCTTCAACCTCATCTCTGTTTCCTCAGGTGTGTTTGGCTCCCTTTCTGGATGTAAGTTTAAACAGGAGCTGTGTTAGGTGGAAGAGAGGTTGTGTGGTTTCAGTTTGTCTTTGGTTTTTTCTTTACACTCCCATAGGCTTTGACTTTAAAATGTGGTTCCACGTGGAACAGATCAGCGTGGTTTCTCTTCTGGCCTTTCATCAGGGGTGTATTCTCTTTAATTACTGTGTTGACTAGTAGCAAAAAATGTAGGACACTGGGTTATCCACTAGCAGTGTTCCAAAGGAGATTTAGGGTAAAAGCATTTGGAAATCCTGTACTCTGAAGTATTTTGGAAGAATTGCTTCAGAAGTTCTTGAAACCATATGGGGATCTCTCAGCATGGAGACCTGGGGGGCAGTCCTGGTAGTGCTACATCCTGCTCTGCCACTGAGAATTGGTGGCTTCTTATTTCCCAAAACAAATACGTTTGAAGTGTGATCGATATCTGTTTTTATGTTGCCCTGCATATCAAGCTGTGCTTTTAACGTGCCACCTGCTTTTTATTTAAACAAGGTCACAGCCCTATTGCTTAAAAAAAGGGATCATCAGACCACCTCTGCAAGTTTATTGAGTCTGACCTTTTACTACTATCTTCATAAGTCTCACTGGCTTTCCTTTTCCGCCTCTCCATTCTCTTTTTGACTTCATGACCCACCTGTGGAGACAAATTTGCCAAACAGACTGTTAATTGTTGTGGTTGCTTTTGCTGGAGTCTGTAATAAGACATCTCATGATGGAAATGTGGTTGTTCACGTTGAAAACCTGATAGATGAACATGTCACCGACGACATGAAACATGACAAATGTGCCTGCAGTCATTTCATTCATCACTACAAATGGGATTCTCTTCATCTGCCTGGCGTGGATGTACATGCAGAACAGATTGAAGCATTCCTGTGTCAAATGATAGTGTAGATTGAGTGGGGTGGTGGAAAGATTTGTTGTTACAAGAGATTGTTGTAAGTTTGGGGATCTCCTCTGCTGTGTGGTGACAGTGGCTATTTCTTGAAACATGATTGGAACCTACTGATGTCCCTCTGAGTTGTCAGCATCCCTGGTCTTGAATATTGTGTTTCCTCTTTTGTTTGCACTCCTTGAATTCTGCAGATCTTAAGTCTTTAATGTTACGAATATTTGAATGTGTGTTTAAAAAACCAAATCAACCTGGAACAAGCACATCATAATTTTTATCTGTTCTTTTAATGATGTTTAATACTGATTAAAATGTTGCTGGTCAGTTTATATCCTCCCTATAAGGAAAACTTTAAGGAAATCCATAAGCATTATACTGGCCACTGTGCCTGTGGACCTGTGTTTTTTACCACACTGTCTTGAAAGATTAATTTAGAAACAAACAAAAAAAAAGTCACAAAATTTGGGTTTTGTTGTTGTTGTTTCTAATCCTCTCTCACAGGCTATTGAGTTCAGAATTCATTTAGAAAAATGCTTAAAAGAAACAAACAAAGAAAAGCCCTAAAAAAAAAGAACCCTACCAAACAAAAATAGTCTTATTTGTGATTAGTCACAGAGGGGAAGCCTTGGTCTCTGTGGCAGCTTTCTTAAAAGGAGCTGGGCAGCTTTGCAGTTTGGGCAGAACAGGCTGTAGGCAGGCCCATGTTTGATCAGAGGGGAAACATGCCCTGTCAAGAGGTACTTTTATGGGGACCTGAGTAGAATTATAGATCACTTTTGTGTGTTGCTGCCTCTCTGGCAATTCTTAAACTCTGAAAATACAGCCTAAAATTGGCTTGGTAAGAAAGTAAGATTCAGCCCTTAAGGATTAATATACCCCTCTCAAAATGGCTTTCATATTTCATCTAGACATGAAGATTTGTTACAGCACTTACATTTTTAAATATCTAGGATGAGTTGCACGTTTGTGAAAAAGGATCAGTGCAAGCCACATGTGGCAGATGTGGTTGCTGTGGTTGTGATAGGAGGGGATCTGCAAAGGGTAGGAAAATGCAGGGTCTGTCACAGGAGAGGATTTCAGTGTGGGCAGCTTCCTTCACGCATGACAGATGACAATTTTAATCATAGAATGGTTTGGGTTGGAAGGGACCTTTAAAGATCATCCTCTTCCAGCCCCCTGCCATGACCAAGGACATCTTCTGCTAGACCAGATTGCTCCAAGCCCCATCCAGTCTGACCTTGAACACTTCCAGGGATGGGGTGGGCAACCTGTACTGGGGCATCTCCACCCTCCCAGTAAAGAGTTTCTTCTTTATAGCTATTCTAACCCTGCCTTCTTTCAGTTTAAAACCATTCCCACTTTTCCTTTCACTCTATGCCCTTGTCCAAAGTCCCTCTCCAGCTCTTCTGGAGCCTCTTTAGGCACTGGAAGGAGCTCTCAGGTCTCCCTGGAACCTTCACTTCTCCAGGCTGAAAACCCAAACTCTGACTCCAGAGCAGAGGTGTTCCAGCCCTTGGAGCATCTTTGTGGCCTCCTCTGGACTGGCACCAGGAGGTCCATGTCTGTCTTACCTTGTGGCTGATGTTTGAGCCACAGGAGAACTCTGGGGTTGCTGGAAGGCACAGGAAGAGACAGGCTGTGGTCTGTGTTCATACTCCATGTGTGTGTTGTAGGATGGACTAAGATGTACTTGGCAAGAAGAGGAGCCTTGAAGATGATCCAGAGCATGTCGATAACACTTCCATTTGCTGTTTAAAGGCTGCTTCCCTGGGCTGTGGTACATCACAGCAGTGTACCTTAGTGCTGTCCTGGCTCGGTGCAGTGTCACCTTCAGGATTGAAGGGTCTCTGGGACATAGTAATGAACACTTGAGCTTCATTCGTGGGGTTACCAAGAAAGAAAGACTGAGATGAAATGTTAGACTGTAAAATGGTAGCACCAGGAAGCTGCTGCAGTGGGCGAGTGTCCTGAAAACAACGTGTCTCTCAGCAGAATGGGCTGTAAAGTGAACACTGCTGGTGGTGTCAGTACAGTCCCCGTTACACTGGGGAGTTTTTCTTGGACAACTTTATAAACTCTTGCTGTGCTTTCACTCAGGTACCTGCAGTCAACGTGTGCCTTGTGTTGTGTGAGTGCTGGAGTGATTCAAACCACAGAAGATGCTGGTGAAGTGGGTTTTTTTCAACTAAACACTTGGGGAAGGGGTGCAGCGGGGGCACATCCTCCTCGTGTTCCAACAGACTTTGATGCAGGAAGAGCAGCTGAGAGAGATCCCTGGAGGCACCAAGGGCACAAAAGCAGAAGGTGGCTCAGAAAAGGGTGACTGAAATGGTGACACTTACCAGAAGGTTCAAGGGGGAAAAGAGAGAAAGAGCAGAAACATTAAAATCAGTGAGCTACAGGGTGGCAAACTTCAGTAATCTGTGAGAAGCTGGCAGCGTGCCTCAATTCTTTCAGATGCAAACCTGAAAGAAAAAGAGGATTTAAGATGAAGTAGCAGTTTAACAGAATTTTTTATTATGGAGATGGCACAGGCTGTCCCAGTTCAAATGAAGGATGGAAAATATAGTAACTTACTAAGTTGATAACTTTTTCCAGCATAAGAAGGAAGGAAGGAAGCCTGCAAAACGTCTGCCCTAGTTTCCAATAGGGATGATTTGAGCAGGGATAAATATAAAGAATATTTTTGCTTCCCTGGTATTTTTGGATGTTGTTTTTAAATTATTTTTAATTAATTTTTTTATGTTCTCCGACTTGTGCTTGCCAGAACATGCACCTGGCAGTGGCTGTGGGGAAGGCAGAGAATTGGTGAGTATTGTAGTAGTGAAAGGAAAACAAGGGATTTGGTCTGGTGCTCAGCAGGAAAGGGAAGTCACCAACTTCTGACACTAAAATATTGTATTAAAATGGGGGAAGGGAAGCTTGTATCAGTCTCTGGCTAAGATTTTAATTGGGAGCAGATGGCACATTAAATCATTGGGTGCCTTGTGGCTGGTGTGAAACTGTACAACTTCAGAACTGTGAGCTGTTACCTTTGACACCTTGTGAAGAGTAAATAAGCTTCTAAAAAAACCCGTAAGAATTAAAATAATGCCTAGGCTGCCTTATTTATAATTTCTAATTTCAGTTTTCAGAAAAGAATGCAGGAACTTGAGAAATACTGCAAGAAACCAAGGAAGCCAATAACACCCAGCAGATTTTTCTCTTCAAAAATAAACCATGTCACAGAAACTGAACTTATTTCTGTAACTTGATAACAGGGGAAAGAAAAATTAGTAGATTACCACACGTTGAAATAAAGCTTTTAAGAATAAACTAGAAAAATGGGGTCTGCATATAAGCTGCTGTAAAATGGGTGCAGAAATCTTTGCATAACGTGTCAGTAGTCCAGGGCCTTCCCAGGGATGTGGCAGGTGGGACAGTGCCCTGGTGTGCTCAGATCTGTCACTGGTCACTGATGACCTGCGTGATGCAATGGAGAAGACATTTGCAGAATCTGCAGGTACTGAAATAGGAGCCACACTGGGTGTTTCCACTAAAAATAGAAAGGGCCTGGGTGAGCTAAATGTATATCCTGTGTTTTTCATGTTAACTTGATCAGACTCTTTCAAGATTTTGTGGAATAAACCACTGCGAAAACAGAAGAAAAGACAAGTGGTTGTGTTGCTAGACCTTAGAAAATCCTGAGGTATTTGTAGTAGTGAGATCTGACACGTAGCAGCAAAAAAAAAAAAGGAGATATATGTCTGTTTACACATTCCAACGTGACAGCTGATTTGTAAGAACGGTGAAGTCGTCCTGCTGTACCCTGTTTTGGAAAGATGACTTCTGAGCTGCTGTGTAAAGCTTTGAGTGCTGGACTGGGAGTTGAGAGCTTTGCAAGGAGCAGGGAGAAAGCAGTGAGAGTAGAAGAGCTGACCTGCAGTGAAGGGCTGAAGAAATTGAGAACTTTTTTTAATTCTGTGGAGAGGAATCCTGACTTTTATTTATTTCTGTATCTGCCCCTAGTTCCTGTGACTGATGTGACAACTGCATGTCAGCAGTTAAATTGCCAGCAGAACCCGCAGTAGTGCTGACAGTGGCACACAGGTTTTCATATAGAAAAGGTGTGTTGGTGTGGTTAATTCTGTTATTAGTCCATGTATAGTCACTTTTCCTTTCTTCCCACCTCTTCTTGCTATTACGTTATTAACCATTATATGCAGTTGAACATGAAATAAAGGATGAATGTTTAAAAGCATCAGGTTCATTCATACCACCGGAAGCACCTTCAATCAGCAGGTGAAGCACCCTGAAATAAATAAATTCAGCTGGAACTTAAAGCTCTTCTTCCCTTCCTTTTCAGAAGGCACCTCTTCTCTTTGCCATATCAGATGCTTTTTGCAGAATACCTAGAGGGACTGGTGGCAGGAAGGGTGCTCTAAGGCATCCTTGATTTGTGGTGCCATTTGCACATCCCATGGTACTTCCATGAGTAGCTGCCATTGCTCAGCCAGCCACAGACATTAGGAGATACATCAGCTCCTTTGGATGAGGCTCTGGGTACAACAGTCAGTGCTTAAGTCAGCGGTGGTTTGGTGCTGTGCTGTCTACATCTTAAATATTGTGACATTATTTAGAGTAAATCCAGTAAGAGGTGTAGTGGAGTTGGCTGCTGATCAGAGTCAGCAGTTGAAGGAAAGGTGAGTCTGGGATCTGGGCAATCCTGCCCTTCCCAGAGTGCCATGTATGCCTGTAAGCAAATTGCAGGATGTCTCTATGTGTGCTGTAGGAGTTTTACCTACGGTCAGTAATTGAGGAAGTTACCAAAATAATTGGAAAGGATGACAGGAAGGGTTTTTTTACTCTATTTTAGGCCGTGAGGTTCAGGAAGAAGGAATTGAGGAAGCTGCTGGGAGGGGACACACATATAACATTACAAAACATGTCTCAAGATACAGAAATCTGATGCTTGCTTGGTTGGGTGTTTTCCCTCTGGAATATACTGGGGTGGTCCTGGCAGTGTTGTTGTGGTCAAGAGAGAGGAAAAGGAGATATTCACCCTCATAGGGTAAGAAGGAAACAAGCTGTTCTGAGGATGGAAAGGGCTGCTGGTGGAGTCCAGACCTGGCATGGAGCGAGCAGGCAGAGCAGTAGATGGGTAGATGCTTTACTGCAGAGAAACTTCACAGGTTTTAGACTAAAAGAAGAGAAATGAGAGTTGTAGACTCCTCCTTCCTTGTTTTACCCACTGGATCTGCTGCACTGGGTTCCCAGGCTGCTGTGGTCAAGCTTTTTGCTTGCAACCACATCTTCCTCCCCATCCTCCTACAGGTTCTATCACTGCTCCCACTTCCCCAACCCTGCACACAAGCCAGTGAAAGTGCTGGAGTGCAGCTCATCTGGCTCACATGAAATGCCTGACGTGTAATGCCAAAACACGAATGAAGATCCTGGGACTTCGGTGGTTTTCTGGCTGTAGTGGTGTTGCAAGGTTTGTTTGGACCTTCAGATTTGGATTATCTGCTCCCCTCTGTGATGAATAACGTTTAGTGTGTTTGTTCAGCTGCGGGAATTTGTTAATCTTTCCTTCACTTTTCTCCCAGGAAAAAAAAAAGAAAAAAAAAAGAAATAATCTCACCGTGGAGAAGTTTAGCAAAGATTGGATTGCGAGAGCTTTCCATGCTTGCTTTTTTTTTTTCTGGGAGAGTACATTTGTAGTGGTAGCTGGAAGAGCAGAGAACTGAATGTGCAGGATTAAGCTTGAGGCCCCGGCTTCCTGTATAAGGGGAGAGGAGCTCACAGAGCCGAGGCGGCGGCCAAGAGGAAAAGGGTAATGGACAAACATAGGCTGTGTGGATCTCTGTGCTGCCTGCCAGCTGCTGCTGGATGGACTTCCTGCTCTGGGACACGGGGGACATTTGGGGCAGTCACTGTCACTGCAAAGCCGAGTGCAGGAGCTGGGTGAGGGGCAGCTTTAGCAGCTCCTCATGGGTTTAGAAGGCACCAGGGGTTTGTTTCTGAGAGGGTTTAGATGCAAGAGCTCCTCATGAATTTTGTAGTTAAGGATAAAGCAGATATTGAGAAGTAGGAAAATGCAACTTCTTGGAAAAAAGGCAACACGAGGATTTCACTGCTTTTTAGTGGAAGAGCCACAAGTTGCTTCGTCCTTTTTTCATGGACGCTGTAAAGCCAAGCGACTTGACAGTGCTGATTCCAAGCTTTGCCGGGCCCTCACTGCCCTTGGAAAGCTGGATTAGAAATGTGTTTGTGACAGGGTTTACAGCTCACTTCCATGACCTGTGATCTGGGAACAGATCAACAGTGTTTGCTAGATAGTTCCCTGCAGACCAGGCATGAGAGAGTTTCTGATTCCCATGTCTTGCCTTTCTGTAGGGAACATGAAGAGCCCGCTAAAAGTCCAAGCTGTGGTAAAGTCCTTGAATGCTTAATCATAGCTTAATGATAATTTTAAAAGGATTTGTAATAAATGAGATAAAGAAGAAAAGTTTGTCCGTCTTTCTGTGATAATGAGCAGAGTATCCCAAATCATGTGGAATGTGATACCTTAAAGAGAAATTAGAAGTTACCTTGAAAGGATAATTGGGCTGATGTTGGTTGAAACCTGTAGTTGCAGCCATACAGTTGAGTCCACAGCATTTCTTCCAGTCATCTTAATAAAAATTAATGTTTTGCCCTTTCTTCCTTTCCCGTTTGGCTCATCTTTCCACCAAAGGCAATGCATGGAAATTGTAGAATCATTTAGGTTGGAAAAAACCCTTTAAGATGATCAAGCCCAACCATCAGTCCCTCTCCGTGCTGAGGCCACATTAGTGACCCAGCCCTGAGCAGCGAAGGCAGAGTTTGTGTCGGTTGTATTTGTCCTTCATCCTGCAGATTGTAGTGTGCTCCTTTCTCAAAGGACACCTTGTCCAGTTCCTTCAGTGTCATGAACTTGCTGGTGGCTTCCTGGAAAAGATGCTGGGAGCCTCCAGGGAGTTGAACTCAGCGATCCCGCCTTGTAGCGCAGCCTCGCCAGACGCGAACACTTAAAAATGCTCCTCTTGTAGCGGCACGATTGGACTCTTGCTTTCTGATTTCTGAAACATCTGGGTTCACATTCAACAGTTTGTTTATTTTTACACAAGCCCGAGAAGGAATCGGAAGCCTGAGGCCGTGATGGAGCCATCAGCCCACGGAGCAGAGGCTTGAACAAGTGGCACGAGATCGATGCGGCTGCTGTTCTTAGAAGGACTCTTCTCTTCCTAGAAGTTTTCATCCTTTTACCAGGCGCTTATTTTCTCCTGCCTCTCCTCCCTTACATAATTTTTGCTGCTGTGGAAATGGGTTTTCTTGTGGATTTCGGTTTCCTGCTCGAAATCAGGATTCTCCCGTCTCCTCCGTGTAAACAAACTGGTTTTTCGTGAATGGCTGAAAAAAAAAAAATATCTGTTCCACTTGATATTCTAACACAGAGTTATGGAACAAAATGCATTACAGTCCTTGTTGTGGATACGGTAAGGGATTATCTTTTTTTTAATGACAGTTATAAAGCTACACAGAATTGTTTTAGAATTGGTCTGATAAATGGGGAAATATTTTGTTGCAGCTTAATTACGGAGAACAGGAGCTTATGGTTTACCCGTGTTTAAATATGTACATGAATCTTTTCAAAGTAATAGGGCAAATATAGTACTGTTTCTGGAGGCTTAAAAAGAAGATTTGTTCTCTAATATTAAATTTTTAATGTATTATTCATGAGGAAAGCCAAGCTGAAAGCGTTTTTTTCTCCCCTCAGTGGAAATGAGCTTGAAGAATACATTATCTGTATAGAAAAAAAGAGCATAAAGGCCTCTAACTCTTGCTAATACTGGAGTGGTGCATGCAAGTACTGTTAGAATTTCCTCAGGGAAAAGAAAACAGAATTTGGTTGAAAATAAGCTGATAGAATCATTGAATAATTCGTACAACATTACTGCAATTCAATTCCTAAAAAAAAAAAAAAATAAAATAAAAATGAGGGTAATTCCAGTCAGAATGTGCTTTTTAGAATGACGGAGTGACTGTTTATTGAAGTTGCTTTAAACTCCATGTTTAACAATTATTACCTCTCTGGTTTGGATACAGGGCTGGAAAGCACATTTTTCTTACTTGTACCACTTTCAAGCTGGCTTTTCCAGATGTGTGCATTTGCACCCCAGGTGTTCATGCAGATCTGTGTGTACTTTTGGTTTATTAAGGCAGGCAAAATGTGTGTGAGCTTTGGAATTTGGAGAAGCCTTTAAACCTATTTAGCATTATGTAATACAGTCCATTTTTTCAATGTGGAATATCTTATACCGGGTACAAACTGATGTTTATAATTATGTTTTCTGCTGTAGTATCACTATAAACAAGAAATAGAAGCCAAGTGACATCATTTTTAGTGATCTTTTTCCTTGGTGCTTTCCCGTTCCTAGATCATGCTTGGTTTAGTTGCCTGAAATGACTCAAGGAAAAAAAATAGCAAATTGCATGTTTAGAAAAGAGCTCTCCAGATTTGCCTGTTCCATTGGCTGTTCCTAGAACTTTATGCAATGATTAGGTTATTAATTGGAAAAATATCTGGAGTTAGTAATGTCCAAACACCACAATTATATCTTATGGAAAGCATAACTTAATTGTTACTTAAATGCTAAGACCTCACCTATCAGGATTTCCTAGATATGGTTAATGTCATTTCCAGACATTGGATAAAACAGGAATTTTTGCTACCTGTGATAAGGGAGTAAAGTTAGGATGTGACAAGCTAAATACTCCTCTGGAGCTTACTATTAAATTATATGAGCACCTCTCAATTTTTAATATATATATTCAGCCCCAGGCTCCTAGTGAAAGGCTCTGTGCCTTACTTGAAAATAAAAATGAAGAAAGAAATGTTCTGCAGGTGTTTTTTATCTTGGGTTTAAAAAGTTTTTCTTATAGATAAGGAACCATGGCACAAAACTTATGAAACTGCTTATCCAAAAAAAAAATGGAGATTTGGAATGGAGCAGAAAAGTGGGTCTGGCTCTCCTTGGACTTGAACTGGTTGTTCTCACGGGCGGGGTTGACCTTTCCATGTGTGCTTTGCAGTACATACATCCCATTAAGAAGTACAATGCAGTGTTGTCTTTCGTCACTTGATCCTGAGTTTGGGAAACCTCAGTTCTGTTTCCCCAGCTGTCACTGGGAGCTGTCACTGGGAGCAGTCAGAACCTTCTGGGTCTAGCTGGATTTTTGTATTCTTTCCTTTTGATGGGAGCATCCAAAACTTGTGGTTCCAGGAGAAACTGCGTGTTTCTTCCATATTCCCTTCCAGCCCTAATCCTTAATGTTTGGTATGAAATTCCCAATGACATGAAGGACCAGCTGACAGAGGGGTTTACATCATAGGCAGGATGTCTCAGATTGGTAGAACTCACAGTTTTTTAATGTTGTCTGTGAATACACTTATCTTTGGGATTGAAGACAAGGCGTAAAATGGTGGTGGGAAATTTAAAACCTGTGGCCAGAGAGCAGGTACAAACATTCCAGGAGTGTTGTAATCACCTCGTGTTGTGTGCAGGTGGGGGTGAAGCGTGTTTGAACATGTGGCTTGTGAAAGGTATTTGGAAATTGGGCTCATCCTTGTCTTAAAGGAAGGGGTGAAACAGCCCCTTCAGTGCTTGGGCTCACCTGTACATGTGCACCAGCTGATTCAGTAAGGCCTTTGAACAGTTGAATTTTCTCCAGTGAGAAAGAAAAACCCCAAGTTTTGTGAATACCGTGTTTGTTTAAGTACTCTGTGGCCAAGGCATCCTCTGGATGAGAAAACTTTCCACTTTCACCTCTGAGCAAAAGGAGGAAGGAAGAGTGTCAAAAAAAAAAAAAACAACCTGCTGTGAAAACCCATCCAGAAGCTTTGCCCTGTTTATGTAAGCTCTTTCCCTTGGGAATTGTGCTGTGGTCTTTCAGCTGCTACACAAAGTATTTCGGACAAATAATCTTCCACGAAACGTTCAGAATTTCATCAGAATTTTCTGTACAGTGGCGGTTTTTTTGCAACCTATTATGGACAACTCACAGGATTCCCCAAGAATCCTGAACGCTGGGAGAGCACACCTGGGAGGTGCAGGAAGCTGTGTTTGGTGACCAGTGTGTTCCCAATCCAGCCTTGTTATGGAATCTCACGCTGTTCCTGCGTTTTGTTTTTCTTAGGCACAGCATTTTCCATTTGTATTTTGGATATGCAGATTAGTAGTGTGGAGCGGTTAGGAAATAGCAGCGTTGGGTAGAGGAGCAGAAGGATTAAATGAAGGGGTTGTTTTGCAGCATTTTTAGGATAAGCAACTTTGTTGGATTGTTTCTGGTCTTGGCCAACTCCACGGACTTACAGGAAAGGCTAAAGTGGCGCTGTGGGGGATGGTGATCTTTCCCCTAACTGTAAATGTTTGCAGTAAAAACAGCTGAGCTGTTCACCAGGGGCTCCCAGTGGAGAGAAGGAAAAAAAATTGGCATTTTTAGGGTGGGTTCTAGTGTGAGCAAATCAGATGAATTGTGCCCTACAAGTGCTTATCAGCTTGGCTGTGTGAGCACTGCTGTGGTCAGCTGGGCTGAGGGCCGAGCTACCAGGAGGTTAAGGAGAACATCCACAGAAACTACTTTGGAGCTATAATGATGTAATTAGAACAAAAAAAATAATAGTTTTGTCCAGTGTTGAGACCCGTTACCACCCAGAGACTTCCCACCACCAGCTGGCTGGGTGTTGGCAGGAGATTTTTGGCAGTGCATGTCTTAAACACACTGGACTTTACTTTGTTTATTTTTCAGGGCTGGAATTCCTTGCTGGAGTGGGGACTGTGGGAGGGGACCAGTGCCTTTGTTTATGCTCACATGTCACTGGAGTAGAGTTCTCTAGCAGAAAGGAGAATGTCTCTGTAGTGTTGCAAGAGTTAGATCCAGAATTTTGCTCTTGATCTTTGGGAAATTTTGTTCTGGGAAAATCCTGTTTGGTCGTGGGATTTCACAGAATTACGGAATGGTTTGGGTTGGGACCTTAAAGATCGTCTGGTTCCAACCCCCTGCCATGGGCAGGGACACCTTCCACTAGACCAAACTGCTCCAAGCCCTGTCCAACCTGGCCTTGAACAATTCCAGGGATGTGGCATTGTGGAAGTATTGCCCAGCTCCTCTGGGAGGCCTGTTCCAGTGTCTCTCTTGGGATGTTTTCCTCTATTCCCAAGAAAAATAAGATCTCCTAAGACAGGCACTAATGAAGCCAATAATGCAGCTATTTGTCCTCATTTTGGTTATGGAGGAGCGGGAGGGGTGCCAGGTATTTATCTTGTTTTGCAGCAGGCGTGCCAGTGCATACAGAGCTTTCCTGCTGGAGCTCTGTGCAGCTTTGGGAGATCAATTCAAATGCAGAGCCTGTTTAGATTTTAGTAATTCACTGAATGTGCTGGGGCTGGGCAGAAGGAGCCAAATGGGCAGGGAGAGGCTCTGCCCAAACTGATAGCGCTCAGCCAAAAGCCTTTAAAATCGCTTGTGCCGTATAGTACAGGGCATAATACTCATTATTCGGGCCAGAAAGGGGTTTTTAAAGTTATCAGGGTAAACAACACACCCGGCTGTGCAGGTGTGACCGTGTCAGGCACCGCTTTGCTCTCAGTGCAGGTTTGCCCCACGCAGCTGGGGGTCCCGGGGGCACACGGGAGGGTTTTCAGTTAGAAATTGTTGTTGCTGTGCCCCTCTTCCCTTCAGTTTGGGTTACCAGGGGGTGGTTGTGTGAACACCTGCTGGCAGAGTCAGTGCAGCCACCTGAACTGGAGAGGGGCAAAGGCTGAGTGGGTGACAGCAGCACAGGGAGCGTGAAGTGGCTGAAGAGGAGCAGTGCTGAGTCCTGCAGGCTCTGTAAGCTGAGAGCTTGTTATTTGTGAGGAGAGGAGAAGGGGCACATCCTCAAGATGGCTTTTTAAGTGCTTGGGTAGGTACAGACTTAATGTGAGTTCGCATTTGTGGGTCCTTGTGCCTGGGATTTCCCATCTAAGCGTAAGTGCAGTAAATGTACTGGATCCATCACGTGGTCTGGGCTCCTCTGTGAGCTCATCAGCTGCTTCTCTCCCCTGAGCAGAACTGGGACCACTGCTGTTACAAGTGCTGGTAATAAGAGAAGGCTCCTACCTCCCGAAGAGATGAAGAGTAAGTGCTCTGCAAGACCTGGCTTTCTTTAGTTCTGAGAACAACAGGCACTGTTAAGATCTCATGCCCCATCCCTGGAAGTGTCCAAGGCCGTGTTGGATGGGGCTTGGAGCAACCTGGGATAGTGGAAGGTGTCCCTGCCCATGGCAGGGGGGTTGGAACTGGATGATCCTTAAGGTATCTTCCAACCCAAGCCATTCTGTGATTCCACAATCTATTTAATGTAGATGGTGGAAGTCTGGCTCTTTTACCCCAAGGAGGAGAAGGATGCAAAACAGTGGGGATAGTATTGCATCACTGCACACTAAATACACTGCTCACCCCTGCCACTGCATCAGTGGTGAAGGAAAAGAGCTTTATTGGGTTTTTGTTGTTGTTGTTGTTGGTTGTTTTGGGGGTTTTTTTTGGGCAGTGACCAGCTGATCTGAAATATTCTGCATAAACAGCTTTGGTAGGTACGTTTGCTGAGAGAGGCTGGGACTTGAGCAAGATGCAAAATTAGAATGATTTCTGTTGCCTCATGCCTGGGTTCTCCCTTAAAATTAACACAAAGGCACATTCCGAAGAAGTAAGCTGGGGAAGAGTTTTAATTCTGTTGATGGGCTCAGGTGCTATTTTTACTTTTTATTAGACTACCTTTGGTAAGGTCAGTGCATGGCCTTTGTGTGGGAATAACAGGAGTGGGAGTTGTAGAACGTATCCACATAATTACATATATCAGTTTTGCCCCAGTAAACAACAAAAAGTTACTGTACTGTTTTTGTTGGGTTTTTTTTCCTGATGCAATTAAGGAAACAGTTTATTTTTAACTTTTCCAAACTTGTAGAGCTGAAGACACTGGTTATTTAACGTAATTATTAGTTACCATACAGCACTCAGTCTTTCCCATGAGTTCTCTGTAAAACAGCAGGTGGGTTGCTTTCAGCACTACAGGATTGTCAGAAGTTAGAGCATGGGCATTAAATCCTGTGCATTCCTTTAGTACAAAGTTTAGGATATTTCAAATAGGTCAAAAGTACTTGACGTCCTGGGTATTTGGAGAAGCAATTAAACGTGTCTGCAGCTGTTCCAACCTGCAGCTGAATTGTCAGCTTGGTCGAGGCATCTGAGTACTTGTTTAAGGCACCAAAGTGCTTTTTTTAAAAAATCCCCTCCTGTTAATAAAATAAAATAAATTAATCTTTCTTATTAGCTGAATTTCTCAACGGGCAATAAACTGTGTCTTTGTTCTAGAAAGGAATTGCTGGAAGTTCATCAAGTTTTCGATGCCCTTTTTTTTTTTTTTTTTTTTCAAAACTGTAGTCACTTTATCATACAAAGCTTGCAGTTTCCTGTATCTTTTGTTTCATTCCTAATCTAGTTTTAGCTTTCTAAATATCAGATTTCCAGGTGGGAATGTGCTGCTTTCAATGGTCTGGGAATGCTGAATGGGTAAAATTATCTTGAGTCCAAAGTACAAGGTCAGAAGAGCTTGGATTGAATATTTTCCAACTTATTTCTTGGGATCAGTTGAAAATACAGTTAATATTAAAAAAAAACCCGAGTTTAAAAGCCAAGGAGAGAGAGGGCTCATGCAGCACCAGTGAGATATTTTAGCAAATTATTAATGAGACTTTACAATGTGCTTCTGTGGGGGTTTTTCCTCACTTCTTTACTTAGTGTGTAACAATAGATGCTCTGTTACAGCTTCAAATTTTTGTCAGAGATACCTGGCAGAGCTTCTGTTCTGCAGGTGACACTTCCATTGAACTGAAAACCTGCAGTGGTTGATACTGTAATTACTTCAGATTTAAAATAGTTACAGAATATATGTAGGTTTTACTGAAAACTTAAGCTGGAGAGAATTTTGATCAATTTAACTGGTGAGGGCGGATGCAACAGCTTGAAGAAAGCAAGCAGCAAACAAAATTACATTTTTTTCTCTCTGCAATAGGCACTTGTGTTACATGTCCATAAATATTGCAAGTATTAAAAAAAATGAATTTATGAAGGGTAGTCCAAGATTGGGTAAAATCTACTCCATTGAAGCTAAAGCTGGAGAAGAAATTATTTTGGCAGCAATTTCTCTAATTTCTTCAGATTGTGTCCCAGCAGATACTCCAATGTAACCTGGACTGCTCCTTGAGAAATCCCTGCAACCAAAGATGCAACAAATAAGTTTATAATCAAAATCTGATGTTTTTATTTTGCTCTGGATTCAAGTAACCTGCTAAGTGATACTTGCTGCATATGGTGCCTGTAAATGGATTTTAAGAGCGTTTTAGTTGTTACTAACAGCTATTACTTTTAAATTATACTAATGACTGAAGCATAGATAATACAGTGATTCAGATAAAGTTTCCTCTTCCAAATGAGTGGGATTCCTCTTTATTCCTTTGTCTCTGGGTTTCATAATGTAGAGAAACTTGGGGAGGGGCAGAGAGGAATGGAGAAAAACAGTAATCATACCAAATAACTAAAGCTCTGTTAAAGTCAATGTCTTTTTAAAGTTAAACCACCTCTATTTTTCTTCCAAAGAAAGAAGGTACCTGTTTCATAGTTAGTCATGCACGTTCTATACTCCATTAAGACAAAATCTTTTCCAGAAATTTTATGATTTAAATGGCTTTGGTTCTGTAAAACATGTTGGCAGAAACACCATTGTTTTACGTGGGTACTTTCACACAGGGTGAAGTTTTTGGGATCTGCAGTGAATATCCACAAAATAGCAGTGGGTTTGGAGAAATAAGTGGGGATTGGAAGTAGGCATCAAAGGAGCTGCAGAGAAAAAGGTGTCCTAGTTTGTTTTTTGCTATTAGGGATGTATTCTTTTGGGGAGCAAACTTTGGATGAGTGATTTCCCTGGCAGGAATTAGAACTGTAGCCTGTCCCAAAATATCCCCAGGGAGTGAATGAAAAATTCATGAGGCGAAATGGAGAAACAAAACTTCTCCTTGCAAAGGAGCACCCTTTAACACATTTTTGCAACGTGAATTTGTTAGAGAAGAGCTGTTCCTAGGAAAGAGAGGAGAAGGCTTGCAAAAATAGACTAATTCTTTGGATTTGATGCCTTACTGAAGTATTTGCTGCAGAAAGTACCATAGAGAATGTTGCTGTCTCTATGGGAACATCTTAGGGCTATATTTAGGAAAATTAAATTAAGCTTATTCTCCTCAGATGATCAAGGCTTTAATTGGAGGTGTGGTGGTTTTTGGTGGGGGGGAGGAAGAGGTGAGAGGAATTTCTTCTACCTTTGGGTTTGGTGAACCACTTGTCTTATACTTTTAGTTCTCTTTTTTTTTTTTGACTTGAAAACTGTCTCCTATGTTTGAGTCAACCTGTGTGTGGCAGGAGGCTGGAAAAAGCTCAGCTTAAATTTCACAGCTTCAGGTTGTGAATTTGGCCATTGGGAGGAAAGAAAACCCTATTAAAACCCTTATAGACATGTGATTATTAAACTGAATGAACTTGATAAGGAAATGAGCTGATTATAGGTCTGGTGTCCAGCAATATCCTTCAGGTTTGGATCTCTCTTTGTCTTGAAAAATTAACGGATTGGGTAAAAGCTGTGCGGCAGGTGAGGAGCTTGGTGTTTTACACACTGTGTGGTGCCTGTGGAGCACAGAAAAAGAGGCTTTTCCAGCTTTTTCATAGTGATTTCGTGGCATAACTTCTTGAGGAAGATGCAGCCTTGGGCTACAGAGCCCCTGTGTGTGTCAGTCTGTCTGTCCATTCATACCATGGGTGATAAGAAAACACACTCTCCCAAAAGTGTGTTTTTCTTTAGCTTTATCACTCTCTTTCGTTCAATCAGCATTGGTTCAAAGGCTTTCTTTTTTTATGTTATTATTAAACCAACTTTGAATTAAATTAGTGAGTGTGAGTGGACAAACATCCGAGTGCTTGGGCTGTGTGATGGCTCCAGGTGCCGCCTGTTGCCTTTCCTGTGCTGGAGCTGCTCGGGGTTGAGCAAGTTGTTCTTTTCTGCCTTTCCCACCGTGTCCCACGTCAGCACAACCCGAGGCAGAGCCGAGCGGATACTGTACATATTTCTGCTCTGTAAACACTCGCTTGTTTACATTTGCTTCCCTGCCATTCCGACTCGGATCCTCTCCCGCTGCCAGAGGGGATCAGCCGTGACTAACAAGCGCGGAGATCCGGCCATTTTGACCCCGTGTGCTGCTCCTGTTTTCCATTTGTTTGTTTCTCCTTCGCCTTCCCTCCCGAGTATTTAACAAATTATTATTAAATATCTTCCAGAATTTTTTTTTTTTTTTTAAAGAGGCCAGACTTGGAGCAATTCGAAAGAGTCGGGATAGGCAAACATCTGATCTGGTTGCTGTGTGTTGCTTTGTGGTTGAAGACAAAACTTAGGTGCTGAGTAAAACCTGAGTAAAAAAAGAAATAAAGCAACCTCCTTGTTTGCAAATAGGTGTTTTCTGCAGTGCAGAAATCAGTTCTAATTGACTCCTACAGCTTGATCGTAAGCTGCTACTAATATTTGGCACAATTTTCTTCAGGCAAACCCTCTGCCATGCTTGCAGCACCCCGTGGAACCTCAGCACTGCGAATTTTGCAGCTTTAGGCTCCCAGGTCTTTGCTGATCCAGCTTCACCAAACCGTGACGTTACACCAACATTGCAAATGCATCGAATTCTTTCTATCAGCAGAAAAGGCCGGGTTGGATTCACAGGCCACATCTGCTGGTGAACTTTGTGCAGTCTATTTTTTTTTTTTCCCCCCTCTCTCTTTTACTAGAAGAAAGGTTTGTTTGTTGGCGGCTGCTCGGGGCGGGACAGGAATGTAATGCATGCACAGACTGCGCAGTATTTCCTGTTCAACTGCCGCTCCAAACCCCGGCGCTGGGAAAATCTCCAGATCCAGCAGCTCAGCCTTTGCTCAGACAACCAAGAAATGCTGCAAGCTCTTCAGGTTTTTTTTTTTACAGAAAATATAATTTTTAAAGTGGATCTTAATGTTGTGCCACTGCCGTAAATGTATCAGTCTGTGGATGTTGGTTCTGTAATATTTGTAGATGCGGACTGAGGCAAAACATTAAGCTTCCTGAAGCACTGTAGGGACAAGGGAGATGGCTCCATGATGTCACTGCAAGAAGTTATGTTTATTTTGTATCACAATACATCTCCATAGCATTGCCTGCATACTTCAGTTAGCCTGGTTTACCACCCCATTGCAAACCATGGTAATTCTGTGGCACTGGAGCTACTTTTTCGTTACTTGTTGTATTTCATTTTTGCTCTTAAACTAGTTTGAAGCATCGCTTTTGCACTGCGTGAGTTCCACTACAGAAGTAGAATATTTTGGTTCAGCAAAGGCGGAAAAAAAGCTTGGAGTTTGATCACTTCTACCAGCGAGCACCAAACTCCAGTGCTGTGACCTGGCCTTGTGTGTAGTGTGAAAGTGAGATGAGGGGAGTTATTTCTTATATTTTTTTTACCTTTTTTTTTTTCCCCACGGTAGTCCTGGTCCTATGTACATGTTTCAGACTGATGGTCTGCTGATGGAAGGGCGGGGCATGGCTAGTTATTTTATTTACTTTTTGTTTTAAATTTCCTTATTTTTTTTAAGCAGATGTATATTTTGAGAATTTATATCCATAGGCTCCTCTGGAACCCAGTGCTGTGGCTCTTCTTCTTCCAAAAAAAAGCAAATAGTAGGAAAAGATTTGACCGTGAACTGCATATATATGCATATATGTGTGCATATGTACACATTAAAAAATGTTATCTATCCTTGCAGCACCTTTTTTAGGTGTTCAGCAGCTTCTTAGCCCTCTGTAAAAGGGCAGTGAGTGTGCATAAGTCAGCCTTTAAGAGCAGGGCACATCCATCCTGGATGCTCTCCCGTGGGATGGACCAGGTAGATGGATGTGAGGGCAGGACAGGTACTGAACACGGCTTGGATTCTTCTCTAGCTCCAAGGAGAAAGCAAGGCTGGATGGGCACATTCAGCTCCTCTTTAAACACTGTTCAGCTGTTTATGTAGAAGGCAAAGGCACAGCAGCTCCCTGGCTCATGTTGCTTGGAGGAGTTACTGGAGGTGGACATCTCCCAGCTTCTCCTTTGTATTCTCATCCATCTTCTGTCCCAGTGGCAGGCAATACAAGCACAAAAATGAAAGTGCTGTGTGTTAATTGGTTCCTTCCTGGATCACGGGAGACCTGCTTATGAGCCCTTTGGAGAGATACAGATCTACATGTGCTGCTCCTCGAAATGGGAAGTGGTCTCAGTGCAGCCCTGTCAGCTTGTCAGGCACTTGAGCAGGACAGGAGGTGGGGAAAATCTGCGCTGCTTAATTTGAACTTGAAGGTATTTCACTCAGATCGTGGTTCAGCAGGTTAATTGGGTTGTTAAAACAGTATTTAACTTCCCAGCTTCATTAAGAAATGTGGATGCCCCTGAAGCAGCAGATCTGCCTTCAGTACTCGGGCTGAATAAATGCAGGAGTTGGGCTCTGACAGATGCATTTCTCTTAACATGGTCTTTCCCAGTAGCAACCCCTCCTGACTTTTGGAATACTGCAAGAGGTGTTTAAATCATGGCTTATATGAGAAGCTGACACACGTGAAGGTTACACCATCCTATATACGTGTCCAACCAAACCGCAGTGTGCAGACTGAAGTGTAGCAACAGCTTTAAGGTTTTGGAATTTGCCTTCAGATCTGTCAGGTTTTTGTGCTGTTTTGAGCCTTTTCATGGTTTCTTATCCCTCCTTGTCAGTTAAGAGGCTTCTGTGTACAGTTGCTGGTTTTAACATTTACTGGCTACGTTTCATGAAGCCTGACAGTCTGAACAGAGACAGCAGTGCTGAGTTCCCAGTCTTCTCTTAAAAAAGTGACTTTGGAGTTTCACTGTTTTTGATCCTTAAAATATGAGCATCCAATAACCAGTGACAGGTATTTAATGGACCCATATTTGAGGACTGTAATAAATAATTTATGTAGGGCAAAAGAAGGTTTTTTTAGCTTTAGGCTGCTGCAACAGAAATGTTTTCGAAGCGTTGTTTAGGCAGAAGTGTTTTTTATTTTGCACATCTTTAGCTGTCTTAACATCCATCCTGATGAGTTTTGTCCTTTTGTCCTAGGTACTGTGTGAAATTGTGTTTTTATAGGACTTTTGGAGGCATGGAAAGCAAACTGTAGTGTTCTGCTACCCACTAGGTAACTTCAATTTGAATGGGATAAGCTGTTCTTGTGTAACAATTTCATCTTAGTGCAAAGGTGCAGTTTCTGAGCTTATTTTCCAAAACATCATGGCATGGGTTAATGAGGACAGTGTTCCATTTTTCCTAAAATTCCCTAAAATAAATCATATTGACATTTTTTGAGATTCAAGTGCAGTGACCTAAAGAAATTATCTCAGAGATAAAAGCAAGTTACTTGCTTATTTTTCCCCCATATCCTTACCTGTCTTACATATTTAAGCTTTTTTTCTTGCCTGTAACTATGTGATCAGCTCCATCCAGAGCAAACTACTAATGCAGTGCCTGTGAAAGTGGTTGGTGGAGAGGGAGAGTTAAATGGTTTGGAAAGATTTTTATTTCACTAAACTAGTCTGAGATCCTTCCCTTCAAAGTAATAATTTCAGTGGAAAACCCAAAACCTTACGTTTATTTAATTATTCTGTTGGAGGGAAAAAGGTTGCCAGCTTCAGTTGAAATTAAGATAATTCTGGGATATATCATGCTGAATTTAAGCAGAGCAACTTGCCTGGGCTGTACATGTTTGCAGGTTAAACCAGTTGTGGGTGGTTGTTTCAGGTATGTGACAGGGCTGTCCTTTGTGTATTTTCTGCAAAGTTTATGAGGGAGATTGAACCTTTCAATAATAAACCACAGGTGGCATTTAAAACAAAACCAAAGTTATATGGGCATCACATGCACATTTGGCACGAAATATTGTAAAACAATTTTTATCCTGCCCAGTACATCACAAAAAGAAGAGCTGTATAAGCGAGTTAATGGTTTTCTACTTAACTGCTTCTGTCTTGAGGCATGTAGGATATAAAATTTTACTTCTGTAACAAGATCAGATACGACCTCTTAAGAAGTTTGAGAAATTAGGCATTTCTAATCATGTATAGATTTCAAAACTGGTTCCTTTGAAGAAAGGCTTTGTTTAATATCACTTGATTCTGACTGGGGTCTTTCCATCCTGTGCTATAAACAAACTTCTTAGCAGAGAGCTCGTCCCGCCCAGATGTTCGTTTTATTGCATTTAGCGAGTTCATCTGTAAGCGGAAAATCTCTTCATTACCCAGCTTATATTATTTGGGAGAACTGGATATTGCATTCATTTAATTAGGAAAAACCCAGCGGTAATTAGCTCACTCCTGGCTGCAGAGGGATGGGCTGGAGCCTTCTAGTTATCCCATAGTGGCTTCCTGCAGCAGCGAGGGGTTGGTTGTACGAGGCTGCACAACTACCTGGTGTAGAAATTTCACACCCCTACAGCAAAATGTGATGGGAGAAGCCCTGAACCAAACTTTTTTGGTTTGAGGGAAAATCTTTTCCTTTGCTGTGTGGCTTGTGCTGCTGCTGGAACTGTCCTGGTGGGAGAGGAGCAGCACAACCCTTGTGCCTCCCAAGGATGGTCTGTGTGAAGGGAGGTTGGAGGAGATGCTGTAGATGACTTCTGGTGTTAATTTCTATTATAACATTTGCCTGTAATATTTGGGCTTTGTTGTGGGGTGGTTTTTCTTCCTGTTCTCTTTGTCCAGCCACCCAGTATGGTTCTATACTTCCATCTAAGCTTACGTGGTACAGTAGTTTATTTTAAAACTTACCTTTATCTTTCCTTGAGCCCCTCCCCAGGCTTAGTGGGTTTATTAGGACTTGCCAGAAGACCTTGATAAGCACAGTTCTGTGGACCAGCTTTGGATTCCAGAAGATTCCAGGCAATTCAGGAATTAACATACAAGCGGTGGGTAGCACATGGGTTATGATCAGTGAGTCTTGTCCTTAGAAATGACATCTGGAAATTATAGGTGAGACCCTATACTTCTAAATTAGGGGAAATCTGTACCAGAGGGACTTCCCTTCTGAACAGGAAGAACTGTGCTCTTTTTTCTGACTCTGGCTACCTTTTCCAAGGTAACCTTTTCCAAATTCAGATAATTTGACAAAGTGCTCCACTGAGGGCTCTTGCAGACCTCCATGAGATCCCTGGGGCAGCAGTTACACAGGGATCTGTGCAGTCTGCTCTTCAGCGTGGCCTTAAACCATATGGAAAAGGAAATAAGGTGACAAAATTTGTAAGGGAAAGACTTGAGTGTTTGTGCATCTTTGTAGATGTGTGTGCATATATGTGCACCTGTATATACACCTAAAACCTAACTGAAGAATTGTAGGAAGGCAGCCTGATTCTGAATGACTGGCCTTTAAAATAGCAGATGGAATTAAGTGTAGATACATGTGACATTTTCTGCATGGGAAGACATAAGAATTCTTGATTTACATTTGCAGTGATGCCTGAAATATCTGCTAATGAAGAGATTTTGGTGTTATAATCAGATCTGAAAAATCACATTATCCCAGCGCTCACTTGTTGTAAAACTCAAATAAGATATTAGGAAAGATTAGGAAAGTAAGAGAACAAAGTATTGTGTGGGTGTATAAATTCATGGTGCTCTCCTTTCATCCTTGATATTGTGTGTGTTCTAGTTCCTCCTGCTCAAAAATGTGAATTAGAGACTGTAGAAACATGGAGGGTCAGAGTTACGAAGCAGCTGAACTCTTGGCAGAGCTGTGGACTTTCCTGCCATGGGATGCTTTGGGCACTAAAAGTCAGTGTGGGTTCAAAATGTGATGGGACAAAGCCATGAAAGTGGAATTTGCTGAGAACTGCTCCAGAAATTGAAGTTGCAACTTCCAAAAGATGGACAGGGGGGAAATTCCATGTGCTGGATGCCACTCACACTTGGAGTTTAGCTAATTCAGTTTACCCTTCCAGTGTCATTACTACCTGATCTTATCTATAAGCTTTTAAGGAGTGCCAGGTTTTGTCCTCTGAAGTTTTGCCTTTTTAAAAATGTACTGGCATCCAGAATGCCCAAATTTATGGTAGTGATTCAATATTAATGCTTCTTTTCACCTTTGTAGTTGTTATATTTGCGCTGTCGCTGCTTTAAGAAAAGCAAATCCAGCAAACAGCACAGGGATTGCAGGTGGTTCAGTGTAACTAAGGAAGGGGAAGATATTTTCCATGATGCACAACACTGTCATAGTTGCTAAAAATGAAATATGGTGCAAATTTTTTCTACTTCTGATAATACCCCTGTGTGTTAATACAGCACGGCACGTAAGTCCACTTGAGATCTTCAGTTCCTTACTGCATCCAAAATTATCATTTATTAAATCACAGTAAAGCCTCTATAATACATTATTTTTAAAGAATATCCCTTTAAAATAACATCTGAATTAGTGGAAAGACCTATTTAAAACACCACTGTGTTATGAATGGCAAAATTGTCAAGACTAAAACCAACATGAAGGATTATTTTTCCTAGAACAAATATTTCAGTAAGTGAAAGGGAGTGGCCAGATTTCAAATGTGTGATTTGATCCAAGTGTTCTTAGAAGGTTTGGACCAATCAGTATTTCTCTTGTCTGAGATTTTTGAATGTTTATTTAGACAATTTGCTGTTTACTACCTCTTTCTGTGGTAAGTAGAGAAGATACAGTTTAGTTCTGAAAGGGTCGTGGTGTTCCCATTGATCTGCTGCAAGTTAAAAGTTTAAACATGCTGCTGTGATTCATACCTGCATTCAAATGGCATCATTTGCCCTCATATTCTTAAATAGAGGCTGGAAACAATATAAAAATTATGAGGAAGGTTTCTGTGGCAGTAGCTGTAGGGAACAGGACACACAGCATTGTCCTTCCCGTTCTAATTTCAGCATATTTCAATTTTTAATGTCGGAAAGGAGTTCTCCTTGCCTGGATTATATTGCAACAAACTTGCTTGTGCTTGCAATACCAGTTTTCTTGCTGTTTTAAAAAAGTCCTTCCCAACTGCCCGGGCATCCTTTGGGGATTTCTGAACTCATGTTGCTGCAAACAGAATGTGACAATCTGAGAATGAGTCTTTTACTGTAACTTGTACCAGCAGTGACTAGAGTTGTGTGTGTGTTTTCTGTTTGACTGGAGTATTGATAAGCAGTGCTAGACTGGTTTCAGTTTACAAATGCCTTTTAAAGTAATGAAACACCTTCCTTAAGCTCATGGACATGCACAAATCTGTGCACAATTCTGACTTTATTCTCTTATCTGAGCACTTTTTAAATGGTGCGAGTTTTTATAGACTTTTAGTTTTTGATACTGGTACACTTTCCTCTTAATAGCAGTTAGTAACTGAACCTGAGCATTGCTCACTGCAGAATCCTGAAATAGTTTGGGTTGGAAGGGATATTAAAGACAATTCAGTTCCAATCCCCTGCCATGGGCAGGGACACCTTCCACTAGCCCAGGTTGCTCCAAGCCCCGTCCAGCCTGGCCTTGGACACTTCCAGGGATGGGGCAGCCACAACTTCTCTGGGCAACCTGTGCCAGGGCCTCACCACCCTCACAGGGAAGAATTTCTTCCTAATATCTAATCTAAAACTCTCATTTTTCAATTTAAAATGGTTCCCCCTTGTCCTGTTGCTCTCTGTCTGTGTAAAAAGTTGCTCTCCTTTTCTTTGTAAGCCCCCTTTACATACTGAAAGGCCACAGATACAGACTGTATGGAGATCAGAAAATCATTGTTGGACTTGTTGGACACCTTGCAACTGCTTTTAGAGGTGGAAGTCTGCATGTCTAACTTATGCTGGGCCTACAAAATCAGAAGATTTAGTTTCTCTTTTCAGAGGGTACTTGGAAGGTCACTCAGAATCTGTTCTATGTGGCTTTCTTGTCAGAGCACTCGTGTGAACCTGCACACCTTCAGAGCATGATGGAATCCATCCCTCAGGTTTTCCAGGGAGATCAGTTCCATTCCACACACAGCTCCTTCTTCCACTGAAATTTTCTTTATGTATTAATAATTGTGTTATTTGTGTTGATATATTTGTACATTCAGGTAGATGTGGCAGTCCTCTAATAATCTGAGAGGGGAGGAAAGATGGGGAATTGTATATTGATGTGTGTGATGGGACTCACTGAGAATTCCACTCACCCTCTAACTTTGGAATGGGGGAGTGTTTGGTTTTCTACCCAGCACAGGAAACAAATACTTCTAGATAGGTAATACCTCGAAGTATAACAACAGATCATTAAAATATTTGGTCGTCAAATCAAATATTACTTAAAATACTCTAAAACTTTTTTCAACTCTTCTGTATTACTCCATTTTATTTTTGTGTGCATTCAAGATTTAATTCTCACGAATTTGAATCTGAGGGGAATCCCCAGGTGTCCTACGTGCATTTCTTTCCTCCAAACTGCTTTTTATCTACAGTTTTCAGTCTTTAAAAATGTTACACTTGCTTTCAGTGATCTGTATGTAATTTTTTTACCAAGCTAGTATTTTTTTTCAGTCCTGGTGGACCAATAAACAAGTTGAAAAGCAAGGCCAAGGCTCCTGTTTATTTAGTAACACCCTCTGCAACCTTGTTCCTGCAGCCAGTGGTGCAGCTCCCAGCACTGCCTCTGTGTTGTGTCTTTTTGTCCTCCAGCAGTGCTGTCAAACAGTAACAGAGGAAACTCAGAAACATCTCAGAGCTTTTCCTGACCCTTGCAGAAGTTTTAAATGTTCCACACATGATGCTGTATTCGGATGGAAACTATGCCCGGCGTTTAGTGGTTTTCTTTTGGTTTAGATATTCTGCTTCCTCAGTCCAGAGGCACATTTTAGCAGCAAGTTATTGTGTGTATTTACATTATTTGCTTTGGATATTACTTGGAAAACTCCCAGTGTACTGTCTCAGTATGATTGTAGTGGGCTGACATCACCATGTGAGTCTAACAGGGGAAAAATGTGTTGATTTGGAAGTGGGTCTCAGCATGATGGAGAATCTCTGTAGGATTATCTTGCTGAAGACTTCTGAGTATAATACCTATACATCTTAAAAATGCACTTGTTGTGGTCTGGAAAACCAGGTCTGTATACATGAATTTATTTTTCTGCTGTGTATTTTTTTTTTCTCTAGTGTCCCAATGTAATATCAGCTTGAAGAAGCAGAGGAGTCGAAGTATCTTTAGCACCTTATTCTGCTGCTTTCGTGACTACAATGTCGAACCACCATCTACCAATAGCACCAGTGCTCTGCCTCCTTTGGTGGAGGAGAATGGAGGACTTCAGAAGGTCAGGATTTTATCTTATTTTGCTGTCATACGGGTCTTTTGTAGCCAAGGTTTAACTCTGCTCCCAAAGGTTTGTCTTAACCTGAGGGAAACCTGTTAAGATTTAGAGAAAAAATTACTGTCTTGATGGTGAATTGCTAATACTTTCTGTTCAGCTGCAGTTTAAAAGCAGTATTTCCATAGACAGTGTTGGCAGTATTAATTTTATAAGCAAACAACATTTAAAACCTGACTTTTAAGACACTACAAGAAAGTAGACTTCTCATAAAATTTCAGCTGCTGAGTTGTCTCTGGCTTTGGTTCCCTTTCCTGATTACAGGAAGGTTAAAATGTGTCCACTGGAGCGTAGTGGAACCTTTTAAATATCACTTAAAAAGGAGTTTAGTGACAAAAAAAACCAAATCAACAAGAGGGAGAACCATTATTTGGACCTTTTTCCCTAAGCAGTTCACTTCTGTTTAATACATGCTGAATCCAGAATTATCAGCTTTTGACCATTTTTCCGTATTATTAAGCTTTGTTTACCTAATAAATCAACTGATAGAAATTTCAGCACTTCAAAGCATTTTGTGTAACAGCAAAATGTTACTTTGATTGAATTCTAGTAATTACATTGCTTTGCCATATTCATAGAATCACATAATGATTCTGTATGTTCTTTTTAATTCTGATAACACTGAGAGCGTTTGTCTTATGAACTGAAGAATTTCAGTTCAATATGGCAAACACAGGAGTGCCATCTTTTCCATACAGTTTTCCAGGGCTTTGAAATTGGAGATATAGGTGTATCCATGGTGGGGAATAATAGCAGAAATGGAAATCACAGAATCACCCTCCTGCTTTTCACCTAATTTTTCATGTCTGATGCAGCGGATTCCTTACCCACCTTTGTCCAGTCCATTTTATCCTGGCTTGGATTTTGCTGGTTATGTTTGAATTCTGAAAAGCTCAGGAGAAAGAGCAGAGGAACTGCTTGGTGAAAGCAGATTAAAGTGATGGAGACTGAGAGTATGTGTGGAGGTGAAGTCTGAACTGGAGCAGTTCATGCTGAAACTGCTCAAGCAGAGGTGAAGTGCCCTGAGAATTCTGCCAAGAGGAGGAATTGTACATGTATTTTTAGACTTACTCTGCTATCCAAGGTACATTCTGACTGAAATGAGGGAAATCCAGCCTGGATGTGCTGAAGGGAAAGCTGAGTAGTGTGTAGCATGTGCACACACATTCATCTGAGAAACAAAAGGAGTGGGAAACTAATAAAATTTCCCTTTCCGCTGTACTGGGGAATGGAAAGTAGGCTGAAGTGAGACTACTGGCAAAACTACAGCTGAGAGAGAATGGGAGTTCATTAGAAAGAAAAACATAAAACAAAGTTTATTTTTGCTACAGAAAACATGAGTAAAAATGGTCTGGAGTCGGTAGTTTCCAGATTGTATTTTCTAAAACACTTAATTATTTTCTAAATAAATCTTAGGCCTTGAGTGAGTGATTGGCTCATGTGTTCACAGAAGTTTCCATCTCCACTCTGCTGCCTCAGTGAGCAGTTTTGGAGCTGTGCAACACTTGTACACAAGACCAAGACACAAATCACAGCATTCGTAGAATTAACAGATTAAAACTTGAGTGAAAAACTTCAAGGAGTATGTGGAAGAGAAGCATTCATAGAAGTGCCAAGTTAAAACTTAAAAGAGTTAAAAAATTGAAGGAACATGTTGAAGAGAGTTCAAACTTTTGTTGAAGAAATACTGAAACCTTTGTAGAAGAAATCAAGTACAGCTGAACTTTTAGGTGGTTCTTCAGTGTAAAATAAGTCTGTGACATGGCTATTTTAAATGCAGTATTAAAGACTAATAAGCTTTGTATATGTTTTTATGTGCTGTTTTTATTGAGTACTAACACAGTGTAAATAAGAAATTCTTTAAAGAAAGAAAAAGAGCATTGAAGACTTGGGTATGTTTGAATATTGTTACCCTGTCAGGGTGGTGCTTTTTGCCAGGAGAGCTGTTTTAGAACTGTGCAGGCTGCTTGAATTCGATGGAGTTACACTGAGCATCTTGTCTAGATTCAGAAATTATAAGTAATGGGGGAAAGTACATGCAACAGTGGTCTTTGGATTCCAGATTGGTGAAATTAAGTGTCCAGGAATGACCAAATTACCTGTTTCAGGAAAAAAAGTAAAGGTTGACAACACATTGCTTAAACCCCTCTGCTGTTAAATTAAAGCTCTTTGTTGCATTATTCTTATTGCCAGGTTAGAATTCTGTTGAACTGCTGCTCAAATGATTACTTACTTATATCTGCTATCTGATTTATATGTTTTATAAATTAATTACCACGTCACAGTTCACCTCTGGCCATGGCCCAAGTCAGCTCATGTGTTGTGACCCTTTCCTTCAAAAATGGACAAAGAACATTGCTCAATAAACAGTTACCACTAGAAACTCATATAAAATGGCTTGGATGTACTTTCCTTCTGTCTTTACTGTTCAGTGGAGTTGTTACATGAAAACTGGTGATAAAGACTTCAGAGGAAGGGAAGGAGTGGGGAAGACAACTGCTGGTTTCAGAGGAATTCAGTGTTTGTTCTGTGTTGCTTCTGGCATATTCTTGAACCTGAAGTTGATGTGACAAGCTGACTCCCTTCTAATCAGGAATTTTGATTTCTTTAAATGGTGACCTGTTCAAAAGGAAGGAAAGCAGGGGAGAGTATTCTATAAAGTAATTGAAAACACAGTTGTGAAATTTTGTTCAGAGTAATTGCATTGTGTGATTTAATTTTTATTATTATTATTATTTGGCTGTACTAGAAAAAATGAAATCAGTGCTTCAGATTAATCAGTACTTCATGATGTGACTTGATGATGCTTGACATGTCAAGTGTCATGTCACTTCTTCATAGGATTGGAAGAAACCCCAAATTAAGCATGGTTTTGAATAAACAATTTTTTTCAGCACTGACTTCTGTTCTGCTAGGGGGAAAAAAAAGCCCAAAAACTTCTTTAAAGTATTGAGTTCACTTTTAAACCTTCTCCTCACAGAGCAGCTGCTTGTCCAAGTGTGACTCTAATACTGGTAATGAATGGTCCATTCTGTCACTAAAGTTTCAATACAACATTTTTTTCAACAATAACTTGTATTTACTGAAACTGTGGTATATTTGTTTTTCTTGAAATGCAGCAGCTATTTAGCACAGCACGAAGATGTATTGTGGAGATGTAATGTCTGTGACAGTGGGTATATCAGCCTGCCTGCAGCTTGGATGCTGAGCCAGATGTGTCACTGGGAGCACACAATGTTCAGCCTCATGAAACCCTTGGTAATTTTTTCCTGCCTCCTCAGCAGCAGGCAGCTCCCCAACACCTTCCAGCCACATTTTTTTGTTTAGAGGCCAGAGTGTTAGAAGAGGGGGATTGTTTTTTGTTTTCTTCTGAATAAATTCAAGTCTTAATTCCTATTCTTCTGTTGGCAACTTGACTCAATTTGTGCGTTTTCTGGGCGTGCTTCTGGATGTTTTTTTCCTTCTGGGTTAAGTCTGTTATCTGAGTTTTGAGGTGTTTGCAGATAACAGATTTCATTCACTCAGGCTTCAAGGAGTGGGATCCAGATAGAGAGAGGTGAAAACAGCTAGATGCAAAATAGCTTTTTGTTCCCTCTGCTCTCAGCCCTGGTGGGTGAGGCAGCTCTGACAAGTCTATCGGCACTTTGCCATTTCACTCACAACCCACTTCCACTGGAGTCATCCTTGCTTTTGTTTCACAGTGAGATCCAAATCAGGCAGATGGCTCGTGTTAACGAGATGAAGCATGAATGAGGGAAGGTTTTTTTATACTTGTTGGAGTAGAGGAGAAGGTCTTGATCCACACTCAACAGGGAAGAAGACAAATTAGGAGGAGGTTTATTCTGGGGGCAGCAGCTGCCCCTGCTGCTTTCCCAGTAACTGCATTCCCACCTCACCCATCCGAACAACTACAGAAGTCAGGGCTCCTTCTCCCCACTGCTTTTTGCTGCACCATCATCTGCCAAGGTGATGCTGGAAAGCTGTTTTGATGACCTATGGTCATGTCTCCAACGCTGTTCTCTGCTTCAGGACTCTGTTTTTAACACAGTGCAGGAAAAAGGATCTTCTCTATCCCACATGAATATGGTCCAGCAAGATGAGAAAAACAGCTTGTAGGGAGCACGTTCTTGAGGGCAGAGTAGTATCTCCTTCACTGAGGAGACCTTGAGGAGCAGCACGAGCTCTCTTTGAGGAGGAGACCATCAATGACGCGCTTTCTGAATGGATGTGGAAGCCACTCTCACTCTCCAGTGTGGAAGAAGATAACTGAGATTAATGCAAATCCTAGTACTTTTTCTCCTGCTTAACCTTTGCTGATCTGAGCAAGAAAGTTCCTAATGTTTGGTTCTGTTGGCCAACATTAACGTAGGGTATGGAAGATCTGTTTAGAAAACAAAACCCCCTCTGCATAGCTGTGCTTGGTTCCTCTCTCACTAGTCACTCATTCTGACCTTCTTTGCCTCCAGAAAGTCCTCTAGATTAAGAGACAAAGCTTGATATTGAAAGTCAATGAAAGAGTCCAATAGCAACTTATATTACTGTTTTTAAAGAACCTGTCATGGTCTAGAATACGTTTTGTGTTAAAGAAATGGATATGATGAAGCTGATCAAAATAACAGATTTTTCTCTAAAATGAAACAGCTCCTTATCTTTGAATACAGACCGTTCTCAAAAAAAAAAAGGCAAAATAATGTGGCCTGTCACTTGGTGCTCATTGATCCCACACAAGACCACAGACAGCATTAATGAACGACATGATACTGGAAATGTTGTGTCTCTAAACCAAAATTACACAGCTAAGGGAAAAGATAGGATTTATCATTTCATCTGTATATAGTGTGCTGTGAAAAAAAAACCAACCCTGATTTCAATGGTTGGACAAATCAGTTCCTGGGTTATTTTAGCGATACAATAGGGAAATTTTGGCATTCTAGGAACAGCTTTGTCCTGTTCCCAACATGAGGAGCTTGTGGAAAGCCTTCAACAAATGCAGTCATCTGTCATGTATTTCAAACGATACCGGTATGACCTATTCCCCTTCCTGTTCCAAAGCATTAGGAAATGATGCAGGACACTTTTAAGAAGTTTCCCATAGCAGGCTTGTTTTTAAAAAACATTTGCCTGTTGGTGAGCACTCACAATTTCCCAGCAGACTCGTGCAATTACCTTTCTGCTTGTTTTTTGCTGTTCTCATCTTTACCTTTTTGATGTTTGCAGAGGTTCTTTTAGAGTTCCTCTTAGGAAATTTACTTGCTTTTTTTTTATTATTATTATTATTTACTTAAGAAATTCTGTGAGAAAAATAAAGCAAACAGTAATGCAAGTCCTGTAGCAGCTTCAGTTCTGGATTCCCATGGAAGTCAGTTCTGCTAACAGAACATCAACGTACTGAATTATAATCTTTTTCTTTTCTTATTGCTGTTGCCCTGAGGGAAACTTGGATTCTTGCCAGTTTATGTGTGTGTGTTTTTCTAGAAATCCTTGGTACTTTTTACTAGTGCAAAGGTTTTGATAGTTCGTGGAAGTTGCTGCTCTCTAGTTGCTTCTTCAGCTTCTCAGGATTTTGGTCGAACTTCAGTAAAAATTTCTGATGTTTTAGCACTAAAAAAAGAGGACTTTAATATTGAATTACTTCTGTTTGTCAGAGATGTGTCAACACTGTAGTAAGACATCAAAACAAGTAAGCACAAGACTTCTTCAGCTGGAAGAGACCGTGCTAATGTTGAAAACAACTCTTTCAGTAATTGCTCTGCTGGAAGTCAGAGCTTCTGTTTTTGTCCAAGTATTCAAGAATTAAATCACTTACCTAAGTAATATCTACGCTAGAAGGATCAGCTTCCTTTTTTTTTTTGTGCTGTGGCTACCAAAAAGCAAATACTTGTCCCCATTTTCCACAATCCCTTACATATTTGTGTCAGTGACCCTGTGACCAGCCTTTCTCCATTTTGGGGCTGTCCTTGTCTCTGTATATCAGGACCCAGGAAGGGAAGAAGAAGTCAATCTGGCCAAGATTTTCTTGCCTTCTCCCAAGTACATAACAAAAAGTGAGACCATGGGAAGAGCTCTGATACTGTTGCCTCTTTCTGGGTGAAGACAGTGAGGTTTATTGGGTTAGTTTTTATATTGCCTGGGCAAAAATGCTGTTTTTTCGGAGTCAGTTGTCTCAAGTGAAGTTCAGTTCAAGGAGTGGGTTTCTGCCCTGCTACCAAGGTCTGGCTCAGCCTCTTGCTGCTGCAGTGAAAACTGACAAATATACCCATTAGTAGATCTTAAAGCTGAAAAAGTTACAGTAAATACAGGTACTTTCTAATTGCCATCTCTTATTAATCATAGCATGGGTTTTACCAGTCCAGTCTCCTAAAAATCATAAATACCAGTGTACTAACAGATCATTCCAGCAACTAAAATGCAAGACCTTGTTTTTATTTTTTTTACCCTGGTTTCTTGAATACTTTGAACTTTTGGTTTAAAATGTTTGAGTGCTACATTTACTGCTCCAGACCTTTGTTCTACCCTTTAAAAGCCATTACCCTTACAGTGATTTTTTTTTTTTTTCTTTTTCCCCAGGGTGACCAGATGCAGGTCATGCCTATACCAAGTGTATGTATTTTTATCCCTTTTTCTTTTAATAATTTTCATAACTTTTGCTTTGTTTCATCTTATGTTGCAGTCTAACAGGTCTGTTTTGTGTTGCATGTTAACAAAAGGATTTTATGTTCTGTCTGTGATGTTGTATACTCAGAGATGAATTGAACTGCACGTGTTCCACAGGGACTAAAAGAAGAGTTTGGGTTTTATGTGGATTTCATCTGAATTTTTACTATTTTGGAAATGCTTGAAGTGCTCTAAAAGTTGAAGTTACTTATTTTAATAGAGGCAAAAGGTGACTCATCACCACTATGTGAGACACAGTTACAAAAACCTTTTCCTCTCATTTTTCCCAGTATTCCAGTTGAAAGGAAGAGTTAGAAACTGTGAAACTTATTTGAAACAAGTCACTTCAGGAAAACTGACTAAAGCTGCATTACTGCCCTTGTTTGAGATGATGCTCTTGCTATCAGCCGCTGTTTTATGGGCCTTAGTATTTCTGTTTATCTTGCCTGGATTAAACTTGGAATGCTGTTTGGCATCTGAATTATTTCTCAAGGCTAAATAAAAGGAAGGGAAAAAAAGAAGTTCTTCGAACTGAAGCTTTTAATTTAATTAGTTTTAACCTTTTTTGGTCAAAAAGCTGCTCTTTTTTGCCTTTTTTTTTTAATGAGGATGAAGGCTTAGGCTTTGTAAATCTGAAAATAACTTTTTTGGTTTTAGCTCCTTTGCTGTTTATAATACTTTATTATGCAGAGTTTTCCAGAAAATAGCAGTGCTGATGTGCGGAGTTACTGACCCAGCCCTCTTGTTTGAGATATTTGGTAGCCTTTAAAGACCTGGATACTCCCCACGATACCATTTTTTTTTCTTCTTTCCCTTCCTTCTCACGTAGCCCAACATTACAAACCTCCCTGTAAGAACCCTGTCCGTGCTGCAGAGCAGAAGTGTCAGGAGCTCACTGTGACTGTGCACATCTTCCCTCTCTCACTAGTTTTTCTTGGATTTAGGAACTGTTGGGAATTACTTTTTGTTGCTTACCTGATATTTGTAATATGGCTCAGGCATAGATTTGTGTGTCTGAATACACACACATGTACAGGCATGGAATTTATCTGTATGCAAGTCTAGAAATAGAAAAGTTTGGATGGATGAAAATACAGATTCCTGAATTACTTTTCTTTTTACATACCTGCCAAATTCAGTTAGGTGACTGTTGTTGCTCTGCTGGTAGTTATTTGAACACGAAACATGTTCTGACTGTGCTCTGACCTGGAATAAAATCTTTGCTAAGAGTGAGCGTAGGTATTAACAGAAAAAGAATTCAAAGAGAACAGAATTTTGAAATTATAAATGAGTACAGCTCCTCTGACAGGTACAGCAGTGAAATGAGATGCTTTGTTAGGACATTGTCTTTGCAGTGTTAAAGCAGTGCTCTGTTAGATTTGGGTACTGGTAGGGAAATGAATGATTCAAGAAGGGATTTCTTTTTTTTCCTCCTTTTTTTTTTTTCTTTTTTTAAGCTCAACTGTAATTTTGCTGACCTATATTCCCAGCACTTTAATAAGGTAGTAAAATTAACTTATCTCTGCAGTCATGACTTAGAGTTCTCGGCGAGCAGGTGACTTTAAAACACACTAATTCCCCTTCCCTGGTGCCATCTGATGCTCCTTCCAGCAGGACATTGGGAGTGTTGTCAAGCAACCATCGCCCGCGGGCAGTTGTGTGACATTTACTCTCCAGTATCACAGTGCTCCTGGCTGTCAGACAGGGCCCAGCCAGCATTAGTATGTCATCATCTAAATAAAGGCACAAGTGAGCTGCATGTGGAGAAAGTGGTAGAAAAGGAAATGCAGCGTTATATTAGGAAAAAAAACACCTAAAATTAGTGTTTCTCTGCCGGTCTTCCAAAGGCTGTTTGTCCTGAGGGTCCCTCTGAGACAAATCTGAACTGTGTGTTTGAGACCCATTAGGGCAGAAGTTCTTGATGCTCTGCTACGTAGAGGTGAGAACTGGGCTGTTTGAACTGTATGGCTCATACAAACCAGGAGGAAAATCTTCTAAACACAGAGTGAGCTTGGTCACAATTAAGTGGACATTTACTTTTTACGAGGCTCGTTGCAAATGTCATCACTTCAAGTGCTTAGAGAAACCCCTCAGTGACTCTGAAAAGTGCTCTGTCCACTCCCCCACTCAATAAACTTTCAAGTGGAAACCTCCAGTCAAAATGGGAGGATTTTTGGAGCTTTATAATGCCTGTATAAAACCTGGCTGTCTGCTGAGATCACCTGTTTGAAAGCTTCCATTGCTTTATGTGCGTTGTGTGTTGCTTTTCGATGCATTTATATGTGCAATGCAGTGAAAGAGATCTTCTGCTAAGCAGATTTGTCCTGTATTAATTGCAATTAATTTAAAGTTAATTGAGTTAATATGGATTTTTTGCTTGGTTATTGATAGAGGTAATTGCTGAGGAAGAAACGTTCCAGCTTTAGATTAGATTCTTCAGAAAATAGAACCAGCATTACTTTGGGGGTTTTTAAAATATGAACTTCATCCTGTTTGTATCTCATATAATCATACCATGGTTTGGGTTGGAAGGGACTTTAAAGGTGATCTAGTTCCAACCCCTAAATCAAAGTAGACCCATAGCAGCTTCGTTGTTTTTAATTCTTTTGAACACAGAGGTAGATGGAAATACAAAGCCACACTTGTGCAACATCCTGAATAGTTGTTCAGTATAAAATACCACTGGTAAGGAGTGGTACCAGAATTATCCCTCAGAATCCCTGTGGAAGTTAAATCTTATCACTGGGATTTTCACTTGTCCTCACGTACATTTAGACAACTCCTTGTTATAACTTACAGAAGAAATTTTGGGAACTGCCTGTTCCATAACAGGAGCTGGCATCTCCTGGCAGCTGTGTTCTAAGTAGAAATCATTTATCTCCTGTAAGAGTATTTCTCTGTGTAATTGCTGGGAGAAGCTGTTAGCTCTGTGGAGGGCAACCCAGAGTGTGAGTTGAAGGGAACACGAACAGTGAATTAGTGTGCTGCACTTAGGCTCGACAACATTGCCAGTGTAGGAAACAAAAAAGGGCTTATTAATTCTGATACTTGTCTCTGTGGGAAATATGGGCCTACAGGGAAGAAAGCTGATGATTGTTTTATACAGTAAATTTCTGAAAGATTTGTGTTGACCAGCTGTTTATGCTTCAACCAAAAGTCCTGTTCTCTTGCCACCACCACCCCCTTTTTTTTTTTTTTTTTCTTAGGGAATATACTATTTCCACGGGACTGAAGCAGTGCAGCAGTCGTTTCACTACAAGGTCTGTTGAGCTGATCAGCCATGAGACCTGGCTGGAATGCATAAATCCCAAACAGTGACTAGTTTAACTTGTATACAATTTATGTCTTGTTGGAATTGAAGACCAAGCTAGGACTTAACAGTACTGAGAGACCACGTGTTATTTTTCTGCTGAGTTCTGTGGAAGTCTGCAGCCTTTCAGAGAGTATTGCATAGTAAATATGAGTTGCTGTTAGCCACTATTAAATATTCTTAATCATCTTAGATGTCTTTAAAGCTACTATGTGGGGGAAAAAAAAAAGGAAATTGTAAAAGATCCATAACTATTAACTATGGTGGAAATCTGGTAATTAGAACTCTTCTTGGATATGTCTCTGTTAATGAAGAAATTAAAATACAGTGTTGAGTAATGCTTGTTTCTGCCTCAAAGCTTTGCTACTCTTGGCATGTGGAAATTGCTTTAGATCAGAAAGCTTGAACAGCAAAACAAATGGACTGATACTTTACAAACAAATCCTTTAAGTTCCTAAAGCCTCAAAAATGTCATCCATGCTCCAGAGTCCTACACCAGCTATTTAACAACCTCACAACTTGTAGTGACTTCAACTCCAGAATAGTTTCCTTATCCCTGTTAGATTATCAGGGGTGCAAATGTGTTTTCACAATTGAGGGCAACTGGAGACACAGGTTGTGAAATGGAAACACATTTCTTTTGAACTTCAAAGGTGTGAACTTAGGGAAGCTGGATCAGATCGAACCCAAGATGCCAAAGCTTGTAGGAGGGTTGGTGTTTCCCCAGGAAAAACCTTGAGGGTTAGTCTTGTTAGGTAAAGTTAGGTCAATAACTGCACATTATTTCTTAAAGCAATACTGAAAAGGGAGAGAAACTCTTATCACTGCTTTTGAGGAAGCAGAGGGTGCAGGTGATTGAAGAAGATGGGCGTGGATTGTCTCAGATGCAGTCAAGGAATTCAGGTTATCAAGAGTTGAAGGTTCTCACGTTTTGTAGTCAGTCCCTGATAGATGTCCATCCTTTTCTTGATGACAGGCATAACAGCTTCCAGATAAAAAACTAAAGATATCTTTGATAAGACAGGGCTCCTATTTTTCATAGCATAATTTTGTATGGAAGAATATCTATTCCCATATATTTTTCATAGCTATAGGTATTTTCAGTTTGATAAAGAATTCATATAGCAGAAGGAATTTCTGGCTTTGAACTGCTGGTGCAGAATAATGTAGTCAAAAATTTGAACTAGATACAGTTCTAAGAGTACAAAAATGAACTGAACTATTATTTAAAAAGAAAAAAAATATACTTAAGGTTTCTTGGGATGTTCCTCCTTTTTTGCATCTTCAAAGACAAGAAATCAGTATCAGAACACAGGTTCTGAAGATTATTGTCTTTAAATGGGTTGGATTTTTCTTTCAGTAACCTTTTGGTCTGTTCAGGTTGCAAATTTGGATCCTCCTTGCTGTGAAAAATTGAGGTGGGGTGCTAAATACCTTTTAGGCTTTGAAATCAAGAAGTGAGAAAGTAAAATTCTTTAGGTCTGACCCTAGTTGCCAACAAGCAGAGCTAGAGCTGAAGCAGTTGTGGGACTGTCTATATAACCTAGAAAGGGTGTCCTATAAATTTGAGCCTGGTTGGGTGACAGTGATGGATTGGGTCCATTACAGGCATTAGGCAGAAGCTGTTTTTTCTTGAAGGTTGTTGTTAGATTTGTGCTGAGAGAAAATGTGTTGAGACAAGTGGCTTTGTACACAAGACAGCTTCCAGTTTGGTAGCTGAAGGAACTGTTGTCGTCGTTAATTGTAAGGAACTAAATCAAGTGCAGCGAGCACTCCTAAAAATGCCCCAAGAACTTCTGTTTTAGCTAAAGACACTTTATTTAAGTCCAGAATCTCATTTGTTAGGTGCTTCCTCTAAACAAGAACTTATTAGGCATCACTGGCCAGTATCTGTCAGCTTAAGGTCTGAATTTAGTCAGTGGTTGATGATCTGTCCTGGCAGCCAGAGGGTGTGTGGAGGTGTCTGACTCAACCTGTGTGTCACCTGCACAGGGGTGGCCTCAGATCCCTACCAGCACCTCTCCAAAGGGCTGTTGAAAGGAACAAAACCACGATAGATGCATCTTTACACTGCATGAACAGATAAAAAGGTAGCAAAAGAATGAAGTTAGAGTTCTGTACCCAATTTTAAATTAATTTAATTTCCTCTCAGTCTTGAGCTTCTCCCTGTTGACACTTTTCCATAAAGCTAATCCTTTTCCTTCATCAAAAAAAAAACTCTTTTTGAGAGGCAGCAGTGTTTCAGCTCCAAATGGAAGCTTTCTCTCCCACTTATGTTATTTCAGGAAGTATCCAGTACTAAAATCTAAAGTTACCATTATTTTATTGCTAACTGGGGTGTTAAAGTGGGAAATGAGCAATCCAAAGAATATGAGATTGTCTGCATTGCTTTCAGAAAAATTGTCAATTCAAGGAATTGGTACCATTTTTCAGAAAGGGCAGCATGCTGTACAAGAGCCTAGTTTAGGTTCTTTACTGCAGTTTTAATGCCTTGACTGGGAGCATAATCCACATGAAATTTGGTCAGTGCCCTCACAAGTGGTGCAAATGAAAGTGAAGACATGTCCCAGAAGATAAAAATTAATAATGCTGTCTTCCTTCAGGATGGATTCCTCCACTTCAGCACCTTTCCTGGCAAACAGAAATAACGATTTGTGTAAATGTCCCTCAGCCTGATATGGCTGGAAATGGCATTGTTGGGAATAGGATAACAACAGCAACCAAAACCAGGCATAAGGAGAAGGGGTCACTACAAAAAGATGTTTTTGTATCAAATGTCTTATTTCTCCCTGGGTTTTCTTAGCTAGTGATGATGTTTTACCACTTTCATTTCCAGTGCTTTGGAGGTCATTCCAAACAAACCTCTCATTTAAAAAATAATATTAAAAAAGTCTGTATGGGTATTGCAATTGCATGAGCCATTAATTTCCATATGTGTACTTGAGATGATCCCAGAAAAGCATTGAATTTCAAGTCATGTATTCCAGCTCCCAGTAATTGCTAGAATAGTAATGTTGACAGAAGAGTGCCCCTTGGATAGAGGTTTTACTTTTTTTTGTTGTCTTCCTCTTGTCTTTGTGTTTTTAGCCACCAGCTAAATACCTCCTGCCAGAACTGACAGCATCAGACTATGGGAAGAAGTGTGTGGTCATTGATTTAGATGAAACTTTAGTGCACAGTTCATTTAAGGTAAGTAAATTCAAAAGTGATCTCTTGCAGCTTTAATCTGTCAGTGAATGCTGCAGGAACTGTTAAGCCTCTTAACACTTGAACTCGTCTTACAGGCTCTCCCAGGATGCCTGGGAGTTCTCATTGCTGCTTCTGTGGTTATTCATCCTAATTTAGCTGTAAGGGGAGGGACACACATATTGGTTTTTTATGTTTCAACTCTGAGACAGTCACATTGGCTGCAACAAGGCCTGGAATAGGTATTGTCTTCATGGCTTTAAGTATTTCAGCAAGAACCTGTATTTTAACAGATAAAAAATGTGTTGCTATGGAAATATGGGTTTGATATTTAGTTTTCAGAGCAAGAAAGCAAGTACCTTTTAGTTGTTGCTATTGAGTCAGTCACTTTTGAGAAGCAACTTTTATAACCCCTCAGATTTCAGCATGTGGTGGAAGTAGAGGTATTTTTTGATTGTTTAAGTAGTGCTGAAATTGGGAGGCTTCAGAAATAATCCGTTGGCTCAGAGTATTGACAGCATTTCTGATTAGCAAATCTAATACATGATAAAGCATCTGCTGGTTTTGTACATTGATTGGAGAATTTATGAGAATTAATAGTTACCTTACTACTGGCAAACTAAAATTACTACCTTTATATTCTTCTAGTTGTTGCACTCCATTTTTCACTGCTGGCTTAAACACCACTTTTTAATCCTTCACTAGTTAGTTGCCAGCATTTAAAATGCAAACTGTAATTCATGCTGTGGTTAGAATTTGGCAACAGGCTGTCTTTGTTGGCTTAAAGAAAACCTTATATGGAGATATTAGAACAAATGCTCCTCTGCCTCAAACTGAAATTAAGATTTTTCTCTGTCTTTATGGTGCCTGATGGTATATAACAGTTTATGGTGGTGCACAGGAACCCCTCAACCTCAGTGCCAGATTTGTCTTCTATACCCAGACTGAGTTTGCACTGGGGAGTTTTTCAGGGAGATGAGAAACACAGCTGGAGTGGGAAGGGAGGAACCATGCCATCCCATTTTACCAAAAATCAAAAGTAGGGAGGGAAAGCTGAATTTAAAAATCTAAATTTATATAATAATAAATAATAATGAAGTTTTAGGCTTAGTGCTATCTGAAAGGTAGAAATACAGGTTTGCTTTCTGAATGCTGTGGGTAACATTCAAATTATATTTAATGGGCATTTAAATGATATTAAATAGATATTTAAAAAATTAAACTGTTATTCTACTTAATGATGAGCACTGAATAATTTTCTGTGTTAGGAAAAGAAAACTGTTCCATTTTTGTGTGAGGTCAGTAGTGTTAGGCAGATGTTGGAGTTTCTGCAGTAGTAGTCTTATGGTTACAAAGGTAACCATATCTTAATATTTATATCTTAATATAAAGCCCTGTGAGGGGGGTGTGTAAGAGAAAACCAAGTGTTGGAGGAAGTGGCTTTAATTGTTCAGTGGCTGGCACTGTCCAGTGGTGCTGTTTGGGTTTTGTTTCAGAAAGGGAAATACTTCAACTGAATCAAGACCATTAATTATCATCAAAAATAATATGTTCCAACAGAGCAGGGGTTTGAACCCCTCTGTGCACCCTGCTCTGCCTGGATAATCAAGTTACTTCTGCAATTTCTTTTAGTTTGTGGGGTTTTGGGGGTATTTTTGGTGGATTTTTTTTCATTAAAACACGTCTGCTCTAACCAAGCAGGTCTCCACTTAAAAGCTGGAAAAGCATACATAAATTTGTGATTTTTTAGTACAAAAAAGGGTTTATTTAAAACACCTGATACTTCAGAATTCGTAATTCTGTTATGAAATGGGCTTCATATTTCAAATGCAGATTACATGTTTTTTTAACACAACCAGAGAGGCAGAATATTTAAAGTGCTCTTTTATGAAAGCAGCAACATCTGAAGGAGGGTAATTCTCATCTATTTTATGCCCCTGCATATTTGTGAAGCTTTAAGGAGGTACTAGTCTTTCATGTTAGGTGCATATTAAAGGAATAAAGTTTGGGGTTCCTTGGCAAGAGTAAAAAAGGAATAGATAGACATGATAGTTATCATTCCCATCATAGAAACAATAATAGAAGCAAAAGTAATAAATTTTTAAATCAAGGAGATGTAAACACGGTTTTGTGTAAAATGTATTAAACCACATGCAAGTCTGGAATGCAGTCGTATTCAAAACTGGCTGTGAAACACTCTCAGAACATTTAAAATGCTGACTTTTTATTAAAAGAGAAGCAGTTCTAACTGAAGATTTTCAGTGGAAATACGTTGTCTCCTTCCAGGCTGCCTCTGTGGTTCCCGCTGGAGGCACATACGTGCTTCGTGTGCACAACCCCAGAAACCTTCATCCAGCAAATTGTTGGAGACTTTCCTCCTCTCTCCCCACCACGACAAAGCACAGAACCCCAGTCCATGCTCCCTTTCCTTATCACTTGTGCCAACAAGAAAACAACACAGTACCTGAAATTTAAGTGGAGGAAGCAAATATGTAGTTAAGAGTAGTTTGGTCAGTGTTGCAAAGTCTAAGGGTGAGCTTTTATTTGTTAGGAAAAAAATGGAAGTTGTTTGAACAGAATGTGCTTTTCTCTGACATCTGGTTGGTGTAGCTACTGTTAGGATTAAATTTTGTAAAAGCTGTAGTTTTATCAGTGGATTTCAAAACCTCAGTAGCTTGCAGTGACCTCTTCTTTTTCTGCTGCTGCAGAGTATTTCTCTTGCTTAAGGGAGTCATGCATATATAAATTCTTCAAGTGTGTGCAAGCCTCTTCAAAGTCTGCAGGGAGCTGGCACCCACTGGAAAACTGGTGGCTGAGGCTTATTGACAGTTTATTTGGGTTTCTTTTTAAGGTGAAGCTTCAGAACATTTTTGTGTACTTTTTCTGTGGCTGTTGGACAGGCTGCAGAGTACCTTCTCTATCTGAGGGGCTCCATTTAGGGAACAGATGGAAGCCTCCCCTCTGTCTTTTCCTGAAGCAGAAAGGGGAAATTGCTCAGTGTCAGCTAAAAAAAAAATAAAATTGGATTGAACTGTGTGTATTTGAGGAAATCTTCAGGTTATACTCACACAGGGGTCATCGGCAGGGTAGAGTTTTCCAGCATCATCTGCTCCAGAGTCTGGTTGCCAGTACTGGTTGGTCAGGACAAGTAGATTCCATGCAGCCTCTCCTTTGCCCTCTGACCCAGCACTTCCAGGTGTCAGATCAAACCATCTTCCTCTTTACTTTACTCCTGAGAGAGGGTGTTGCCCTCCATAGAAATTCCTGCGGTCGTTTTGCTCTCCTCGTAGGAAGGTTTGTTCATAGTGCAGTGAGAATCTTGTTTCTCCAGGGAATGGGATCAAAGTGATGCTGTCAGGTTCATCCTGCAGGATTCTCTTTTCCCACCATTTTTCACAGAGCAGCTGTTGAGGCTCACCAGTTTGTGATCTGCTCTTTACCTTGGCTGCTTCTCTGCTTTCTTGGCACCCCCTTGCCCCCCTGAGTGGGTCTGAAGTCTGTTTCTAGTCTCACAGATTCTTCAGGGGCGTCTTCTTGGTGGTTCCTGAGATCAGTCTGATCCAGAAAACCAGGTGGGAAGGTCTGTACAAGTGTAGTAGAGCTGAGTGAAGACGTTTTCCAGCCTTAGCTTAGTAACACCAGTTACCAGACTGCTCCCAGCCCTCGTTCTAGGCTCTTATCCATGGAGCATATTGTCTGTTAATCAGTCATGTTAAAATTGTATTTGGCAGCTCTGTCTCAGCCATTTCCAAGCTGCAGATGATGGAATGAGTTACAAGCTTCAGCCAGGCATGTTTACATGGCTACTTTTTTATCATGGACATAAAGCATGAGCTGTACCCAAGGCTTCTGCCAAGCTGGGTGTCCATTTGAACTAGTAAACATTGTTAACAGCGTGTTCCCAACTACCACTGCTGTCTAGCCAAGATTAGATTATGTACTCTTAAACTGCCTACAAGGCCACTTTCCTACTTTCCAAAGCAGTTTTACTTGACCAGCAGTTTTTCTCAGTAAGTCTTAAGAAATAAGTTGTGATCGACAGGCTAGAAAAGTGGATTCAAGGACTTGGGCAGAGTGTGTCTGCTCTTCCCTTTGGAATTAAAATGCAATTTTACATGATTAAATTGATTGCTATTGGTTCTTGAAGTGTGGCATCTTGAGAATCAATTAGCTATACAACTTGAGTCTCGTTATATTCAGATATAACCATTAGGTATTACTGTTACCACTGTCTTTACTTTTAATTAATTACTACTTGATGACCCAGAATAGAATATGTGAAGCACATAGCTGATTTTCTTGATTATCAAGTATCCACACAGACTTGGTGGAAGAGTTTAGCCAAATAGATGTTTTCCTGGTAAACAGACTCAGTGGTAGAGGGGGTTATTCAGGCAGTGAAGTGTATTATGTTGCATGAAGCTCCAAAATATGAGAGAAGAGGGAATTGCAGCATCCAGGAATACAACTGTGAGGCTTCTGACTTGTGTGTGTGAAGAGCACACACAGAGTGAATTTGTACAGTCAGTAATGCTTATTAACTTGTTCCTGAGAAGTAGGTGCTCCTCCCTTTTACAGCTCTGAAATTCTCCCTCTTAATGATCCCGTTTTTAATGTTGGTCGTTTCCTTGTCATTCTTTCCAGCCAATTAGCAATGCTGATTTCATCGTTCCCGTCGAAATCGATGGAACCATACATCAGGTAAGTGCTGTTGTTCCTTCAACATGGTGTCCTGAGTGTCCCAGAGTGTTCTCTTCCTGCATTTGCTGCTTTGCATTCAGTAACTTTTAGAAAACACGAAAACTGTGTATTCTGGAATGTACCTTCCAGAAAGGCATCCCTGTTTGATCAGGTAGAAACTCTGTCTCAGGGCTTCAGTACTTGATTCCTTGTCAATTTTAAAACATTTTCAAACAGCAAATGGTCTAAGAATGGGATTTCAAACATGACTAGAACTCAGAAAAAGCTACTTGAATACTGCATTTCTCATTCCTTCCAAGGCAAACAGGACATAAGTTGACTTTAATGTCTTTTGGTAGCTCATAAGGACCAAACTTTACAAAGGTAGTAAGGAAGAACAGACATTCCTCAGGTTTTTGTGGCAGTCTGTGTTTAATTCCTGTCCCCTTTTATTCCTGTAAGTAATCAAAGTTCCTCTGATAGGAGGGTTTTTTTATATACTTCAGCATATTTTAAAAGGTCTGGACAAAATTGCGAGGAGACTAATTTTTATGTCTTACTCTTTAAGAACTTCACTTATGGCTCTGAGAAATGGTTTTCAGTAAATGCAAAACACCCATAATTTGAAAATCAATCCCCTTCATGTATTTTAGCTTGGTCTTTAATCAGGAGTCTTTTCTGAAACCCCCGAATGAGAGAAATTACAGTGCCATAAATTTTCCTCTTCAGACAGACATTGAAGTTCTTGCTGGAGATGAGTTAAGCAGGTTAATTTGAAGTTGAGCCTTTCTGATACATGAACCTTGCAAATTGTTTGAAGCATCTTCTCTGCCGGGTGTTGTAGGTTACAGATAATGCAGTCATTGAGTTGCAAATCTTCCCTGGATGTGATTTAATGGAGATTTTTAAGAACTTTAATTGTTGAAATGTTGGGGTTTTTTATATGTATTATTTTTACTTGGACAGAGAGTTTTTTATTTTAATCTTGGACTAATTGATAGATCGTAAAGTTCATAGTTCCATTTAATTTCCTCTTATGAAAACTTCCCATGCAATTGTCACTCTTAAAATAATTACTAAATATCAGTCAGTGGACAGAAACATGCTTTAAAGTAATAGTTGCTTTGACAGTTTTTACACTGTGCCTGTTTCATGTAGAAAAACTCAATATCTAGGTTACTTACACCTGTAACGTTCAGCAGAGCTGATGCTTAAAACACTAAGTGATGTTTTGGGAGATTTGTGATACTGTCAGTCCTGATTTGATGTGGGCTTTAGTTGTGTTTGGTGCTGTAAAACAGACATTTTCTCTCCTAAAACTTCGTAGAATGCTTTTGAAAGTGAATTTTTGAGTGGCTTAGAATTCTCATCACTTAGCTTGTCAAGGTGGTATATTTACATTTTGAAACAAATCTCACTAAAAGACTATCTGGGCTTTACAGTCAAGCACTTCAAAAGCCAGTTGCTTTTCCATTCCCTGCTGCAAACTCTCAGATTCTTCACCAAACGTGATGCAGTTTGGCACTTGAGGTGACTGCTTGTGGGGGCAAAGAGAAAACAGCAACAAAAAAAACCCCAAGCAAACAAAAACCCCACAACTGGCCAGAGGGAGTGGATTTGTGCATCTCCTTCTCCTTGACAGAGAAGATCAAGTGAAATGAGTCTCTGACTGTGCTTTGCTGGAGACTTCCTGCATAATTTTCAAGGAAATTGCTTAATCCTTTTTGTATTTCCAGTTTTTAATCTCTTAAAATATCCAGTTATTAATCTCTAAAATAAGTAAATACCTCAGTCACATTTGGGTGGTCAAAATGAAGTTAATTGTAAGGAATTTGTGGTTCTTGAAATAAAGGTAATTTTCGTGGCACACTGAATAAGCAAAGTCTGTGTTTGTAACATCTCTGTAGGCAAAGTAATGTTCTGTCATTCAGTAATCTTTTTTTTCTTTTTACACTGTGACAAACTAAAGGGCAAAAAGGGATATATTCTGGCTGAGTCTGTGCATTAACACAGGCTGTGGAGCTTTGACAACCTGTTCCCGCCTCAAACCTGTAATTCTCCAGTCACTTAGAGCATAAACATGAGCAATTTTTGTTATTTCTCAGAATTTGTCATCTGGGTAATGCTCATCCGTTTTCTTAAGCAGTTCATACACTCAAAGATTAATCATTGACCTTGGGAAATACTTCCACCTGTGTAAAACACCACGGGGCATGTGAGATGTTGTGGAACCATCCTGTCCACAGTGCATATCCCTACCTGCTTTACCAGTAAGCCTGGTACCTTATCAGGCACGAGATGGTCTGACAGATTATTGTAGTCATTGAACTCTGCCTTAGAGACAAAACCCCAAGGAAAACAAACAGGGAAACGACCATTTCAGAAGTGCCCATTCAGGCAGAAATTTGAAATAATGTGAGATTGGTCGGGTCTCGTGCACCAACAACACGAGTTGTGGCAAATTCAGTTGCTGGGCACTTAAAGGAGTTTTGAGATTTGCATACCCGACAAGTTTTTTCATGGTAAATGCTGTATTTTTTGCTGTTCAACAGAGGTATTCAAAAAAAAATACTGTCTTTAGTTTGGGGAGTTTGTTTTTCCTTACATAATTTATAATCCAAAGGTCAGAGAAACTCTTTTTTTTTTTATATAGGGAGGGATAATTCATCATCTTAAAGGGTACCTGGGTAAACGAGCTTCCCAGATTAAAAAATAGCTTTTCTGAACACCCCTTTTCCCTCTCCCATCTTTCTTACTCTGGCCTGAATTACCTTATCTTTGGGAAGGATTTGTCATTTGATTTTAGAAGGAAATAAATCACGTGTGGAAGCACCTCCCTTTCTTGCTGCTGTGGGCCTTTAGATGCCTGCAGAGACTGTGCCCATCTGAGGGCAGCTGGAATTCCAGGAGAAGAATCCCACACTTCGTGTTGGGAATGATGGCACAGACACAGCAGGGCAGTTCTGGTGTGAGCTGACCCTCTCTGGCCAGTTCTCTCATTTCACCCTGGTTCTCTGGATAAAAGGAAACCAGAGCTGGTCTCCCACTCTAACAAATTATAAGAGATAAACTGTGGGAAGTTCAGTGAAATGTGCTGCAACTGAGAGGAGGCTTATTGAGGGTGAAAGTAGTGGCTGGGGAAAGATGTTCAACCTTGATGTAACTTCTGCCTTTGGAGCTGCTTCCCACTGAACAAGTGCAGAGTGACCAAAAAGATCAGAAACTGCACGTTAAATGTAGCTTTAATCCCCAGTAAGGGAAGATTTTTAAGGTATAGTTGTCCTTTTGTCTTTTATCCAAATGGCTTGCAGTGCCTTTGTGCCTTGCTGTCAGTGTCAAAGTGTAAAAGGAGGCAGCCAGGAGGAGTTTGATTTGGTGTTACTTGGAATTTCATTCTTAAATTTAATTTGTCAAGTAAAACTAGTTTTTAGTGTTTGGTTTTTTAATTTCTGTTAACAATTGCTTGTTTTAGTTGTTGAAAGCTAAAGAAACCTTTGGCCCTGTGTACTTTGAGTGTAATACACAAAATGTTTTTTAATAGTGTGGGGGGGAAAACGCTGTTTGAATAATAAACTTCCTTTCTGTAAAGCACAAAATCCATGGATTTCCTTATGGAAGGCTGTGGCCTGGTTCAAGTAATCCAGGATAGGCTGTATCCATTCTAACTGGCCTATTCTTGGTTACTTGCACTGGGAGACAACCACAACTGTGTGACCCAGCACGAGGAGGCTCGAGGACGTGTGTTATTTTCTGCTCAGAAGATGCACCAGCCCACGGAACGGGAGATCACGGGAGTTGGAGTTGTCCTGGGCAGATTTTTTGGTCATTACTTGGTAGATTTTGTTATTGTAAAGCGTGTTTCGGAAGGCAATTCTTTGTGTCCCGTTTAATTGATCAAAATGGAGCTGGGTTTCTCCTCTGGTTTCACAAACCCTGAGTCTCTCTGGGTTAAGACTGCTTTGAGGTATAGAAAATTTATGTGGAAATACAAAATGCTTGGGAACAATTAAAGATAATTACTTGTGTTCTGCCATTAGCAGCTGTAAGAATCCTGTGAAAACATGCCTACTGCCTGATTTGTGCTTAACATGTTGAGAGTAGGGTTCATTTTAAATAATAAAAAGAAGACAGTATTCCTCCAAATTCTTGCTGTGATAAGGAAGAAATTAGTTAACACACAATACACAAAAAAATTGGAGGGATATATATTTTTTTTAATGCCCTAAAGACAGTATATAAATCTCAGAAAAATGCCAGGAGCCAGTTAGTCTAGAGACTTAAACTGAAGCCATCAGGCAACAGAAGAAAAAGCCAAGCCACAAATAACCAGGCAGCATTGAGATTCAAGTCCAGCCACTAACAAAGTAAAGGGGGAAAAAATTCCAAATGAGGAGGAAGAGGAGAAAAGAGCTGCACTGTCAGCTGAAGAAAGCTTTTTATGTGAAGTAAACCAAAGAGATTTTGTAGCCCAGGATACCAGTACACTTGGAGTTGCTTCCAGGGGCTAAGTAGGACTTCCCAAAGAAAACTTGAAGGAGAATAACTATCCAAAGTATTAAGATATGTTGTTCTGCCAAAGAAAAAAAAAAACAGTGTTGTTAAAAAAAAAAGGGGGGGGCGAGGAATTAAGACCTTTTACAGAAGGAAATAATTAAAGAGAAAGTTTACTGAGACTTCATCCTAAGAGATGACATTATTGATCAGGCATTTAACATGGGAAGCAAATCTGTTGGCCAGATCCCAGCAGGGAAGATTTAAGGCAAAAGAGCAAGAAACTCAAGGAGTGGAGGTTGTGGGTGCCCTTTGGTGGAGCAGGAGATCTAAACTGCAGAAGGGGGACAGCACAATTTAAAATGCTGTGTATTTACAGCTAAACACTGAGGAGGTGCAGCATTAGGAGACCTGCAAATAGCCAGAAGAGCACTTCCTGCAAGGACTTGCCTGCAAATACAGCACAAGCCTGTGGTTTGGGAGCTCTTGGGCTGCAGCTCCAGGGTTGATTTACTGTGTGCTCTCCTTATGGAGGAGGTGGGTTATGTTGCAAGCAGCAAAGTTCATATCCTTGGCAGGGAGTTTGTAATTACATTCCAAGTGGAAATACTTCGCCAGCACGGGCATAGATAGGGATGGAGAGCAAAGAGGAGTCTTCTTTTGCTGTGGCTGAAAACACTGGGCTTTAGAAGGGAAATGAATGTTAAATTCCAGCACTAACTATCTAGTTAAGACTCTGGAGTGCCCTTTTTGTGCCCTCAAAAAAATAATTTAAGGCTAAAGAATTAAAAACTTCATTATTAAGGAGTAACTTGGATCCTGCTACCTTTCTTCTTACAACTGGGAAGTTGGATAGTCTCTGGGTGCCCAAAAGCAGGGGGACTGCAGCTGTCTTTTTATCTGTGTCTTTAAAAAATTCAGAGATAGAATTTAGAGAGGAAATACTACAGAACAACTTTGTTTAGTAAGAATTAATGAAAAATTAATTGCATTGTTGTAGGGGAGGAAACTACTTGGTTTATGCCTGGTGGAATACAGGAAACATTGCTGTAATTATCTGGAAAGAGTGGTGTTGAAGTACATCTGTTAACTGTCTTTAATTCATAAAATGTCACATTTATTTGATGGGTGAGGTGCTGCTGTTGCTGTTTAAAAAAAATGTATATGGGTTATAAATTGTTATCTGTATCAAACTTTGAATGTAATGTTTATGAGGCCAGAAATAGTTTAGATAAATTTCATAGGAATAACTTAAAAAAGGTCAGGGCTTCCTGGTATGATCTGTATGCTACATAAAGTGGAAGAGTAACTAACATTTCTGATTTAGTCATTGAGGTGCAGCTCCATCGTATATGTTGTTAATAAAACTTTGCTTTCAGATTGAGGTTTTCGGTTTCCAATTACACACTTTTTTTCTTTTGCTGGAGGCTTTAATTGTTACACTTCAGTTCAAGCTGCTGTTTCTGTATTTTTCTCCTTCAGGCCTTTTCTCTGGGTATCTCCATTTTTTTACCTCTTATTAATATGAAGCTAGTAAAACACATAAAATTAATCTAGTTTTACATGTCAAGGAAGGAAATTCCTGAAATTTCAGTCAGTTCTATGCCAGACTTCTCCACTTGAAATTTCCAGTATTGAGGATTATTTGCCAAACAAAGAAGATAAAATGCTGCCAGTGTTTTCTCTCAAACTTCTAATCTAACTGCAAACAAGATAGATAAATATTTTTTAAGCAGACTCCCCTCTTCAGCTTCCCAGTATGTTGTGAGCTACTTCCAAGCTTTCTGAGCAGCAGTTATCTTATCTTGGTATTTTCTCTGAATGCAAAATCATCTTGCTTGCTCTGGAAAGAGAGGCAGGGAGGCCCTAATATCTGCTAATCAGGTTGTTGACAGTAGGCAGCCAAGCTGCCTGTGTGGATGTCAGTGCAGAAAGGCAGTACAGCATTGCTGAGAGGATCTCTCCCAAGAGGAGAGAGATCTTGAGTATTTGCCATCTTTAGGGCTAGCTCCTCGTAGAAGATGTTGCAGACTTTGTTTTGAAAAACAGCATTTTTAGACATTCTGTGTGGTGCTGGGAAGGCTTTTGGTGAACAAAGCTCCCTGCAGAGCTGGATGACTGATAACTCTCCATGGTGAGATATGGTACTTAGCACCTGGAATTTAAAAAAACGAGAGAATTAGCCACAGAGAGAAAACAGCTCCCTGTTGTGCAGTTCCTGTCATCACAGAGTTTTCATTGAATTTATTCCCTCTCTAAAGCTCTTCAGCACCGAAGGCACCAGCACCAAAATGGTTTTTTGGTTGAGAGACACGAATCCTCGTTCCTTGAGAAGGCCTCCTGTCTCTCTTTGCCTTTAATGAGATTTTTGCAGAAGCATCACTCCAGATGATGCACAGTGTTTGCAATGGCATAATCAGCATGGGGCTTGGCAGCCTGTGCGTGCCAATCTCTCATTATTGGATCTCTACTTTTATCTTGTGCACTTCTTTTTTTATTTTCAGCATCTCGTTTGAACTGCTTCCCTGTTAACTTTTTTGTTTCTTCAAGTGTTGGGGTTGCAGGAGTGGTTTGGTTTGGTTGGTGGGTTTTTTTTAATTTTCCTTGAGCACCATCTGACCTAAATGTCATTATCATTCCAGGTTTATGTTTTGAAACGACCACATGTGGATGAGTTTCTTCAGAGGATGGGAGAGCTCTTTGAATGTGTACTCTTCACAGCCAGTCTAGCCAAGGTTTGTTCCTCTCCTCATCTCATTAACCTTTTCAGTGCTGGTCAGTGGACTTTTTGGTTGGGTTTTCTATGGATAATGATTTCCACAGTTTGGTACTATCTTAATTTTTCCCCTTCTTTTCTGCTTCTTTGTCTGACAGTGTGTACTTTGTCTGCTAGTGTGTGGGTAAGTGTTTCCATGGTAACACCATCACATATGGGCTCGTCTCATAATGTAGCCTCCATGCATTGCTCATGATGCCAATATGAAAGGCTCACAAGTTACCATGGTTATAGTGAGAAATTAGAACAAATAGTGTGCGAGTAAAGCAGCACATTAAAGCTGGGCACGAAATAAAACACACTGAATTAAACACCATCCACACCAACCAGTGACTCAGAAATTTGCTGAAAATTGGGAACACGTCTTTTTTTTTTTTTTTTTTTGTTCTGTCAAGGTGCAATTGCAAATCTGGAGTTGGAAAATGAGACTTTTTTTGCAAAGCCTGAAACGTCAGCAGGAATATTTTGTGCCCTCTGGTCTGCAGTAGCAGTAGTAGTTTGTAGGTAGTTTTGTGGTAGATGTTACAGTAGTGGACTGATCTTAAAATTCTTCACCTTCAGTGTACTGTATTTGTGGTGTCTTGTTTGTAAAGTTATATTGGTTGTTTCTAAATAATGCTCTAGCATGGCAAGCTTTTAGTGCTACCTAGTGATGGTAGAAGGGGGCAGGACCCTGATCTGTAATGCCTTCCTACCAGAGGATTCTACCCTGAATTCTCTTTACCGTGTTCTGTTCAGTTGTGTTGTAAAAATCCTAAATACTGCAACAATTTTGTACTGAAGTAAGGTGTCTGTTAATTTTTCATAGTCTGAAGATGATTGATTTCAACATCAGTTTTTTTTCTCAGTTTAAAATACAGAAAAAAAATATAACAAAATGGTAACTCCTGCCCTGCAGTAATAAGTTACAACTACCTCTTTCAAGTGTCTGGTTATTCATGTTTTGGTTTATTTGGACACTTTTTCTTGGTCAGTTTATGTCAATTGTTGGATTCTAAACTGTGCCTCACCTCAAGTATCATCTTATGTATAAAATGAGAATTTCTCTAGTACTGTGGTATTTTTCCTAATAACATCTTTGTCTGATCCTCTGTGGCCCAGTTATGCAATTTGGCAACCTTAAGAGTCTTACTGACCCAGTCACTCCAGGGGCATCACTTGGAAAAGCCACATCAGGCTCAGATGTGTTCCTTACAGTTTATATTTAGAGGCACATGGAAACAAATCAGCTGTGGAAATGCTTCCTATAGATTTTCTGTTAGCACTGGCTGGTTTTACAGTAATGTTAGTTGAGATCTCTGGATCCATCAACCTCTGGAAAACTCTTACAGTAACTGTAAGTTGACCCTAAGAATAAAACCTAATCAAATCACAGAAAACATCAGAGTGCAAGTTAGCCTTCTGCAGAAAGTCCTCCTTTTGCATTATCTCTTTATTAATCACTTCAGGTTGGCGGCAAGTAAGTTAATTAACGAGGAGCAGGGAAGAAAACGGAGAAAGGGCATTTTGTCTGAAATTATTTTGTGTCCCTCCTTCGCCTGACTCTGTGAACCAGCCTTATCTGTATGCTGCTAACTCCATGTTTCTGACTTCTATTTTTAAGTATGCAGACCCAGTGGCCGACTTACTGGATCGCTGGGGTGTGTTCAGGGCAAGGCTCTTTAGAGAATCCTGTGTTTTCCACCGAGGAAATTATGTGAAGGATCTGAGTCGACTGGGACGTGAGCTGAGTAAAGTTATTATAGTAGATAATTCTCCTGCATCTTACATCTTCCATCCTGAAAATGCAGTAAGTATTCAAAGTACTCGAGCTTGACTTCATCTTTCTGTTCCTTGCCCAGACCTTCTGATTCAGAAAATAACCTTTCAGAGCCCTGCCTTGTATTAGTTTCTGTATTTTCTTAGGCTGCAGGTAGCTTCTGGGATTCACTGCCAAGTGGTGAAGGACATGGGCAAACTGATCTTGACAGCGTGTCATAGCCATGGCTGCTCATGTGCTTTCAGCTTTAGCTTGTGGCATGAAGTCCAACAGTTCTGAGAAATACCAGGTGGTGGGGAACCTGAGGAACTAACTTAGCTCTAAAAACCAAACGTGCCCTGCAGCACAGCTTTTGTTCTTTGCAGTGGTGATTACAGACAGAATGGTTTGCTCGAACAACTTCTTGTACTCCCATCTTTTTTCATTGTGGGAATGAGAATATTTATTAGGCAAGAAGAGTGAATGTTCTACTGGTTGCTGTCTGAAATCTGTGTTTGCGGATAAGGGAGAGAAAAAAAGTCAGGATCCTGTTGTGTTGTTATGGTTCTCCTTCAAGTGTTTTCGTGATAACTCCCTTCATAATTAGAAATGTTAGCCAACAAATTCATCAGGTTTTAGGAACAAGAATAAAAGACAAGCAGCATTAGTACTTCAGGGGACAGTAATTAGGAGCAGTGTGCGTTGTCAGCGTGTGTTTGGTGGCTCCAGGAGCTCGGATGGAATGGTCTGGCACTTGCTCCCTCCATTGCTACAGATGCTGGCAGCTGCTTTGTAGCTGCCAGGATAGAAGCTGGAACTCCCTTGCATCTACTGACTTTTAAACAACCAGCCTGTGCAGTGCCTTCTTTGATGTTTTTAACCTGTCGTCTTTGTGAATTGTTAAAATTAATGTAGGAAAATTTTTATCAGGACCACTGTTTTCCATGGTCCTGCCTCTCTGGAATAGCTTTTTTTTTTTTAACATGAGCTGTTTATCTTGCAGCAGGCAGCTTTCAAGTTCAGATCCTAAAACTGTGATGCCTCAAGTGATGTGGTGAAAACATTTCTCTAGTTGGTGCCACACGTGGTTTAAAGTTGCCATTTATAATAACCAGGAGCTGAAGCTCTAAATTTATGTTCATGATTAAAATCAAAAACCTGATCCAGATCATCGTTTGGTATCTCAGAAATCAGTGCCAAGAAAATAATGAGCTGTAGAAATTTGGGAGATGAAGTTAAGGGCCTTGTCAGAGTGGTTTATTCATGTATAGAAAAGTGCTGCTAGCGAACTGATACTCGAGTCTCTGCAGAAACCAGAGCTTGTAACAAGATCCAAGATAGTCTTTAAAAGACCTCAGTGCACTTCCATAGTGAAGATACACATCCAGCCCACATATTTAAGAAGGGTTATTACATGCATTATTTTCTGAACCTGTTCTCTAGGTCTAATATTTTAATCTGAGCTCTGTTCTGTACTTGCTGTTAAATATTTCCTCCAAACCCCTCGCCAGAAGGGGTTGTTGCTGCATTCCTCTGTCTGGTGACTCACACTGATAATTCTTAGAGGGAAAAAAAAAACCCACACTTGCCTGTAAATAAACTGTCAGTGCAGCTTTATAACCTGTGTCTCCCTTCCAGTCTGTTCTGGAATGTTAAGGAGGCAGAGCGAGTCGAGCTGCCCAGTGTGGGGTCACGTAGGTGACCTGGACATGCAGGTGAAGGTCAGCTGTCCTGCACTTGGCTTTGGGGTTGGGGTTGGGTGCTAGAAAACATGGGCTTGAACCCGGTGCTCCACCTGAATGCTAATGATTAGCAATTTGCCTTATTGCGATGATGAGTGTTACAGGACACCCACACAGGCAAAACTCACGTGTCCTTCACATCATGAAGCCCTCTCAGTGTTTGTTGGTTGCTTTGTTTCAGGTGCCTGTGCAGTCCTGGTTTGATGACATGACAGACACAGAGCTGCTAGATCTTATTCCTTTCTTTGAAGGACTAAGCAAAGAGGAAGAAGTTTACAGTATGCTTCATAAACTCTGCAACAGGTAGCCCTTAACTTTGACTGACTTCTGCTACTAGATTGCAGTAGAGCCTGTCTCCATCTTTTTCAGCTCTTTCAAATGTAAGCTTTGGGGAGGTCACCCCTGTCAGAAGTGCTACTCTTGATCTTCCTGTTACATTGGACACGAAGGACAATCATGAGTGATGCTCTTAAGCCTTCAGAAGCCTGACTCCTAAGGTCATGTGTTCAGACTACTTTTTTAAAGGAAAAAAAAAAAAAGAAGCTATTTTAAGTGGGACTCTTTTAATTAATTTCATAAATGGACATCTTTTACTGGATCAGCTTTTCTTAAAACATGCCAAAAAAAAAAAAGAAGCTTGTATTTCAGCAGTTGAATTTCTCTCCCTTTCTTCCCCTCCCACTATGCAGACAATTTTACCCCCCTGCTTAGAGCAGTTGACCTGACTCTGAATTTTTTCTTACAGAATGAAGTGCCTTTTTGAATGTTATTTTAAGATAAAAAAAAATTCATTTTTGTATAAGACGTATTTCCAGACATCTTTTAGTCTTGTATTGTCTAAATGCTTTAAAAGGAAAAAAGGAAAAAAATTTTATAGAGCACTGTAATATATAACAAAGGAAAAAGTTGAAACCAAGATGCTGGGTTCCTGTCTCCACAGTGACATTAAGTTGCATTACACTTTGCCACGCTCGGAAGGTTCGGGCGTTTCGTGGGAGGGGTGAATTGGGTTCATTACATGGTTGTTTCACCGATGATGATTTTGGGCACGGTTTGGAACATATCTGCAGTTGTTTCGAGTGTCAGGGAATGATGGAATTGAGAAAACAAGGTGGCTGATAGACCTAGAGCACCTTCTCTTGTAGACAGATGAAATTCTGTTGTCTCTGCTTACGCACAACTGCCATGCCTCTCGATTTTCGGAAAACCATTATCTCGGGAGAACGGGGAGGAGGAGATCTATTTATTAGTTTAAGATTCTTTTCTTAAAACAGCCCGTCTGGGTAAGCTGGATCTGTGTTGAGCTGTTTGGAGTACTTTTTTCTTTTAATTGCTGCTACTGTATACTCACCAAATGGAGTTGACCATCGGCTGTTATACTGTTTTTGCCACTGTGCCTGTGCTATGAAACATTTTCTGTAAGCTGCAAACTTGGGCAATAAATAAAATGCAGGCTTCATAACCCACCCCCATGGATTAATCCAATGGTATCTGAAATACCAGAGAACTCAGTTAAAGGTGACCTGTAAAGGGCATTTTTTTAAATTTTTTTTTTTTTTTTCAATTGGGGTGAAGCCCTCTCCTTTTGTTGGTATATAAAAATGCAAAAAAGCATTTTGTTCACATCTCTGATTTGTATTTCTTTTCCCCCCAAGCTGTAAGGTACAGATTGGGAGCTGTATCGAGCTTTGCTAGAAGGGCACAAGTTACTAGCCTAGACTAAAATGGCTCCTCTGGCTTTGGAGTTGAGTTAGACTCATCTCTGAGTCTGAGAACCTGCTTAGCATCTTCTGCAGTGTCAGAGGTGCTTTTTCAGTTGAATAACTTTTAAACATTTTAAGCCTTTGAAGAAAAGGCGCACCTTTTCTTTCTTACTTTTTCTCCCCCCTTTCCAGTGTCACCTTTTAATTATCCTCCACCCCAGAAATCTGCAAACATAAAAAAGTGCAGCTGTGTTTGGCTGTCATCAGAGAAGACTAAATGGACTATTCGGTGCTTCTAGTTAGCCTCGTGCTAAATTCTGAATTGCAGATCCCCTTTGCCTTTTCTCTTTCTTTCTAAAAGTCTTGAAGATTTGAGGGGGGGGGGGAAAAAGACAAAAAACCAGCTCTTTTGCAATAGACTTGGCTTGTGATCCTCGTCTAAAATCATTGGTGAAGCAGCTTAACAACGTTCATAGAAGGGCAGGCAGTGAGTAAGGTTGTAGGTACAGTATAAAAGTGAGCAGCTGTGCTCCAGCTGTGGCTGCACCCAGGGGTGTTGGAGGCAGTCCCGTCACACTCTGTGTGAGTCTGTAATGGCATCACCGTTTTGTTTCTTAACCAGCTGGCATTACCTTAGTACTGTACAATTCTGTGCCACAACGAAAGACAAAACCGTCAAATCTAAAATTTAAAAAAAAACAAACAAACAAAAAAAAAAATAAAAAAAAAAAGCCTACTTTGTTTAAAAAATAAAAACGGGGGTAAAAAAATAAAAAGAGAGACGTGTGGATTCTGGTTAGTCCATTAACGTTCCCTTTCGGTTTAAGATTGTTTAATTTTGTATTTGACTTCAGAGTAACGAAAACCCGTAAGCTGCCAAAAAAAAAAAAAAAAAAAAAAAAAAAGAAAGAAAAGTTGTTCTCTGAGCAGTATTTTTTTCAACTGCGTTTTGCGGCTTCTGGGCTTCAAATGCAGTTTGCAGGGAAGTATTCAGGTTGTAGTTAGTCGTGCAGGTATGAGAGGAATGGCTGAAAAAAACAAAAAAACTTTAAGACTTTCTCAAAAGCGTTAGACCAAACAGACAATAAATAACCCACCGTGGTGACCTGTTGTACGTGAGACAAACCATGTCATCCGTTTGCATCTCTGAAAGCAGCAAGATTTCATGAACCAGTTGCCTTAAGTCTGTGAATGAATGTTGACTATTAAAAGTGTCTTGTATTGTTCTAAAATCCACATAGAAGGGGCAACTGAACTTCTGCACCAGCTTCTGCAGGAAGGGTTCTGATGAGGTTCTGTACAAACTGTACTTAACACTGTATTATTTTGGCTCTTGAAATCCACAAATTTAAAAAAAAAAAAAACCAACCCAAATTATTTTAATAAGTTAGTTTTAGTAAAGCATTAAAATAACATTTTGTGACAAAGGCAAAAAACTTAGCCACAGCTTTGATCTCTTAATATTAAGAGTATTTTCTGTAAGTTTTGAGTAATTTAGTAATTTTTTTTTATTTTTTAACCCACTTGGAGTGCTCTGCAATCAGGTTTGGACTCCCCTGTGTATTCAGATTTGACCAGAGGGATCAAACTGTCCTAGTTGGTTATTTTGACACTTATCATCGTACTTGAAATTTCAAGTGTTGAGTTTGCGTGGATATACAAACGCTCTATATTTAGTTTCTAGATTGTAACAAAGCAATATAGTTCTGTCCATACAGTCAGATAATGGAATGTCTGTAAAATTTGCAATACGGGTATTTGATTGTATTTTAAATACAAGAGTTTAAAAACTAAAATAGGAAAAAAAAATAAATACTTGTTTCCTAAATCTCTTGCATATTTTGAAGTGCAGTTAGTGCATGCAGGTCACCAGGGCTGTTATAAACCCTGGCTTTCAATTTTATTATTTCTGGATATTATAGAAGTTATTAAAAAGTTTTTTCCAGTTGGTCATCCTGTTCAGCTAAAGAGATGCTGCCTGGCCTGAAGTTCTGTTGTCCTTTTTATGTCGGGTTAAAAACGGTTTTTTGCCTGTATAGGTATTTTTGAATTAAGCTGTAAGGCAGAATTGCCTTAGATTCTTTAAATTCAGCTGAGGTGTTAACGATTAAATTGCCATTTGTAAACTAGGGCTGTGCGCAGAGTCCTTGTTAACAACCACCAGGAAGCGTGGCAGGCTTGGAATGGGAGATGGTAGCAAAATGTACAATATTGCTGTGTTCATTTAGGTAGCTTTGGAAGAGTAATTTGTCTCTTTGTTTTGCCCTTTTGATCTTTATTAAACAGCGAAGTTCTACACGGAGGAAGCTCAACACCTGGAGACATTTGGTTGTCAGTGTACGCAAATCACTTTCTTACAGCATGATTTTGATTAGACTGGTTGGGGACAATAAAGTATCTAAATGACACTGGTGTGTGCTGATGTTGCAGCTTTTGAAATTTCGGTGTATCAAAAAAGAAAAAAAAAAAGTGAAGTAATGATATAAGTTCTGGAGACGTAAATCCTCTGTTTTACAGGTTGTTTTTAACCTAATAAACCACAGTACCGCACAGCCCTATTTGTAAAACAGAAACAAGTTTGTGCCTCTGATTTCCAAGGTGCTGTGATGTTTTTGCCTTTGTGGGGCGAGGAGGGGGCAGGTGAGACTGGCGTGGGGCAATTGCTTCAGAATCTCTGGGTAACTATGCAAAACCAGCTGTCAGTTTTCTGTTTCACATGGTATTGTAAAATCCCAGCTGACTCTCTTTTATTTCTTGTTAAAGGTCTATTGGGAACTCCTTAACGGAGGAGTAAGCAATGGAAATGTTTCTTTCTTTCTTTTTTTCCTTCTTTTTTTTTTTTCTTATGATGGAGCTGTTTACACTTTGATGCAATGAACAATCCAGCAATACTTGAGAAACACTACAGATACCATATGAGTGTTTGCAGGAGAGAGAAGTGTTGTCAATCAGGTATTGAATGGTTTCTTTACTGTCACAAATAAAAAAATTTTAACAATATAGTTACTTGTGCATGTAATACTTCTCTGGGAAAAAGAAATTCTGCACTTCTTCAGTAAAAGGCACTGCCCTAATTTGTCAGGGACATTATTCCTGCTAATGCACATCCATGTTAAATCATAAAATCATCTATCTAAGTCCAGCCCTCTTCCCCCTCTCCTCTTTTTAAGTCGTGTGCAGGACTCCTCAGTGCCTGCCCTGGCACCTGCTTATGCAAACAGAGCTGATGAACTACTGTTGAACTCTGCTAAATAAATTGGTGGCGACTCCTGCAGATGTTCCAGCTATTTAGATCTCTTGGATGAGATCATACAGTAATTTGTTCAAGTCTCAAAGCTGTGTGACTTCTTTTGAAGGGCTTACTTCAGCTACTTGAATAGCTGTTCTTAACATCACTGCCATATCCACATGAATATCTGAATAAAACACTTTATTTGGTTGGAAAATCTATTTTGGGACTTTTTATCTGACACAATAAGACTTAGGCAGAGCCTTCCTTTCTAGGAAAAGGCACATATTATTGATGCTTTATGAGCAGAAAACCTCAGGCCTGTTGGAATAAGCAGCTGGTTCAAGATAGCACACTAGTTGCAATTAAAAATATTTTTTAGTTAGTCCTGTGATCAGTTGGAATGACTAGACTGCCTTTACTTTGTACTGGTGAGTCAGGGGGTTGATTTTTAAAAAAATTTTTTTTAGGTTTGTTTTGGGGGGGATTTGTTTAGGGGATTTTTTTTTTTAGTTTTACCAGTCTCCTTAGCTGCTACTTAGGATAAAGATGCCTTTCTTTTTTTTTCACTCAGTAAAACAAGTGTCTCAAAATTCATAAAACAGCTCATTTATAGCAGTGAGAAAGATCCTTATTGTTCTGTCCTGACTGATTAAAACCAAGCACACCCTAATCTACGTACTTAAACACCTTCCCATGTTTTTCCCCCATTTCATTGTGTTTTTGACTCAGAAGGAAAGCCAACCACTCTGAAATCCCCTGCAGGATGGGATAGGGCCTCTTCCAGGTGGGCTGCACTCCAGGGGATCCTGCAGTCTCCAGCAGTTTTCCTGGCAAGCCACCCTCACCATCCAGACTTCCCCTCAGCCCAGCTACGCTGGCAGGAGACCAGGCAAAGCTCTCCTGGACTCCTCTGGTTCCACTGGAGCTACTGGTGAATAAATGATCTGTAGGTAATACATTGGTTTGGACAGGTTGGCAGACTCGAACTTGGGAAGCTTCCAGGAGTGTTTTGTTGGGAAGGAGCTGTGCTGAGGAGCCGGGTTCTCCATAATTGCCCGGTACCACGTAACGGGCATTTCTGAAGCCCGGGACACACACAGATGAGTTTGGCTCCATAGGGCAGGTCCCTGCATCGGCAGTTACACACTTTCCCAGATTCAAAAGCAGTTTAGAAGGGTTAGATTTGGTCATTGCTTGGATCAGCAGCATACTGGGTGTTTGGGAGGCACTGGCCGTGTCTGTGTCCCCTGGGCCTCGGTGGACCCGTCGTAGCTCCCACTGCTCTTCTCTGCGCACCCGACAGCCTTTAATTTTGGAACAGCCCCTTTGATTGAGGGATGTAAACACACTCGATCAGGATGGAAAATGCTGGACAAAGAAAGGCAGCGCAGCTGGCACCCGCCAGCCTTGGCCATCATCTCGGGCTGGACTCCAGCAAGGACAAGGCTGCTGCTGCTCGAAGGCGAACGGAGGAGTCACCGCTCAGCCAGAAACACGTCACCCCCTCACAGAACCTCCGTTCTCCCAGATAATGAGGGTTGATCGTTTTGTCCCTACAAACGCGATGTCACCGCCTCAGAATTCCCGGCGTTTCAATAAATGTTGCACTCCAAGGCTTGGAGGAGTTGCTGGCTTGACAATGGGTTGTTTTCTTTTGTCCGATTTTAATGAGCTTTTGTGATGAAAACCAAATTTCTTTACAGTGTAACCTTGTGATTTTATTTTTTTTTTTCCACGCTTTGATTCAGTTTGACAATAAACTATCTGTGTTATTTTTTTCATCCTCTTCATGTCTGATAATGCACAACATAGTTGAGGGCTGCTCCCAGGAATCCCCCTCTTGTGCCCACATGCCATTCTCCATGGGGGAAATACTGGGAGGGGGAAGCAAAGGCTTCAGAGAATCAGGCCAGAGAGTTCTCCCCGTTCCATTCCTCTCACAGCTCTTTGGACTTGCTGGGCTTTAATAAAGATGAGAGCCCTGACTGCTGAGCAGCAAGGGCTCCTTCCCCTAGCAGCATGTTTGGCAGGTGGGTTCAGTTCCTGTTCTTCTTGGTTAACCTGCTGAGGTCTGAATAAAGCCATCTTGCTGCTTCCAAAGCCACTAAAACCTGTACATAAGTGGGAGCTGAGAAAGCAGAAAGATCCTGGATTCTGGGAGGGGATAGGGAAGTGGGAGAAAACTGTTGGGGACTGGTGGGGTTTCCTGTACAACCCCCTGTCAGCTCCTGTGTGCAGCACCCCTCTCGTGGTGCTCACAGCACCCCTGAAGCAGTGGGTTGGTTCCTCACCTGCCTCTCCTGGGTTTGTAGGGATAAATGGGGCCTGAAAGTGGATCAGGAGGCACATCCCTGCCTTCCTTCCAGGCTGCAGTGGCATCTGCCTCCTTAACTTTGGCAGTGCCTGTTGTGAGTGCTGATCCGTCCGTGGTCGTGGTGAGCTGGTGACCTGACACTGGTTTTGGGTCAACCACTCTGTGGGCAAACAACATTGATTCCCTAAGGGATGGGGAGGAACTGGGGGAGCCGACTTGTGCTTGAGTTGGATTGGTTCAAGGTGCTCCTGGGAAGCAGCTTTTCCTCTGGCACATGTCCCCGAGTTAGGTCTGCATGGAAGGGGCATGCTGAAGAAGCTGGGTGTAAATTAAGCATTTACTGGAAGACAAACCCACAGAAATACAAAAGTCTGACGTTTTCATGTGTGTTTTTAACAGGATATGCCTTTAGGATTTTTTCCTAGTCTCTGCCAAATCTGCTGGTTACTTTGTGCTGTACCCTCAGAGGTTGAGAACCACTGTGGGGTTTTTTATGCATCTGAAATGCTCAGGCACAAAGTCTGATGTCTTGGGCCATTTTGTTCTTTCACAAGCAAATGCATTTAGAAGAAGAGAGGAAGCTTTTTTGTCAAGGCATGAGCCTGTTTAATCACAGAATTATAGAATCATTTAGGTTGGAAGGGACTTACTGCTGACTTGGGCCAGGTGCTGTGTAGGAGTAGGGCTGAGACTGAGCACATACAGGTCTTGCCCTTGGCTTTGCATCACGGGGCTGTAGCTCTATGACCTTTTAATATTTTTAAAATTAAAAGTATTCCTTTTAATATTTTCTCTAAATAGTGAGCAGAGCCTTGATTTCATTGGAACCATCTGTAACACATCTTAGTAAGGCAGGTAGAGCAGGTTCAGATGAATAATCACCCACTGGCCTGGATAGATCTTGAAATAATAACTGGAGGGGTCAGGCAAATATTTGGAATGATGATGGCTGTGGTTGGAAAATGGTTGTACTGTTGGTACCTTGGGGAGAGGGATGAGCAGGCAGGAAGAAGTGGAGCTGGAGGAGGTCCGGAGGGGGCTTTGTGGCTCTGAACTGTGGTGGGCCAAGCCATGGCATGGTCTGGCAGTGGGTGCACTTGGCTTTGATGTATCCATGATCCAAGTTTCGGGAAAATAAGGAGGGTTTTAAAGGCTCGGGCCATGCAGGGCTCTGTCACACCACGAGATGGTGCAGCTGTGCAGTGCTGGCTTTTAAAGGCACCGTAGAGGATTTTTAAAAGCCATTATCTCGAGTAAAAGCATCACCACAACTTCGAATATCTGAATCCCCTGCCAGGGTTGCACTCCACAGGTCCACGGAAAACATCTTCCTTCAGGTAAAAATCCTTCAGAGGCAATTTCTTCATTTGCCCAACGAATGCTGAGTTTCCTTTGCAAAAGGAACCTGTGGCCCCTCACCTGAATACAGGTAAGTATTCGTGATAATTTTAGTCTCTTGATTATTTTTTCTTCCACGAAAACGCAGAAACGTGTGATCAGCACATGAAAAATAAAGAGGAAAATCAGCATTTCTCAAATAATTGAGTTCTAAATTACGTCCTTGTGCCTTCCCTAGTGTGGTAAACCTTGTTTTCCTCCAAAAGCTCTGCTGCTCACCTTTTCTTCTCTTTCTAAAGCAACATCGTTTTAAACTGGGATTTGGCTGAAGTACATCAGGAGGACTGTGGACAAATGTTGAGTCTCCAGGCGGGGCAGGAAGAGAAGGAAAGCAGTGTGGTGCCAAGCTGGCAGGTGTGTAACAGGGCACCTCTCCCTGTGCCAATTCCGCTTCCCTGCCGCGTGTGCTGAACCGTGTGAGACCTGGGCCAGAGCACGGGGGTGAGGGGAGGGTCAGGGCTGGACCAGAAGGGCTGCATCCACCAGGGAATGGGCCACACCTGCAGGGCTGCTCCTCCCTGTTAGTGAGGGCATCGTCTGGTTTCACGTGCCCAACATGCTCTTGTTTTCTGCAGAGAAGTGTTTTTCCAACCCGCCACCTCCCTTTGCTGCCCATCCCCTTGGCCTTCTGCTCCCTCTCACCGGAGGCACCTGCCCTGTGAGGAAAGACTGAAGGAGTCAGGTCCCTTTTTCCTGGGAAGAGAAAGCTCAGGCAGGGCCTCATCACAGCTGCAGAGTACAGAGGCTCTGTCTTCACACGGAGTCATGTGGAAAACAACAGGGAACAGGTACAAGTAGCACCAGAAGAGGTTTTAACTTGGCACAAGACAGACATTTTTTACAGTAAGAACAGTCAGTCATGGAAACAACTTCCCCAGGGATGTGGTGGAGTCCCCATCACTGGAGGATTTCAAGATGCAACTGGATAGGGCGATGGATAACCTCATCCAGCTCCTTTCCCATGACAGGTTGGACCAGCTGACCTTTCAAGATCTCTTCCAACCTGGGCTGTTCTTTGATTCTACACTTCCCATGTATCTTTTTCCACCTCCTGGCTTGCTGTCCCCAGGAATGGGGTGACCAGCTGTCCTGGTAAAGGAGGAGGGCTCTGTAGAGTCATCCAGCTTTGGACAGGCTATTTCCTTGTGCCTCAGATGTTCTCCCTTCTTTTGCCCCTTCTTTTAGAGGAACGAACAGATTTCCCTGCGTGTTGATTGTTTTACTCCTACAAGTGCAAAACATCTGGGTTGGAGGTGACACTAAACCCCTTGCAGTCCTGCTCCTCGTTAGTTGTGGGGAGCAGAACTGCTCTTCTCACTCAGAATATTTTTACTTTGCACGTGTTGCCATTTTTATTTTACTCATTTTCCATTTGATTAGCAAAGCAGTGTGACTAGAAGGGAAGATGAGCGTTCTCCAGTGACACAACATGGGGCACAGAGATGCTAATTGGTATTTCCAGATGTGTATGGGAGAGGCAAACCCTGTCTGGCTGCACCAGGGAATATGATAAGCACTGTGGGGTGAATGGCTTGTGTTTAGCCTGAAGGTTAATTCATGCAGGGGAGGCTGCCTTGAAAGTTAAATCCCAGGCTGGGATCCCTGCCTGGGCCCAATTCCTGCCTTTTCTAGGTGACAGCTTTGCCTGTCACAGGCAGCTCCAGCACACAGGGCTCTGGGGGTGCTGGAGCTGAGGGGATGCTGCTGCAAGTAACACCTGCATCTCTGTTAGCAAAACAAAGACATTCTCTGCTGCAAAAATCAGATCATCTGCAAATACCTGTTCCCCATGAGATGCAGAATGAAGGTGTAACTTGATTAATGTAACCCAGGCAATAGGGAGAACTTAAATTAAAAGGAGGAAAATTCCTTGACAGGCATCTCCCAAGCTTTACAGTGATACACTGCGTGTCAGGGAAAAGGTCAGGCTCCAGTTAAAGACTCCAGTTAATGGCTTGATGTTAAATGTGGCTCTGATCTCTCCAAGATCCTGTTTCTCCCTGAATCCTTTAATTTTCTTGGATGCTGTTGGAGCACAGGCACTTCTCACCTTCACTCTGACGAAAAGGAAAGAAATTATCTATACCCCATTGTCCAAGGGGTAAAACAATTCCACAAATAGTATTTGTTCTTGTATTTTCTCTGAGGGCTGCAGCCTCGCCTCATTTGATTCGACATCACTCTGGCTCTCCTGAAAATCTCTGGGAGCTGGGGGATAAATGCTTTTTATCTGCCTGCAATGAGTCAGCTACAGGCAGCAAAGGGAACCAGATTTTCTGGCTGCTTCAGATTTTCTAAATTTCAGCTTTACAGAAAATCAAGTTCTTCTTTTAACTTCTTGGTAACCAGGTTGTCAGCTGTGACACTTTGTTGTGATGTTTTTTTAAAATAATGAATTTGATGTGCTTGCTGACAGGCTGGATCTCACAGGCACTGGGTTTGTGTGCTGTCACCCATTTTTAGGGATCTCACCACCAAAATAGGTATCGGCCCCATCCTGGAGACAGTTACAAGTGTTGAAGCAGAGTGACTAATTAGTCATAATAGGGGGATCTTTTCCCTAATATCTTTTTCTGTTTTAGAGCAGATACCTCCTGAGAACTAGTGAAGCAGAAATTAGATCATTATGAACCTCTGCAAATAAAGAGAGTGGCAGCTCATCCTCCAGCAAGACGAGCACACCCTGGGCTGCATCACAAGAACTGTGACCAGCAGGTCGAGGGAGGGGATTCTCCCCCTCTGCTCTTGTCAGACCCCACCTGCAGTGCTGTGTCCAGCTCTGGGACCCCAACACAAGAAGGACATGGAGCTGCTGGAGTGAGTCCAGAGGTGGCCATGTGCCGAAACCCGCTGGGGTAAGGGATAGGGTCACAGCACTGCGAATAAGGGTTCAGACACGGTCGAAGGTCTGGTGAAGCAATGCCACTTTATTAAGCAACTCAGGGGTTTAAATAGGGTTGGTCTAGGGAAGGTTCCAGAACTGGGAGGAGCATGGGAGGAGCTTGGGATTGACAACTTCAGGAGAGAGGGTGATTGGATGATTGGGTAAGGAGGGAGGAGTTTGGGCGTGACCATGGGAAAGGGCCAATGGGAGCTACCTCTGCACTGCACCAAAACCTAGCCAATGGCAGGCAGAGGAGCGGGAAAACAGGGAAAAAGGCGGGAAAACTGAGGGAAGAAGAAGGGGACAATATGGTGGACAAATTTTAAAACAACAACAGGGGTACATAGAACTGTATAACATCACAACAGCAAACTGGGGAATAACTGGGGCACAACAGACATATTCAGTGAGAGTCATTATTGGTATTATAGGTCAAGTCCGGTATTATAAAGTCCATTTAAGGGTTGTAAATGCGTCTCCACACTTCATATTTCTCTCTTTCCTCCTTATCGCCTCCAACATCTCCCCCTTCTTTATTTCTTTCAGCAGCGGCTGCGATGTTAGCCTCGATGGTCTTTAGCAGCATCCTTCGTAGACAGACAATCAAGCATGGTAAAAAAACACAAACAGAGACCGAACCGAAAAGAAATAAAGCACCAAGCATAATAATCTTTTTTGTCCAAGGGGGAAAATTTGGCAACTGGATCCAATCGAAGAGGCTATCGAGGCCGCCTCCTCTGTCTTGATGAATTTCTCGGACCAATCCTTTAAGCTGGTTGATACTTTGATGTATAGACTCAGAGTGGTCCGAAAAATTCATGCAACACATGCCCTCAAATTCCTGGCACCCGTGACCGTGTGCCAGGAGAAGGAAGTCTATGGCGGCCCGATTTTGCAAAGACACCTCTTTTAACTTCTGGGTGTCTTCGAGCAAGCCCTCTATCGCCTTGGTGGTAGCATTCGCCTCCTTGGTCAACCAGCATCCAAGGTGCGTTAGGAGAGAGAGAGCATGCGCTGTCCCTATCCCAGGGATAGGGAAAGACGCCCAGAAGTTTTTTACCCTGGACCAGATATGAATATTGGAATCGCAATCCTCTGGGAAGGGCAGAGGAGTGGGCCAATACTGGGTCTTTCCAAGATTCAGATGTGGTGCAGGGAGAAAATCTAGAGTCCGAATTGGTTGGGGTGTCACATCGAGTTTAGGTAGTGTTTTGGGGACAGCAGGCTTAGAAATTGCGGGCTTAGCATTGGGGAAACGAAGGGGAGCGCCCATAGAAAATGAAAGGGACCTCTTTGCTCTTTCTTTTTGGTGCACTAATTGATTTTCAAAATAGAATTTAGCCGGATTGAATAAGGCGAGTTTTCCTATTGTGCAGGGACCTCCCTCCGGGTAGGCTCTAATCCCTGGCCATGCCCGATCCCCACACAGTAGGAAAAATCCCTTAGGGAGCCTCATGTTCCGTGGGACGTGCTCAGTGGGTACGGTGGTGGCCACTGAGCCATTGCACCACGGAGAGTGTGTCCCTTTATAAATGGACTTAGTTGCAGTTACATTAAGAGGGGTAAACAGAATGGGTTGGGTGTAGCGGTGAAAGATAATGCAAGCGGTAGCGGGAAGCGAACCTAAAAGATCTATTTCTTGAAATGGGATGTCTACGAAGGAGAGCGCTGATATGGCCTGTGCCATGTTGGGGGAGTTTAGTGGTAGGGGTCCCCGGACCCGCGTTTGTGATACAAACGCGGGCCATTCAGATGATGAGATGGGGATCCCTACTAGGCAGGTCTTAAAGGGACTACCTGCGCTGGTCAAGGCTAGGCATAGGGTGTCGGTGCCCGTAGCCTTGGCCAGCGTTACCCAGAGATTTTGATCGGGTTGGTTCATCCATCCTTGAAGCAGGATGTTAGTCGCTCGATGGATGATGGTAGCCAGGAGGAGGATCCATAGGAGATGCGGTATCTGCAGCATCGTTGTTCCTTGCTGCGTTGTAGATGACTTCTTTTATGTAGTAGTCGCTATCGGTTCCCGGGAGATCTTCACGCGCCGGGCAGGGACCCACTTTGGCCCGTCAGGACCTGCAATACAAGCGTAGCCCTTCCCCCAGGTGATTAAGGGGAAAGGGCCCGTCCATTTCTCCATTAGTGGGTCCCGGTACAATACTTTTGCTTTTTGGTCAGATAGGACCGATGTTGTGGTCCTAAAATGGCGATCCACAGGACTTTTGCTTGTGTGAGTTTCTGTGTCCTCCATCATGTTGAGAAAGTTAAGAACGTACATAACTTTCTCTAATTTTTCTTGGGGTGAGAGGCCAATACTCCCCCCTTTCTGTTTTTTAAGCATGTTCTTTATGTTTTGGTGCGCACGTTCCACAATACCTTGCCCTGTGGGGTTGTGGGGGATCCCTGTGGTATGTTGTATCCCCCACTGTTCAAAAAACTTCTTCGTGTCTGCAGACACATAGGAGGGTCCATTATCTGTCTTAATCTGCTTCGGGACACCCATCCTTGCGAATGCAGACAGGAAGTGTTTTTTGACATGGCTACTCCTCTCTCCAGCATGCGCGGTGGCCACAATCATTTTTGAGAATGTGTCAATAGACACATGTACATATTTTAGTCTTCCAAATTCGGCCACATGGGTCACGTCTGACTGCCATATCTCCAGGGGTGACAAGCCTCTTGGGTTTGCCCCCTCTGGGACAACAGGTGTGAGTGTTTGGCAGTCAGCGCAAGCCTTTAAAATTTCTTTTGCTTGAGATAATTTGAGTCCGAATTGTTTTTGCAGCGATCGCGCATTCTGGTGGAAAAACTCGTGCGAGAGTTTCGCTTGTTGATACAAATTGGGGGTTACAACCATACCTGCTAGATGGTCAGCAAGTTGGTTCCCCTCCGCCACAGGACCGGGTAGAGTGGTGTGCGAGCGGGTGTGGACGATATAATAGCCGAATTCGCGTCTTTCTATTAGAAACAATAATTTGGTTAGCAATTGAAATAAATTTTGATTGGTGACATCTTTTAAATAGGAATTTTCGATCCTCTTTACCACACCTACTACATACGCCGAATCAGAAACAATATTGATTGGCTCACCACTAAAAATTTGGAAGGCGCGTACAACTGCCGAGAGTTCCACGATCTGAGGAGAACCTTGAACTTTGTGGATATCTTGGTGCCAATCATTGTTTTCTTTCCACACTATTACAGCATTCCCGGTTCTCCCCGAGCCATCGGTAAAAATTGTTTTTGCATTTGGAATTGGAATGTCGGATTGCATAATTTTGAGCCTGATTGGTATGTTCACTAATCTTTGTATAAATGGGCACGCCGGGAGATGTAGCCGAATCTCTCCCGGGTAACCCCCGATGGCTATTTGAAAGTCAATGGAGGTCTGCAGCAGTTGATCTAGGTGTTCGGAAGTTAGTGGGAGGTAGATGAAATTTGGTTCTTCCCCACTAAGTTCTAAACACCTAGTGCGACCTTTAAATATTATTTTTCCAATCATTTCCGTTATAGTGGTGATGGTCTTACCGAATTGATGAGGGAGGAACATCCACTCCCACAAGCAAAAGTCTCGGTAGTCGCTGGAAAACTGACCCAGAAGGGCCAACGGTTGTCTTTGTTCTTTGATTACCACTAAGGAGGATGGCAGTCCCTCCATCCTCCTGCATGCTTGTCTCTCGGAAATTTTCTTTTCAACAGCGGTAAGGGATTTGATGGCATCTGATGTTAAATGCCGGGGGGAGGATAAATCAGCGTCTCCTCGTAGCAGCTCAAATAAGGGGTGCAAATCTCCTGTTGTGATCCCCAACACAGGCCGGATCCAATTGATCGCACCCAGTAGCTTCTGGAGGTCATTTAAAGTTCGGACATTCTTGTCAATTTCTATAGACTGGGGTCTGATATTTTTTGCGTTGATTTGGAGTCTGAGATACCTCCATGGTGCTTCCCTCTGCACTTTCTCAGGGGAGATCTCCAATCCTTGGTTTTTTAGAGCCAAGATCGTAGAATTTAGGGTCTCATCAACCGTCAATTGAGTTTTTGCGCAGATCAATACATCATCCATATAATGGAAGATGATTGACTGCGGGTATTGTATCCGAATTGGCCTCAACGCCTCTGCCACAAACATTTGGCAGAGTGTTGGGGAATTTTTCATCCCCTGGGGAAGCACACGCCACTGGAACCTGCGGTGAGGTTCACAAGAGTTGATTGCAGGGACAGAGAAGGCAAATCGAGCCGAATCAGCCGGATTGAGAAATATGTGAAAAAAACAGTCCTTTATGTCAATCACCACTAGGGGCCATTCAGCAGGGAGCATGGATGGTGAAGGCATTCCCTGCTGGAGGGCTCCCATTGGCTCAAGGACTTCATTAACTTTGCGCAGGTCCTGGAGAAATCTCCAGGAACCTGAGGATTTTTGGATTACGAACACTGGAGTGTTCCAGGGACTGGTGGAAGACTCCAGGTGTCCTTTTTCGAATTCCTGATTGACCAAATCATTAAGAATTTGCAGCTTTTTTGTTGGTAGGGGCCACTGATCAACCCAGACTGGCGTGTCGGTTTTCCAGCTCAGTCTGGGGAGCTGCTTTACTTCAGTGACCCCCCCTAAAAATTTTGTTCTGGAGTCAGGGTGCCCAATTTGAGCTCCCACTGCTCCATGGCGTCCCGTCCCCACAATGTAATTGGAATGTTTAATACATACGGTTGAAGGGACGCTGGTCTACCCTCCGGCCCGTAGATAGTTAAAACTTCCCGACTCCTGACGGGGTACTGTGTTCCTCCCACACCGCTCACTTGAACGTAGGCCGTCTGGGCTGGCCACGCGTGCGGCCAGTCTCTGGAGGCGATTATGGTTACGTCCGCCCCCGTGTCGAGTAGGCCCTCCACCTTGACCCGCTGCGGTTTCCTCGGCTGCGAATAGTAAATAAAACAGGTTAGGAGTGGGCGTGATGTTTTAACGGTGGTGGTCCACAGGACCTCCCTTTCCGCTGCCTGACTCTCTTCCTCATCTGCCGAGAGAACGCACAGCAGGTCTTCGGTGGAGACCATCTTCGCTACAGGGAAGCGGTCCTCCAGCTGTACGGGGGGAAGATGCACAGTTAGACAGATGGCAATGTTGTTAGGTGTCAAACCCGTCAGGAGGGTGGGTACAACTACAATCCCTTTACCGACTGCTGAAAAGTGAGATGTTATTAAATATGTCAAATTGGGGTCTACAGGGTTGGATGGAACGACCCTCGCAAGCTGTTCATATGAATTCAAATGTGTAGAAGGGTGAATAACTTGTAAGACAATCCAGGGTATGGGTTTACACTGTTCCCGTAGGGGAACAGGGTCCGCTGGTGGCAGTCGGACTACGGGGTAGCTGGGCGTGGCTGGCGCAAGATGGAGTGGGGGGCAACTTGTGTCATCGCGCCCCCCCGGGCGCTCAGCTCCCCGTTTCCCGAGTGCTCACATGCACACTGTCTGAGGTCTGGCATTGATGAAAATGTAACCCTCTTTTGGAGCCGTGGGGATTGTTTTGGGGAAAGGGGTTCGCCATTGATGTTGGTTTTGGACCTACAGCTGGAGGTCCAATGGCGACCCTTCCCACACCTGCGACACAGGGTGTTTGGCAGGTTTAAGTTAGGCTCCGACCTGAATTTTGGGCAATGTTTACGATAGTGACCTTTCTCCCCACACTCGAAACAGTGTTGGGGCCCCGAAAATGCTGCGGCCATGATTCTTGCTTTCTGGGCATTGGAACCCACATTCTTGCAAGCCTCAATCATCTCCAGCAGAGTTGGATCTTTGAGCATTTTCAAAACTCTCTGGCAGTCCTCGTTTGCTTTTTCGATCACTAATTTGTTAAATAAAATTTCTTGAGATTCTTTTTGGTGGACTTGCCGAGCTATCGCTTCTTTGAGCCTCGTAATAAAATCTACGAAAGGCTCTTTGACTCCCTGATTGATCAATGTAAAAGAGGGCGCTTGCACATACGCGTCCGCCACTCTTTTCACTGCTTCCAAAGCCAATTCCTTAGTTGTATTTAATAATTTGGGGTCTAATCTGGTCTGATCCCCTCTGCTGGAGTAGTTCCCCTCCCCATAAAGCATATCAACGGCCTGCCTTGTTGGAATCCCCCTTCTTTCCATCTTTTCGTTGACAAAGGCAACGATACGTTTTTTCCATTCAGTCTCGAAGACCGAGGCCTGAACGGTAGTGAAAAGCCCTCCTATGACGGCCCGAATGTCATAGGGGATTAAGGTGTAGGCAAGAAAGAAGGATTCCAAGAGGCCTATGGTAAATGGGGCCCCTAACCCGTATTCCACGATTGCCTTCTTAATATCTTTAAGCATAGGATAGGACACCGGTCTCCACTCGGGGGGTTTCCCCTCCTCGTAGTAGACCGGAAATGCCCTTAAAAATTCCACATCTTGGGCCCGCGCAGCTTCCTCCCGGAAGGCCTCCCAGATGTCAGGCACGGATGGTTGCCTTTCCGGGGAATGCGGTGCCCACCCATAGTCATTGTCCGAGTCCCGGTGAGCGGGGTAGGCCTTGGTGTTACGGGCCCTACGGGCGCGGCCATCTTCCCGGAAGGAAGGCTTGGCCTTTGCCCTTGCCCCGCCCACTACTTCCTGTCGGTGCCGTAAGGGCGACACGTCCGGGGAGGAGACTGGGGTGACGGAAGTGGGCGTGTCCGAAGGCGCGTCGGGGGAGGGACTTCTCGCGCCACGAGTGGGAGGAGAGAGGGGCGGCCCACGGGGTGGAGCTACAGGGGCCCGCCTTTTCTTTTCCCGCGCTGGCTTTTCGCGCTCTTCACCCTCCCCCCTTCTCTCTGGGCGACGCTGGGGTCCCTCCTCGACGCCATTTCGCGATCGACGCAACCTTCTTCCGCGCTCCCTCCCGCCATCTTGTTGAGTGGTGTCAGTGTCCGTCTCCCCGCCATCTTGTGTGCCCTCATTGTCTATACCGGTTTTAGTGTCCTTGAGTGTGTCTTTTGGGAGGCTGGTGTTCGCGTTCATCATTTGGTGCTGTAGCACCATCAGAACGAGCCTCCAAGCGATTAATGCCTGCTTGGCCAATTTGTTGCCTCGTTCAGAGTCCCGCCAGAGTTGGTATCCTAAGGCTTGCCATTTGTCCATGGAAATATTATCATTTATGGCACAGCCCTGGCGGTCCAGCCACCTCGCTAACGCTTTGGCCGATTTTTTATCCAGCGGGTGGCCGTGCTCAATGACAAAGTCCTTGAGGCGTCTATAAACGAATTTCTGAGAGGTCGAGAGTGTTAAGCCCATGGTGGTACTTGGGAACACTCTCTGATGTTATTCCTCTCGGTGAAATAAGTTACGGGGTGTGGAGTAAGGGGAAGGTGTCAGGGATGTCCCTCGTGGCTCACCTGTCCGGTGCGCGGCCCACACGACTGTGGAGGTCTGTAGCCGTCGGCTGCACGAGGGAGGGTCGGCGGAGCAGACTTCCCTCTTGAAGCTGCCTGATCCCAAGCGGAGTCAAGGGAGTTCCCTTGATACAAGGGACCTTCAACCCTGCCCCACGTTGGGCGCCACTTGCCGAAACCCGCTGGGGTAAGGGATAGGGTCACAGCACTGCGAATAAGGGTTCAGACACGGTCGAAGGTCTGGTGAAGCAATGCCACTTTATTAAGCAACTCAGGGGTTTAAATAGGGTTGGTCTAGGGAAGGTTCCAGAACTGGGAGGAGCATGGGAGGAGCTTGGGATTGACAACTTCAGGAGAGAGGGTGATTGGATGATTGGGTAAGGAGGGAGGAGTTTGGGCGTGACCATGGGAAAGGGCCAATGGGAGCTACCTCTGCACTGCACCAAAACCTAGCCAATGGCAGGCAGAGGAGCGGGAAAACAGGGAAAAAGGCGGGAAAACTGAGGGAAGAAGAAGGGGACAATATGGTGGACAAATTTTAAAACAACAACAGGGGTACATAGAACTGTATAACATCACAACAGCAAACTGGGGAATAACTGGGGCACAACAGACATATTCAGTGAGAGTCATTATTGGTATTATAGGTCAAGTCCGGTATTATAAAGTCCATTTAAGGGTTGTAAATGCGTCTCCACACTTCATATTTCTCTCTTTCCTCCTTATCGCCTCCAACAGCCATGAAGGTGCTCCAAGGGCTGGAGCACCTCTGGTATGCAGACAGGCTGGGAGAGCTGGGGATGTTCAGCCTGGAGAAGAGAAGGCTCCAGGGAAACCTCAGAGCCCCTTCCAGTGCCTAAAGGGGCTCCAAGAGAGCTGGAGAAGGACTTCTAACAAGGGCTCAGAGTGATAGTACAAGGGGGAGTGGCTTTACAGTGACAGAAGGCAGGGTTAGATCAGATATTAGGAAGAAATTTTTCAATATGAGGGTGGTGAGGCCCTGGCACAGGCTGCCCAGAGAAGTTGTGGCTGCCCCATATCTGGAAGTGTCCGAGGCCAGGTTGGACAGGGCTTGGAGCAACCTGGGCTAGTGGAAGGTGTCCCTGCCCATGGCAGGGGGTGGAACTGGATGATCTTTAAGTTCCCTCCCAACCCAAACCAGTCTGTGATTCTAAGAGATCCCACCTGCCATGGCCCTGTTGAGAAAACCCTGCCAGGAAAGGTGTGGCATGGAGCAGGATTCTCTGTGCTGTGACCTCCCACCTCTCCATGCTCTGGAGAGCTGGTTCTTCTGTAACAACAACAGTTAGAGATGGGTGAAAGTGCTCTGAGATGCTTTTTTCAATGCCCATATTTTATCAAAACAGATCATGAAGTTGTCAATTTCTATGAAATGTCTGCTCCCCTCTCCTGTTCTGTGGCAGCTCTGGAACAATTAAAAAATTAAAATCAAAAAATTAAAAATTAAATTTTTTTTTTACTAGTAATTTCAAAGTTCAGAAGAGCTCTGTGATTATTATTTTCCTTTTTTTTTTTTCCTTATATGAGTAGCAACTCTAGCCTTACTCCTTTTATCAACAAACAGCCTCAAGGGCTGGTCTAAGGGCTGTTATGAAAAAGCTGCACTGCTGTAGTGAAAGAAACACAGATATGGGAAAACTAAGGCTGCTGCAGTACCAGCAAGCTCTGTTTGGCCTCTGAACATTCAATTTTAACTTGCAGATAACTTCTTCAAGGAGAAGAAATAGAGAGAGATACTGAACTCTGAATGGTCCCAATCCAAGGCTGCAAACTGTGTGAAGGCACAGTCCTGCTTTCCTAAATGTCTGTTCAGAGTTTATCCTGATGCTCTATTTAAAATTGCACACTGCAGGGTAGGAGGGGAGAATGACTGTGTCAGGCTAAGGGAGGAGGGAGGATGGGAAGCACAAGCTGTCAGGTACTGGAGCTGCCTTCAGATCTACAACCGAGGCAGCAGCTTCAAAGCACTTCATCAAACACTAGCTGTCTGTGTTGGAAGACATACAAAATTGGGAAAAATAACATCAGATGCCTTTTTGCTGGGAAAAACGGTCACAGGAGAAGCCTCCCTCATCGCAGGTCAGCCCGAAGCACCGGGTGGCAATGGCCAAAAAGTGGTATCAGAGAATCACCAAATGGTTTGAGTTGGAAGGGACCTTAAACACCATCTATTGCCAACCCTCTACCATGGGCAGGGACACCTTCCACTAGACCAGGCTGAGGTCAGTTGTTACCTCCTTGTTGTTACCTGCTCCAGCTGCTGTTTGTCTCCATCAGTTGCTTGTCCAGAGGTTTGTAATGTAGCTTTGCTCATCCTTCAGCTCCCCCAGCCCGATGGGAAGTGTGCTGCCTTCAGGAAATCTGAGCAAAAGTTGCTTTAGTCATGCCCAAAGCCCCGTGGAAAGAACTAAACCCTCCTGTCTCAAACTCAGCTGCTTAAGCTCAGGGGGCTTGGAGGGGCTTTCCAAAGATCACTTCTTAATGCAGTTTCCCCAGGGAGAACCCCTTCCTGTGTGGTTTTGGTTATTGCCTTGAGGGAGTCGAGTTATTGTGCTGGAGGAAGATAAAAGTGAGGCACTGTGTGTTAAACACTGCTGTTATTTTAGGGAAGCTCCATGCAAAATCACCTTGCTGTCGGTGGGGCTGTGGCTGTGGCCACATCTGACTGATGGTCTTTCAGCTGAACCAGGAGAGTGGTGTCAGTGATGGGTCCCTGAAGCCATGGAGGAACAATCTGCAGTTCAAACTCTGTGAGGAGCAGCGGTGAGTTTTCCCAGTGATGATTAAAATTAGAGATGTGAGCAGGGGGATCTCCCTGTGTAATAAATCCAAGCAGATCAAATATATGAATAGACACCAGAAAGAGCAGGGAAGTGAGAGATGGTAACAAGGTGGGGGTGGTCTCTTCTCCCAGGTTACAAGAAATAGGACAAGAAGAAATGTCCTTAAGTTGTGTCAGAGGAGGCTTACATTGGATATGAGGGAATAATTCTTCACTGAAAAGGTGGTCAGGCATTGAAACAGGCTTCCCAGGGAAGTGGTGGAATCACCATCCCTGAAAGTGTTCAAAAAAATGTGTGGATGTGGCACTTGGGGATATGATTTAGTGGTGAGCACAGCAGTGCTGGGTTAATGGTTGGACTCATTAATCTTAGAGGTCTTTTCCAACCTTACTGGTTCTATATATTCTGTGCAATGAGTGACAAGGTCTGGATCACTTACACTGCGCTTCGGAAGGAAAAACAACCACAGGTTTGAGAAAACAAACCATTGCCAAAAAAATCCCCATCTCTTTTGAGGAATATATTCAAAAGGGGAGCTATATAAAAACTGGGAACTGAGTGCTGCTGCTCCACTGGATGCCAGAGAGACTTTGCTCAGAGCTGTGGTCAGTGCCAGTGTGTCCTAAGGCAGAAATTAGAGATGAAGTGGGCTGGGAGTGCCACAGAGGGGAGAGTATGGAAAGCACAGTGGAAGAAAAGAAGAACACAGAGAGAGGCTCTTCTCTATTCTGATGTCCCTGCCCATGGCAGGGGGCTTGGAACTAGACAATCCTTAAGGTCCCTTCCAACCCAAACCGTTCTAAGATTCTAGAAGAGGGAGAAAGTTGTTACCAGGATAAATGTCTGGTTTTGAGCAGGAAGTCTGATTTGTGTCACATTGAAAAGAGGGATTAATTTTCAACCCAAAAAAAAAAAAAGATTTCAGCAATGTATTAGGACTATCATAGGTATGAGAGCACACGATGCAGTTGGATGATCATTGTAGATCCTTTCCAACTGAATTCTTCTCCTCTTCTCTTCTCTTCTCTTCTCTTCTCTTCTCTTCTCTTCTCTTCTCTTCTCTTCTCTTCTCTTCTCTTCTCTTCTCTTCTCTTCTCTTCTCTTCTCTTCTCTTCTCTTCTCTTCTCTTCTCTTCTCTTCTCTTCTCTTCTCTTCTCTTCTCTTCTCTTCTCTTCTCTTCTCTTCTCTTCTCTTCCCTTCTCTTCTCTTCTCTCTGAACTCCTTTTAGTGGAAATATCGAACAACAAATCCAGCAGCACATGGGTCTACAGACTCCAAATGTGGCTGAACATGAGCTGTGTGGAATATTCAGAATCCTTCACACTTTCTATGTCCCTTGGGCAAGTGGGGACACCCCCTGTGTAGGCAAACAGAGCACACTCCCTGTCACCATCACTGTGCTGCAGGCAAGGCTTCTTTCCCTTGGCCACCCCTGCATCCCTGGGACCACAGGGACATCTGCAGCTGGAATTTTCTGGCACGAATGCATCTAGACTCATCTTCAGAAGGAAATGTTGTGGAAACTCCCAGCGGCCAGGCAGGAGGCTGATCTGCTGCTGCTCTGCTCCCAGGGAGTGTGAGGTGCAAAGCACCCCAGTGAAGCAGCGTTGGAGGAGACTTTGGGAAGTGTGATCCAGCTGGGAGGGCTGGATTAGGAGAGAAGAAAGGGGATGTAAGGAAATAACTTCAGGCCTGCGTCACAGGAGATTTGAAGTTGTTTGGATTTGGCTGGAATGGCTGAGAACTGGGGCGTGGGGTTTTGTTGAATAATCGCCACTTTCTGTGTAAAGGGGAAAATGTTCCTGAGAAATCTGATTTTACAGTCATTCAGACCATGCACTTCCTGCGTGTGAAGCGTGGTCCTTTACAAAATGGCAGGTCCTTTTCTCCCCAAGCAGGTTATCCCAGCAGCAATCCCCGTGGTCCTCGCAGTTCCCACCGAGGGAGCAAAGGCTGCAGCTGCCAGGACCAGCAGAGATGTGCAAACACGCACATTGCTCAGTCCTAACTGCTCTCCTTGGGCTTCACTCAACTGCCTGAAACTTGGAAACCAGTCCAGCCTGTTCCAATCCCCTCCCTCAACTGGTTCCTGGCCTTCAGTTCATTAAAGATGGGCTCTTCCCTTGTGGGACTGGAAAATGATTCATCCACCAGCCCAGGAATGCAACCCTGGAGGCATCATTTGCAGTCCTCTCCCAAAATGCTCTTCTGGAGCTGGATTTCTGTGTGGAAGGAATGTGGTTTGGAAAAATCCTCCCCAGTCAATCTTTGAGCAAAGAGGAGTCGAGTCCCAGTCTCACTCTTATCCCCGGTCTCATCCGGATCGTTGACGAGGAGAGAAAACATCCTAAATCCAAAAGTGGGTGCAGCAGATCTGCCTGGAGGGCCAGGACTCACTTCCTGCTCAGGTGTGAGTGCCCTGCCCTTTGCTCCTCCCCAGGCTGGTGAGCCTCGGTCTCACCCTCCTCCTCCTCCCTGTTTGCAGAGGGGGTGATGCTCCTGTCTCCAGGGGAGGCAGAACCCGTGCAGGCACAGGGGAGAGCCCACGTGTGAGTGCACATTGATGCCACCACGTGCACAGTGATGTCACTGTCACCACTGTCCCCAGGCAGTTTTGGTGAGCAGTGAAATTGCCTGTTGTGTTGTGTGGATGCCTGTGGATCGAGCTGGTGCCCACTCACTCCGTTGGATAATGTGTTTAATCCAAATCAGCCAAGCCCTGGGCGTAAGGGAGGCAGTTCCGTGACTCCTGTTGCTTTCCCTTCATGCCAAAAACAGGTAAGATAACACTGCCCTTTGCAGGACAAGCTCTTTGTGTGAGTGCTGCTGTTCAGAAAAGCCAGGAAAAATAGGAAGGAGAAACAAGAAACTGGCCAATTCCTGCACAGGGGGAGTGGCACAGGGATGCCCCAAGCACAACCTCTCGCTTGTGTTAGAAGGAGTCCTGTCCCACACGGAAGTAACGTGGGTTTCTTGTTTGGTGGTCAAACAGTAACCAGAACTGCCTGGGAAAAGGCTCCTGGCTCACCTGAGCTCCTCCCTGGTGCCATTGCTCCAACCCATTAACAGCGAGTGGTGTCAGTGTTTGCAGGGACTACCCCCAAGAAGGAAGAATTTGGAGTATCAGCCTCATGGCAAGGCTTTACCTGGTAATTAAAAGGTTTCAGGCAGCACTGCTGTTCCTCACCAGCCTTTCATGCACAGATTGGTGGTGGCTGGGGGACACCATTCCTTGCTGGCACCCAGGGCTTGTAGCCAGATTTTTAGCTCCACGTGCAGCAGAGAAGGACATGTGGCTCAGCAGGTACCACAGGGGATAAAGGAGACAGGGATTTCAGCCCTGGCTTTAACTTTCTGGAGTCATCATTTTTGGTAAGGCAACTCTAAGAAACAGCTGCTTGAATTCTTCAGTCATTTAAGAGCTGTAATAACACAAATCAAGTTGTTTCCCTCAAATTGCCCTTCATCTTGGGGATATGGTTTGGTGGCGAACATGGCAGTGCTGGGTTAACAGTTGGACTTGTTGATCTTGGAAGTCTTTTCCAGCCTTAACTATTCTATGATTCTATCTTCCATTTTTGAGAAGGGGGTTCTAGTTAATCCAGCTCTCTTCAGCCCACCCAACACATGGTCTCCTGCTTGTGACCCTTGAGCTGGCCTACAAGAAGGAGGTGGAGAGGATGTGCAGGAGTCCTTAAGCCACACAGGGAGGTTTGTACAGCACCCAGTGAAGGGCCTGGTCCTCGTTCCTCAGCTGAGCCAAGCCTGTGATGAGTATCAGTGGTACTGGAGCTCCTTCCAGCAGTGTGATGTGACCAACATCTGATATGGGGGGGTAATGGACCAAGGAAGCACGTCAGGCACAGACAGTGCTCTGCTCCCTTTGGGGACTGTGGAAAGCAGGGAGGGGCCACATGCAGGAGGGTGACAGTTTCCCAGCCTTTAGGGTGGTTGATTTTTCCTGCTCTTTCCTGGTTGGCACAGGCAGGGCTGCATTCCTGCGGACAATAGGTCTTGCCTGGCCACCCCCAGCGAGGGCTGCCTGCTGTACCCCTGGTCATACAGGCATGATCTCAGCTCTGCCTGCTCAGATCTCAGCTCTTCCCAGGCTCAGTAGTATGCAGGATTTGTCCTCTCACCCCTACACCTCCTCAGAGTTGAAATTCATGAGCTCTGTTTAGCAGAGGTGAACAAGAGGAGGTGGTGAACTTAGCTCAACAACCAAACTACCTGTCCTGGGGAAATCTGTGCTCTATTTTGGGGGAAGACTTGGGGAACAAACTTAAAAATCCCTGAGAAAAATCCAGATCCCTTCCCAGGGCACAGTTCCCATCTGGCAAAGTACAAGGACGTCTCCTACGCTCTCCATGTCTGGGCACCACAGACTGGCAGCTACTCTGACTCTGATAATTTCATGGGGAAGGCTGGTGTGTGTTGGCAGGGGCAGGGCTTCAGGATTTCATCCCCCCTCCCATCCCTGAGCACAGGATGACTTTCCGTAGTCACACGTGCAGCCTGGTCACTGAAATGAGACAGGTTAAAAACAACCCCCAGTTGTGAAAAATATTGGTCTGCCTGAGTGCTAAAAACAGAAACAAACAGTGAGAGCTCCAGCCACCTTCACCAGTAAAGCCAGCATGTTCTGCAGCTACCTCAGTGATCCCGACCCACAGTAAAACCATGGGACCAGTTGGCTTCACTGAGTAATAAAGGACCACAGGAGAGAAACCCAGGCCCCATCTGCAAGTGGGGATGATCTGTGGGGGACCTGAGTCGACTTTCTGGTTCCTGCACAGACATCCCATGTAATCTTGTCCAAAAGGCATAAATAACCTCTGTTTGCCTCAGCTCCCACGTGAGAACAGGGTGTTAATCCCTCATCTCGCTTGTTCACAGTGTGATTCCCATGAAAGGACAGTCCCAGGGAACCTGGGCCTCAGGGGGTGTCACTGCCATGGCACAAGGGAGTTCCTGCTCTGCCACCCCCAGGATGCCACGGGATGACCTTTGCCAGGCTCACACACCCATTGACCAGCGCTGAGCCTCCCCTGCCTGTGAAATGGCTCCTTTCTGCCGGATTCAGATGATGCTGGAAAAGGCAGAGGCTCTGCTTGATGACCCTGACCAAAGTGTGCTGGAATTTGCTGGGTTTCATAAGGTTTTCATTAGGGCTGCGAGGGAGCCCCTGAGGTTTTGTGAAACTCTTAAACTATCTGTGCAGTGATTTGCAAAAACCATCCTCTTTGTGGGGATGTTTGTTTTCGCTGGTCCTCTCTGCTTTTTTAATTCCTCTCCTCATTGTCTTCCTCTTCAAGGTGTACATGTTGTTTTATCTAGGGGAAACACCTGCTCCATAAAATGGCTTAAAAGATTGTTAGGTATTGAAACAGGCTGCCCAGGGGAGTGGTGGAATTACCATTCTTGGAAGTGTTCAAAAACGACAAAGACATAGCCCCTGGGGACATGGTTTGGTGGTGGACTTGTCAGTACTGGGTTAATGGTTGGACTCAATGAACTGAGAGGTCTTTTCCAACCTTAATGATTCCACGGCTGAGGACTGAGGACAGGGTGGCAATAGGATGCTGAGGAGAGGGTTGGTTGCCAATAACAAGTTGCCAGGCTCTTGCTTGGGTGATCTGGGTTTGTTCCTCTCTTTCTTACCCAGTTCCTGCAGTGATCCTCAGCAGGAAACCTCCATGTGTATCCTGTGCTCCCTCCCTGGTATCATCCCTATAACAGCAAGCAATGATCCCTGCTATCATCTTAAAACAGACAGGTAAACACCTCAGTGCAAGGCTCCCACGATGCCTTACCTGGGGTTAAGTACTGAATCAGGATTTAAGATCTCTAGAAGATTGTAATCTAATAGCAGGAATCAGCAGCTGATAGGCCAGATCCTCAGCTCAGCTGTTTGTGGTTTATATAAAGATGAGGAAAACAGGGACTGGAAAATCATTGTTTTGTTTTCCTGCACATGGTTACTCTGTGAAGCCACCACGCTGCAGTGAAGCTCACCCCATCAGACTCCCCATCTCCTTGCCTAAAGGATCAGCTCCAGCTGAGTCTGCATGGCCACCAGGTGCTTTCCTAAAGCTTCTTGGTGCTCTGGAAATGCAGACTAATTTTCTGAAATAGTAGCAAATCTAAGCTTTTTATCCTCATCCATCCTAGTCGATCCAACCTGAAGAATATCAGGTGCCCAGACTCTGGCAGCAGCATTAAGAGAAGGGTTTGACAGTGACCTGGGGGTGATGGGTCTGGGGGACTCGGGTCCTTCTGGAGGTTTCCCCGGATGAAACAACAGTCTGGATACATCCAGATCTGCACAGGGGCCTCTGTGCCACATTCCTCCTCTGGCTGGAAGGCTGCCAGGGCGGCTGTTTGCCCAAGCCACGTCATGGTCTCACCTCGGCTGTCCTGTTTTCTCAGTGCACCTGCTAATTCCTGGCAGTGGCGGGCGAGATTAAACGGGGAGAGGTGCAGAGGAACCCACACCCACAGTGCACACAGGCAGGGCAGCCACCCCTGGGGATTGTCACCTCCCCGCTGACCTGTGCCCAGCCAGGTGCAGATTAACCTCCCGAGAGGGGACAGCAGCTCTTTTACTCCAAGACAGGAGTTTTTCACCTGCAGAAGTCTGGAATAACTGTCCTCCCTGAGATCTGGAAGGATGTAATTCTCCCAAACATAATTCTGGAAAACAGGTTGCTGTACATCCCTCTGCAAAACCATCAGGAGCAGCCAGAGCTGGCACAGACAGACCGAGGGAGGTCGGGCATGGTACAACTGTTTCCATCAGTGTTGTTATGTCCCATCATTGTATCAGTGCAGTTACATTTACTGAGGTATTTCTCCTGGCTAGCAGAGACTTAGACTTGTGCCTCCCACCATCAGAGATGGGTTATAGATACTTCAGGACACAGAAGAGGAGTTTGAGACTGACCAGAAGCCCTGGTATCTCCTGCTGTTGTGCTGCAAGGTGTCATCATTTCTGGACCTCCCTCCTGTTCTTTCACAAGAGGGTGCTTTTCCCCATAAGCCTGAGGAAACACGAGCCCCATATTCCCAAAGCACAACTCAGAATAGCTGGATAAAATGGGGTTTACACTAACGTTGAGAGGCAATAAATTGGAGCAACAGCTACAGGTTTGATCAGCCCCAATGTTGTAAACCCTGTGGACAGAGTGCTCCTGCCTTATCCTGCTGCGAGCTGTTGGCTCTGAGAAGGTACCAAGAGGTGGGAAGAGCTCTCTAGAGCTCTCACCAAAGCTCTTCCTGCCCAAAATCAGTGTTTACCCTCGTGTCCTTGGCTTGCCAAGGCCACTCCTTTCTGCAGAACTGGGGCCTGTCCTGCCCCTGCCTCCACAGGATCCACCATTCCCAGGGCTCCGTGTGCAGCAATGCCCCAGAGCTGTGCTGGGAGGGCTTGTTGGAAGGACCGAGGCCTCTCTGTGTGCTGAGAGCCATCGAGTGGCATGAGCTGAGCAGAGCAGGATGCAGAGATTCCTTATGGCTCAGGATGGCTGTGCCTGTGACAGAGCACGGCCGTGCACTGTGGCACTGTGACACAGCAGCGCTCCTCACCCGAATGCCCAGGCACCTTCTCCTGTCCCAAGACATTTCCATTTGCTGCTGTTAACCATTAACCAGCACTCTGCTACCTGTCAGGGGCAGCTCTGTGATGCCTGGTCAGCTGGTGCCCACAGAGCTCTGCCCTACAAAGCCATTCTCACACAAGGTCCCCACCTCCACCAGACTGAGCCCGCCAGGACAAAGAGCAAAGCTGTGTTCACTTTTCTGCATCAAACCACCCCTTTGCAGGCAGCTGGACCAACCCCTGAGGTTGGTTTTTGCTCAGTCCCTTGTGGCTGCTGTTCATCCCTGCCTTGCTCACGGGTTAGATGCTGTGGCTGCCTGAGATGTACTTCACGAGGGGTCCTTTGCTTCATCAAGTTGTAAGTTCAAACAAGTGAGGTCCTCACATTGTAGAATAGAATCATTTAGGTTGGAAAAAGACCTATAAGATCAAGTCCAGCCATCAATCCAGCGCTGCCAAGGCCACCACTAAACCATGTCCCTAAATGCCCCATCTACACGTCTTTTAAATCCCTCCAGGGATGGTGACTCCAGCACTTCCCTGGGCAGCCTGCTCCAATACCTGACAACCCTTTTGGTTAAGAAACTTTTCCTAATATCCAATCTAAACCTCCCCTGGCACAACTTGAGGCCATTTCCTCCCATTTCCACCTGGCTACAACTTCCTTTCAGGTAGTTGGAAAGAACAAGGTGGTTTTCCCTGAGAGATGATCTTACAGCTGACATACATACTTTTGTATTGCTTTCTCATCGTTTTCCCCACACCCAGGAGCACAGCAGGTGAGGGAGCACTAAGTTATAGCCCAGTCCTCCTCTCAGTAGGTAGACCTGTGAGAGGCACTATATAGATTTTCATCTGGACATAATGATTTTGTAGGGCAGAGAAGTGCCTGAGCAAGGCTACGTGAGGGATGGGCAGTAAAATGTCACATGCTTTGGTTGTGGGTCAAGGAAAGCTCTCCTGAAAACTTCTCAGAAATTCATGCAATGCTTTGGCCATTACAGGTCAGGACATTCAACATCATATAAGTAGCAAAGGATATTTTCACTAGCTGCTCAAGCACCTTGTGGGGGTTTTTTGCCTCCTTCCCTTGCTTTTCCAAAGCATGAGGCCCCTGCTGTGTTATCTCATCTGCAGGGTTTGGCCCTTCCCTCTTCCTCCCGGAGCTCCATACCCAAAAGCGGGGTGGAAATACCTTTGCAACGTGTCATTTTGCAAATACATCCTTGGCAGAGCCTGTTTCCCCATGCACAATGTTCACCTTGTCCACAGGCACGCAGGATGGTCAAGGCTGAGGCAGATGTGGGCCATCCCACTGCCAAACCTTGAGTTTGCACTTCTGGACTCTTCCTCCCAGCAGATTCTGGTTTTACCCCAGTGTGGACCTATGACAATGTCTTCAGTGTCTTGGGCTCACACTGGGACACTGAAAACAGCCTCATCTGACATCTGTATGCATGAAAAAAATATTAAACCATAAGGCCTTTGAGCTCTGGGAATACCAGGTCAAGGCTTAGGTCCAGGATACGAGAGCACCAAGTTGTGCACATGGGAAGAACAGCTGGACAGGAACATCTCAGATCATGTTTCAGTTATGAAAGTCAGGCTATTCTGTTTTCCACCAGTACTGAGTTAAACTGCTTGGAAATAATGTTTTCTGCTCTATAACCTCATGGCATGACCAGAATTAGCAGGAAGCAAAAGTGCCTACAGCTCAGCACCAAATGAGCCTGTGCTTTATGACAAACATCTTTTCCCTCAGCATTGCCTGTTCTAAACTGCTTTATATATATATAAAGCATATATATATATATATGCAGATATATATATATATATATATATATATATATATATATATATCTGCAGTTTTAGTCTCCTTAAAAACTCACCAGGATTTATTTACTACTTTTTCACTGTGCTGATGGAAAGGAGTGGGGACAGGCAGCTCAAGCATCACCTCTGCATGAGCCTGAAGTGCATCACCCAAGCTGTGGGTAAAGGAATAGCAGGCTTCACCCCTGAGCTCAAATTCGTGTAGCCACCACCATGGATTGGTGGGTTGCTCTACAACAGCATACATCAGCACCAAAAAGGACCCAGACACACAGCAGTTATTAACTAAACTATTGGTGCTGGGGATAATGAGTTTAGGTGGCTAAAAAAGAACCAGAGCACAGTGGAGCTTGGTGCTTGGAGATATCCTCACTCCATCTTCCAACGCCTCCCACCAGAGCTGTTGGTGTGTGACCCTCACCACTGGGCCAGCAGTGGGCTCGGGGTGGCCTCCAAAGATAAAAGCAAACCCTGTTGCAGGGCCCCATCTTCTGTGGACTGGAGGGAGACACTCAGGCAAAACGAAAAGAATGAAAAATGAAAGGTGAAGGCTGTTACGGGTTTTATGAGCTGTAGCCTGCAGACATTAAGGGAGAAATCACTTGCTAAGAGGCAGTTTTGCATCTTTAACCATGAATTAAGATCTCTGCAGTGTTCCTCTCAGATATGGGCACACCCAGGCTGAATAAGCAGGTCCAAGCCCCGCCCTGTGGTTGGTGGCAAACCGGTCTGTAGTTAATGTCACCGGTGTTTTGGGCATTCTTCCCACCACAGGTCCCACAGGTATAAGAGTGGTCAGTGCACAAGGTCTGTGGAAACTGCGGTTTAAACCTGTTCAGACACCTGGTTTGGCTGGTGAGGTGACTCATATTTATTTTCAGATTGTGTGGGTTAATCTAGAAAATTAGGGAAGTGACAAGAGAAGCTCAATGTGCAGTAAGGAAAGGACTTGGACGGTTCCCAGTCCTGAGAGGTCACGTAGTCTCCATTCTTGGAGACATTCAAAACACAGATGGACACAGTCCCGGGCCCCCCAAAGGCAGAGCTGATGGCTGGTGACAGGGTAGCAAGTGGTGCCTCCTCCCCTCTCCAGAGGGGGATGTTCCCTCCATCAGCAGTGAGCAGCACCATGGATATGCCAGGCAGGAACAGCAGGGAATGACAGGACATGGTTTATCTTCAGGTCACCCACAGCCAGTGGCATCAGGGCAGCTTCCAGTGGCTGCGTGTTACAGCCATCCTTCACAGGTAACTTTTTCTCAGCAATGAGCTACAAGTATCCACAGACACAGCTTCCTGCTGCCAAAGGTGGCTCTGGCAAACACTGCTGGGGCTGTCTGGTTTATCATTACTTTTCTCCTGGGAGGGCAGCCCGGTTAAACACTCCAATGCTCTGTTACATTCCCATTTCAGTCACTAATCTTGACGGCACTCAAGCCCCTGAATGCACCCAGGGCTCCAGCTGCAAGCACAGGGAGACCCAGCTCGGCCTTGCAGGGACCTGAGGAGCAGGAACCTTCCCTGAGCACTTTCCCCCTCGGAACAGCTTTGCCAAAATTCGGGACAGTTGGAGCCAGAGACTGGAGGCAGAACTCTTAGTCCCAAAAGTTACGGTGGCACTGAGCAGCACCGCACCTTGCTTTGTCCAGCAGAGACTGAGAAAAGGAGGGGGGGGGAATTCCTCCTGTGCCCTTTTAAATCTGGACTAAACAGGTTTTTAATGAAAGCAGCACTTAATCATTACTGCCCTGTGAATTCAGAGCTGGTGGATATTTGATGCAAACAGAGAGTTGGTTGAAACTCTCCCGTACCGGCTCCCTCTTTGTCCCCCCTTGAGCCTGGGAATGGGTGTGATCTCCGAGTAGGAGTGTCTCTGCGGTTAAGTAGAGGATTGAATTACCGAACACTGCTGTTCCCGAGCTGACAAGGTAGCAGAGCAGCGAACAAAAAGCGCCTTGAAACTAGGCAAAGAGGAGAGAAGGCGCTGGGTTTGGTGGAGAAGGGAGACCTGTGAGGACACTGTGCACTTTCCAGCAAGGTAAGCAGCCTCCCTGCACCCCTGTCAGTTTTAATAAGGCCAGGACTGTTTAATGACTTTTGTTCAGTGGAATAGTAGGAAAAAAAAGAAAAAAAAAAAAAAAGAAGTAATAAGTTTCATATTTTTAAAAAAATATCTCCCCTGGTGTAAGCCAGGATGTCTCTACTGAAATGAGCCCACGCTGATTTACATCGTTTGGGGTTGGAACGAGCAGCTTGCCAAGCTTGCCAAGAACCCATCCAGGCTCCATATCAGCTCTGAGGACACATGCTTTTCGTTTAGCTCTCTGCACAGACCAGCTTTGATTTCGTGCAACGACCAATTAACGGCGTTGTTTTGGGCCTGGATTGTTTTATGCTTTGCTGCCGTGGGGATTTGCTGGAAGCTCGTCTGCCTTTCGGCACAGTTTTGGGTCCAGGCGGACACAGAAAGTCTTTGCAAGTTCTCATCGATAGGTTTTATTGTCATCTAATCAATAGATTACTAATGGCTGAGCTGCTGGGCTGCTTTGCTCTGTAAATAGAGTGTTTTCTCGTCCTGCTGGTTTGAGATGCAAGTTGCACTGAGATAAAATTGAGTTGTAGTGGAGTTGAGCTGCAGGCTTTACTTGCCAGTATTTTTCTTAGGCGTGCCTATTAGAAACATAAATATTTAACACAAAGGAGAGCTGATATGAATTAGCATCTGTGGGAGGCTCACGCTCATTCGAGGCTGCCCTGGCACTGATGTAAACAAGTGTTACGGCAGCCGAAGCAAACTGGCCCCGCCAGAGCAGCACTTAGAGGGTGAATCATCCAGGTGCTCTTTACACACCGCAGCTAAAAGGGCCGATTAGAGCCTGCAGAGTAGAGATTAGACACTCACAGGGCATTGGCCTTCCTCTTCCGCGGGGTTTCACCGTTCCCCCGAGGTGCCAGGTGGGAGGCAATGCCAGGACAGACAGGAGCCGGAGTGGTGCAGATCAGAACAGCCCCAACTGCCCTCCCTCACCTTCCTCCTGGCACAGCCAGGTAAGCCTCCCCTCCTCCTCCTCCTCCCTGCACAAACAGGATGCCCTTGTCCTCCTCCAGCTCCCTTTCCACCAGCAAACACATGGGTCTCATGATGTTATTTCCAAGGCAGGACTTTGTGTCAGCAGTTGCCAAGTTCTCCCAGCTGGGAGCAAAGGTTTTGTGCCATGGCTGAAAGCGATGTCACCCTGATCTCCTGCCTCCTCCTGCGATCTTGGGACTCCTCATTGGGTTGAGTCAATAAATCCCTGCTCTTTCATAGCCAGGGATGCTGAAGATGTTCATGGTGCCTCTTGGCCTTTTCCACGGAGCTGTTTTTCTGGACTTTGAGCCTGGAGGTTGTTATCTTTTCTGCTATGGGCTCCCCTGGGGAGATGTGGGACATGTGACATGGAAGAGATGCACTGTGGGCTCTGTGACCTCAGGCTGGATCTGTCCTGCAGCCTGGTCCTCCAGAACCACCCATCCTGTGCTCATTCCATCCCCAGCTGAGGAGGAGATCAGCTCAGACACCTGCCCCAGCTCTGTGCTGGGAGCATCTCACTTGACCACAAGCCTTTCCTCAGTTTTAATAGAGCTAAATACAAGGTGGCCCACTTGGAAGCAGAGCCCTGAAATGCCCTGTGCAGTGAAGGGAGCTCAGGGCACAGCCAAAGCCTTGGTGCCACCCTGGTGTCTCCTGCCCCAGCTGCATTTTTGCCATCCTTGACCATCCTGTGCCACCACTGACCTTCCTCAAAGTCCCTCCTTTGTCGCAGGGAATGGGCTCTTCTGCAGCCTTCTGAAATTTGCTCTGGAACAACAAACCCACAGATTGGGCTTTCCATATATGAAAAGTCCACCTTCACAAGGAAGGACTCCAGTGTGGACACACCCAAAATATCTTGGCTCCAGCTCTCTGTTTATTCATGTATATTCTTTAGTTTCTGTTGACCCCTCAGAGAAAATAATCATTCAGTCACAAGGGGATACACTCTCCCACAACTCACTAAAACCTTGCTTTTCCTGAGCTCTGTCTCCATATAATACAGCCCTGGAAATGAGCCTAATTGTGGTTTATCTTGGATGATTATACATTTCTACTGTATTTCCACCTATTCTGGATGTAAGAGGAATGCAAAAAGGGGTGAATATTGTCACTAAGTCTCTGGTATCCTTCAGTCTGAAAAGTCCTGTGCAATGTAATGTTAATTTCCAGCATTGGATGATGTGCATCTTGATTTCCATCTGCCTTGATTTCCAGGGGCCTCTGCTTGAAACAGAAACCCTGCCATTTTTTATCCATCTTTATCTGAACCTATTCAGACTTATCTGAGGCAGTGCTGGGTAGAGTAACAGTGGAACTTGTTATTACCTTATATCCACGTCAAAGACGTGAGGCGTGGGGGATGCTAAATTGCATGGTTGAGCTCCATCCTGGGCAGTTCCTTGTGGAATGAGCTATTCAGAGCAGTCGACCTCTTCTACCTAAAAATGTCCTGTTGCCATGCCCTGGCATGAAAGAATAGGTTTGTGTCTGGCCCTTTATTTAAAACTGCTCTTACAGAAACGGCTGAACAGGATAAGACACAGGCAGTGCTAGAAAACATGTTCTTTTTTGGGTTATAGGGACTACCTAGATACCCACCTTCCCTTTGGGAGTGTGCTGGAGCCTGAATTACTGTACTTTGTTGCTATGGAATATCTGTCTGGATATGAGCTGATCCCACCCATCCCAGTGTTTCAGATGCCTGGTTCCCTTCCCAGTGCTCAGACACAACTTCCATTGGCAGCTCCGGGTGCAAGAGTCAGTCCTGGAGGAATGACTATTTCTGAGGCTGTTTGCAGTATTTCCAGGGGTGTTTTATTCGTTTGGCTTTGTGCAGGTGACATGCTGCTCTCTCTGCTTTCATTTCCTCACACTGGCTGTCATTTCTGCCCAGGGGGGGATTGCACACCCTTCCTATGCCCACATGCTGTGGTCCTGTGTGGACTTGGTTTCACTTTTTATGCCAAGCAAGTGGCAGATGCACATCTTGGGAGTGAGGCTCAATGATCCTCGTGGGTCTTTCAGACTCAGGATAATCTATGATTCTATGACTGTCAGATCTCCACGGGCTGGGACTTTGCTGCAGGAGCCCCAGAGCTGGGCAGTACAGGGTTTGGCTCACAAACTGGTGATGTACCAACACCACCCATCACACAGGGGCAAAGTTACACCTCCTTATTGCCCCATGTCCCTCTTCCCATCATTCCCAGTCATCCACCCCACCTCCATTTGCCCCATTGTTTCCCTGGATCCTTTTCCTACCACAACAGAGAAGAGCCACTGAAAACCATCTTGGGAAGGATGTGCTCCTCAAGGAGCAGTCACTTAGAGTGAGGAGAGGCAGGTGGAGGCTGAGTGGCACCCCCAAAATCACAGGACGACCAAGAGCGACCTCACAGCCCATCCTGATTGGAAGGGCTGGATGAAACAGTGATAAACACACCATGTGCATGGTGCTGAACACAGGCCTAGAGGATAACACCAGTATGGGTGACTGCTACCAAAAAGGCATGTGGTGCTGGTGTTGCATTGAGAGGAGATCCTGTGAAGGGCTATCTCTTTTTCCATGGCCTTAAAGCTCATTTAAAGCAACTCATATCTTGGCTCAGCACCCTGTCCCAGTGGAAGCTTGGGTTGAGTTGGTTGGTCCCCACTTGTCTTGACACCAGTCAGGTGTCTTTCATCAGAGATGTGTCAGCCAACATACACAACGAGTGAGTGGCCCTTTGCAGCTCAAGAAACAAACCTTCTCCCTAAAAAAATCCTTTAGATCTCACCGAGCCAGCAATGGAAATGCAGACTTGCCTGTGGAGCACCCTGCTTAGGTTCAGGTCATTTCGTTTGCAATCCAGAATGGAAACCTGCTTGCTTTTTTTTTTTTCCCAAAAGTCTTGGTTTTCTCTTCCCAAGTTTTATGTCACACTTGCAGGTCTGAACTGGAACAAAAGTGAAACAGTCCCTTCCTTTCTGTAGTTAATATTAATTTTGCTGCTTTCCACTGGAAAGCCAATGTTCTGGAGAGTAGTTCTCTGGCTGGTCTGAAGGGAGCCAGAGCAGCACCCCTGCTCCATCACCATCAAACAAAGGTCCTGAGAGAAAGGGTTTATTCAACTGCACTCATTAAACCATGCAACAGGAAAAGCTGTTCTTTATCTTGCACACATACACGTGTGCACATATATACATGTGTGAATTCTTACAATAAATAGGAAAGTGTTATGTGCAGCAGCAAAAATTGTAACTCTTGGACTTGTTTTTTGAGAAGGATAGGCCAGGTGGGCACCGGTACTTGGGTTTAATTGAGGTTTTATTTGAGGTATTTGTCTCAGTTCACAATGACAGATCTGTCCAGAAAAATCTTGGGGCACAGTGGGTGGGACTGAGCCCCCACACTCTGAGAGAGCTGGAGGGCAGCGTGGCCAACTGGGCTCTCCATCCAGAGTTTCCCTCAGGGACCAAGAGTCACTGGATCTGCCCTAGACCAACCATCAGGATGAGGGAAACCCCCCAGAGGCAGTCCTCCTCAGACTAAAGCACCTGAAACTGGGTTGGATGAATCCCAGCCTCTAATCCCCCTCTCCTGCCCCTCCTCCAGGCTCTTTTAAATCTGCAGAGGAAGCAGTGGCCTTTCCTCAGTTTCAGCTGAGAAAATGCCTTCATTTGAGAGTTTCACCTCAACTTCCAGCTGTCACGTACTTCCTGTGAGCTTTTGAAGTGCAGGTGCTCCCCAGGGCTCAGGAAGGCCTTGCACAGGTGAACAAACACACATTCTCTCCTCCCTGATGCCTCAGCTCTGGTTTTCCTTACCTGCAGCCATGAGGTTAAATAATGCTCTGTTAAAGTGCTGATGTGGGAGAGGATCATAACTTTTTTTCTTGGAAGTGGTGGGTAATTAGAACTTAGTTAGAGAGAACCTGAACCACTTCCCTGGAAGCCAGGAAGAGGAATTAAAATGGCTTCAGCTTTGTTTTCCTTCTGCGTGCGTCTCCTGCCCTCCCCGTGGCACGAAGCCCTGCCTTCGGATGCAGCGCTGGTCCTGAGCCAGGAATCTCTCCCTTTCACTAGGGGAGAAAGAACTGAAAGAGAGGAGAGATTTGTTCCTGATGAATTGGCAAGCTACCTGCTCACCTTTCCCTTGGGATGGCTCCGTGCTGTTGCTGACTCGAAGACCTCACGGAGAGGAGCTGGAGGCGCAGTGGATACCTCTGAAGTAGTTGTGCACCAAGCTGGAGTTTATTATTTGACAAAAGAGCACCTGGCAGCACACCAGGGCAATGCTGCTGCAAGGGGATTGTGTGCAGAGGGCTTTTAACAGCTTCCCGTGCCTCTATTTTTATCTCACGGGGCTTCAGAGAGAGGTGGGTTTGCACTGAGGGAGTTTGTTATTGGTCACAGGGACTGATCTGGGGGAGAAGTTACTGTAGCTCAGCCTCTGCTGCTGCTTCTGAGAGCTCTGAGTCTGTCGGGGCTGCCCTCACCCTGCAGAGATGCTGCCTGCCTGGGAGAGCCTGCTGCTTTCAAAGACATCCTGGGAAGGAGGACTTCAAGAAACCAGTCAGTCAAGAACTGTGTGGGTGCCCTGACCTTCTCTGTAGGACACCAAGGGCTGCTGTCCCCCACCTTCAGCCAATTTGCTCTGCCCTTTCCAGAGCCAGTCGCTGCTGAGCACTGGGCTCTGCATCCAGAGTGATGAATGTGGAAACTCAGACCACATGACTTGGGAGCTGTGGCTGGCTCCCTGATTTAATTGTCAGGACATTGTTCTTACATTGTGAGAAGTTTCCTGGGACAATGTGGCTCCACCGTTCCCAGGAAAAATAGTGGGTTGTTAGAACTTCAGAGGGAGGACTCAGAAATAGCAACAGTTTGGGAAAAAAAAAACAAACCTGCTCCTACAAATCAGTTTCCCAAGACCATCTGCTTGAAGATCAGGCTGCTGGAATGCTACCAGCAGTGAGATAAACAGAGAGGGACAAGGGGGATCATAAAGAGAGGTGTGGAGAGATGAGCAAGATTTCCTGAATGGAGCGAGGTGTTGAACTAGAATTTATGGCAGGTGGAAATGCAGCTGCAGGGACTAGTCAGACTGAGAGGAGATAAATCATGAGATGCCTTCCCTTCTAAATCAGATGTCCTCTGAGGAATCCAAAGAGGCAGATGAGATACAGGCTGAGGGCTGTTGCAACTGGGAAGGGGGGTATTTCCCAGTAACCTGGTATTTCCTTGTGTTCTTTGCTTTTATGTAAGGATCAATGGAAGGACTGGGGGATTAGTGTTAAGTCCACCTGCCTGTTGCTCACAATGAGCTGAAAGGTAAAGCTCACAGCCCCAGTGGCTTTCTGGGAATGACTTAGTATCAGCTACTAAGCCAGAGGTGCCAGAAATGGACAGGAGGTGAAGGCACAGGTTATAAGAAGACACACTAAGATGAAAGTGTGTTTCTTCATAATGCCTAGGATGGTAGTTGGAGATGGGGTAAGTTTCTATGATTCAAGAGACAGCAGCTGGGTCCAGGGAACACTGGTCAGCTTTTGTCAGACAGGGGAGAATGATTATTGGTCTTTCAGAACCCGAGAAATTACTTGGCTAGGTGAATCCAGGTTTCTGCATCCTTTGAATTTACTGAATAGGGAATTCAAACCTCTCTCGGGCTGTAGAGCACTTACAGTTTGAGAGCCCATCATTAACATAAAATCCTCTCAGTGGTTCTTTTCATCCCAGGCTCTTAATTCTTCACTCACATTAATCCTAAACCGACTTTATCATCTCAGTCCTCAGCCCTTGCCCCATGAGCAAAGAACAGAAAACACCAGTCACCTGTGATGCCAGGTAGCTGCTTGGATGACATGTGGTGTGGTGATCCCTGGCAGCCATTCATGGAAAAAGGGAAAACCTGCCCACCTGAAACCACTGAGGTTCCTTCTTGTCTCCAGAGCCATTGACCCTGAGAAGGTGAGCACAGTCTTAGTTCATCCCATCCAATACTGCATCTCAAGTTTTAATCCAGTGTTACTTAAGAGAAATCCAAGAAAGCCCTTCAACCCGTTTCATGATCCACCCAGATGATTTGGTAGCATGGATGGGGGAACTTTTCTGACCAGTGGAGGTGGCTGAAGCACGAGGGCCAATCCCTGTTACTGCCTTAATGCCAAACTGATGAGAGGGAGCATCTTGCTGGAAGTGCAGCATCTGAGCAGGGGCTCGTGGTCACAGACCCCGAGGAGCTGAGCCCAGAGAGCACATCCTGGCCGTTTAGCCATCTCATTTTAAAGACATTAAGTAAAGACAAGCCTTCCAGCTTCCCTAATAAGCTGTTCCAATGTTTAATTGCCCACCATGATCAGAAATAGCATCTTATTTCAAGGCCTGTTTTACGTAAGTTTAGCTGCCAGGCAACAGCTCTTTCCAACAAGGCTGAAGTGCTCTCTGTGGTCAGCCAGGCATGTCTGTGCAGAGCTTTCTCCTTGTCATGTCAGCCATACCGAGGTCCTGAACTTGGACCTCACTGGACTTGGAGGAGGAGGATGAGCTGACTGGGCTTTTTCCTTTTTTTGCCACCCCCCACAACACATATCCCATTCCCTGCCTCATCACCACATTCCAAAACATCCAGCATGGGTTGGAGGAGGGTATTACCGCTCTGACTGTGTGACAACATGAGACAGGAGACAAGCCCCACTGCTGGATCTCCCTGCCTGTCACTTCCATGTGAGGTACAAGCTGCTTTTTCTCCTCCCGCAACGGAAGAATAAAAGACAACTTGCACAGGTTGAATGCTGTACTCTGGACAGTCACTTGCTAGAGACAGTCACTGTTCCCAAGCTGTAGCTGGTGAGCCACACAAGATAATTCAACACTGAATTTCATTCCTCTGGGCAGGACAAGAGTTAACCACTCTCTGCTCTGCAAACAAAACATGGCACCTACTTGGGCCCAGATGCCCAACTATAATGGAGACAATGAAAGCAATTCAGCAGCCCTGGTTTACCTCATCTAATGCCAGTCCAAGTATTCCCAATAATTAGGCCTTTCAGCCTGGAAAGGCTGGAGCCACAGCTGCTTCCTATTTTCCCCAAAGCTGTACAGAGCATTAGTCATTTCACTGGGGTTTTTTATTACCGTGACTACAGCCCCGTAAGTGTGCCGCCAAAACCCAGACAAGCCAAACCAGCCTGGATTCAGAACGTACTTTGGGAGCTCGAAATGTTCTCCTGTCCCCCTTTCTGAGTCCTGGTTTTCCCTCCCCACCCAAACAGCCGGAGTCTGCCTGAAGAAATGTCCTGCTAGGTCTGGGCTCCGTACACAGGCCGGGCTGACCAGAATGAAGCACTGATTGCTGGCACTTCCATCCCAACTATTAATCATTAACCAGCCTTGGGAGTGACCTTGACACTTAATTAGTCATCTAGTCCTTCCTGAAGGCAAAGCTTTTCCCCACACTGTGCTGGTGGGAGAGGGGATAGGGACTGTGTTTAGCAAGCAGGAGTGTTGCTGTGATTTTGGCAGTGCATGGAGGGGAGTGGGTGTAACAGAGACACACCTGCCCTCATGCACCAGCTTTTTTTGCCTAAGTTGTCATATGGAAGGCTTTGCTTTTAGCTCTGGAGGCTCCAGGTTGCCCTGACAGTGGCATCCAGTCAAGAGGCCAGCCACTGATGTTTTGTTTTCAAGTCCTCTGCCCTCAGTCAACAGCAGCATTTGTTCTTTGCAGCTTAATTTGTAGCATCTTAACCAAGGGGTGATGACCCAGCAGATCAGCTGCAAGCCAGAAGTCACCTTTGCTACACAGTGGCCACCTATCAGCCGACCTCCATGGTGTGAACTTTTCTCCTCTTTCCATGGAGAGAGTCCCTGGAAATGGTGGCAGTAGGACAGCTGGTCCTGGAAGTGGAAATGGTATAGCTGAGTGTCACTAATGTGGAGGCAAAGAGGTGAACTACCCGTGCCTCTCCTCCCTTCACAGGTGAAGCTGTGTCTGTGTACAAGGAAGCAAATGTCCATCCCCATAACCAGTTATTTTCCCCTGTGAATTCCTGCCCCAGAGGTGGTTGACTCACACTTCTCGCCAAATTGCATTTCACCCAGTGCTGGGCAAAACTGGTTTGACCGAGGCAAGAACTGCCCCAGACAGTGAACCTTCCAAACCTCTTAACGGCCCCTTTTTTACTTTTCTCTTTTTAAATTAGAAAAGTGTCTGCCCTTCCTGGTTTCAGAACAGATGGGAAGTTTTCACTCCATTAATACTGGATTTTATGTCTGGACAGGAGTTGAATTATGGGATCATCTGATTAAAAACCCACATTAAATCATTAATGAAATGAGCTGCTCGATTATATAAGTCATATTCCTATTATTTCTGACTTGGCCACCGGCCGAAAGAAGCTGGAAAGTCCAAAGAAACAGCCAACCTTGACTGTGATTCACACTCCCCCAGCTAAATTGCTAAGGAGGAAGGGAGGGTCAGCATTTCCCAGAAAAGTGAGGACCAACACTAATGGGCAAGTCTGAGACGGAGGAAGGAGCCCCAGGAGCCAGGGAGATCCAAGGTCCCCGTTTTGAGTCAGAAGGGTTTGATTGGGAACCTGCTGGCTGCTTTTCAGAGAGTTTTGTCCAACACAGCTGCCTGTGGTCAGAGGAATCCCAGCATCCTCCGGGTTAACTTTTCCAGGAGAGGCTGGGGTGCTGGGGGAAGCAGGGATATCCAGCTGTGTCTCACAGCTGGCCAGCTGCCGCTTCCCTGCGCTGTTCCCAAGCAGGACGCCTGCTCCTTCCACAGGGAGCAGTGTCGGTGTGGCTGAAAAACTTCACTCCCTCAAGTGTAAACGTCTTCTTCACTGGCTTTGTTTTCAGGTTCTGCCTGTTTTGACGCTGGAAGGAAAAACCCTAAATAAATTAAAAAGATAGCTGAGGGGAGGAGGCTTCGCTTGGGTTTTTCTTTGATAGGGACCTTTTGAATGCAACATTAAAAGAAAGGAGAGGTCTTTTGGTTAAGGGTCTGAACTGAGGTCATGTTTCTGGCTTCTGTTCCTGATAGCCCTGGACTCCATAGTAGGTGAGTCAGGATGCCATCCAGAACACTGTATATCTCATCTCCTCTGTGGACACTGAAATATCTTCCTGGATCTGATATGTAATCTGTGTGGGTCTCAATTACCTTTCTGGGAACTGAGGCAAAAAATGTCTTTTTTTTGTCCTTGCTATTTGTTTTCTTGCCTGGAAGGTATCTGGAGGACCTGAGAGGGAGATGAAAGTTGCTGAATGTGCCCCTGCTAGGGACACAAGGCTACATAGATTCAGTCTTCAAAAGTCCTGCAGACCTATCTGTGTTCAGGAAGGAGTGAGCATGTCTGACTCTTGTTACCAGTGCTGCCAGACTGTGGCTCCCTGCTCAGTTAACAGAGAGGTGTTGGGGTTGTCCTCAAAACATCCCTGGAAATCCCTGCATCTTCCCACTGCCTGTGCAAGGAGCCAGGATGTGGCAACTCTGGGCTGTGGAAGATCTGGATGGACCAATATTCCTACGTAGAACAGCAATTTTTGTGCTCTTACTTAGTGTGCAAACTCTTCAGGGCAGCCAACACTGCTTATGGCTTATGGTGCCAAGTGCAGCACATCTCTCCCTTCCCTTGTAAAACAAACAATAAACACTCCTTCTGGCAGGGGACCATCTGTCTCTGTCCTTTCCCTCCTTTGGAAGAAGCTGCTTCCATGGCTTTGTGCAATAGCTTCCTTTATCTTCCATCTCACCGTGGCTCAGTGGCTGTGCCACGTTGGGCAGCCATGGATAGCTCTGTTCCTTCTTGTGGGTAGCTTCCTACAGCAGAGCAGAGGAGAGCAGGAGAGGCCATGCCCCACAGTCAGTGCAGCCTTTTCATCCCAGGACAGAGCAGAAAACGCAGTCAATCGAGTTGTTGTTTTTGTTTTTAACACAGCACAATCGTTCGGTCTGTCATGAGCAAATGCAAGTCGAGGGCACTGACAAATGAATGCAAGGCACAGGGATCAGTGAGCCGTGTGTTCTCTCGAGGCTGGGCCTTGATTTGTGAGCAGGATTGACTCACAAGGGAAAGGCTGGTATGGGTCTTGCCCTTATGCAAACACAGCCTGTCCCGTGGCTGCTGCAGCAGAGCTGAGCTGCTCGGGGGGCACCGGCCATGCCCTGTGGGACAGCCAGCTCTGTTAGGATACAACTCCATGTCTTCATGTACATTGGTTTGGGATTTGATTTGCTTCAGGAGGTTGTTGTGTAAACAAGCTGGGTTCAGAAGTTGTTTCTTGAGCAAAAGCTCAGCAGTAGGAACAGGGGGCATAGCTAAGGGTGGTCCTCTTTTCTTTTCTCTGCTGGAAGATATGAGGATGGATGGGAGACCTCCACGCACGAGAGAGGCACCAAAACCATCTCAAATGTTCCCAGACACCCTTGTGTGGGCAACCTGAAACCTACCTCTTCCCCATACAGGCAGCAGAGCTTAGGAATCTGCAGAGCTACCTGTAAAATAGACATCTTGGTCACGGACTGGGGCACTCCATGTGCTCTGCTGACTGTGCTGGCGGTGTCTCCACTGACCTTCATGGAGCTGAGGGCCTGGTGCCCTGCCCTGAGATACCTGAGATACCTGAGATACCTGTCTTAATGTAGACCTGAATCTCGTCCTGAAGAAGAAAGGTTACATTCCCCGGATTCCCAGTGCCCCAGGGCCAGGAACCTGCCCTGACCTCCAGCCACTGGTCCAGGAGGTCTCCTGGAGGGCCGCTGTTGTCTTCTCCTGTCACAGGAGAGGGGAAGGCTTAGACAAAGTTTTAAAAAGCAGAGCCTTGCCAGTGAGTCTCGAGGTGCAGAAAGGATTCCCTTGCTTTCTAAACTCCTTCTCAGGGAAGGGTTTAGGTCCGGCTGAATCCCATCTTAGCCCCGGACTGCTTTAACGGTTTAAATTTAAAGGAATTATAGAGGTGTGATTAAACCACTTTGTCCCACAGGTTTTAATGAAGGCAAAACAGAAATTGATTTATATAAATGAATTATTTATTATGACAAATTAACAAACAGGTGAACAGACAAAAGATCCTAATCAGAATTATTTACTACGCAGTGTGAAAGCAAAAAAAAAAACCACCTCAAAATCTACTAGTAAAGTGTTATGTAACAAAGTAATATAGTGCACTGTAAAACAATTATATTAAAGCAATTGTATTGAAGCTAGCAAAAGAAACAATCATTAAGTAGAGATTGATATAACTCACCATATGGGATAGCGGGCAGATCTCTCTCTCTTAACCCCTGGGGAGTAACCATGAAGAGGCAGGAGAGGCTCCACACTTCAAGGAAGTATGTGGAAGAATCTGCTATATGGAAGTTTTATAGTTGTGATGATGGACTGGTAGCTCTCAGACTCGCTTATCTGTCACATCTTGTTTCAAAAAAGGATGCATATTCTAAGTCTGGTGAATCAGGATGGTCTTAGCATAATTTAACACCAAGACAGTGACCTGAGCCTGGTGCCAGCAGCTGAACTTGTGTGGTAGCTTGCATGATGGCCTGCATGATGGCTTGCATAGTATGCACTATTGGATTTTAGGTCTGTCCAGGGTGGACTATCCTGCCACACCTCCATCCCTCATGCCATGGTGGGAACAAAGCAGTACTGAGGTCAAGTCCAGCACTCTGGTGAATCCTTTCTGCCTATTCACATTGGAGGAAAATAATCCCCCACCAAAACAGCAGCATCCTATCCAATCTTTCCTGGGCCCCCCATGAGCATGGATAGCCTGGGAATGGGGGTTCATCCCACTTAACTGTTGATAGTCATCAGAGAGAAAAAGACACATCGAGGTGTGAGTGATCTGTATTAAACCTCCAGTGAGTCAGAGGAGCCCAGCTGACCAGCACACCTACTGCTGTATCCAATTATATAGTTATTTTGGTTTTTCTTCTTCCTTTGCCTTCCAGCTCAGACCGCAGGATGACAGACAGTGACACAAATCTCCCAACCATCGAGAGGAAGCTGGGACTGCAGATATGGGGCATAGAGGTATGACAAGGGGCAGTGATGGCACATGTCCTCTGCATGTCTGGGGGGTGTTTTATGGAAGAGGTATTCTTGAAGTAATCTGTGTGGGAAAAGAGGGTCTTACAGATAAGATACAGTGGGAAATAGAAGACCCAATGTCTCCCTATGAAACTTTCCACATGTTATTGTTTTGGTTTCCTGCTCTGTAAAACGGGGATGATAACATTGACTAAGGAAACAGGAATGTGGTGGGACTGAAACTCTTCCTCCAGCACCAGAGGGCTTTTCTTGCTTCTTTTGGGAACCAATGCAAGACTGCTTTAGCACACCAGAAATTCCCTGTTTCACCAAGAAGATGGGTTATCCGTAGGTAGCCTTAGTCGATACCAGCAGCTGCCACGGGGAAGACACTTATTTTTGTGACAAAGGCATTCCATGGTACCTCTTTTTACATCATTCTTGTCTTCCTTACTCTGGGTCACTGCAAGGAGAAATCCTGCAACCTCTGAGTGCACCTTCTGGTTGTGGAGGTGTTTGATTTTGGATTGGAGCTGGGCTGTGCTCAATTCTGCCTCTCTCTGTCCTAATTCACCAAGAACATTGGAACCATTAACCTGCAATGAGAGTGGGTATAGACTGAGGTGCAAAGTCCACTCAGGGGAACAGTGGGAAGGGGATCCAACACATTTCAAAATGGGAGTTCCAACTGTGTTCCAAATGTCACAATCTTTGCCTTTCCATTTCTCTCCAAAGCGCTGCACTAAGCTGCTTTCCAGAGGATCTGTAATTAGAGCCATGTGGGTTCACAAGGGTCAAGCTGGTATGCTGGGAAACAAGTCAGGACACCAGAAGAATGCATATCTCTAATTTCAGGGAACCACAGGGCCAGTTCCAGCCCAGGAGCTGAGCGTGGACTAGTGGGTGGCACATCCAGGCACCTGCACTGGGCAGGCATGGCTGGATAATTATGCACTTGAGCCAGAGGAAGTGTGCAATTAGGGTCTGGAGGGGTGAGAGGCACATCAGTGTCCTCAATTCTGCCTTTCCTCAGCACTGCTGGTTCATCCTTCTCCAAACCCTGATTGTCACCTGAGTGTTTTGGGCACCTCAGCTATCCTGTTTCACACACATCAGCTTCTGGCTCTTAAGTTCCAGCAATGACCCAAACATTAATTTCCTTACAGAATATGAAGATGGTTCCTGTACCTGAAAAGGCTTATGGGACCTTTTTTGAAGGAGACTGTTACATCATTCTGCATGTAAGTAAGACTAGCAAACACTGGTCTGTGTTAGGCAGCTGGTCCAACCCTTTTTCTTTAGCTCTGACTTGGTTCCTAGGTACCCTCTCTGATGGCAAAAGCACTGTGGGTTAAAGTGGTTGTGCACCTGTGTTCACCATCTAATCATGGATATGAACTGAACGTGGCTGTTGCAACAACACTGTCTGTTTAGTAAACCAGAAGTCCAGGGGAACCATTAACTTAGCAGTTCATTAAAAGTGTTTATCTTCTAATCAACTCAGTCATGCCCAGGCATGGAAGAATGGCCAGTGCATTCCTGGCAAACTGAATCAAGGCCCACATTTGCATGATTTATGGGAGTCTTCTGGGGATGTGAGAGGTGGCCAGCTGGAGGGTCTCATTTTCAGCAGGTGATGTGAGATATGAAGGTGCTCCATGTCGTGTGTCATGTAAGTAGCAGAGAGGCTCTACAGCCCTTCTCACGTCCCCAGTAGGACATGTCATCAGTCCCACACAAATTTGGTCCAGACCTGCTTGCAACCAGCTGAACCCAGGTTAGGCAGAAGCATGAGGGACTTCTGAGAACCAACCCTGCTCTGTGGGCTGTGCAAACTGCCTTGTGTTCCCGAAGTTAGGTGGGAGGATGATGTATTACACCCACCTCCTAGGATTCCTTCCAAATCTCTTCATCTGCACAGAGCAATCCAGATCCCACTGTATCAAAAAAACATCCACATGGTGGAAACCAGAAGCATTTCCCACTTCCTGGGTCTGAGTGTTTCTCCTGCAAACATCCCCTGTCAGTGAAGAGACAGCAAGGCCTCCACTATCCCACAATAACCAAGTGCACATCCGCCGTATGTCAGGCTGGGATGGCACCACAGGATGATCTCCTGCTCAAATTCACCGTGCACATGCCTTTATGATACCTTTTGAGTGCTAAATCAATTTGGTTGCAGCCACCCAAAGACATGCTTAGAGCAGGATATGGGTGTCCTTGCAAGGAGCTGTTGATGCTCACAGGCTCAGCTTCTGTTGCAACAGCTTCCCCAGGTAGAAGAGCCCTTAATTAGCCCAATAGCCTCCTTTACCCCTGAAGACAGGAAGGTAAAAATACTCATCTGTGAATTCTGCTTCTTCACTGGAGTCTCTCCAAATAAGGATTGTCCTCAGGACAATGGGACTTTGATCGTCTTCAATAGCAATGTATTGAACGGAGCAATTTTTCCGCAAATTAATTATCTATGCCTGAGGAACTGAGCTGTATTTTATTTAAGTTCTTCTGCTGTGTTTCACTGTGTGCACAAAGCAAATAAACAGAACTCGGTGTCAAATCCAGCTTACAAAATGAGCTTTTATTGCCTTTCCCAGGCATCCACGATGGGGTTTAACACAGTAGGCGCTGAAAAATAACTGGCACAGCTCATGTAACACTAAGCACACCTGTTCCTCAGCCCCCTTGCCTCCTTTTTCTAGGCTGTTGGGTTTTTCTGTAATAAGATGAATCTCAGCATGCACACACCAGCTCAGCTTCGTTTGGAGTTGTGTCTGTTTTGCAAGTCAGCAGGAATTCCGATGCAGTTTGTCTTGCTACGTCGTGTGATACATGAGAAAGACAACAGGAAAGAAAGGGTAGTATCTCCAGGCAAATAAATAGGAGTGTGCATTACATTTCAAAAGGTGATCCATGAGAAGAATCTGCTCTAAGTTTTAGTATAAAACTCCACAAAAGTGGGACAGGTTGAACGCATTAATTTTTGTAGTTGCACAGGTCCTCGGTTTTCCTCGATAAAGAGCTATGAAAGAATATCAGACAGAAACATCCTTCGGTTCAATATGTACCCAAAATCCATAAATGCTCTCCTAATTAAGGAGAGCTCCAGGCCGAGCTCCCAAGGAATATCTGAGGCTCCATCCTCTCTCCCCTTGCCCAGGAGAAGGGCACAAGTAGGAAAGAGCTCTGTGGTCACTTGGTTCTGTCAGGTCTCCCTGGCCAGTGATATTTGAGACACACATATGTGGACTGTGAGTTCATCCTGACTTGTCTTTCCCACCTCTCCCAGACCAAAAGAACCTCTCGTGGCACTGCTGTGGATTTGCATTACTGGATTGGGAAGGATTCCTCCCAGGATGAGCAGGGGGCTGCAGCCGTGTACGTCACCCAGCTGGACAACGCGCTCGGGGGGAGCCCTGTGCAGCACCGGGAGGTCCAGGGACATGAGTCTGAGACCTTCCAGAGCTATTTCCGCAACGGCATCATGTGAGTAGCTCAAAATACCCTGCAGCGAGGTGGGTTGTGGCTTTTCTACATCTCAGAGACATCAGCATTTCAAAAAAACCTGAAAAAAAGGGTATCGGCACCGAAGCTGGTTAAAATTCAGAACAAAAGTTTCCCGTTTTCCAACAATTGTTCGTAACATTGAGTCTGGAATCATGTCTCTACTGGTCATTTTCCCAGATATTTGCAGTAATTGCATCTTAACCTCCCTCTTGTTCACCTTGGGGTCTTCCTTCCTCTCCTCTCACATTTTGGATTAAAGTGCCCATTCAGGGCACTTCAGACTAATATCCACCTTGAAGTGAAGTGCTGATTTGGCTCATACTGGGAGTAATACTCCTGCAGTGGAAGGAAAGTTTGACTCTGAACTTCTGTAATCTAAAAGAATCTAATCTTGTGGTCTTTGTTCATGCTGGGGTTGTTGGAAGAACTCCAATAGCTCTCCTCCAGAAGGGTCTTCTTTGGCAATAAACAGCCTAAGTACCTTGATTTTAAACAGCTGAAAAAAATTCAGATGAAAACCCATCCCGAGTCAATACCTCTATCCCAGTCTGGCTTTTGAGATACCTCTGCTTTGTGGATTTCTACAACCTCTCATGAGTTTCCTCAGAACTTTTCTGAGACAGAAAAGTGCTTTTAACCTCGTCTAGGGATGAGTAAGGAACAATGAAGGACTGAAATTCAGACCTTCATAAACAGTCTATTTTGAAACCTGTCTGCCTCTGAAACAATTATAATTTGGACTTCATCTTGGTCTAAACCACATCCCTATGGTCAACCAGGAAGTCTGAGGCAGAATGAGAAATTAAAGCAAGCTCTTCTCTTTCCACATCTTGGCAGGTGGACTAATAACCAGAGCATCCTTCTGTGGATATCTATCAAGTCTAAAGTGCTGTGAATCACTCACATGGCTGACCATATTTGCCAGTCTCTCCCAAGCTGTGATAAAATACATATATTACCCACATGGCAAAAACTATAAACAGCAATTGTCTCTTTTTCTCCCATAAATGGCAATGACATCATGTCAATGATTACTCTAGTATGAACAATGGATCTGTTTTCTAAAAGGGTCTAGCATATGTGGAAGTGGGTTAGACTTGCCCAAAATCCATTATAAAGGCTCTGGGACTTCCCTGGGGAGTTGTGTCCTCTCAGGGTGTGAAAGTTGCACAGAAGGGAGGGGATGGCATCATGCAGTGATGTGATACAGTGCTAACAGTGGCTGTTGCAAGGTGTGTGTTCAAAGATGGAAGAAAGAATTTGGGGGATAAAGTCTGAGAGAAAGACAGAACCCTGTACCTGTTTAATATTTTGTTCTGCTTATGGTAGCAGTTTCCTATCTAAGTTACTTTTAATAGAATAACTATTTTGGAGAAAACCAAATGTTAACAGAAAGTTTGTTTTCTGCAAAGTCTGCTTCATATTTTAATTGAAAGTTTATGGAATATTTTCAATTTTGAGTTGCCACTGCCATGGTTTTAATAGGATTTTCAGTTTGGTTGTGTTATGCTACCACTGCCAGCCCTCACCTACTTGTTGATCTTCTCCCAGGATGTTTACTGGTTGGAATCAATGATCTTAGAAGTCTTGTCCAACCCAAGCAATTCTATGATTCTATAATTCCACGCAGAGCAGCAACACAAGACCCATAAGAGGCAGATGGACACTGTGAGAAGTCGTGGTCTGACCACACAGCATTTCACAGTCCATTTTTTAGGACTTTGAGGTTATTTTTGCTCTAGATTTTTTAGTTGTCACCAAAAGCTTGGGATGTTCTGAGAGGACAGAGGGGAAGGTATTTTCTAACCAGCTCTAACTCTTTATTCTCTGCTACAAAACAGCTACAAGAAGGGAGGAGTGGCTTCAGGATTTAAGCATGTGGAGACCAACATGTACAACATCAAGCGCCTTCTCCATGTCAAGGGGAAGAAGCACGTGTCAGCCACAGAGGTAAGAAGAAAACCCTTCTCTTCTTATGGATCATTTCTCCTTGCCTCTCCTCCTACACCCATTTTCAGCCAGGTTTTCCTGCTGGATATCTCATCCCTGCCCCAGGACTTCTACTCCAGGATAGTTTTCAAGACCTCACCCAGGGGTTTGGTATTACATGAGAGAAGCCAGTGGGCTCAGCCAGTAGCTGAGCGGCAGAAGGATGAGCCTGTCATTGCAAACCTGTTCTTACATCCCAGGGACAGGTTTGCAATGGTTGTGATTTGTCACCTGCAGCTCTTGTCCTCCTCAGTTTGCCAAATGGTTTCATTTCCTCGTGACAGGTAGCGCTTTCCTGGGACAGTTTCAATAAGGGCGATGTTTTCTTGCTGGACCTTGGGAAAGTGCTGATTCAGTGGAATGGACCCAGCTGCAGCATTGCTGAGAAATCCAGGGTGAGTACAGGCCGAAGCCACTTAGTTTACTGGTGGTACTTTTCAATGCCAGGAGACAAAAAAAATAGGGAAAAAATGCTCAGTGTTTGCGCAGTGAAAATCTTACTAAGAGCAGCAGTGTTGAGATGATTGGGTATTGGGAAGAAAATTATTGGATATTAGGAAGAAATTTTTTACAGAGAGAGTAATCAGACATTGGATTGGGCTGCCCAGGGAGGTGGTGGATTCACCATCCCTGTAGGTTTTTAAGATGAGACTGGATGTGGCATCAGTGCCATGGTCTGGTAACCACGGTGGGGTTGGATCAAGGATTGAACCTAATGATCTCAGAGGTCTTTTCCAACTTGGTTGATTCTACGATTCTGTGAACAGAGAAAATAATGATAAAACTTCTACTTCCTCATCTACTCGTTTTAGAGGCCCATGGAAGTGCTTTCTTCTGGTTCAGACCTCAGCTTGGTTTCACAGGCAGTTGTGGGCCCATCATTAGCTCTCTCCCCGGAAAGTCATCCAGCTTCCTCTGGGGAGGTCTATTTCCATCCCTCTGTGCCCTATAGTTTGCATGCTGTAGGATTAGAAAGTCAGCAACACCAGCAGGTTTAGCTGCAGTGACTACCCCCAGGGCAGATTAGTTTTAATTTTTTGTTTACAGTGTCACAAGGAATTCTGGCTTGGTCAGTATGAGACAAGTAGGAATACATAACCCAGGTGCTCATAGGTCAGATCCATAGCTCTTGAGGCACTTTGCAAAGGGATCATTATCCTTATTTTACTGATAGAGGAACCAAGATACAGAGATGTAACACAGCAAGATATATCAGTGGGCCATCAGCAAGGCTGGTGGCCAAACTCATAGCTTGTCATTATAACATTTAAAGGCAGGTGGGTCTGCTCTGCACGTGGTGTCCCCTGATGAGCTAAGAGAGGGGGAAGCTTCACAGGGAATGTGGTTTTTCAGGGCTCCGTGGCTAAAGGAGAAGATCCTGTGGGTAATGTAGAAGAGATAAAGCAACGCTGAACAGAGGAGGGGGAGCAGGTAGAGGGATGGCCACTGGGTTCATCTCAGGCCGCGAGCAGGTGATTTCCTATGTCTAATAAACAGAGGTACCTTTCAAAGCTGTTGCAGTAAGAGTCGTGGGGAAAAAAAAATAATTTAATGGAAAATGGGGATTTCAGCCTAATTAGTTGCTTGACATTTCACGCTGCTTTTTTCACAGAAGACATCCGTGTTTTTTGAACACTTGAAGCATTTAAATGTAAAATGTCACTGCGGGGCACCCAGGGTCCCGCAGCTCTGCAGCATCCTGCCTCACTGTCCTCAGCATGTGTGTGCATCTCTCTCCCAGACCATCCCACAAGACCATTGGACCTGCTGATGTGCAGTCACACACACAGGCAACGCCTGCTGTGGCTCCCACACGCCTGTGCCCTGCGGGAGCAACATCCAGCGACTATAATAAGCAATATTTTCCTAAGAGTTAGTTAATAATCAGACACTACAGACACATCTGCTTTTTTAATAGCTAAATTTGGAGGGCACTAGAAGCTTCGGAGAGCTGTGGTGATGTGGCTTGGGCTCAGTCTTTGCTGCAGGTCTGGGGCAGTGAGTTTGTTGTCTGTGTCAGGACTTACCCCTCTGATCCGTGTGCAGGGTCTGGCGCTGGCTCGCAGCATCAGGGACAGCGAGAGGGGTGGCCGTGCTCAGATTGGCATCATTGACAACGAGAAGGACTCCCCAGACCTGATGCAGATCATGAGGATGGTGCTGGGAGAGAGGCGTGGGGAGCTCCGAGATGCCATCCCGGACACGAAGGCGGACGAGCTGCAGAAAGCGAACGTGCGGCTCTACCAGTAAGTCCAGGGATGTGCCCCAAACCCTTTCCTTCCTCACAGCGAGCACTGTGAGGGCTGACTCTGCTCGGTGACTGTGTCTTTCAGCGTCTATGAGAAGGACAACGACCTGGTGGTACAGGAGATCGCCACCCGGCCCCTGACACAGGATCTGCTCCAGCACGAGGTGAGAGCCAGAGGCTTTTACTGAGGGAAAAGGGTGCTGTGGCTCACTTTGTTTTCAGCTGAGCACCTGTTGCAGTGGGATACCCTGTTTCCTTCCATCATTAGAACAGCTCAGCCCCACTCAGGGACATCATTAGGACAGCTCAGCAGCCAGAGATAGGTGGTGCATTGGAGCTGTTCCAACCGGAGATGGCAAATTGATGCTCTCAGCCAAGGATTATACTGGCTTGGCAATCAGAGTGAAGGAGAGCTGCCTACCAGGAGTAAATTCCAGATGGAATTAAAGCTTCTTAATACCTGATGTTCAGGGATAGCCTTCCCTCTGCTGAATCCAGAGCAGATAAATACTCTGCTTAGAAAACCAGGGAGATATGTTTTCCTGCTGTAGCAAGTGGCTGGTGTCAGTCACCCACCCTGGAAGGAGATTCCTTACAGCCCCTCTGTGCAAACACTTTCAGAAGACAGAGACTTTCCTTCTGACTAAAATTTGGTAGAGAACTGCTCACCCTTAATTCTCTGCAGTGCAAACCAGCCTATTCCAAAACATGATTGTGCTGTGAGGTTCCCCCTCCCTCATTCCCCCTGGTGTCAACCTTGTTAAATCTCAGTCTCCCTTTGCAGACATACGGACCCTTCGTTTTTCTTTTCAAAGTTCAGTCTGAAAAATGAGAAGCCTTTGGTCACACAGCGTGTTTGGAGCACCAGCACTCTGCAGATGGGCTGCTCAGCAGACATCTCATCCCCTTTGGGTTTGGGATTCTGCTGCCTTCACATCAATGCAACAGTTTTAGCTCCAGATCAGGGACACAAAATAGTCAAGCAGAAGAGGTTTACTGGACTTTTCCTGCTCCTTTAGTAGCAGATTTGGCATAAACAAGCACCACCAGCAGCAGTGCTGAAGCACAGCAGGTTGAGGGTGATATTTCAGCATGCACCTCTCCTGCTGCTCCCTTTTAGGGTTGGTGTTTCTGTTGGTCTGAGAACATCACCTGTGAGACAGTTATAGCCAGCTTGGAGCAACGCCTAAAAAAAAATACATATATTAACTCATTACAATTAGAAGTCACCTGGGTCAGGTGTGCTTGCAAAGTCAGTGTACCTGTGAACCCCTGCCCTGTGGGGTTGGTGGTAGCTGTAGTCCATTTATGAACCACAACAAATCCATCCTCTGTTACCTCTGCTAATGGTTGCACCAGGGTTAGGGCTCTGCAAGGCAGGGAAATGAGCCAGATTTGCATCTAACCCAAATCTTCAAGAAGGATCCAGCCTGAGCAGGCTACAAATGATGGCCTTTGCCTGCGCAGAGCTTTTCACGTCTGTTTTTTTCTGTTTCCTGTTTTTCACGTTTCACCTCAGGACTGCTACATTTTAGACCAAGGTGGTTTCAAAATTTACGTCTGGAGAGGAAAAGCCTCCAGCCCAGAAGAGAAAAAAGCAGCCTTCACCCGAGCTGTGGTGAGTTGTAATACTGTGCAAACAATGTCGTGGGAGGTTAATATGTGCTGATCTGGATCTGGCCACTAATTACAATTAAGTGTAGGTCTTGGGGAGCTGGCCTGTGTAATAACAGAGGCAGAATTTATGTGTCTAAGGGAGGCATGATGACGCAAACACAAAATTGTTAGTCATCAATTGTGCTGGGACTAAAACCTGACACTAAAACTAGGAAGAAATCGGTTAAAGAAAAAAAGTATCGAAGAGAATACTTTGTTGTGTGGTAAATAGTGAACTTCTGGAATTTGTTGATTCAAGAGATGGTGGAGTCAGGGAATATCAGCAGAGTTGAGATGGGATTAGACAAATTCATGGTCAAAAGGTGCATGGAAAGATATTAAAGGGGTTCTTGTATCCTCTCTAAGATCCATGGCCCAATATTGTGGATGCTGGGGAGAGAGAAGGGGTCACGCTGGAGGACATGAGCCACTGAGCTCATGTTTGCTCACTGAACAGCATTTCCTAGTGCCACTGTCCCAGGCAGCACAGAACACTGCTCTGACCCCAAAAGGCATCTCCTGTGTTCCAACCAAGAGTAGTGCCTTGAGCAAGTCACTGGGGAACTCCCTTACTTGGAGTCTCTGGAAAAGCCAGACCTTTTATATATAGGCCTCATTTGCAATTCCATTACAGCTCACAACTGTTCCACAGCACCAGTGGGGCTGGGCCCAGGTTCTGTGTGTGAATTTGGAGGTGATGTGGGGCTCTTCCACTGGGGAGAGAGAGATCTGCTATTAGCAGCTGTTAATTCAGATTGGTCAACCTGAGGCTCAGGACCAGGGCTCATGACAGGGTAGAATACACCAGCCTAGTGCCCTGGTTCCTCCAGATGAGCTGCCATGTGGTTATTTTCTGGCAGATCATGCCTCAACTCCTCCTTTCAGAAAAAAAATAGCCTTGAGGGAGCCTGAGCAAGCAAGACATTTGGTATTTTTTTACAAGTTGGCATGTTGAAGTGAAGGCTACAAAGAAACTTAGCTTTTGATTATCTGTTTACTTATGGGAAGACCATAAATGGCTTCATCTTAAATGAGATCTAACCAGGAGATACTGAACCTCATGGTTCCACATTCAATAAGGCCCTACCTGGAGACACCCAGCTTCAATACAGATTGCACCTATTGTCTCAGAGAAGAAAAGCTTAAAAAAACTTTGCCTCAGGACTTGTTTCACTGTCCTCTGTGCTCCTTAACTCAAACCCTTTTTAGTAGGCAATGAGCTCTGCAAACTCTGGCCCTGAGCTACACACACAGAACAAAAGATATCTCTTTCTCTCTGTATGGCAGGTGGGAGGGTTGGGAGGACCATCTGCTCTGCTTTTCCCTGGGGGTAGTGTGTGGCTGCAGTATTTACAGCAGAAGATGAATGCTCAGAAAGCCACAGTCAGGCTCCTTCCCTGAACCACGGCTGTCAGCACTGCACGTTTGGTCATCCTAGAGCCTGCTGAGATAAACACAAGAGCAGTTCCCAAAACTGAACAAGGATTTTGGCATTGTGGCAGAACACAGACAATTTTCTTCCTTCTCTTGTGTCTTCTTGTATCAAGCACCTCTGTTGAAGCGGTCTTTTAACTCAGTAGTAGCACTATTGCAAAGAAATAATGTGGGTTTAGGGGGAAAAAAATTAAGAAAAAAGATTTTTGAGTGTTCAGCCCCTTCAGAACACACCTCTGGGGTGCTGAGCTGCTTCCATCCCTTCTCTCCCTTGGCATGCATGCTCTCTGTCATGTACCAATCTTCCTGGTTTGGAGAGGGACAAAAAGTTTGGAGAAAAGCAAAGAACTGAACTAGGCTCTTGGATCATGGGTACATGCCATCACTGCTCCTTCCCCTCCACTCCCAGATCCATCACCAGAAGCCATCTATGGAGCTGTCTGAGATAGAGGAGGAGGCTTTCCATTACACCCATTGAGTGAGATTTTCTTCAAGACTAAGGAGCCATGTAGAGATTAATTTTAGGATGTGATCCAAGTGGTCAGGCTGTAGGGGTAGGGTTCAGTGCTCTAAAGACAGAAACAAACATGGATACTACAGTGAGAGCTTGCAGTCACCTCTGTAACTCTGAATGCAAGTTTTGGGGTGAATCCTGCCCTTGGTCAAGCCACTGTGTTCAGTGAGGGACATTCCCTCTTCAGGCTGGTTTGGGTCCACATCCCTCTTCTCATGTCTGTAAGAAGCTTGCTGTGTGCCCACTGATGACCTTTCTCAACCCCACCAGGGTTTTATCCAAGCCAAAGGCTATCCTTCATCCACCAACGTGGAAGTGATCAATGACGGGGCGGAGTCAGCCATGTTCAAACAGCTCTTCCAGAGGTGGACGGAAAAGAACGAAACACAGGGGCTGGGAAAAGTCTACACTACTGGAAAAATTGGTGAGCATGTTGGTCCTGCATTTGTCTTTCCTACCTGTGCTAAGCAGCAGCCAAGGGAACATCATTCACACTGTCTCCTGCCTTCGGTATCTTGAAAATCTGGTGCACATTCTTCTCGTGCCTCGTGTCTTCCATCTTCTGCAGCAGATGCAGAGGATTCATCAGCTGACATTCAGAGCTGCTGAGGCTTCTTGTATGAGCCAACCTGCCACTTATTCTAAGTGTAAATGTTGGCAGACGGTCACTCCCTCTGAAAAATCGTGCACAAAATTTCACACTTGCAGGACATCCCCGTTTTCATTGTGAAGGGCTAATGCTGACCCTGGTAAGGAACTGCTGAACAACATTCTGATTTCGTTTGCACTGGCATCTATCCAAGACTCTCCTGACGTCAGGGGATTGATGCTGTATTTACACGGGGTGTAAACGATGTATTTATCACACTGCTGAAGTGAATATTACAATGCATTAACCCCAGAGAGCAAACAATACCAAAGAGAAGGAACTTATTGATGAGTGATGGGAAGATGACAGTGATGCTGAACGTCTCCATCAATAACAGCTTGAGAGCTGCAAATCTTTTTCCCTTCCAAGTTCTCTCTTTTCTCTCCACCTCTGTTTCTTTCTGTGCTGTCCATAAATACTCTGTCTCTTTTATCACAAGCCAGAGGAATGTAGGCATTTTATTTCTGAAACCAATGTTTTGAAAGGAGGAAAATATTTATAGTTTTGGAGAACAATTATCAGTTTTCAGTCAGGAGACAACTAATTTTTACCAGCCAGTCATCACTGGAACACACTATCTGGCCAATTCCAGCCTGTAACAGGTCAGCACTGGAGTATGTGAGCTCTTGCATATTCAAAAATCAACACTGGTTTATACTGGTGGCTTCTTGCAACCCTGGACCATTTTTTTCTTGCATGTATGATAGTTGTGTGTGAGGGTGATGTGGGGGGTTTGTCTGTTATTGTGCATTCACTGGGTTCTTGTTTTTGTTCTGCTGGTACACACAGCCAAGGTGGAGCAGGTGAAGTTTGACACCACTCAGCTCCATGCCAGGCCAGAGCTGGCTGCTGAGCAGAGGATGGTCGATGACGCCTCTGGGGAGATCGAGGTGAGAGAGCTCCTTTTTCTGACAGAGGGTGCAATGATCAGTGTGTTACCAAACATCACTTGGCCTAGATAAAGGGAAACTAAGGATAGACCTCATGGTAGTCTACAGCTTCCTCACAAGGGGAAGGGGAAGGGCAGGCACTGATCTCTTCTTTCTGGTGACCAGTGACAGGAGCTGAGGGAATAGCCTGAATCTTCAGGAGTCTGTTAGCAACAGGGCTGTGCTCTGTCTTCACCTTGACTCCGCTGCTGCTCACCAAGATGTTTCTTTTACCAGGTGTGGAGGATTGAGGACTTGCAAATGCAGCCAGTGAATCCCAAGACATACGGGCAGTTCTACGGGGGCGATTGCTACCTGGTCCTGTACACCTACCTGAGATCAGGCAGGCCCCACTATGTCCTCTACATGTGGCAGGTAGGTCAAACCAGAGCAGAAGGGACTGTCCTGTGTCTGCTATAGAAGCCTAAAGCTGAAGGAAGCAGTTGCACAGAAAAATCCCAACCCAAGCATCCGGAAGAATTCAGGTACCCTTTGCTTGTCAGTTGTCCATTTCAAATGTCTCAAGCTGAGCTTTGTAGGCAGCATGGACACTGATCCCAGGCTGGCATCAGGCTGAGAGCCAGCAAAGTCAGAGTGAAGGATTATGGGGCTTACAATGCTCAGGTCAAACTTTGGAGTCTACCTCTCCCTTAAAGCCTCAGTTCCTGGAGTTATGTGGGTATATGAACATCTCTGCTTTCCTTTTTTAAATATTATTTCGTGGAATGCAGAAAGAAACTTGAAAAATGGGATGCTAAAGTCTGCAAAACCAGAATGTGAGGGAAATTTAAATACCTGGAAGTTTTAACTCTGACATTCCACACTTGGAACTGGCAAGACGTTCCTTTGTGTCACCTCTAATCCCACGAGTCACCTCTCTGTTCCCCAGGGCCGCCACGCCTCTGTGGATGAAATCACTGCCTGTGCCCTCAATGCCATCGAGCTGGACAAGAAATACGGGGACGAGGCCGTGCAGGTGCGGGTGACGATGGGCAAGGAGCCCAGACACTTCCTGGCCATCTTCAAGGGCAAGCTGGTCATCTACGAGGTAACGTGGCTTTGTGAGTGTGGGCAAAGGGAAGCACCAGCGATGGCTTGGCAGCTGCAATGGAAATAATCCAGAAAAAAATGGGCTGATACTCAGGAAAGGAGCTTGCCAGGTCTGCACAGGCTGGCAGATGGAACGGTGGAACATTCCTAGTACTTCCCGAGTAGTGTGAACACTGTTTGTGTAAACACAGTCCTGGACTGACCCAGACTCCACTGTCCACCCCTGACCTCCAGCACTGATGTGTGTAGTTCTTTCTAACTCTACCCCAAAATACTCTGCAGAGTTAATGTAAGGCAATCATCCTGTGATTTACAGAGAGTGCCATCCAGAGAGGGTCCTCCAAAATATCCTACAGTCATGATTTGACAATTCAAATTGTCCCTCACTGAATTATATCACATTAACTACCAACCCACTTCCCTAGCTCCTGTGGCTGCTGGCAGCTGTGGTGGAGACACTGCAAGTGTCTTTGGAGGAGGGGGATTACCTCAGCTCTCAGTGCTGGTCCCACTGTACAGTTTCCATGGTGGGTGTTGAGCTAAGCTGAGCACAGCTGGAAATCAGAGTCCAGCTGCCTTGCCCACTCTGCATGGCAAATGCTTTACAGAAACTAAGATCTGCTCACATGGAGTTTCAGCATCTTGATGGGAGCTGATCAAGGCTCCGTAATCAGGGAGAAATGTGGAAGTTTTGCCATGTGGGTTTCATTCTGACCTGGGACCAGAATGTGTTTGGATTTCCTCACAGGAGCATGATCCATCATTGCAGCAGTGGGGAAGGGCTGTGAGCACAAAAGCCTTCATTGAATCAGTGGCACCCTGGATCTGTGTGTCCTCCTCACTTCCCAGCACCATCCTTCCCTCTGTTCCCCTGCAGGGTGGCACCAGCCGGGCTCAGAAAAGCGCTCCCGAGCCAGCGATCCGCCTCTTCCAGGTGAGGGGCACGGATGAGGTGAACACAAAGGCCACAGAGGTGCCAGCCAGAGCCTCCTCCCTCAACTCCAATGACGTCTTCCTGCTGACCACCAGCCAAGTCTGCTACCTGTGGTGTGGGAAGGTGAGGCTGCAGAGACACCAGGGGAGATGGCTGAAGGAAATCTGAAACTGCTGATGTGGGGCTTGAGTCTCCTCCCTCCACTGAGTTGTGGAGGTGAACCCTTGGACAGGTGGCCAAGGGCTGGAGAAATGGCCTCCTTGAGTTGCGTCAGGGAAGGTTTAGATTAGATATTATGAGAAACTTCTTCACAAAAGGGGTTGACAGGGAAGTGGGGGAGTTACCATTCCTGGAAGTATTCAAAAAAATATATGGATGTGGCATGCAAAGACATGGTTTAGTGGTGAACACGGTGGTTTTGGGCTCATGGTTGGACTTGATGATCTTTGAGGTCTTTTCCAACCTTAGTGACTCTGTGGTTCTATGAGAAAGGTGCACCCAGGAGGCTCCAGAGGCTCCATCTGTGGAGGATCAGGAGGAACACAACCTTCTCTACAAAGACAACTTAAGTTGCAGTTCACCTCACCTTAATTTAGATGTTCATACAGCTTTCAGATGAATAAATCACCCCAGATTTTCCAACTGTAAGAAATAAGCCAGGATGTTCATTTATCCTGTTTTAGTCACACATTTCAAGATGAGGTGGTGGATCAAACTGAAGCAGAAGGGTTGCTCGGAGTGGTTGTGGCTGCCCCATCCCTGGAGGTGTTCAAGGCCAGGTTGGATGGGGATATGAGCAACCTGGTCTAGTGAAAGGTGTCCCTGCCTATGACAGGGGGTGGGAACAAGATAATCTTTAAGGTACTTTACAACACAAACCATTTTGGCATTTTGTGACTTTTGCTCTAGGCTGTACTGAATGTCCCTTCAAGGACTAGAAATGGGTTCTGAGTGTCCAGCTCAAAAGCTTTCAAGCAGGTCTGAAACTCTCCAGAGGACCAAGCCAGCTTTTCCCCACAGATCAGTTTTGCCAGTCTGACCCTAATTCCACCTCAATCTTACGTTCTGCACACAGGGATGCAGCGGAGACGAGCGGGAGATGGCAAAGATGGTAGCTGACATCGTTTCCCGACGGGACAAGCACACCATTTTGGAAGGACAAGAGCCAGCAGAGTTCTGGGAAGCTCTGGGAGGCAAAGCACCTTATGCCAGTGAAAAGAGGTAAGAGTGACCTGTTTGTTCCTCTGGGCCTCGCCAGGGAACTTTAAGCCGGCGATCAAAACTTGGCAGGAAAGTGAGTACTTTGATACTGTGTCCTCACTAAAGGTCACACAAGGTCAGAATATCACCAAAAGCTTGGTCAGAAACCACACTGAGATGACTCTTCCCTAGATTTTGGTTCAGGCCTTCTGTGTAGTAGGAGCTGTAGATCCAAACCCTGCAGAGAAGGATGTGCTACATCCTCCTTTCCCCACAGCAAACCCACCCCATATCTCATCATAAGGGCTACAGGAACCACATGCTCCATTTCCAGCCATCATTGGGGAAGCCCCAGAAGATTCATGAGACTAAAGCCTGCCTCTGAAAAACCTGGATTTCTCCAGCCTTCAGGGCAGGTGATGGGTTCCTTTGCAACCAGGTGATCTGATGTGGGTTTCACCTGACATCAGGTTCATCTCCACAATGAGAGAAGGGCTCTGCTTTTGCCCTCTTTGGGTGGAGAAACAGTTACCTTTAAAAATCATTAAAATGGTCCAAGAATCCCCTTGAGACCTGACTTTCAGGACCTCAGATGGCTGTTGCAATGTTCCGCCCCTTCCTCCAAGGCCACGTCAAGTAGCATCAGGGCCCTGCAGGAGGCCACGAGGGAAAAATTTCCATCTCTCTCGGTTTTTCTTCCCCTGCCATGCATGAGGAAGGTTCCAAGAGCAGATCACACACTACCAGCCTCGCCTCTTCGAGTGCTCCAACCAGACGGGCCGGTTCATCATGACAGAGGTGGTGGGCTTCTGCCAGGAGGACCTGGATGAAGATGATGTCATGCTGCTGGACACATGGGAAGAGGTCAGCACGGGTCCCAGTCCCCTTCTCTCCAGAGGTATTTTCAAACAGGTTATGGCTTTAATTGGTTTGAGTCCATCACTCAGTGTGAAACCAAGGTCCTTCTCATCCAGGGACAGCACAGGTGAGGGAGGCAGCATTACCAGACCTCTTTCAGAAAAGTGAAAACTGAGACACTTGGTCCATGCCTTCCTCCAAGGTGAGAAGAGCTGGACCTGCTCTGGTCTTTTCCAGATTATACAAGGAGGTGGCACCCAAAAACGCTCCCCCTCACTTCCCAGCACCTGTGGTGATGACTTGCTTTAGGCTATGGAAAGCTGTCTCCAGGAGTTTTCTTTCTGAAGTGGATCTATGGAAGGACAGGGTTCAGCTACCTTGAAACACGCCAGAGCTGTTACCTGAAATATTTATGCTTTGTGCCCATCTCAGAAGCAAAATCTTTCTTGGCTGGAATTAAATCTGGAATCAAAGTCACAAGGGACTATTGGGAAAGCACGTTTCCAATCTTATCTCTGCTGCCATTGGCAGGGGAGAACAAACAACCCTATCTGCACAGGTCCCAAGGACTCACTGAGCTCCAGCACCTTCTCTCCTTGCAGATTTTCCTTTGGGTTGGCAAAGCCTCCAACGAATACGAGAGGAAGGAGGCCATTGCCTCAGCTAAGGAGTATCTCAAGACCCATCCGGCAGGGAGAGACTTGGCAACCCCGATAATCCTGGTGAAGCAGGGCTACGAACCCCTCAACTTCACAGGGTGGTTCAACGCTTGGGACCCCTACAAATGGAGCGTAAGTTGCTGGAAAAGCCCTGTGGTGCCCGTGCACACGGGCTCAGCAGTGCTTAAAGGGCATTCTTCTCAGTGTATGTATGATACAGGGAGTGAAACCTCACTAGGACATGTCCTGAGCTTCACAGAGTCACAGAATGGCTTGGGTTGGAAAGGACCTTAAAGCTCACCTAGTTCCAAGCCCCCCCACCATGGGCAGAGACACGAGTTCCTGGTGCCTGAGCAGCAGGTTCCTGGCTCCTGAGCGGCTTCTCCTGCCCCTTCATCGGCAAAAAGTACCTGTTTGGTGAAACTGAGGCTTTTTCAGATATGTGTGCTTGAATTCACAATATTCACATTTTTATTTTAAAAAAGATCATGTTCCAAATCGTGTTTGTGATTTCGGCCAAAAAGGGGTCAGGGCTGTGAGTGTTAAAATGAAGTTCAGAGTGAAGACAGAAGCTTCCCCCCCCCCCCATCATAAAGAAAATGGGGGAAAAAAATGTTCATTTCTCAAAATGCAGCCACAGAGTAAAATTTATGACCCAGCTTTAAGGGCGAATTGTGGTGAAATGAAAGATGTGAGCAGACAGGTCTCATGTTCAGGTTTGTGGAATGCCCATCACAGCCCAGGAGCTCCTGAGCAAGGTCACCCTTGGTCCCTACACGCGAGCCTTCCTCTCAAACCCTGATGTACAAATACCAGCTCTTTGCTACATAGAAATGGCAACCTGCCCCAGGAGATGCCTGGGAATTAAAAAAAAGAGTACTTTCTCTCCTCTTTCAAACACATGGGCTTCGAATAATTTTAGGAGCATAATGTGGAGCAGGGATTTGCTCATAGGGCCCATGCTTAAAGCCTCACCAGGACCCTGGTTGGTGAGAGGAAGGAGCAATGCACTGGGACAGTGTGGAGGCCCCCAGGACTTCATACTGCAGGAAAACTCTTACAGGGATATTTTATTTCCTGCATCTGGGTTTGCATCTTCTTTCTTAGTGGTAGTAGAGAGCCTGTCTTGACAGCTGGATCTGCACAGATAAGACAGCAACTCCCAGAGCAATGACCCTTAAAACAATGCTGATGCTTAGAACAAAGGTCAAAACTTGTGGGTTTGGTTTGTTGGTGTTCTTTTTTTTCTGAGGAACTGCTGAAAAACAAGGATGCAGCTCATAAAATATGTGCCTCTAAAAATATCCCCTGTAGGCAGATTCAGCAACTACAGACAAGTCATCCAAACTGTTGACATCCCAGAAACATCTGGCGTATGTTCATTGCTCAGTTTTGGGTCTAAATCTGTTTTCTCTGCAGTCCATGTGTTCATGTTGTTTGTTCTTGTTGGGAAACTTTGTTGGATGATTCTGTTAAGAACTGACATCTCCTGGCTGCTTAGGAAAACACAGTCATGAGCTTTGCCAATATATCCAGTATATTCCTTTCTTTTTTTTTTCCAGTAAATACCAGGTAGCTCATAATACACGGCACCGAATTATAAAAAGTCAGGGACTGAGGCTTTGAAAAATCCGTCAATTTAGATAAATGATTCAAGGAAGGGGGAAAAAAGGAATAACATTTGATCCCTAGTTTTCACGCATTGCAAGATTCATTTAAAATGTAAGAGATTTAAACCCAGCTGTAAATATGATTTCTCTTCATTTGCCCTCTGCTGTCTAAACCCTTTTAAATTTCCTGTTTTCACCTGTTATTGTAAAGCTGCAAAGGCTAAAGTCTGTTTGTTTCTTTGTTTTCAAGGGAAAGCTCAGGCCCTGACATAGTCTCCTGAGTCCAGGGGCTGAGGTTTGCAGAGCTGCCACCTCAGTGAGCACCTCTGGACTTCAAAATTCATCATCTCCTGACCTTGTTAGAGACCAGGAGGGTGAGATAAATGCAGCCCACGCTTCTTACAACTCTCTTTCCCTTTAGGATGGCAAGTCCTATGAGGAGATGAAGAACAGCTTGGGAGACGTGTCGGCTATATCTGAGATCAAAGTGGTGAGTTGTGTTGGGAACACCTGGAGCACCACCACGTCCCCCAGCCTGCTCTCATGAAGGAGAGGACATCAGGGTCAGAGCAGGGATGGGGACCTCAGGCCTCCAGGGTCAGAGCTGTGCACCTCTGTGGTAAAGCAGATGGAGATGTGATAAATAACACATAAATACACCCAGACCTCCTGGGCCTTTTCCAGACCTGTCTGGAGGCATCTGTGAGCAGAACATTGCCCAGCTGCTTTAATGCAGAACAAATACAGGTGTGTGCAGCTGTAAGAGTGGGCAGTGAAATGTTGTGTGAGTAGTTGGCAGTGGTGGAGCCCCTGAGACTTCAGGTAAGGGCCCCCTGGTCAAGAAGGGCATAGCCCAGTGGAGTATCCTCCAAAGCACAGAGGAAATGAGGTCCCAGCAGTCCCAAATGCAAATGTCACACGGGTCAGTTCTTCCCTGGGCACGGTCAGGATGAAGGCTGGAAGGAAGTGGCAGGTTTGGATGAGGAGAGATGGCCCATCAAGGACGGGTATGCAGGTAGTTTCGAGGTTTTAGACATGGTAGACATCTAATCTCACCTTCTGTCCTCCCACATGTACCTTCCCCTGATGTTATCTTGAGAAGAATGAGACTGCTGTAAGTATCCTCAGCTATTTCTAAGAGCTCTCATTAGTGTGTGCTTTTAGCAGTCCTAACATCAAGGTGTAGCATTTGTGGAGGTGCTGGACTAATGCTTTAGTTGGGCCTTTCTCCTCGCTGCTTTGGAGCTACAGATAGTCTGTGCCAGAAATAGTCCCCCACAACCCCAATGGAGAGAAATATCCTGGGATAATCCCCAACTTGCTCTGCCAGAGCATCTTGTCTTGACATGTTTTCCTCCGTTTGGCAGGACCTTAACAACATCAGCCTGAACAAGAGGACCCTCAGCGTGACCAACTTGGCCAGTTCAAGCAATCCAAATGCTTCCTCGGAGTATAAATCCCACTTCAACCACAGTGACAGCAACAGCTACAGCAACAGCAGCAACTACAACAGCAACAGCAGCCCTTCCCTGATGCCCAATGGTGAAGGAGTTTACTCCCGAGAGGTGCTGATGAACAGGACGGTGGATGAACTTCCAGAGGGCGTGGATCCCACTAGAAAAGAGGTGACAGCATTGCTGGTTTGATGCCTTTGTAGCTTAACCTGGAGTTTACTCGTTGGATAAGTGTAGCAGTGCTTTAGAATAAAAAGTCCTGCTTCAGACTCAAGGAGATACTGGCTGGACACACAGGCCTCATCAAGAGGAGGAGCTTCACATGAGAGGAAATTCACAGACTCACAGAACGGCCTGGGTTGGAAGGGACCTTAAAGATCCCCCAGTTCCAACCTCCCTGCCGTGGACAGGGACACCTTGTGGTGGTTTTACCCTAAAATGAAGTAATTCTATTTTTTTATGGTCCAAAAATGAATTTTAAATAGCAATTTTTTAAAAAGAAAATATAAAATGCTTTCTTCTGGTAGGGTTGTTTTGCTCTGTCCTTGGAGGAATCTAAAGTAGGATTCCTGTGGGACAAGCTGACACAGCTGAGAACGAAGCCAGGATTTGCATTTTGCTTGGGCTGCAGGTGAATATTTTCATTTGAAACTCCTTCCAGAAGGGATATTTTTCCTCTTCTTTCTTTTTTTTTTAATTTTTTTTTCTTTTTTAATTTTGTCAGAAACCTTGCATCTCAGCAATTTGCAGTTTCAGGAGAAATGACACATCTCAGATTTCCCATCAGCCCAAGGATTTTGGCAATGTCTGTAGCTGGGTCCAAGCAAGCTGATGGGAGAGACACGGGGTTGATTTCCTCTACTCCCTGCAACCCATCTTTGACCCATATCTTGCCCAACAGATCTGGCAAAGGCCAACACCCACAGCTAGAGACACAAATCTACAACTGGGCTGTAGATGAGCTCTTTCTTCTGCCCAAAATGCCAGGAAAAAACTCAGCCTCCACTTCCCACAGGGTCTTTCTTGGTATTCCTGATGACCCTGCTATCTGCAACCCATCTGTCTTTCCAGAAATGGGAGTGAACATTTCCAATGGAATATTTGAGGGGAGGGAACTTAGTGAGAGGGAGATGCTTTCACTGTGAATCACTTGCTAAGAAACCACCTAAAACTTTGGCCAGCAGAACTTCTCTGATGGACTATAAATTGTCCTGGCCACAGAATGATTAGCAGGGACTGAATTCCAGCCACAAGCATGCTAAATCCTCAAAACCAGAGCATCCCTTTGGGCTGGTGGGCTTTTATTCCCCTGGTGCTTTGGGAAGTGGGATGAGGAAAGTTGCTGGGATGTTCCACTTCCCAGCACAAGAACAGGCAGCTGGACAGGAGCTGCTGGCCTGGAGTCAGAGATCAGCACTGGCATGGTGAGGAAGGGATGCAGCCTATGGAGGTGTCCCAGCCTCTACAAAAGCCAAAGCTGACCTCTCCTTGCTCTCTCCTCCCGCTGCAGTTCTATCTCTCCGATGCCGATTTCCACGACATCTTCGGGAAGTCCAAGGAGGAGTTCTACCAGATGCCCAAATGGAAGCAGCAGAACGAGAAGAAACAGTGTGGACTCTTCTGAGACCACAGGGGCCATCCAGCATCCAGTGACTCTGGGACCAACCCTCGCCCTCTTAGGAGCTGCAGGGAAGAAGTGCAGGCATTTGCTCAGCGAACCCAGGCCCAGCTCCAACGCAGTTATCCCAGCAGCCACTGCTCAGGGGATGGCTCCTTCCTGCAAACCCAGAATGCCAGGAGGCGAAACCTTTTGCTGGAACAGCTTGGCAGGATGTTTTTGCCTCTTCCCGACACTTTATTGCTGATAGCCACGAAGACAAGTGTGTGCCACACAACTGTATTGTAGCCTCTTCTTTCGTTTCCCTTTTGCAAATCGCCACGTGCACAAGGTCGTGATATCCCTTCCTTTGTAGAAGTTTAAAATTAGGCAAGACAAAGGCCATTTGCAGCTGCTGTGTAAATGCTGGGTGGGGAAAGGAGGGGGAAGCCCTAAGAGGATAGAGGGGGGAGCCTTGAGGCTGGGAAAAAGGTAATGGAGTAGCCAGATGTCCAATGGAGTAGTCCATGGAGTGACACCAGACAGTTCTTTCCCTTCTCACCTTGTAGAAAAACTACCCACCAAAGAACAGCAAGAATCAGTTGTAGACTAACAAGCATAGATACCCCAGGGTAGGTAAAACACATGGGAACCTGGTCTGGAAAAAAAAAGCACTTATTACAAATATATTTATTAGCTGATCTATTTCAAGGGCTAGGCACAAATGCTGATTTTGTCTGCCATGCAAGACTCTATCTACTTTTTCCTCATTCAGACAGCATCTGCAATCTCACCTGGCCTCCCTGAGCACAGCCAGGTGAATGTGAGAGTCCACCTGCCCAAAGACCAGAGGCTTGAGGAAGCCAGGAGGGTTTTGGGTACATCCTGAGGCAGAGCATGTCCTGCTGAAGGTTTTATCAGGGCTCCATCCCTGTGATGCCCATGGGGCTGAGGGGTGCCTGGTCCACACTGTGGGCTCTGACTAGGGAGGGCGGCAGGAAATGTGAGAGTGATCAGTGATTAAGGGATACAACTGTAACCTAAAGGAAGAAACATCTGTTTAAAAACTCAGTGTGGTTTTGCAGCTTTACTCCATTTCCAGCCTGACCAGTGATTCCAAATAAACATCCAGCAGCAGCACTTTTAAGTGTCCTTGATCAGCGTGTGGGGTAGGATGGCAGTAGATAAAAGCTCTGCAGTGCTACAGGTCCTTCAGACACCTGGTCATCAATGGAATTCTGGATTTTTTTGAAAAGAAAAGAACTGAGGAAATGGGGCCCCTTCTGTTCCCAGACACCACACCCAGGACAGTTTGTCTCCCCATGCCCGTGCCTTCTCCTGAAGCCTCCCATTGCCCATGAGCAGCAGTGCCTGACTGCCCACCCCTGCTGTGGGGGTGTGGGGATGGAGCTGAGGAGCTGCAGGCTCCTCATTGAGGAGGAGTAAAGAGCTCTTACTCAAAACCCCGGACCATTGCACTGAAGTGTCACCATCTGGCTGGGCTGGAGCTGGGGCCTCCAGGTGATGAGGTCTTCTGGACAGATCTCTGTGCTTAAGAATTGGCAGTTACTTCATATAAGCCCCAACCCCATCATTACCTCTGTGTTCCTGCCACCACTTTTGCCCATTTCTGCGTGAGGGTTCAGCCCAAAACCCATTGAAACTGCCTGTGCAGAGTAAGTTAAGCACCAAGCAGAGACACAAATCAGCCGAATTACCTGTGTGATTGCTCCTGTTGTGCTCACATGAGGTGCAATCAGGGCACATTATCCATGTTCCAGCCTCCATTGCCACTGCTGGAAGCAGCAATATTTGCCTCACCCCGCTGTGCCACACTCCTGCCAGGTCCTAAATTAAGGAATTGCATGTGCTCCTCAATAAGTTGCAGGAGTGCCACCCACCTACCAGCCCCGACTGTGGGCCTAACGAGCTTCACACAACCAAATGAAGAGCAGCCAAAATATAGTCAGATTAGGGAGATTAGGTTAGTGTGCTACAAATTGCTTTAATTCCTGCAGCCACAGTGCTCACCAACACGAGCGGAGCACTCCTGCCAGCAGTAGGAAACCTGCATGGGATTTTACAGACCATAGATCCATCTGACACTTGGGCCTGATGGAAACTACTGCTGTTCTCCTCTTCTCATGGCAGAGTGGTTTTTACTCTCTGCCTCTGATTTCTAAAGGAAAGATCCTCATCCACATCCTCCTTTTCACGCCGTTTGCTGCTTTTGCTGTGGCATCTGGTGGGCCATGACCTGTTTCTGCTGCTCTTTTCCTCAAAGCTCCCCTACAGTGGGGCTCCAACACTTTCTAATATGCTCAGAGATGAGGTTCCTTGATAATGACATGGACCACATCCCTTCCTTTTGGGAAGGAGACCTCATAGAATTGTCCATCGTACTCTGCTCCGTCCCATCTCCATCTCAGCTACGTTCCCATCTGGTTCCAGTATTTTCCCCCAACTGTTCCTACCTGATGAGGGGTGTTTTCTCTTCCCAGGGATCTTACCTGACTTTATTTAAGTGTGCAACAGGCAGAGGAAAACCCAGCCTCTCTGTGATCCACCTAAGCCCACCCAGGCCCTGGATGGTGTGGTCCTGCCCCCACACCTCTCCCAACACCCTCTCCCCCACTTTTCTATTGCTGGCCACAGCAGGCAAGTGAGGGCTTTAACTCAAATAATCCAACTGAAATCTAATCCTGCAACCCAAAAAATGCAAATAATGTGTTTGCAGCCAACCCAGTGGGTTGATATGACTTCACAGAATAACAATCACAGAATGGTTTGGGTTGGGAGGGACCTTAAAGATCATCCAGTTCCAACCCCCCTGCCATGGGCAGGGACACCTTCCACTAGACCAGTTTGCTCCAAGCCCCATCCACCCCGGCCTTGAACATTTCCAGGGATGGGGCATCCACAACTCCTCTGGGAAACCTGTACAAGTCCCTCGCCATCCTCACAGGGAAGAATTTCTTTCTAACCTGCCCCACAAGAGCTGGTGCTGACACAAGGGAGGGGGGCAGGAACATTTCTGACCACCCCTGCTCTCCCACTGCATGGTGCAAGCTCCCTGCGTGGCACAGGGCAGTCCTGGGTGTCCTTTGTCCATGCTTTTTATCCCACTGCTCCTTAAAACAAAATGCTGAGAGCACACTGAAAGCAGGGACTGTGAACACTGGCTGTCCCTGGGCGGGAGTCAAGGCCTGGCTCCAGCCCTGGCCTTCAAATGTGCCTCCAACAACATGCCCCCATCCCAGAGGTGAGTTAAGAGAGCCCATGTCACTGCAGAACATTCTGGTCTGCCTCTCTGGCCTCTCCACTCCTGGACTCTCCCACCCACTGGCTGTTAACGCAATACGAGCCTTTGAGGTGTGGATATAATTCACATTTAATTTGGCAACAGTTTACAACATCTCACAATATTGTAGTGAAGAGGAAAAATCAATGTGTCCAGCAATGATTACTGAAGCATAACAAACTCCACAGAGGAGTAAAAGAAACCCAGCTTCACAGCAGGCCCAAGGATCACTAAATCCAGGCTATTTTGGACTCAAAAAATAAGTTGACTGGAGCAGGTTTAAAAAGACATTAACATTTTTGGTATCAGCCCGTCCTCTCCACCACCAGGGACTGAAAACCCCAGAAAGCCTGATAACTTAAGAAATTAAGCAGATCTATCTCCAAATTCATGTGTGCTGCATTCAAGTAGGACAAAGAGGCAAATAGTGACAACTAACTGGACTCTTCCAGAATTTTTTTTAAATTTTTAATAGTCTAACGCATTGTTAGTAACATAGCTGGCATTTCAAAATATATATTATTTTATTTCAACAATATTCCCTTAACTCTGTAGTTCTACTGGAAGAAATAAAAAAAAATCACTCGCCATAAATACTGAGTTGCTGTTCAAAACACTCCTGTGTGTTTGTGCTGGGTTACCTCTACAGTGCAACTGGGACTGGCTAACATTTACAACATCCACTGCCACTTCCTCTGTGTTTAAAAAATGACATTTTTCTATAAAAACACACAGTTTTATTACATTAAAAAAAAAAAATCCCTACTGTCAGTCGAGTGTGTTTCTACGTGTCACCGGTAAAGGTGTTCTCTGAGGTCCCTTTTGAGTGGGGTTTCACTTTGGGTTAGAGGGAAATCTGCCACTCAGCAGCTCCTTTCTCCTTCACAGGGTGAGAGCCAGGCTTTGAATGCAAAGCAGCCTGGCTGGGAGCCAGGCACACAGGCAGGGTAGTGTTCATGTATTTTTCATTACAACACAAAAGGAAAGCCGAGTTACATAACACGGGCCTTTGTAGTGCAGCTTTCTTTTTTAATCTGTAACAGGGAAGGGGGGAATCGTGTCCCCATTTAAGACTTCATATGGTGAAAGATGGCTGACACCTGCAGCTGCAAGAAGTCACCTGGCACCTGGCCACTGATTGCAGTGCCAAGGATGGACTTTTCTTCTGGCACAGATGTTGGGTGTTTTGTCCAGATGTCTGTCTGAACCCAACCCAAGAGCTGTACTTCACTAAAAAGGAGTCTCTATCCTCTCGCTAAAAGCAACATTAAAAAAATCTAAATAAAGTGAACTAAAAACACGGCTGGGTTGGTCGAACAGGTACAAAAGGATTCATCTCAACAGCAGCAGTGGGATGTTTCCAGCACGCAGAAGGGAGAAGGTCGATGGTTGTTTCACATCGGGGTCCTACGGAGCACCGTGTGCTGCTCCAGGGAAGGTGCTGGGGATTGGCAGGACCCTGACATTGGCAGAGTTCACACAATTAATTCCTTCCAGGTCTGTAACGAGGTTCACTGTGCCCTGAAGGAGCCGAGCTGCTAATCACAGTCCTGGATATTGATGTACACAAAGAGGGTGGAGGAGGAGTACGGGTCTCCGTTCTTGGTTAGAAGATGGATGTGGCGATAACCTGGAAGCAGAGGCACAGATGGAAAGTGGCCTTTTGTCCAGCTGGAAAAACATTTGCTGACATTTGCCAAGACCCTGCAAAAACATCTCCCTTTCTCAGAGTGTTTTGCTCCCTGTATCCCACAGAACAGGCAGATCCAAGAGGCTTTGATATGCCCAAAGCCACTGGGGACAAGGGGGGCCCTTCCCTAGAGACAGTGTTATCAGCTGCCCAAACAATCTGTTCTGACCTGAGGTATGATGAATATGGAATACTCAGGACACTGGAACTTCCCAAAGGGTTCAGTGGTTGTGAGGAACAGGGAGCAGGGCCTTACCTTGCTTCAGGCTCGTGAAGGGAAGGGTGTACTGCCCGATGAAGTCGTTCTTGGTCGACATGTCAAAGTCTTCCACCACAAACCGGACCAGGGCGAGTGCAGGGATCTCTATGTCAAATGTAAACTCCTCGTCCCATTTCGGGTTAAAGCCTGGACAACACAGACAAGGATATCAGAGATGTTGGCAGGTAAGGATGGTGGTCAGAGGTGTTGCAAATCAGTGGAGACTCTGCCTGAAAGCCAACCTAATCTGACCCAGGCCAGGGGGCTTAGGAGGTGCCAAGAGCCTTGTTCCCAGCTCCAATACTCATTTGCTTCCTGGTATTAATAAATCCTTCAGCTCAGGCTGCTCGCTGCAGACCTCAGCACCATTGTCCCAGAAGGCAGTGAGGAGCAGGAGGGAGGGGAACTCAGCTCTGCTCCATATACCATCTGGTACATGGATGTCTTTGCTTGCCATTGGACCAGTTGCATATTTTTACAGCCCTAAACCAGGGGAGAGCAGAGAGGAGAGCTCTGTCTTTGTGTTATGACAGACTCCTGAGGCCTTAAGCCTCTCCAGCTTCTTGAGATACACCCATCTAACCACCATCTGTGCCTCATTTCCCCTGTCTGCAAGAAAGGTTAAAGAGGAGTGTCTGATTACAGAAACCATCATCAAGTTTGATAAGGATCATGTGGTCCAGACTCAAAGCAAACAAAACCAAGACCATCACATCAGATAAGAGGTGGAGAGCAAGCTCAGTGCTCTCTCTCCAGGTCACAGGAGGTGCAGTTCCAACAAACCACTCCCCAGAAGCAAACAGGAGGAGAGGACATTCTGTTGGAAAACCTGCTGCCATCGGCAGAGCCTGTGCAGAGCAGAGACCAAGGACAGCAAAACGTCCCTGCTGGTCATGAAGGGTTTGTGGGGGATTCAGTAGGAGACAGGGATCCTTCAGCTGGCCCTGGAGGGGTGCTGAGAGGGGCCTGGGGACTGTGCCATAGCACAATACCTGTGCTGCATTGGTGTACTTTATTTGGACCCTTCTATGATTAAATCAACTGGACTGTTCACACAAAACACATCTGCTCCAGACTCTTCATCCTTGGGGAAAAAAAACTGTTGCTGAACAAAGTGTTGCTCATTCCATGGGAGCAGAAATCATGAAAGCTGAGGGAGAGTCACTGGCCCTGAGACAGTAGGCTTCACTCTTGTGGAATCTGTGGGGGATTCTCAACCCATCTCAGAGCCACAGTAAGATAGAGATGCTGAGCCAGCAGGTTCCTACAGCCTCTTGAGCTCCATGATCTGCGTCCTGATCATGCTGTGTCCCGATCTGTCCCACAGCCCCTGCTTCAGTCCCAACAACACAGAATAATAGAATCATTCAGGTTGGAAAAGACCTTTAAGACCATCGAGTCCAGCTGTAAACATCAAACCAGGTGAGCCGTTGAAGTGTGATCACACATCTGAAACCTCAGCCCATGAAATGCAAACCCCTCTCTGCAGCTGCCTCTTTCCAACATGGATGTTTTCATTGTTTGACTCACTTTCCACTGGGCAACACTCCCTCCAGTATCACTCCACCATCATTCCAGTATTGCTCCAGCCAGCCAAGGGCTGGCCACAGGACTGGGAATGCTGAGCAGCCTTGAGGAAAAGGCCTGGCAGTTCTGAAATGTTCCCTACACAACTTTCACTTGACAGGCTATAAGAATTATTGTAGGTGACGGAAATGGCCGTGAGCTTTAGGAGCCAGGCCAGATTTACTCAAACAGGAAAGAGGAAAAGGGAAACATTGTTAGCAGGGAGGAAAATCTGCATCAGCTTTCTAGCATTTGGCTCTTACTCCAGGCAGAAAATCAGAATGTGTGTGTGTATGTGTTTGTGCAGGAGGCCATAATGTTCAGACCCTCCCTGCACAGAGGGAAGTCACAGCCACACTTGAAATGGTCCTCCATCTTTTGAGATATTCAAAATTCATCCAGGCAATATCCTGAGAAACTTGAGTAAACTTTGAGTATGGTCCTGCTTTAGGCAGGGGCTGGAACAGACACACCCAAAGTCCCATGCAACCTCGATCTTTCATGACGTTGTGACACTTTCAGGATAAAATCAGCCCCACAAGATATTCCCCACAGGGAATATCGTGGTGGGACCCCCCACAGCCCAGGTCAAACCCAACTCTGTGGAGGTAAAGAGCACTTCCAAAGCTCTAGCTCTGCAAACCTGGCAGCCAGCCTCAAACAACTCAATATGGCTGATGTCGTTTTACAGGGAATTTCTGTCTCCAAACGTCTTAGAGAGAGAAGAGAGGGAAGAACCTCTCAAAGTCCAACAGCACCTCATGTATCTGCTTAGTGTGGGCTGGCTTGCATGCAACCTGGGCAGGGCTGGTCACAGGGCAGCAGCCTTGGCAAGGAACACTCTGCTACATGACATGGAAGAGTTACTATCCCATGGGAGCACAGCTCGGAAGAAAACCCCTTACCATTGTTTTCAATGACTTTGGTCTGTTTCTTGTTGTTATCCTGTTGGACACCATGGATCTCTATCGTCACCTTGGGATCAACAATGGAGTTTTTGCTTTTGTTCACCTTGGGCAGCTGCTGACCAGAGATGATCTGAGGAGGAAACAGAGAAAGAGGTTAGGAACTCATCAGGAGAGGGGGCTCCCTGGAAAATTCCCTCTCCTTCTCCGGGAGCACAGGATCTGCTGTGACAAGCTGGTGCTGCTCTTTCAGAGCCAGTGCTGCTTTTTCAGAGCCGGTGCTGTGACATCCTTCAGAGGAAGCTGTCATGAGCCAAAGCACCTAAGGAACACTGCTCCAGCCCAGCCAGCTGGCTGGGGGACAGGCAACTTTTCTAACTGTCCCCACAGTGACCAGGTGACACTTGGGAACAGCAGAGGTGACTGTTGATTGCACGTCTGCCTGTACGTCTCTGTAACGACAGTGAATATTGTCATTAACCTCTTCTACTGCCCAGCACTAAACACGTGAGTGGGCCCCTGGAGGATCAAAGTCCATGAGAGACCCCAGAGGTGGGAAATCAGTAGGGTTACGACAACATTGCCCAGGTGGGACCAGAAGAAGGAGAAGGTACAACCTACACGCCCCCCCCGAAGGTGGATGCTACTGAGACGATTCCCGACTTCTATTCTTACTTTAAGCAGGAGCTTCTTCTTTGTCCCCCATGTTCCTTCTGTGATGGATTTTGGATTGAATTTGGTTTGCTCATCCCGGAGGAATTCCGGCTTTAAGACATACCCAGAAAACCCATTGTCCTGGAACCGACCCTGGTAGACATCCATTTCTGTGCCTGCTGTCTGGAAATTCAGGGCAACTGCAACATAAATAAATAAATTCAGCGACTCTCAGACAAATCAATGGGAAACTTTTTATACCAATTCTGTTCACATGAAGTTGCACTTCATGGACATAAACATTGGATTTTCCACGCTTCAAAGAGCAGGGATAAACTTTCACCCTCACAGCCTGCTGCCCCTGAGGATTTCTTGCATTCAGAGATGACAGAGAGGAGAGGAGCCATTACAGCCATTCTGCTTTCTGCAGGATCAAAAAGTGTCCTGCATGGAATTTATGCCATCTAGTTGAGCAACTGCATCTTTTAGATTAACCTCCTCATTTCTATGCTGAAGGAGTTCTCTCCTGCAGTGAAGCCAGAAAATCCTTCTCAGATCATTTCTCTGGCTACTCAGCCTCATTATAAAACCTCCTTTCCAGCCCAGATCTGCCTATTTTCATTTGCCATCCCGAGGGGCATTGATGCCTCTGTTGGTTAGACCAGAGAGCTCCTCACACTCTGAACTCCTCAGGTAGGAGTACAGCAGCCACAATTAAATCACCTCTTTATTGTCTCCTACCCAAAATAGATCAAGCCTCACTGGTGTCCTAACACCAGGCAGATTTCTTGTATTCTTCCCAATTTGTCGATATCTTTTTTAAAAGCACTGATGTCAAATTTGGAACAGTCTCTGTGAACAGTCTCGCTAACACCACACAGACCCCAGCAGCTCCTCAGTGCTCTGTTGATTTCTCAAGGATGATTTTAACTTCTTTAGCAACATCTAAGACATCTCTTAAGACACAGCAATTTATCCTGGTGCTGGGTCCTTCATACCCTGTCATACATGAAGGCCAAAAGCATTTTAAGGCACTCCCTTATTTTTCCACCTGCAGCAAGACTTTGGTAACTGCAGTGTATTGGTTTCACTGGGAGTGCAAGTACTCAGGTCTTCTGAAAAATCTAATTTAGAGTGCCCAAATACTGCATTCAGGTCAGATAAGGCATGCAGGTCTCGCCTTACTGTACCCCAAGGGAACTGATGCTGCCTCCCAAAGACTCTCCTGAAGGTCAGACAGGCCAATGGGTGACACTGTGCCTCCATGGGGCCTGCAGGACCCATCAAGTTCAAATGCTGCCAGGCACATCCAGCCCATGTGGGTCTACACAGCTGGAGGCCAGGGTGCCCTACACCTGCAGCTTCTCTTGTCTGGATGGGCCGCAACTGGGACACCTCCAACATCCAAGAGAGCCAAGCATGCCATCACCAGCCTGCCCATTTACCACTGCACCGGGTTTCCTGGGTGAGAGCTACAACAGAATTCACTTGACAGGCACGGGGTCTTTTATTTTCATCTAAGTTACAAACACACTGTCAGAGGCCTCAACCCCCTGGGAGTATTTATGATGAGCTGCTCTGCCTACAGGGAACAGCTCAGGACATGGCTTGGCCCTTATGGTTACAGCCTTGCTGAAGGGCTCAAGAGAGCTGAGCTCTGCCAGAGATTTTCAGCACATCTTCCAGCAAGAGACTCTTCACTCCTGGCTCCCTCTTCCTTTGTGAAATGGCAGCAACTCCACTAACAGTGAAATTGCAGGAACATGCACACTAATGTGCAGGAAAGACTCTCCTAATGGACTTGTGGTGAGCCAGAAAATGTCTGTGGAAAGTCACTGAGCATTGGCTGCAAAAGGCTTGAGATTGCACATCCACCTCAACTGAAGCCCCTCCACAGACAGTTCATCTGTGACTTAGCCAGCCTGACCCTCTCCAACCTCCCAGCTGCACCCACCAATCTGGCAGCCAACATTCCACAAGTCCACGGGGTTGTAGTTGGAAGAGTCTGTCCTCCAGCCTGCAGGGTAGATCCGGCTCAGGTGCCTGATGTTGTGATGAATAAAACTGGTTCCTATAGAAAAAAAAAAAAAAAAAAGAAGAAAACGGACCTTTCAGTGATAGGGGCTACTTTTATCTCTTCTTGATGCTGCTGTGTATCCTCCTCCTCTGCCTAGCAAGTCTGGCTGAATGGGAACTACCTGTATAAATGCCTTTCTTGGTAACAGCCTCCATGATAGTAAGTTTTTCCCTCTGTTTCTCAGTGACATGCATTACCAAAGAGATCATAACCCATGTCTTGCAGAACACCATTTCCTCATGCTTAACCACCACTAGCTGTCCCTTTCTGGGGGACTGGGACAGAGGATGGCCTTTTGTCAGGGCAGAACACACATACCAGACTCCTGGGCCAGTTTCAGAGCTTTGCTCTCTGAGAATGACGACATCTCGTAGAAAGCCCGAGGATGGCTGGGGTCATCAAAGCCTTCAAAATGGACACTCTTGCAGTAGACAACTGTGTCTGACAGCTCCTTGGCCAGCTTCAAAGTATCACTCTGAAAAACAGGAGAGCAAGAGGTTTGCAGGGAGTTTCTGCAGCCAAAAGTAATAGTTGTGTTTTCTCTAGGACCCCTGGGGCTTCCCTTCTCCACCGTCTTCACAGGGAAAGGATGCACACTTCCAACACTCAGTGGTGTCCCTATGGAGAGAGGGGGTGGAAAAGGATTCTCCCTTTGTTGGTGTGATACCCTCCCTGCTGCTCTCTGCATGATCACTTGTATTTCAGCACCAATGCCTGTCTCCAGGTGCTAAACTTTGTAACAGAGCCCTAGCAATGACTTTTCTGCACTGTCCTGGTCCCAGGACAGCAAACCCAGGAATGCAAACCCAGGAATAAAGGGAAGAGAAGGATGTTTTGGCCTCCACAGAGCTTGGGCTTTTTTTTTTCCCCCTCAAACTAGAAAGTTCTCACAGTGCTTTGATGCCTCCTACTCCACAGCCACCTTCATTAGTGTAAGGATGAAGTGAGAGCCACCAGCTCCCATCAGAGGCAAGAAAAGAAAGGGACAGACTTCAAAATCATGCACATTACTTTACACAGTTCAGAGAAAGAAGTAAGACCCTTGAAGAGTGAGCAAATCAGCCAGGGGAAGCACAGACCAGACCAGACCCAGAGGCAGCTTTGTCATCAGTGGAGACTGAACATATCTGTGTCACCTCTGAGCCTGCTCCCCAAGGGATATGGCCTTCACAAGGACCTGCAGTCTGGAAACTGAATATCCTCACACGAGGGAGCAAAACACTGGTGTAAAGGTCAGCATTTTCTCCCCAGAAATAGCCGTGCAAATTGCTGTAGGAACTGGCCACCCCTTCCCCACAAATCCATAGCTCTTCTCTCCCTCCCTCCCCCAGGTCAGAAACACACAGACCATGAGGGTGCAGGTACATCCCAAAATGTGACTAGAAAGGCACCAAACGAAGTCACGACGGTCCCATAACAAACAGATTTCTGGAAATCAGGCAGACAGATTGAACATGTGCCCTTCCACTGCCTCCATAAATGCTACATGGTCTGTACCAGCTGCAGGGTCCTCCGGCCTCATTTTAGAGGAAGAAGCCAACCTTCCTGCTTGGCTGGCTCTGCAATCTCTGTTTGTGCCTGGGACAGAGATCATTAAGCTGAGCAAGCACCAGGATCCTCAGCTCCAGCAATTTCAACAATTCACACGTACAAATCCCCAGCTGAGCAGCTGAAACCACACTGAGAACTGTCTTAGCTGGGAACATATTAGAAGTATATTTCAATGGCTTTTCCTTTTTTATTTCTTTAGGCACGGTACAAAATCCATCTAAAAAGTGGCTTCCCAGCATGAGTCATGGGACAGGCTAACAAGATGGGATTTCCTGATAAAGGACTTCAGAGCCCTCTGCAATAGGCAAAGGTTTAAAGCTTTTCTGTCTCTCCAGATCTGACCCTTTCCAGCACTGTTACTTCTCTTACTTACCTTCCCCTTCTGCTGTACTTCAGTCTTCACAGATTCATCTTCAATTTCAGCTGCTTCATCTTCATCAGAGACATCCTCAGCCTCCAGGTTGTTGTTCCCATTTGTGGGGTCCTCCTGCCTGCTCAGCTTCTTGCCTTTCACAAGGATCTTCCCTTTCAATTGCTGCACAAGGAAAAGGGGAAAAAATAGCTGGTGAGTAGAAAAGGTTCTAGTCCACCCTGAAGAAGCTCCTCAGCTGCAACCAGGGCCTTTTAGAGCTGCATCAGTCAGTGGTTATTATCCATAGATACAGGTAAAAATAAGTCTGTTTCTTCACTCAGGCTCTGCCCAGCCTCTGAGACCTCAAGCCATGAGTCTGAATATCCCAGAATGCCCACTCTGAAATAGAGCTGACCATCCCCTCAACTAGACAACTAAAACAGTTGTGCAGTTAAAGGCAATCAAAATATACTTTTTTTTCCAAGACTAAATGTGGCTCAGCAAACAGGGTCAAGCTTGGAGGTCAGGGCTCATGGGAGCTCTTTGTGACACTGTTTCTGCCCCTCTGTTTGGTCTGCTATTTAATCTACCCCACAGTCAGCAATGTATGGTTATAAACACAATGTATGTTTACAAGCACAGTCTAGGAAACTTTATGAGATCCGAGGAGGGACTGAAGCAGTTCAGCCCTCTGTTCCAGCAGATATTTTGATGGGGAGAGAAGTCCATTAAGTTCTGGACAGGTGTTTCATGCACAGCAGACATGGAATTTTAATAGGTAAGGATTTTGCAGGTGAAGCCTTAGGATGCTGACAGCCTAAGGAAGAGTTCCCAGACCCTTTCCAATGACACCTCCTCTTCTGCAAACAGCTTCTCCTGTGACTGCTGCCACGGTACAACACTGATCACAACCAGTAGCATGTGCCAGTGTAACACAGCTGGCTGCTGAGTGAATCCAAGGAGCACATCCCTTGTGCTGATCGATTCTCTCCAGCCTCTTTCAAGGTTCACATAAAACCCTCAGGTGAATGAACACACCAGCAGGTCATAGTCACTCACAGACCACCACACCACTGAAGTATCTCTTGTGGGAAGAAGGCTGGAGCCTGGAGAGGGATGAATTTGAGCCCAAATGAGGCAGCAGCAATGCTGGCAGCAGGGAGAAGTACTGAGAAGGGTGTCTGAGGGCAATCTCTAAGTGAGCAGGTTATGCCTTAAAATCAGGAGCACCACGAGATCCTGCAGCTTCCAGAGAAGTCAGCAGGAGATTTGCTGCCACCTGGATGTGTTTGGTACTCCTGGCTTTGGAGTGTGCTAGTTATTCCAGAAAAATTCAATCTTGGAATTAGCCAATACGGTCCCTCAGTCTGTGTAGCACATTCCCCTTTCCTCAACAACACCCTGTATTTGCCTTTTCCGCAACAGCAAAAGCAACAAACATCACCACACTCAAATGACAGGACTTTGGAAAACCAAGGACCTTTTATAAAGCAACACAGGCATTCTCAAAGGACACAATTTCCCCCCCTTTGCGCCCTTTGTGGGTGCAAGAAAATCGCATCACATCTTTACAGAGACCAGCCCAATTCCTCACCACCCAGTGAAGCCGTGGATGAGGCTTGGTTGGAGCAGAAATTTGACACTGGCATCTGAGGCAGCAGCCAAGAGCGTTTTTATTCAGCTACCACAAATGTTCTGTTTACACTGGGGCACTTTCCCTGTCACTCAAAAGCTACACTCAAAAGCAGATGGAAGGAATGTACCAGTTATTTGGAATAAAAGGTCCAAAGGAGCAGTCAGAGCATGGCAGTATTGTCCTTCCCATCCCCAGACAATCCTCCCAGCTCTCATCCCTCTTCCAGGCAGAGCTGTGACCTGCTTCTTTGCATCCATGGCTGGGAGATGAGTCGGCTCATCTTCAGACTCTCACTTCAGTCTGCTGCTCCCATGACTCTTCTCACCCTCCTACCTCAACATCCAGCTCTACACTCTTCTTCCACAACAAAATCCAGTTCTGTGTCAGTTTTTAGGCTCTAGTCAACACTTGGAATGGACAATTCTGGAAGGATTGCACTGGGGACAGTAAGCAGGGTCTGAGGGCAGTCCCTCTTGTCCTTTGCAGGCTGCAGATACTAACCTGATACTTCATATATATTATTTGCCTCTGCTTTCTATTGACCCATAAGAAACATTACCACCTTATCTCACAACTAGTAGAGAACAAGGATAAGGAATTCAGGGCAGATATCTTGATTCTTAATTATCAGTAGGTAATTAAGCTTTTTAAGCTTATGCCATTCAGGACAGCAAATGGGAGGTGTGATTTCTGGTACAGACTCATCCTACAAGGCTGAATAACATCAACAGCAAAGGCACAGGAACACAGCCTCCACCATCCTCAACACACCCTGTGCCAGGGCTGCTGTTATCCTGTCTAGCCTGTGGTTATTCTGGGAAACCCTGGATATGCTGCAGATGCTCCCCATGGGCACAGGGACACTGGTTCCTCCCCATTGTATCCCCCCAGGCAGGTAATTTCCACTGTGCCTACAGGGGAGAGCAGCCCATGTGCCACCTAACTCAGAGGAGATGCATTTGCTTGTTGGTCCACAACAGGAGGTGAGATTCACCCCAAAACAGAGCATTTTCATTCCCATTCCATGAAAAAGGTGCTATTTTACAGTAGCACTGCACTGAATCCATCCTGCAGAAGCTGCCAGTCTTCCTTCAATTAATATGGGTGCTATGAAGCAAAGTCCCAAATCTGAGTTTATCTTCTTTAATAAGGTTTTAAATAAGCTGATACACACAGACACAAACACACAATGCCTTTGCTTCATTTCTCTTGGTTCCCCTCCATGTAGTATTAAGTATTTCTAGCCTGAGGCAAAAGACACTCAGCTCATCAGTTCAACTCTGTTGAGCAGATCCCTTGTCTTAGGAGGAAGCATTAGCTGAAATACTCAATAAATATTCTCCAAGTAGACCATAAAGCTATTCCAACTGTGTCTGGCAAGCCCAAGGTTGAGTACAACCTAAGGAAAGGGTACAAGGACACTGGATTCCACTGAGAACGTGCAGTGGAGTGGTTGCTGGAATAAATGCAACTCTTGCCCTTTTTCACAGTCCCTATAAATGGCACTGTCTTATTTCTCCACAGGTGGAGCTCCCCTGCTCTCCCACCTTTTCACTGCATGCTGAACAAGCTCAGCTCTGCAAGTGAAATGATTCTGACATGTGGTATTGCTTCCTTTTGGGAGTCTGTGGATTGGCACATGGTAGCCAAGGAAGCACTGCTGATTTTATCAGCAGCAGCAGAGCTGTAATGAGCATAGAATTCTAAAAGATATGCATACACATGTTTATCCCACCTGAAAGTTCCCTACCCCCCAATAGCAACCTGAAAGCCAGAGCAAGGTCTGAGTTCAGTTTTCATCTCAGTGGGAATGGAGGATTTGTAAGGTGATCCACCTCATCAAACTCTCTGGGCTTTCAACACCTCCTTCAGAGTCAACAGAGAGAACCAAACACTCCCAGGGTGTGATTCTTCTCATCTATTTGGACAAACACTTGCGAGGAGGTGGACCACACCTCCAGCTCCCTCTGACTGTATTAACTGTTTCTCAAAGGAGCCCTAAGTAAAGTGCTCACACACACATGAATATGCAGGGTCTGAGCATTGCTACCTTACATCCCATTCTCAGGGTGAGGATACCCATCTCTCCAGACTTCTGAGAAGCTATGAGGAATAACACATTCACATTCATGAGGAGACACACCTTATACACTGAGGAGCTGCCTGCAGCACTGGGAGCTGTTTTAGTCTCGTTCCAGGACTGGGGCTTTGCAGCATTTCTAGCTGGGATGCAGGGATAAGGGGAAGGGGCCGGGCAGAGCCCTGTGCAGATCAGGGACGGGGCAGAAGGGCAACAAGGAACACAGACTGGATCAGCTCCTCCCTACAACCCTGGCACTGCCTGGAGCTTTTATGTGGCTTTTGGCCTTTCATCCTATAGCCTTTAATTTACTATTGGGACCTAAAGACAGCAGCTTGAGGGAGATATTTAGACAGGCTGTGTAGCCCAACGCTGTTCCTGAATGGAGCCTAATAAATCAGGTTCCTGCCTCGGGCTGTGGAATGAATCGTTAGCACAAATCCAAACCGCGTCAATCTCCCTTTAATTACTGACATTGCCCTGCTAACACAACCGGCAGCAATCCTTCCACTGTTTGTATTTACAGCCTTTCAGCCCTCTTCCCAGTGACAGATCCCCCCCTTTTTCTGATATAAAAAGTACCATGTTGTCCCAGGCTTCCTCACATCAACTTTCATGAGGGAGTGGAAAAGCCAAGAGGCTTCTGGTTTATTGGTTTAGGTTTTTGTCCTTAATGTTTCAGTTTCAACGTATTTTTCACCAAAAAAAATCAGCATTTCAGCCCTTTGCACTCTCCTAGTTCACACAGCAAGAAGGCAGAGGAAAAGTATCAGAGAGAAAAGGACAGGTCTTGATACATTGGCAATTTTTCTCCAATTAAAACTAAACGGATCAATCCCTCCAATGGAGCATATTGGCCCAAATCCATTCACTAAGGTAGATCTGGGCCATTGTGTTCCAGCTGGGGCCACGTGTCTGTTTGGGCAATCAAAGCAGAAGGTTGGATGAACATAGGAATGGGAAAAACATCTTTGGGAAGCTGGGGTCGTCCCCTTACACACACAAATCACACTTTTCTTTCCCAGGTGTTTCTCCTTTCTTTTATCATATCATTGCCCTGGTCATAAGGCAAGAGTTGTGAAAAGCCATCAGCAGCTCTCCTGATGGCTGCACCAGGATAAACAGCAAGTCAGGAGGAGACAATGAAGATACTTATTTTTCCAAGTCAGTAACAGCTTGCAGAGACCTGTCTCCATGCTGGGTGTACCTCACCTGGCAGTCACTTCTCTCAATGGAGTCACCTTGTCTGTGCCAGAGTTGAGGTCCTGCTGAAGCAGCAGCATTAAAAATCATGATTCATCCTAATTTATTGCCCTGGTGCTTAGGGACCAGCCCAGATCAGCTTCCCTCTGTGCTGGGCATTGTATCAAATGAGGCATGACACTCCCAAACAAAAGGGGAAAGTTGGAAAAGGAAAACAGATAAAGGAAGACGGAGAACAAATAGAAGATATTTTGGGTGTATGGTTTTCCTCTCCTTTCTCCCCTGATGACTGCCAGCCTTATCCCACTCACAAACTCCTTCCAGCTCTGGGTAGGCAAGCTCATCCAACTTTTGTCAAATGATTTCTTTAGCAAAGAAATGCAATTTAAAGGGAACTGCAGCTACCCACACAAACTTTGCCTGTTTCTGCAAGGTGCTTGAGAGAAAAGGAGGAAAAGAGGAAGGAAAGAAGGAAACAAAGAAACAAAGTAACAAGGAAAGAAAACACAAACCAAAGGGCAGATGAATATTTCATTTGGCTTCTGTTTTGGAAACTTTTTTTTCCATATTAAGATTTCATTTTCATTTCTCCCTAATTATCAGCTAATGATTTTAAAGTGGTGGCCCACTGTTGAGGGCTGTGTATCTCCTTCCCCTTGCAAGGTCAGGGCTCAGCTCCCAGCTTGACAGCTGCCCTGATTCATGGGAATGAATCATGGGAATGAAAGCAGGCAGCCTCCTGCTTTCCCTTGTCCTTCATGGACATCTCCATCCCCACCACCCCAGGCCACTCTCAGTGCTTGATACAGTTTTAGGCTACTTTTACTGGTTTTCCCCTTGAGTTTTGAGCTTTGCACTCAGCAAGAACACAAATTTCCCTTCTTGTCCCACCTTCGGAAGGCAGTGCTAGAGTGACTTTGCTTACCTCTGGGGAGGGGAACTGGGATTTGTTTCCATCCACTGGGGCAACCAAGAGCATGTCCTGGAAGATTGTTGTCATGTGCTGAGCCATGACCTTCTGCTGGTCGACACTGCAGTGGTTCTCCAGGGAGATGATGACAGGGTATGGTGAGGTCTAGGACAAGACAGCAACACACACCATCAGTGAACTCTGCAATACCACCAGTCTGTAGCAATTGGTGTAAACCTCAGCGCTGTTTTCTCAGGAAATGAGTGTCAACTGTAGGGTCTAAATTCTGCTAAAATGAAGATTTGTTAAAAATGGACAAATTTAACAACGCAGTAGCTACTCAGATCTCTGCTGATGCCTTCCAGAGATGATGATCCAATGGACAGGGCACCAGGGCAGGTCAGGATGCCTCCCACAGACTTTCTGGGGCACTTTGGTGAAGCTCCCTTTGCCTCCATTCTCCACTTGCACTGTGGGTCCGAGCACCTTCCTACCTCAGAGGAAAGACTGGGGAAGGGGGCTTTGAAATCACGGGGTTTGCTCAAATCCTGAGGTGACATGAATCCTTCCTCCATCCCTGCATAGGCCTGATCTGGTTCCCTGTGCTCCCCAAGGCATTCTGTGTGCTGAAGGCATTGGCATTATTGTCACTGTCACTCCTTTACAGCCCCAAAGGAAACTTGCTGCCAGCTCCCAAGTGCACTGAAGGAAAATAGCAGAAAGCCCAGTGAGTCTGTACAGACCCAAGGTTTTTCTGAAGGCTGCTGACCCAGCACTGCCATACAAGACTCCAGACCTGCTCATTCCTTTTAAAGCAGAGTAGAAGCAGTCCTTCACATCTAAAGTGTGGGTTCCCCTAAACTAGAAACAGACTCTAAGACATCAAAGCCACATAAATTATGGGCTTGTTTGCCTTTCCCACCAGGTAGGGTCAAGATATTGGGTATCACTTTCATTGCAGTGGGGTCCAGGATGCAGCTGTGCTGGTACACATTCAGATTCATCCTTGGATATGCTCTGCCTGACCAGCAACTCCCAGGAATGGATCTCTGCAGGAAGCACAGCACGGATGCCTGGACAGGACACATCTTGTCCCCATGAGAAATAAGGTGAAGCCTTCATTGTTTCTGCTCTCTGCTGGGAGGGCAGAGATCTACTGTCAGTCCTGGACTGTGCAGCATGAGAAATCTTAGAGGGTGCCTCGTCCTTACTTTGAAAGCATAGTTCTTGATGGCCTTAATGACATCACTGAAGAGGATCTTGGAGGTGAGGGTGTAGCCGTGATAAATGACGGGCTCTGAGTTGGGGCCATCCCAGCAATCCAGCTCCACACAGCGGCAGCCTTTGGTGAGGGCTCTGGAAACAAAGAAGGGACCTGGTTGGGTTCTAAACCTTCTGCTCCGTCTCAAAATGAGGGTACATCAGGCACAGGTACTGCCTGGGAAGACTGACAGGAAGTTTGGGGAGCAAGGGAGGAAAAAAGGAGCTTGGAAAAACAGGAAAGCAGAGAGAGAAAGGATGGGATCAGAAGAGCTCAGTGTCACCAAAGATAGCTCAAGGTTGAGTAAGGAAAGCACAGTAGGATCTGAGAAAGGAGGCAGTGGAAGTCCAAGCTAGAAATATCCAAAAGGCAAGACAAAGCGAGTGCCAGATGAGAAAGGACACTCATGACTGTGCCCCAAGTCTTTCCCTAAAGACGGTGAAGAGAAGAGAAAACCAAGAGTGGTTGCATTGGAAGAATGACAGTAAGACAGTCAGCCTTAGAAGCCAGGTCACAAAGCCTGGATGATGTGAGTTCTTCATCTAGATCTGATACAACATGAGAGATGAATCCTCAGAGCTGTGAGGGAGGGAGCTGTGGGAACTCCACCATAGCTGGGAAGACTGCTGAGGACCAGTTTCCCAAGCTGAGTCTATAGACTGAATTTCCACTGGAAATTCCCACCTCTACATATCCATACTTTCATTTTAATTCACTTTCAAATGCAGGTTCCCCCCTTACCTGTCTAGGAGGTAATGTCATCTCTTTTACAGTAACTCCCTAAGCATTTCAGATTACACAACTCATTTCACTCTTCGCAATAGAATCATACAATACAAGAGTGGTTTGGGTTAGGAGGGATCTCATCCCGTTCCAACTCTCTGTCACAAACAGGGACACCTTCCACTAAATCAGGTTGCTCAGAGCCCCATCCAACCTGGGCTTGAACACTTCCAGGGATGGGGCATTCACAGCTTCTCTGGGAAACCAGTTCCAGAATAATGGGATTTTTATTTATTTTTTTTTTTTTACAACCAAAACGTACATCTATAATTTTAAGATACTATAAGAGGAATTCAAACAGCTATTGGAAAGCAACTTTTTCCAGATTTCACTCCATACAGTTTTGGCCTCTTGAGTCTAGACAGTCATTGCTCCTGAGAATCAGGTAAGTCATAAACAAAGACAGAATTGCAGTAATTGAGTTGCTTGTAAGGAAACACTGTCTCACCTGATAAAAGCAGGTCACAGCAGATGTAAGGTGGTTGTGCAGGTTAGTAAAGGTCACTGCACTCATCAAGCCATGAGACATCTGATAACAGATGTTGTTAAAGGCAGAAGGAGACAACACCTAATGTTCTGTCCAAGGATGCTGTGGGAACATCTGAGATGCTAGAGAGGGACCAGGCATAAGTTTTCTGGCTCCTTCCAGTCCCTACACTGCAGTTCTATGCCAGAAATGTTTGCATCCTGTAAGTTCCTTGCAATCTCATGTGCCATATTCTGGGGAATGCAACATACCCCCTCAGCACCATGCTTTGAAAACACTGTGCCAGAGGGCTGCAATCCAGCCCCCACATGGCTGCAGATATTTTAAACTCCCCTCAAAATGTAGTAATTATACATCTCACAGTCAGGAGGACACCACATGGGGCCCAGCAGAGACCCAGGTCAAAGTGTTATGAAAAGGGGGGGGCCCAGCTCACCCTGGTGTGAACATGGGTCAGTCCACATTACCTGGTCTCAAGGTGTGAAGTTGCTTCTTGATCCTCTTGCATCTAGCAGTATAAATGCACCATATGTCTTCTATAAGAACGAGGACAACCTCCCCCACACACATAAACACACACACGCACACACATACTGTACCTGATATAGGCTTCTGTGCTGCTCGGACCTGTGATCTGGTCTTCCATGAGATAGGTATTGTGTGAGGACGACACCAAGTAGTGACTGAGAGGTTGGGTCATGTCCTGGTACACTTTACGGTGGGAGGAGTTGAATATATCCCCCTCATCAGACAGCAGGTACATCAGGAAGCCGTCTTTGGTCATGGCGTTACCCCTCTTGGCTGCCAGACAAACAGACAGAAACCCCTCACTGAAAATCTGACACCGCCAGGTTGTGCCGTCATCTCCACCGCGATTCCTGCTGCTCTCCAGGGGATGTCAAAGGCAAAAATGTGCTCCCTGGGCATCCAGCTAATAGCAGAGGTACTGATGCTGCTCACAGGACAACGACAGCTTCATCTGCCTGAAAATGCTTTTAAAACCCATTCACAAGCATGGCTTTTTATGACACTGTCCTTGATAATGTCTCAGAAGTGTCAAAGACAGTCCTTACCTCATCTGTCTCTAGGGACTTACAGTATAAAAATCTCCATTTGAGCATTTCAAGGTTTCTCTGAACCCAGAGAACTTGTCAGATGTCTAAACACAGCCAGATAAATCTTGTCTAGATTATCCAATGAATACATGACTTGCAAACACAAAATTATCCCCAACTTTAGTGTGGAATTGATTTCTCCCCATCTTGAGGGACTGAGAGAGATCTCAGCCTAATCCTAAAGTCTGACAGTTCCAAAGCCTTGTCCCTCTCCTGAAGGAACACCAGGGTAGTGCAAAAACAGCCCATGATCCTGAGTTGGCTCCCTGAACATGTCCTCAAAGGTGCCCCAGACTGATGATTCACCTACATTCTGAGCAGACAGACAGTTCTGTGATTGCCTCCCCTAAACAGCTGCCATATCCTTGGCCCTCAAGTCACAGATCTCATCACTTATTGGCTTTTCAGGTGCCCATGTTTAAGACCATCTGCCTCCATTCCAGCTTCTGGAGAACAGAAATGTTGCTACATCCTCAACCTTGAAAAGCCACATGAGGTCTTGACATTTGAATAACCCATCCAAGTCTTTCCCTTGGGATCTTTATCACCCTCTGGCCAACTCTGTACCAATCCCTCTCCAGCTGCACAGTGTACCCAAACTAAAACTGAAGAGAGCTATTTCCCAGGCATTGCTCTGCCTTCCTCTCCTAGAACTGCTAATGTTGTTCCCCTAAGAGACTGGTGTTATAGAAGCAGCTGTGAGGAGAAAATAATGCACGCAATCGCAGAAGAAAGGGGTAGTAACACCACTCATAGTTCATCAAAAAAGCCAGATTTTGAACCAAACCAGCCAAGGTTATCAACCTACCTCTTTCATTGGGCTCATATCTCTGAATTAAGGCAGGGGCAGCAACAACAGCATCTTCTTCCTGCTGCGTCTCATAGAGGAACCTCACCAGGTTCTGGCAGGACATGAACCCGTCTGCATCTGAGTACATTTGGAAGATGTTGTCTATCTCCCTCCTCTCAGTCAGTATCTTGTAAAATTCCTCTATCTCATCATCCTCCAGAGCCTCTGTTTTGGACTTGTCACAGTGCTGTAAACGTAGAGGGGAGAAGGAGTGAAAACCTTCTTTCCTTCTGGCATACGCCAGCCGTAATCTGCACCAGGGCTACACAACGCAGAACACAAAATAATTGGAGACAGTTACTGCCCAGTGAACGAGAAGCACTTGGTCAATGACAAATGGCTCTCACTGACAAGGCCAACAGTCATACAACAGTTACAATTGTTAGTATTTACTCATATTATCAGTGTGACCAAAAGCCCCAGGCGTGGCCCTGAGTTCCATCGCACAGGGTGCTGCGCAAACCTTAAGTCAGAAGGACAGCTCAAGATAATTAAAGCACAGATCAAGGTTCAAGAGAAATGTAACTCTTGATCTCAGCTCTCCTAAACTATGGATAGAGATTGTGGCCTAAAATCCAGTAAGTGAAGTGAAAAGGACCTTGACCTTAGTGGGTCTGAGCTCAGGGCTCAGGAGGTGGCCAAGTAGTAGGGCTGGTTGTAAAGATGGCATCAAAACCAACTTAAAAAAAAAACAAAACCAAAACAAAACAAAAAAACCAAACTACTAAATATGCATATTTAGGTATGAAAAAAAATCCATCTTTCCATGGGCATTTTCCATTCTCATCGAAAACCCACCAAGTAACAAACTCTCCAGAAAATTTCAAATCAGATACCATCCTGGCAAGGAGCTGTAATTCAAATTCTCCATGCCCCCATGTTCCTCTGAGGTTTGAAACTTTCCTCTAGATAAAAGCTCTGACAGAGCACCATAGCCAAGGACTTGATTGGCCATGAATGACTAGGAGCTTGGGATATGCATTTTAGTGTCTCTGTGAAGGACAACAGCTTTTCCAATAACAAGTATTTCCAGCTTGTGTAAAATACTCCCAGGTTCAATTTTTCATTAGAAAATGACAATTCTTTTTCTGTGGCAAATCCTGATATTAATTTTGTTGTTTGTTCCTAGCAGAATTCTTCAACTTGTCAAACCAGAGGAATTAAACTGCTTTCCATCTTTGATCCCTTGTGACAGACTGAGTTGTTTTCCTGGCTTTTATGGCCAAAATGCTTGTCTCAGTTTAACCAGTCATGATACTAATCTCATCCTAGCTCTGCCAATGATCTCAGTGGTGGCCACGGTGGCTTTGGCAGCACCCCCAGCAAGATGATGAGGGACTTTCATCCTCTGCAAATCCTCCACTGCAGTCCTTCACTATCTGTTTAGGTAGCATATATAAACCCAAAGAAAATTATCATGATGCCCAGCATTTCACAAACTGAAGTGACAGAAAAAAAAAAAAAAAAGAGTTCAACTTGTCCTGACTTCAGAATCTGCTGAATAGAAGCTACGGGCTCATTTCAGGGATGGGACAACCTGTGACATGCTCAGTACTACCTTCAAATTATGTTTGAGAGTCCAGGAACTGCCTTTTCCTTGCTGCCTTCCATGTCTGTGCTCCTGTGCTGTGGCCTTGGCTGATCTCTCGAGCTAAGCTGAGCATGATGCTCAGCAATTGCAACAGGAATATAAAGAGGGAGAGCACCTGGTAGAGACTGTGGGGATGTGAATTACAGATGTTCTTTGTGTTAAGACATGAAAGGGAAAATGACAGGATATTACTTCTACAAAACTGGCATTTTAAGTGATCTGCCTTGGGAATTTTGTTCATGAGTGGCTATTAAAGGTTGTGATGAAAAGAGGACAATAGGGTTGGCATCATAATCAAATGCCAGGATAGATCAGATGAAAACAAGATCAAATTCTAGGACAGATCAGATGCATGGTATAAAAGTGGGTTCCTTCTGCTTTGGCTGCAAGCTCTCCTAATTAGAAAGAGACCCTCAACCCAAAATCCTGTGTTTTGCCTCACATGTCTGTATCATGAACTGTAAGTACTGAATGATCCTCAGCCTGCCACAAAAAGCACCTTCCTGATGCACCAGAGTGAATATTCAGGTTGAAATGGAGTGAGCAATGAGAGGAGCTTTCCACAGTTTCTGGTTGCATTGCATATGTCTTACTCAGGTGTGTTTCAAACCCAGATGTGGACACATTATGTGATGGAGGGCAAGAATAATGTGCAAACTTGCCCTGTAGCCCTCTCTTGAAGTTCTGATCACCCTTCCTTCCTGTGACTAAATGAAGAAAAACTCGCCAAGGCAGAAAAGACCACCCTGTTAATAGGCTCTAATGTCTCAGCCCATCTAAGCTGAGGCAGGATGTAAACTGAAAATGTAATTGCTTTAGGAGCAAGGCAGACTCTTCCTGGAGGCAAATCAGCCCTCAGGAGATCTGAATTAACCTCCAAAGAGCCTCTCTTTCCAGTGGCTATACAGGAAACTTAACAATTACGTGCCTAATGGTGGAACCTCAATGAGCTGTCTGCATTTTGAGGGGTTGAATCAAGGTTTAGCAATTACCTGGAGTCCTTAAGCAAAAAGAATTGAACTTCATCAAGTTTCTTCTCCTAAAGCTCCCTTATAACTATTGTTACAGCAAAAGAGGTTCATTAAATGAGAGGCAACTGTGCCTCTAAAATAAAGGTTTGGTGGGGTTTTCTTTATGTTTAAAGATGTAGGGATTGATTCATCTCACATAAGTGAGATGTATCCTTTAGGATGAGGTGAATCACACCCTGGTCTCTGCTGGCTTCACCTACACAGACTCTAAGGCAGTGTTAGGTGTTGGTGCTAACATCTCCACTGGAGACATACAACTCAATCAGAGGGTTCTTAGCCTTACTGCTATCCTTCCAGGGTCTTCCTGAGCAGGGAATAAAGGATGGGATACACCAACCAGAGCAGGCAGTACAATTGGAAGATTTTGCAAGCAGAAATCCTTTAAGATCTGCTGATGACCTTCCCCCCAGTTCCTGCAGAGCTACCAGAGAGAGACACCTCCATAAAGGAAGGATTATGAAACTTGAACCTCCTTTGGTGGAAGGTTATTTGTTCACAGGAAGGAGGAGCAGAACTACTGCCTGGTGCCCAAAACCACCCACGTGTTTACCAGTGATCAGAAGAAAGCATTTCTGAAACTGCACACCCACTAATTCAAATCCTGCTTCAGACAGGATGGAAGTTTTGGAAATAATCCAGATGTTTTATCTCACCTCAGCAGGATGGATTCTTTAGAGAGAAACCAAAGGCTTAACAAGTGAGAATTTTTCATCCCTTTCTTATCTTCTGATAGGCTCAGCCTGCAAGCCAAATCTTGAGAATTTAGAAGTGCACCTCCCTGACCAGATTAAATATCCCTTGGGAGTATTAAATCAATCAGACTGGTCCAGGCTTGGGTGCAATGTTACGTATCTATCACAAATCTGGCAAGGTTTTTTTTCTTAATTTGCACTTTCTTTTTGCTTATACGTGTCACTTGGCACCCTCCCCCTCTGAGAGGGTGAGGATCTGGGTTCACAATTGCAACCAAATAGCCAGACTTAGGCACTGACGTGGTCATGGCACACAGAACTCCTGAATCACTTGGGACTCAAAGTGTATTTGAACTTTGCTTTTCCTTTTTTCTCACATTATCCATGTTTGCATCTCATCTTCTGCACTGTGGCAAAATTGGGCATCAATCATGAAGGTCTTAACACACCTTCATCAAAAACATTGTTCTGGCCTAACTTAGTGGGAATCTGCTGAGCACCAAAAACTGAAAGTCCCTCCTTGGTACAAGAAAAGAAGCCCAGAGTTCACTTTAGGGTAGGTCTCCAACCCAAGGTGAAAGCTGTGGGAGATCTTGACCTCAACCAACAGCAAACACTTTATCTGCTTGCTCCCATTACCTGGAAAATCTTCTTGGCATGATAGTCATCGACCTCAATGTTCACTTCTTTCAGGAAATCTTTGAGCTCTTTCAAGCTCATCTTGTTGTCTTTGTTTTTATCAGCTTTCCGCAGGCAGGTGTGAATCCAGCTGCAGGATGATGTAAGGAAATCTTTCCAGGTCAGTGCCTAGCCTAAATATCACCCTTCTGCTGCACATGCCAGGGGGGAAATCCTCTTCTGAAGGCTCTGAACCACCCCTCCAGCTGCTGCAAATCAGCACAGTCCCCCTGAACAGCTGAAATCATCTCACCTTCTGCTCCAACAGAGCAGAACGGTGCTTTGGCAGAAGGAAAATGTGCTGTGATACAAGGAATCATGACCTGGGAGAAGCTTTTCACCATCTGGCCAAGGCTGGATCAGCTCTCTTTACCCTGTAGGAGTTTCTGGCCACGGCCAGAAACAGCCTGATTTCTCTTTTATGACAGAAAGTACATTCTGCTCCAGACAGTTAAAAGGGGAGAAAGGAAAGAATGAAAAGAGCTCCCAAGAGGAGCTTGGTAAACTCATTGTTACAGATTTGGTCAATATTCAGTATATCACAGGGAACACTGAACTCCAAAAACAGCAGTAATATTAATTTTTGAACTCACCTTCAGCTTCTCTACGTTTTTAGGGATTTCTACCTATCTGTCCTAAGAACTTTGTTGTGGGGCAGAATTAAGCCAAACTTTGTGGGTCTTGGCTTCTCCTGATGAAAGCACAGTGTCTATTTCTGTGTTGTACTGTGATAATAGCTCATAAGAGCTTGGGTTTCAATCACTTTAGTATATCTACGGATCTGAAGTAATTGCTAGAAAAATGAGCTTTTTAATGTGATGTTGTAATTTAAACTGGGTCTCCCATTTTCTCTCAGTCTCTTGGGAAAATAGTGTTAGAGAGCCGAGATACACCGCAGTTTTAAACAACAAAAAACATGCTTTTTGCATCATGGAACTGACTGTCTACTTTGCTTTACTATCAAATAAGAAAGGTCATCCCAAAAAATATCTACTTTTCAGTAGGAAAAATGATCAAAGTAAAAATTTGATCTCCATGAATGTAACCTCCCACATTTTGCATTGCTTCAAACCCATTCTAGAAAAACTTCAAAAAAATGCCCAACCTGAATGTCAATCAGAGTAAAGCTGAGGATTAGCAAATATCAGCAGAGGGATATAGTCCCATAACATTTTAACTGGGCCTTTCAAAATGACCCCAAAAAAGGGCACCAACAGCCTTAGGGGCTGTAGACAGAACCTGAAACAAAGTTCACCACAGCTTCCACTGCATTCAAATATTTCCTAGCAATGGAGATATGTGTAAACTGTTTGTAAGTATTGTTTGTCTCATGGAAAGTTGAACTTTCTGACTTTAAAAATCTTGGCAGGTGCTAAGCAATGACCTCACCCCGCATCCGTCTTAGCCTGGTAATATTAATACTCCCCTTCTTTAGGCATGGAAACCAAAATAAAGACAGGCTACGTTTTCCCAGCTCCCAGGGACACTCCAGGGCCCTGAACCAGGCTCTGGCTTGGACTGATTCTTCCCAGAAAACCAAGTTTGAGTCATGAAGCTCCCAAGAGCAGAGGATGCTCTGCTGGGAGCACACCACATCCACCCTGGGGTGCAGGACACCCCCTCCACCAGCTGTGCTCCAAAGAGGGTCTGCTCAGACTGGGAACATGGTGCTCTCAGTGGTGCCACCCATTCACATCCAACCCTGCACCTCAGCTCCCCTTCACAGCCTTCCCTAAAAACAACAGGCAGGAGCATGGCCCAACTCCAGCCAGCCAAGAGGAAACCCAGTCTGCCATGGCCAGAGGGGAGCAGCAGGGTGGGATAACACTGACTGTGCATAGAAACTATGCTTTTTGTGCCAACCACTGCAAAAATCCACCTTATTTTAAAAGCCTGCATCACTTCCACTGGTCATGAGCACCCAAGACCATGCACATACCCAAAGTCCTCTCTGGAAGGCAATATGTGGGCAGTAAATGCATCTGCAGTAGTGTATGCCCAGGTCCCACCTGGGAATGGAGGATGCTTTCCTGTGAGATCCCTTCCCAGGAGGCTGAGAAATGCAGGAAGGAAATCAGAGAGCCCAGGAAGAGCCCAGACACACAGTGGGCCCTCACACTGCAAGGGCAAGCAGCAAAGAGAGAAAAAGGAGAGTACAGACAACTGGGGCTTCAGCCTGTTGTGTCAGCAAGTATTTTTGCAGCATTCTAACCCAAAAACACCCAAACTCCCCATCTGTCTGTATCCCCTCAACTTTGGGAGAGCTTAGAGGAGCCGGATCGACTAATCGCTTCAAGTCAAATTCTTCCCATCTGATACAAACAACATTTTTCAGCCCTGGCTGTGGGTCTTTCTTTCACCTTATGTGGGCCTGTGTGGACTAGGAAAAAGCTGCTCCCATTCCTGTATACATCCAGAGTGAGCCTGCTTCCCACCTCTTGTTTTGAAAGGATATGCCAGCTCCAGGGCTACCATTTTTCTTTTAGAAACCAAAGGGGGGGTGACTGAAACTATCTGGCAGATATCCCGTGAATGTGCTCAGAACAGAAAATGCTGCAGAACTTCTGGTAAGTGCTTTCAAACCAGAAGAAAAGCTCATACATAAACCCCAGAACTGGAGCAGACAGTGCCACCCTGCTCAAATGAAAAGTCCTCTGTGTTTTCTGGCCTAAAGCCTTCCCTGCACACATACCTGCAATATTTGCTAAATAACCCATGCCAGCTTGCTGCAGGGTTGAATCTGAGGCTTAACAGAGCATAACTGTCTGTATAAGAACATCAGAAATGCTCACCAAGCATGTGGGAGTGTTATCTGGGCAGGAATGTAGGACTGGAAAGACACATAAGACACTCAATCAAGTCCCTTTCTACCACAGGCAACTCCACTGTATTATAAGCAGAACAATCCCCACCTGAAACTAGCAGGGTTTTTGCTTTCAATACGTGTTTTCAAAAACTTGCACATTCCTTACTTGATTTGCAAGGCTTTGTGAGGCTGGAAAAGACACAGTGCAAGTCAGCTCTCCAGTCATGGGGGACAGGCAGGGGACACAACACTTCCTCTCATCTCCTGACCCTTCCCCTTCTGTGCTCACAGATGCAAAGAACACTCCTGAGGTTTAAGGAAGATCTGAGTAAGCCCACACTGCCAAGCAAACCCGGTGAAGGCAGACTAAATTTAAAATCCCAGGCTTTAATTAAACATCATCAAATTTCAAATGAGAAATCATGCTGTTCTGTAATTCCAGGTTACGTTAAATGGCCTGAGACAATCCCAGATTGGAAGCCAGCACTGCACGGTAATTACTCTTCCAGAAATATGGTTTGCCTACCCACCCTATTTAGCTTCAATTCTGCTTTCCAAAGACAGAGAGGCACTTTTCCATGCTGGAAATTTACAGCCTTCTTCCCTTGCAAATATCATTGTTATTTTTCCCCCCTTAGCAATCTTGTCTCTTCCTATGGGGAAGTTTTTCAGCAATATATTCAACTTGAAGTGCTCCAGGGACAGCTTCGTGTTACCCAGACTTTCCCCTACACACTGTGGGGTGGTTGAGGAGTGACCTTACAGCCCAGAGCTTAAAAAAACATCCAAAAAGATGCTCATAGTGCAGGAGATAAACACAGCATCCCATCCCAGGCACATCAGAACTAATGGAGTCTGATTCCTCTAAACAAACAGCACTGTGGTTGTGCAAGTGCTTATTAGACTTTAGAGAATCCACAGAAGGGTAAAGCTTGATCAAAGCTCAGCATTTATGCACCATCTCCTTCACCATCAGTACATTATTACCCAGCAGAGAACCCACATGGGGTGAAGCCTTTACTGAGGGCAAGACTCCCTATTGCCTGCTTATGCTCATACTCCAGCTCTGGGATTTTCCCCAGCTGAGGATTTTGGGTCTCCCCTCCCCTCTGCAGATGCTTTGATGCTGAACAAGCCATGAAGCTCACGCAGCCTTCTCACACCAAGAGAGAGATCTGCTTTCCTCTCTGATAGCTGGATTCCTATCTTTGGGAAGCTTAAAGGAATTTAATATTTTATGACTGTCTCTGTCAAATCAGGCTGAAACCAGCCAACAGGTTCATATGTCACGGTCAGGGTCTCAGACACACAGGGACTGCAGAAAATCCACCCACAGATATTCTCTCTTTTTACATGTGAGACCTGTGGTCATAAAGCAACTTACTGAGTGAAATGCAGCCCCAGGGAGGATTCCCTGTGAATTCAGCAGAGCCAAGATCTCACCCAATAACTAACTCTCTCCCCATTTCATAAGGAATTCACTCTCCTTTCCTGCTCTGCTCCTTTTCCTTTCCGATCTCTGCACTGTCAACAGAGCAACTGCAAATTTTCTCAGGGTAAAACCTCCTCCCATGCTGAGGCAAATAAGGAGTAATTTCACTGAAGTCAGCAGAGCTACCCCAGAGTAAATTTGGCAGTGAGAAAAATCAGTTCCCTTGCCTTGTATTACCAAGAAACATGATAAACAGTATGGGCTTTTCATGCCTTGCCAAGAAGTGCCTGTCCTGGAGTTCACTGCAATGCAAGTGAAACAGACCCCTGAAGAACACAAAAAGTAATGATTGTTTTATCTGGAGCTCCATGAAAGAGGCAATTCTTTGCTTAAGGAGCTACATTAAGCCTGAATCCACTCTTGCTGGTATCACCGTAAAACAGGAGGAAAAAGCACTGGAAACCAGGGAGTTTGCCTGGGTGCAAAAGTCAGTGTGAGAGAAAACTCAGTGCCCAGGGCCAGCAGGGAAAAAAAGGAGGTTAGTCTACTATCTCCACCCACGGGGAAAGACAAGTGCATCTTTGTCTGTGATTAATCATTTTATAAGGCAAAGGATACTGTTGGAGTTTCTGTTTCTGGTTCATGGAGTTGCTGTGGGCTATGATTTTCCCAAGGCCGGAGATCCAGTGGTTGGCATCATCCTCTGAACTCGCAATGAGGTCCAGGTTTTTCCGCTGGTCTTTGAAGATGATGGAAAAGCAGCGATACTCTGGGACATCCTTGGCGTATTTTTCCATACCTTCTGTTTTATGGCCTGACCTCACATCCCGAATATCTTCAATGGAGACTGTGGAAAGAAAGCAGAGCCTGCTGTCAGCAGGGGTTCAGTCAGCCTTATCTCTACTTGGTGAGGGATATTAAGGAATTACTCTTTCTCCTTTTCCTGAAGCCTCTGGAGGGTTCTCTTCCCATTCCTCCCTTCCCCAAACTTTGGTACTAAAGAAAGCTCAAATCAAAAGGACCAGAAAGAGCAAGAGATTTTAAAAAGGAAAACTCTTTCCCCATGTTCTTTACTTAACAAAGAAGCAGAATATGCACAATACTGTGATATCCTGCTTGTGAGATACAAATCACTGCCAAGAGTTTGGTTCCAAGTCTTTGGAGCATCCCTGACTTGAGCACCCCTTGACTCATCACCCATAAGAATGGGGAGAGTGGGGATGTGCCTTCCTGTGAACATCACCCACAGGAAAATTCTGTAATCACAGAATGGTTGGTGTTGGAAGGGACCTTAAAAATCATCTTGTTCCAAGCCCCCTGCCACAGGCAGGGACACCTTCCACTAAACCAGGTTACTCAGAGCCCTGTCCAACCTGGCCTTGGATACTTCCAGGGATGGAGAGTCCAAAACCTCTCTGGGCAAAATGAGAGGTGACTTCAGTAAGATGACAGCAGGGACCAAAACAGTCTTTCTTTAGGTTGCAAAAAAAAAATGAGAAGGTAAAATTTAAAATCCCATCTATTCTTCTCAGACATCCTAGTGCAAATTAGGGAGACAAAGACCAAAGCTTCTGAGCAGTCTGGTGTCACTCATACTCCATCCTTGGTCCTGTCAAGGGCAGACTTAGTCCTCCTTGCTGTAAGAAAGGAAAACACTGTTTTCCACATCATCTTTCCCCCCATTCCCATCTGGGCCACTCAGCTGGTGGAAATGAGCCCTGAAGTTGCACCAGGTTTGCAAAATGCACACACAAGGCAATCCAGAAGGAGCAGTTTACTAAGAGACTATTTTATTCAACAAACGTAAGTAATGCAGACACCCCCACATTGCCCCGAGAGCATTCAGGTGCCCTCAAACTGGGTTATAATCAGGCAAGCTCCTGACAGCAACCACAGCCTCTTTTTGTTCTTCATGGTCCACTTAATACACACACAAAGCCCTGGCACAGGTTGCCCAGAGAAGCTGTGGCTGCCCCATCCCTGGAAGTGTTCAAGGCCAGGTTGGACAGGGCTTGGAGCAACCTGGGATAGTGGAAGGTGTCCCTGCCCACGGCAGGGGGGTGGAACTGGATGGTCTTTAAGGTCCCTTCCCACCCAAACCATTTTAGGATTCTCTGATTCCATGAAAGGGCTGAGAGGAAAGGACAGAAACTTCTTAACCACACAGAAACTTAACGTTGAAGTAGGGATGGCACCTACACACAAAAAATGGCAAAAATGTTTGCAAAGTGCTGGATTTCACAACCAAAAAAATCTCATGGCATTTTCTTTGGTAGGAGACAGACTAGGTACATTTTCCAAACATCTACCAATACCTGGGCACACCTAGAAAAAACAACACACCTGAGAGATATTCAGCCTATAACAAGCTTGCAAAAAAACCAGACACAATCACGGGAAATGGGAAAAAAAGTGCTTAGCTTCTACTCTGCCTCAAATTGTAAAGTAGAGTTAAAAATTATTTCCTCTGTCAGAGTTGTGTGAGAACAATTTTATTTGAGCTTATCTTGAAGGAGCTTTGTTGAAAAGCAGTGTGTGAGTGTAAAATATCTCCACGGTTTAGCTGAATAGGAAAAACTTGCCTTTAAACAGCCATTTCACCATTAAAATACCCAGTTCATTCAAATTCAACACTGCAGAAAAACCCAGCTCAGTATCAACACTGCACGTTTTTAGCATGGCTGCCCTGGGATCATCCACAATTCATCAGATGCTCACTAGAGTTTGAAAACTCTTTTTTTTCCCCAGAGCAGTCATGATAATGCTCAGCTGCTGGGGAAAAAGAAAAAAAAAAAGAAAAACCCCAAAATTTCAGTCTTCAAAAATCACTGACTTTCCAAAACCAACACTTCACATTCGCTTCAAATCCTCACCAGATGTTGGGGTGGTCAAACATCTGCCACAGCACTTTGCTGGTTTGGTTCCTATGGAAGAACACACCATGAGGAGCTTCCTAGAGCTGGCAAAGCTCCTCCCTGACAATTATGAGCCATTATCTTTGTGTGGTCTTTGATTATCACTTGGTAAAGGGCAACAGTTGAGCAGCTGAGGGGAGGGGAGGGGAGGAAAAGGTTGGGTTGGGATGGGCTACTGTGGAATTGTGTTATCTGGCCAATTTACCTTTGAGCAAAAGTTTGAGTACTAAAGCCTGGTGATTTTGCCCTTTAACTGGGACATTGACCAAACGATAGTGGCTGTGCCTCGGGTGGAACTTCACCCTTAACACAAAGCATGCTATCACATTTGGACAGATTCTGTTCAGGCAAAAAGTCTAAAGTTTAGTTGGATCCTTTTATAGCCAATAGGGGGAAAAAAGGAGATTTTGGAACGTAAATGTTCTGTCCTATTTAAACAAAAACTTCAGAGTAAGATAAATTACACCCTTAATCAATGGCTACAGAGGACCCTTGATCAGAAAGGAAGTCCAGGCTGAGCATCCCAGATGCAGAAGTGTCCATAAACAAGTGATTCTCCTCCACTCTGGGTCTTTTCTGCTTATGGCAGTGCAAGTGGAAGGATCATCCTGTTATTCCTCATCACCTGCCAACTGCTCACCACTGCTTGGCTCATAAGAGTTATTGTCCTTCAGAATGGCTAGTTAGTCTGCTTGTGCAATCAATCCCTAAACTTTGGGTTGGCAACAACCTCATGTTTCCAAAACTAGAAAATCTGATGTTAAATATTGGAAATTTAGGAGGGATTCTTTGGAAACCATTACATGGCTTTGTGACTCCACTGGAAAAGAGAGCTGTGTGGGAGGAAAAAAAGATTGAAAACCTGTGTCTGGAAGGGCTGCCTTGATCTCTATGAGGTGTGTTGAGAAGAGGATGATGGAGATAACAGAGTTCCTCAATGCAGAAAAGGTACAAGGAAGGCTGAAGAGCAGTATTGGTGTCTACTGTAGTCACACGAGACAAGGGGAGAAACTACCAACACAGGAACTGTTAAAAAAGCAGGGTAGGGGAGGACACTTTTTAAAGCTTTCCATAGCTTGGTTGTGTGTTTTCATCTATCAATAAAAAAGCTGAAGCCAAAGGAGTCGGCCCAAGCCATCTGCAAAAGTTATCTCTTTTCTGGAAAATCTTAACCCAGCATGAGTATTTTATCAGCTGCTCCCAGACAGCCAGTGCACTGCATTAGCAGTCCCAAACTAACTGAGCTATCTGCAAGGAGAAATCAAAAATAACTGGGGGACAGACACGTTTCACAGCAGAGGAACACTCACAGCAAATGCCCATCAATCACGTATCCCTGCAACCTCCCTGCTCCTTCCCCACCACGCCACAGCGGGGAGATAACCACAAGCAGAAGAGAATCTGGAAAGTTTGCATCCACTTCTCCCGAGTGTTTACGTCTGCTGAAGAGGTGGTTTGTATGAAGCCCAAAACATGACGCACCGCCCAAGGAAGCTCGTGTTCTTCCTGGCCTCCAGACACAGAGTCACACAGGTTATGTCCTGGTCAGCCTTCCTGGCTGCTGTGGGTGCAGCCCGGACAGTGCCACAGCTGAAGGCTCCCCACTGACATGGGCACACAGCAGTGTTCTCTGGAGCCAGTGAAATTCCTCCTGTCTGAACTACTCTCAGGGAGATTTTGGGAACTTTCTTTTTAACCCTCCTTTCAATTTTCATCACCCTTGTGCTTCCCCCTTGCTTATTCTCAGCCCAGTGCCCTTCTCCTGTTTCACCCATGGCATCAGCAGGCAGGGATGGGTCAGGCCTGCAGGATCCATGAGGCCAGTTTTGACAGCAAGGATGTTTTCAGGCAACCAAAATGTATCTTTTGGGCATCTCTTTTGGTACGGATTTCTCTCTTCATGGCTTTCGGGGAGCTTGCTGTTACACTTGCAACCTAATCTCCTCATGCAGAAGGAACACCTCCCAGAGGAAATCAACTGGTTGATCTTTAAGGTTCCTCTCAACCCAAGCCATTCTATGAGTCCAGTGTACAAGTGTTGAAGGTCCAGAAGAACAACCCTGACAAGGTTCCTAATGATGAGAGAAATTGTCTGAGAGATGAGCCCTGGCCTCTCAATCTCTTCTCCCATCATTGTTCCACAAGTGAAATGTCCAGACTGTGCTGGGAGCATGGACAGTAAACTCTTTGGTAATCCTAAAGAATACAGGGAAAGGAGAAACAGAGGCAGAGAGCAATCGCTTTTTTTTCCTCCTTTTTGACAGGCAGCCCTTTGAGAGGAGATATTTTGTCAGGAATCTTTCAAGAGAGAGAATAAGAAAGTGAACTCACATCTGCAAGCATGTGAAGGACAAGGACCAACAGGTGCTTCTCTTTTCTTGTGCCTTTGCTGATAAAGAGGGAGAGGAGGGTCACTGTGCAGACACTTGGGAGGCACTGCCAAAACAGCTGTTTCACTGGGGGAGGGGGGCAGCTTTTCACTCTGGGGGAAATACTCCTCAAATCCTTTCCTTATCCTGCCCCCCCCCCCGTCATTAGTAAGTGATCCCTGCAATGTGGCGTTCAGTCACATCGAATTACTCCATCCCACTCTAATTGTCCCCGTAAGTCACTCCTGTTTACTGTCAGGAAACGCAGATGAGAAACGTGCCCAGCCGCTAACAGCTTGCACAGCATCCTGCGTGTCTGCGGAGAGCTCGGGCCCTCACCAGCTGCACCGCGGCCAGGAGGGCTCAGCATCTTGTCAGGAACAGATGAGAGCTGCTGCCTGCCCCCGGCACTGCCCCACAGAGACACGGCATGGATTTCACAGCACGCTGAGCACACGGGGCGAGCCGGCACCTCGTGCTGCTCCTCGCTTTGGTTTCACCCCAGCAAGAGCCGCTCGGTTGATCTCGGTTTCCCCCCCAGGGGACTGATGCTAATGGCCAAACGCAGTTGGGATCAGGACCTTTGTAATCAGCGGGAGCTGGAGCACCGTCAGCTCTCCGGACTGGGAATACCACAGGCTATCCGTCACCCTCAGCCCTGAGGGACCATTCATTGTAATGACTCACGGGTGGGTTTAGCATGAGCCCCACTGTGCTGTGCCTTCTTAGCCCTGACCACATTGCTCTTTCATTTCCCTGTGTGTGAATTACCGCAGGTGCCAGCTGCTGATTCCTCATCCATTCTCTTCTCTGCCCCCCCTGCACTGACATGCTCAGCAGGTTGTTTTAACTGGAGATCAGCTGCACAGCAGTCTGCCTTCATTGCTGGCACGTGTCACCCCCTGACAACCAGTGATATAAAGCACATGCAAGTTTACAGGTTGTCTGGAAATTCCTTCTAATATAAGGTCTTTACCCAGCCTTTCTGCCTACCCATCACAGCTTGGGGTGCTGATGTAAATAGAGAGGTCTCTATTTACATTCCTTCCACACATCCCAACCAGGGCCCTGCAAACTATTTCGGCGACTAGTTCCTGCTTCTCCTGCCACCACAGCGCCGCTAAATTTGGATCTGAGGCTCTCAACACTTCTGTCTTTGCATTCAACATATGCTGTGGAGAATAAGGTCGATATTTGTCAGCGAGCTGCCTGTGATGAAAACTGTCCCGGCGACGCAGGCGGTGGCCTGATTCAAAACTCAATCGAAGAAACAGGCAGCCCTGCATCTGAAATGACGTGTTTTATGGGTCGAGTGATTTTGATAAAAACTGATGAGACCCACAGACAGACGGTTTTGTTTTCGCAGCTGACAGCCGCCTTGCATAACACATTCACATCAGCAAATATTTTTCCAGGGATAAATACATGTCTGACCACGGAGCAATGATTCCTAAAGAAAACTGCAGAAGGAAGCTGTAGGTGCAGCCAACTACCTGCTGTGTGCATACAGGTTGCTGGGAGTTTCTGTTGACTTTAGACACTTATCAGGAACAATTTAAAGCTTTCACTTCTTGACTCGAGCAAGCACAGAGAAATATCACATTCTTCCTGTTTTTCTGCAAGCAGGTTCAGGGCATTAATTCAATGGAGACAAGCATTTATTCTTAAAAAAAAGTGGTATGTTATGTTCATTGCATGGCATTTTAAGGGTACTCCTAAATTTCACAGCAAGCCATAAATGAAGGAAAAAGTTTTCTGCTGAAAAATATCCTATAGTTGGGCCAGAAGTCAGAGGAACTGGAACAAATTTTGTACATTTTTAATAGTGAGATAACTAATTACTACATCAAAATATCAATTTCATGACTTTAAATAATAATACGATCACCACTTGCAACACTCAGTAGTGCAATGAATATAGTCCACCTCTATTGCTCCCAAAGCAGATTATTTTAACCAAAATACAGGAAAAAAAAATTCCAACAATAGCAGTTTTTACGTAAATCTTTTGGCCAGGAATGGAAATATTTCAGCTAAAACTCCTGAAGTTCTTTCTTGACTTCACTGCTCTGACTCAAGGACACACCCCCAGTGAGTCATCCCTGGTTCAGTGTGCAAAGCTCCTTCAGGGCTGCCATGGGAAACGTCACCTCCCTGAGCCTCCAGCAGAGACAGAGTGCAGGAGGTACCAAAGCACCATCTCTGGGGCCCCACTGTAGCACCCCTAAACCCAAATGACTCATTCAGTCTTCTCCTTCTGGCTTTGAATATTCTGTTCCTCCACCAAACGCTCAAAAGGATGTTTCACTGGAAAGTTTTCAGCCATCCCTGCAAATCCCCGAGTTCAGAGAGTTTTTAAAGGGATTGAGTCTGGCTTAAGTGAGCTCACACAAGGGATTACAGCTGGTTTAAGAAAATACTTTCAAAAATCAATTTCACTGAAAGCAGCAAATGCCTTTTTGCTCTTTTTATTTCACATAGATGAGATCTGATATTTGACAACAGCTAAACTAGACAGTGCTACTGACAGGCTGCTGCTCCTGCCATCCAGTCCCTCTGCCCCCTTTGACTCTCCTCCCTTGCACCACAGTGATGCTCAGGAGTGAACTGGCTCAGAATGAACCATTTTCCAGCTCCCTTGCACAAATCTTTGCCCCAAAACTGTTAATCATGCAACCTGAACTCTGTTTTCTCAGCCCAGGGAGAAAGCTGTGTAAAAGCCTCGTGGGCCAAAGAAGCATCCACCCTGTCCATGGCCCTACACAACATTTAAGGCAACACAGCAGGGTGTTTATGGATCTAATATGTAGCTCAGACACAGGATGGAGCAAGCTATGCTGAAAAATGGTGCTTTTGTGCTGCCCTTCATACCCAGCATTCCTATGCCTCTGCTGGAGGCAACCAGAGAGTACACACAGGGCAGAAGACACTTGTTGGAAAACTGACTTAAGATGCTTCAAGGGCTTTTGGAAAAAAACCCTGTTCCCTTGGACTTAAATGGAACATACTGAAAAATTATGGACAATAAGGAAAAAATGGATCATGTTCTACCTGCATAGAAACCATTTTGGAAACACAGCCTATCCCCCCTAAAAAGCCCTGTGTGTATTACAGCTATGAAGACAGCATCCAATCTAAATTCCCAGTTGTTTAAAATAAAGACAACAGAGGAAGGTACTGGTTGTACCCTGTGTATCTGAGCCAAGCAACATTCGTGCCTGTGACAACCCTGATATGTTGGGCTTTTTGAACTTCAAGCATCTGAGATTCTCCTGCCTGACCTTGGCAGTCCCCAGTGTTATCTACCAGGCTCCACCACACAATGGTTTACAAATAACTTTTCCACATGGTCATAAGAGCAGCAATAGGAATAACAGGAAATTATCCAAACAAAAACATGACCCTCACCCTGCCCAGACTGCTCCTCTGAGGTGCATCCATCTGCTCACTGCCAGCAGTGCTGCAGATAAGATTAGACCCGCTGCTCAAACCTCCCGGTTTCCATTCTGCTCACTCTTTTTCCATCCTAAAAAGGGAGATAATCTGCAGGTTGAGGAAGGCTTTGTACTGGAGAGTGAAGTAGCTGTCTGTCAACAAGGAAGGGTGACCCTCTGGAAAGACTCGCACTGAAGTCCCTGATTTTGGGCCTCAAATCATGACCCTGCACTCCTCCTCTGATGTGACCACCTTCACACACCAGATCAAATGAGAAGGCAGCCGTGGTGGTAGAGCCTGCCAAAGGACACAACAAAAGCCAGGATAATCCTCCCTATACCTGGACCCAGAGCAGCCTGGTGAAGTTAAAAGCTCAAGAAGGAAACTCAAACTCAATGATCATTCTGAAAGCTGAGAGTGGAAGGTTTCAGAGGATCAATAAATGAGAAAAGCAAGAAAAAGTGTGACCAGCAGGTTGAGGGAAGTGGTTGTGCCCCTCTACTCTGCTCTCGTGATACCCCACCTGGAGTACTGCACCTCTGGGGCCTCCAACATCAGAAGGATGTGGACCTGTTGGAGTGAGTCCAGAGGAAGCCATGAAGATGTTCATAGGGCTGGAGCACCTCTGCTGCAGAGACAGGCTGAGAGAGACAGGGTTGTTCAGCCTGGAGAAGAGAAGCCTCCAGGGAGACCTTAGAGCCCCTTCCAACACCTGCAGGGGCTACAGGAGAGCTGGAGAGGGACTTTGGACAAGGGCAAGTAGTGATAGAACAAAAGGGAATGGCTTTGAACTGAAAAAGGGCAGGTTTGGATTAACTATAAGGAAGAAATTCTTTCCTGTGCGGGTGGTGAGGGATTGGAACAGGTTGCCCAGAGAAACTCTGGCTGCCCCATCCCTGGAGCTGTTCAAGGCCAGGTTGGACGGGGCTTTGAGCAACCTGGTGTAGTGGAGGAGTATTTCTCTGGAAAGGTGTGGAAGCATGGGGTGTCAAGGAGCAGGAACTTGCCTGTGAGCCATCAGGTAGTATCACTCCCCCTTCACGTTGCACTGAGGACACTCCCAGGGCACAGCAGGTTCTCCTTCCCACAGTGGCACTGCCTCTGTCTCCAGCAGTGTGGCAACACTGGTTGTGCTCAGTTACCAAAGTGTATCTTGAGTGCTGTAAATCCACACCCACGCAGACACACTCCCAAAGCCTGGGCCCAACGCCCAGCTCAAAGGATTTGAGCTCACTCTTATTGCAGCTCAGTAAATAAAAAAAGTCACAGTTGTGCCTGCTCTCCATGTCACTGCCTCAGCCATGGAGGCAATGGGTTCAACCAGGCAGGCGCCAAGGTCTTTGGAGCCACAGCACAGGGATCCCCTCCCATTTACATCTGAGGACCAGGTAGGGTCAGGACTGTTGCTGTAGGTGCTCTCTGACCCCATAATTTTGAGTTATGGGCTGGCTCATAGCAGAGGAAAGCAAGCTCTGAAAGTGATTCTTCTCAAATCATGTCCTTATTTGTTTTATAGCAAGATATTATCTGGTAAAGGACTTTGGTTTTATATGGGACAGAGCTCAGCAGAGCAGGTGCTCCCAGAGGACAAACATTCACTGAGGTCTTTGTGTTTGTAGTTGTTAAATGGATTATTGCACTGAGACCTAAAGAGCCCAGCTGAGCTCAGGATCCCACCATGCTGGGCATCCAAACCCAGTAAAGGACAGGCCACAGTCCTAAGGTTCTGGGGAGACCTCACTTCAGCCTTCAGTACCTAAAGGGGGCTTATGAAAAAAGAGGGAGAAGGACTTCTTACATGGGCAGACAGTGATAGGACAAGGGGGAATGGTTTAAACTAAAAAAGGAGAGACTTAGATTAGATGTTAGGAAGAAATTCTTCACTCAGAGGGCAGCAAGACAATGGATGGAACAGGTTACCCAGGGAAGCTGTGGATGCCCCATCCCTGGAAGTGTTCAAGGCCAGGTTGGATGGGGCTTGGAGCAACCTGGGATAGTGGAAGGTGTCCCTGCCCACAACAGGGAGTTGGAACGAGATGATCTTCAAGGTCACGTCCAACCCAAACCATTTTAGGATTCTGTGATTCAAAGTCTTTTACATTTAGATAGAGAAGAAAAAGAAAATGTGTGGGGAAGGATGCACAAAGAGATTAAATGTGTGGCCATGAGGTTTACAAACCAAATGTATTTTACCCTGCTACTTTACTCCTCCCACTGAAAATCTTATCACTGCTTGTGGGAGGGGGGGGGGTAATTTGGAAGGCCCACCCTTCATTTAGTTAATTGTGATCATTACCAAAAAAACTGTGTAAATAGCACATTTCAACATACCATAAAATATAGTCCATGTTACTAATTTACCTCCTAGATTTACAAGACTGTGATGATTAGTGAAACATGAGAGAAGAATGTCAGAAAATATGGAGAAATATATCATAAAAATACCAAATGAGAAGAAAACCCAGATATAAACAGACACACACCCTGCCTGATCCCATTTTGACTGCACAGTTGGGCTCCTGGTCCCAGTTACGGCGCCAAGCTGGGTGATGCTGGCACAGAATTGTTCTTCCTGTGCCATATAAGCCATTGTCATATCTGGACTTTTTACAACAGGGCAGATTCTGGGTTTCCAAGATAAGAATGAGAATAGGCTTTCCTTCCCAGAGACATCTCCTGCCAGCCCTTGGGTTTCCACTTCTCTGCAGTTCCCTTGTGAGGCTTAAATGACAGTTTTCCCAGGGATTGAAGGCGGGAAAGAAGTGTGCTGGCAGAGCCCAGACCAACAGCCCAAGCGCACAGACCACACCACAGATGCTCACACCATGTCTCACACTGAGCATTAGGGCTTGGGCACCTGAGTAACCTGAACAATTTGGGGAGGAAACGAGCCAGGCAGGGCTGCTGAGAGCACAGCCCACCCCACAACCATTTCAAGCAGTAGCTCAGGAGCTTGGGAAATGTGGCCATTCCTGACACGGCGGATTCCTCGCGGCTGTCTCCGGAGCTGACAGCATGTGTGCTACAGGAGGTATGAAGGATCTGGTCTCACTGCTCCAAGCCCTGCCTCCACACCACACATAAAGGTCCTGGTTCACCCCAAGCACCTCTCACGAAGTGCCCCACTGCCCGTGACAAAGCAGACTTTACTTACAGATCTGTGACTCTGGAGATCTCAGCACCTTCTTCGACTCCTGCCAGATGGTTTTGCAGTCCTCCTGGAGCTTATAAAACCGCTCCTTTCGCCAGGAGCTGGACTTCACTTTTAGCAGCTGGCTGCCCTTCAGGAGGAACTTCAGATCCTTGTCATCTTTGAGGCCTGTGGTGAAACAGGAGTGGTAATGTAAGAGACAGCTCAAGAAATGATGCTCAAGGAGTCTTCCCTTCCACAGGACAATAGAGACAGACAGACAACTGGAGGGCAGACAGGTCTGGGGAGGATAGCTGAGCAGAGACACACAGAAATCAATCCTCCACATCACACTTCATGTTCACAAAAGAGGCTGAAGCTTTGTACATTTCTTAGATTGAGCCTAAAGACTTTTGTATGGCAATTCTCATGTGGTTTACAAACATAAAATACTTTCTTCCCAGCAAATACAGTTACTGTTAGGATGCAAAAACTACAGTAAAACAAACAACAAAACAGTAGCAGCAGAATGAGGAAAGTTGCATAACTTGTAATTGGAATGCTGTCAGGAACTTTCAAGTGGTTTCAAATCTATTCTGCATTTCCTTTGTTGGAACACACAAAGGTGTCACTCGTCCTTCTCTGGCAAGCAGCACCTTGCTATCCACATGGGAATTCTGCAGATCAGTGACATGAAGCTTAGGACAGGGAAGTTTGGTGAAAGGTAACAATATACCTATGAGGTAATATTAAGGTAGTAACCATGTTCTCCTTACTTCTCAACCACTCAAGAGGATCTTTATCTTTCTTACACTACTAGGCCACTGCAATGTCAAGTAATAACAATCAGACCTTCTAATTCCAGAAACTTCACATTTCACAACTTAGCCTAGATTCAGGAAGGCACTTAAGACATCTAGAGAGGCAAAAGGCACCTACAGAGGCTTTGAAAACACAGATTTGGCATTTTACATGGTTTTGAATGTCTCAGCAGTATATGACTTCCACATACCTAAATACCTTGGAGAATCTGTCCCTCAAACAAACCATTAATTACAGATCTGGAGCGTGTGGGCTGAGGAAGGTGAGAGCATGACACATGAGAAACACTTCTTGGGCTTTCTGTAATAGGCACCTTGCATCTCTCTGACATGGCATGAAAGGCTGGTTCAGAGCTGGTGAAACAGCATTTAACTCTAGTGCTGATCACGTACATCCCAAGTCAGCTGGATTTTTTCTAACCCTATCTTAACACTGTAGGTAACCACTTGGCCACTTGCAGCCACCCAACACATCATGCAAAAATTCCCAATGCTACCTAAACATAATGTGGCGTGTCACAAAGCAGAACTCCAGCTTAACTGATTTATGCAATAACTTTTCTACTGCAGTGTCCCCTGTGACACAGGGTTGGTTCTTCTCTGGAAGACACACCTGCCTTGAATTTTCCTTTTTTAAACAGAGCAAGGCAATAAACTACCAAATTTTGGGCCTGCTTGAAAAATAAAACTCAGTATGAGATCCAAGTGGCCAAATTCCTAGAATCCTGACCATTCATATAGGAAACTGAAGTACCAGGTGCTGCAGAGCACCAAGGTGCACTGTCAGTTTGTAACCAGGATACAGTGGCCTGAAGAGAGCATTTTATGTTGCCAAAGCCTGAGATCTCCAGGGGTGAGGGGTGTCCAGGGTTTACTTCATGAGCCACTCATATGCCTTTACTGGTATTTGAGGTGCCAAGGATCATGCCCAGAGCTGAGCCTGGCCAAAGCATTCAGAGTTGAAAGTGTCACAGTGGGAACTGGAGATCCTGAAGAAGTGATTGTGGCATCTCTCTTTCTTCTACATTAAATTAGCTATCTCATTAATTAAGTGTCTTCCCATGCTACAGCAACCCCTGGGCCTCTCAGCTCCTGTCTGATCCAGTGATTCCCTAGAGGAGAATTTGAATGCTTCCTCCTCTGGAAACTTCAGAAAAAAACTCATGGAGAGAAGAAAAAAAGCTGTCTCCTGCACAGTGCAGAAGGATGAAAAGTTGATCCTGTCTACAAGATCTGGGACAGCATTCCCAGGGACTGATAAGAGGCCAGATCATCCAGAGGACAGACAGATACCACAACAGCTTCATGAGTCCTCAGCCTCCTGAGCTGTGCTTCTGCTCTGAGGCAAAGGTCTTCCAAGTGCAGAGAAGATACCACAGCCTCCAGCCTCACTAACATCCCTGTGGCATTCCTCAAGGTTGCTGGAGAGGAAACTAACTTCTTCCTTCTCCCTGTTCACCCACATTTCTGTTCTAGCTCCCAGACTCATTCCTTCTTTTTCTTCAGATCCCAACCACACAAGGCATCATTATGGGAATAGGAGAACATGTCATCCTAGGGTGACATGAGGAGGAAAGCAGGAAAACCTCAGTTCCTTTGGATGCCTATGTCCATAAATGGGTAATGAGAAATCCCTTTAACTGGGGCATGTTTGGTTCCTCAGACACTGTGTGCAGCATCTGTAATGTGTCCTGCTACCAGGACATCCCAGAGCTGCACCAGTGTCATACAGACAAATCTGGATAGGCACAGGTGGTGACCATGGGCAGATTCCTCTCCTCCAGGCTTAGACCACACAGTTCAGACACAAGCTGGAGCTCAGAGCCCTTCATCCTGCTCACCTGCACAGCCCAGTCACTGTATCAGCGTGGGTCAAAACTCCCCTTCATCTTGCAAGGTTTTAACTATGGAGTGGGAGCAGCCCTACCAATCATTCTTGGTTGCTGTGCCTGAGGACCAGGAAAGGTTAAAGGATCAGCAAAGGGGGGCACTGCACTTTGCAAGAGCTGGAGGGAAGGATGAAGAGGGACAGTGCATGGTGAAGGCATGGCAAGGACAAAAGCTGGCAGGGAGCCTGAGTCAGGGGCAGTGAGAGAAGGCAGGGAGGGGATGGAGACAAGCTTCCCCCTAAGAGGCAGCAGGTTTGGTCAGGAAAGGGCAAGAGGGCTAATCATGAATGTCTAACAGCTCTGACATCCCTTTGATGTGGGGTCCCTTCAGATAGAGGGCAGTTACCCAGAGCTGACCTCTCCTGGCTGAACCACCCAGAGGAAGAAGGGACATCCCCTTGGCCAGGTGGGCCCAGCCTGTGTCAGGCCTGCTCTGGGTCTGTGTAGCAGCAGTTCAAGCTGACACAGCTGAACTGGAGAGGAAAGAGGGCCAAAGTTTCAGGCCCTGCCTCCTATGCCCAACCAAGCACTGCCACAGACTCTTTACATGTCCTTGGATGAGTCACTTAGCTTCTCTGGTCCTACCTACAACAGCGTTTTGTTAGGTCAGAGATGGAGCTGAAGACGCTCTGATCTGCTGATACAGGAACCACAAACTCACCCCTGATGTGTCAGTGGGACATTACTCTCAGCTGGTCATCTGAACTGCTTTCCAGAAAAAAAACACCTTTTCCCAGCAGAAGCCTCATTTCAGGTTTTATGCCTGAACCAGCTCCTGAGGATTTCGGCCTAAAAGCTCCATGGAGAATCATGGAATGGTTTGTACTGGAAGGGACTTTATAGGTCATGTAGTTCCAACCCCGCTGCCATGGGCAGAGACACCTTCCACTACACCAGGTTGCTCAAAGCCTGAAGCTGAGGAGTTTTGTGGTCCAGAGCTCCATCTCACAGCAATGGAAACTTGTATGAAAGAAACCAGAGTTCTCATAAACATACATAATTTAAAAGTTAAAAAACACTGTGCAGCAGGACAAGGATATTGATTTCCAACTATATAACATTAGGTATGAGAAGCACAATCACTACACTGAAATACATGTCCAAATCCTGCCTGACACACGTGGCAGGACTGTGTCTTGTTTAGCATCCTCTGTAAAATACCAAATACACATTTGGCATGCAAAATTCCAGCATGCCTTTCAAGAGTCAGGACCCTCCTCCTCACAAAACATCAATCACACACTTTCTAAACAGAATATATTCAGCATTCAGTGATGGTCAGAGGAAAAATCATGTTTGGCCAAGGCAGAAGCACCTCAAGCACACACAGCACTGCAATAACCACGATGTTAATATACTAAACTAGCAAGCTTTAGACACTGAGACATCAAAAATGTTAACCTTTGGCTTATCTAGCTCAGGTTTACAGCAAGCAGGAAGCACAATAAAACAATAGCTGTCACGGCAGAAGCCAGGGTTTCAGTTCACTAAGCAGATAGTTAGAAGGACAGTGATAATCTATATTGTTGCATTGTTCACTCCTTAATCTGCTGGTCTGATAGAACTTAATTATAGCTTCTATAAAACAAGCCTCCTCCTGCCTGCCCTCCCCCTCCCACCTGCTTACAGACCAGGCATAACTCAGGTTTGCTGGTTTAAAAGGGCAGAAAGACTTTTTGATAAAATCTAAAGAGCTTGGGTGGGTAAACGGCTGTTTCCCATTTCCACCTGCCCTCTCTATCCACGGAAATCAAGGGACTGGCATCCACTTGGGCTGTGTCTCCAGAGAGCAGGAACCAGCAATGAGTTTGTAGCCAGGCACAAAAGTTTTGAAACTGTTTCCTCTTTCGTCTGGTGAATGCGAACTGTGAGTGGTTCCCTGGGCTCTTACAGCAACAGGCAACACACCCCTGAACAGTGCTAAAATCTGGCAGGAAAAGGGCACTGCCCTCCCCAAACCCCTTCAACCAGTGGCAATTCAGAGAGCCCAGCCACAGATTTGGGAACCGACCCTTTGCCAAAGATCTCCCACATCCTTTGATGCCTCCAACGAAGCGCTTTACACATCTGGCGTGTGGTTACAGGCAAATGAAAGGAAAAGAAACCTCGGGAACTTAAAAATAACGCTGGAGTTGTCTTTAGGGTGGAGCACTGCCTCTGCACGGGGAAAAGACGCAGAAATGAAGCAGCTGTCAGCCCAGTGCCGAGGCTGTGGCCAACCTGTCCCTTACCCAGCCTGATGCCATTCAACGCGGCCACTCGACGGCTCTGCTCCAGTAGCATGTTTTCCTGGGATACGGTGCGCTTGGGCTGCCTTCGGATGCACTGCATGATCCAGCGTGGGGCTCAGGGAGAGGCGTCGGGTGCCGGGAAGGATGGGGGGCCACGCCACCCCTGCAGGGATCCCTGCTCATCCAGGAGCCTCCGGCGTGCGCGGTGTCAAACGGGGCTCCAAGGAGGGAGCGCAGGCAGTTGGGGCAGCGAGAGCAGAGGAAGGCAGGGGAGGGCAGAGTCCGGCTGGGGGTGGGACTGTGGGAAGTCTCTCCTCCCGCTTTGCTCACCAGCACACGCTGGATGCAAAATTAAACCGAGGAGACTGCCGGCAGCTGCCCAGGTAGAAGGAACAAGTTTTCCAGCAGTCGTACGCCAGTGGGTTTTTACGCATCATTTCCAGAGGCTGGAGAAGTCCCAGATATTGTTTGTGGCTCCTAATCAGTGCCTTGGGCTTGTCAGCTTATCCTGCCCACGAACGCCTGGATCAGGGCGAGCTTGGCTCCACCCTTTCTCTTCTGTGCCTGGCTGCTCCGTGCTGTTCCCACTGACAGGGACTGAAGACGAAGCTAAAACCTCTCAGCCAGGGCAGATGTGGCCAAAAATCTGCTCGGAAACTGTGTTTTAATGCTGTTCTTTTTCCACCTACAGAAGAGTATTTTCCTAAGAGTCCGAAGAGTGTCTTTTCTGCCACCAATTTCCTGTGTGACTTGGGTGAGTCACTTACCCTGCATTTCTGCATAGCTTTGGGTTTATTCTTGTAATTCAGATTTACCCTGCACTCTGATACAGGAATAAGCCCCTTCAGGCATTTAACAGGTCACTGATTACACAAATCAGAGAATAATTCAAGGTGGAATGGACCTCTGAGGCTCTCCAGAGTCAATCACCCAACTCAAATTGGGGTCACCTTCAAAGGTAGACTTGGTTGCTCACAGTCTTGTTCAGGTGAGTTTGGATATCTCTAAGGACAGAGATTCCACAGCCAATTAAGTTCCCTGTCCAAGAGCTCAGATGTTCTCAGTGAAGAATTTGTTCTTTATGACCGGTATAAATTTCCTTTGCTGAAACTCACAACCCTTCCCCATTGTCCTGGCAATGGCTGGGACTAAAATCCATCTCTTCCCTAGCCATGACCATTTCTGCAGTGATGTACAGCAGTTATATACACACCTTGTCACAGGCTATCTTTTTTTGTCATTGCCTTTGTCAGCTGCTGCCCTGCCAGGCAAGCAAGGGTGAAGTACTGCAGGGAAAGGTGTCAAACTGGAGTGAATGTCCCTTACTGCAGAACCAGCATATGCCCAAGAAGCTTGACATCAAACCACATGTCACTGTTCCTGCTGCAAACCTAATCAAAGGCTCTCCCATCACCAGCCCCTCATCATATTCAATTCAGGTTTCAAAAGCATTATCTCTGTTTCTGGTATCTGTCTATCCAGTCATTTTCCCCTTCTTTCTCTGCAGTCTGAAGGAAGCCCTACCAACCCCCACAGAGAAGCACAGAGGACTGGGTTATTTGACCAGCATAAGGACAGGGTCAGAATCATTAATCGCTGCCATACATTACATGTAAGAAACACTCCGAGGACAAGGCAGGGCATTGCATGGCCTTGAGCAGCAATACATCTAATAAAGCTTTATTTACACACAGCCACTGCAAACCACAGACAGTGAATGGAAATAAAGGCCATTTCTGGAGGGGACATTGCTGAACTTGTTAGCCAGGCAGGCAGTGGGTGTTTGAGGAAACACCTCCAGCCTTTCTGGGCCCCCTGCACATGCAGGGTTTAGGTGTCAGAGCCATAACCTTCACAGCACTCCCAGCTTTGGTTTCGCCCTGGTGAGGAGGTGGGCACCATTATACAGTGACTAGATGATATTTATTAGCTATCAGTCCCTGAGCAACTCCCATATTTCACATTTTACTGGAGAGGGCTGATCTAATTAACGGAGTAGAGAAGACCCTCCTGTAATTGCCTTAGCAAAACAATTTGCTTCTACACACCAACTGTTCTGTCCAGCAGCAGAGTCCCAGAGGGATTGATCTGGGAGCACACAGAGCCCTTATGCTTCATTTTCTCATTAATTTTTAATAGCAGTGCCAGTGACAGCCCTGCTCAAAGCTTTCCAGGCCCTCAGAGAACATCTTACTGCACTTATCCCTGAAGTTTGCTCACACACAAAGCACAGGGTCAGCGTTCAATGAGTTTAGATACCTCTCCAGAACAGCAACGCGCGAGTTTCGCTGTCGTGAAGGCTTCGGAGGTATAAGATGGTTTGAATCAGTTTGTTTTTAAAATGAAGACGAGATCATTGGGCCAGAAATTCCCTGCTTTGGGAAACAACAGAGCTGGACGTATTGTGGTCTTGAGGTCATTTAAAGACAATGTCACATCTCACAGCAGAGGCCTGAAGGGTGACCCTGGGTTACATGGCTTTGTGTGCTGATGTTACATGATGCTGCCGTCACACTCTGGTGCTGGAGGAAGTGATTCCTGCAAATGGCTCATAGAAAAATTCTCCAAGCCTTATTCACTGCAGGTAACACCTGAGTGGGTCATGCAATTTTACCCATATGACCAATCCCACCTAAATAAGTGGCACTGGTCACATGAGTGAAGTTATTCATGTGCCTGTGCCCAGGATGGGGGCTGTGCTGATCACACTGTCAATTCCAGCTGGATTACACCCAGAACAAACAGAAATCCGTGTGAATGAGGATGTCAGAACATGATCCCAAAGTTAACAAAGTGCTTGAATATCCAGGAAACAGGCACTTGAGATAGAGTGGCTGTAGAGTCTGGTAGGAAATGGGCTATGTGAAAACACTGTAATGTGCAGGCTGGTCTTCAGATGATTTTCCAAAATGAATTAATCTCCATCACATCCTTATACAAAGGAGCTCAGGAAGCACTATCAGCACTTCACAGAGAAAGGAGCAGGATGTTTTTTCATCTCTTTGGGGATGGACCTGTTCTCCCATCACCATCATGTTTGGGCAACACCAAAAGTGGTGCAACACAGAATAATTCTGATCATAGTCTCTTTACTGACACAAACGACGTGACAAAACTCAGCTGCTGATTTGCCCAGACTTGAGATAATTTAGGACTGGAATGAAAATACCTGTGCTGGTGATGACCTCACCACTTCCCCATCACGTCATGCATATGATGCAAATTATTATGACTCGTAATACCTATGGCAGCTACATAACAAACAACAAATGTCATGCTAAGGGGAGATTTTGCCACTAAAGAGGCCAAAGGTTGTGCCTTGCTCTGTAGTTGTTACCCAGAAGAAAAATTTGGGTCTGTTTAACATAACGCTGTTCTTCCTGCAGAAGAACATGACAGCAAGGTTTCTTCCATGGCTTCAAGGTCCCATCTGCCCTGCCTTTCCTTCTGGAGTTCTTTCTTCACTTCATCCATGCCCTCCCACATCCCACCCATAGAAGCCTTCCTTTTCCTTCCTTCCTTGTTACCCCCAGAACACCACTCACTGCTCTCAGCTCTATTCTCCTTGTCACACCTCACCATCTCCAAGGACCAGGCCTTGCTGCTGGCCCAGCTTCTCACCTCCAAAAAAAAATGCCAGTGGTTCCTCTACACCACCACTCCCTCTACTGCTCCCTGTGGGGAAGTGGGGATCGTGGAGCAGGTGCTGGGACCAGACTCATCGGTGCATCCCTGGCCAAAGGCGATGCTGTGCTTGTTGTCAGTGGGTGCATCTCCGGTGCATGTGGTATGTACCAAGTTCCACCTTGTGGTGACACTGAGAATGGGCTTCTCCATCCCCAAACCTCCTCTCCCTTTCACTGGCTTTTCTTGCCCACTCCCCTCCCAGGGTGCTTGAGAGGTCCTGCTGAGCTGGGGCAGAAACCGTGTATATGAAACCTTAAAATTTCATATAGGAGGAGTTCTCCCGAGTCTCATGTGGTTGTCCTCCAAGTCACAGCCTGAAGACTCCCTCCACTGGCACACTGGAGCTGTGTGATGGGCAGGTTTCTGGTGCACTGAGATCAGTGCTTTCACCCTACCCAATATTTCTCAGCCCCACTCTCTCTCTGTATCCTTTGTCTCACCTTGTCTGCAAGGTCTCTGGGAGGAGAGCAGCCCCTTCTCCAGCCCTGATGAGTCCATGCAGCCCATCTTCCCCCAGAACAGGCTGACTATATCCAGACTGCCCTCTGGGAAGGACTGCAGGCCCATCACCCAGATCATGCCATGTTGGATCAAAACCATGCTGGGGAATGTGCTGGAAGTTAAACAGTGCAGAGCCCTGGTTTGTATAAGCAAAGCCAGGCTGCCTGCCCAGACATTTCACAGAAAGCTCAAATCATGACCTTTATCTGTGAATATCTTCATATATCTTCCTGCCGGTCAGGTCACTCACAGGGAGCTTGGATCAGTGCATGGAACAGGCTGTGACCCATCAAAAGCTACTGCCCTGCACTCTTGATGAAATCCAGGTAAAACACCCAATTAAAGTTCATCGTACTCAGGAACCCAAAACCTGACCGAAGGTTTGGTTTGGTCCTTCCACTGGTCCCTCCCTCCATCAGGGTACACACAGAGATTTTGGCTGCAGAGTGAGACACACTAAAACAAACACTGGCTTGCAGTAAATTACAGCTTTTCCAGTAGCTGGTAAAGAAAAGTAATTGAAAAGAAGGACATCAACTTGATGGATAGGACCAGGACCAACAGGGAGGAGCACTAGTGCAGTTTAGTTGCCTGACTCCCAAGTCATGTTTCTGAGCACTTGCTGATGAAGATGTTCTCTTCATAAACCCAAAGTCAGTTGTAGGTGGGTCCCAGCTTCACTTTTTTTTAAGGTCATTTAACAGTTTTTCACAATATTTTCTTCAGGAGATGAAATTTCTTCCATAGGTGAAATGCAAGTCATTCTCAACATTCTGTAGCAGGGCAAAATTCATGCAATAATTAAATTGCACAACTGAATTATGCAAAACTAGGGGAAAAAATATTTTTTCCTAAGTGATTTATCTGGAATTTCTCTAACTCTAGCCAAAAACACCCCATGAGATTTGTTGTGTGGTACCTCAATACAGGGCTTTAAAAGGTACCATGTGAGGGGCAGACCTAGATGTGAGAATTTCCCTCCACACAATGTCCAGACTGGCCTATTTAAGGTGTGGAGGTATCTCAGGTTAGAAGAAACTGTGGCAAAATCTTCTCTACCTGCATAAAGAAAAAGAGAAACCTCTTCGTTTGACCAAGGTCTGCAGCCTTCTGTTCTGGTGGACTTGGCTGATAAGGACTGAGACCCTCCACCCATGGGAAGGACCTCAGAGACAAGACTGGGGGTCAGTCTCACAGTATTCAGACACCTACAGTGCACTGAACAAGGGGCCAGGAGAAGACAGGGCACAATTCACCTGTCTAGATCCCTATAAGCCTAAAATTTCTACCACACCTCTATGTCTAGCCAGCTGAATCCCACGCTGGGTGATCAAATCACCAAATATTCATCTGCAGCTTTCCTTCAAAAATACCTGTTCAAATATTTTGATCTTCCTCTAAAGGAAACTGTACTTTGGTCCCAAATCATCAACAGCTTTGGCTCCCAGAGCTGCTTATCCAGGCAGCTGAGTTTCCAGATCTTGCACGAACCATCTCTTTCCCACATACCTCTCCCTCTTGCTTTTCCCTGTGGTTGGTTCTATCCTTTCATCTCTGCTACCTGCAGCAGTTTTCCAAGTGCCTGCATTTCCTTCTCCCTCCTCTTTCACTTCCTCATTAAAATCCATTTTTCCCCAAGCATCTTCTTTCCTCGACTCAGCTGCTTTTGGGCCTGACAGGGCTTTACACGCTGACAACAACCTCAGGAACTGTGGGTTTTGTTTTACTAAAAGACATTGCTCAGACTGAAAATTTAGCAGGTTTTGTGTCAAAATAAAAAAGACAAAATTAATTTTACTTGTCTTGTCTGAAAAAGAGACAAGTTGCCCGGGTAATGTACTGAAAAGTGTCAGCATCCCAAATCCTCCTGCAGTGCTAGGAACACTATGGCTCATAAAACTCCCACATAGAGCATCAGGCATAACCTGGATCAAAGGGGTGTGCTGGGAGCATTTTGTTGGTAGGAAAGGAGATCAAAGTCACCAGCTGCTCCAGAGCAGATCCCAGCTGATCCCAAGTCACATTATCTCCACCCATGGTGGTTGAAGCCCAGAAGGAGCCTCCTCAGAGCTCCCAGCTCAGAAGGGCAGGTGGAGATGATTCATTTGGAAATTTCAATATAGACATTAATCCTGAGGACTTGCTGACAGAATAACACAAGGAAACAGCCTGTTTTGTAGGATTTTACTAACCCTTCCCTGCTGATTCTCACCCTGGGCTGTGGCTGAGGGCATTCCCATCCTTGGACTGTGGCATTCCCTACACAATATACACAGTGTCTTGTGTGAAACAGTCAGTGTATAAGAATAAGGCATAGTACAAATTAGCTATTCTATAATCTGTGCAAGCACAAGGGCTCCCAGTTCAGAAACAGACCAACTTCATGAGGTAAGAGAAAAGTTATTAATAGCCCACATTAATTCTGACATGGTAAATACAGCTGTTGTTATTTCTATGTTGGGGGGGGAAAAAGAGAGAAACTGAAAGAAAGAATCTGAGTTTCAACATGCATCCAGGGACAAAACATGTCTGCAACCCACAGCATCAGAAATTTCTTACAAACTACATAGCACAAGCCTGATCCTGCTAACAAATCCACATGTGAGCAACTTCTCTTGTCTAAGTGGTCTGGCATTTGGAGTGACTTTGGCACTTGTGTGTCTGTGTTACGTGTCAAGGAATTTCAGTAAATACTTTTTGAAATTCTTGGCTCTTTCAACATTTGTGTATCTTTCTGCTTGAGACAAGAAAATAGATTAAGAGCCACTGAATTCTCCTCAGTCCCTAACCCCAGAAGACTAAATAATATTCTCTGAAAAATAACCCACAGGCCAGAATGGGAAATGTTTTAATAGTTCCAGATGTGTTTCTTAGCTTTCTTTCCCCAGTGGCTGTATAATGAATGAGATACCTACAAAAAGTATAACATTAACCTCTGGTTCACCTTCCTGTTGGATTTTTAGCATCTGGGAGAATCAGAGGGAAGATTTCTTGAGCCTGCGGGAATCTTTTCACAATTCTCCTGGTAACACTAAATTGATTATGTTTATGTGCAATCACTTATAGCTCTGTTAGTTTATTTTTGTTTATAGCTCAACTGCAGTAAGAAAGCAACTATCTCATGAAATAAAAATAAGTACTCCAAGCTTTTCCCATTTCTGTGGGATCACAATAGCCCATTTCAATCTGTAGCTATCAGCTATCACAGCCCTGAGTTTTTTCTGCTCATTAGAGTAAGTAAAACACAATGAAGGGGTAACAAAGCAATACATAAAGTCAGATGAGGGAATTAGGGGGGGATACTGCATTACCCTGTGCATCAGACAAGCCTCCCAGACCTGGTATGATTGAATCTTCTTAAATCTCATTTGCTGAAAGGGCAGAGAGGATTTCTTCTTTTTTTAGAAACATTACTTATTTTGTACTTAATATTTACAGAGTCTTGGGGACAGACCCTGAGCCGAGGTGTTTATCCAGGCTCTGTTTTCTTCACCAGAGCCCACAAAGTTTACTGAGCAGAGCACCCATCCCGTTCTGTTTCACCAGAAAGGGGAGGAGATTTGGATCCACTTTTCTGAACTTGCAGACACTTACCCTGCCAAGACACCCTTCCTACCAACAGAGCTCACCCTATTAACAGAGAAAAATCTGTCATCTCTCTCTAACAGCGGGTAAATGCTGCATTACTTCCAAATGAGAGAATGGGGAGGCGAAGGACGGGGGAGAAGAGAGGAGGAAAAATAAAGCTCTTGGACATGATAAGAGAGCTGAAACTCAAGAACGTTTCCCCAGACTTACTGTTGCAAGCGAGGAATGTGCCATTCGATTCCATGGCTGCAGAACAAGCCGACGAGCAGCAGCAGGAAGGGCTCCGGCGAACAGCTGTGCCCAGAAGTCAGCGCTGGTGGAAGCCAGAGCTGCGAGGCTCCAGTGATCCCCACCGTCAGCTCCCTTCGGAGAGGCCTGCTCCTTCCCCTTGGCTGCAATTGCGTCTTCGCTATGACTCCTCATTTATTTCTCTCCCGCATCCGCACGCCGCTGCCTTGCCCGGCGCACCGACTGCGGCCAAGCGCCCGAGCCCCAGCGCTGGCCCTGGCTCCTCCCTGCTCCATCTGGCGTCTTCACCGCTGGCCCAGCCTCCTGCTGCTGCTGCTACTGCTGCTGAACCCTCACAACGATGCTTCTTTGCTTCTTTTCCTGCCGCTGCCACATTTTCCTTCTCCGCTCCTTCCTGGCGCGGCTTCCAGAAGACACCGAGTGCTGCGAGTCCATCCTTGGTGGTCCCCAAGTCAAGGAAAGGGGCTTAAGCAGATGCCACAGACCAGAGTTTAGGGCTAAAGAGCTTTTAGGTGCTGGTGGGGGTATAATTCTTTTCACAAGGGAAAAAAAACAGGTCAGAACTTGCCAGTGTGGAAATAGAAGCTGTGACCACAAACGCTCACAGAGGAATGAGCTCAGGGTAGAAGAAAAGTTATGAGCTTTGCATTTGAGACAGTGAGACAGAAAAACTAGAGTTTTACTGGAGTTTTCACTGTCCTGAGGCTTTTACTGAGTGGAACTGATTTCTTCCACTCTGTCCCCTCCTTCTGAGTTAGATATTTCCAAAGAGTAGAAAGATACTGCTTGCAAACAGGGAAAGAAAAGGAATCCAGTGTGGGAAAATAAAGTTTCTCTCTACTTGAATGTTTTTAGTTATTGTTTTGTTGTTGTTTATTTACATTTCTGGCTATTTAGGTCTTCCTGATGCAAACAGTTGATGGAGTTATTGGTAGATTCAGATCCCTCACTCCTCAGCAGCTGTAAAACCGGCAGCTCTGTTGATAGAAGGGAAAAGTCCCTCTCTGATGGTGACAGGTCTGGGAAGCATGTGATGAAAAATACTTTGGGACTAGGACAGTTTGTCCCTCCCTGCCAGGAATTGGACTGCTCCTCTGAGAGCCCAGACCTTGCTCTCGGAGAGTTTTACAGTCCACAAATATAAGGCTGCTGCCACCACCCAAGGAAAACTGCCCTAATATAGCAAAACTCCTTGTGTTAGTACAAAACTAACAAAACCAAGCAAGTGAAGGAAAAAAGGAACAGAGATTTCGCCCCATGACTCTTCTGAAGTCCACTCTTTTATCCCATGGCCACTAGCACGGGGCAGGGGTTCATCTCCCACTAGACACTTCCCAAAGGACCCAGAAAGGAGCATTCCTTTTTCAAACCCACAGACATTGACTGGAATGGGGCAAACTGTTTGGCAGCAAGGTCGGCTGCTGGCAGGCAGGACAGCAGCTGGAAGCACCCAAGAGATTCCTGGTACAGCCTTAAAAGCCTCGAGGCAGGGGGATTTTGGGAGCACACCTCCACAGCTTGTCACCCTTTCAGCTGATGGGGAAGAGTACTGGAGGGAGTGTACAGGAAGGCTGGTGGATGAGCCAGCCAGACTGGAAACTCCAGTAAAGCTGAGGTGATGAGGACATGATGGCTTTCACAAAGGAGAAAAAGTAGGGAAGGGCAGTTTGAAAGTGGTGATGGAAAACAGCATTATAGTAACTCCTTCACTCTTCCCCTGTATCACACCAGTCCTATGAGGAGAGGCTGAGGGAGCTGGGGTTGTTCAGCCTGGAGAAGAGGAGGCTCAGGGGAGACCTCCTCACTCTCTACAACTCCCTGACAGGAGGGTGTAGCCAGGTGGGGGTCGGTCTCTTCTCCCAGGCAGCGATCAGTAAGATGAGAGGGCACAATCTTAAGCTCTGTCAGGGGAGGTTTAGGTTGGATATTAGGAAGAAATTTTTTACAGAGAGGGTGATCAGACATTGGAATGGGCTGCCCAGGGAGGTGGTGGATTCACCATCCCTGGAGGTTTTTAAGATGAGACTGGATGTGGCATCAGTGCCATGGTCTGGTAGCCACAGTGGGGTTGGATCAAGGATTGGACTTGATGATCTCAGAGGTCTTTTCCAACCCATTTGATTCTATGATTATATGATTCTATGATCCTATGATCTCATCCTCAGATTGCCTGACACAAGCCCCTCCATTGGAGATGGACTGACCAGTGTCCCCATGCCCTCTGTGGCAAAGAGGGGAGCCTAAGAGAGCTACATTAGTCCCCAAAATTATTCAGACCATACTGTGGATAGAACCCCTTCACAGCAGTGCAGGGCATGACAGTGCCAGGACGTGACCATCACTCTGCTGTGAACACCACTGTGATTGCACCCAATGCCTCAGGCTGGACAGAGCATCCACAGAGTGAGCAGGACTGAGTTTCTCTGCCATCATTCTTTGAGATTTGAAGATGATCCTCTGCATTTCCCCCTTCATGACCACTGTAGCTTCTTGTGTTTCCTTCTTTCCATGCTGCCTTCTCCGTGATCATAGCAGCAGTGGTAGTAGAAATGGTGCCTATCAGGAGGTTTCACAGAACCTTGCTCAACTTTTCACTTTTCCCCATTACATTTATTCTCCCTGTTCCTGTGCACATCCAGAAGCATCATCACCATTTAGGCTGCTTGGAGCACTTGGGGACCTTTCTGCCACCCTAAGCTAAGTCATCACCATTTCTAAACCCTTGAAGGGCTTGAGGTGTGTGTGCTCAGAGGAAGTCTGGCACTCACAGACAGTCTTGCATTTCTTGCATTCATCAGAAAGTGCAGCAGTCACCATTGGAGCACTGATATGCTGCAGCAAACACCCAGAATCTGAGATTTCACAGCATAGGTCTCATCAGAGCCTTGTTGCAGAAGGCAACAGTCCTTTGAGTTGTATTCCTGCATGTGCTTGAATTCCCTTTCCTTTGCATTGCTGAAACCAATATATACACAGAATAACAATGAAACCAAAGTGACGTGAGCAGCTACTGGGCTCCTGCGAGCTGCAGAAACCCTACTAATAAACAATTCTCTGTGAACAACATAGCAGTGTAAGAGTGTCATATGAATATGCCTTTTTTCTTGTCCACACCATAATTTCTGAGCTCATCAAGAAGCAGAGTCAGGGCATTTCTAGGCCTAGAGACAGGCTGGGGCATTGGTACTGCCTTCCCAAAGCCAAGCTGCACCTGAAGAGTACAAGGTCAGTGCCATGATATTTTACTGAGGGACAAGGCCTAAGGCCAGGACACATCTTGATTAACCCACTTGCTCTCCAGCCATAGAGATGAGGTTGGAAGGAGTTAAATGTCAGGCAGGCTGGGTGAGGAGCCTCTGTAACACACCCTCCAACACAGATGTCCGTATGCAAAGGCGCCAAGATCATCTGGAGCTGTGCAAAGTCAAGGAGATCTCCCATTTCTCGCACCCCTACACGCCTTTGCATTCTCCTCCTTTGTTTTGCACACACAGCCCAGCCCAGGCAGCAAAGGGCATTTGCAGAGCTCAAAGCCAGAAGTGTTTGCAGGGCTCAATTCCACAGTGAACCGTAAATCTCAGCAAACCAAAAGCAAAGCAGTTCACCTGTCTCCACTCCGAGGGCATGACTCAAGTGTTGATTTAATTGCACACAGTGGAAGGAGCAGATTTTCATCTCAGAGGAATGCTACACCACCCCAACACCGAGTCTTTCCAATGGAGAAGATGCCTTCTGGCTCCCTGTGCCCTTCAGACTCTCACACACACCCTCTTCACCCCACCGAAATGTTCCCAGACGCCTCTCCAGAGCGTAACAGCCAAGGGCTTTGTTTGCTTTGCTAAAAGGACTCAGGGTTTCTGCCACAGTGTCACAATGTAAGAATCATTTCGGGGTTACATGGCCAGCAGGGAGCTTTGGCAACCACGTGGGGCTCTTTTGGCAGCAGGAGAATTACGGAAACCAGCACAAAAGAAAATGTCATATTAAATAGAGTTCATGTCAATGCAGAAGCAGGTCCGGAATTCTCAAACACTTTAGTAATGATCTGGCTGTTCACTGAAATGTTTTGGGGGTTTTTTTATGTCTTTTCCCAGTCTGTTTACTGGTTTAGATGGGGTGTGTTACAATCCTCAGAACATCAGGTGTCTCTACATCCAACTCTCATATAAACAGATTCATAGAATCCTGGAATGGTTTGGGTTGGAAGGGACCTTGGAGATCATCTAGTTCCAACCCCCCTGCCATGGGCAGGGACACCTTCCACGGGGCTAAATAAGTCAATAATAGGTGGACAGCAAAATGTAAAATTGTCAGCTGCCTTTTACGCTTTGAGAACTGCTCAGGGTTCTCCCAAAGCAGCCCAGATATCCATGTGAGAGGCCAGCTCCAGCTGCCCTGGTGACTCACTTCCTGGAAAGGCATCATTACTCCTTGGTTATCAGGGCCGTCTTTCATTAGGTGGACACAGTTCTTGCTGCTAATACTCCCTGCCCATGCAAGACCTGGGATTCCTAGGGCTGACCCTACCACTGAGGCTGCTCCACCCAATATTTACTTATTGGCAAATTTTCCCAGCACTCACAGGTTTCCAGCAGCTGCTGGTCCTTCACCTGCAAGAAACACACTGCAGTGTGGGGAAGAACAGCCTCGTGGCTCAGCAGGAGCTGGTGGAGCTCAGCACCTTTGGAAATCAGGTTCCCTTAGGAGATACCTTGGAAATAGCTCAGGAATGGGATTTATGACTGCCAAGAACAGTGAGATTATTGGGTTTGTGGGCCACTCACTGGACAGAGTAATTCACCAAAGTTTATAAACTAGGCTGGAATGGAATTAACACCAGTATCACACAGCTCAGGGAACGGGAAGGAACAGCCAGGTGCCTTGTTTATCACCACAGAGAGCTGTGCCAAAATATCTTCAGACTAAATGATATTGATGTCTACATCTACATTTAAACCATTTATTTCAAGAGTTACTCCCACTTAGGAGAGCAGTGCATGGCCACAGGAAAAGGAAGCAACAGATGCTGGGATGTGTAAACCTGCTGCTGGCATAATCCTGTACCAGTCCCATTAAAATTAATGAGGTATTTCTGCTTGAGCAGAAGATAAAATCAACTTGCTAAGCCAGAAATACGCCTACCTGACTCAGTATATCTTAAGTATTTGGAAGGGTTTTCCCTCCACTTAGTAATCAAGAGCAGTTCTAACCACCAAATAAAGCAATAAAGCAGTCAAAGGAGTCATCTATTACTGTCCAGTCACAATAAAGACTTAAAAAGTTACCAGTTTAACAAATCTCATGTTGATTTTAGGCTGAAAAATTACATAAAAATTGAATAAAATGCAAGATTGTGCTTCAGATTTGGAAATAAAAGTCCTAGGTTCCCCTACTTATTCTGAAAAGTTCATTATAACTCTTGGAATTTCAGTATAAAGGAAACAGTTAAATAATTTGACCTCAGTCCATTAGTCCTTGGTATTATTTAGACATTGCATTCATTTTGTCTTCAGACTAATTTTGTGCTGAATGTTTCATTTTATAATTGTTTGCCTCATTTCTCTCACTACAGTATAGATTTATGAGTGTCTGAGAGTCATTTTTGTGCATTCCTATGCTTTAACAAATGTAGGTTTAAGTGAGCCCTCTAATGTTAAATTCCCTGACTTTAAATATTTTGATTTTGGGAGAGTGAAAATATCTTTACTATAGAGTTGTACAGAAAAGTACATTTAGTCTAAAACACTTATAGCGAGAGTTTCTGGGGAGAGAGGACCCCAGAGACTTTCTTTTAAAGCTATGAAAATCTCATCTATTAACAATGAATGAGAAGCTTTAAGAAAACATCATGCCTACATTTCATCAGCTTCTCAGTTCAGCACATCAGTAAACAGCACAGATCAGCCACACAATGCTGTGATTTATAACTGAGTCAATGATTTAGAGGGTCTGACCATTAATATGAAGTTACTGTCACATGAATGAGAAACAATCACCTAATTGGGGAAACTAGTGATGTACTAGACTTGCTGGTTTGAATACATTAGGTGGAGTGATTATCTGTTAGGAGAGAAGAACAGCAGGAGACTGGTCCCAGGGTCCTGCCACTTCTATCCATTAATGGCTCCTTCTGATATGTGACAGAATGAGAGGAAATGGCCCCAAGTTGCACCAGGGGAGGTTTAGATTAGATACCAGGAAAATTTGTTTTCTGAAAGACCGGTCAGACATTGGAGCAGACTCCCCAGGGAAGTGCTGGAGTCAGCATCCCTGGAAGTGTTCAAAAGGAGTGTGGATGTGGCATCTGGGGACCTGGTTTAGTGGTGAACTCAGAGGTGTTGGGTTAATGGTTGGACTCCATGAGCTTGGAGGTTTCCCAGCCTTAGTGATTTCTTTGATTCTATGATCCCAGATCCCAACGGAGCACAGACACTGAGCTTCACAACCACTAACATCCAGGTTAGCACATTTCCAACCTTTAAAGGCCACAGTCACCAGGCCAAATCACCTGCTGTCAGGAATGCTTGACACGTGTCTCTTCTTTCTTGCACCGTTGCCTCTTTCCAGCCCACAGCACTGGGTTAAGTATGGAGGAGGGTTGATGATTAATGGTCATAATGGTTCCTTTTAATATACTTCATCTGTCAGCTTAATTCTCTGCAACTGGGATAATCACAATAATTAGATACAATTGTTCAGATCATTACCTAATTGTGGCTTTTTTTCATTGTAGCCAATTCATATGACTTTTAAATGGGCAGAAAAGATGGAAAGTCTGAATTAAACCTATATTTTAGAAAATCCTAGTAGATGTAAGAATGCCCAACAATTTTAGACTGCACATGAGGATCTTGTGGTTCTAGAATGTGCAACACAGGTAATCAGGGATGTTCCAAGTAAGGCATTTTTATTTCTGTTCCCAAAGAGTTAAAACTACACTTCACACAAGATCAGTGACATCAGACTTCCCTCCAGCCCCATCTGAACATGAAATGTTCAGTATGAAAATGTTTTTAATTGCTAAAATCTACAGAGCAGATGCTTGTGCAGAAAGTATGTGAGGAATTCCTATGTCTCCCAGGGTCCTAATGGACAGCCAGCATTTTTGGTGATAATTTATAATTAGCCATGATCTTTGAGCAGCTAGACATGAGATGAAGAGAATGACACATACAAAATCTAGGACCAAAAAAGATCAGACAAGGTGGCAATTTATTACTAGATTAATTTTTTAATTAACATATTTCCTAAATGAATAAAAGGACAAACATGTAAAATCTCATCAAATGTCTTCAAAAAGAGTATTCATCACCTCTGATTTGGCTTCTTTTAGGATCTAGTTTCATTTCATAAGATGAAAGTTAGGAGCACAGTTCAATAAACTGTCAGTGAAGAGAGAGGAGCCTTTGAAAACAACGAAGAGGACCGAATTGAGATGCTGAAGTATCTCAAAATAGAGTAAATACCCTTCAGGGAGGTGGTGTTTTAAGTCTGAGATCACACACTACATCTTTATTACAAAGGGAATACTGAACCTCTGCTTGAAGTGCATGGTAGAATTCAAGTTTATATAAAAAGTTGCAACTGCCACTTCCAAAATCATCCATCTATACTTCTGATGCAATCAAATGCAGCCACATTTCTCTGGCTGGTGGTGTTATTTGGACTTTGGGAAAGAAAACACCAAGGGGATATCAGGGTGCGGAAAGAGCCATAGAAGTTGCCCATTAAGGAAGTATTTTATTGGGTTTTGGTGCCTCCTCATCAGTTTTGCAAGCCTGGTGCAGCCAAAGCAGAAAGGTTGAATGACTCATTTCCTTCCTGCTCCTGCTGTCGGGCACTTCAACCAGCAGAGCCTTCAGACAGACACGAACCCCCCTCGGGCTGCAGGAGACCTGGTTTGTGCAACGGCGCACGGACGTGCCTGTGGGAACAATTCCCGGAAACTAAAATGCGGAGCTGCACGATTTCTATTAATATTGCTGGTGGGATCCCAGCTCTGTGCTTGTGGGCTGCACAAGAACCAGAGAATACAGCTCTGAAACTGCTCTGCCTTTGGGTTTGTGGCATCTCAGGCTCCTCCCTAAGCTCCTCGGGCCTTCCCTCATCCGCCTAGTCCAAATGATGCCGTCAGCTACCCTTGTGCCCACCATGTGATCCTTGAGTCCTGAAAACTTCACTCTCTTCACTCTTGGTGGAGCAGAAGGTGAGAAATCCCCCTGGACATCTATTTTTCTGCAGAAATAGCTGACACGCTCCTGCTTTTACTGGTGGTGGATCTTCTTTAGATGGAAGGTAAAAACGGCTGCTCTGCCAAAACAGAAGGCAACCCAACAAACCAGCTTTGGCTGCTTAAAGAACAGTTTCACTCGAAAGTGTTGCAACCATGTGGAATCTCAGCACACAAACACACCAGCAGGACGTGATGGGACATGCTCTCACTGGTTTATGCCTTGTATTCTTTAACTCCAATGAGGATGAAGACCTGATGCTTTTAATTCCAAGGTGCCAGCTGCAGCTCAGGGTAAAATGAGCTTTTGAAGGGTTTTTCACACTTTCTAATGCATGAGGGATAATTCTGTGCTGCAGGAGTGCATTTTTTTAAGGCCAAGTGCAATTAAAAGAAGAATTCACCTGTTCTGGTGAATATGGAAAAAACGGGGAAGCCCTCAAATGCAGGCACTTCTTGTGTGAGGTAACTGAAAGTTTCCAGGTCAGAATTAATACTTTAATGGATTTCATGCTACAGTGTAGCACTTTAGGTCATACTTTGATTGCTATTTTGTCACAGATTGTCTGGGTGCTCCAGTGGGGGGAAAAGTGCTGCTCCTTGAATTTAACAATTGTAAAAACAGTACTTGGCTGCCTAAACCCAGAAGTCTCCATGTCATTTCAAGTGCTACAGGGCGTCCCAGCTGGCCACCTGCTTCTGCTTCAGAAGGCTGTCAGTCCCTACAGATCCTACACCAAAATCCTCCAGACCCTGGCAAACATATTCTGTATCCTTGGGCATCTTACATGACACGGAGGCAACTGCAGGCAACACTGTCCCAAGAGTAAAACCTTCCCTTGGGAGACCTTTCCTTGCTCAGATCCCCAAGGAAACTCCTGTGTTAGGAATGTTAAAAGATCATCAAAGCAGCTCCTGGAGTAGCCTGCCTAGAGATATGTTACGATGCAAACACAAGTAATCAGCTCAACAGAAGGGTTATTATGTGTGGGTCACAGCAGGGCCCAATGGGGAGAAAACCAGTCATTCTGGGACCTCCACACCAGGGCCATTCCTTGTCTCAGTGCCTTTGGTAAAGGCCATTTAGATGGCAATAACTGAAGTTAAATGGAAACAACCTATCCCTTGTGTCATCACAAGGGTCCCACTGCATGTGTCCTGCCAGCATGGGCAGGAAAGGAGATCCTGATTTTGTAGGCATGTACATGCCTGGTGAATGGAGCTGTCTTTGATCCACTTTGATCCTCCTTGCTGTCTTTGATCCACTGCAGGGCTCACATGGAAAAGCACATGCAAGCCTGATGGTTTGGCTGAGCCAGCCTTATCTTTTCCTACCAGCAAAAATGAAATAATACGCTGGAAAAGGGAGGTGATAACACAGCTGTACCTTTTGCTGATGACAGCCTCGGCATGCCCTCAGGACATCACCACCTCTTGCACTTTCCCATCCCAGTAGGATGGATTTTCTCTCATACTGAGTTATCTTGACTCTTACAGACAGTATTTCCAGGGAGATTCATCCTAGTCTGCAGTGAGAATCAAAAATGAGACCAGGCCATCTTTAGGAAACCCAAATCATTTCCTTTTCATTCCTATCACCAGGGCCAGGTTGCACCAGCCACGTGCCCTTTCCTTGTCCTCTCCTTGCACTCCAGTTCTTTGCAGCAGAGGACACTGTGTTGCCTGTGATTAATTCACTTATGCCCCATCCTACCCTTGCAAGGGCTTTTGGAGGTAACTCTAGCACTCCATATTCATGTTGTCCCAAGGTGAACAGTCTCTTTGAGATGATCTTTTGGGATAGGCCAGGTTGGATGGGGCTTGGAGCAACCTGATCTAGTCAGTGGCATCCCTGCCTATGGCAGGGGGATTGGAACTAGAATATCTCTAAGTTCCCTTCCAACCCAAACCATTGTATGATCCCATGATTCTATGACTAAAGCAAGATGTTCTGGTTCAGCTCTGCAATTCTAACTCAGCTGGCCTTCTGGGTCATTTGTCTGTGCCCAAGTTCCTGAGGATAAGGGGATAAAAATCCATTTAAACCTGCTCCATTCATCACCCTGAAACGACATAGCCAGGAAAGATATTGTTTGGAGCTTGGCCTAAATTGGCAGTTTTCAGGGAGGTGAAAATAAATCAAGGTAAAATTTAATAAGCACTTCTCCTGAGGTTCGTATTGGGGGTGTTTGGATTCCTTTTTCTTCTGAATTAGGTGGCAATTCCTCATTGCTCTGCACCACATTGGAGGCGTATGGTGGGTCTTTTCCGTCTTCTACTCCTAATATTCAGACTTTGCCCCATTTTTTAACAGTCAAGGGCCTTGGCTCAGCACATTCTCACATTACAGACCTGTGGAGCACAGACAGACATGGAATAATGATTTGCATTTTTCCCTTTAACTATTTCACCCAGCACACAAAACAGGAGAGCAGAGGAGCATCTGCAAACGTGTTGTGTCTGGAAGTTTGATGACAACAGGCTGAGAAAAAAACTTACCAGATAAAGGTAAGAAAAAAAGGAGTTTAATTTCTTTTGCACAAGATTACAGGACAAGGAGGGAAAATCTGGTAAAGGCACTGGAACAGCACAAAACAAGCCCATGCCATGTTTTTCTGGTAGACATGGCTTGGCTGAATGAGCCCAAACAGGTAAATCACAAGGGGTAAAAACTAAACAGTAGGGTGATCTCAGACAGGAGCTGCCAAGGGTGGGGAGACAAGTAGAAGGAACAAAGCAAAAGTTTCTCCTCTTCCAAGATGATTTTTTTTTTTGCATTTATAGAAATCCTGGCTGCTGAGCTTCCAAAAGAACTGAAAACCAGAAGGAAAGAGAGAAACATATTTCCTACTAAAAAGTGTCAATCAGTGGGTTATTCCCAGCAGCATAAATTAGCTGTAGTGGAGTTCTGCCATGCCATGCCAGATTGCTTCCAGGACAGAAGAAGCTCACACAAACCTAGTCCATGCATATATCTATATCTGTATCTATATCTATATATATATCTGCCAACCTGGAATCTGCAGTGTAGGTCTCGGATACAGACATCCCCTCAGTGATGCCCCTGAAGGGCAGGTGAACAGTATTCAGCATCAATTAAATAATTTTATTACTGCAAAGTCCTTAAGATCTGGAGAAATGAAGCCTGTGGTCCATGGAGACTCTCTGGATCTCTGTGTGGAGAGGTAGTGTGCAGGATCTCTGAGTAGAGGGGTATCATTGAGGATTTCTGGATCTCTGCATGGAGGCACAGCCCATTTCCAGTTTAATTAGAGAGTGATGTATCTGCTGTTGCAAAGGAATGACTGGCCCCTTTGTGAATGCATTTTCCACATGCTTCTCTTGCTTGCTGGGTGTGTCTGGTTTGTGAATCCCACATGGCCTGAGTGAAATTCCAGTGTGAGTATTTCAGCAGAAGTACAGCAATACCCACTGACATGTTTTGGTGAGGGACAGACTTGTAGGTACAGGAAAGAAGTGTAGGAAACAAAGAAATGCTTGAAGTCAGGAAGTGTAAACTGGAAGCAAGTGAAATGGTTGACTCACGTCAGGAGAGAGTCACGAAATAACCCCACACATGTTAAGAGAGAAAATAATGAGGAATATCCAGGTGGAAAAGTGCCAGACACAGCTTATTTCAAACTGTCTTCAAGAGGATTGGAGATGATCACAGTACAGCCAGCAAGGTGAGAGCTGTAAGAGATGGATAGTTTCTGAACTAACAAGGACATTTGAAGAAAAAAACAACTTTGGCAGGTCAGGGAAGCAGTGCAGTGGGAGAAGCCAGATTTCAGAAACTCAGCTGCTTGGCGTTTTTCACCTGAAACTGAAAGGTTGTTTCTCCATTTTCCAAATTTTACTTGGGTTTTAAAGTCATTCTGTGGATGCCGTTTTTAGCTCTTCTTCAAGGGACATCTGGTAACTTGCAAAGGAGACTCGCATTCCAGTCATACCTGTTTGGCTGCATCTGCAATAATTACAGGATAATAAATAGTTTTGCCAGTGTAGTGAATGAAAACACTTTACCTAATGCACTGGCAAGAGAATATGTTCGATTGCATAGATGTAAATATTTATACCTGCTCAGTTACCTGATCAAAACAAAGATTCAATACAATGTTTGTTTTTAAAGGCTTTCCTGAAAACATGGAAGCCTTAACAGGACCACTGGAGGGCAGCAGTGTCAAAGCGAATCATCCATCAGTCTACTTCTGGGAATTGCTTCGTGAAAACCAAAAAAAAAACCTTAGAAAAAAATAGAAATAACTAGAAATAATTTTCTGCTGCCCAGATGCAAGTATGTAAAACACCGCAATTCTACAGTAAAAGGCAGCGCTGCAGTATCAGTTCCCTTGCTTTCCTGCATCTCAAGGATGCCACCTGAATTCTGCATGACATGTCCTGTTGTCAGGAAATACTAAAAATATCAAAAAATATTCAGAGTCTTAATGCATTCTGAACCCTATGGATTTATGTTTTACACAAAATCAACATATAATCCAAGAATATTTTGTGTATCTTTTATATAAATAGCTAGATACAAAATTTGAATTATATTTACATTTGAGATATGTATAGGTACATATTTCCAAATTAATCCACGCTGTTGTATTAATACAGTGGGGGCAGCATGCTCAGCAGAACTTTTACCTTTTATTTATATTTTTAAGTGTCCTAAATTTCATCATTTCAAAGAAACCTTTCAAATATCAAGTGAGTGGAATCCCTTTAGTGAGTGCTCTCTCTCTAAGGAAGTCCACTGACATTAGTGAAGATTTTGGGGTCACCGTGAAAATAAATATATGAACTTTTCAGCAAGCTATTCTGATTTAGTGAAAAAATATTATTATTAGTCCAGTATTTATAAATGTAAGGAATACATGTTGACAATAATTTCAGATTATAGTTAGACAAACACAATTATCCATTGGTTATAAATATATATATAAAGCAATATACTGGCTGACTTACAGACCTAGGACATAACATCTGTCTGTACTTTTGATAAAAAAGGAGCAAGGTAAATAAAACTGGTATGGAGCTTGATATTTTTGTACAAAATATAAGATACAGTCCCACTCTGCAATGTAGTTATGTACACATCATCTCTTACTAAGTAATTGAGCTCCTTGTTTGTATTCAAATCATATCTGGCTAATTTATATACAAAAATGTTCTGTTAAGTATCAGTAATATATGTAGGATAAAGTTTCTGTTTGGATTGGGTTTTTTTTCCATTTCCTATACTCATGAGTCTCTCTTCAGCCTTTGGAACTTAAATATCTTATACTGGTGCTAAAGAAGATGATATATATGCAAATTGTTCTTCATATTTATATGGAAATGTGTGTGTGTATATATATATGAATTAAACAGCTTTACACAAGGAACAGTGGCGTTTAATTTTCAAGTCTATCTGAGTAAATGATAATGGCACAAAAATGGAAATGTAAGGAAAATTACACCAGTGTCATATGGGAAATAATTGTGTATTGCTCTGGCCCAATGTTTAAGCCCTCCCTTCTGATCCTGCAGTTGGCTGCTGGGCAGATGGATCTCACCTGCACTTCCAGATTTCATGGACTGTAGTTTGAAAAAGAAAATCGAGCTTCTAAACTGAGATGATGTGCTTGGCAAGTTACTGAAAGACAGTAAAGATGAAAGTACAGAAAGTTTTTTCCACTGTCAGTTTTCATGTGCATCTGTATATTATTTTAAACAAAAACATCTGCTTTACTGTCACCATTTTAAAGGCTGGAAAAGAATTCTTTTTTAAAATGCTGGAGTTTATCAATATTCTAGTTAACAAACATATGTTATAATTGACTGTAATGCCACATGATGAGGAAAGTTGTAATTCTGATATGGAAATGTGTTAAAATGTGGATGCTCCAGCCTAATTTTAAAGGCAAGGACACATCTATGAGCCTGCACAGAAAAAAAGCTGTTTAAGAGCACAAGTTTGATGAGGGGCAGCTGAGGGAGTTGTTTAGCCTGGAGAAAAGGAGGTGCAGGGCAGACCTTCTTGCTCTCTACAACTGCCTTAAAGGAGAGTGTAACCAGGTGGGGTTTGATCTCTTCTCCCAGAAAGAAGTGACGGGGACCAGAGGAAATGGCCTTGAGTTGTGCCAGGAGAGATTTAGGTTGAATATTAGGAAAAATTTCTTAGCTGAAAGGGTTGTCAAGCATAGGAATAGGCTGCCCAGGGAAGTGGTGGAGTCACCATCCCTGGAAGTGTTCAAAAGATGTGTAGATGTGACCCTTGGGGACATAGTTTAGTGGTGAACATGGCAGTGCTGGGTTAATGGTTGGACTGAACGATCTTAGAGGTCTTTTCCAAGTGAATCAGCGATTCTATGATTCTATGAAACCTTTTCTATTGGAAAACACAGGTACCTGGTCCTACCCATGTCAGAGGTCTGCGATTTCTCTGCCTTAGCCTTTGGAGTGAGATATTGCAGATTTGCCAAGCTTTCCCTTTGTCAAGCTTCTCTTTTTTTTTTTTTTTTTTTTTTTTTTTTTTTTTTTTTAACAGGGAAACTAAAAACACACAGTGCCTCTGGGTCTAATCTGGAGTCTTATTCCAAACGTAGACTCTGGGGAGCTCCAAAGCTGGTGACACCCTGTAGTCTCAAGCCCTCGTGCCTACAAACACCAGTGGAATTTCAAACACCCCCACGGCTGCTGTGGGGTTTGCAGCCCCAGCCTTTGGCTTATCTGATGGTGCAACAACACCTGTTGGTTAATTATAATTAATTTTGTGATTTTTTTCTTTTTCCATGGGGGCTGTTACATTGCCAACCTCCACTTTCCAATCCCTGCAAACCCCGATGGAGCCCGATGATGGAGAAGCACCGGGGGCCACAGTTTGGTTCCTTCAATCTGAGCAAAAAGAGTGGAAGAGGCGAGGGAGGAAAAAGAAAGAAAGAAAGAAAGAAAAAAAAAAAAAAAGCAGCAGGACAAGGAGAAAATCTACACCAGGATGGTTTCTATGGCAAATATCACCTGTTTCAGCGGAGCCGGCGGCTGTTGTTAGCAACCAGCATACACAGCCAGGGCGCCGCAGGCAGAGCGGGGAGATGGATGGGTTTGGGGCCGATGATGAATATTCCCATCTCCCGGCCCGGCTCCAGCGGCAGGGATGAGCCCATGCTCCTCGTGCTGCGTGAGGGGAAACAGAAGAGGATTTGGCTTCTTCCCTCAGCTCCAACCCACCATCTGCACAGCGGCGGAGGGGCGAGCCAGACCTCCCCCCCATATGCCCCCAAAAGCACAAATCCCCTCCCCAGCTTTCAAGCCAACGTTTTATTTCGTTTCTTATCAAGGCTCCTCGTCCTTACAAGTTCACTAAAATGTACACGGCAGGGGGAGACGGGGTAGAGGAGCCTGGGGGTGCCGCCTTCAGCCCCCAGAGCGCCGACGAGGGTGTGAGGGGCGATGGCGCCCGGGGAGGGGAAGGGGGGCGGCCGCCATTACCCCACCCGGCCCTGCCCTGCCCGCCCGCACCGTCACTCGGCAACGGCGGCGGCGGCGGGACCTGAGGAGAGGCCGGACTGGCCATGGCTGAGGGGAGCTCCTGCCCCGGCTCAGAGGACATGGCTGAGGGGAGCCCCAGCCCCGACCCGCAGGACATGGCTGAGGGGAGCCCCTGCCCCGACCCGCAGGACATGGCTGAGGGGAGCCCCAGCCCCGGCTCAGAGGACATGGCTGAGGGGAGCCCCAGCCCCGACCCGCAGGACATGGCTGAGGGGAGCCCCTGCCCCGACCCGCAGGACATGGCTGAGGGGAGCCCCAGCCCCGGCTCAGAGGACATGGCTGAGGGGAGCCCCTGCCCCGGCTCAGAGGACGTGGCTGAGGGGAGCCCCAGCCCCGGCTCAGAGGACATGGCTGAGGGGAGCCCCAGCCCCGGCTCAGAGGATTCCAGCGCCGAGCTGGCCATGGCTGAGGGGAGCCCCAGCCCCGGCTCGCAGGATTCCGGTGCTGGGTTGGCCATGGCTATGGGAAGCCCCAAGCCCAGCTCGCAGGTAACACAGCACGGGCACACACGCCCCCCCCGACAGCATCACACCCGTGCACACAGACCCTGCAAACAACCTCACACACACATGTGCGCACACACACACACACACAGACCTCCCTGTGCACACACACACACACTGCAAACAGCCTCACACACACAGACACATCTGCACACACAAACCTGCCTGCACAGACCCCACTGCAAACAGCCTCACACACACACAGACGCACAAACCTTCACTGCACACACAGCCCCTGCAAACAGCCTCACTCCCCACCACACACACACACATGTGCTCCCACAAACACACACAGGCCTCCCTGAGCACACACACACTGCTGCTCACACAGACCCCACTGCAGCCTCACATGCACAGACACACACACAGACCTCTCTGCTCTACACACAGACCCTGCAAACAGCGTCACACACACAGACACATCTGCACACACAAGCACACGCAGACCCCCCTGTGCACACACACAGCCCCCCCTGCACACAGCCTCACAGACACACACACCTGCACACACACACCTGCACACACAGACGCCCCTGCAATCAGCCACACACACACAGACCTCCCTACAAACAGCCTCACATGCACACCACCTTGCGCACACACAAGCGTACACGCCCATTCACCCAATCTCACACAGACCCCTCTGCAAACAGCCTCACACAAACACACACACCCCTTCACACAGACCCTTCTGCAGCTGCACAGACACACACAGAGACCCCTCTGCAAACATCCTCACACACACACACACCCCCCCACATCCCTGCACACACCCTGGGACACACAGGCACACACCCAGCACAAGGCCTGACCCACAGACACACACGTATATCCCCGTACCATGCTCTGTCTCTCTCACACACACTCCACCCACACAGCCCCATCCCTGCACAAACCATGACACACGTGTGCTCTGTGCTCGCAGAGCCCCGTGTCCATCACCATCACCTCCAGGTACAGCCAGGACACACCGTGTCTGTGTCTGCACTGCCTTGTGTGCACAGCCCCCCTGCTCACCTCGGTGTTCACATGCACACACATTTCCACGAACCTTTCCCAGCCCTTTCCCCCCACTTTTCCTCCTCCATTTGCTGATTCCAGACATTAACACATGCCCAGGGATCTCTTCCCATCCTGTCTAAGGCTTTAAGCTCTAAACATCCTCATTTTCTCTCCCCAGGACATCTCCCACGTGCTGGCTAGAGCCTTTGGGGACCTGTACACCAGAGATGTTTTTGGGGCGGACATGGACACAACTGGGATTGAGTCACAAGAAGGAGACAGTGTTGATCATGAGGGCTTCACAGATGAACTGGAGCAGGTACAAGTCCAAACCAAGTCAGAGTTTGGAATTCTTTAATCGCTACTTTGTAATTTCTATATCCTCTGTAAAATAAAATAAAAAGGCAGATGCTGATGTTAAAAATGACATTTTAATGGAAATTCACTTGAGAACAGTTTCCCACAGAACCTTTCCTATAAATTAATATTCATGTGATCCTTCATGATATTCTTGTCTCTGGGCAGCTTTTCAGACACAGTACAAACAGTAAAACCAGTAGCCCTTTAAATGCCTATTGAACCAGTTGACAACTTCTCCCTGTACCTGCTGGTCAGTGTCCCAGACTTCCCATCTTGTCATCCCTCCAATAGCTGTTGTCAGAGTATGAAATTAGAGGCTGTTGCTGGATGATTTGAGCAAGAGGTATTTTTTTCCATTTTCTGTCATCAACCCTCATGAAGGTTATCAGAGATGAAAAATCTGAAGTTTTGTATTTCTTCTGACTAATTTAATAGTATATCAGTGGACACAGTATGTTTTGAGTAATATGTATGAGTACTTCTGCAATGGACTGCTTGGATAGGATTAATTTCAACTTGACAGTACACGACTATTATGTATGTTACTGCTGGACTGGTCACTCAATGCTCTTGCCATCATCAGAAAATAAAATTTGAAAAAACCAAGCAGGCACTTTTAGGGCACAGTCCACCTGATCCATTTTAGGTATCAATTTTGGCATGGAGTGGAACTGTCTACTGGATTCCATTGACAACGGAGGGATCCCAGAATGAGCAGGAAAGGAGGAAGCATCTTATTTGAGCTGAGATATGTCCTGTCTTTTCTATTAAAAAAACTCCTACCAAATAGGATTATGTAATGGAAATAATCACTGGAAATCATTTAATTCTGAAAGTGTTCAAGGTCTGGCTGGATGGGACTCGGAGCAGCCTGGTCTAGTGGAAGGTGTCCCTACCCATGGCAGGGGTTTGGAATGAGATGATCTTTAAGGTCCCATCCAACCCAAACCAGTCTGTGAGTCTGTGAGTCTGTGATGTAATTCTGTTAAATGAGCCAAAAGGTTAAACCTTGTTACATCAAAGTTGTAAAGCCTTGTTACATCTCAGTTAGGCTGCAGGTGCTCTTGAGATGAATGTCTATCTGTTTGTCTTGCTGGTGGTCTTGTGAGTCTCTGCACCTTTGCTGAATTCTCTCTTTAACTTACATCAATACCTATTTGAGGCAGGAGTTTTCTTTTTAAATTATGCTTGTTAAAGCAGTTGCCACGCTGGGCAGAGTGATCCAAAATACATCAGGAGGAGTGTAGTATCATTGTTGGGATATTCTTGAGTTTTAGAAACCTTCCTAGTAACTAGAAAAGAATCACAGAATCATAAAATCACAGACTGGTTTGGGATCTTAAAGATCATTTTGTTCCAACCCCTCTGCCATGGGTAGGGACACCTTCCACTAGACCAGGCCGCTCCAAGCCCCATCCAACCTGGCCTTTACATTCACTAGGACTGTCCATTTTAATTTAATTCCTACACAAAATACAAATTTTGTGTAGGCAAAATACAGTATAGCAGCTACTGTCTCATAGAAAGTAAAATATATTTCTCTTGTCCTGGGAGCATGTCCTCAACTTCCACACATTTTTCTTGGGCAATGCTTCTGACCCAGATAGGAATGACAGTGTTTTAGCTGGCCAGTTTATGCTTGTAAAGTGATGATGTTTTACCAAACTATCCCTGTTTACCTCTCAAAAGGCAGATAGAAAACATTTAACTGTAACAGCTCAAACTTCTCTGTGTTCACCCATGCCCGTGGCAGCTCCTTGCTGAGTATAAGAGCCGACTGTCAGAAGCTGACAAAGCAGAAAAGAAGATCCTTCAGGCCCAGATCCAAGCAAAAGCTGAAGATGAAAGGATCCTAAACCAGATGAAGGCAGAGGCAGGGGAAGATTTCCACAAAATGGGACTTCCACCAGGTGAGGATTCTGGAATGTCTCTCCCCAGTACATGCTTAGGGTACCTGGAAACCAGCTTGGGGTTGGCTTTACATTAACAGAGCAACTCTGAAGGATTTTGTGCAGAGATTCAAGTGGAGTAACATTTGTCTGACACTGAGAAACTAAACAACCAGGTCATTTTCCAGGTATTAAATTTGGGATTGATGGGTTACCACCTAAACAGTACAAGCATACACACCTTGGTGTATTGCAGCAGCAAACAGAGATTAAATGCTTCTCCAATGGGTGCTTAGCTGGGTTTGAACTGAAGTTAGAATCATGGAGATGCATTTCCAAGTCTTGGGATTAAAATACCAGTCTATTTGTCTATCCAAAAATATTACCTGACAGGGATGAATTATAAAAACAACATTACTTTGGACAGATCAAGGTAGTGCATCTTAAGAGGCTAATATTTTGCTTTTTTTGATTGACTTTTGATTGTTTGCTTTACTGTTGCAGTGGCATCCTCTTTTAGGCGGATTTTGGATAATGAATTTCTCAGAAAAAATAATTTAATCTGCCCTGATGATTACATCACTGAGAAATTGCCTCTTACTAAAGCACCAAAAGGTAACTTTTAAAGCAGGAAGAAATTTAGACTTTTTAGAACACTCTGTAATTGAAGCATTGGAGGATGTAGCAGACCTGAGTGTATTTTTATATATATATATATATATATATTTTTTGTTTCTGCCAAAGCAGAAGGGACTCCAGTAATTTAAGCATAAAATTCCACTGAAGGCACATTCTCAAAATATAATTGATAAATTCAAAATTATTGAGTATAAATGTGCTTAAATATGATATTTAATGGTGTTTGCAGATTTGTTTACAGTTCTTTCCATCTGACACAAAAACTATATTAATGAGTGTCCTGCCTCTGTCCAATTTCATTAGCACAAAGCTGCAACTACATCTTGTATACAGAGAAGGAAAGTGGTTACATTAAAGTAAAAACTATTTTCAGTGAAATAAAATTGTATTCTTTATTTTGGGTTTAAAATTTTCCAGTTCTGGAAATAGATCAGTTTTGTTTGCTAATCAAGATCAGTAAGATCAGTAAGAAAAATCTTTTGGACAATGTCAGGATTTCTTTACCTCTTTTATTCATGCGAGCGAAAGGTTTTAGTTTCCTCTGATCAAAACAAACATTTCTGAGTTATGAGCTGAATCAGAAATTCCAAGATTTGGTGTCCTTTTTATTTCCACTGTAATTGCAAACAAAGCTAAAAATCTCACATCCCAGAGTTTCCTCTGAGGTGTCAGTTTTGTTGTCCAGCTATAGGAACATGGGACTAGATGGTACATCCTATTTTTGTCAGTTTTCTGACTGTCATAAGTCCATCATATAGATCTTTTTGTAAACTGAACAGGGCATTCTAAGTCCCAGTCACTTGTAAGGTTAGCATAACTTTCTGGGAGTAATTTAACTTTCTTCATATACAGCTTGTTTAATTAGTATTTCTAAAAGCTGTCTTATTAAAGCCCTAAGCTTTTCATGTGCAAAATAAATTATAAACGTAAATTAAATTCTAGAAGATTTAAAGTGCATTTTTACCATCAACAAGACTTAAAATAAATTCATACACCTATGCTTAGACCAAGTTCTTATCATTCATGTTTTTCTCTTGTAGAATTAATTTTTTTTCTTTGAACTACAGGAAAATCAGAACCTGGATACTTGAAAGAGACATTTATTTGTAAGCAGCGTGTCCCTTTTCCACTGGATCACGTTGTGTACTTATCTCCTAGCGTGACAAGTACGTCTTCAACTCTGCCCTCAACTCCAGATTCCACCCACTACACTAAAAAAATAAGTAAGGTACATTTTACAGGTGTATTTGTTGTAGTCTGTCAGAACTGTAAGGCTTGTTGCTGTTCCTGTAACAAAGGGTGAATATCAATCCATTGTTTGTTTGGCTCCAATACTTAATGTATTTGATCTGATAAAAAAAAAATGAGAACTACCTTATTTATATATTAATTTTTATTGCTAATAGCTTTAATTAGACATGTACAAATCACCTTTTTCATCATCCTCAAAATTGCCGTGTTTAATTTCGCACCATGATCTCTTTGTTTTTCGAAGAAAACTAAAACCTCACGGAAACCAACCTGGAAAGAGAGTAAATTCCAAGCAGAGGGAGTAAGTGAGGATCTGACCAGACTTGAGAAAGGGCAGAATTACTTGAAGAACCCACGCTTTTTCCCACTAAATACTCTTCATGGAGGCAAATCTCTGGTCATTTCTCAAGAAAAAGTGGACCAAATCATAGCCACAAGAAGAGCAGAAGATGCCAAAGGGTATGCATGACCTACAGTCTGGATCCTGAGCTCGAGCACACACAGCTCCACTATAGAATTACTGTGGATTTACACATAGATATTTTGAGCTAAATGTTTTATATAGTCTCTTAGGAAACAAAGTATGTCTGTATGACATTTTGTTTTTGCCAAAGGATACATTTTGCAATTTCTCATTTTATCAGTATTTAGAGAATGAGGCAGTAAGAGAACGTCTCCTCCTTTTATCTTTCAGTGATACATCATTTGTTCCCGTGTTTCTTGCCAATCCACCTACTGTTCTGTTTTCCTATGATGAAGTTGGGCTGGTCTATGAGGTGAGAACTTCTTTGTAGAGACTTAATTCTACCACTGAGAAGTATTATGTCCTATCTGGACCTACATATTTCACCTAATCTTTTGGCTTTCTGAATTTTAACAAAAGTCAGAGTTTCTTCCTGATATTGAATTTATGACCCTTTAACATCCATGCCACTGACACAAACCAGTGAAAACTAAATGGACCCTTTTCAGTCTCTGCTTTGTTTTGTTAGTATCTGATTCAGCCTTTATTGAATAAACTGAGATTTTTTGAGTTGGTTGTGATGATGAAGTAGTTACTCCTGCCTAATGAGTGAGGATAAATACAGTGGAGCATTTTTATTTTCTTTTTAAATGAAGGTGACCATAGAGCTACAGAACATCACTTCAACAAGTCAATATATGAGACTTATCCCCCCCTCTACTTCAGCATTTTTCATTTTGCCAGGTAAGGGTTCTTTTTCTGCTTATAAGATGTTAACACATAAAAAAATCTAATTTATCTGCTTGAACAAAGATTTTTCACAGATGCTCTGTTTGGTTCTGTTTTCCATAGTGCTCAGTTCTTTAGGAACTGAAGGCTGACTTATGACATTCACATGCAAGTCACAAGCAGATTCAAATGGTCTATTGAGGAATTCAAGAACACTAAAAGTGTTTGATGTTAGATTGAAATGTATCCATGGAATACCTACATGGAGCCTTATCCAAAGTCCATCTAGGAACAGACTTAGTTTCCACTGAAAAAAAATTAGCAGGAGAAGGCAAGAAACAGCACAATTCAGTTGTAGCAGGGAAGGATAGGTTAGAGGAAAGTTAAGAAAAATATCTTTCCTATGATAGGATAGCCAGGCACTGGGATAGATTGCCTAAAGAGGTATTAGATGGTGGTATCCCAGGAACTGGAGGAATATTTAGAAGAAGTTAGATGCCTCCATGTAAGGCATTTTTGTCTTGTGGCAAAGGAAAACTGTGTAATGTCTCCATGTTTCTCCTCGTTATGAGAAGCATATTTCAGGCAAAAAACATCTTGAGTTCTGTGGAGGATTGTGCACGTCCACAGATTGCACTGCCAGGCCTCTTGTGCTCATTCTTTTTTATCAGCTGGACTTAGGCAATAGATGGGGGAAGTTTACAGGCACCTTTCCAGAGGGAGATGTGATTGTAAATACAAGTGCCAACTTTGGGAGGTTTTAACTTTTTTTAATTCCTTGCTTTTTTCCCCTCCCCACAAGGAAAATTCCCAGGAAAGGGAGGAATGATTGCTCCTGGGATGGCATGCCAGTATACAGTCCAATTTATTCCTGAATATCTGGGAGATTATGAAGATCATATATTAGTGGAAACTCAATCATCAGAACCTCTTCTGATCCCAATCCAAGCTAAAGTATCACTTCCAGTATTAACATGTCAGTATTGTCCAAATCTTAAATTTTTCTAAAGGTGGGGTTTTTTTTATTTGACTGTCTTCAATTTTGTGTCACAAAACAAATGTGGAAAAAATTGGCAGTGCAGTTTCTGCATTTTGATATCTATCTCATTTTTGCTCATCATAGATTTATTAGTTATTAAAATGCAATCCTGTCAATTTTTTCCTCAATTATTCATTAAGCTCTTTTCTTTTCATGCTATTAGAGAAGTGAGTAGGAGCCTCTCTTCTGGGTCTGTGTAATTACCACTACAACTGTAATTACTAGTCCTAAATATTATGGAATTATGACTTAATGATAACTATTTGATGTTATTAATTAATATTCATGGAATGTGATGTTAATTATAGATGGATATGACATACCTGCACGTCTCAGATATCTGACCTCAACTGTACCAACCAGGATTACTTTTGCAAAAATTTGCTTTGATTTTTTTGTAAATTCACCTTACCTGTTATACTGAGCTTTTTAAAAAATCATCTTACTTTTTATCATTCAATAATCTTTAAGTAGGAAGCACCATTAAAATGTAAAGTGAATGTAGAAATGTACACTTCACACTGTTCAACTTTCAAATGGAAAGAATTTGGGGGGGTATAGGATTGCAAAACCTGGCATATTCACATGCAGTAATGTCTGTAAACAGTTATTTAATCAGCAGCCTTCACTGCCTCTGGAGCCTGATTTTCTGTGTTATTTGTTGCAGTGCCTCACGTTATAGACTGTGGTCCCTGCCTTGTTGGAGGAATAAAAGCAACACCAATTTTGTGCAGAAATGAGGGTGTTAGGACTGGGAAGTTCTCTATAATGCCAAAGAAAGCCTGGCCACCTCCTAATCCTGAGGTGAGTGATTAGGAGGGAAACAGTGGACACGGTGTGGTATAAGTGCCCTGGTGTGAAGGCATTTTGAGCTAGTCATGGTATATTAGCACAGAAGTCATAAGGCCTTGCTGGAGACATTTGTATTGTGCCATTTCTTCAGGCATTCACATTTATCCTCAAGACCAATCTCCCTGGATGTCTGTACCCTCTACTCTGGCTTGCCTCTGGGAGAAGTTTTCTTGCTCAGGGATGAGGTAAACTGAGGCATAGATTAGAGAAAGGAAAAGTGGCTTGAACTTTAACCTTACCCTTGAAGCAAACAGAATTGCAATCAGTTCTAGCATTGCTTGAGCTCATTTCTTCCCCCTCCCCACCAAAGATATCCCTTAGTGACCTTGCTGCACCTGTAGTTCACTCCAGTCCTGCTCTGTCTTTAGCTTCTCATCACAAACCAGGGTGTGGGTGAAAGGGACAAAGAAGATAAGATGTGACAGGCAGATTGGCATTTTTGGTGCTGGAGAAAGGGCTGATGGGCCAGGTTGTCCCTCCTGCAATTTTACAGCTCCAACTCAAAGTGACATAAGCATGGAGGAACAGAGAGAGCCCCTGTGCTCAGGCAGAGCTGTTCTGCTGTGAACATGAATATTAGGGCTCCTGACACTGCCATTTGTGTTTGGAGGCAGAACCTTCCCCCCAACTTTCACCAAGGTCATTATAAAGCATAAAGCATTTTTTTTTTCTAATTAAACCATGTACAAAAGCCACTTTCTTTTGAGGTGCATGAAAAAAAATATGGTAAGAGTTTAAACACTGCCTCTTTTAGGTAACCTTGTATTTTAAAAGCAACAACCTGATCAATTTAATTTATTAATTTTTTTAAACACCTTAGGCTATTGCCACTGTTGATTTTGTGACACAAGATCCTTTTGGGATCCAGCCTGCTGTTTTTGAGCTGATTCCAGGGCAGAGTGAAACAGTAGAGGTTAGTACTAAGTGCTATAGAAAGCTTTTATACTTTACCAAACACATTAGCAAGCAAGATCATTTTAGATGATCTTGGCTGGACCTTGCAAATTTGGGTTTGTGTGAGCAAAAAATGACACTGACTATTTTTTGCAAATGTAAGATTTAATTACTAATCAATAAAACTGTCCTTTAGTGAACACTTATTGCATTGCTTCCACAAGACAATCAGTTACAGACGTTGCTATTTCCCTTTCTTTCAGGTCCTGTTTTTCCCTTCTTTGCCAGAGGCCTCACAGCAAACATTCACCCTTTTGTGTGACAATTGTCCAGTCAATGATGTTACAGTTACAGGTTTGTTTCTGGCACCTTTCAGAGCTCACATTCATAACTCTGTAGATACTCAGATAATGTGAGTGGTGGTTGATGGCTTGAAGTGATGGTAACATTTTATGTCAGTGGATTAATACTGTATCCCCTGATGATGTTAAATGCTAAGCATTTTTTTATTATTGTTAATACTATTCCTTTCTTAGTGCAGGAAATACATGGGTTTCAGAAAGCACTGAGCTTTTAACCCAATGTAGCCAAAAATCCAATGTAAAATGTCACCAAGTAGCAGAAAAAAAAACATTTGCCAGGTGCAATTAATTTCTTTTACTTTTCTATCTGTTAAGATAACGTGGCAAACTATAAAACATCAGCTGCAACAGGGCAGAAATGAAGAAAATTTGGGGCACATCTTGTATGAGGGTATTCAGGAGAGATAGGCAGTCTTTGGATTAGCTAATGAAACCAGTTGAAGTTCTTGTAAACATTAGTGTTTGTTCTGTAATGTAACTGTGAGTGCTATAACAGGAAGCTTGACTTGTAGTCTACTGAATCACTTTATCACAGGTATTTCCTTTGGATATACCTGTGGTAAAGTCTTGGATATAGACTTTTTAATAGTTCATTTGCTGCTTATTTTAATTTTAATATACTGCTCAAATCATCTGAGAGCCACATTGTCAGCCATGTAAACACCCTGCTCACTTCAGTGAAACAATGCTGGTGTAAGTGAGCTGAGGCTGTGGCCCTAAAATCCAAGTCTGTTAAACTCATGAAGAAAAAGCCTGTGTTGATACATGTTGATAAACAAAGAACATCAGGAAAACATTGTACAATTTACACGTTGGAGTTCTGAAACTTGAGGGAACACCAAATATAATCAGTAATGGCCATGACTGGCATTTGCTGTCAGTGAGTAATGTGAACTGTGTTAATGGGCAGATAGTAAACAGTAGCACCAAAATATTTCTTCAAGGGGTTGGAGAGCTGATTGCTCTGGACCTTTTGTTCGTCACGGGTGGAGAAAGCAAACCTGAGCTGGGTGAAGTTACTGATGTGACAGCACAACATCTCATCCAGTTCGACCACCAAAACCCACACACCAGCGAGGAGAAGAGCTTGGTTATAAGGAATTCCACGTATGTAGCAACTATCACAGTCATGCTCTGCAGTCTGGACATTCTGGTAGGGATTTCATTTGTGAGACTGTATTGGAGAAACTTTCATGCACTTGATAAACTTGGGGCAGCAGCTTTGCTTCCTTTTGCTCCAGTTCTTTGGTAATTAAGGTTTAAAGATACTCTTGTGAGAGTGGGAACATTGTGCATAGATCAGACATCGTGGCAGCCATTAGCCAAGGTCAATGTATTTGCTTCAGTAGAAATAAATCTACAATTCCAAAAGATTCATAAATATGGATGGTTGCAGGAAATATTTACAGGGTGATCCAGGTGAGATTTATCTAATGCTACATGTCTACTATATATTCTTATGCTACTGAGCTAAGGACTCTTTTCCTTTCATCGTGCAGGAAAATAGATACTTCCAAGGGTGCAATTCTGACTGTAGATGTCTCCCATAGAACAAGTCATAATACATGCTGGACTCCACTTGATCTCCACTAATTAATATGGGAGCCCAATGTAATCAATTTGTATTAAAACTCTCAGATGATTCCTCCTATTGAGTCCTAACAGATTGAAATATAAACTCAATTTGAAGTCAAGGAATATGTCCCTGTGGATAATTACATAGTACTGAACATAGTGGCATCCTGATTTTGCTCAAAATTAACAGAAGTGCACTCTTGCATGATGGCAGCAGTTAGAGGTTGCAGACATCAAAGCAGTGAGTAGGTCAGTGCTGGGTTTAGGTACATTAATGTAAATTGCTACTTGCTACAGTGAATATCTCACAGTTTGTTTTGTGGCCTGGAAATCACAGGTGCATAATGCCAGAACAGGCTGATGTTTGGGTAAAGAAAGTGTGATTTGGTGAACTGGGCACTGTAAAGTGACAAAGGATGTGACTGTGCCAATTTCCACATCTTCTCTGTGCTATAATCCCCACAGCAGTCCCTGCACATCTGGTGTCAGCATTTGTGTCAGGCTGAGAGTAAACTCCACAGAAGCAGGGAAGAGAAACCTTTCTTCTGCTACAGAAAGTGATACAAGAAATTGTAAATGTCCAGATTTGTCAGTGATACTTTCAAATTCCAGTGTCCTTCCCCTTCTTAGTAAGGCAAAGTTTTTGAGGTCAGCATGTCAAGGTTTTCAAACCCATGAAGACATTCCATGGAATACACTTCTGCTGAAGCAACCCAGTTAAGCAACCTTTTCTGGATTGCAAACAGTATGGCAGAGCCATGGCTATAATTTTATCTGAAGCCATTGTGTTTTTTGACATGTTAAAGACCACATCTTGCACTTGGATTAAATTCAGAATCTGATGTAGATCATCAGCAGTGATCCAAGGCAAACATACTGGTATCAGCAGGAATAGCCCTGTTCATCTCAGATCCTTGTAGGGTTTCCTAAAAGCTGGATTATATGACGAGTCAAGTAAGGCAAGAAAGTGTTAGCATATCTTAAACATTTATATAATTTACTTTCATATATTAGCATGTTCTTTGTACAATTTATATGTTCTGACTCTATGCTGTCTCATCAGCTTTGTAGCTCACAAAGACTGGTAAGTGAAACCCCTGTAATTTGTAAAGAGGTGAATTTCCTACGTGGAAAAAATCTCTGGAAATTTTCTCCCAACATTTTGCTCAAAAATAACTGATTTGTTGACCATAGCTTTTTTGTTGTTTATTGACCTCTTTGCAGCCCTGTAGAACTTCCCTTCTTCTGGCAGATAAGAAAACCTAATCTGAAACCATTAATACCAGAAGGAACTGCAGACTTTACGAAGGTCGAAGACAATCAAGACACAGAGTCAGCCTTCTCCCTAAATCCTGAGCAGGGAGTTTTGCTTCCCTGTGCAGATCATGAGTTTATCCTCACTTACACTCCACAGGAGGTATGGCTCATGATTCCTTCCTATCTACAAACTCCAGCTGTGCATTTTTATGCAAGTCATAAAATCCTTGCTGTGCAACTTTTCTAAATTAAATTTAATTAGCTGGTACTATGCTCTGATAAACAGTGTTCAAAATGTAGAAAAAGTTACTAAAGGAAAACATGTTTTGACTGCAAAATGTGAGACAGTTTCTGATCTCATGTCATTTTTGGGACTGACTGGACACAATTAGTTTTACACTGAAACTATGGGCACATCCTTGTAGCTGCAGCTGTGCTGGCTGGTGAAGTTACTCCCCTCCCCACTCTGTGAGCTCCTCCACCAGCTCCTGACCCTTCCCCTTCTGCTTTGGGGATGTGCCCCATACCTACTGCAGCCTAAATAAGTTGATTTGCCAACAGGGATTATTTAAACTGTTTCCAGCTGTAGCTTTTTTGACCAGAAGTGGGCCCTGTGAACAGCTGAGTGGTAAATTAGGGGGATAGTAGGAGCCTTTGGCAGAGAAGTGCTGGTGTGCAGCTGTGGGTAAAGAGGGCTGCAAGGATGTTGGAATGCAGCTGTGCCAGTGACTGTTCTCTTAGTTTCTGCTTCTCTGTCCCTGTAAATAAGGAGCATGAGCTCACTGTGTTTAAAGAAACTTGTTCCAAAGTAAGCCCAAGAGTGGGAATATCCCATGCTGTGATGATTGACAGACATAAGAAATACCTTAAATATGTATGGACAAGAAACTAGCTGGCTTTTTAAAAATACTTTAATTAGTTAATTGAATATATATTTAATTAAAGTATACACTGAAATTAATATCTGTCTACAAACAAGTGAAGCTTTTGCAAAGCCCTACAGATTTAAGGCCTGCTTCTGTGTTTCCTTTTTTTTCCCCTCCATTAGAATACAGAAGGCATTCTCTTCCCATGATGGAAAAGTCTTGTTTCTTACTCAAGATCAGATTGATGGTCAATTAAGCAAAATACCCTGGAGCAGTTAGAAGAAACTTTTAAATTAGTACAGCAGGACTGAGCTTAAGTTGGGGAGCCTTTGCAGATGCTTGTGCATAGTATGCAATATACTAGGGAAATAATAACAAGCATGTCAAAAATGAGTATTTTTCTTGGAACCATACACTATGAGATCAGAATCTGGCTTAATACTTTGCAGTCAAACGTGTTTTCTTTTAGTAACTCTAGAGTTTGAATATCGTTTATCAGAGTTTAGTACTCCGATGATGATCATTCATCCTTTACACGTGGACTGCTTTTCCATCTTTTTTTTAATCCTCAGCATAACTGATTACTTGACATTAAAGTCGTTTTCTCCTTCATCTGTGTAGCTGCAGAGTTACCACAGTGTCATTCAGATGGTACTGAGGGACATCCCAGAATCACCTCGGTAAGCTGAGAAACGTCTCCCAGTAAGATGTGTAGCCAGAATTTATCTGTGCTACTGCCTTAAATTACTGGGATTTTTCTTCTTTCTAGTGGTGACAGACTGACAAGTATAAAGAATTTTATCTGCACAACTAGTTGTGGTACAAAGAGCATCACTAATACCTTCCCTCATGCCCAAACACATGCCTACCCCTGGCTTTTCCTCTCTTGGAAAAAGATAATACTGTCATTTTATCTGCTTGTTTTCCAGATTTTCCTGTTATTACTATTTGTCACAGCAGTCTGTGACATAAATACTTGTTCATGGACAGACTGGGACAACCTTAAAGAATGATGAAGTTTTTAGTTGTCCCCAGGCTGAGCTAATTGCACACTGACAGTCTGTACTTGAGAAACTTTTGATGATTTTCAGTTTTCATCTGGCAACTAAAAGGCAGGATCCAATTTAATACCAGTTTAAGATGTTTAATGATTCTACCATATTTCTCCCAAAGTTTAGAAAAAGAGGGAATGCTTCAAAACATCCCAGAATGCAAAGTAGAGGATGTAATAGCACTGGAAATAGAAGTGAAAGGATCAACAGAACCATTTCATTTTCTTCTGGAACCATATACCATTATTATCCCTGGAGAAAACTTCATTGGTGTAAATTTCAGAAAAACATTTAAGGTTTGTTTGCTTTTGACTTCATTGTTATGGTGTGTTTTGTGTCACTAGATGTCATAGGTTTTATTAGTAGATATCAGATGGTCTGTGTTATTTTAGTTTTCCTGAAATGTTTTTAAAGGAGGCCATGACTCCAGGAGGGTCTGCACCAAAATCCCCTACCCAGCCCCCTCAGCCCTACACTCCAGGCAGCAGCCTTTGTTCATTTTTCATCTCTCCAGTTTGATAGCACAGAGTTTTACTATTCTAAGTGCTTTTCTGGGTCACTAACTAAGTATTGCTTGTCACTTCTGTAGTGTAAAGGTTTTCCTGCTGGGAGGAATAGCCAATGGATGATTCAATTAGTTCATAATGGAGGCACTGTTCATTCAAAGAACTACAGCAAGCAGAAAAGAGCTACAAAAGTCACATATGCTGATAATTTCTGTCTGACCATTTTGGGACAAAATGCTGCTGCAATTGTCCACTCACACAGCATCCTCTTCAGTGTAGATCAGGATCCTTTTGATCTTGGGAAAAATAGGCTTGCTAGCAGGAGCCAGGCAGGAAGACATTTCCCAGTTAATGGTTTTCCCATTTTTTCTTAGAGATCCTGGTAATCAGCATTTGGTTTTATGCTTTCTCTTCCTAGAACTTATTTTTTCAATTTAAGGCAGCTATTTCATACTTTCCAATAATCCAGTGTAGCTACACATGTGATATAGGTAACTAAGCCACTTACTGATGATATAATTATATTCCTTGCAGTTTCCAATTGTTTTTTTAGTCTTAAAAAGATAAGAATTTTAACTATGCTTAGAGGTAATTGTGCTTCAGAGAACAAAGTTGTTTGCTGCAATTAAGAAATTAATGTCTGACTAGATCTGAAGAGCAGGCCAAAAATTTCAAGAGCTTCCCTCTCCCTCACAAGCAGATGCTTTGGCAAAAAATAGGCTGCATTCAAAAGAAAGATTTTCAGTTTAAATTTAGAAAGCCTGTTGTATTTTTGAAAAATGGGGAAAAGGTTATAAAAACTTCAAATATTATAGTGTTCTTGGAAAGAATTGTTAATGGATTTTCTTCAGGAAACACCTTCACCTGTGTGAAGAGAGCCACTGTGACAAATAAATGATGACTCACAATACCTAGTTTTCAGTGTATCAGTGCTCTCAGCAAATTGGCTCGTTGCTATGAAAGCTTAAGGTGCATTAATTGTCTCATTGATTTTATTTGTTTCAGCTGTGGAACAACAGCAAATCACTGGTCAGGTACACGTGGAACAAAATCACAACCTCTGAGATCATGGAAGTTTTTCCTCCTACTGGTGTCATAGGTAAAGATTCTGTGACTTACAAGCATCAGTTAATGACAGAAATGACAGTAATTGACAGTATAAATCTATGACAGTCATAGAGCACTATAATGCAAACTGTAAAAATAGCTGATCCCCAGCCCACTGGAGCCAGCAGGAGACTTAATTTGCTTCCAGGAGCTTCAATAACAGATTTAGAGCAGGTGGTTTCTGAAAAAAAAAGGTGAGACAGCACCCTGATTTTTTTTCTTTTCTAGACATAAATAGTTGCTGTGAATTTGAACTGGCAATTACTGGAAGCAAACCTGGTGTCATCAGCCATAACCTGCACTGTAACATTGAGCCATGCCCAGAGCCAGTTGTGCTGCATGTTGAGGCTGCTTTTAAGGTAAAGAACAGTTCAGCATTGTGGGATGGTGAGCTGTAGGGCCTGATCATTGTCCATGTAAAGCTGTTTTGCCTCTCAAAGGCTTGAGAAATCTAAAGAAGTTAAGAATAGGAGGTAGTTTTGCTGTCTAGTAACTACTGAGGCAGTGTTGATACTCCCATGACACTCAGAATTTTTCTGCATCACATACAGTGCATTTGCTTTCTGATATTCTCTGTGAAATCAAATGTTAATCTTAGCTAATGTATGCTTCTTAATGACACTGTTTTAGCAGAGGTGTCCATTCTGATGTCTGTTTCCTGGTGTCCCAGGGTCCACTTCTTCGTATTGATGTTCCATCACTCCGGTTTGGTTTGACTAAGCAGGGTGAGAGTGTGTTAAGAACCTTCAAGATTAAAAATATGTGTCAAGTGCCAGCACAGTGGAGGATGCAAGAAAGCCAGGTTTGTCTAGCAGAAAGGAATGAAGAGGTAAGTCACTGCTACAGCTGGCTGTATTCCCTCTTTAGCTGTTCTTTTCCTTCTGCTTAGGAATTGTAATATTCATTCCAGCCATCAGAAATTCTAATTTTTGTGACTTCTTCTGAAACTAGTCATGCACAGTTTCATGAGTACATGAGTTCTTTTGAGGTTAAATGCTTCTTTATGATTTTTCACTATTTCCATTTATTACAAATCCCCTGCCAGCCTGATCCAAAGAGACACAGAGTATTTCCTGTATGACAGTAATTGCTGAGGTTAAGGTTTTAGAGGAACTGAGGCTGCTAAACACTCCTCCCACACACCCACATCAGCATCTGAGACAAGAATCACAGCCCCAACCCCACACTGGTGCTCTTCCTGTTTTAGCTCTTCCAACCCTCCTTCCTCACCCTTCTGTCCAAGAATCTTTCCAACCTGTGGCACCTTGCTGCTGTTTGGGAGCAGATTCTGCAGCTGAGGCTGACTGCTTCTCCTCCACATTCCCTCTCTGTCCATGCACAGCCAACCCTGTTATGCCCATGGCTGTGAGTGCCCTTCTCTCAGAAGCAAAGTCCTGTCTCCTTGTGTAGCCAGGTTTTCACAAAGCTGGCACTGTGCTTCCTGACACCAACCCAGGTGGGACTTGAGGGGCAGAGAGAAAAGACATGTCTGAGGGAAAACTAGACACGTGCAAGCCCTAATTAGATTGTGTTGCTTCACCATTTTACCCTTGCTTTGTAGGTGTCAAAATTCTCCTGTTTCCTCTCTCCTCTCCCAGATATCTCCCTTTACCATCCAACCATCAGCTGGAGAAATACCTCCTTTGGGTGTATGCAGAGTGTCAGTTCAGTTCACATCACTGCAGTGCCAACGTCTCCAGACAGTATTGGAACTAGAGGTAGAAAATGGAGAAGGAAGGTGAGGGGGAAAAGCAGCATTCTGTTTTGTTTTTCCCGGGATTCACATGTGAGTTTTCCCTTTACATAGTTTTTCTCATCTAAAAAGAAAAACTGTGAACTCAAAGTGGGGTTGTTTAACCTATCAATGAACTACCAAATTGCTAATATTGCTAAATAAACATTATCATCATTCTTCCCAGCATGCTGTTGTATGTCTAGCACATTTCATTAACGATAACAATAGACCATCTGTGTGTTTATTTCCAGTTATCTTCCTGTTTTTGTTGAAGTTCAGACCCTCCAAGTGTGCCTGATATCTAGTCATCTAGTATTCCCTGAAATTTATACTGGAGTTCCTGCCAAAGCAACCAGTAAACTTTTTAACCAGACACTGCTGCCAGCAAAATACTTATGGGGAAAGGTAAATGCTCTTCTGATGGATGAAGCATACAGCAGGGATAGAAATGGCAATGTTATAGAAATACAAATAACAACTATTCTTAAAAGCTTTTCTGATATATCTTTTGAGCACTGATTGCTGTTTGCAGAACTTCAACTTGACACCAGCCTTTATGAAAAGATTAACTACCAGTTGATGGCAATATGTTCTTACTGTCTGTGGACCATCCCTGGGAGAATGGGTGGGCAGATGTGAGGGATCACAGGATATAAGCTACCAGAGTATTAAGCTAAGTCCCATGGCAGTGTAGGGTTTGCATTTAATTAAGTAGAACAAAGAAACTATGGTGCTTTTGAATTGTGTCTGAATTTAATTTCACATTCTGGATGGGATTCAGATTACAGATTGAGAGCCCTACATTTAGTGTCAGTGTGTAAGCTGTGGTCTGAACTCTCTTTTCCATCAGTGGAAATTTGTCAGTGCCTTGGTCACTCAGATCTACTCTGACATGTGGGATTCAGCTCAGTTGCCTACATAAAAGCACTCAGAGCCATCCAAGATGACCTCCAGTGCCCAAGGATCCTAACAGAGCATGTGGATCCTATAGGACCTATAGGAAAACACTTTGGAACATCTGGAGCCTAGGAGGAATACCTACAGCATTTTTCCTCATATCTGATGTCCACGTGTGAGCAACTGAGTTGAAGCCCTGGATTCATGCCATTTGCAGTTGGGCACTTAGGGAAGGTGCCAACACCAGGATTGTCTCTCTTTCACCTCTAGAGTGGAGAAAGATGGGGCACCTCTTGGATCCTGCTCCAGTATCAGATAGGTTGGCTTCACCCTGGAAAGGCTTGTGACTGTGAGAGGGAGGACAGTGACCCTGCTCCCAGCCCAGAAGCCTCAGCTTGGCACCTGAAAGTCATTTGGAAATGAATGTAGGCATGAGGATCTTATCACCCATGGGGAATTGTAAAGCAAGTCTTGATAAACTGTAGGTGTTGCTACCTGAAAGTGTCCTAAACCTGAGAATAACTTGGTCTTGATGTGAAGAGACAATCTGAGAGAATCAGCATTAGTCTGAAAGTCTGTCCTTTCTGTTTGGCAGCTCATTGGAAGCCAGGCAGTTTCCTGCTCTGTCACTGTCTCCCCAGCCAGTGGCACCTTGGGCCCAAATGAGGAAAAAGAATTCTGCATAGAGCTGTCAGCCAGCATCGTGGTAAGGTTAAAAACTGGGGCACAGTTTTATCAGAACAGCAGCACCAGCTTTTTCATCTCACCTCCATCTGGCTGAAGGGAACAATTTCTGTACAAAACCACATACTCTTTTTTCCTGCACAGTATCTCCGAAATTGCTTTGCTTTAGAGGTACCATGGTTTGAAAGCAAGAATTAAAGTAGTGCACATGGTGTGTAATTTCTACACTGCCTCTTTGTTTATTGGCTGTCCCTGTTTTCTTTCTTCCTGGAGTGCCTATTCAATTGCTCTTAGTGCTTATCTGTTTTCCTGGAGCACACAGATCCTCGCTTTGCATTATCCCAAATGAAATGGAGCAGGCTGGCATATAGAGCTTATATATATGGTTTTCTGAATGCAACTGGGCCTGTGACATTTTGATATTTGAAAACTTAGAAGAGGCTGATGGGACTTAGAGTCTGAAAAATAGGGAGTAGACTGCAGAGCTTACAAACTTCAGGAATTCAGCCACAGACTTTATAGGGGCATTCAAACAACTGAGTTAATGCAACTACATAAAGAAGCTTCCTATAGGTATGGTGTCTTAGTTCCCATTACAGCCACTGGAGACCTAAGTTTCATCTATTTGCTTAAAAGTAGGTATTCAGTACTATCAGAGATAGTATTTAAAAGATATGTAGATGTGACATTTGGGGACTTGGTTTAGTGGTGACCTTGGCAGTGCTGGGTTGATGGCTGGACTCAGTGATCTTAGAGGTCTTTTCCAACCAAAGTGATTCTATGATTCAACACTTGCAGTGTAGGAATTGTGTCAAAAATCACTAATGGAGGGGTTTTAGGCTTGCAGACTGATGCAGGTACAAAGCCAAGAAACAGCCATAAATTTTTACCTCAGTACTGCTTTCTAAGCAACTCCAATACTGGCAAAAAAATGCACCAAAAACAATTCAGTAAAACTTCTCACAATTCTATTGTTCTACTTTTAATCCAGGGAAGTTTATACATGTTTTTAAAATAAATTTCCTAATGAGGCTGCCTTTCCTCTGTGATATTTGCTTCATTCACAAGGAAACTTGATTCATTGCTTTTCAGGGTGAGCTGAAAGACCTCGCCCTTTCCTGTAGCATAGAAGACATAGTTGAACCCCTTTTTCTGAGCATTTCTGGAGAAGTGAAGGGACTACAGGTCTTCTACTCAGTACCTTGTGACAGTGGAGTTGCCAGGTATTTCTGACTGATTTTTATTTTATTTTTCTGACATGTGGCATGATTACTGTGGTTTGGAACATGCTCATCTTTATATCTTTTTATGTAAGTAAAGGTGGCTTTAATTTGGTAGGTTGGCATGCTATATATAATAAAAATTTTACCCAAAATAAATCCTTATATGGATAGAATTGAAAAAACGAAAAGCAGAAAATGCTGATGACAAAAATCATAGGCTGCATGGTCCTTTCACACTGGGCATCACAACCACATTGTGCATATTGCACGTTTTAAAATCTGCTGAAATTGTCTGTGGCATAAGAAAATAAGACCCATCTTTAAATACCAATGTTATTTTTTCTGGCAGTGATGAAAGACAAATGTCACAAAGCCCCTGTGACCTTCTTTTGGACTTTGGGTCTGAAGTTGCATTCAGAGATGTAGTAAAGCGTCAGCTGATTCTTACCAATCCCACTGGAATCAGTGCTCCATTCACACTGGAAGTTGAGTATTTTACTGCCTCTTTACCAACTTCAGAACAAGAAACCTGCCTGTAAGTCTTGCTTTTCTGCATAATGACCAGATGCTAATTTAGGTCTGGATTAAACCTGAAATCAGATTTATTTTTTTCAAGCTCCTCAAGATACCTGGTGAAAAGAAGAGGGCCTGTCACAAAACATGCAGCCAGAAAAGCACAGTCAGGTATGAGAATAACTGTTAATTCATTCTGTGGAGAGAAGGTAAAAGCCAACTGACTACCATATTCAGCACTAACAGTGCCAGTAAGGCACCTCATTCCATTGTTGGAGTATCTGCTAAAGTCTAAACTTAGTTCTTCAGTTCATTTTTGAGTTTGAAAGCCCACATTTTATAACCATTAGGTCAATCTCTGTCTTCCTTCCCTCTCTGCTTCTTTTTCTCTCTCCCCCTCCCTTTCTTTGTCATTCATCTTTTTCTTGAAAACAACAGTCTGAAACAAAGATGGTGATTCTGGTGATAGTTCACTCCCAGCACATGGTATGGATGACATGCAGAATGTTTGGCTGTTTCTCTCCTGCACAGTTTTCCAGTACCACTCTAGCAGGCTTTCCTCCCCCAAACCCTTTAACATACCCTCTCCACTGTGGAAAGCTGCAGCACAGCCCATCTGTCATTTCTGATGTGTTGTACTGAAAAATGATAATATTTGGAGCCACAAGAGACTCAGGGAGGGGGGAAATGGGAGTGAAATGCTATGAAGTGTGGATGCATCTTCTGTATCCAAAATAAAACTGGACATATTGGTACCTTGCCATAGTGTTTGGTATCTGTTACACAGACAGAGCTTTTCAGCTGTTGAATTAGTGCTTAAGATTAGGAAAATGCTGTTCTGACAGATTCCATGCAAGGCTTTAGGTGACTCAGAATGTGGAAAGGCTTTGCTCTTTGTAATTCACTCTTTGTGTGGAAGAGCACACAAAGGTAAACAGGCAGCTGCTGATAGGACATTAACCAGTCAATACAAATCCCAGCCTATTTTTCTCAAACTGAAGGTGTGTTTTCATGTAACCAATTAGTGCCTTGCATATCCTAGAGAGTCTTGGATCAGGTTGTTGGAAGGGAGTCCTGCTATAAAATACTCTGGGCAAGAACAAACCCTCAAAAAAATAGAATAAGGCCCACTGCAGAAGGGAAAAGTGGTATAAACGTGAGTTGTGTAAATGACCTCAGGGTTTTTTTGAAGCCAGTGAGGTTAAGCTGATTAACACCAGCTAAAACCATGGTCCTGTATATTCTTTGAAACAGTGGCTTTGTTCCATTTCCTCAAAATTCATCCAATGCTTCTTTGCTGTGCTTCTTCAGAGTTTGAAGCAGCAGTGCTGTCTGAGGGGAAGGGAGTAGCTTTCCATATACAACCTTCCACGGGAACTCTGAGAGCCTTCCAGCAGCTCGGCATAGAAATAGCAGCTTACAACAACATGTGGGGAGAGTACCAGGACAACCTTGTCTGTAAGGTAGGTGGGGTTTTGGTTTCAAGTGAAGTATTGCTATGGCAGATTTTACACCAATTATATTTCCCAGATTCCTTTCTGTTAGAATTACTTTTCCAGATTTTCAGGACTGCTGTAAAAATTCAGGGTCGATATTGTTATACCACTACCTGCAATGATGGGTAAGGAACAGTTGTTTGCTCTTACAGTTTAGTTTTGGGGTAACATATTTATCCCTTGGGGTGTTTTCATGTGCCTTTAAGATGACTGGAGCAGTTTTGATTTATAACATCTGTTTGGTAGCTGGCCAGTGCACTGCTCTGCTCTACCAGTACAATACATTGTGTTGTATGGAAAAGCAGCAGGAAAGCTGATAAATGCATGAGGTATTGCATTCTCCTGCTGAGAAGAGCTGTTGTTAGCATATGAATTAGATGCTGTCAAAAGAAATTAACCAAAATTTTTGAAAATCCAATCAGTTTTCAAAACATAATTTTGTAACACATAGAACCAAGGTTTTAGCTTGATTCTAATACAAAAAATTATTCTTTAACAGGTGGGAGACTTACAACCTAAATTAATTCCTATGCAAATGACTGTGAAAGACTGTCCTATCTTCCTGCAGATGACAGGACCGCAAACAGAGTCACCCATTATCAGGTACAGTGCAAAATACTGTCAGAGGAATCAGAGAATTAAATACCATTGGACTACAGCCAACATACACACCTGTTCCATCTCGTTGTGATATAATGAGAAGGTCAGCAAAATGCTGTCAGAGTAGAGTATCTGCTTCTAGGACACCAATACATTTGTCTCTACCAGCATAATTAGAAAATACTCTCCATACAAGGCTGCTCAGGTTTGCCAGCAACCACTATCCTGGGCTTGCAGATGTAGAATTTCACCCAGTCCAGCCTCATCTGACTCTGTTGAGGTGGGAACTCATCATTTCTCATCATTTCTCATGATCAGTTCTCATCATCTGCAGCTCATTTCTCCCTGGCTCTTCACCTGGACCAGGAGAAATGCAGCCCCAAGGTAAAGAGGGGCAGGGGAAGGTTTAAGCCTTGTCATTGCAGTTGCAATGGCACCTCTGGGTGAGGGGTGAGGGTTGGTTTATGGGGACCATGGCACTGCACATGGTTAACCTGAAACATTTGAGACAACTTAAAAAAAAAAAAGAAAAAAGGAAAGAAAAGAGTCTGGTGAAATAAAACAATATTGTACTTCACAGTGTAGGCCATGCTTTATCTGACAGTGACTCTTAACAGGCTGCCAGTGCAGCCAGGTTTGTTTCCACTTTTAAACAACTCTTTAATGATTTCAGACACTTTTGTTCTCTGCATGTACTGATAACAAGGTTCCCTCCCAGGTTTGGCACTCATGTCTCGGGAGGGTCTCCTGTCCTTCGGAGGGTCCGCCTCAACAACCCCACTCCCTTCGGTAGGAATGACTTTTGTACAGCAAACATTGACACTTTCATTGCATTCCTTATGAGAAGAAATATAGAAGAACCCATTAACATGTTAATTAACAGGCCTACTTGTTGCCTAATCAAGATGTTTTTTGTAAAAATAGTAATAGTGTATAAGAAAGTGACTCAGTGTGTTGTTATTATGGAACTGCATCCTATCCTGAGGTGGCTGGGTTTTCCCTCATTGAAATGGTGGGAACTCAGGGTTTGTCATCCTGTTTTTATAAATCTCTCACAACACTAACCCTGGTCAATCAGATGTGCTACCAGCTTCTTAGTGGCATCATCTGGCCCTTCTGTATTTAGTGTTAGCTTTGAGTGAAATTCTAAGCTTTTCAGAGCAAAGTCAATCACCATTTTTATTTTTTTTCTGAATGCCATCAAACACATTTGCTTAAACAAAATAACTCATGATTTATTTTAATGTTATTGCAAGTGTAGTTTAGGACCTAGAAAGTGGCCAAGCTGTAGGAAGAGCTTCAGTGATTTTAGTTTACAGGAAACATGGTAAGCTTCAGATATGCTTTAATACAAATCTAGTTGCCAGATACAAATTTGTTACTTGATACTCTGGTTCTCTGGTACCAACAAAGCTGTGACTCCTCTCGCTGACCAGCAGTAGTTGTCCTTTCTCCTTTCCAATTCAGACATCCGCCTGGACTTGGAAGTTTACAACCAAGAGGAAGACGACGAAAAGCTGGTGGACCTGTTGATGCTCTTTGAAGACCCTTTTCCACCTCAGGACATGGATGGAAATGAGGCTGCATCAAGTGGTAGCACCTCGGAGTCAGAGATCGTGCTAAAGTTGGATCAAACTGCCATTCCCTGTGGAAGCATTTGTCCAGCTTCCCAAACCACGGATGAGGTCAGCTGTTAGGCTGTTTTTACGCTGCTGCTGAGATACATGATGGGTTTTTTGGCATGAAGGGTTGAAAACAATAACAGGAGATATAACTTGTAACTAAGAGCTGGATTGTTAAAAGAAACGTCAGCTCCTCTCACAGTTGAAAACGCAATATGTGGGTAGGTGGCTGTGGAGATCAGCAATCTGTTTCCAGAATGATCTGTAAGCAGTTAGCTCTCCATGAAATTGTTAGAGAAGCTGGAGAGATACTTTTTAAAATACTGTCCTTGACAAACTAATGCCATTATTACGTAAAAGAATTACCGTAACAAAAGCTCCATAATTTGGGTCTGTTTTTCTCATGGGTGCTTTATGGTGTCAACATGTGCTGTAGTCAGGGAGCAGAATCCAACCTCTACATTTCAAATTGCAGCTAATGATATGGAGGTATTTGTCCCAGTGCTAAAATTCGATTGGTTCTGTTACTCTGTTAGAATATGGTTACATCTATTACACGTGAAATTTTATTATAATGTGGCAATTTACTGTCTTGAAGGGCTGGGAGTGACAGGGAAATGGTATCCCCAGAACATACATTTCTCTGGTGACAGCTTTACAGAAAAAATACTAAAATCACATTTGCTCCATTTCAGCTCAGAAGGCATAATTGTTTTGAACACATCTCTAACCTTTCTTGTGCGCTAAGGGAACATTATTGCCCTGGAGTGCTGGTTTGTATAATGGCCAGAGGTGTCATGGTTGGGTGCTCCTCTGCAGGACCCAAGCATGCACATTTTTGCAAGGAATCCAAGAGCAGTTTCAGGAGAGCTACTCCGTGCAAGAGAAAATTAATGTACAGGACACATGTCCAGCCTTTGTGCCAGAAACAAAGAAGCTGGAACTGGCCATACTCACTGACCAGTGCAGCAGTTCCCCGGGCACATCACTCGCATTCCTCCGCTGCAGTGTAACAGTTTTAACCATTCCCCACCCATGTGTCCCTGCAGCCTCCAGGCTCTGACAGCAAAGAGAAGGAAATCAGCAGTCAGGAGCCTACAACAGAGAAAATTGTCTCTGTACTTCTGCGACCTCATGAAGGGGTTCCTGCAGACAGCCCCTACTCCATTACTCCAGGACAGATAGTAAGCTTTTACATTTTCTTTGTGCTTAGATTTAGCATATTTTCTGCAGAACTGTGGAGACAGAGAATGAGGAGGTAGCTTTAAGTTTGGTTTGAGGTAGACTCTACTGAACAGTAAATCAGGAGGCTGGAAGGCTTTGGGGTCTTCAAGATGATTATGAGAACAGTTTTCAAAGTCAACAGGAAGTGTCCTACCTACATTGGAGCAGTGAACTGATGACTGGAGTTAAGTGTTCAGTTGTGCTGGTCTTCTCACTTGGATTGCCTTGGTGAAATGTGAGAGCCATCCAGCCTGAAGCTTTGGAAACATGTTATTTAACCAGGGTAGACTTGCTAAGGAGGTGTGGCAGAGCTGGAGATCAGGCTGCTGGGAAAGGGGTGCTCCATTTACAACTCTTTTGGATAAACTGTTGTAACCCACATTGCTTCAGAAATAATTGGAATAATTGGTGCAAATACAGGCCACAGTGTCACAATCCCTTAGGAATATCATAGAGCAAAAACAGCACTGGAAAGACCTTACTGTGAGTGACAGGGTTGCCCAAAACATCAGTGTGTCAATTTTAATTTTAAATATTAGTAATTTTCTTTGCCAAAGGGTTTCAGTTACAAGCTAGAATGAGCTAAAGATTACATGAAAGAAATAATGACAGAAATGGCATCTCAGAGAAATGAATCTGCAATCAGCTCTAGGGTGATAAAGGCTGAGACAGGTCAGACAAACAAGTGCCTCCCTGTGGAAGCACCTCCTGGATGTAGCCAGCAGCAGTATCAGGATTTAACCAAAACCTGTGCAATGCATCTAAAGAAAGCAGAATCTAGTCAACCTGTAAGTCTCAGAAAATCCACTGCAGCTGGCTAGTGCATTTGATTACATTCCCTGCTGTCCTGTAAAATTAAAAAAAGTCAAGACTAAACTGAACTGTAAAATACTCTTAGTTCACACTTGTAACTCTACCAAAAGTGTTTCTCGTATTGTAAGTTGTGAGAGACTCACCTGAGGTAGCCATGGAGTAAAAGTGGGCAGAAATGGGTATTTTTAAAAACAGTTATGTACATATGTTTGTGTACTTAGAGAGTTGGTGTGTGACTATGCTTAAACTGTTGATGCTAAAGAGTGCTTTCACTGACATTTGCAGCTGAAATAATTGCCAGTTTTGCTGTCACATGTTGGCATCCCCCATGCCTGGGGGATTTCATGGCTGCTTGTGCAACTCAGTTTTGGCAGCTGAGTGCTGAGGGTGCTTGTGCAATCCCAGGCAGTTCCCTGCACTAAACGCTTCTCTCCCGGCCGCAGGTGGTTCCAGGAGGTGGCAGCAGCGACGTTCACATCTCCTTCACCCCGCTTGTCCTCCCAGAGACGGCGACTGAGGTGCGGTGTGAGGGGCTGCTGCTGGGCTTCATGAGCCTGGACGACAAGGTAAACCGACTGTCACAGCAAGGCTAAAGGTGACTGGGAAATAATTGTTTCCCTTCCTGTAATTTATGTACAGGCTGCTGTGTACCTGGCCAGTCTGTATAAACAGTCCTGTTCCTGCTACCCTGTACATCCTTCCTTAGCCAGGGTTGTTCTTCTGTTGCATTTGTCTTTTAGCTTGGAAGCATTCTGGGGTGGGAATGTCACCATCTTCTTGTGTTGTCTGGGGCAGCAGACCCCAGACAAAAGCTCAGGATTTGAAATGCTATCACAACATCAGGTTTTATTGATAACAATAGTTAACAATGGGAATGAGGCTCAGGACTGCTGAGTCCTGTTCCTGGCTCTGCATCCACCTTCCTGTGTGAATTTGGACAGCATATCTCTCCTCTGGGAAACTTCCTCTTCAACAACTGCAAGTGCAGCTCACAGGCTGATGTGAGGTTTGAGCAGTGTTTTATGAATGGCTCAGCAATTCTCTGATAGGAATTGTTGCAAAGGTACAAGGTGAAATGAATGAATAATAATACAATATTTAATAAAAACAACCCTAATGCTTCTGATTCCTGAGGGAAGAAATGTAGAGTCACAGAATTCTAGAATGCTTTGGAAGGGACCTTAAAGGCCATTTAGTTCTAAAACCCCCTGCCATGGGCAGGGACACCTTCCATTAGACGAGGTTGGTCCATGCCCCATCCAGCCTGGCCTTGAACACTTCCAGGGATATGAGACATTGACAGCTTCTCTGGGCAACCTGTGCCTGTGCCTCACTGCCCTCGGAGTGAAGAACATCCTAACATCTGATCTAAACCTACCCTGCATCTGTACTACCCACAGCCCTTCAGAGTTCACCTAATGCTTGGCTCTTGCTGTTCCATCATGTCTTACAAACAAGCCAAAATAGGATTCTGCTTGGCAAACAGCCTCTTGGGCTAAAAGTAGCATTTCAAGTTTTAGTGCTATCATTTTATGCACAACTTCTGGTTTCATTTTGTTGCCAGCTTGCAAGGAGGGTGCCTAACAAGGTGCATCGTGGACAGGGTTATGAAGCTCCAACGTTACGAGTGAACTTGGAAGGTTTCCTGAGGCATCCTCTGTGAGTACCATCATGCTGATGCCTGGTACCCACAGGGGATGGGTCAGCCTGGAGACAGGGCTCTGACCAGCTCTGGTTCTTTACCCTCAGGTTAAAAGTAGAGATGGGTCACGACAGAGGAATGGTGTTTTATTCAGTGGCAAGTGATCTCCTTCCTGCTAAGCCTCTGTTAGGAGTAAGTATTTCCCACTCTGATGCATTCGGCTGGTTTGTACTGCTGTGAGAATTCAGAGCTGTGTGCACATGGCTTTGAAAATGCATCTTTATCACCAGCAGCCTCATTTTCTATATTGCACATAACAAGATAGGGAAGAAAAAAAAGTACTACCAGTACTTATTAGCCAGGAATAAGCAAAGCTGAGTTCAGACAATGCCTATTTTATACAACTTTCTCTTTTTTTCATAGAGGAGTTTGTAAGTAGAAGAGTAAGTTCTGATTTTCAGGACATGAAGGTCCAATAGCAGAATGAGTCACTCCAGTTTCTTTGACTCTTGACATTCAAAGGCTTTTAGACTTTATTACAATATTTTTATTTTGTTTTTTCACTCAAGAAATGTTGAAAAACACAAGTAAAAAAATACTGGGTTGCTTTTGGGGTGAAGTCCTTCAGATCCCCGCTGGTGCTCAGTGCCCAGACCAGCACAAACCTCTCCAGGGAGTTAAAACTGACCAGTTCTGAATCATTTCTCCCCCAGGTTTTGACAGATTCGGTGATGACTCAGAGTTTGAAACTCATCAATTGCACCAAGGTTCCTCTGTACTTCAGGCTCCTTCTGTCTATGCCCTTCAGCGTGTCCAGCGCAGATCCCAAAAAGGGCACCAAAACATCCCACAGCAAGAAGGAGGAAGGAGAACACCAACCGCAACATGTGCTTTATCCACAGCAAAACATGCTGGTAGGCTCAAAAATAATAATCCTCTGCCAGAATAGAGAGTTTAGTAATTGGTGTGTTAGTGTGGCCCAGATGAACCACAGAAAAACACAACCAGAATAGAAATCTCTCAACTTCAGGGGAAATAGTTGTAATATTAGCAAATGCTAATTACTGCCATTTTGCCTGCTGTATTGCAAGTAAAGATTATTTTTCTGAAGTGGTGCTGATGTGCTTTACCCATAAACTCTGACCTGTTGCAAACTCCTGCAGAAACCCCTTTCCCTCATTTCCTTAATTTAGATGCAGGCAGCGTAAGGAGAGGAAAATTTGATTAGTTTTGGGTGTAAAAATTACCTTAAAGGAAACAAAGTCCTGGAGTAGAGAGTTAGGTAAGGTGCAAATAATGAATAACAGTTGCATTTTTGAAGTGTGCTTCTCATATTGCTGTTTTCATTCTGACACACATCACAGTTCTCCGTGTGTGGGAAGAAAGAGAACTTATATGCCTAAGACACCTTTGGGAATATGGTATTTGTAATCTCAGGAATTCAGAACCTTTAGCTTCCTAGAGACTGTTTCTCCCCTGTGGTTCAGAGATCAGCTGTTCACCTTTACACTCTGTCTCCGTGTACTGGATTCATAGGAAATAGCTGTGTTTTTTTGCTAATTATAATGCTTTGTTCCAGTGGGAATTTGGCTGCTGGCATGACACCTTTGGGTTCCAGTGGGAAAATGTTTGCCTGGGCCTTTGTGTAATATTTACTTTGGATTTCCTGCACACAGTGTCTTCTTATGTGGTAATCATCTGGATTTCTCTTACCATAGGTGAAAGTGTCATTCCACATAACTCTGGAGTTACTTAGGTATCAACACTTGCCAGATACCCAGCTGCTTCCTGGATCCCAAGTGCTCCAGCTGGAGAACGGAGAGAGAAAGCTGCAGTTTAATCAAAATCTGGTCATTGAGCACAGTAACCACACTGCCCAGGTGAGATCAGAACCTGGGCCCTGGGGAAGGGCTGTTCCAGCAGCATCTCTGACTTGGATTAGGATTTATTCAGCCTTGAAGTAGAGGCACCTCTGAAGTAAATGGTGTAATCCGGGTAAACTGAATGGCCATGGGGTTGCTGTGACTCTCAGGTGGACAGAGAGTTTGGGGTCCCACCCTGGTGCTGGTGCCCCAGTCCCCTGCACAGGGTGACGGCCTGGATGACACTGCTCAAAGGGCCACAAGCCCAGTCACAGTGTGACTCTGAGACAGGGTCAGGGCTGTCCCAGGGAACAAGCCAGTGCCTGAGTCACCAGGCACTGCCTCCTGCAGCACCCAAGAGCTTCTGGAAAGGCTCCTGAGTCCATCAAACCCCCGCAGTGTGGTCACAGCCCACATGCGCTTAAAGACTGATCATCTGTAACCCCCACCAAGCCTTCAGCAGGCCCAGGGCACTGCAGGCACTTCTATTTTCTTTTCATACTAGGGATTTCTGAGGACTGACCTGTGCAAGAACAAGCACCATATCTAAGATACAGTCGATTGAATAATAATCTTGAGCAATCTGCACAAACTGAGTGACTCACAGCGGGCCACATACAGTCCTGAGGGACAGCGAGATGCTGTAATGTCTGCAGCTCCACAGAAAATCCTAAAAACAAATGAGAATGTTCACTCCGTGTTACTTCATTAAGACTACAGTGTCTGGTTTGAAAACCTGTCCCAAAACAGTAACACAAGGAACAACTTAACTCACTCAAGGCTGCAGGATGGGAATTAACCATTATGAACGAACATAGAACAATGACTCTTGATTCAGTGCTTGGGGTTAAGAATGATCCAGCTGGAGCAGGTATTTTTAAAGCTCTACAAAAATGCGGTGGATTTTATTCTCCTTTCCCTTCCTTCTGTTTTGCAGCTGGTCCCAGTGACTGCTTATCTCAGTGTTCCAGTCCTGGAGCTCTCTTGCAACACAGTTGATTTCCTGACCTGCTTTGTTGCACAGACCAAGACAGAACATGTCTTCTTGTACAACAGGAGCAGCTGTAGAAGCTACTGGACTGCCTTGCTGGGTATTCTGGTTTTGCAATTGATTTCCTTGTTATATAGTTTCCTATTCAGTGTTTTTATTAAGGCTGCATGCACTCAGTATAGAGGCAATATGTGATGATGTTGGGTGCAAACATATGTGGTCTGCTTCTTATGAGGGCTTTTCCTCTCCTGTCTGTCCTCTACCTTTTCTGACATCAGTGTGTCACTACTGATTTCCACAGTTGCTCCTCATTTAACCAAAAGATTGACTCTTAGCCCTCACAACTCGTGGATATGCTCTGCTCATTTATAAATCAATCCTGAGGGGCAACAAGGAGCAGCAGCTCCTCATGAGCTCAGTTTGAGCATGTGTCTGCTGCTGTTAACAACAGATGGGCTCCAGAGGAAAGAAGATCAGGGCTTTATTATTTTAACATGGAGGCCACTGATCACAGCCCTGGATTAGAGGATGAAAACAGAGGCTGAGCACATGCACAGAAACCCTCTGACAGTGTGAGACGTGATTTATTAGTTGCCCAGCAAAGAGATGCATTGCTATGAGTGTTACATGCTGTATATACTTACATAAAGGGTCTTGTATGGCTTTGTTTGATATTTGGCCCTTTCACTGCAGAAGAACAGGAAAGGCCCAACACCCTGGAAGTATTTTCAGTCTTCCCGACTAATGGCATTTTGGAGGCACGTGAAGGGGACGCACCTACCAGAGAGATCTTGCAGATCAGCTTTACTGCAAGGTACAGTTAACAGAACTGAAGTCTTGCTGTTGACAGAGAGTTGGTGTTGTTCAGACTGGGGGGGCTACATGAGAGCTGGAAAGGTACTTTGGACAAAGGCATGGAGTGATGGGACAAGGGGGAATGGATTCAAACTGACAGAGGGCAGGTTTAGATTAGGTATTAGGAAGAAATTCTTCCCTGTGAGGGTGGTGAGGCCCTGGCACAGGTTGCCAGAGAATTTGTAGATGCCCCAGCTCTGGAAGTGTTCAAGGCCAAGTTGGATGGGGATTGGTGTAACCTGGGATAGTGGAAGGTGTCCCTGCCCATGGCAGCAGGGTTGGACCGAGATGAACTTTGAGGTCCCTCCCAAACCAAACCATTCTATAAATCTTGGCTGACTTTAATTTCTTTGCTTTAATTAGGGAGATTTAACTCCTGTAAGAAAATTCAGCTTTCATTACAAATTATCTTCTTGGAAGTTATCACATGGTGGCAGGAAGTTTAAGACAAGTCTATCCTAGTGATTTCAATGAGGTCTGAAAACTACTGACAGGGAAGTTTCAGAAAGCAAACTGTAGGTGACTTGAGTTATTGCCATAACTTCCATCTCTCTGGAACATGATCCAGTGATTTCCATCTCTGGAGCTACTGCTCTGTCAAAGGAATGAAGCCTTGAGCAGCTGCTCTAAGCTGTCCCTGCTCAGAGCAGCATGGTGGACCAGAGGACTCCCTAGGCTCCTGACTGCCTAGATTTTTCTGGAATGCTTCTGAATATGCCTGAAGCACTTCATTTTGTCTGACAAATACACTAATCAGCATGTCTGGAAATGCCTGGAAGTACCAGAAAGCAAAGATGTCACTGTGTAGCAGCCAGCTCACCTGGGCAGCTCCAGATGAAGAATTCCCAACACAGCAGAGCACAGGACCAACATGGCATTAGGAAATAATTATATGCAAGGTGTGAGGTGATTTTAATAATTCACCTCCCCAAATCAGTGGTTTTCCTGCAGGGGAATTGTTTTATGAGAAGGAAGAAACAACAGCTGTCTGGCAGAACAGGCGTTTGCCTCAGGCCTTTACAGAACCGTCACTTGGACGCAGAGAAGTCCTTCAGAGGAACAGTGTCAGGAATGTTGAGTGGCATTAGCCTTTGGCAAATTATGCTGTGAGACTTAGCACAAAACTACACTTGCTGTAACCTTTTTGATGTTCATTTACAATTTAGACTCTACCGATTGCCCCGTGTCTTAGGGGAGTGACAGAAACTTTTCTGCTTCAAACTTTGCCTGTCACAGGGAGGAGTTTTCACATCAAGGCAGTGCAGGTGTTTGCTCTCAGCAGAGCTTTGTTTCATTTATTTAAATACAATTTTACAAGTAGGAAGATACTCTTCTTACAGACATGAGGTTAATAATCAACTGTCTTCAGGCACAGACTCAACCATTCTTTTCCAACACCATGTATGTACCTGTGGGGCACGGCCCTGGGAAGTAAGACTGTCACCTGGACTTGACACTAATGTTAAGGACCTGTGATTGTGACTTGGAGCACTCTTAGGACACCATTCTCCCCTTTTTCCTCCACACAGAACTGCACGTTGCTGTAGCTGAACTGTCTTTTTGCTGTGTGCTTTAGGAGCAACACTGACTATGAAGCTCTTGTGACCATTGCTGGAGTGCTGGGAGAGAAGCCTTGCAAGCTGCACATCAGAGGACGAGGAATGCACAAGAGGAATGATGACGACCTTTAAACAAGACAGTGTGGAACAAATGTCAAGGTAACAGGCTGAATGCAGCTGAGCCTGTATTTTCGTCTACTTTTGTTCTTTTAATAGGGACTGGAATTTTAGCAGAATGAAAATTTAAGTTAGGAAGAAAAAAATTCTCATGGTACCAGTCATAAATTCATCCTGTGCTGTTGCTTTTATTGCTGTGATAAGCTTAGCATTAGCCACAGAACAAGGTTTTAAGTTGCAAAGCAGCTGTGTAAGTCTGGTCAAAGCCCTTTGCATGGCCCAGCACACCTCAAATTACAGCTAAAGTCTGTTCCTAGCTTAAAGTAGCTTTTGCTTTGCCTCGTTTATTTGTTTGACATTAAAATGGACATTGACACATAATAAAAGCAAGAACTGGTGAATAGGCCAGCATTCCCCAGGTTCTTTTCTCGATGCCTTACATGAAAAGGAGAAGAGCCAGCTTTCCCTGGACTCCTTGGAAAATTACCAACCTGCCTGTTTCATCATGCTTGGGTCTTGAGAACATCCCCTACAGCAACAGAGGGAGGAACCCTTATTCCTCTTCATTCTTTCCCCCCACATGGTTCCCATTTACTCACTTCTTTTTAAGTGTTTTTAGTATTATTTTAGCTAAAGGTCACTGAAATTCCCACTTCTGAGCCTGTTAAAGTTTTCCACTCCCCTCACATAAAAGGTTTTTGTCAAAGGCAGTGTGTGTGGGAAGGGGCAGGGATCCACACAGGAGAAGAACAGAAAATGCATGACAGCTCATACAGAGCAACTCAGCATCCTCAAGAGTCTTTTCACACTGAGGTTCCTGTGTATAACCTAACGCCTCTTTAACCCCTCTAAATAATTCCATCTTTTGGCTCTAAAATACAGCCTGATTGCTGAGTGAGAGAGGCTACAGCATGGGAATGTGAGATATCAAACAGCTCTAACTCATCATGACCTTCAACTAACAACCATCATAAAAAGGAAACAAATGTATTGCAAGAACCCAATTGTATTATTAAGTGCAAAAACAAGAGTCAGGACAAAGAACTTCTGTTTGTTACAAACTTAAACATTTCTAACGCATCAAAGTCAATGAGTACATTTCTTTTTCAAGCCATTAACTCTGAGCTTCAGTGATCTTCCTGTTCAGATCAGAGAGAACAGATAAGGGATGACAGAAGACACAAGATCTAACACACATTTGTGTTAGTGCTGAAGGACTGAGCTGTCACTGATGTTCATGTGGTGCTTGCAGTAAGTGTAATGCTGAACTTTGCTTTATGTTAGGTAAGTAAATAAGATTGGGCACAAGCTTATCCATAGAGTCACGCAAACAGATAATTAGACATGTGCTGTAAAAGATGGAATGGCCACTTCCAAATTTCTGGCTTCTAGCAATCCAACAGAACCTTTCTATTCAGGCACTTCCTTGGAGATTACATTCCAGTCCTTCCACTTTCCCCCACTGGAGGCTTCAGAGCAACTCCAACAGCAGCAAAGTACAGCACATCCTCCACTGTAGGGACAATGTCAGACACACACAACTTATGACTTGCATACGACAGACACAGTTGTAAAGGAAATCTGAAGTCTTTGCTTCAAAACAAGCTGTTTTAAACTTCTTGAAAAATGGTTAAATCTTAAAAAAAAAAAAAACAAACCACCCACCTGGAAAAGCCTTTTCATGTGCACTGATGTTTTCATTTTGAGTGACCCTTTTAGACAATTTGCCATACAAAAATACTGTCCTGTGAACTACTTCTCTTTGATAATATTCACAGAATAAAGAGATCGATTAATTTAAAAATATTAATTCATAATCAGCAGACCAGGGCCTGTAGTTGAACTTCAGCTGAGCTAATTTCTCACATCTGGAAGCCACGGGCTAGTTTTGCATGTCCCCACCTGCTTAGCAGAGCTGTTCCCTTAATTCTACTTCACAATTTCTGCCTAAAATTTGTAAATCTAGTAATGAATCTCACTTGATTTCACAGTGCAAATCATTTGCTATCACTAGGGAAGGCAGAGAATGAGCTGTTGTGTTGTTCTGTCAGTACTGGAGTTACTTCCCCGGGTACTCGAACACAGCTGCAGCACCCATGCCAGTTCCAATGCACATGGACACAACTCCATAGGCTCTGAAACAACAGATGGAATTAGGAAAAAGACAAGCTCAGGTTTACATCATCTGGGAGAAAAATACAAATAAAAAATACAATAAATATGAGCTGCCCACTGCTCTCCTTTGCCAACAAGAGGAACATGGGGAATTCACATTCCAAGCCATCCAAGCGATGGAAAAGGGTGACCCCAAAACTGTGGTGACTCCTGAGCCTGTGTTAGTTACACACACATGGGTGTTCAGGTCAGCACTGATCCTCAGCACTGATCCTCAGCACTGATCCTCAGCACTGATCCTCAGCACTGATCCTCAGCACTGATCCTCAGCACTGATCCTCAGCACTGATCCTCAGCACTCACCTCTTCCCTCTACGCTTCAGCTCGTTGAGCAAAGTGACGACCTGGCGAGCACCAGTACAGCCCAGGGGGTGCCCCAGTGCTATTGCTCCTCCCAGGGGGTTCACCTTCTCCATGGGAATGCCCAGCTTTTCAACACAGTACACAGCCTGCAAAGACACAGGGAACGGTTTCATGCTGATGCTCTCGTCCCCGTTAGTTCTCAGCTCTTCTCCTCCAACTCGGAGGCCTGACTCCAGCTAGACCACCTTTCCCAGGGGAAAGGAGTGGAACTGGTTACAAGAGAAGTGAGCTAAAACTATCCACTTCATCTCAAACTGAGCCCATGCACATGCTGACAGACATGTCACAGATTTGTAGAGAATCACAGAATCAGACGGGTTGGAAAAGACCTTCGAGATCAAGTCCAACTCTTGATCCAACACTGCCATGGTTATGAGACCATGGCACTGAGTGCCACATCCAGTCTCATCTTAAAAACCTCCAGGGATGGTGAATCCACCCTCCCTGGGCAGCCCATTCCAATGTCTGATCACTCTCCCTGTAAAAAACTTTCTTCCTAATATCCAACCTAAACCTCCCTTGGCAGAGCTTATGATCGTGTCCTCTTGTCCTACTGCTGGTTCCTGGGAGAAGAGACCAACCCCCACCTGGCTACAACCTCCTGTCAGGTGGTTGTAGAGAGTGATGAGGTCTCCTCTGGGCCTCTCCTCTTCTCCAGGCTGAACAACTCCAGCTCCCTCAGCCTCTCCTCACAGCACTTGTGCTCCAGTCTCTTCCCCAGCCTTGTTGCTCTTCTCTGGACCTGCCCCAGCCCCTCAATGTCCTTTCTGAACTGAGGGGCCCAGAGCTGGATACAGCACTTGTGGTGTACCCTCACTAGTGCTGAGTACAGGGGGAGAATCACTTCCCTGGTCCTGCTGCCACACTGTTCCTGATAGACACAGTAGTGAAGTTTCCTGCCTCCAAACACCACCTGACAACAAATTACAGCCCTGGTGAAACAGATTTTGCAAGGGTGCAATAGCAAAGATCACATTCTTATTCAGTGGACTTTTTTTCCTAATATTAAGCTGCTTAAGCTTATTTTTATCTGAAGGAAAAGGAAAATAGTTTGCACATGTTAATAACATTCAGCTAAAGATGTAATATGTGGAACAAGTTCAAATCTTAACCTGAAAATACTCTCACTTGCCAAGCAATGCAGCAACTCAAACAGGATGATCACTCACCTGGCTTGCAAAGGCTTCATTAATTTCATATATATCAATGTCATTCAGAGTCAGACCTATGGGCCAGAAAAGTAAGGAGTTAAAAAGAGATGGTTTTGCCTCATATCAAAGAGAATAATTAACTCACAGCACCTGTTCATGAATTCCAGTTCTTATCCACTAATGACAAAAGAAGGACCTTGGCTCCACGTGGGGTATCTACACTTGTACATGTGTTTACATGCAGCAGTGCCTAAAGACTGCAAAACATCACAGTTCATAGCATTGTGCCAATGAGTCTGCCAAATTTCCTTAGATTAATTGTAATTTCTCTGCAGGGGGATTAAGGATTGAAGGGTGTTTTGAAAGTGAAAGATAAAGCTACAGGTGGGCATGTGACCATAGCCATGGCAGGCAGGCACAACAGTAATCATCAGCTATAGAAGCTGATTAACCTAATGAGTTTCCTAAGGACACTGGAATGATGCCAAAGCCATAAAGTAAAAAACCCTCAAAACCCAAACACAAACCCCACGCCCCCCAATGCTGGTCATGTTAAGAAGTGAACACACTGCCAGTGATTTAGTGTTAACTGTTGTGGAAACTGAACAGTGTTGCAACAGTCAGAGGCAAGACCTCTTTTAAGGTGTGGAATTTAATTTCACTGCTCCTGTGGTCAACAGCTGCTCATGCTTGAATAATGTAATCTTAAATCTCCGCCCAGGGAGTCTGACTTCCCCTTTGCCAAACACTGTGTGAATGACAGGGGGTTCTTACCTGCCTTTTCCACAGCAACAGGGATGGCATAAGCCGGCCCAATGCCCATCACATCAGGTGGGACCCCCACCACAGCGAAGGACCGGAGCACCCCCAGGACTGGGAGTCCCAGCTGAGCTGCCTTCGAGCGTTTTGCCAGGAGAACAGCAGCTGCTCCATCGCTGACCTGGCTGGCATTACCTGTTGGAAAAGACCTGTTAACACCTTTTTTGCCTAAGCATGTTCTAGAACAAGGCAGGTAAACCACAGAAACACCACAGATTTAACAGCTGAGCTGACCTGCTGTAGTGCTTCCGTCCTCTTTGAAGGCAGGTTTCAGCTTGGCCAAGCCTTCCAGGGTCGTGGAGGGCCTAATCCCTTCATCTTGGTTCACTGTGATTGTTTTTTGGTTGCCCTGATTATCCGTAACAGTGGTCTTCACTGGAACAATCTCAGTTTTAAACAGTCCCATCTGCTGAGCTTTTGCTGCTCTGATCAAGAAGAGGGTGAAATGTTAAAATATTTTGGAGGAGAACTGCAATGAAGGAAAACAGTTAGAGAGTGAACTAAGGTGAGACTTGGTACATCCTTGCTGAGTGGCCGTCAAAACAACAGGCAAATTCTTCTTTCCATTCATGGGAAGACAAACTCTTCACCTATACAGCAACATTATGGGCACTGTCCCCAGACCTGGGTCACAGGATCACAGATTTCTGAGCAAGATCCCTGTTCTGTTCCCATCAACACCTGTGACTGACTGACCACCACCAGCTCCCAACATGAAGCTGTACTTGTCCAGAGGTACAGTCACATCACAGGTGTATGAAAAGAAATGAATCCTGATGTTCAAACATCAATTCTTACTTTTTAGAGTTTAAACAGAGCACGTGGGCTAAGCCTCCACATAATGCCAATGACTTCTGACAAGTTAAGGAATGGCTGAAGTTACGCTTGTTCCTGGTTTTGTCCTACTAAAGACAAGTTAAGCTTTAGACCACAGACTTTAATCTTCCATCATTTAACTGTAGCCTTTTAACTCCAAACAAGGCAATGTGCATTGCACAGTTCAGCGGGACTTTGTAGAATGGAATCACTTATTCCAGTCCATTGGCAGAGACATCTTCCACTATCCCAGGTTGCTCCAAGCCCCCTCCACCCTGGCCTTGAACACTTCCAGGGATGGGGCATCCACAGCTGCTCTGGGCAAGACCTTTAGCAGTAAGGGTGCATTGAGGACAGAACCTGGTCCCTGAGACATCAGAATCAGCAGTAGGGAACAGCTGCCATGACCAGATGGATATAAGTAGGCAGAATACAATTAACTAAACTAGAATTAGCTCAGGCCACACAGATTTTATCTTTCCTATCAAACAAGGTATTTTAAAAGCCTCCAAAGTGGAGTTGATTTACAGGATTTACCTTTCAGAGGTAAATCCTTTAAAGGGAATACAAATTGGAGACCAAAAGCTTGTTTTACCCCCTCATCACTTTACACTTTTACTAATAAAGTATTTAGTGCTCCCAGGTAAGTGAGTTAGAGCAAAGTGCTGAAGGACAGTTCAGTAACACCACAAACATCCTGAGACCAAGGCCAGAAAGTCGCCCCCTGCCTCACGTGAGCGTGAGGATCACATTCACATACCCTTTTGGTTATCAGTCCCACGTCAGTGAGAAAGGCTGGCATGCCAAGTTCCCTGAGCAGCAGGGCCAGAATTTAAAGGTTAACTGCCCTGTGCAGTGGCTTCCTGTGTTAGATAAATAATTGGACCGGGGCAATGCTTAAACAGAGCTCTGAGAGCGAGTTTAACTCTTTGATGGCAGCAGCTTTACCACATCACCTGCCACTGCTCTGCCAGTACAGCCCCACAGATCCCAGGGTCAGTTGACTTTGGCAGTGATTTAATCCAAGAGGAAGGTTATCAGAGGTAGGATTGGACTCAGAGCCAAACACCTGCAGCAAGGACAAGCCACTCTTCTCACAAGCTCAGCAGTTCCCTACAAACAGCTGCGCTCAACTATTCCCTCTTGGGAAAGGTTCCTTCTGCTGCTGCTCCCACATTCAGGTTCCAGTGATCCTGAGCCAAAGCCACTGTGAAAATACCGCACCACTGACTCGTTCCAGAAACCTCACCGAGGTTGTATCATAGAAACATGGAATGGTTTGGATGGGAAGGAACCTTAGAAATTATCCAGTTCCAACCCCTCAGCCATAGGCATGTGCTGAAAAACACAGGGGCACTCACTGCCCAGGGTTCATGTGCCTGGTGATACTTGTGCAGGGTCAGTCACACCATCCCCAGGACAGCTCTGGGTTCAGTTTTCCTCATCACACACAACCCTGGACACGCACTGATCTTGGGTCAGACCATCTCAAGCTTCCTTACTCACTATTAAGGATTGGAAGGCAACAAGAAGGCTGCACTTGATCTCTCTTGGGAAATAGCAGTTTGTTTTCTAGCTGTATTTATCCCTTAACTAAAAGGTTAAAAAAACCCCACAAAAACGGCATTTACTTCTGCTGGGAAGCCAAGGCAAAGGCATCTTGCTTCTTCCGGGAAACCCCGAACTTCTCCGCCACATTTTCTGAGGTTATTCTGGGGAAAACAACATTGCAGAGTTAATACAAGGACACATCTAATGGAGGTGCAGTTGGCTTCTACTGAGACAACACAAGGTACAAGGACTGGCTTTAGTGTCAAAGCCAACTGCTGCCTTCTCAACCAAGAACTGCTGGCAGAAACAAATCCTGAATCAAATCTAGGACCAAAACAAGGTTCAAATCCATTCTTCTTGCTCCTCAAGCCATTGAGCTTAAGACAAGGAAATCTTTCCTCAGAGTTGCAGATCTTCATAGAATGGCCTGGGTTGGAAGGGACATTAAAGATCATTTAGTTCCAACCCCCTTGCCATGGGCAGGGACACCTTCCACGAGACTAGGTTGCTCAGAGCCCCGCCCAACCTGGCCTTGAACACTTCCAGGGATGGGGCAGCCACAGCTTCTCTGGGCAACCTGTTCCAGTGCCTCAGAATAAAAAATTTTTTTCTAGTATGTAATCTCAACTTGCTCTCTTTTCAGGTAGAAGCTAATACCCTTTATTCTATCACTCTATTCTCCTGTAAACAGTCCCTCTCCATCTTTCTTGGATGCTCCCTTCAGGCACTGGAAGGCCACAATTAGGTCACCCTGAGCCTTCTCTTCCCCAGGCTGAACAATCCCAATTCTCTCAGCCTTTCTTCCCCCATTTCACATCATTAATTTTCCACCACTGCCAAGGAGGATGCTGATAAACACAGCTCCAAGCTCCCTGAATTCAGATGGATTTGAAACTACAGCCACTGAGGAGACAGAGCATCTAGGAAACCCTTAAACTGTGGGAAGGGGAAACACTTACCCCATAGGAATAAGGCAGTCTCGAGCTTTGCTATTGTCCATCATGCTGGAACTGATATCACCAGGATTATTTGCACTTCTGAGGGACATTGTTTCCACACTAAACACAGGAAAAATTTGAATTGCTTCATTAAGACTGATCAAAACTCAGTATCCTGACAACAGGCTTTCCTATTATCCCACAGAAACACAGACTGCTAATTAAGAACTGGCTGAGGCAGAAGCTCTTTAATCATCAATATACGAATTATCATGAAATGAAAACAGATTGCAAGGTTCAATTGGTCCTTGTTTCACTAGAACAGGATACCAATGTCAGCAGTTAATTTCTCGTGTTTCCACAGCTAGGAAGGAATTGCTAATGATTCTGGCACTTTTATCCTCAAACATAATGAGAAACCCAAGGTTCAAGGGCTGGATTTTCCAGTGAGATTGTCAACAGCCATAAACATGCCACTTAAGAGCTTAAGAACAGGTTGGCAGTGGAATAAGAGAAGTATTAAGCAAACCATGACAAAGAGCTTTCAGTGAGTTGCATCATTTATATTTTGCAATACAAAGAATTTAAGACACGGATCCCAGAGGCTGCAATCTTTGACCTACAAATGAATTAACACACTGAACTACTCAAATTTACTGCAGAAATACACTGCCATCACTTAAGACTGGTGAGCTTTTGCAAAGTCAGTCCAGATTATGAAGCCTACGATGGGAAAAGGGTTTGAATTATACTCTGCACCACACAAATACACTCATCAAGAATAAATAACACATACACTCTTCCTGGAAAATGAAAAACAAGCAGAAAATAAGGTCTTCCCCCCAAGCAGCTTACAGTAAGTGCTATGAGCAATTTAAACCAGCTCTAAGGACACTGCATTACTTGACTTCAGCTGCAATTTCTTGAAACAATTGTTTCAAAGTGAAGCTGTGAAAAGCATCCTGTGTTCAAGCACAGGCACTGCCCATGAACACCGGGTACTCTGCCCACAGCAGAGGAGAACACGTGTCCTGCTGAGCTCTTTATTTTGCAGCAACCTAAGAAGGGAAGAGTGTTCTCAACCTCTGATCTTGCTCAATGTGTATGTGCAGGTGCAGGTGCTGAGAAGTTGTAAATATAAACCTTTTCCTAAGGATTGATGGATAACTGTGTGCAGTAATAATTCAAAAAAGACTTAAAATCACCAAGGTAAAGAGAAACTCAGTATTTTACCCTCAGGATTACTGAACACTTTTTCACTTGTTCTTCTAAAGTGAATGTGTATGTGGTCACTAGTATTTCTCCAAAACCAACCTAACATTTACATAATCCTCTAAAAAATAAACACTTCTTATGATTTTAGGACTGAAGCAGAGAACAGCCTTTTTATCCACCACAGAACAGCTCCTGTAAATCTGCAGAGCACTTATTAGCACGGGTAGGACATTAATTTCTTTTCCAAGACAGCTGCTGGTCTTCCAAGACGATAGTTAGTTGGAGATTAGTTAAAAAGCTAATTTCGGGCAGGCTATTGCAGAGGGACAGAGTGTTATCTTCAGGAAGCCTAAGCAAGTACCGTGAAAAGACTTCCTTACCCACAGGCCAAGCCAATGTCATACGATCCATTTCGGATGCCACCTGTAACAGCAGTGCACAAACATTCTTACTGTCATCAGGAGCAAAAGCATTTCCATCCCAGCTCTGGTTTCCAAACCCCTGAGGCATCTGGCAAAGCCAAATGGGCATTCCCTCATCCTCCTGCCTGCCAGAGCAAGAGCCAGGCCAAGGAGCTGATGGGGCTGAGGACTGACCATGACCTGACATGGGGCCAGAGAGGACTGGAGGGACCCTTCTGGAAGCTGCCTGATATGGAGGTGATGGTAGAACTTATACCCAGAAAACCAAGTTACTTCTCTAGGGATAAACTCAGCCAGTCAAGGTTATAAAAGTATTCAACTAACACCACACTGAAAATTCCCAGCTGCGCAAGACATTGTCACTGTTCTCGCTGCTCAGAGAGACTGGAGGACAGGAGGAATGAGCACTTGGGGTGGGGCAGGCATGGACTCCGATCCCAGTGCCCACAACACCTACCAGCTATATTGATAATGGCCTGTAGACCTGAGGAGCACTGCCGGTTCACACTGGAGCACGGAACTGTCTCTGGAATACCACTGGAAAACAAGACAGCATTGGCAAAGACTCAGTGATGAAAACCACCAACAACCCAAAGCTCTAAAGGGAGCATTAAACCACCTGATTAAACTTTAACCCTCAAGTTTCCAAACCGACCCCTTTATACATTTGTTGACCTATTTGGTCCTGCACCAAGGGAAAGCAAAGTTCAAAGATAACTTCCACACTTGATTGGCAAGTGGCTCTGAGTGCTGTTTCCCCATGAGTCTGTCTTCAGAAGGTCCTCTTTGAGCAGAACTCTCTCCTGGGCCTAGATCTCAAGCTCTGATCTGGGCCAGAAACCCTGAAAAGTTTTGCAATATTCCTAATTATTGGTGGGCTGTTCCAGCACCTGTCCAAAGTGGTGGTAATGCACTGACTGACAGAAGCAAACAACAGCAACAGACAGTGACTGAAATATTTGGAATCTGGGATCCAGCTCAGTATTAGCCATTGAGCACCAACACTGGACAATGACAGAAAGATCTGAGCCCACTCCATGGTTTTGGGATCAGGCACAGCAGAGAGAAGCACAGCCTCCCAGTCTGGAGAAGCACCAGGTGCAGCTGGGAGCCCACAAAACAAGATCTCCCATTCAGAGGCAGCACAAACAGATTAAACAGCCTCACCTCTGCCTCCCCATCCCTTTGCCATCAGTGTTCTCCAAACACTCGACCAAAGTCTAGTTTCTAGGCAAAAGGTGGACTGGTGTATTCCTGGGAGTGCATGAGCCCCACCACAACCTCCAATCCCTGCTCTGCAGCCAAGGCCTGGGGAGCAGAGGGAGAACCTCAGCCTGGTTGGGAGTTTACCTCAGAAACTGTGCAACTCTTGCAATCAAGGCACCAGCTCCAGGCTGCAGCACGTTCCCTGAGTGCAAAGATACAATTCCAGTCAATGGGTTACATTCCCCTCGCGGGCATCAAAGGGATGTTCCCATCACCCCAGCTCAGCACCACTCAGCACCCAGATCCCCCTACCACGGACAGGACAGGCGTGAAATAGGAACACTGCCTTCCTAAACCCAACGCTGCACACTAACCCCTCCCAACCCCATGAGTATCCCACGGGACACCAGGAGCAGCGTGTCCCACAGAGCCACCCAGATCAGGAGGTTCTCACTCACCCACACAGATGTCTCCCAGGACCTCAGGACGGAGGTTGACATCCTGGAGGACAGCTGTCATCACAGCAGCCAGCAGCTCGTCGGGTGTCGTGTCCTGAGAGCACAGGGGATCAGTGCCACCAGCAAACACCAGTCACAGCCCTGCCACCAGTTCACCCCCAGACCACTCCAGAGGGCTAAGGCAGCTTTACTCTTCTTCTCAGCTTACACTGGTTGTTGTTTTCCTGCTGCAACAGAGTTACTCTGTCTTCACCCCAAGTGTCTTTCAAGCAATTGAACACACACACTGCTTTCTCACCTGACCTCCGTTTTTATAGGAACACACTGTATTGGGCCTTCAAAATCAAACAACTACAGTGAGTTATGTGACAAGATTCAGCAAACTGAGCCCTTTGACTAATTTTGTGAAAGAATTTATTTTGTGGCCCCTCAGCTGGTGGGAAGCACCGCCGGCATGACGAGACCCGTTCTGAAGGATGACAACGCGCATCCTTCAGGGCCATCCTGGCACTACGTTCTCGCTGAGGGCTCTGTGGCCGCGGGTTCCAGAAGGGTGGCAGGTCCGAGGAGGTGAAGGCCACGCTGCTTTTCCAAGGGGATGCTCCGCGTGCCAGGGCAGGTGACAGCGGAGACTGTGGCTGGTCCCAGGAGACCCCTCGGGACACTGCCCCGCTCTTCTGGGGACGCCACCGGCCCTGCCACACCTGGACCACCCACCCCGAGCATTAAAACCATCGCAAAACGTTCTTTTTTTTACACTTTTTCAGAGTAGAGCAGCTCCTGGGCGGCAGCTGGGCGTCCAGCACCCAGGTACGCGAGGAAGGGGATCCCAGCACCTGTGAGGGGCAGGCGGGGGGGTGGCAGGCGGGCAGGACCCTCCCATCCGTACCTTGAAGCCGCCGCGCTTGGCGCGGCCGATGGCGGTCCTGCGGCCGTGCACCACCACCACGTCGTCGGGGCTGGCGGCCCGCGGGGGGCCCCCGGCACAGGGCACAGCCCTCGGGGCGGCCGCGGGGCCCGGGGCGGCCCCCGAGAGGTGCCCCAGCACCAGCTGCGCCCGCCGCGCCGCCGCCGCCGCCGCCATCTTGTCACTGACGGCGGGCATTTGCATGGCACCGCCCCCTCATTTACGTGCAGGCTCCCGGGATGGTCACAGCCCTCTTCATTTGCATGACTCCACCCCCTTATTTACATACAGTCATCTCTATTGTTATTGCCCTCCTCATTTGCATACTGGGGCGGTGATAGTCACAGTCCCTCCTCATTTGCATGGCCACGCCCCCCGGGGTAACCCGCGCTCCGCCCCCGAACGGCCAAGCCGAGCCCAGCGAACCCACAAGGCTGAGCTTAAATTTAAATAGGTGTTGGGGTAAATAGGGAAATTTGAAGTAAAGGAATCGAGTTGATAAAGAAAAAAATAAACAAAATAATAAAAATTAAAAGGCGGGAAAAAGGGGAGAAAAAAAAGGGAAAAATATAAAGGGAAGAAAAGGAAAGAAAGGAGTAAAGATAAGAAAAAAGAAAATAAGGAGAAAAAAGGAAAAAGAAAAAAAGGAGTAAAGATAAGAAAAAAGGAGAAAAAAGAAAATAGGAAAAAGCGGGGGAAAAGAAGAAAAAAAAGGGGGGGAAGAAGAAATAAAGGAGAAAAAAGGAGAAAAAAGAAAAAAGGGAAAAAGGAAAAAAATGAAAAAGGGAAAAAAGGAGAAAGGATAAAAAAGAAAAAAAGATGGGAAAAAATATAGGAAAAAGCAGGAAAAAAGGATGAAAAGGAAAAAAGAAAAATGCAGGAGAGAAGGAAAAAAAGGAAAAAAGGAGAAAAAAGGAAAAGAGAAAAAAGGGAAAAAGAAAAAAGAGGAAAAGAGGGGGGAAGAGGGGGAATGAAGAAGAAATAGAAATAAAGAAAAAATAAAATTTTGAAATAAAAATAAACAAAAATTATATTAAATTTAAAATTATAAAAGCCTATGTGTTTGGAATACAAGGTGGGATGTCAGGACAAAGGGACACGCAGAGCCATCGGGTCAGAGAACTGCACAGATCCATTAGTTCCAGAGAACCCTGGGAATCATCATCTCCTTGTCACCCTCCAGCCCCGCTGCTGCCCTGGGATGGTCAAACCAGGTGTCCTTTGTGCCCCTGCCCTGCTGGGAAGAGGCTGTACTGGTGAGCAGGGGACAGGCAATGGAAATGTAGGATTGTGGAATCATTAAGGTTGGAAAAGACCTTCAAGATCATCGAGTCCAACCATGTTCAACATTAAACCACATCCCCAAGTGTCACACCCACACGCTTTTTGAACACTTCCAGTAATGTTGATTCCACCACTTTCCTGGGCAGCCTGTTCCAATATCCCACTCCAGCCTCCTTCCCAAGGGGAATTAATTTCTCCATGGATACCCGGGGATGCAGCTCACAGGGGAAGCCGCAGGGCCTGCTACAGGCAAAGTAAAATAAAATCAAACCAAACCAAACCAACAGAAAATTACTTTACATGGCAGGATATTCCATTCGCTTTTCCTGGTTCCATTCTGTACATCAGAACACTGCAAGGGTTTTACAAACCAGAGAGGCAAAGGCACCTGAGGAGTGTCTCAAACACACACACACGCACACACACACACACACATCCCCACGAGCCACATCCATCCACGGGATGTTTGGGTGGTTTGAGGGCCCTGGGAGTGTTTTGGGCTTGAGAGCCTTTTGCTCTCAAGGCTTTGAGACACCCACCCACCACTGAAGGACTGAGAAAACCCAAACCAGATTCAGTGAAAGAGAAGAAAACAGCTTAAAAATGGTTTTGATTTTTTTTTTTTAAACTTTGGTGAACAGGTACTTTGTTGCTCTCTTCTGCCAAGCCCCTTCCCAGCCAACGTTGATTTTTTTTTTTTTTCCTTGTATTTGTTTCCAGCCATCCCATATTACTGATCAGACTGATGGGTTTGGTCCCGTTCACAGAATAAAGTCTTTCATTCCCCCTTGGCAAGGAGTGACTTTACCCCCTCAAGGAAAGCTGTCCATCACTGCCATGGTCGACTGGCACAAACCCCCAGTGCTGCTCCATCACTGCCCCCCAGCTTCCCCGGATCCCAGCCTAGGCAATAACCAGCCTCTGCAGCTTTCAGGCAAAGTAATAGGGAATTATTTTAGCTATGTCTTTTAATTTGCCCTAACACTCACAGAGCTTCATTATTTTAAAACTGAAATAACCCTTAGAATCATGAAATCATCGAATGTTTGGGGCTGGAAGGGATCTTAAAGGTCATCTCGTTCCAAGCGCCCTGCCACGGGCAGGAACACCTTCCACTACACCAGGTTGCTCCAAGCTCCGTCCAAACTGGCCTTTAATATTTCCAGAGAAGGGTCACCCACAGCTTCTTTGGGCAACCTCTTAAATTTTGCTTCTCTTTTCAGAGCTAAGGATGCAGAAACATTCCCACCGCCACACCAGCACTGCAAAGCCTTGATCTCCATGCGGAAGAATCCAAGGATGTATTCACACAAGCAACCAATTTCTCACTTTCCTCTTAAGTCTAAGCAACACTTTTCATTTTCAATGAACGCCAGTGTTAAAATAAACCTGTGTCTGGTGCTGGCCTGAGGATGGAACCTCCCAATACCTTCTTATTTAACCCTTTGCTGAGCCAGGTGGAACTAGCGAACTCCGCAGGGAAGGGGGAGGTGGGTTGGAGCAACTAATTTATCCAAAACAACCAAGATCTGATTAATTATTTAATTACCTTCCAGGGATTCTGTGCGTGCTCCCTGCCAAGGTTTTCCAGCAGGGACAGAGGCCACTGCTGGAAAACTCTGACCAGTTTTCCAGCTGGTCAGAGGCCACAGCCCAGCTCTGCTTTCAACTGGCCCATTTTCTCCTACAACTTTAAATCTACTGTGGGAAGAAATCTCCTTCCAGCTCCCCTCGACCACCACAGATCCACTACCCTGGTCTGAGGCTCCATGATCCTGCAGCTGCTCCCTTGGGCATCACTAGAGAGATGACATCCCCCTTCCCTGTACCTGGGGATGGTCCCACAAGGCATGGAGGAGAAGGCACCCAGATCTACAGGCACTGGTCCTCTCTGCCTAATTTTAGGCACTTGCTTGGGTTTTACAAAGACCCCCTGGGCTCTTCCTACAGCTTCACTTCCAAAACACATTGGCATCCTCCCAGCCCCAGCATAGCAGCACGGGCATGGATTAGCAGAGCTGTGGCTGAGCAGAGCCATCCTCGCTGAGATTCCCTTCAGCTCCCACCGGAATCCTGATGGTTCCCAACGTGATCTGGCTGGTGCTGAGCCCTGCCAGCATCAACAGCATTTAAACACCATTGTCATTTAAACAGCCCTCAGCCCGTGGCAGGGGTCCCGGGCATCCGTCCGTCCGTGGGTGTACCCAGCAGAGACCTCCTGCACCCCGAGAAGACCCCTTTCTTCCCAGACTCACACACACACACACACACACACACACACAGACACACACACACACACACAGACGCAAAGTCAACACGGCTGCTGCATCATCACACCCGACTCCGAGTCGAGCATCACTCCTTGATTGTAACCGCGTAAGGCACAGGACAGATTGAAACGCCGCCCCCCCGGAGCCGCCGGCTGGTCCCACGAGCTCCAGCGGGGTCGGTCCCCTTGGGAACGGGGACACCCGGGTCCCCCCGACTCTGCGGTCTGAGGATCATCTCCTCCGGCTCGGCTGAAGGCCCTGTCTCTGTTCCTCTGCGAAAGGCAGTGATGGCCACTGAGCATCCGATTCCTCCCCCGGTCCTGAGGGTGCTGCCAGCACCGCCGTCATGCTGGGGGGACAGACCCCATTTGCTGCACTTCCCCCAAGAGATCAGTTACACGATGAGGGGGGACAACCCCGGTACCGCTGGCGGCGAGGAGGTTACGTGGTCCCAGGCCAGCACCCGCACAGTCCGGGAAATCCCTCGCTCCGAATTCCCGGCGCCAACAGTCCCGAACGCAGCTTGAAAATCCAACAGCGCGGCGGGTGCCGAGGCAGCGACGAGTGAGAAGGGACCTGCGGAGGCCACTGCCAGGACAGCCCCGGGCAGGGGTCTGACCGCGGGTCCAGCGGCCACCCCCGTCCCGCCGGCGCTTCCCAACCCCGCTGCCGGGGGCTCAGAGCCCGCAGTTGACGAAGGGGTGTCTCAGCAGGTCCTCGGCCGTCGGCCTCCGCTTCTCCTCCACGAAGATCTGCTTGAGGAAGTTTCGGCAGCAGCTGGAGACGCTGTCGGGGAGCTGGGGGTTGGTCGGCTGGGTGGCGATCTTGAAAATAGCCGCCATGGCCTCGAACTCTGCCCACGGCGGCTTCTCCGTTAACATCTCCACCACGGTGCAGGCCACGCTCCTGCAACAGTGCCAAGCACAGGGGTGAGGGGGGGGAAAGGGTCAGGGGTGGTGGACCTGCAGGTGATGTCTGATCACCTGCCTGAATGGACTGTGTGGGAAGCAAACGCCCACGAGGTGAGCACATGTCCCCCAAAGCTCCCTGGTCGCACTTGGCACTGGGATTTCCACTCCCACAGCAGGAGTGAATCAGGAGCTTTGCCCTAAAGCTGGTGGATTTTCTGCCTACCTTAACCATCAGATACTAAGTTTCATAAAACTGCTTGAGAGATCTTATCAGGGCATCCCCTGAAGGGAAGCCCAGGCACAGGTTCAGACACCATAGTTTCAGCAATAAAACGTAGCTCCCCAGGAAGCTGAGCCAGAATGAAACATGTTTGCTCATTCCCAACCTTATCTCTGAGGTGTATCTGAGAAAGAACACATCTGATGGGCAGCAAAGAGCCTGTGAGGTTTCTCTCTGAACTGCTGAGTCGTCCTTGTCTCAGCAGGGACACTCTGCCACCTCCATTCATAGTTGATTCTAAAAAAATTAAACCACATTTCCCTTCTATCAGCCAGGGCAGGTGGGGCAGGGTACATGGCTGCCTGCTAAGGACTCCCTAGCTTTCCCCCACCAAATAGGGTTCTCTTGGAAGGACTAGTTTTTGTTGAAGCTACTTGCTTGGTCACGCAATGGAAAGCACACTGAAGGCAGTACTTCCTCCTCATTTATTGGGAGGATTAATACTGTTATCCCAACTCTTTCAGGCTCCATCTGACATCCTTCACAAATTAAATCATTCACAAGCAGCCAATAGTTTTTGTTGTCTTCGTGCCTGAGCCACATGCAAACATCCAGGAGCAGATTTTGAAAGGCCTCTTAGATCTTCTGAGCCTCTGAGCTCGGCTTAGCAAACCTAAAATCAGGGCCACCAAAACTCAACAGCTCTTTTAGTGAACTTCGTTATCAACTTGCTTTCCAGAATTGAGAGCAGTTATGGGACTAAGCTGAACATGATACTCACACACGACAAGAGCTTCCAAAAGCAAGCTCTGATTCTGACTGCTCCTGTTTTGGGATCTTCAGCTACAACATGCTCCCTCTGGATATCCACACAGCGGATCCTAACACATGTCTCCTATTTCCATCCTTTGCACTGCTTCCAACTACTAGCTACACCTGTTGCTCCCTTTACAACTTCCCCAAAGGATTGCTTGATTTAAGCAGCAGTGGTGGGGTTTGTACTGTATCTCTTACCACACATCAGCTTTCCTTCCGTAGCCCTCTCCACTGATAACCTCTGGGCTCATCCAGTACGGTGTTCCCGTGACAGATTTAATCCCAGTCCCAGACATGCAGATGGTCTGGATGCGTTTGCTGGCCCCAAAATCTCCAAGTTTCACATTTCCAGCAGAATCTCTCAGGATATTGGCACCTGGGGTGAAAAGCAAAGACAAAACCCCAAGAGATGAAAGCAACAACCTGAACTGAAGTGGCTCCAGTGAGGAGAGCAGGAAGGGCACGGGCACAGAGCCGTGCATGAGGGGGTCCAAAGGGCCGTGGTGGGGCTGGACTCAGCATTATGTAAAATCCTTTTCTCCTAAAGCAGCTGCTCTCCAAGAGGGTTGACTCCCACCAGCATCCCCTCACTCAGCACGTTTCCCAGAAGTGAGCAGTGGATGGGAGCCGACAGATCATCCTCCCCACCCCAGACAGCAGAATGGAGCCCCAGACCTTTCCAAATGCCAGAGCCTCTCAGTTCCTGGGTATGTTACACCAGGTTTTCACATGTGCAAGAGCAGCTAACAATAATTCCTCTTGAGAGAAGACAGCACAAGATTTTGGCTTCAGCTGCACGTTCAAGATTTTCATGGTTCAAGCTGGTGAAGGGCAGGGGCAAAAATACTTTAAATGTGAGATCCCAGCACTATGCTGTGCACAAGAATTTATACTGGGGCCGGGGGAGGCTGGGTTGAACAAATCCAAGCAAGCAAGAAGCCTCTCTGTATTATCCACTCACCTTTAATGTCCCTGTGGACAATCATATTGCTGTGTAGGTAGAAGACTCCCTGCAGGATCTGCCTGGTGTACTTCCGTGTGACGTTCTCAGTCAGAGCACCGTAAGCTTTTAGCTGGTCCTTTATTGAGCCCTGTTGCAAAGAAACAACATGAACCCGCCATAAGGACCAGCAGAACTATTGTGTCACAGGAACTTTTTAAGCTTTCCTGACCGTTTTATCATCCAGCTCAAAAAAAACCCCAAAACCATTCTGTGTAGAAACAGCAAAAGTCCACTTAGTGCTGAGTGGAGGAAAGATTTGTCCTCATGTCCCAGATCCCAGGGGAGAAAAAGGTAGTTTCTGGTGCATGTCGGTGCTTCCTCCTGGCAGCACTACAGACCTTTTTCCCCCTCTAGTGGCTGGATGGGTGTCACCACCTCATGGAGATGGACCAAACTGATGAGGAATTACAACTCAAAGCGAGAAGATCAACTCGACCAATTAAATTCATAGAATCATTATGGTTGGAAAAGACCTCTGAGATCATCGAGTCCAACCATTAACCCAGCACTGCCATTCAACACCAAGCCATGTGTTTTCTGAACACTTCCAGGGTTTTCTGCCCACTTCCCTGGGCAGCCTGTTCCAATGCTTCATCACCCTTCCAGTGAAGGAATTTTTCTAATATTCAATCTAAATCTCCCCTTTCCCTATTGTTTCCCCTTGTCCTATCATTTGTTACGTAAGAGAAAAGAATGACCCCACCTGCCCACAACCTCCTTTCAGGTAGCTGTAGAGAGCCAGTTCTTGGGGCCAAGAGAACTCAAGTCTTCTATGAAGCCTCCTCCCAAAACTTCACACAGCAAGGAGCACCCACGGCCATGAGGGACAACCACCCACTCACAGGACTGCTCCAACAAGAAGACCCAGGGTAGGGAATTTGCTACTAATTGAATCTCTCAAACTGGTTTGATTTTATAGATCAAAGAGGAAAGGACGCAGAGGTGCAGATATTATCATCTGCAAGAGGCTGACACCCTTGGCTTTAGCTGCACTTTCTGTCCACTTGAAAGTCGGATGTGTCTCACTGCGCCAGAGCTGGGTTTTAGCAGGATGAACCAGAGGCAGATTTGGGGTTCACACTCAGCTCTACCTCCAGTAGTCAGGTTAGCTGGGAAGCAGGAGGGGAAACTCATGCTGCTTCTGCCTGTCCTGCAGCTCTGGGGTTGATCCAAGATTGCCAGTCCTTCTGTTCTGGGAACAGTGGCTGCTCTGCTCCAAGTCAGTCTGTCAAACTTTATCAGCTTTTCCACATCCACCCAACTCTGCTGTTGCTCTGCCCAGCTACTGTTTTGGCTTCTTTTGAGGCTGGTGGTGATCCTGTGGATGGGCCTCTCCTTTCCCTTTCACAGCACTGCTGGAGCCACCCGAAATGCTCTAAATGACCCCCTCACACAACCTGTGTGCAGGGTATGTTCACTCACCCACAAACCAAACAAGCTTTCTTATCCTGTCCTCCCTCCCCCTGAGGGGGGACATCAAACAAGAAGGGGACACAGGTTCTTTGAGGCCTGTGGTCATTCTGTTTTCCAAGCACAAATTAAATAAAATAGCTTATGGGCAGGACAGAAACTACAAAGTCAGCTATTAACTGGGTTCATAAGAACAACAAGCTAATGATGCACCCAAGCTTGGCCCCATGAAGATTTTGCCAAGCTATCTGTCTTAAATTGGAAGTTTGGCCAGACCCAGCATTGCAGAGCTGCTGCCCTGCAAGGTCTGGGAACTCACTCACTTCCACTGGCCTTGGAAACCAGAGCCCTGGGCTGCTTTTGTGAAATGAACTGTTGTTTCAGCAGCAAAGTCAATCTGTATTTGGTCAGAGCTCGGGTTTATCATTAAAAAAAACAAACACTGAACTTCCAGCCCTGCTGGACGCTGCCCCAGCATCAAATGCTGGTTTCCTGGCTGCTAGCAAACATCGGCACGCTGCGGAATAAGCAGCAAGGGGACTGCTGGAATTCCTGGGATTTACTCCTCTGGGTCCACGCCTCATGGTGAGACCTTAAAATGAGATGTCTGCCCACAGGGAGAGAGGGAGGACATGGCTTGGAAGGGACTCAGATGCATGGAAGTCCACCTGACCACTCACATGCAAGATGTGCTAGGAGAGCTTCTAGCACGTTTACTGAAGACCAAAATTATTTGCAGCCAGATGACTTAATTGTCCCTTCTGACCTTACAAATATCTGTATAAACAAGGGTTTATTCTCCCACACTCTGGGGAACAAATCCAGCTGGACAGGAGGGACTTGGGAGAACAGATCCTCCAGCAATGTAAATAGCGTTATGCTGATTTACACCAACTGATGACTTTGTCTAATGGCTGATGTAATTCACAAGCTCCCAAACAGAAAGAGATGTTCAGCTCATCCATGTACATTTTCCAGCCCTGCTTAGACTCCCTCAAAGCTTTCTGACCTTCTTTTTCCCAGGGGCTATTTCATTCTGTATCAGCAAAGTCACAAATTGAAGCCGCTCGTGCACAAGACCATAATGCTCCCCACGAAAAGCTCTGTCCTCAACAGAAGGCTCCAAGTGAGTAACACTGTTTTTAATACACACGTGCTGAAAAGCCACAAATAATTGGTGACAGCTGTGGGAGGACAGTTGTACTATTAGCTTTTCCTGCAGGGATTTGCAATAAATACTTAAGGGTGGGCTCAGGCCACAGTGTTTGGAGCCAGATCCTGGATCACGTCCCACATTCACCAAGTGCAGATTCCAGACTGTGAACACACCCTGCTCCAGGATTCAAACCTAAAACCTGCCTGTAAGGCTTTTCATTTCACCCAGTGCACGTTGAGGGGCTTCACTATGACATCTGACTCACATCCTAAGCTTTCCCAGGTCCTTAGGGATGCAGCCAGTGCTCTAGTTTAGCTCATCAGCTATGCAGCAGCTCAGCTGGATAGTTTGGCTCCAGATCCAAATTTCACCAAACTCCAGGACAGTTTCAATCTGTTTTCTGCCATTCAGGACAGGAGCCACACTTACCCCTGGCATGTATTCAACAAAGATAGACAGTTTCTTCTCCTCAGGGTCCCTCAGGCACCCGTAGTACTGCACTATCCTGTCGTGACGGAGAGTCTTCAGCAGCTGGATCTCACATTCTAAAGCATTCACTTCCTGTAACAAAACAGACTTCCTTGTGAAAGGGAATGATAACTTTGGGAATATTATCCAAATACTGCTCGATGCTGAGCACACTTTTTGCAGCCCCTGTGAAGCTGCCTGCAAAGAAACTGGCCACAGGAGGCTCAGAAATGAGGAGTACTGCCTTAAGAGAAAGGTAAGGAGAGAGACACATGGGATACACAAGGGCTTGGCTTTGAGACAAGTTTACTTATTATTACTTATGTTCCAGGAGTTTTTCTGAAAAGGTGTCAATGAAGTCCCTAGCAAAGCTAATGCAGTGCCCAGAGAGGAGAGAAGGTGAAGGGGAGCAAGAAGGACAAAACTAAGGAAAAGTAGTCACATCTGCAAGAGATGATACCTGAGACAGAGCAGGCCAATGTGACCAAGGGACTAAGAGGCAGAGAAGGCACCAGAGCACCCTGACTGGTGCCAGAAGCCATTCAGGACCACTCTAGAGAGGGAAAACAACACCCTGCCTCCACACACTGCCTTCCATCAGGGACACAGACACCTCCACCCTCAGCCTCCAGCCCACAACTCCCCAAGGTGGTGCAGAACAGAGTCCTGCCCTCATACTCACTTTACTTGTCTCTTGGCTGTCAGGATCAAAAGGCACCTGCTTCACCGACAGCTCCCGCCCAGTGTCAGCATCGTAGCAGAGATAAACCTCCCCAAAAGCTCCTCTTCCCAGCAGCTTCCCCAGCCTCCAGTTCACAGGTGCCTGCAGGGCTGTACAAGAGAGGAGAGGGCTCAAAGAGTGCATCAGGGAGGCTTCAGCATCCTCCTGACCAGACAGTGTGCAGGGCAGTCAGTGAGCCACCCTCTCCCAGGGGCACCAGGACAAACCAGTTTTAGCACTGGTGCTACTGGCATGGGGGGATGTCTCCCAGTCTGCACTAGCATTAAGCAGTGTCAAGTCCTAAAAAAGTCCTATTTCATTAAGAGTCCCTCCTCCAAAACCTGTTTTCTTAGCCAGTGTTGGACTTGCCCCTCTGCTCTGAGACTGGTTAGCGAGATACAGCATGGTTGAGCAGCAACCCAGGTAGGGACCAGTAAGGACTTTTTTTATCTCACTGCTCATTCCTAGGTTGTTATTTATCACTGAACGGGCCCCAAATGCACCAAGTTCTACAGTATGGGCAGTTTTGCAATGGCAGAGGAGCCTGGGTGCTGGGGTGACAGCAATGTAATCCAAGGAGTGGAGCCTCTGGACACATTTGCTCCCACAACCCAAGCCTCTCTGAAGCTTCTGCTGCATGAGCACACTGACAGTTCAACACACAAGCAATTTTCTGCAACCCAGGAAGTGCTGAACACCAGCTGACACCATCAAGGCCAAGGTAAGATACAGTGTGTTGTATTAAATCATTCTCATTGAGACACAAGCTCATGTGTCTTGTGCTGGGGGTGCATTCACCCATGGTTGACTCAGCTGCTCATGGTAACTCAGCAGGTCTTGGTAACTCAGTTTTGTGTTGAGGCTCAGCTCTGCTGAGACCTCAGGCACTCAGGGCTTTGTTTCACTCACAGTTCCTCGCTTTTGTAGGGGAGGTGCTGAAGACCTGCAGACCCTTCTCACAATTGTTCCAACATTTGGGCCTGTACTCGTCGTACTGCAGCGTGCTGAGCTTGCTGTCCCCGTTAAAGCTCTTGGTTCTGCTGGAGGGGACGAGCTGGAACAGGTTCTCCTGCGGGAAGTAACTCCTGGGGAAAGTCCTCCGACCTGCAGGAGAAAAGGGGGAAAGTTACAGCAAGAACACACACACCAGGTTGGACCTACCTGCCACCACCTTCTCACGTCACTGCCCAGATCCTCGTCTCTTCAAATTAAACAAAACAACTGTAATTAAACTGAAGCAAAGCCCTGCAAACATTTTAAATTCAATTTAAGAGTTGATAACAGCAGGAATTACATCTAATGCAGATGCTTCCAGAGGGGTTTGCAAGAGTTTAATTACATTAGGGGGTTTGTTGGCTGTTAATCACAATTAAACATTGAACAGGCAGGGATTTACATTGCAAATTATCCCTGCCATCCCCTAAGTCCATAATGCAAATGACCACACAGCAGTGCCAGACTTGCTTTCACAGGGGTGTCAGTGAGAGATGAAGTTCATTCTGGAAGGCTCAATATGCTCTCTGCATGTACTCACTACTTTTTTCCCAAGGGAATTTGATTCTAATTCAGTTTGGCCTCCCATCACTTGCAGTCTCACACAGTGAAGGAAAGAGCAGGAAAAAGGTGATGGAGTGGTCCCCAAAGCTCAGAACTCAACAGCTGAAAACAGAGAACAGAACAGAAACTGCTACCCTGAAATTGCTCAGGGATTTCCTACAGCTCTGTGAGAAACCTGCTGTAAAGGTCACAAAACAGCATCCTCAAAAAACAAGCAATTTAGAGAAACTGAAAGGTTGATTTTGCCAGGGATGAGAAATGCCAATCATCCACAAGGCTAAGTTAAAACTGCAGGTGTGAGCAGCAGAGGAGCTGAGCACTGACTTTCCTACAGGCCGTAGATGCTCAGCACTTCCCAAGAGCAGAGCCTCAAGGTTGCAGGGAGGATGCTCCTCAGAACACACAAGTGAATCCCAAATTCCTTGGCGGTTCTCCCTTTATTAGAAACCTCTCCTTCCCAGGTCTTTCCAGTCCCAAGCACTGTCACAAGCCATCAAGACCCTGGCCCGATCACCCACCCTTTTCTTACCGTCACTGTAGTCCTTGCGGCTTTGGGAGAGGTGGTACTGCCTCGGGAACGTCCCGCCCTTCCCAAACCTCTCGCAGAACGGGATGTCGAAATCTGACAGGAGGGAAGAAGACACACATGTTTCCGAGATCAGCTCCGTATCAAATGCCCAGAGTGTTTCTTACGGGAAACACTGAACTACGGGGAAGAACGAGGTGACAAGCTGTTCATTTACACAAGCCTACGTTCCCCAAGGCTCCCTCTGAAATCGCTCCACAGTCACACACTCCTCAGTGGAAAATCAGGGTTAGACACACTGCTCTTGGTGCCCCTAAAGCAGAGGTTTAACTGCTGACTTTATGGACCACACTGTTCAAGTGAAAGGCAGAGGACTGACGTGAACCATGCCTAGTTTCCAAGGCAGAGCACTAAACGTCTTATTTGCACATGGAAAACACAAAAATCAGTGTGGATACAGAACTGCCAGGCAGGGTCAGGCCTAGATCCATATATCCAAAACCTTTGCTCTGAAGTCAGTTATTTCCAGGGAAATGCAGAAATCCAGCACTTGTGCCAATACCAGACAATCTCTCCCCTCTTTCTTCTCAGATGCGACTCCTCACCTCTGAAAGCCAGGGACCAATTTATACCTCCAGAGCTCCAAACTTTTATATTTACTTTGATTAAATGCTAGAAAGATAGAATATACAGAAGGGATTAAAGACCATCAGAGTTCAAAAATGGGATGATGAGAGAGATGGATGGACATAAGAGATAAGGACATATTTTTTTAATAAAAGCCATTGCTGGTAGCACCAAATAACTTGAGATTAAAACATCCCTCCCCATCTTTCACCTGCTGTTTTTCCTCCCTCCAGTTCTAATGACACAGCCCGTTCTGATTGTTTGTTTGTCTTAGCCTGGGGCCAGCAGCCGCTCCTTGGAGGCCGTTCCTGGCCTCTGCTGCTCTTCAGCATGATTGCCAAAAGGAGCACATAATGGCTGAAATATGGTCAGCAGGAGAAGCAACAAGGACAGGGCAAGAGGTTCTCGGGGAGCCACGTGTAAGCGATGGTGCCCAGTGGTGTCTCAAAGCAAAATGCCACAGGGGGAGCATTAAAAACCTTCTGCAACGTGGCCTGACTGCAGCTTCATCTCTGCAGTTCAATCTAGAAATCCTGCCTCAGGCCAGGAATGAGTTCTCCTGCCACAGGCTGGCTGCCATTTGCTCATTTTTAATAGTGCAAGTCATTACAATATTGCAGAGTTTCCATGATTTAACCAGCTGGATGTTTATAAGTGATTAAGCAGTAACTTATGATCCCTGCAAGTTACCAGTAGGTTTCTCTAACAGCATTTGCACTATTGCAGATTATTGTTAATGCAAGCAGAAGAGGTGTAACTCCCTAGAGAGAGCTGAGTTATGCTCTGTAGGAAGTGGAGATCCTGAAGGGACAGCTCCCAGGTACTATCAGAGACAAAAGGTGATCCCACAAGGCTGTTTGCAGCTTGCCAGCACCTCACAGTTTTCTCCAAACAGAAGAGCACAGCCCTCTCAGCAACATCTTCCAACACAGATCTCTCAAAAGCTTTACTTGCTTATATTCATCTACTTCATGGCCTTTGCTGCCCAGTTTGGACTGTTGTTGCTGTAAATTGACACCCAAATCAGACCCAAAGGTTCTTCAGTGCTACCAGCGCTGCTGCAGAGTCAAGAAGGGTAAATGAAGACAAGAGCAGCCCTGCCTGTGTTTGGTGCTCTGGGTCTTTTAATTTTAGAGAACATTCAGGTTTGATCATTGCAGGGTCAATTCTGAAGTGTAACCTAAGCAGTGAGGTTGGTTTGCTTGATTGCTTTTAATTACTTTCCATGCAGTGCCATCTCTCTAATAGCCTTTATCCAGCCTCTTCACTACATACTTTTTATACTTTTAAGCAAATATAAACCACCAAGAGTGCTTACCCATGCAATCAAGGCTGTCTTTGGGATGGCTCTTCCTTCCAGGAACAGGGGTTTGCGTAAAAGGAGGGCTACAAAGAGATGAAAAAAAAAAAAAGCAGGATACATTTATTATATCAGAAAGGCTATGGAATTAATAGACTTTAGAAAGGACAGGCTAAACCACAAGCTGCACTGATCACTGAGCTCCCATCCTCATCCTGCACAAAAATAAAATTGGTTTTCTCTGCTGGATCACAGTGTGTTCCTGTGGCAAACAAAAGAGATGCTGCAAAAACCACAGTCACCAGGCTGAAAAGAAGCAGCCAAAGATCAGAACACCTGTGCACAAGGCTGCACAAGAGGGCTGCAGATTTCTCTGCCCTCAGCATCAAGTATTCAACTGTGCAACTCTGCTTTCTATGAGCATTGTTCAGTTGCTGCAGATGTACACACTAAAGTCCTTCAGTCATGCCCAATTCATGCAGGTTTCCCCTTTTCTGCAACATCATCCCCCACCCTCCTCTCACAGGAGGGTCTGTACCACCACTGGGAACATGCACACTCCCAGGAGACCAGGAGGGAGAATGTGGGATTGGTGCCTCAAGGCTCAAGGTCTTTGAAGTACACTGAGAGATGATAAAGCACTGCAAGGGGACCTCAGCAATCCCAGTTTCACCCCAGGCTCTGTAAGGGCCAACAGGGTGATCTGGACACATTGCTTTGCCACTTTCCCTTTCAACAATATGGGCACAGAGCAGAAATCAGCTTTGTGAAGTTCTCTGAAACCTGCTCATGTCAAAGCTGATCACTGTTATGGCAGAGAGGAATTTGTTGTGCTGTTCCTGAGCCTCAGCCTGGCCACCATGCCTGGTAACTCACTCTGCTCCCTGGAGCTGATGCCATCCCAAGCAATTGGCTGCAAGGGCTCAGCTATATCTTTGCAGGAATAGTCTTACTCCTCTTCCTGCCTTGGAATAACACAGCCCTTCTTGGGCCTTTTCCAGCTCCTAGACCCCATGACTGGACACACCTGCCTGCTTTGCATGTGAAATCAAGCCATACCACCCTCTCACAAAGACGCCCAAAACTCTTCTCTCAGTTCCCAACGCAAGTGTTACAACGAGCCCACACTCCTTCTGCTGCTCTTCCCGGCAAAGTCTGTGCAAAAGCAAAGCTGGGGCAGAGAGGCCGGGAGCACAAGGAATCCAGCTTCGATACAACCGTAACAATGAGCAAATACATCACAGGAAATTATTAAAAGCCACAAAAAGGAAATGGACCACGATGCTGAGACAGATCCAAAGCTGCACAGAGCAGCAAACCCGAAGCACGCTACACAATCAACCCGACGCAGACCTGCTGGAACACAGCCCTGGTGCTGTATGGCAAAAGCAACAGCGGAAAAAAATAGAAAATCTTTGATGCAGACGGAAAAAAATAATATACCGCTTCCCAAAAGGACACTGTGTCTTATGCACAGCAGCAAACATACAGTTTCTGTGCACGTGTGAGTCGGGACCGAGCAGCCGCATCAGCCATTGAGTCCCAGCCTGGGTTAGTACAACGTGTCCCAGTTGCTTCCTGCTGAGAAGCTAAACTTAGTTATTGCTTGTCTGGTGTCCTCAGCACCTTGACTGACACGTCTGTGGCTGCTGGCAGTGCACAGGGGCTGCTGAGTTTACCAGTGGTCAATGGAGAGCAGACAGCATGCTCGGGGAGGAGGGGACATGGAAAGGCTAATGGAGTATTGACCTGGTGACTGCAGAGAGCCAGAGGAGTTACTGTGAGGGTGGGAAGGCCCTGACAAGGTTGCCCAGAGAAGCTGTGGCTGCCCCATCCTTGAATTGTTCAAGGCCAGGCTGGACAGGGCTCGGAGCAACCTGGTCTAGTGGAAAGTGTCCCTGCCCATGGCAGGGGGGTGGAATGAGATGACCCTTAAGGTCCCTTCCAACCCAAACCATTGCATAATTCTATGAGAGGGGTCTGACAAAAAAAAAAGAAAACCTGGGCACACAAAGCCAGGCTGTCTTTGTCCAGCTCAGGTTACTGCAACTCAAATCATACCATCCCACAGACATCTGTGCTAGGATCTGGTTTTCAGCGTTAAAGATAAATTTGTTTCGCTCAGGTGCATCCTCACCCCAGCAGAAATCTCAGGGGATGCCGCTGACTCCACTTCTCTCCCGCTGTGGAGCAGAGGCTGCATTTCAGCTGGTGAACATGATGGGAAGTACAACTCACCTGTCCACAGATCTGTCCAGCGACTGGCAGCTCCCAGACAGCGAGTCGTCAGGGCTGATGAAAGCTTCAAGCATCTGACAGTGAAAGAAAAGGGGAAACAATGAAACCATGCACTGCAGCTCCTCAAGCTCCAGAACCTCTGCAGAATCAACAAAGCTGCTCCAAAGACAGCTGATTTACACCAGCTGATGCCAGTCCCATAGGGATGAGATTCAGTCTAACAAAAATTTTCTTCCCAGTGGAAATCCATTTATGATGCCCTCTCTGCATTTTTTGTTCTTTCTAACTGCTGTTTGCCAGAAGGAAAGCTGAGGCAAAGATAATTAGCACCCTGATGCTCAAATCATGAGGAGAAGTCAATGAGATTCAAAGTATAATGATAATACTGAAAGAAAATATGTATCAGGACACAAAAGATGTGCCCAAGGCCAAGTGGATATTGTGTACCACAGCCAGGACTGCAGCCCTGGACTCCTGACTTCCCGAGCTGCCCTGGCACACGAGCCCAGCCTTCGTCTCCACTGATAAGCGCAGCATCATCAGGGTTTTTGGCCGGAGGAACCGGCTTGGCTCTCACCAGCCCAGTGAGTCAAAAGCTGCATTTGTGTTGCTTCCTGGATGAGACATTGTACTGGCCGGGGTTATTTATAGCTGGTTAGTAACAATAGAGGGTTTGTGTGGAGTGGTAAACCCAGGGGCTGTGTGCACTTCCACATGGAGCAGAGCCTGCTCCGGGCCACGCTGTGCTGCCGGCAGCACCACGCTCCCTCCTGGCTGCACACACTGCTCAGCCCTGCTCCACAGCCAGCCCAGCTCACTCCTGGGAAAGCTGAGCAACGAGGGTTAAACACCACGTGGAGTCACATTTTGCTGGTTCCCACATCGCTCCTCCTTCCCCAACAGCCTCCCTTTCCATGTGCTGTTCCTGTAAGACCTCCTCGACTGGTTGTCACAACAGCTCCTATTGTTTTGGCTGGACAGGCCCAACTGCAAAGTGCAATTTTTCTCTGCTTTCCAGTTTTTAAACCAAAACCCTCACCCTTCAAAATGCACTAGCCAAAGAGGATGAAGACCTCTCCTAAAACCCACTCCCCGCCTCTGCCAGCCATGACAGATCTCTCCCAGCAGCTAATGCTGAAACACACTAATTTCTCAAAAGCATAAAATTGGGAATTGGAGCATGCTCCATACTCAGCCTCTGTTCATCTGCCAGGCTGGTCTCAAGACCACAGTTACATCACAGGCTTGCACAGGGGCATTCCCCAATGGGCAGCAAACTCCAACTTGTAAGTGGTTTTCTGCGAGGCACGTATAGAAGCAGCAGTACAAGGACATTCTGAGGGCAAAGCCCATATAGGGAAAAGCATGGCTGCTCAATGAGAAAAGGAAGAAAAACCCAAACCACCCTCAAACTCCCTTTTTCCTGCATTTAATTCACCAGAGAAGGGCTGCAAGCCACCCACAGTGTGATGCTGGGGAAAAGCAAGGAGAGCATCTGGGAACCTTCATCAGGAACAGGCTCAGGCCTCTGAACTGATGGAGCTCCGTGAACAGCTGGAGGAGCTGTGCTGATTTACACCCAAAGGGGGTCATGGGGACCCTCCTCCTGCATGCACACACTTTGTCTTAATCCTCCCTAACGTGTTTGGAAGGCATGTGAAAACAACAGAAAGCCAACTTCTGGCTGCGGGGAGCACACGATACATCTGCGCTCTGACGCTGCCAAGACTCAGCCAGAGTGACTGCTCCTTATTTTATTAGTGGCTGTATAATAAATTGTTGCAAACACAAACTTTGCCATGGAAACACCGGCACAGCCTGCACACAAAAGTGGAGTCAGTGGGTGCTACTGGAGTGTAGGGAGTGCACATCTCCCCAGGCCAGCACCCCAACAGAGTGAACTTAGTGCCTTCCCAAAGTCCCTCCACGTCCCTACTGCAAATTGTGGATCTTCATCCTGCACTCCCAAGAGCTTAACAAGAATGATTTATGTTCCCAGCTGACTTCACAGGATCCACAGCTCTTCAGAGCTATAGCTATGGTTGAGCAGGGATGGAGAGAGAGGGAGGTGTAAGCTGCTCCCCTCCAGTCCTTTAGCACTGCAGAGTTTTCCCCACCATGGGCACCAGTTTGGCTGGAGGAAGGGGTACTGCTCATCACTGAAGAGCTTGCTGCTCTTTTAATACTGAGAGTCTGGAATACACAAACTCCTTATTCAAAGAGGAAAAAAAATGTAAATATATGGGAGAGGAACAGAGACACAAAACCACAGAGAGAGGCTGTGGGTAGAGCCAAGAACTGTAACTGGAGCTCAGGCAGAAACTGCACATGGGAAGCAGCAGGAGCTGCTGATATCCCCAGGCTGTTGCAATCACAGGCAATCAGTTGCTTGGCACATTCCCTCATGGTCCACGGGATCTGGGAACGCTGCAGCCACGATGGCCTGGCAGCTGGTGCACACGTGTGTCCCAGATCTGTGCTCCTCCAGAGCTACCTGAGGTGTCCAAGCACATTTGCCATCCCCACTGCAGCTGGCTCCCAGGGTTCCTGGGAATCGGGCCTGCCATTTCTCAGGTACGCCAAGCCTGGGGGCACCCATTCCTGGAAAAAGCTGGCCTGAGCCCCATGCACAGGCCCCGCTGGGGATGTAACGGTGGGAACAGCTCCCACGGCTCAGCCTCCCTCACTCCCAACGCCGTCCCAGTTTAACCCACACAGCCCAGCCCCACTCACGTTCTGGTCCATGGTCTCGGGGATGAACTCGCCCTCGCTGTTGATGCTGGTGTAGGATCCTTGGCGGGCGATCTGCTGCTGCTCCTCAGGAACACTGCCCGGGGGCGGAGAGCTCCGGCCAGTGTGCAGAGAGCCTGGGACACGGGAAAGGCACAGGTCAAAGGGGGGACCTGCCAACCCAAGCCCTTCCAGCGATCACAGACCTCCTGGAGATGCTGCTGGGTTTGAGCTTGTGTGGGTGGGAATGGAGGATCTAGAGGTGTGATACTGTTTATGGGCATCCTGCAAAGCGTTTGCAACACGGAGAGTTTGTTGCTACGGGGCCACACAACATGTAGCAGACTTGACTTCAACCCACCCTGGATGCTAAGAGCTGTGCACTGTATCCAGGCGTGCTGCTGATGCCAGAAAGGAAAGGGCTCCAGAGTTTTGTTGTGATACAATCACTCAATCTCAAAGTAAACCACAAACTCCAAACCCACCTCCCCTCTTTGACCTCTGGGCCATTTCCTCCCTGGAGCACGTCACTGCCTTGTTCAGCAATCTGGGAAACAGCCCAGGTGAACTGAGTGCAACATCCCTTCAACACTTCTTATACAGAAAACGATTTGTGCTCAAACACCCTTCTCTACCCTTTCCCAACATGAAATTAAAGATGAAGGAAAACCAGCTTCCATTTTGCACCTGGGAGAGAACTCTGCAGCTTGCTTACGTAGATGACCCATTCCCCCCCTTATTCCCCAGATCCACTCTAACTGATTCCTTGTGCCTTTTTAGGTTTTAGGCCTTGTTGCCCTTGCTTGGCCCAGATGCACAGGCCTGGCTCCACTTTCTCTCTGTGGTTACTCCCCTCCATCCCTGCTGTCATCACCTCATGGCAAGGAATTGCTGACGGAGATCCGTGCTGCTCCGTGCTGGAGCCTTAGCTGGTCGGCATTGTGCAACATGAGCTTTCAAACAACACAACAACTTGTTCTTAAGCAGACTTCTAAAAAGCACACATCCTTGAGGAGCTAGGAGTCACATGGAGATGTGTTTCCTTACACTTCATATCCATTTTTGCGGTGCTCTTGCCAAATCTTTGGTTCGTTGCTACCATTTGGTAACAACATGTCCAGGCTAAGCACAAGAGAAAGGTGCTGGGAAGGGGCCTATCCCATCACGAAAAGTCAACACTGATAATCAACACAACTTCTCCCTCTTCAGCTGCTATTCTGCATCACAGTTACTGTGCCATGTGGATCTCTGGCATGAATACATCAGCGTGATCAACACCACAAATCCGAGTCCCCACCTTTCACTTACGAAGATACACATCAGGAGCTGCTAATGTTAACATTGTCACACAAGCACTAAAGATCACTAAATCAGGCTTGCTGGATTTATACCAAACACACAGATATTTCTGTCCCATGATACATCTTCCTTCAGACTCCTTCTCAGATTGTAAAAATGAAAATCATATGGCTTTGAGTTACTTTTTTTTCTTCTTCCTATTTTCTCCTTCAGAGATTTCCTGCAGGATAAGAACACAGCGAAAAAACTCCAACTGAAGTAACGCCAAGATCAAGGGGAGAGAATCTCTCAAGTGCTGCAGTACTCACAAGGAACTGGCTTTCCACCAGCCCTAAAAACAAAACCAGTTGGGAAGTACGGCATCCTCTCTTGGAAGATAAATAAACAAACGTTTAACCATTGAGCAGTTCGGGCACCCTGGATAAATTACTGCATCAGCATCCCCTCCTTTGCTTGGCAGATGCCAATCTGGAATGCAGCATGAGGACTTTTTTGGGTGGCTCTTGCTCCAAAAAGCTGCCAGAGGATTTGGCACGGTGTAACAGCTTCATCTTAGCTCTGCTGAGCATTTCTGTTACTGCTGTGATATGTGGGGGTCTGCTGTTGGGTTCTCTTGCTCCAATAACTCATTTACTGCCCAGAAAGTCTTCGGTATTACAAAGAGCTGTACAAGCCCTGTTTGATTTTGAACCCAGGCAGTTAAATGAGATTTATCACAAACACAAGGGCTTTGCATGATCTCACATTAAGCCTTAGCCTGGAACAACTACTCCCAGCCATAGGTTAGTTGTGTTCAACCTTCCAGAGTCACATTTCCTGCCAAAAAACTTTAAAAGGGGATAAGACACCAGCTATTTCCCAGCAGGTGAGGAAGCTAAACAAAATGCTTAGGCTTTTGCATGCCTGGAAACTGCTGGATTGAACCAGAGCCCTTTCAGCCAGGCTGTTTGGGCAGAAGTGCTGCCCAAAGTAATTTATGCAGCTTCACACCTCCAGGAGCACTGGCTGCTGCTGCTTTGCATCCAGGCATGCCCATCCACTTTGGAGGAACACAGGAGGTGGTGGGAGCAGAGCCCCAGAGCTTAAGGTTGATTCCCTGTTCCAGCCCTATCCTGCCCTGTTAAAAAAACCTCGGGCAATGCCAGTGCTGCTGGTAGAGTGAGGAAATGGAAAATAGGGGTCAGGCAGAGAGAGAGAGAGAGAGTGCAACAGTGGTACTCAGTGGGAGATTTAATTCATAGTGGGGGCAACACTAGGCTGATTGGATATACTGGATAATGCTGCTTTACCCACCCTGAGGCAGAGGAAGAAACAGACACAAGCCCAGACGTGCCTGTTTGACACATCATGGATGCTCTTCACACTTGACCTAACACTCAAGAAACAGCAGCAGCACCAGGCAGAGAGAGGAGGCCCCCAGGGGATTGTCCTGGGATGTACAGGATCACACAGCAGCTCCACTGGGGATGGGGCAGGCTGTGAGGCACTTCTTTAAAGGCCCATTGCTGGTCACATCTCAGCAGCTCTGTTTAGGATTCCTGAACTCAGGGAAACTCTGCAGATTGGCACTGCTTGAGTATCTGACCTCAGTTACCCTTTGGAGCAAGGTGCTCTGGGCAGGGATTCCTGCTCCACATGTTACACACACTAATGTAAAGCCATATATTTGAGACTAGAGCACAGCATGTCCCGAGGAGGGAGAACCAGGACAGCACGGAGACTCACAGTCACTGCTGGCACCCACTGGGGTCTTTCATGTTCCCTTCTGTTATTTTTATTTAATAAGTGCCTTTCATGCAGTGTGTGCAGAGCTCGTGGTGCTGCACGTACAGCCAGTTCCCCCGTGCCAGGCTTGGCTTACCTCCGCCTCCGCATTCCCTGGCTTCCTCCTTCCCCTGCTCTTCCCAAAACTTCATCCATTACTGATCAGCATCAAGAAGGGAAGAGAAGCCCCTTAAAAGTCAGGGCTGGGGAGGGTTTGCTGGCAGCTGCCTGAGCTCACAGCTGCAGCCAGGGAGAGCCCAGCCCTGGATGACGTTGTCGTGGAGCCAGACGAGGGACATGACGTCAAGATGTGCCGGTGTTCCTCTGAGCCCTGGCAGAAACTCAGGGATCAAGAGGAAGAGAGAAACCTGCAAGACACTTCTCACTCTCAGACTGTCAAGGGGAGATGTGAGCAGGTGGACCAAATCTCCTTCATTTCTTCTTTTTCAGTGGGACCCCTACAAGTCCCATCCTCTCTACGCTGATCCTCTGGGGATGAATTACTGTACCCTGATTTAAGGCAAATTTAGGGCACTTCTATACTAATAAGCAGGACAGAGCCTATTTTCTAGCCCTAAAGCAGCTGGTATGATGCACACAGCTAAATTTTCCACCCCTTCTCAAAATGAGGTCTCATCCATCCCAGCTCCTGCAACGCTCCTGGTCTGGAGAGGGCTGGCAGGCACACAATGCCACAGCTCAGCAGCCTGGTTTGCCACCATGGAAAACCACAGGAAAAAAAAAAGAAAAAAAAATAAAGCTTCTGGCAAAGGTTTCCACTGGAATGGCGGTTCTGGAATGGGGTTCCTAAATAATTTGTGAATAATGTTCTGAAACACGTAGTTCCTCGAAGTAAATAAAAACAACCCTCAGTTACCTCAAAATAGAGAACTCAGAAGGATTTTAGTCCAAGTTTCCCGGCACTTGGACGAACATTTGCAGATGCTGGTCACCAAAAGACTGGAAGGGGATTTCCACTGAAAAGGTTTATGTGGAAAAAAAATAAAAAGAAAATACTGACTTTGCATAAGGTTTTTCAGGGACATGGAGTGAAGACATTTTCTGCCCAGCAGAAGCAAAAATAGCCAAATCTCCCCCAGAACATCTACATCCCTTCCAACACGCTTGTGCCAATAACATAGAGTTTTATTACTTTTTGCTGCTGTTTACATGGCAGAGTCAGCAGAAAAACATGAGACATCTCAGAAACACGAAGAACATGACCCTGAACTACCTTTTATTATAAAGTCAGTTTGAATCTCCCTTTAAATGTTGTTTCAAGAGAAAAGCTGAACTTGATAGCAACCACTTTGATGACAGCAGAAGGAAAACACTGTGAATACCTTGCAACTGCAAGTGAAGAATAGTTTCTCCTAAAGGATTCCCAGTCTCTTAGGCTGTCTTTTGACAATCCACCAAGTTCAGTGAAATCCCTGCTTCAGGAAAGCAAAACACAGGATCATATTTGTCTGTCTATTCCCTGACATTCAGTTTAATGCTCCATTTGAAACACTGCTCTCCCTTTCAGCTCACTGGAGTTCCTACCCAGCTGCTGGATTACCCAGGTCTGACTCAGGAGGTCAAAAATTGCATCTGCTGGATTGTGAACACCTCCTAAACAGAGCTGCAGCAGCTTCATACAGACCCCAGACAACTCCAAAGAGAAGAGTAACCCTCTGTTATCATGCAGAGGGTTTGCTGCAACCTCTTTGCAAACTAACAGCAAGACTGATGGTTTATGTGGAAAAAAAACAGAGGGATGACTGTAACATGGGCTGGTTACCTTTGCTTCCTGACTATGTAACAGTGCTGAGGACACTGGTTTTGGTGCATTAGCAACTGGCCAGGAGAGCCTCGTGAAGATCCCAACATTAACACACACTGTGTCCTACATTTAGTGCTGCCCAGTCCTCTGTTAGATTAAACCAGCATGTTATGCCCATTCCTCCACTCTGCTATTCAGGTATTCCCTCAAAACCCATCTGTACCTCAGGCTCTCACCCTTGAAGAACTGACATCTCATCCTTTGTCTGCCTTGTCTGAGCTCAGGATGTTCTCAAAGGCAGTGACATCTCACAGTCAGTGGTGCAGAGCTGGTTGGTGACTCTTCTGGTACCACAGCAGCTCCAAAACAGTAAGCAAAGGCCAAAACATGGCACAAAAGTTAGCAGAAAAGTCTTAACTTTGCAAGAACTCATCTTCTCCCTAGCACAGCTACACGTGGAATCAATTCTGCCCATCACGCTTGGCTCACACATCAGTGACAGCTCCCAGTGCCACAGCTCTCCACTGGCTTACATTAACAGTTTAACAAGTGCCAAAAAAAAAAAAAAAAAGAGCAGCAGAGATGTTTTGCTCAAGCACAGTTTCTGCTGAGGCTCTGTGCTTTACCATGTATTTGTGTGTGCATTTCACTCAGGGTCATCTAAGTGACTCTGCCAGACTCTGGGCAAACTCTCAAGAGCCATGTGAGCTAGGAAAAAAAAAACCAATAGAAAAAGACAACCCTGGTACATCCAAACACCAGGCCCAAAGAGAGCTCTTGTACATGTACCACCCACCCCTGGCTTCAGTAAGAGCTGGGCATGGCTGCACAAGGGGTATGCTGGACCTACCCTGGAAGAACATTTCCTATATATCATTGTCTGAGATGCAGCAAACCACAGGATATGTTATCAAGGCAGCACAGGCTATGAAACAGAGAAAGGGCAAATCCTTGGAGAAAAACACTCTTTTGTTGCACAGAGAAAAGAGTTTGGAAGCATTTACTGCCATATAAATACAGAGGATCTTTGGAGGGTGAAGTATTTCTTCATGTACATTTTTATAGGAGGCCCCACTTTATCCAAGGCTATAATTTCTATAGTTGGTGAATAACTGCATGAAAACAATAAGGATCTGTAGAAATTTCCCTGCAACCTGCATCCACAGATATGGCAGAGAACATTCACTGTGTGAAAAAATCATTAATCCTGCCTATAGGTTGTAATATGAATAAATATATCCCTGCTACACAGTTCTGTGTGCTGCTTTACCAGTTCTGCACAAGGCACCCTGCTCTCCACAAAATCCTCCAAGGTTCTTCACACAAAGCTCCCACAGCCAACTGATCAACAGGACTTGTCATTTAAACAAGCTCAGAGTATTTCAGAAAGCAAGAAGAGCATAAACTCAAGCACAGAAAACCAAAGAAAGCACCACACGAGACCACGAACAAAATCTACTCCCTGCAGGGCTGCAAGAAGAGACCAGGCATTTGTTGCCAGCCTGGTTTCAGGGGCTGCAGGTACCTACTCCCAGCACCTCTGAAGGAAAGGGATGCTCCCTTTCCTCTGGAATGTGACCACCACAACACACTGCACACATCCGTTCTCCTGAGAAACAACAAAACCAGCTACCACAGACGTCATTTCACCAACAAGAGAAGAGTGGTGGCATGGGGGACACACATTTGGTCCTCTTGGACATGCTGAAGCTGGTCCCAGTCCAGGAGCCAAGGAGCCCAAGCCCATTAAGACATATGACTCTGCCAGCTGGGAAAGGGGGAGATACACCAAGAGAACGACAGCCCATGGTTAAAGGAATAACTATGTCAAGGTCCCAAACATCCTTGGCTTTCTGTAGACTCTCTCTCTTCGTTTTGATAAAGCTCAGTGGCATCAAATTCATTGGAAATTTTTATCCCTGCCAAATCACACCCTAGGTCCCCTGTTCTCCTCACTTTTGTGCCCACCATGACTCTGCTCAGCACAACCTGTGCAGCTTGTAGTGTCCTACTCAGGTTGAGGATGAGCAGCAACTGCACTGAGTCACTGGTGGGGGACATCAGGGTGGCCATCCAGACTGTGACACCCACAGGGTTGTGACAAAAAGGAGAAAGGCGGTGGTGGCCAGTAACAGCACAACACACCCTGCATAGTGCTGCGTTTCACCCACCTGTTGAGTATTTGCGTGTCCTCTCAGAGTCCTTGTACAGGGATCCCATGATATCACCCATGGACCTGGAGATCCTCATTTCATGCTGTTTGCTGTTGTTTGGCTGGAGGAGCTGGTAATCAGACAAAGAGAATGATCAGACTTGGCCAGAGCCCTGTGGACACACCATGTGAAACCCTCTGTTTGGTTCCCCGTGACCCTATTACCCAAGAACTGTCAAAAAAAAAAAAAAGAAAGAAGACACACACGTAATCTGGAGTGATCCAAAAACCATTCATGAACAATTCACATCTGTTTGTAAAAGTCTAGTAAGATTAAGCTCCAATAGATAATGGTAAATGCAGATATTTGACATAAAAGACTGTTCCTGCACTGCGTTATCTCCAGAAAGATACAGAGACTGACCCCTGGTCTGAAAACACTTGGGACCCCAAAATCAGAACCTCTCCTCCATGCTCCCTAGACTCCAGTGGCAGCCTCAGCACTGCAGGAGGTTCCTCTGTAACAGGGCAGAGGAACAGAGAGTGGAGGGTCAGGCTCTACCAGGGAAGACAGACAAGGGAAGAGCAAAGAAATGCATATCCAGATGGTAACTTAAATGGTAGAGGCCAAGTCTTACTGACATAACATGCTACAGGATGCTGTGATTTTGTGGTAATTTCATGTATGACCTTGGAACGTATGTTCCTACACGCAGGAGCTTAAGGAAGAGATGGACCTACTCTCAAAGGTATGCAGGAGTCTGCCTGGCTTCTCTGCTGTTAGAAGCTGCCTTGTAATACTGCTGTGTTCCCACAATTGCCAGGGCAGATTGCCCCATTTCCACCCAGGATTTAGGAAACCCCAACTGATGGCTCAGTTTTCCCCAGGGGAGCTGGTCCCTGCACTTTCCAAGCCTCTCAAAAGGAGTGGAGAAGTTCCAGGGGCTGTGAGCACCAGTGGTAGCATGAGGACAAGCACTGTGAGTTTCAAGACTCCCAGTCTCTCCAGCACTTCTAGGAAATATAAGAAGAAACAGAGTTGCAACATCTAAAAATCCCTTGCTTTACAGTCTGTGCTTGGGGCAGCACGACATGTGCTTTGGCAAGACACTCTGTGCAGGCGAGGTCAAGCTAACGGGATTAACTGCAAAACCACTGAGCTCAGGAAAAACTAATAAATAAATAAAGATGAAGGAAAAAAACAAAGACAGCTTTGCATGAGACTGAAGCATTCTCCAGTTTGCTCTTCCCAGCACATGGAGGGAACAGTCCCCACACTGCCACTCAGCAGAGCAAGGGCCAGGGCACCACCTTGAACACAGAGAAGTGACAAAGGAATGGTGGCAGCATCCCCAGATGGAAAGCAGAAGGGGGTCTGCCACAGTTTAACCTTATTTGAGGATCAGCCTGATATTTAACCCTTCATGGGACACCAGAGCAGCCAAAGGGAGCTGAGCTCAGCCTCTGGGCTACTATGACAGGAGTATTTCCGAGCTGCGGAGCCAGAGCAGGGCTGACCCCTCTCATGACCAGCTTGCCCTCTGCTCTTCACCGCCAAGAGACTCTTTTCCACTCCCCAACACAATAACAAGGCATCTCACTCCGGACACAAAAGAGCAGAGAAGGTGAAGGGCTCACATTCGCTTTCTTTGGAGCGCTCACAAGGATCCGCAGGCTCTTCAGGGAAGGGCTCAGCTCCAACTGTTCCAGCGCTTTGTCCAAATCTTCTTGGGATTTCAGCGGGATCAGGAGCTGGAAGGGATTAAACAAACACCGGGGAACGGCAATGTCACACTTTTGGGTAAACAGAGGAAGCCAGATTCTTACAGTGAGCAGCCTGGGAATAGGGGGATGAGGGAGGAACCCAAGAAGGCGATGGAAAACGGAGCCCCCATGCCCTGCAGCTTGCCGAGCTCTTAACATTTTCTTCCAAGTTCTCATCTACCCAGGAACAGACACAAAAAATCACAACAAACAACATCTGCAGGGAGAAAGCTTAAAGGTCACATCAGCAATCCAGCCAGTGAGAAGAGGAGAGGGCTGGGATGAAACCTCAGGCTCGCTGCCTGCTACTCTGGGGCTGCTCTGATCTTGGAGTCTGTAGGAAAGACCTGCTGCTACCCAGCCCCAAAACAACCCCACACATTCTTCCGGTGTTTCTTCCTGGGAAGATGGTCATGCAATGGTGCTTCGAGAAATCAGTGAGCTGCACCCAAGGATTTACTTGGTAGATGCTCAATGCCCTTCCCTGCTGCTGCAATCTGTGCTCCTGCACACTGACAGAGCCTCCCTAATGTCTGCCCACCAAGTAAAATCAGGGAACACCCCACAAATAAGAGCCTCTTCCCTTTTGATGTGAAAAGTGTGCATTGCACTCTATCCAAGAACCACTTCTTCCACTCCCAGCAGGACAAATTCGGCTTCTGCTCCTCATAAGGTAAATAGACCAGAGAACTACACAGTGCCGTGTCTATCAGGCAGCTGAAGGTCCTGATGTTTTCCTGGTAAAGGGCCGACTATTGCCCTCATATCTCCACAGGGAATTTGACCCTCCCGACATTGCTGTGTGGTGTACCATGTCCTGCAGACAGTCTGCAAAGCTTCCAATGCCCAACAGCTGCACTTCAGAGGAGCTCTGTGGCCTTCTGCTGCCCTGGGCTAAGATTAAAAGCACAACTTCTTACCCCTCATTCAGGGATATTCTGCCTAATCTCATAACAAACAGGACTCAGCCCCTGCAGGTTGCCTCAGGCACTGGCACTGGATCCAGGCAACACAGCACATGTTACACTCATGGCTGTGCCAAAGTACACAGCAATTCCACTGACCTAAGGGACCGAGCAGCCACAGCTCCCAGTAGGCCCTCACTGGTCTCACTGGGAGCCACAGCTTCCCAGAACTCCTGAAAGGCAGCTCAGCCCTCTGTGTGATGAGGGTTCATGCCACCAGCCACAGCAAACACACCTCAGGGCAGCTGCCACAGGAGACGACTCTCAAAAGCCAACTGTGACGACCTTTTTGATCCCAGGGTGTTGCCAAGGGTTTGGCTGTTGGCCACAGGCAAAGACACCTCAGACTGTGTGCTCTGAGGTGAGGACTTCAGGGATGACCAGGTCAAGGGAAAGTTGTGGCCCCTGGCCAGCAGAGATGAGGTTTCACCTCAGGAAACTGCTACAGTCACTTCTTCCACCCAAGGACTGCAGCCAGAGCCTGCCAAGCTCCACCTTAGGTGTCCATGTGGCAGCTGTTTCTACCCTGTGAGCACCTTAATGTTTGGATTGGGTTTCTCCTCTCCTGTCTTATAGGAAGATTATCTTCCATCATTGTTTTGTAGGTAGAGAACTGAGCCATATGAGGGCCACCTACTTCATGATGAACAACAGGCTTAACATCATCGTCATGGAATCATTTAGGTTGCAAAAGACCTCTAAGATCAACGAGTCCAACTGTCAACCCAACATTGCCAAATCCATCAAAAAACCATGTCCCTACATGGCACATTTACATGCCTTTTGAATACCTCCAGAGACAGTGACTCCACCATTTCTCTGGGCAGCCTGTTCCATTGCTTGACAACTCTTTTGGTGAAGAAATTTTCCCTAATATCCAATCTAAAGCTCCTCTGGTGCAACTTGATGCCATTGCTCTGTGAATAAGGACCTGGGGGTCCTGGTGGACAACAAGCTATCCCTGAGACAGCCATGTGTCCTGGGGGCAAGGAGGACAATGGTATCCTGGGATGTATCAGGAAAAGCATTGCCAGCAGGCTGAGGGAGGTGATCCTGCCCCTCTACTCAGACCTGGTGAGGCCACATCTGGAGTGTTGTGCCTAGTTCTGGGCTCCTCAGCACAAGAGAGACATGGAGCTCCTGGAGCAGGTTCAGCACAGGCAACAAGGTTGATCAATGCTCAGTGGAGCATCTCTCTTATGAGGAAAGGATGAGAGAACTGGGCCTGTTCAGCCTCAAGATGAAGTGACTGAGAGGGGACCTCATCACTGTCTGTCAGTGTCTGCAGGGAGGGGTCAGAGGATGGACCAGGCTCTTGTCGGTGGTGCCCAGCAGTAGGACAAGTGGAAATGGGCAGAAACTGATGCACCTGAATATAAGGAAGAACTTTTTCACTGTGAAGTGACCACACACTGGAACAGATTGTCCAGAGAGGGTGTGGAGTCTCCCTCACTGGAAATATTCCAGAACCATCTGGACACAATCCTGTGCCATGTGCTCTGGGATGACCCTACTTGAGCAGGAAGGCTGGACCAGATGACCCACTGTGGTCCCTTCCAATCTGACCCATTCTGGGATTCTGTGATTTCTTCTCATCCTGTCACCTGTTACCTGGGAGAAAATACCATGGTTCATGGTTACATTTTGGGATCTGAATGAACAGCCTGTGTTCGCAGCAGATACCAGACAAAGATGGTATTGAATATTTCTCCCAAATGCAGTGCTCACTCTGCTCCCTTAGGCAGCAGAGGTGAAGAGATATTCTCCTGGGGCACTGCCTGACCCTCTTGAAGTTCACAAAGGCTCCACAGCAAGGCTCTGCATCAGGCAGACAAGGCTTCTCCCCTACACTCACCCAAACAGAAACGAGGATGGTGGAGAGCTGCCCTCCCTCGTTTCACCACCAGGCAGAATTTGACTCTGAACTGTAAGTACAGTCCCACTGCTTACACACCCCTTTACTGAGCTGCTCACAAGTGCTCAGAGCAACCCCTCACTGCTGCTCTGAACAGAATGTTCTGCAGGTCACTCCATCTCACTCAACTATCACAACATGAACATGTTTGTGTGCCTGCTTCAGAGGAGCCAAAAACAACAGGCAGAAATTGCCCTCTTGTAAAAGGGACTGGAGCCAGTATTTAGCTTAGATTTACCTATTACCCATAGCCTGGCAAGCAGATTTCACTCCATTTGGCTTCCAGACTGTGGCACGTATGGATATCGGGAACAGGTATCTGCTAGGCATGAAACTCAATACAGACTCATGCAGAACCATGGCAGTAATTGCCAGGGTGTATTTCCAGTAATTGGGTTCATTTGATCTAAAGAGAGAGCAGCTGTGACGAACAGCAAAGTTTACCTACACAGAAGTTTCACTAAATAGAGCTTATTATGCTTTTGTCTTGCTTTTAAATAGCACCTTCCCCTGGAGCCTGATGTTTAGTGTGTTTAGGGACTTGGTAGTCACTGTAGGTTAAGAAAGTGAGTGCAAAGGGTGAGTTTTCACCGACTGCAACAGCATTGCCAGACCTCACTCTGTAAGACACCGCAGAAAGCCAAAGAATAGTAGGAAACGGGGTTGGGGAAAAATCTGGGAGGTCAATTAGTTCATCTTCCTGCCCAATGCAGCACCAACTGGCATCAACAATTCTCGACAAATGTTTGTTAAATATGCTTTTATCTCCTCCCCCACCGTAATGGAGCCTCTACCACTTCCCCAGGCTTTAACTCTCCCTAAACTAACTGGTGCTGAGGGACAGCCTCAGAGGAGACAAGCATGGGGAGGTCAGAAGGGAACTGGTGGACGAAGTCACATCGCAAGTTGGTCATGGAGACAGACAAGGTAACACCTAGTCACACCTGGAGCAGCTATTTAGCAGTGCACAGAGATCAAATTCAGACAGAGAATTTGCCACAGAACCCAGCACTGCCAACTTCACCACTAAACCGTGTCCCCATGTGCCCCATCTACATGCCTTTTAAATCCCTCCAGGGGTGGTGACTCCACCACTGCCCTGGGCAGCCTGTTCTGGTCCTTGACCACCTTTTCAGTGAAGAAATTTTTCCTAATATCCAATTCAAACCTCCCATGGTGCAACTTGAGACTGTTTCATCCTGTCCCTTGTTACCCGAGAGAAAAGACTGACCCACACCTGGCTCCACCCTCCTTTCAGGGAGTTGTAGAGAGTGATAAGGTTCCCCCTGAGCCTCCTTTTCTCCAGGCTAAATACCCTCAGCTCCCTCAGCTGCTCCTCATCAGACTTGTGCTCCAGACCCTTCCTCAGCTCCATTGCCTTTCTCTGGACACGCTCCAGCATCCCAATGTCCTTCCTGTACTGGGGGGCCCAAAATGTCCCACCAAGAAAGCCAAGTTCATGAAGCTGTGGGATGCAGGTGGAAAGCAGGTGGTCCTGAGATTATGGCCTACCTTAGACACCCAACTTCAAGACACTAAAAGGCAGGCCTGTAAAGGGGCACCACAATAGCTAAGTTTAGTGCATCCTGCTATCCTGTAGATTTTACAGTCCCAAATTAGATACCCAGGATCTTTATAGCTTGAATGAGAGCGTTAGAGCCTTTCAATCCATAACACAGCCAGCTGTCCAACAAACACCACGCCGTGCTGTCCATGGCCAGGACAGGTTTTGCCCTCCTGCACCTCAGAAAGATGAGCCCAGCCTAGAACTACCAGGCAGACATGCCCATGTGGTACACCCATGGCCAGGCCCTGCTCTTATCTACACCAGCCTGAGCCTGCTGATTCCATGGTCCCACCAGGATGTGATTCATGTGTGCCCCTGCTCCACCCAGCTGGCATGCTCATCCCACTGATCTTGGCTTCAGGACTCCTCCTCCACCAGGATAGGGACTGCCAGTCAGTGAGATTTTGCAGGGGCCTGTTCACCTTAAGTGTAATTTTGGTCTACAAGGTGCTACTGCAAGAGAGATGTCTGATGGCAACAAAGAATTACTGCACAAGTGCCTTTGAGCATAAAGAAAGGCTGAAACATTTAACTGTAATGAGTCTGTGGTCAAGCTACCCCTGAGACTTGCAGTCATGACAGAACCAGAAAACCTGACCCAGAAGATGTTAAAAGCCAGATGCTGGGGTGTCAGCATGTGGACATGAGCTATTTCCCCACAGATCACTCTTGTCTGTTTATAGTGTTTCCATGACAACAACCCTGAATTACTACTTCTTAGACATCTTCCCAAAGCTGTGGGTTCTCACAAGGAGGAATTTTTATATACAGGAAAACAAAGCACTGAAAATCATCCATAACCCTCAGAAGTCAGGAGTACCCAAAGGTCTGCTCGTGGTCCTGCTATGTGCCTGTGCACATGCCCAGAAGGATGGTCTCCAACATGGGATAAAATGCATTATTTAAGCTTCTGTTTGCTGTTGTTGGAAAGAAATCCTCTTCCAGTGGAAAGAAACCTGGAATGAAATGAGTCATTCCTGGAGAATTCAATGGCAGGCTTTTCCCGGGAGGGCTGTCAAAGAATGCCCAAGATTAGAAACCTGACTGCCTTCAAAGTGAAAACCCAGTGGACATTCTGGTATCATGAGGTAGCTATTATAAAGGGAAAGGAACTTTTTTTTGTGGATCAAATCTCTATTGAAACAGAAGTGAGAAAAAAAGAAAGGGAAAAAAAAAAAGAAGAAAGCTCTCTTCATAACCTCTCTCTCTATTCATACTTCCATGAAAGGCTGTAGGTCATTTACAATTAATACTTGAACAAGCAAGCTTTCGGGACAGATCCAAAAGGATTTCTGTTTAAAAGCCCACCTCTTTGTCATCTGGCCTTCTCCTCCTCCCCAAAGCCAAACCCACCTTGAGAGTCCAGCAGCTCCAGATGCCTGCCAAGATGCCTCTTATGGCAAGATGCCTCAAGAAAACAATGAGCACACCAAAACAGATACCAAGGATTTCCTCCTTCTAGGTAACAGCCCTCAGCAATACCCTCTTTTCACACACTGCTGGGCTCAAAGAAAAACTGGAAAAACACAGTGGCCTCTGTTATTGAAGAAGGATGGAGGAGAAAGGTCTTCAAGCCTTAAAATGCAAGGATTGCAGGGGGAGGGTTTCTTGCTTTTATCTGGCCACAGGACCTGCTAGAGGAATGTTCAGTGATGCACATTTCACTGTAGCCCCAACCACAAGAACATCCACTTCGTTCTGGGGCTTTGGGTGAAACAAAGTCAGTGCTAGATAAAAGTACACTGTGTGAGCAGCACTGTCCCTCTGCTCTGGACTGCACACGCCTGCAGCTGCCCCCAAGATGGGAAGGCTTCACATCCCTCTTTGAGTGAGGGGAATCTTCTGTTCTGGGGAAAAGACAGTGTTCCAGTGTGATAATTTAATAGGCCTTACTTGAAATAGGCCTCACTTTGAGAGGGGAAAAGCCTGGCTTGGAGTCTAGGAATCCATCTGAGCCGTGGCCACACAACAGCTCTTGTACGCTCACTAGCTGGGAACCAGAAAATAAGGTTATTTTTGTTCACATGCAAGTACAACACAACATTAGGGCCTTCAGAACAAACCACTGCTCACTTCTGAAGTTGGCACCAGGCACCCTAAACCTGCCCCATAGGAGAAGGGAGAAGATTACCTCATTGTTCACACAGACTAAGTCCATTGTCTGTCCAAAAGCATCCGTGACCTTCTGCACCACTTCTTTGAATTTGACTGGTCTTGGAAACTGGATAATCCTGTATATGCAAACAAATACAACAAGAGTCATAATTTAGTAGAAGCATACTGAAATTTGGGATTCGACTGACAATTCAGAAGAAAGGACCTGTGTTCTATCATGAAGCATAAACCCTGGTCCTTGCTTCTACACTCACAGAAATGATGCTCATCTGCAGTGCCCAAGAGGGGACTGGACCCACCCTGCAAGAACATGTCCCAGAAATCCTAGTGCAGCTCCTCTCCTCCCTCTAATGTGAGGCATAGGTGGAAAAGAAGTCCAGCAGCCCTTCACTGGCAAAATCCCAGACCAGGCACTGGTCAGTGATATTTATCATCTCCATTTTCAGCAAGGGGCTCTGAACAGGAAGGAGGGATGGAAGTGGGAATGATGCAGTTTTGGCATCCTGTGACTGTCCTGTACCATCACATGCAGCAGTTCTAAAGGTATGTACAGCAGGTACAGTCCATCCCTACAGCAATTTCAATTTTCTTTGGCTCTAACATGCAGTTTGGACCATCAGCCTGTGTCCTGCCCTGTCACAGTCACCAAGCACCAAGCAGAGGTGATTCCACGAAAATGTCAAGCAGGGAAGGGCGGACAAGCTTTAACTCCCAGCCCTATTTTTATGGGACCCATGCCCAAAATCTGGTTATCTTAAGTAAGTGTCATAGACTGCTAATCAAAGAACACATTTCTGCAGAGTTCCAGCCCCGCTGTGCTTCAGCAGGGCTCAAGAATTAAAAAGAGAAAAGGATCCAAGTGTGCACCCTATGTCCCTTGTAAAAGACGCATTTAATGACTTCCAGCTTGGAAGCAACTTCTCCTGCATGCAAATCCCAGGAGCTACTTGTGGGAAATGGGATAACGAGGCAAGGCTCTTGCACATAAAACTGTAGCCGATTTTAGGGGAGTGAATCCTGCTGTGAGCTCATCTGCAGCTGGCTGAAGTCAGCAAGATGCTGTTGGGTAAAAAAGGTAATTTCTCCCCGTACATGTGGGGCACTGGGTTGGGTACCTACCTTTTCTCTCCTTCATATTCAAACTTGATCCTGACATTTCGCTGCTGAAACAAAAAGCAGAAAATGGTGAGGTCTCAAACTGCAGCCCAGACTGACACACAGATCCAAAGCTCTCAATGAGACTCCCCTAACTCCAATAGGCATCTGGTTTATTTAGGGCTAAGCTGCCTGTTGGACTCACGGACTTTGGGGACACTCCACGTTGCTGATAAATGTGCTTGTCAAAACAGAAGGTCTTCTGTAAACAAGAAGACACTCACCTGTATAACTGTTAGTTTTAATAAAATGCTTTCATAAAGTGGAAAATTGTGAGTGCTCTGAACTCATTTGGGAACAAGGCACTACTATCAAAGAGGCCAACATGTCAAGTGTTTGATGCCTGTCCATCTTCAGCATTTCCCATGGTTTCACCCCAGTATTTTTCCATTGGAAATCCAAAAAGCAGAGCTTTTGGAATATTTGAGGCAAAGACTTAAGAAGTAAAAGCAAGCATCCCATAATGGAAGTGGAGAGACAGCCTTGGATTTTAAAAGCCAGCAGTGCCAGGATGGTTGTAGGGGTGGCTGTTATTTTGTTAGGACCTACAAAATGCAAAGTGTATCAGGCCCACTACACTGTACACAGTAAATGCTCACCCTGAACTGACCCATTGCTCATCCCAAGAGAAAACACTAAATTTGCCCAAAGAAAAGCCAGTGAAGTCACAGGCAGACTGGACACACAGTTGTGCAGGGACCAGTAAAAGCTACTTCTCCCATCCTCTATTTGTGCATATTTAGCAGCAGTTGAGATCACAACAAGCCTTTTCATTCATTCAGCTTCTCAGACCAGGCCTAAGCCAAGCATCCTTCTAGCATCCCTTGGATCATTCCGGGACTTTCTGACGGCCTCCAAGGCAGATCAAAACCCTCTTTACTTTCCAGACCAGGTTTAGTCACCCCAGTTAACCAGCATTCTGCTCTTACTAGTGCACACAAGCCTCCCCAATCAGTAGTTTTCTTCTCATCAAGTAAAAAAGTGCTGTGGCCCCTCCCTCCGAGGTGTAACACCCGGCAGGGCTCGGTTCCACCGCCGGCATCTCGCTGGGATAATCCCAGAATGGGTGGGTGACAGCCCTTCCTGAGCAAAGGACTTATCTCTGGGCCTGGATTGCCAGAGTGTGAAGGCACACTTTCCATCCCCACAGAGGCAAAGCAGAGCCACAGTGAAACAGCTTTGTTTCTAACGAGGAGAATGAGCTGGATGGGCGCCCTTTGGTTTATTTTTAAACTGACAGCTCCTCCAGTTCTGCAAACACCCACTGAAGTTCGGGAAGTCAAGGCTGGAGGCAATTCTGTTAAAAAGCTTAAAAAAAAAAAAACAAACCAAAACAAAACAAAAAAACCCAGCAGATTCAGGGTAAACATGTTGGATCACTCGAAACGCATCCTTTCTATCTCTGTTCATGGCATTTTCTGTGCTTCCGGAAGGGCTGGGAAGAAGCAGTACTGGAACAGTCACCAAATGGGGCACTCCAGCAGTGTTACAGGCCTGTGCTAAACAGGCAGTTACATCACCTCGGTGTCTAGAGCCAGTTCTCCAGACCCACAATGTTTGGACAAACTCCAGGTTCATTTCCAGAACCAGGCCCAACATGTAAAAGTACCAAATTAATTCTAAACCAGTCTAAAATTCAAAAGGAGAAGAAGAGATGAACATAACCATCCTAGTGTTGAAGGTCCGAATCATTCTGGAGAGATGAGCAAATACAGGTGGGATTGCCACCTTGGATTATCTCTGTTGGAAAAAAAAGAGGCTCTTTTATGCCAATTTTTATTTCCTTGTGTCTTTCTGAACATGCCTGGCTGGCTCATTCCTCTTGGATGCTGGTAGTAAATTGGCCAGTGTGGGTTCATTGGCTGTAACACCAGAAAACTCTTTACTAAAGCAAGAGAAAAAAATCAGGGCAAGGAACTTTCGAGGTTTCTCCTGACAAAGGAGCAGGACGAGGAAGGGGAAAAGCTCTCACAGCTCTGGCCTCGCTGCAGGAAACCTTTCAAAACACAGGTTTCACTTTCAGCACAGCCCCGAACGCTGCACCGAGCTGGGACACGGCACACGCTGCCTGGTTGTGCTGAGCAACACAAATTTCACAGACAAATAAGTTTTGAAAAACAGCTTGTGGCTGGAAAATGTCAGAACACTCGTCTAAAGCTCCAGAGAGAGAGAAGAAAATGAAAAAAAATGAGCCACGACCCTGCTGCATCCTTTTCTTCTACATCAACAACAAGGCTGATGTGCCATGGCCCAAAGCCAGCAGGAGGACGCCAGCTGCCCCACACTGCTCTGCTCTGCTTCTGAGCAGAGCTACAAACACCCCGGCTGCAACAGGGGAATGAAAACCCACTTCAATTCTTAATTGCATAATTTTTTTTCCATATAAAACAAACTAACCTCTTGCATCCCTCAAAGAAAGCAAGACCTTAAGCTCTCAGGCATTTGCAAGAGGGATAAATACATATTTATTACTCTGAGAAGTCGGTTACTGCTTTATTTTTCATTCTTCCCCTGGCTTGCTCACATTTTTGACCCACAGCTCAAGCTGAATTCGTCACTGCTATCAGCAACAAATACTTTTTTCCTTTTTAAAAAAAAAAAAAAAAAAGAGTGGGCAGTGCCCAAAGTACTAGGAAGTCTCAGGGGATGCAAAGCACTTCCTAAATGCTGGAGCAGGCTGTGATTTTTTACACCCATGGAAATCTGGTTTGGAGCAACTGGTTTAAGATTACACAGGGAGTCTGGGGCACCGCCAAGTACTGGAGTAAAATCTCCTGCAACTCTGTACCCAGTGCCTCAAACGCACCATCAAGGGGAAGGCAGGGCCAGCATCTTCTCTGTAAGGACCTCAACACTGCATGCAAATGTTGAGGTGGAAGAGGTGTGGGGGGTGGAGGCTGGTGGGTTGTGCTCACTTCTGCAATTTTGTGAGGAATGAAAACAATGAATCCTCCTTGCACAATCCAAGTTGTACTATTTACCCTCCCTGCCATCAGATGTTAAATGAGGATAAGGGCAGCCCTGTTCCCCCTCAGTCAAGAGGGCATTTGTTGGTGTTGGAGAACAAGCCAAGACATCCAAGAAGGGCTTGTATTAAATACAGTGGAGGAGAGGGGTAAGGCCAGTCACAGGCACCAGCCCTAAATCCTGAGCTCTGGCAGAGCATTTCAGCAAATCGTTTCATGGAGCACTGGGAGAGCTGAGGCAGGTAATGGAGCAAACAAGGGAAACTGAGGCACAAAGGGCTTTGGCTAAGGGTATGAAGAGAAAGCCCAGCCTGGAGAGGAGAAGGCTCCATGAAGACTTTATTGCAGCATTTCAATATAAAAGGGGGGATTTATAAGATGGAGAGAAGCTTTTCACCAGGTCCTGTAGCGACTGGACAAAGGCAGCAGTTTTTAACTGCAAGAGGCTAAATTTAGGTTGGATATAAGGAAGAAATTTTCCGTGCTGAGGTTGATGGGACAGTGGCACAGGTTGCCCAGAGAAGCTGTGGATGCCCCATCCCTGGAAGCATTCAAGGCCATGTTGGGTGAGATCCTGAGCAACCCGATCTAGTGAAAGATGTCCCTGCCCACAGCAGACGGATTGGACTTGACAGGCCTTTCCAACCCAAACCATCCTGTGATTCATTCTGTGAAGCTGAAGAGTGGTAGAGAGAAGCACAAAATTTAGGTGCTTGGTCTCCTGGGCTGTGTGTAGTGAGCAACCTTCCCTCTCTACGTGCATTTCCGTACCACACGGGGCACACAGGAGCCCACGTCCCGGCTGGCGCCTGCAGACCCTGCTGCGACACAAACAAAATAAGCGACAACCCTGACAGGAAATACCACAGTCATTCCCTTCGTTTCTAGAATAATTTCTTCTCCAAAATGCCTGGACCGGCATTTCCTCCAGCCCTGCTAACGAATGGTATTTTACTCTTTCTTGCCATACGCCTCCGAAAGGAAAAAGCAAAGCCACCGCAGCGGCCACAAACCCAGCACCATCTTTCCAGGCTTTCCTTGAGGTATTTTTAGCTCCTTCCTCAAAACTTCTAATTTCACAAAGAGAAAAGGCCACAGCTGCCAAGCTTCAGAGGAATCCCTGATGGCAACTGAGGGGGGAAAAGGGGCAAGTGCTTCTACCCACTCGGCTGGGGACCATGTACCCCGGCAGGCTCGGCCAAGCTCGGCCCCCGGAGCTGGGAGTAAGCAGCACTGAGCACTGGTTTAGATTAAGGAAAATGCTGGAAAAAAACGGAAAAAGTGTTTCCAAGCGAGGTGAATCATGATCTTATACAGAGATCCCTGAAGAGCTGACTGCTGTTTGTAATAAAAGCACACACGGAGAGCAGGAAAACAAGCCGTTAGGCCTAAAATGGAAGCGGTTTCAGAGAAACAGAAGGTGCTGAACACTCTTTGCTGTTGCACAATCAGAGGGTTGATCAGATTGGGGTCCAAGCTGAGCAATGCCTGTGGAGAAGGCTGTCTAATGGCAGAGGGACACCTTCACTGCATCAGTGCCACTGATGGCAAGCAGGGAGCCAGCCCCAAACCTCCACACCTGCCCGTGTGGCACAGAGAGCTGAAACACCACACTGCAAAACCCTAGACCAGCACCAAACTCAAAGACTCCCCTCAAACTCAGCTGCCCTCAGAAACAGTGTTCTGGTCAGAACCCATCTCTGTGGCTTGCTTTAAAGCTGCTCTCATCAAATCTAACCAGAGGACAGCTTTGCCCACGCTAAGACACCACAGGGATGGGGCCTTTGGATCACTTCTTCCACCCAAATCCACAGCTGCCTCACAATCCATCTGGGACAAAGCCTCAGACTTCAGCATTAACCCTTCTGTGGTCAAGAAAGGCAGGAAAAATCATCACAAGGGGCCTCCTATTCCCTTTGGTGCTGGTCCGAGAGGGGCTCATTCCAGGCTTGCTCATACCCACCCACCAGACTTTGGGCACTTATTTTGCCTCAGTTTCCCCCTGAGGTAAAAGAGGGACAATGAAGGACACCCACTTCTGCATGCCAGAGGGTAATCAGAGGGATTATTTTCACTTCTCTCATTTTCTTACTCGTTGGATTAGGAAACAATGAGGAAACCCCGCGGAGCCACGTTAGTGCTCGGGTTACTCCTTTGTACAAAGCCACAAAGCAGTGGGATTTCTCCCCAGATTCTGGCTTTGGCTAAGAGGAGTCAGCACCACAGGGTCAGGCTGGGGGGGGGGGTACTCCTGCACCTCCTCGAGGTGCACATTGTTCGCATTAGTGCTGTGCTCGCCCCTGCTTTCAGCAACGGGACGTTCGTTAGGAGCCAGACAGCTGGACCGCGGCCCCAAACCGCAGTAGGAGATGACTAATGCGCGTCATTAGGAATTATCTGCACAGAACCCCCACGCACTCCGGGTTATTCAGCAATCAGACAGAAAGCAGTTTGTCTGGGATTGCCCCCTTTCTCCTTTCGGGGGTGGAAGGTACGATATACCCCGGTCCCCCCCGGGTCCTTGAGGCTCTTTTCCTCTGAAAAGGCAGGTACAGCATGTGAGCAGCGCAGAGGACAGCAGAAAAACCGTGCCTAGAAGGTTCACTGCTCCCTGTGGTAGATACTTCTGGTTTATACAGCAGCAGAAATCACGGGCTTCAAAATGTTTATCTAAAGCCACCCACCTGGCAGGGAATAGCTTTATTTCTCATTGGTATTACCCTCTTCACACCCAAGTCAGCTCCACACACAGACAAGGGAAAGCCTCTAAAATCCTTGGGACTCCACTGCCTTTGCCACCTCTAGCCAAGGCTTTCCCAGTCAGTGCTGCTCCCTCTTGGTCCCTTGTTTTTGCCCCCCAGGTGGGGAAGTCCCTGCAGATCTCCTCATAGAGACTCCCATCTTCAAGGGGATATTTATGGACCCCCATCCTATTCCCCAGATGTAAACTAGAGGAGATAAGGCCAAACGCCTCTTAGGCTGCTCTAAGACCCAGAGAGAGCCCTACAACATGAGCTATATTTCATTGGATTATGAGCAAGCCTTGTCCTGCATCCAACTTGCCAAACAAAAGAGAGTCCAGAGGTAATTTACTAAAAGAACAACTTCTAGGTCAGTCTGACATTTGATGTAAATGGAAAAATGTTTCTTATGAATATTGGATTTAATTGCCATGGGAGAACTTGCCATCAAGATTCAGGTGGCAGAGGAGCTGCTGGTTGTCACCAGTTGTGACAGAGGCCACGCCAGCACTGACAACCAGCTTCACACTGCGAATTGCCAAGTGCTATTCATATAAATGAGGGGAAGTGCACAGAAATAGATGCAAAATTAATGTTAATGCAGTTGCTCCTTTCTCCCTCCATGCTTTGGTTCAGGATTTCTTAATTCTTTGGGGTTTCCCTTCTTATCCCACTCATCTTTTTTCTTAGTGATCACAATGCAGATGTTCATTCTACTGTTTCCTCCTTCTCCCCTTCAGAGCCATTTCTATAAAAAATCTCCTTTGCTCAGTCCAGGAGACGACTTGAAAGGACTCTTTCCAGCCATGCCAGAGGATGCACGAGGAGCAACAAGATGATAAAAGGAATAACAGAGCAATATGAGGGCAAAGGTTGCAGGAGGAATAATCTCAGAATGATCCCTCTGCTCCCAAAGAACGGCTCCACTTTAACTCACATGCAGAAGGAAAAGGGTGTCCCTGTCTATCCCTCTGCCATTTTCCCACAAAACAGAGAGGCAGGACAACGTAGTGCCTGACACACCTGACCAGGACTCAGGAGATTCCAGCCATCACATCTGCTGCCAGCTGCCCAGGCAATCCAGGAGAGGAAAATCAGCCACATCGTGCTGTTCTCATTTTCAGATTGCCCTACCACAAGGCACTACACATCCAGAGGCTTAGCCTCAGTCCTAGACTCATTTGTAAGGAAAGCAAACTAAGAAAAGAATGATTTGCAATTTGCCAAGGGATGTTCATTTCCTAAGACGATCTGACGCAAAACCATCGATATTTTGGGGAAGAAATATTTTGGAGCACAAAGTACCACAGACTGCTTTCTTGTGTGGCCCAGGCCTACCAGGAATACTGTCTGGCAGGCTTTGAATTTCAACTTCTGTCAAGAGAGCACTAAGAAACCCCTCCAGGAGACAGGAATGAGATAGCATTTTGGTTGTGTTTCTCCGTGGACCAAAAAGCTGCTGCAAGCCACAAAGAACTGGCTAGTTAGCCAAGACATTCTTGTTCAAAAGTGTTTTTCACTGGAAATTTGGAACACTGACTAAAGGATTCCCATGCCTCAGAAAAGCATTTTTCCACAGAAAAGGAAAGATTATTATTATTATTAATTGAACAACTGAACTTCCAGACCCAAGTAGTTCTATGTGAGCGTGTTCCTGCAGGGCCTCAATAGAGGCGCCAGCAATGAGATGATCAAGAGGACATTTTAAGACCTAAATGCCCCGTGCCTCACTCCCTCTCCAAAAAGGGAGACTGTGCAGGACATCCTTCAGCCCAACCAGCCAACCTGATCAGAAGAAAAAAATAAAAGAGAAAGAAAAGGGAACACCAAGTACCAAAGGAACAACAAATCACTGGCAGGAGGACAGCATTGCCAAAGCAATCTCTCCCCCACATCAATTTCTGTCCTAAAAAACAAGGAAAAAAATCCCCAAACGACTCGATTAAAAGTTTCTGAGCTGCAAACACGAACCAAGTCCCGGACTAATTCCACCTACTTTGGCCACTCCCCACCTCCCAGACTAGACTCCCGTCGTCCCACGAGCCAGACTTGTTCCAGCTAGTCCAATTTAGTGAAGCAACAATTCAACATCCTCCAACGCCCTTCATCTCGTGGGGCCTGTTGGTCTGAATCCTCAGCTCCGGATGCGCGAGGAGAGCGGGATGCTGACTATCTGCATCTCCTCCATCAGAGAGCTCTGAGTAACATCGAGCACGCAGCTACAGCTGCTCCACTTGTGGATGAAAGGAAAAATCAGAAAGGAGGCAATTGTTTTTCCAAGCATCAGCGCTGTAATAAGAAGGAAAGTTTGATTCCCAATATAATAAAATTACACTCAAGCGGCAGCCAACTATTCGAAAGCTGATATCAGAGCACCAACTCTGCTGGTGATTTATAAATGAAGATACAGAGTGGGTGGGCTGTGGATATGAACTTCATTGCAAGATGTCAACTTTATGAAACTTCTGCAGATATTCAGTCAGTGAAAACCATTATTCTCCTTATTTTCCACAAGTTATCTGGCTAACTGTGCATCTGCAGCATTTACAGCACAGTTCTCAGATGTGACAGCAGGGATTTTCCCCTCATTGTGCAAAAACAAGTATGTCATTTACGAGAGGTCTAAAAAGCTTTGCTGCCCTGAAAGCAACCCGAGATGGCTCAGTATGGTCCCCACCCATCAACGTGCAGAAAACGCTGCCCTTGGAGCCATCCAAGGCTGCGCTGGGTTTTCTGCTTCGCCTGCAGCTGCAGAGGAGCCAGCTCCGAATTTCTCTGGTCAGTCCTGCAAACATCTTGGACTTATTTCAGCATGAGATGAACACAAGTCCAGTGATTCAACTTGGACAGCTGCTACCGCCAGGACAACACACTTTGAGACAAGACATGCTACGTGCGCACGTGTTTTCGTCTGCATGTGTCTAGGAAGTCTAGAGGGACTCGGGATAGGATTTTTCCTCTCTGCATGCAGAGCTCTTTGTTTGTAGCACAAGTGCCATTAAAAAAATGCATGACGACAGTAAATGACAATTTGTTTTCCTCCTTGCTGGGCATCCAGCAGTTGCAAAGTCGGCTGCAGGCTTATTCTAAGCCACAGCACTAGAAGTGGAATTCCTAGTGGATCTGCTCCCATGCTTCTCCAGCAGCTTCCCAGTCCTCTTAATTTTTGTCTCCCTTTTTTTCTCGCTATTTTGACAACTCAATTGATTTCTTCACAACTTTCATGTTCGCGTAATATTTGTTCCATACACAAACAGGCTGTTAAATCCAACTCAGCTATTATATCAATGTCAGCAAATAGTTTCCGACATTTCTCAAGGGACAACGTTTTTGTTCACCAAAACAACTCTGAATGTGCAACAGGGCCAAAATGTTTGGGTTTAGGAGTGTAAAGATAAACACCAGTAATTAATAATTAAACACTTTATATAAGAATGACATTATTCCTCCCCAAAGAGCCTGGGTGTCTACAGCTCAAAGTTGGCAGTCTGTCTTTCAAATATCTGAAGTCAAATGTGCACATAATAAATACTGTATTTCATCAATGCTGTCAGTACAAAACATTTAACTTATCCAAGTCTTAAAGCTGCACAGACTGTAACAAGTTCTACTACTTTCAGTGTTAACCAATGGTTAAAAGTGCCTTGAGGTGGGAATTGAGATTAAAACCCAGTTTCAGGCTCTGTTGTTATATTTTTTAATTATTTGGGGCATTGCCCTTCTCTGCTCCTCTGTGATATGGGGATGCCTGTAACTTCCTTTCAGCTCTTCAAAAAGAGAACCTAAAGCTTATGCCTTGGTGAAATTACGGTATTTCTGATGTACTAAGGTCCTGCAGCACTTGTTAACTTCAGTTCTAACATTTAAACTCTGCACTACCAGCATGGCAAGTACCATGCCCACCTCTTTGGTCTGCTGGAATTTGAGGTAGAATCAAGCAATGCCTTACCTGTTTACTGCAGTGGACACTGGTTTTATTCCTGTTGTTGTCCAGCAGCCCCCCACATTTGCCCAACGCTGCCAAATCCTTCATAATAGAGTTCAGAGCTTCTTCTTCATCTGCAAAAGAAGATGAGACAGCTGAAGTGTGGAAGGCAACCTCACCCCCAGAACTACAGAGTAAAAAGCACAGCATTGCAAAGACAAGCTTTCAATCCAAATGGATCAAGAGCCACAATGTCAAGCCTGCCTTTTAAGAGAGACGTTCCAAGGCATTCCAGCTCATGGTACCTTGGAAATACAGGTTCTTCACCACTGGTGAGCCAAATCCTCAGATCTTATTGCAGCCTTTCAGTACCAGAAGGGGGCTTACAAGAAAACTGGAGAGGAAATCTTGACAAGGGCAAGTAGTGAGTGACAGGACATGAGACAATGTCTTTAAACTGACAGAGGGTCAGTTTAGATTAGATGTTAGGAAGAAATTTTCCACTGTGAGAGTGGTGAGGCCCTGGCACAGGTCACCCAGAGAAGCTGTGAATGCCCCATCCCTGGAAGTGTTCAAAGCCAGGTTGGATGGAGCAGCCTGGTCAAGTGGAAGGTGTCCCTGCTCATGGCAGGGGGATTGGAACTGGATTATCTTTAAAGTCCCTTCCAGATCCAGTTTTTGTGGCGTATGGCAGTACTCTGCAGGACAGAAACCTTTCAGGACCCAGAAAGCTCATGGCAGGAGATGATGGGGCACAACACAGTTCTTCATCTCTTCCTTTCCTCCCTCTTCATTAGGGGTGCTCAAGAACCACAGAATGATTTTCAAAACCAGAGGCAGGAAGAAACCACGGGAGAGGGCAAGGAATTCATAAGAAGAGACAAAGTCAGCAATGCTGGATAGAAGAAATCAGAGAACTTTGAAGGACCCATTAGATCTGAAACCCATCTCCTCCTTTTCAACACTTTTCCATCTGTGCTTGTGGCCTCTTAAACCAGCTCTGAACTGTGACACTGCAAAATACCAACCACAAGCTCTAAGAGCCCTGTCAAGACCTAGGGCAGGGCACACTCCTTAGGAGGGTGTGAGAACCCACTGCACGCTCCATGTTTGTGATATACCCAAGACAAATATTAGGCACGTGCAGCTATTACTGTAAAAATACAAATACAGCTACAAATTTTGTCTAAAAGCAAGTGTCTCCAGGGACAGAACCACCCCCTACACCAAGCCAGCCTGCAGATTTAACTCAAAGTCCACAAATATGTGAAAAATTACAAAAATTGTATGAAATCAGACAGGACCAGACCCAAATACTGAGGATCTTTCCCCAGGGAGGTGTATGTCCTGGATCCTCGTACTCAGATACAATATCATATCCTCTTTTTCTGCTCCTCCTGCTGGGTTCTGTCAGGACTGAAAGCGTGGAAAAAAAAAAAGATGTGAGAAAAAGACTCATCATGCATGCTGTGCACCCAGAGCCATCTCATTAAAGAAATAAGGGGGAAAACTGGGGGAAAATGTTTAAAATCCAGTGTCACTTTCATTTTATTGCTCAGAAATGAGCTCCAATGCCTACATCAGACTATTAGGAAAGTGCCTACATTTTCCTGTACACAATGTGTGTGTGTGTATATTTAGTATATAAACAGATATCTATGTATCAATATTAAATGTACAATTGATAAAATAATAAAATTCATACCAAAGTACATTAAAATACAATTCCTTTTCCTTTCCACATTTCCCTATTTACTAAAAACACAGGTATGTTTTTCCAAAGGGGTGGTAGGGAGAGCAGCCTGAAATGCCACAAGAAAACACTCAAGAAAAAGATAATTTTCAGTTCTAGTTCAGAAAAAAAAAGCCAAAACAAACAAACAAACGAAACCCAAACCCACAACAAGAGTATCCCCATAGTTTGGGTTTGGGGTATTTTTCTTTTGTTGTTGTTGGTTTGGTTTGCCTTTTTTTTTTTTTTTTTAAAGGACCTCTGGGACAAACACAGTTTTCCATACAGATTTTGTGGAAAATACCCGACACAAAAAAAAAAAAAAAAAAAAAGAAGAAGAAAAAAAGCCTCTTTTTTTTTTTTGGTGGGGGGGGAAAGAGGGGAGGGACAAGCTAAAACAAACCCACAAAACAAAACCCCTTACGCTGCCCTCCAGGAATTTTCCACCAAAGCCCTAATCTCTGCAATGCCCCTCGCCCCCTTTCTTTTTTTCCAGCCCGAGTGACAACAAAAGTTTCCTGAACTTTTTTTCCTGACACAAAACACAATCCATAAAGTCACGGGCAAACAGGGCTTCACCAGGCAGAGGCAGAACCAGGCTTTTGCTACCAAACCCACCCTATTCACCACCACTCTCCCAATTCCAAACCTCCCTGGCCAGGCCCAGCAGCATCTTCAAAGAGATTCATCTCTGGTTAATCCACCAAGGATAGTCCAGAACTTGCCCCAGGAGGGACAGCAGGATTTGCTGGAGGGCAATAGTAATAATAATAACAAATAATAATAAACCAACAAACAGAGACAGAGTAATTTCAAAGTTTACTGGAGTGGCTGTAAAGCCACTTCTCTCCATCCCAAGAGAAAGACCTGCAGCCCCCAAGAGCTGGCCCAAGCTCCCCACAGACCACTTGTGACAAGTTGTTTACCAGAGGGCAAAGCAAGGAAGGCAAATTTCCCTTGGACTTCTGTGTTCTTCTTAAACACCAAGAAGTTTCCAACGCCTAGGAAAGGTTTGGTTTATGTGACACTGCCCTCAAAGCAATAAGTGAGTCTTTCTCCTTTACCTACCAATCACTTTTGCCAATACTTTTTGCAACACAGTCTTTCGAGTCCATCAAACACAGGTTTAAAAATTCCTACTGCTGCAAGTCCAGCTGCATCACTATGGAAGTCACATTTCTGAGGAAGTCAGGCTACACATCTCTGCCAGAAGCGACCTTTTGCATCTCTCCCAGCATAGCAAAGCAAGGAGAATCCACTCCCTTTCAGTAACTGCCTAAATTCAGCCAATTTTCAGAAATACCCAACCATCAACTGAAGCAGCCAAGAACCAGTGGTGTAAAACTGGGCTCCAGCTGCCCTAAATCAGTTACTGAAAGAAAAAAGAAAAAGAAAGAGAAGTCATTTCTTGTATTTGACTGTCAACTCAGCATCTTTGTTCTTCTATCTACTAAAAAGCCAATGCAAAAGAGCATTCTGAAGAGCATTTGAGGATTTTTAATTATAAAACATGGGTGTTACTTGTCCAAAAAAACCCAAAATACACATCTGCGCCATCACTGCTACAAAATAAGGTAAGAAAATTTCTCTCTATATGAGCAGGAGAGGTTGCTTGCTTTCTACTGCTGGAGTGTGAAAGAACATGACTTACACACAAGAAGAAATACAGTATTTCCTTGAACGAACGTATTTATATGTGCTTAAGTATTTTTAACCACTTCTGACAGTGTGTTTTTAGTCCGAGAGAGCTGCAATTTCAGAGACACGATGACCAAAGCCTCAACTGTCCAAAACAAAAACCCCCACACCACGGTCTGAAGCAACTTCTGAGTAGGAGAATGATTTGCATCATCGGTTGCAAAACCGACACTTCCCAGTCCTCTCCATGACAGCTTTGCACAGGGACTGATGCCTTCCAGACTAAACCTCTTGCCCATTCTAATTACTGCTCCTGGGGTCTCCAAGCTGACTCGCAAGAAGGGTGGAGAACTTTGTTCCATGGAAATAAGCGGCCAGCTCAGCCAGTTCAGTCAAAATTCAAACAAGCACTGGAGCTAACTGGATAATTAAATCCAAATGACACTCCCAAGCCCTTCCAGAGAAGGGGGTGTCACAGGCTGCTTGTTCTCCATTTGACTCAGTTTGAGTGAGGAGTGGGTGCAGGATGGACGGCTCTCCCAGGGGCAAAATGCCAATCATCAGGAATCCCAGGCCCAAGGGACAGGCAGGATCAAGGTTCTCCTTTTCTAGCCCTGGCAGGGCTCAAGTTTTCTTCAGCCTTGTGAGAAGGTAGCATTGAGACTGCACAGCAAACACCTTCCCAGGCTTTGCCATGGCTCCAGAACAAAACAGCTGCGAATTGCACACCACCAGTGAAGTATCCTCAGCACTTGGATGGACTTGGAGACTCGTGGAAACCCTTTTACAATGTGAGCACGTTCTTGCTCCTGAACAACCTTGTGGCCCAGCTTCACTCTTGCACCATTTTGTACAAATTCACTTAAGGTACTGTAGGTTGACAGGATGAATTGTTCAATGATGTCTGCTCTCTACCCAGAACACATATAAACAGGATTATTTTTACCATGGAAGATCAGGACAAAAAAAAGCTGATTACAGAGACAACAGAAATGAAACATAAAAATAAATTGTGTTTAGTACTGTCCCTCTGTCCCCAGTGTCTCTTCTTCCATCCTCAGTTCTGTCTTTATTTTCAGCTATTTCTTTCAGTAGGAAACTCATTTCTTTCATCCCTACTTCCCACCAACACCCCGATTTTGTGCTTTTTAAATCATCTCCCTGAGACAAAACTCATTTGATCATGCTGCCAGCCCATCCAACCAAGGACCACTTCCAACCAAGAATAATAGATGTCTCAAAGATATTAATTTCCCAGAGGTTTGGGGGCGGGGGGATATATCCATAGCCACATTGAAGAGAGGAACACACAGAAGTAGTAAGCCAAGAGCACTCCCAGGAAGCAATGGTCAGTGGAGCTACAGTGGATATGGGAAGGTTGGGTTTATATTTTTATTAAAGCACAACTCATCCGTTTTGGCAGGATCTTATATCAAAACCAGAACACCTCCTCCTCTCATCAAGTTTTCAGTTCTGCGAGATGTTGAGACTCACAAGTCCCAGATTCACTAGCAATGTGAATCTGGAGCATTTGGCACTTGGCAAAACCAAAGAGCCAGAAGATGACACATCCCTCTGCCCTTCAGATACACGTTTCCGGTGCTGCTCCATGGCTCTGGTTCCAGAGTGCGTGAGGGAGAGAGGAACCTGGAGTTTCAGTCTTAGTACAGCCAGTTCACTGCTCTTGGAGAAGGAAAAAATAAAACCCACAGGGGAGAAATAGAAAGCCTGAAGGTCAACACGGACCACCCAAAACAATTCAAGAGTCCGGAGAGAAAGCAAATGAAGAAGGGACAAAGGAATAATTTAGCTGTGCTCAGATGGTCTAGACAGTGCTGTTATTGTTGGCTTCACTAATAGGTCATTACTAAGAGGCAGCTTACGGTAGTTCCATGAAGCTGCTTCCATCAACACTGCAAAAAAAAAAAAAAAAGGCACCAGCTGGATAGAGCCCACAGAAAGCCTGGAGAAGTAAAGCAGAGTCCTGTAGAACACGGTGAGTCCTGATCTCGGCCTCTCACACACACAGCAGGCAGAGTTAGGGATGGGAAGAGTCGAGGAAAAGTCCTGGGTGTTGCAGAAGGGAAGAATATTGTCCTGTGAGTCGTTCCCGAGCACGGCTGGAGCGTGTGGCCCCGGGGCCATACCTTGTCACACACACACTTCCTCCTGGATCCAGGGAAAAACCACAGACGTGGCCACTCGTGGCCGCTGAAGATCCCACTGTGCTTTTCACAGCCGTGGTGCTGATAGTCCAGTTGAGCCTTTCTGCCTGTGTAAACTCCAGCAGCTCCCTCCAAGGCCAGCATCCACCTCTCCAGAAGGAGATGCAACCACTGGGGATATCCCCAGGCAGAGGGAAGAGTTTGTGAGGGTTGAAAGGGGATGGAGGGAGGATGGGGAGCCCCCCAGAAATGCTGTCAGCTTCAGTAAAAGCCCTTTCAATTGGTGAGACTTTGAACATATAGTGACAAAAATACTGAAATGTAACATAGTGAAAAGAAATATGGAACCATGTGATGATGACACTGACAATCCTGACTTCGGTTTGCAGAGGCATCAGCCTTCCATTTTCTCTGGTTTTTGAAAATACATGGTTTTTTGATTACTGGCATACAATATTTATCATTTATCAAAGAGAACCTGAACTGAAAGACAAGATTCACTCCCTCAGCATCACTCATTACCTGCAAAGGGCAGTCTCTGTCCTGATGGACTTTCAGCCACACTGTCAGATGGAGAGAGATAGATGAGCTGTTTTCTATATCTCATTTAAAGAACAGGAATCCATGACAGACAAAAAAAAAAAAGCCTTGCTCGAGACCACATGAGTCTGCAGAGCTAAATACATTAATTCAGAAAGGACTTAACCTGATCTGGCCTTCCTGGTTGTACACAAGGACCACAGAAATTCATTTAGCAGCCTCTACAACCCTATCTTGACCCAGAATCACCAAACAGCCTCTTTTAGAGAGTCTAAGTCTAAACAGCTCATGCACTTACTCCAATAACCCCTTTGCAACTAATACCTCAATACCAGTTTGACCAGAGGTCACCTTGTATTCCACTCGTTAGATCTTGATATCCCTGTATCTTAGAGACCCCTCTATTAATAAACACTCCCCATCTTCTGCAGGTATTCACAGACTGCAACCTCATCCCCTTTTAACCCTTCTTCATGTAACTAAATGGAAATACATAGCTTCTGACACTAGAGTAATCATTAATTAACTTCTTCAGCTCTTTCCAGGCATATTTTTTTTTTTTTTTTTTCATGAAGACAAGAGGGAACATCAGAGAGGCACATTATGCCCAGTGGACAAAGCACCTTTCCATTTCTGTTTGCTATGTGAGCAAGAGGTAACAGGAAACTTGACCAACATGTACCAGTGAAAGTGCACATCTGCCAGACCAACAGCCACCTGGGTTGCCCACTGCCTTCATCAGAGGGTCAATGTCAGACCAGTCCTGGGTTTGCTCTCCTAATCTAGAGAACAGGAACAACACTCACCCCTGTGAAAGCAGGTGTCAAAGAACTTGCTTGTGAACATAAATGCTGCTCTTTTTCCAAAACCCAGAGGGGAAAAAAAGCTTGGAGATGAAGAGAAACCCAGGAGTTGGAGTTTCTTCAGTAGCTGCAAACACTGTCAACAGGCACCCACTGCCACCAGGATTCAGCCAATGCACAAGACACCAGGGGTAGAGGTATCAACACAGCACGGACTTGATGATCTTAAGGGTCTTTTCCTGGCTAAATGATTCTGATTCTAAACAGAGGGATCAATTATTAAATAAACACTGTCACAGTGACTGTTTCAGTCAATACTAGGAAGGAGACCCGTGAGCTAGAAGCTCAAGAGCCTGATTTCGACCACGACAGAAGCCCCTAAGCAAGCAAAGAAGGGACCCAGAGACTCTGACAGGCAGGCAGAAATACTGCTTTGGAACTTAGCACCCTTAGAAGGGCTGTCTGTGAATGACCTGTGGCAAAACAGAACTGCTGCCTGCCTCCATCTAGTGAGAGATGCAGACAAACGTCCACGTAAATTCAACCCACATGCACAAAGCATTTTGCCACTGTCTGGAGCCGTGTCCAGAATCTGATAAAGAGAAAAATTATCCAATTACCCTCCCCCAGTCCAGATTGCAGTGCAGCAGACACACCAGTGGAGCACGTTCCCTTTGCAAGTCAGCAAAGACTCACCAGCAGCTGGATCCTGCTGCCGTTCTCCCTCCTGCAACCCCACCCAAGGGATGCCAAGGTCACCCCTGTGTAGGGCTCAAGGGCAGGGCACAGCCCAGCAGGTCAAACAGAGCAATTATACAGGAGGAAGTGAGGAAAGACCCTCTTGATAGGCAGGATGTCTTGGCAGGAGTCTGCTCACTGATGTCTTAAGCTTGGGATTCATAAACTCACACAGAAAACTCAGGGTGTGAGGTGCTGGGGGTTCTTGAAAGCACATTTCTCCTTATCCAAGAACTATAATGCTAAAGGGTGCACCATGGGAGATTACTAATGCTTCACCTGACAAATCGTTGGTGAATCTTGCTCTCCATAAATTACATCAATTTGGACTTTTAATTGCACTTTTACAGCACAGTCAGTAACTGCTTTGTGAAAAGAAACAAAACCAAACCCATCAGAGGCTTTTGACAGCTACAGAAGTCCATCATGCCAAATGCCCAGTAGAACATCTGTGGGTTATACTGTCTCACAGATCCTTTTCTCAGGGGCAAAGCTGAGCTCCTGCCTCCTATTCCCCTTCTACCCCGTGCTATCCCTCAGGCTATCCATACAAATATTGGAAAAATTGCACAGCCAGATTGGAGATCATATTTAGATCAAAAACAACCCTTCCTTTCGGACTGACTGGCATACAGCATTTATCATTTACCCCTTGCAAGAGGGGACAGAAATTAGTGCTCAGGAATGGGTTTAAAAAAAAAAGTTAAACCAGTTATTTTTAAAATGATAATTAGTAAAACTGCATATCACATATATAACTAAATCCAATCACCAGTGACATGACCCAGCCAGTCCCCAAAATACTCACGAACACAAACCAGCAAACACCTCCAGTGTAATCTAAACTTGCTAAGAGTCCAGTCACTTGATAAGAGCATCAAAAAAACAGCGAAAGAGATTAAACTGGAACATAAATCCATATGTTAAGGCACAGCCTATTTGATAGCCAGGGTGTGAGATCATGAAGAACTTCCACTGCTCTCTGAATTTCCCCAGGAAAAACCAAAAGCAGAGGCAGTGCTACCGGGACTGCACCTCAGCTGGGGAGAGGTGAGAACAATGCCCTTAAAACCCCGAAGTGATCAGTACCTTGCAAACACCAAAACCAAAACATTTGGATTGGCAAGTTTTATCACATGTGAAGGTTTCAGTGGTCAAGCCACAGATCATACAAGAAGTTTCTCCTGACGAACGCGAAGAGCTCGCGGCACAGTGCCCAGAGACCTGCCAGGGACTTCTGCAGTGGAAAAGGCCTCGGGATTGAAAAGGTGTTTGGCTTAGCTCAGCGGGGAGGGAAAGCAAGGTTACGTCTGTGGTTCACCACAACCCTCCACTCCCAAAATAGCCGTTCCTCTGACAGCGCCGCGCGCAGTAAAATTCCACGGGATCAGAGCCACTGGCAGAGCTTTCCCGTGGCTCTGCAACACTCTGCCCTCCTCTGCGTCCTCATCCCCCTGCACACTTGTTACCACAAGTCCCCTGTACCTCCCTGCACACGCAGAGGCTGGTGAAGCCTGGATAAGAAGCCATTTTCCCCCGAGACACAGCCCATGCAACATCCTGACAGTCATTCTTTTCCTTCCCTCTCTCAGCTCTCCTCCTCCAGCAGCACAGGAGCTCAACCTGTGGAGGTCCAGCCGTGGCACCTCACACCCTTTAACCCTCCTTGGCTAATGGGGCAAATGTCTGGGTTAAAATCAGGTGGCATTTGATGCAGGGAAGATTTGCTGAAGAGGGCAGAGTTGGGGAAAACAGCTGCTGCCCCCCACATCCAGCCAGCAACTTGGATCCTGGAGCAGGAGACGTTGATGTTTTGGTAATAAACACACCAGTTTTTAGTGATAGAAAGGGTTTCAGTGCTCCCTCAGCTGCTCCTCATCAGACTTGTGCTCCAGACCATTTCCCAGCTCCTCTGCCCTTCTCTGGACTCACTCCAGCACCTCAGTGTCTTTCTTGTACTGAGGGGCCCAAAACTGAACACAGGATTGAAGGTGCCTCAGCGGTGCTGAGTACAGGGGGACAGTCATTGCCCTGGTCCTGCTGACCACACTGCAGGAATAGGGCAGTGGGAATCAGGGCTTTCCTATAAAAGCACAGACTGCTGGCAAGGTAAGCCATGCTAAATCTCTGCCTCTTAGAATCACTTTGGATGGAAAAGATCCTTCAGATCTCGGACAAATGCACTGTTTCTCATTTGCTTTTGCAGATTAAAGTTAGTCCAGGAGAGCTGCAAGCAGAGCCTAGACCCCTAAAAAGCAAAATTAACCACATTTAAGAAAATTCTGCATGCCTGTAGCCCTGCTACTCCTCACCACTTCAAAGGTACTGGTTTCTCTCCCATTCCACAACAAACTTTCACAGTTTTGTTGCTAACCCTGCCCTTTGCTCCACAGACACTAATTCTCCTTCAATGGATTAACATAATTAAATTAAATTTGGGCCAATTTTTCCAGCAGTTGTCCTGCTAAGCTTAATTTTTTTTTCCTTCTAAAGAAGGGCTTGTGTGCCTAAAAGGCAGCCTGGTTTTTTTCCACCTCTATCATTTTGGTCTAATAAAAGATATTACCTCTCCCCACAACCTGTACCTCTCTCTTGAGCACACTTGAAAGGAGAAAAATGTTTACCCAGAAAGAAATGTAGCTGGTAAGTTATTTCCCCTGGCTGCCTCGATACCTCTGAAGGTTATTTGCAGGCTCATAAAGAACCCTTTCTCCCTCCCAGCCCAGCTACTTCCAGTGCTCAAAGCCACAGCCCAGAGCCCATGAACTCCTAACCTGTTGCTGCAGCAACGGCTGAAATGTCTCAGATATGATGCAGGTCCAGTCCCACATTTCCCAGGTTCCCAAAGCACCTGGCATGACCCTAAAATGGAGTCCTGGTGCAATGGGTACGATGCCAGGAAAGAGAGAAGGAGACACAGGCACCTTTTAACTCAGTCACCCCTTGACAATAGCAAAACCTGAGCTAGAAAGCCTGATGTGTCTTATTATAAAATAAAGTACTGCAATTCAACCTGAATTAATTTCTCATTAATAGCTCTCAGCATATAAAGAGCAAGTTAAGAGCAGTAAGGAAGTGAAGAGCAAAACCATTATTGCCTTAGATGGAGGAATGAGGAAAGCACAGCATGGGAGAGCTGAGATATCAGTGCCTGGGTGCACGGGGATGGGTCTGTTCTCCCCCAACAACTTGGGCAGTTCTCTCTGTTTCAACAGCTCCCCCAAAAAACCAATGAGTTGGAGTTAAGTGGCCAGACCATGGCTGTGTAAACAGGCCCCTTCCTCCTCCTGCAAACTGCTGTGCCTTCTGCCAGCCCAGCCTGCAGTTGTCTTCTCCAAACACACGCACTCTGTCAAGGCAATGCTATAAACAAGCATCATTCTCCCATATCCCACACCTCAGATGACCTTTCTGCTGAAGCACAGAAAGTCACACTCACTCCAGCAAAGCACTAAAGACCTAAATCTTTGAGTTACTTGTATATATACAGAGCAGAATAGATCAGCCTTCCTGGAGTTTTTATCATCAGGAACACAAGTGAATGCACACGGCATTCCATAACCACAACTAAAAACACTTAAATTGTTTTAAAACAAAAAGAATAAAATTTAAGCAACCAGCAAGCTGGTGCTTTTTCTACCAACTCGTGTGGGTTTTTTTAATGTTACTTTTACTGTGATGTCATGTTTAAACACAGCAATTTTTAACACCTATTGGCTGTGATCTTTGCACTGTGTTGTATTGGAGACATGGACACATCTTTAAATTACAAAGAGGTCTTGGAGAGGTGGCAGATGGGAACATGCTGTCAGCTGAAGGAATAAAAAGACCCAGTGCCAAGGACTTAGGGTGGCCCAAAGCTGGCACATGTAGAGAGACTGTCTTGGACCTGCAACAGCACTGGGATCCCACAACTGCACAGGGCTGGTCCACGCACTGCATGACACAGAGAAACTGCTCTGTCAGAGGTGCAGCCCATGGAGACGCCAGAAGTCCCCACTTCCCGTCTTGTGGTCTCCAGACAAGGTCATGCAACTTCCCTAGAACGTGTCTCAGAGTGAACAGGCCTATGCTGAACTTTGAGGCACTGAGCAGACAATAAATAGGATCCTAGGAAGAAAGGTAGACCTGGAACGTCAGAGATCACATCATCCAACACATCTCTGTGGTCCGTCAGAGGGGAATCAGTGACATAACTGCATATTCCCTGCACTTCCCTTGAAAATGCTCCCTCATGCCAATGAGGGGTAAGGAAAGGGGGGAGAAGTGAAACTAATTAACCCTCAAAATTTTATCCCAAATTTCTGTGCATCAGCAAAGCTCTTGCAACGATTCTTTAACTAATAAGCTCCACTTGGAGACACACATCACTTCACTCATCTCATCCCGACAGTCAAACCATAGAGCAGACTCAGGGCCACAAGATGATCCTTTCTGGATGCAGCCTGGCAGATCTAACCAGTCCCTACACAGGGGTTGATGCTGTCAGTGATGAGCTGTAGCAATGACATCCACGGAAGGGGGACACGCACAGCACCTTCCATCCACACACAAGCCCAAGTGTATCTGCAAACCTGCACAAGACTCCTGTTGATTCAGCTCCTATTCACAAAGAAAAAAAAAAACAAACAACCAAGTGCCTTGCAAAAGGGTGTTCTCTTCACTGCAGAGTTCCCAGAATTAATGCTGCCCCAGCGTATCCATATTCTGTTCACAGCTGGCAGGCTGTAGGCACCTTGAGCAGGTTCTATCAATCACTTTCTGCACAAGGAGTCATCAAATTGACAATCTCCTGAGAACTGGACTGGAGCCAGCAACTCCTTCCCTACTGGTGCTCAGAGTGAGTATGAACTTTCCTTCTCAAAAAAAACCACATCACATTGACAAACGAGTGGCTTTTGCCTTCAAAGTGAAAATGTTTCTAAAAAATTCTGGGGTTTTTCAACAGGGATTTTAAACTGAAATTTGTCATTCTTTACACTGGAGAAGCAGGTCTGGACTTTCTCTTTCCTTCCCTTTTTTTTTTTTAACTTAGCTTTAAATTAGTTGTCTCCCCACAGAATCTCTCTTCTGGGTAACAGAGAAAGAGCAAGAAGAACAGAGACATAAAGCCAGGATAGGGTAAGTACCACTCTTGTCCTTTCTCTTATGAGGGAGGACAAACAAGGTGTGGCAATGGCTTCACACTTCTCATTTTTTAAATTCAAACCAGTATCTAATTCTGAATCATGTTTCTACAAGGCTTTTCGTAAGGACAGGACAAGAAGGAACGGCTTCAAAGTGACAGAGGGAAGGTTTGGATTAGACATTAGGAAGAAATTCTTCCCTGTGAGGGTGGTGAGGCCCTGGCACAGGTTGCCAAGAGAAGCTGGGGCTGCCCCATCCCTGGAAGTGCTCAAGGCCAGGTTGGATGGGGCTTGGAGCAACCTGGGATAGTGGAAGGTGTCCCTGCCCATGGCAGGGGGTGGAACTGGATGATCTCTAGTGTCTCTTCCAACCCAAATTCTGTGATTCTAGCATGTTTGCAAGGACAATCTCTAAATTCACAAATATTCCCCCCCATCTCCTTTTATTTTATTCTTTTTAAAGCACCATTTCAACCATCCCTGAAAAGTTTCGGGTCAACTTGCGTAAATGCTGCAAATGTGCAAGTAAAATGCTCAGCTTCAACCAGGACTTTTCCAAGATCTCTTCTCATTTCTTGGGTCACCAGGTCAAGAAGCCATTTCAGGAGATAAATTTAGGCTCCTCTGTAATCTGCCTCTTCAGGTGAACGGAAGAAGACAATTCAAGCTCAATTAGCTCCACGTGTTAATTGACACTGACAGTCCTGTGAGGCAGAACCTGGCCTTGTTCTCCAGTCTGCTGAGCTTTCTCTTCAGCACAATTAAAGCAAAGGAGCAGAAACCCCTGCAGTTGCTGGAACTGCTACTGCCCGACAAAATGGCTTGCAGACCACTTTGAAATTGGTTCTGTGGTCAGTGTTCATTCTTGGGGCTCCCACACTTATCACCTGCTCATGTGAGACAACAGCACTGATGTGATTATTCAATAAAACAGAGAGAGTCCAGCCAAGTGATCCTAATTTCTAAAATGATGAGTTCTCTTTAGGAGAAAGTTCTTATCTATAGAGGTAATCACAATCATTATGTACCCCTAGAACTACAAATAATTCCCACCTTAAAAAAGTTTCCCTCAGCACTACAGAGCATCTGATACACAACTATTCCAGCAGGAGAGGGAGAAGGTGCAAGTAATCCAGGTCACTGATTAGAAAAGCAATATACTCGGGCTCTGTCTGAAACAGAAAATTCCTTGGGAGAACAGCTACAGGGAATGAAGATAGTCTGCATAGAAATACAAGGCAGCTGTGGAAAGAGGCTCCATCCAGAACACGACCCACCAGCTCACAATGACACTAAGAAGAGAATTTGTCCAACTTTGGCACTATTAAAATAAAATAAAAAAAAATATTTAGAAAGCAATCCAGCCAGACCATCTCAGAGATGTCTCCCACTCTTGCCATTCCTGGTAGTCCCAAACAAAATTAACAGGCTGTAGAAAATTACTTGCTTCAGGGGAATCCAGTTCTTACCCATCTTTCCATCTACATCAGGCCTCCATTCCACCGGTCCCAGACACTTGTACCTTATCCTCCACTCTCAAGCATCCACCCTGTAACAAACACAGAGGTTACAGATTAATTTTGACATGTCAGTGGAGTCACTGTACAGGACTAATTTTCACAAAGCCTTTCTGACCCTCACCTGGTCTGGAGGAAAGAGGAGAGCCATTTATTTAGGAACTGAGACCAGGAGTCTGCCCTCCCCTACACACCCCAAAGGTAACACACTACAAACCTGGAACCTTAATGGTTTTAAAATCTTGGAGTAAACAACTTATACTTGTGCCATAGGCCTCCTTTCCATAAGCGCAGAACATTTTTAATATATTATATTTTAAATGTATTTTTACATTATTAATGTAACCTTAAAGTAATACCATCTTTATCACACCACATTCCACAGAATCCCTATGGAATAAGACTCACTTGGGGAACAGACTGACAGCAGGACATGGAAAGACAACCCAAGAAGTAGCCTGAATCAAAGCAGAAACCTAAATTTAGGCCTTCCAAACACCAGCCAAGGTTCCTCAAGGTTGGACCCCCTTTCCTCTGATCACATGGGAAAAAAGCTGAATCTAGGCAGCTCTCAGCAGCACTGTATGCCCCATACATCCCTCATGGCAGGCATGTCCCTAGGAGCCCTTCCAGAGTTTCTGCCTTTTATCTGTCCAATGCAGGAATGGGTTCAGTTACCTGCCACACTGCACTTAGCCAAACCTCTGCACCCAATAAGGCTTGGGGTTTTTTTTGGTCACCGAGAAAGTAAAGGAGACCTGAGCATGCAGGAGCCAGTCCTGCTCCCTAGTGAAAAAAACCCTTATTTTAGACTGAATGAAAGCAAAACCCACCTAAAGGTGGGCACCTTTTAAGACAGAAAACATCATCAAAGTCCACTTCAGCTGCCTGGTAGATCCTCAGATTTCCTGGTCACAAACCTGTGTGGCAGCAGAAGAAAAATGGAGAGACATCTCAAGTACCTCAGCAGACTTGCAGAGGGAGTAAGACATTCCTGTCCCACAGTTACTGCAGGCTGCCCCAAAGCCAATGAGAGCCACGTGCTCCAGGACACCCACACGGATTGTGGAGTGTCACGCGTGACACACTGGTCAGAAACGGCAGGAAAAGGCACTTTGAGGATCTCCCAGCTCGGCCAAATCAATCCAAACACAGCAACAAATCCGAGGTGAACTGGGAATGATCGCAAGTGCAGATTAAAACGATTCTCTGCAGCCCTGGCGCCTCGGCGCTGGCAAGCAGGGGGATATTTATCCAGCCTATTTTGAGAGAGACGAGCAGGAAGGGAAAGCGATAAGGGAGCAGCAGAGGCGGAGATGTTGTGTGCTGTTGTTCCTTCTGCTGCTGCAGTTTCCTCTCAGGACAGCACCATTCAGCCTAAGAACCCACAGCCACTCTGCTCTGTCCATTTGCCAAACAACAGAGGAGGCAAGGAAGTAACCAAAAGGCTTGAAAGGCTAAAAATCCTGTCTTGAGGAGGAACTGGTCAATCTATGCAGCGCTGAATCAAGAGAGAGCAGAAAACCAGCAAGAAAGCAGGGTTAAAAACTCCATATGATTATAACAAGAGCAGGAAACGGCCCAAATCTTCACTCTTGCTTTCAAAATTGATGCGACACTTCCAGCAATTAAGCTTTGTGCAGAGTTTGCACTGAGGGCCGTAGGCAGACAGCAGATTAGCTGTAAATTCCTGGGATAGCCCAGGTTAACTCTCCTATCAATGCAGTAGATTTTTCTAATGGCTTTCTGGAGACCTTCCAGACCTTTCCAATCCATATCTAGTCACAAAAACATGCCCCTGCAGGAACTGTGCAAACGAACCCTGGAAAAAACAGGTGACCTTTCCATCCAGCAGAGCCCTACCCTGTGCTGTTCTCCATCACCTCTGCCACAGCAAACCCCTGAGACCCCACTGCCCAGCTCTCGTGAGCAAACCAGCCCCTGCACACAGGGCAGGAAATCTCCATGGATACACGAGAGAAAAAAAGGTTTTCTGTTTTAGCAGATCTCTTCAATCCTGAGCACGGCCAGCCTTCAAATTGGACTGCAAACACTGGTGATTTCCATGGCTTCCCAAAAATACATACCAGCAGCTTCCTGTTACAGAAGGACAAATTCCTGTTTCTAGTACAAATTCTGTCCTTTTATTATCTCTCTTAAAATAACAGAGGGGGAGGAAAAAAATAAGTGGGGGGGAAAAAAGGAAAAATCTTTTTCCTACTCCAATGCAGTTCCAAGAAACTCCCCCCTTCTCCTCCCACTAAGCTCTCTGATCAGAGCCTTCAAGTGTTGGCAATTTGCAACACAAACCAGTGAGCATCTGGGCTCCCACCTGCCACTGCACTGCTCCCACAGCTCACAGAACCGCTGTACATCTACTCCAAATCTCCACTGCCAATCTCCCTGGCAGGCACATCCTGCCTGGGTAAGCAGGTCCTACACAAATGCCTCCTACCAAGCAATGAGAGAGCTCAGCAACCTGTTGGTTCCCAGGGATGTTGAGGTGATGTTCTTGTCGTGTTCCAGGTTTGTGCCGTGCACTCGAGAGACTTTGCCTGCTCCTGTCTGCTCAGGAAACTGCTGGAAGTTACTGAACCTGCAGGAATCTCAGCACAGGTGCTGCCATCTAAAAGCAGCTTTGGTTTGAATGAGCTGAGCTCAATTCTGCAGGCAAAGTGGCTCAACTTTATTACAGCCACATGAGTGCAGGTTGTGAGTTATCTACGTGAGAGCTGCGTGCAAGGTTATTAATCCACTTTGAAAAGTAATCCCAGTTCTTCCCTTTTCTTCCCGTACTCCTGGCTGGGAATGGATTAAGCAAGACTGAGCTCAAGGGAGACAACGGTTCAGCTAGGACGTGTCTGTATGACGTGCAGTCACACATGACTCCTGCCTCTGTGCATCTAAGTTGCAGAAAGCAAAGGAGAGGAAGAGAGGATGGAGAAGTGATTTCCCCCCCCCCCCCCGGATGTAAGGGAGGACAAAAAAGGGACTAGAAGATTTACTGGGAGGAATAATGTAGGATGCGGGGTTAGGAAAGCACTGGAGTCACCTGCAGTGTGCTATTGATTTGAAGTGGGATTTACAGTATCACCTGCCCCCAAAAGGGCTCATCTTACCCCACAGAGGCCCAGCATCCAACATAAAACGTGGATTCTAAGTCATGATGTCTTGCCACTACTGCAGCACAAGCAAGTGGCATCTACCTATGTCATTTATCACCCCCAGGCTTCCAGGGAAAGCAGCACCTACTTATTCCTGCCTCAGCACCACTTAACACTTCGGTTTGAAGGTGTAGGGACACACCACTGTAAAAAAAAAATAATAATAAGCCACAGTTGCCCCTGAAATAGGGCTCAGCTGGAAAGCTACTGAAACTAGCATTGCTAAAATTGGGACTTTCCTTGTTTTTTCAAGCAGCAGGGAACATGTTGGGCTCAGAGAGTTTAACAAGCAAGAGTCAAGCGGAAAAAATCTCTCCTTTTTAAGAGTTGACCACATTAACTTTCAGCAAGTTTCCGGGAGTCCTGCCAGAGCGCTGGAGTTTTGTATACTACGGAACTGTTAAAAATATTATTGTAAATGTTATTTTCAAAAAAAGCTTCAGAGGCCAGGGCTGGGGTAGTGTTAAAAACAACAGCAAAGCAAATGAGATTGTTCTAATGGCGAGAATACAAATGTTATGTGTGTGCTGATAGCTCAGTCGGCCTGCAGGCTTGGCAAAGAGGGATTCAAATGCAAAGGGAGAGCAGTTGGAATATTACAGGTTTTCACTAATCACCCCAACCTCATCCTTATGGTTTTCTACAGACAATATAGAACATTTGACCTTCTGTTCATAGAACTGCCCTGGATCCACATTTTGGGGATACACAATAGAATAGCTACATTTTGGTGCCACTTCAGACACATAAGACCCTGCTCTCACGGAATTTTCTGGTCGGGTTTTCCAAAGGATGCACCATATGGGAACAGTCAAAAAGCAGACTTTTAAGACTATACACCTATGTAGATGTGGCACTTAAGGACTTGTTTTGGTGGTGGACTTGGTAGTGCTGAGTTAATGATCTTGGTGATCTTACAGGTCTTTTCCAGATTCTGTGATTCCATTGTTAATGGGCATGCAACAGGTGTGTCTCCATGCCAGGTTTGCAGGTGCATCTCCCAAGAGGGCTCAAGGGACAAACTTCATGAGCCAAGAAGAGGAGAAAAAAGCCTTTCCTGAGCCTGCACTGATCAGGCTGCTAAGCAAGAAGTGACACACATAGACCAGCACAGCTCGCTGAAGGAGCCAGCCAGTGCCCTGGGAATTACATCCCATGAAACCCAATGAACAATTCTATAAGAATACCCATCAGTCGAGGTTTCTTCTCTCCATTTTTGTGTGCTACACCCCAAAACTGCTTAAGAAACTTTTCCACAACATACGTTGCTGTTAGAAGAGGTATGTGTTTAAGAGCCATGGTGCAGGATTCAGGATACCTTCAGTCAGTGACCCAGCCAGTGCAGCTGCACTCAACAGCTGCCTCTGGAGAAATATCTCCTGAGCCATACTCTTGACTTCAGCACAATGTGTACACAGAATAAGAGCTTTAAAACCTGCCTGACTCCTGCTGTTAACTTCCACTGCAGCCCTCTAAAACAGTCATTGAGATCTTAAATCCTCTCCTTTCCCAAATGACTTTGTAAATTAAATGTTCCAGACAGCATACTCTAGTAAGATATTATGGAATGGTTTGGGTTGGAAAGGACCTTAAAGCACATTACTTTTCAACCCCCTGCCAAGGGCAGGGACACCTTCCACTAGCCCAGGTTGCTCCAAGCTCTGTCCAACCTGGCCTTGGACACTTCCAGGGATGGGGCAACCACAGCTTCTCTGGGCAACCTGTGCCAGGAGTCTCACCACCCTCACAGGGAAGAATTTCTTCCTAACATCTAATCTAAATCTCTCCTCCTTCAGTTAAGGGCCATTCCTCCCTGGCCTATCACTCCATGCCCTTGTAACAAGTCAGTCTCCAGCTCTCTTGTAGCCTCTTTAGGTACTGGTATTTTTCTCAGTTAGTTCATTTACTTGCTTTACAGGAATATTCCTTTTACCAAAGCCAGTGAAGTAATCAGTAATTTATACTGACATATAAGATAGCTTTGATTTTTCCATACAGATCTCAAAATTGTGGAAACACATACAAACAAAAAAGCAAATCACTGATTAGAAAGTACTGTTCTATCAGCAAAGGTCAGATAACACAGTCAGATTTATTTTACATATATCTATACATATAAAAATATAAATATACACGATACAAGTCAAATCAGGCTCTGAAGTGACAAACTCTGAAGGATCCTCATCTCCTGCAACCCTTTACGTTCATCTCCCCAGATGAAGCTGAACCAGGATTATTTAAGCACACAGCCCTGCCTGTGAGGATGAAGGTCTGTAGCTAGAGGAGCGCACTGCTCTGCATAATTTTCCCTTTTACAGGGCAAAGTCCTGTCCTCAGATAGTTCTCTGTGAACTTATAAATCACAGGGAAACCTTGATGTCAGTTACACCAACAGAAACCCTCTGATTCCAATGAACATTCCCCTCTAAGTGAGCACAGCAAAGGGGAAGGTGCATTTCTACATATAATATAAAAGCCAATGCAGAAGAATGTTGTAATTTCTTCCTCCTGTGGTATTTCATGGCCTTATTTTTGTCTTTCTCCTAAAATGACCGAGGACTTTGTGGGAGGGAAATTGAAACAAAACAGTGTATTTGGAAAAGTGATGCTTCAGGCCATTTTCTTTTATGTTCCTGGGGGGGGGAAAGAAAAAAAGAAAAAAAAAACAGGAAGAAGAAGAAGCAAAAACCAAAAAGGAGGAATAGACAGTAAAACCTTCAGATTAAATAAGCCCTCAGAAAAGTATTTGTCTCAGAGTAAAATCTTCACTGGGAAAAGCAATTGGGAGAAAAGCATCTATGCAGCACAGATCTGGCATCAGAAATGAAGAGTCTCCATGAACGAAGCTTTACACCAAAGAGCTGCAAAGCACACGTTGTGCAACAGAGAACCTGGCCTGAGAGCCAGAATCTGCAACAGGGACTGGGATGCCCAGTTCTCCATGAGGATAATGGCAGGGGAAAACCATCCCTGTCTCTGTAGTTTTAACCTCTAAGTATCAAATGCATTGCAAACTCTATGGCCAGTCTAACACGCTCTAAACAGGAATTTTAACACAAAGTGACCAAGCTTTGGAGTGGGAAGGAGGGAGGTCCATCCCATGCCCTAGGTGGGCAGCATGGCATCGGGGCAGAATCAGGGCTTTGAAGCCGCTGTGCCATCTTCCACTCTCGCTCACCTTCTCGCTGACCCACTTTTCTCTCACTTGCAACATCCCGCTGGCAACACACAGGGTACCACTTGCTCCTCCTGTGAGTACCCACCAGCCCCTGTGCAGCAGCGCTCCCTCTCAGCTGGCTGGGATCGATAGTCCCTCTCACAGCCCTCCCCCTGCACAGCTTCCTCTCTAACGAGCCGCAGCCTCACCCCCGCGGCCTGTCTGGATTTGATTGATCACAACGAGACTTTCGGATCGACTGTGAAGCCAAGGACTGAGGGCTAATTGACCACTTTCTGCTCTCTCAGCAGCTACCTGCTTATTTTGCTCCTTCCTCGTGGGCGAGAAGCTCAACCTCCACAGCACACGGGGAGAGCAGGACAGGAGGATTGGCCCCCAAGAGCCACTGCAGAATTTGGCAGGTCCTCTCCTTGCTCGTGCCACTTCTGCCATGCAATTCTGGACTGAGCCGAGACCAGAGGGAGAAAGCAGAGCTCAGCGAGTGCTTAGTGGCAAGAGGAGATTAAAAGACATGCTGTGATTTTGGGCAGAAGGACCACGTTTCTGCACAGCTCCAGGACTCTGCTCTCAGTCTCCGTGCTGTCAGTGGGCTGGTGATGGGGTTACAAAACAAACATGTGGGGCAGCTTTCACAGAGGCTTTGTTCTCCCTGTCCTCTTGACTTGTAGTATCACATGAACCCAAGTACACCTGCCCTCATGATAAAAAAAATGAGCCATCAACAGTGCAGGAACTGGACTGGGCAGCACAGGGCCACACACTCACCCAGGTCTGCAGAGCACACGTACTGCCCTGAGCTCAAAGTGCTCAGGACCTGACAGGTCTGCCCTGCCCCCCCTGCCAGCCCTTCCCCATCCAATCCTCACACAGCTGTGGTTCTGCACTGCTTGCTCCAGTGCACACAAGGCAGCTTCTTCTGGAGAAGAAATGTGGAGTTGCCCAAGCTGTGCCCCCCACAGCCATCACCTAAGAGTGACCTGCTCCCCTGGTACAAGGCAGAAGGTCATGGCTGCTTGTAGTGGTTTGGATCTTGTAGTGGTTAGGTTGAGATGGGGAAGGGGACTAGGACTAGGGGTTTGGATTTTGGGGCTATCTCAAACCATGACACTGCTGTATGGACTCCACTTCATCCTCCAAGCCTGGTGGAGGGAAGAAAAGATGATGACACGGAGGAAAAGGCAGATCTTGCCCCTAAACCCAAAGCTGAGGGCCTTGCAGAACTCGAGACTGAGAGCATGACAGCTCACCAAGGCAAAGAGCAGTCTGCAAGGGAGGCAGTGTGGTGAGTAATTTCCTCTCCTATGGTGTCCAGCCTGGTGTGGTGCAACGGAAAGCCACAGGCAGCAGAAAGCTGTGGGCCTTTTGTCCATGTTGGAGAAAGTCTGACCTGAAGACTTTCAGAAGAGAGAAGCCCATCACCCTTGAGGCTGTGGACTGACCCTGCACCATGAAGGCAGCAGCACAACACCTCTGAACTGGCAGAGCAGCTGCTCAGCTGCTCCGAAATCAGGTCACTTATTAGGCACAGTGGGGAAACAGTCAACTAGGTTTAGAAGAAAGCTCTGGAGAAATACAGTTCAACTCAATATTGATTCCCACGGCTCCGTTACAGACAGACAGAATTAATTTCCAGGATGGAAAGGAACATATGCCTGCATATCAAAACAAAATACAGAAGCCTTTCCAGTTCCCCGGCTGCATTTCAATGGAAACCAGAAGGCTGTCACGATGGAAAGATTTCAGTTTTCTAATTAATCCTCCCTGCTGAGAGTTTAATGCCGCTAATTGATGAGGAGAGGCGGTGTCCAGACAGCACTTGCAATTCCTTTTTACATCTTTAGACCAAATTTTCTCTAAATTAAATAATAATAAGGCAGATTTGCTCCCTGCATGCACTGTGCTCTGCTCCAACTCCCTCCTCCCTAGAAGATGTCTGGTTGAGGGAAGGGAGGCAAAGCCCATGTCAGAGCTCTTTACAAGTGTTGGAAGTTTTCCTGGAAAACATCATCTCTGATACTGTCACTTCCACAGAAGATGCCAAGAGAAAGACCATTGGTGCCAGGGACACTGCCTGTACCGTGAAACACCCAGCCTCTACCCTCCTTGGATATGGGAAAGAGCTTCTCCCAGTTCAACAGAGCCATCACTCAGCCAAGAGATGTCCCATAACACCTCCAGAAAACCACACAAAATGTACTGCAGTGTCAGGAAATGGATCATCAGGCCCCACAGCAGAGCCCCAGGGGCCCAACAAGGTGCCAGCACCAGCAAGAAGATTTTGCTGGTGCAGAGCAGGCTTGGCTGCTCACCTGCACCACAGAATGGTTCTGGTCTTTAATCCTAAATACTGATCTCACACGACCAGGAGACACCTTTGGAGACAGCAAAGTGATCCTAAGTGCAAAAGCCAACACAGTCTCAATATGAGAAGGCAGTTCAGCACATTCCAGCATAGGAAATGTGCTGTGTTGAGCACATGCTCTAGTTCTTCCCTGAATTAGTTAAGGACAGAATTTGTCCCTTTACCCTCAACATTCAGTGATTTCAATCCAGGAGGTGATAAGTGCTCTGAGCTGCAAATCAAGTTGGGAAATGCGAAATAAAAAACAATCCATGTGCACGAGAGGCTGTGCTATGGTTACCAAGCAGCAATAAACGAAGCAATGTTGATGGTCCCCAAGCTCTGGCCTGAAACTCCAGCCCTGCTCTGTTTGTCATGGCAATAGCATTTCCACCTGCACCTTTCTGACACGTCCTCTGGGAGTCTTCACACACCACTGTCATAGATCATGGCCAAGGGAGCCCGGGCCAGCTGTGCAGATGTGCAGCTGGCTGACCTCTCCTTACCAAAAAGGCTTCTATTATTTTTTTTCCCCCCTATTATTAGTTTTCAAGCCACCTACTCCATCATAAATATAAAGTAAAATTAGCCTATTCCTAGAACGCTAAAAAAAGACGAGCTGATGCCTGCACAAACTGAATCCCAGCAAGTCAACGGGAAGGCTCCAAGCACGCCAGGAATGTCGAGTCCAGAGCTTTTGGCCCCTTTCCTACAAAATCCCACTGCTGCAAGCAACCTGTGCACTTGCAGGTCGAGTCACGGGCGTGCAGAGTCCCTCACCTGCACAACCTGCCTGCTGCTCCTCCACGGAACCCCGAGCAAACTACTCCTGTCTGCCCAACAGCCTATTAATAAATATGCACCAGGGAGAAAAGCTGCATGCCAGCAGGGAGGTGGACCAGATGATCTAATAGGACCTTTTCCATCTCTTAACTTTTATGCTTAGTCACAGGACAAATATCTCCCACGTTGTGAAGGAAGACGCTGGCTTTGCTTGCCCCTGCTTGTGATGGGAGAGTGTTGCCCTCTGAAGACATTTCGTTTTCCAGCTGTTCACAGAATGGTTGGCGTTGAAAGGGACCTCAGGAGATCTTCTAGTCCAATCCCCCTGCTAAAGGAGGTTCATCTAGAGCAGGTTGCACAGGATCATGTCCATGCAAGTTTTGAATAACTCCAGAGAGAGCTAACAGGACTTACCCAGCAGAGTTAAACAAGAGGACTTGCATTTGCTTGGTTTTCGGCCTCAGTGAGCTCCAAGGCACCCAAGCAAGTCCCCGAATTCCTGTCCCAGCAGCCACAAGCAGTACAGGAACCCCATTTCTGTATTATGAGAGTATTTGTGCTTCTCTGAGCGCTCAAGCCTGACCCTGTCCAAGGTGGAAAGGCACTTCATTTACTTTTGCAGGAAGCAGGTTGGCAAGAGAACAGACAGCAAACACCTCCTCCATCAACCTTCTAAGTCAAGCCTCCTGTGACAGACTGTCAGAAAACAGCTCAAAAAAACCCCAACCACCCCAGAAAGGGAAATAAAAGGAACCAAAGGATCTGGGGAGAATAGACTCCCGTGCAGCTTAGGTATTTATGTTTACATGGAAATCTGCATTGGCACTGATTCATACCATAGCAGCAGCCAGGCCCTCTTCTGGTTTTAAAAATGCCTGAGAACTGCAAGGCTTCCACAAGAGACCATCCCCACATATAACCTAAAGAGAAACTGAAAGCCCCAAGATTAGGAGTCTGCAAACTTCACCAAGTAAGGAAAAAATATTTCACCACACAAATCATAAAAATAGACCCCACACTATGAAAAAGAAAACCCAAAACCCAAACAAAAAGCCACACAATCTAAATATCTCTTGCATCAAAGGATAGGAAAAGCAATGCTGAAAAGGGAGTTGGGGGTAGAAGATTTTACTTCATTTTCTAGTTCAGCTGCTGGACACAGGATGACAGCACTGCCAAGTCTCACAAGTTTCAGTGTTTTTCATAAGAACCTGGTTCATGGAGTCACATGATTACATCAGAATCCACACTTCCCTTATTTTTTTCTTAAAAAGAAGTACTTGTAGATGTCAAAAGTTGAAGAAACGTAAGTATGAAGCCTGAAATGCTCAAACCAGAAGAAATGGAAACATCTATTTTAAGAGAAATAAATCACTATTTTTGGAAGAAAGAATGTGATCTAGGATTCTTTTTCCCTGATACTATACACTGGAAACCTTAGACTTGACAGGGAATTACTTGATTTTGGGAGCTGGAGGGTTGTTTCAACACCTCCATCTGTAAGTTACCAATGAGAAAATACAGCTTTCATAGCAACACCTGCCTAAAAATCAGGCAGCCCCTTTGATGGCCTGATGCTGGCCTCCCTAGTCAAAGAGCATTATGCATTGGGGGACAATATCAAGGCATAGCAGTTAAAAAAATAATAATAATAGAGTAGAACAGCTTTTCAAATTTTGCCTGCACTTTTTTCACCCAGCATGAAGCAGGGTAAAGCCATGGAAGTCAGCTGTGCCAGCTCATCTGCTGGCACCCCCTGCTCACCAAAACTACCAGATCTGCAGTTGCTGGTGGATCTTGCCCAGCAGAAATAGCTTATGGTAAAAATTTGTCTATGAATAAGGACTTGAGCTTCTGAAGAGGTCTGTGTTGGCTCTCACACAGCTCATCCCGTGCTGTTGCTGAGCTCTGGGGCACCATGTAGTGACACCACTACAGGCACCTGAGCTGCAGTTACCTACCATTTAAAGGAATAATAAACTTTGGCCCCACGTTCAAATATTCACAAGCGCCACAAAGAGGAGGAGACTTCAGGTCACATTTATTTCCCATGTTTACATGGAACAAAACTATTAAGATCTACAAGACTTGGATCTGGGGTGTGCTATGCTCTGCATTGAACACACTATATCCATGGAAAAAGAGGGTAAACACTACACTTGTGATTAAACCAGAGGTCTTAGCCCATTCTGCCCGAAGATAACTAACAAAGATGCAGAGGAATTCAGAGGAGGAGAAGAACACGAAGGGCCCGAGAAGCTGTGGCGCACACAGCAGCTTCTGGCTCAGGGTACTTGCACAGGCAGCAGCCCCAGAGCCAAGCCCAGAGGGTAGCATCCATCACCCTTGACTGGAGCTCAACTGAGCCATTCCTCGAGCTCCAAGGATTTGCCTTTCATCAGTTTTCCATCAGAGGCAGCAGCAAGTCCCTGCTCCCGCTCGCAGGGCGCGCACGGGGGCAGAGAAAGGAAACCTCACTGCTCCCGCTGGCAAACGTCTGTGGGTTTCTGCATTATCTCATCTCCGAGATTACAAGGAAGTGAGCACAAACCTGTTCAGTCACATTGTTCCCGCTCACTCCTGGCCAAGGGCCGGGCCATTACGCTGCTGTGTTCCTGCTGTTCCCAGGACGGGTCTGCTGCTCCTCTGCAGCCCTCGGGTAGTTCCAACCCCTTCCCGCAGCACACAGGACACAGCTCCTGCCTGCCCTGGTTGCAGAAACCACAGCCAAGCACCAGCAGAGATCATGCACAGCATTAGAGGTCAGTCCACAGCTATCAAGTTGCTGACCTCAGCTACCACTGCTGCGCACAGTGTGTAACACACCTACCCCTCGCTCCTCCTGCCACCTGCAAGGGATGGGCACATCAAACCCACCGCTCCACAAACCTCCCTACCCAAACAACTCCCTTCTGCCTACCCAGGATTTGCCCTCCCTTCTCTCTGTCCGCTCTCAGGTGCCTGCAAAGTGTGGCTGGACTTGGGGAAAATACCACGGGGGCTGCTGCAACCTGGCTGCAGAGGTGGCAAAACACCTGGGGACCCCCTGCCCTCTCGAGCTGTCACAGGTGCCCTGATTGTCCTCTGGTTAATGCTAATCTTGCTGCATTTGGTTCTCAGGGATGTGAGTGCTGCTGCCTTTGGACTGCACAGAAAAAAAAACCAGAAAGTGAATCAAGGGTCTACAAATAAATAAATATTTTTTAAAAATAAATAAATCAGATTAACCAAACACTAAAACACCCCTTGTTAAGACTCTGCCTTGATACATCACTGCAGAATCACAGTCCCCTTTTTGAGCAAATGTGATCAACAACAACAACAAAAAAAGATGCAATAATGGGTTTGTTTGCACAATTTTATCTGCACCTTTATTCCCCCAAAAGGATTTGCTTTAAAAGAAAAATACCACCCATAATGTTTCTATCCTTGTTTATTTCAGAGGAGAAACACAGCTCTGTAATGCTATTGTACCTTTCCCCTTCTTGCAGCAAACCCCAAGGAAATGAGACATGCTAAGAAAACTAAACAGACATGGAAGTTACAGGTCCTTTTTTTTTCACCCCCTTTTTTAAATGAAGTAAGTATATTCTTAGCAGAGTTCTAAAAACCAGATCACACATACAAAGAAACGAGTTTGGAAATCCCCCTCCCTCCACCCCCACTGCTATTTGCTAAGGAAACCAGATGCCCAAACCCAGCCAAAAAATGATCTCAGCCATTCTTAAGAGAGCCTACAGTGCATTTTCATGAGTCATGGAAAGCAACAACTCGTTGCTTTGGTAATGCAAGGTAAGCAACTGGTCGCCCATCCCCAACCAGACTTGCAGCAGTAAGTCAAAGAGCAGGCCGTGTCTTGACAGATTACGTCAGACACAGCCCCAAAATAGAGCCCCACGGCAGGAGGTTTTGTAGGAAATGCCACAAAGCATGTCCTATGAAAGCATTCAGTGGCCAGGATCCCCCATGGCCTTGATCCAGGGGTGTTTATCAGTGTTCCACTTCCCAGCCCGTGCTCTCGGAGCAGGCAGAGATGCTACAGGCAGCAAATGGAGAGGGAAGTGACAGACAGGGGCAGGGACTAGCAAGAAAGCAAGTGCCTTTATCCATGCTTTTCCCACAGACCAGGGCAGATAGGAAACCTTCTGCCCACCAGCCCCAAAAACAACATTGGGGCAAGAATTGCAGGATGCTTCATCTACCAGGCCCTTTCCAACCATTCCAGCAAACACATGGGACTTGATGCTTACATGGACACAGGTGAATGACACATGTACCTAAGCTTTCAAAAGGCCCTGACCAAACTGCTTGCTTTGTAAAAATATGTATTATATAGATCATTTCCCCACCATCTTCTTTGGGTGAAGGAGACTCCTGCAATGGCACCACTCAAAGCCCTTGGTGATGCTCCTCAACATGGCCATGAAGATGGTTGTGTTCCGTGATGCTGCCTAGAGCCCTTCAATCACAGCCGTCCAAGGGTTTGGAAATCCAGCCCAAGACAGGTAAGAGAGGTGAGAGATCCTTTCTGACACATCCCATGTTCTTCCACAAATACCTCCCACCATCATCACCTCTGGTGACTCCCACAGCAAGACACACAGTCGTTGCTGCATGAGAAGCTCCCACGAGGTGAGGCACCAAAACTGCACCTCTCTGGCAATGCAGAGAGGTACAAAAGACAAATCAGTTTCCCAAGTAATTATGAACCAGGTAATGGAAGTCTTGTTCCATCTCAACCAAGTCCCCAACAGCTCTGGGTCTCCGTGACAGTCCAGGATGAAAGTGCAGTGTGCCAGACCACCTCCCTGGGACACCCCAGCTGTCCTCCTGAAAGGGAAGTTCTCCAGCACAGGATTTCCCAGACAAAGACCAAGACTGGAACCAGCTCATCCCCAGCTTCATCTGTCTTCATCCAGAGATGAAAGCAGTTACAATCTTCAGCACAGTTACAATCTTCTTTTTGTGCTGGGTCCAAAAGCCAGTTGTGAAAACACACATCCTCACCCCTTAGAGCCCCATCTCAACACTGACCAGGCACACACCAGATGTTAGTCACTCCTGTAATGCTGTAGGTGAATTTGAGAAGTATTGCAATGATTAAACAAACATTTTCTCTCTTTTTCTTGAGTCATCAGCCAGGTAACACAGTGACACACATCGTGCACATCTTTAACATCACAATACCTTGGGAAGAGCACCAGAAAGCACTCCCAACCCAAACAAAAATAGGTAAGACCAGTCATGGTTCCCCAAATCCTCCATTTGAGCCAAGCAAGATGATGCCAAGCCAGTCTTCAGACACAGACAAACAGCAAGAGCAGCAAAACTACACCTTTCCCTAACCTTTTCTCTCTGGCACAGCACAGCTCAGGAACAGCTCAACAACATTCAGAGCTGGACCTTGACCCTTTCAATAAAACCAGTAATGCAATAAGCTCAGCACAGCTCAATAGTTTCTGTTTATCTCTTTTACTTTCTACCAGCACCATCCAAAGAGAAATAACTGAAATATCTTGCATATTTCTCTAATGACTCTTACTACTCAGCACCAGCACTGGGGGGACTAAGACCAAGGACCAGCAAATGCATTCCACTGGTTTATTAACCCTGGTTTCCCAAAAACTACTGTCCAAGAAGGAAGCCAGCAGAAGGATTGCAGCACAGGGATCAGTGCCTGTAGTTCTGTGCTGAAAGGCAAACAGAAGGCATCAAGGCTGCAGTGTGAGCATCTTACATAAGCAAGGAAAGTTTTCCAGAAGCTTGGCCCAGCCTGAGATCTTTACTGAAGGATGCTTCATCCAGCAAAACAAGCCCTGCTCCACAGCTCCACACTACATCAGTGCACTGATCAATCTCAACAGAAGGAAGCCCAAAATCTCTGATATCTGATTTTCATCATTTACACACTCAAACCGCTCTGCCCCACAGTCCAGTCCACAGACCTCCCTCCAGCCACTCACTCCCACAGAGTTAGCACCCTGCTAGAGATAAGACTATTATCAGCCCCTATCAGCATCACCCAGCTACAGATAACACTGTTATCAGATGCCCTTTGCAACGACCCAGCATACAAAAAAGGGACAGTTCCCTCCAGGTAGTGATTGATCAATGAAAAGGTGAGAGGCTGAAAGGAAGAGGGTATTTAAAAGAGGGTTTCTTTTCATGCACACTCATCTCTCCTTCAGTTCACCTTCACCACCAGTGATAACAGGCCTCACTTTATTACACTTTTCCCCCAAGCCATTTCACCTGAACAAACCTTCTTTATCAAAGCACTGCCTCATGTAGGGGATGTCCCGACCCTTAAATCTGTATCAGAGGCAAGATATCCCTGTTATCAAGAGCTGGTGAGAGCCAGACGTGCCCATTAATTACCCTGTATCCACCATCCTTCTGCAGGGTCCTCATGCCTCGAGATAGAGCATCCCTGTTGCACCTTGCAGAGCAAAAGGTGCAGACAGTCCACTGGGAACAGATTAAGCATCTGCTTAACTCTTTGAGGTTCTTATTTATGGAGAGCACTTCACTATTTCCAGTTCACAACTGGACTATGACAATCTGACTTCTGCTCAAGGACAATAAACCCAAAGAGGTTGCAGCTCATAAGCACTGAGCAAATCCAAGTAACCCACCATCCTCATCATGATGGGCTTCCATGTACATTCATAGAGCAGTTCAATTGAAAGGGATCTACGACAATCATCTAGTCCAGCTGCCTGACCAGACCACAGGACTGAAGGGCAAGGACAACCTCAAAAAAGACAGACTTCAACAGATACACCAAAGCAGCAGCATCTTCCTCAGAACCTCTGCACCAAGAGCAGCAGCAGCAGAACCTGTAGCACAAGACAGGGTTCACTTTTACACACAGTGTTTGGCCTAACCACAGTCACGTGCAAAGTTTTCAATATTCCCTTGGGGATTTAGGGGCACTTGGAAGCCGCTGTGCAAGAAACACTTGCACGTGGACAAGACAAACACAACCACTCCAGGACAGTCCTGGTAGTACAGGAGCACTCAAAAGCATTGCAGGGGCCACACGCACCTTTCAGTACCAATGGATTTAAGACATTCCTACATCCCTTGCAAAGGCTGTTTATCTCACTAATTATTCTTCCCAAAGCAATTGTACAAAGTCTTTTCTCCCTCTGAATCACCCAGCTATCAAATCAGATGAGTTTTTGTTACTTCAGCACACAAGCTGCTGCTCACAGTAGGTTTGCAGAGCGCCTCTGATCCACCCACCGAGGGCTATTTTTTCAAGCAATTTGGTGTTTAATCACTACCTGAGCACTTGAGCCATCCTCCCACCCCCCACCAAGGACCTGCCCCTCACACATGTTGTTTACACAGTGGCCCAGGCAGTAGTTGGCCAGCTCCTTCCAGGATCTGTCCCGGGCTGCTGGGCACGGCACACACTGCCAACAGGACTTTGTCCCATGGAGCTTCCACCATGAGCCAGGGTTTGGCTCAGCTCCACCCTGGTTCATTGCTGTTACAGCTTGTTCTCCCTGGGCTGCCCCAAATCATCTTGGGAGAGTGGGGAGTATAAAATCAGGGAAGATTTCACAGAAATGACAATTAGTTCTGCATAACATGGTGGTCAGCCTGGGTTTTAACTCAGGAGAGCAGGACAGGCTCCAGCCTACCACAGATTCTCATTAAATTCTGAGCCCCTTGGTCTCCACTAATATTTGTATTAGGATCCTCCAAGACACAAGAAAAGTGTTTGGGGAATGCACTTGGGAGCAGAATCCTCTTTTTTCAACAGTGCCCCCACCCCAGTCCCTGAGATGGGGACGTAGGGCAAAGAGCTGCAAGGGTCCCCACCAAGGACCATGCTAATGCTGCATCTTCCACCATCGTGGCCTTCCTGGCCCAAACCCTGTGGCTCCAGGGATAGCTCCTGGAGCAACAGCCCAAGCACTGAAACAAAGCAGGGAGCCACATACTCCCAGTGTGCAGCCCCAGAACTCTTCTCTAGCCCCACTACAGCATTCTTCTCTTGCTCTTAGAGCCCATGCAACAGGTCTTCTGCCAGGAGTAGCTCCCAAGGGGCTTTGAAGAGGAAGACATCAATTTTTAAGGGAGATCTTTGCTTTTAATTTCTTGTGTCCATTAACTGGGACAGACTAATTGAATCTTGGAATCATTAAGGTTGGAAAAGATCATCATATCCAACCATTAACTCAGCACTGCCAAGTCCACCACTAAACCATGTCCCCCATCTGCATGCTTCCTGAACACCTCCGGGGATGGTGATTCCACCACTTCCCTGGGCAGCCTGTTCCAATGCAGGACCACCCTTTGAGTTGGATACCAGCAGCATTTCAGTGACTAACGGGAAGATTACTCGGCCAGACCAGATCAGGACTGCAGGGATAGACAGAAAACAAACAAAAATGCCCACATGTCCATGCTCACATACACCTTCACAGACAGAAAACCACTTGTCTTGTCCATTTGATGCTCACCACAGCACTGACCACATCAGATGAAGGTTCATGCCATGCGGGATATGGGGGTAAGCCCACGGAGACAGCGTGTTTCAGGCACAACTGAGATGACATTCACCACCTCTGCACCTCACACTTCACTCAGCAAAGGCAGAAAAGGTGCTGGAAAGAAATGCTGAACTGACCTGGCCTGCAGGGATGGGGAACTGCTCCCCGAAGGGACTCACCAAAACCACTTGGTCACCCATTTCCCCTTCTGGAGTTTAAACAGGAAAATAAATAAAGTCTGGGGACTGGGGGTGAACCTGCCCAGCTCAGGATCAGTGGGCCATTTATAGCCCCCTTTTTCTATAAAGTGTCTGATGACAAAAAAAAAAAAAGTTGAATTCCATATTCCACCACTTATGGCTCCACACTGCATTTTCCATCTCCCTGGTGCACAGCTGACATTCTGCACATTTCTGTGCACACTGTGCTTGGCCTGTGCCCTGAGTAGAGAAGGGAGTGGAAGTGACTGAGCCCAGCAGCCTCCTGCTACCATCAGGCATCAGGGAGCACCAGTCCCACCACCTGCAGCTCCTCGCTGGGGGAGCCGGGCTGCAAAGGGCTTGGCCACCTCCCATGAAAGGCTGGCACATGGGATATGTGTCCCTTTCCTGTGCTGAGTCTCAGGATCTAAAGAGTCCAGAGATTTGTAGAGAGAGAAATTGCCTTTCCTTAAGCCAGACAAACTGCACAGGCTGAACTGTAGTTGAATATCTCTTTTTTTCCCCTGTTCTTCCAGATGATGCCCTCCATCAGGAGGGCCAAGGTGCACTCAGGGCAATCACTCCCTGCTTTCTTCTATGTGTGGACAGGTTTGTACACTCCAAAGACAGCCTGTGCTACCTGAGCAGTCTAATAAAAGATATCCCTTCTAACAGCAAACCCTGACTCACTTCCCTCCAGCCTCGACCAGCAGGTCTACAACAGCAGGGCCAGATCCACCAGAACAGAAGATCCTGCCAGCTCTCACGCTCGTTCCCACGTCCATCTGGGGAGAGCAGGGCTGGAAGCACATCCCTTTCCATGCTGCAGCAACACACTCCATCCCACGGCTCTGCCAGGGAGCCAGACACACCGTGTGATCCTCGCCGGCATCTTCCCAGTGGGAACATTCAGAAAGCATCAAGTCCAAGCTGCAGGCTGAAATCCCGAAGCATCATAAAGCAACAGGAACGTTTCAGGAGGGATGGAGCCGCTCCTCTGGCTGCTGCAGTCGCTGGCTCTTCACGCCGGAGTCGCTTCGTCTGGATGAAAATCCAGACCACGTCTCTCTGCATGAGCACACTTCCCTCATAGGCTCTAACAGCCTCCAAAAAAAGAAATGCATCACCCATCAGCACACATTGACAGGGCAGAGCTGTGGGTTCCTGATGGAGATTAAGAACCCATGGAAAAAACTGCAGCACCAAAACCCGTTCACAGAAGGGAGGTATAAAAGATCCTTTAAATCCACATCCCACCAGGCTGGCAGCCCATCCAGCCTCACGTCCTGCCTCCAACAGAGGAGCTTTTACAAGCTGCAAAACCTTCCCAGGGCAAAGGCTGTGCCCAGGCCTGGAGGTCTGCTCTGATCTGCAGGAGCCCTGAGAAACCTTGAACCTCCATTCATAACTGATGTCAAATTAGGGGTTCTGCAAACTGGACCATCTGACACAGGTATCACAAGACACAGGTAGCCACAGGCAAGCCCCCAAATGCAACTGATCTCATGCACACCTGAGGAACTGCTTCCAAGAGCTGCACTCTGTGCACAAATCCTGCACGGAGCTACATCAAACTGCACGTACCAGACTGGAAATAAATTCATAAGGTGGCATAGAAAGAAATTCCCCCCAGCCACTCACTCTCACCAAAGAAGTGAAAGAGCTCGACCCTGGAAATCCCTGGGATCACTTAAATCCTGCACAAATCCCAAGTCTCCAAATCCCAAGTGAGCCCTGTGTTTTTGGTCCACGCACCAGCAACACATGCAGACTCTGCATCGAACCGGGATCAGGTCTGCTTCCAAAAACCACTGGATTACAAGACAGGAATTAAAGAGGACGATAAAAACAGCAGCCGAGGGGGAAGCCGATCTCCAAACTGAGCAAATCCTCCCAGAGCATCCTCCTGACTCGTGGTACCGCTCCCCACGACAGCCGCTGGCTGAGTCCAGGTGGAAATCCAGCTTTCTAGCTCCGCCGGCCACTCGCCCCAAGCGGGGTTTCCCTCGCCTACAGGGGTCCGTGCCCGCCGCAGAGCCTTCCTCCCCACGCTCATCCCATCCTCACCGCTCCGGGCAGACGGTGCGGGGAGAGCTCTGCTGGACAGTGAGGGCTCTCCGGGAACCCCCGCGCCTCCCTGGTGTGGTCGAGACGCTTCCCAAGGAAGCGAGACCCAAGTGATCGCCGCCAGAAACTGCTGGCTCCAGAGGTTAACGCATCCCGGGAACGGATATCGGGGTCTAATCCCGGCGTTCGCTGTCAGCAGCTGCAGCTGGGACAGGCTTCCAGGAAACAACCTGGGAAAACCAGTGACCCGAGCGCACCAGCACAAGGCGGGGGGTTGCGGGGAGCTCCGGGGAAGGTCAATCCCTTAATCCTTCCATCCGCACCCACGGACACGGCTCCCGGCGCCCTCCTCTTGGAGAGCCGCTCCATCCCCTGCGAGCCCCAAACCCAGCCGGAGGGACAACCCTCCACTTGCGAGACTAGAAAGGAAGGAAGAAAAAGCCACGGAAGCCAGTCCCGGCTGCAAAAACTCTCGGCCACCGCTGCAGACAGCGTAAAATAATTAAAAACCGAAACTCTCCGGGCAGGCGGGCGCGGGGACCCGGCGGGAAGGGGGGGCTGCGGGCGGACTCACCGGTGCGGCGGCGGGGTCACTGTGCCATGCCCGCACACCGGGGGCTTGTCACCGCCGTGGGTCCCGGCGCCTGGCTCGGCTGGGAACAGCTCAGCTGGGCTCGGCTCCGCTCGGCTGGAGCCGGGCTGGGGCGGCGCACAAAAGCGGGAGGAAGCGGTGACGCGCGGGGCGGCCGCGGCCAATGGGACGGGGATGGGCACGGGGGGCGGACCGAGCGGGGCCACCGGGGGGGTCGGGCCGGGCCCCGGCACTGGGGGGCGACAGCGGGGCGGCTCCGACCCCCGGGGCAGTTCCGAACCCCGGGGCAGTTCCGAACCCCCGGGGCAGTTCCGAACCCCCGGGGCAGTTCCGAGCCCCCGGGACAGCTGCAACCCCCGTGCGGGATGATGCTCTGCCCCGCAGGGCATCGCTTGGGCTTCTTTTGGCCCCGCAGGTCGCAGTCGGCCGCGATGAGACTCGTGGGGCAGCTCCGACCCCCGGGGCAGTTCCGATCCCCCGGGCAGCACCAGCCCCCGGGCGGACTCGCCTCCTGGATGATGCCCTGTCCCGCAGCCCTGCTCGGTCCCCTGGGGCTTCCCTGGGCCCCCACAGGTCATATCAGCCACGGTGAGACTCGTGGGGCAGTTTCGACCCCCGGGGCAGTTACGACCCCCCGGGTGACACCCCCTCCTGCAGCCCTGATGGTCCCGGTGGGGCTTCCCCTTTGGCCCCGCAGGTCGGATCAGCCCCCACTCCCACCCTGTGAGACACCGTGGGATCCCCCCCCAGGGTTTGCTTTCAAGAAGGATGGAATGTGGCCTCTGCACTCCAGCTGGGGGTCTCTGGGACCTCCTGAAAGCTCCTGAAAAGAGCGAGCTGTCCCACGTAGGGCTAACTTGAAAAAGCAGGAGATGATGAGAAACAGCGCTGAAAGCCCCAGATTCTGGAATGGGGCTTCATCAGCTGGAGTGCTGGTGAACCTGGTGAAGCCACTTGCTGCAGCAGTGTGGCTTTCTGCAGGGCCCAGCTTTCTCCATGTGGCCAGGATGTGAAGGAATTGCTCTCTGATAACTTGGTTTGGTTTTGTCTCTTCTGGGGGAATTGAAGCAAAATCGAGCCACAGTGAAGACCAAAGGGCAGAGGCTTTTGACTGTTCCCATGTCACAGCTTGCTCTTCAGAACAGCTCAGGGATCCTTGGGCAGCTCCCTGGGGAAGTAGAGAAGCCTCTGGGCTGCTCCAATTTACACCCACCTGTCCCAAGCCTCTGTTGTGTGTCCAAGTCCCTTTGGGCTCAACTTCCCATACGGAGAGAGCCAACAGTGGCATAAAAGCAAAATTCACCCCTAAATAAGGGCCAAAAAAGCCTGAAAAACAGATGGAAGTGGGAGCTGAGTTATGTACCAGATATCCCTCAGACTGGTGGGAAAGAGGGAAAATTCATGCAGACAATGGAAAAAGTAAGTAAGAATATTTCTCTGATTATTTCCTTGTTTCCCCATTTAGTAAATGAGGAAGAGGAACAAAGTCAATTCAAGATTTTGGTGGGGGAGAGAAAAAAATGGGCTGGATCCTAAAACCAGCCCCATTCCACTCAAGTTTTTAAGGGGTTGCTGCTGCAAGAAAGTTTGAGCCATTGCCTATAAAGGCAATAGAAACCCCAACCAGGGACCCCTCCTGAGAGATTCAGATCTCACATCCTCGTATACAATCGCGTGACCTATTAATAAAATCCATAGAAACGGATTCTGTATATACCAAATAACTGCAGATGGCTCCAGCCCAAACCGCTCCGGGTTCCCTCACTCCATAAATGATTTTACTAGGGCCAGTTGTGATCTTGATGTAATTGAATAGGTTTCACTCTTTTCTCTCTCCCTCCCCCTCCCCAGAATATTTGTGCAGCTTACGGAGAGACGTCCAGGGGGACTGAGCTGGTTGCTGGAAGGAACCTCTGACTCCAGCTTGCCTCATCCATTTGGGAAGCGGCGTAAGTCTAGCCTAAGCCACCTGGCTTTGGGAAGGAGGTTGCTTTTCTCTGCACCTTCCCCCTAACTCTTAACAGCTTTTAATAAAATTCTGGTAACTTGGCACATTTGAAATGTTGGCTGCTGCCCATCGGGTATGTATGTAATGAATTCCTGTGCTGCAGATGCCTTTCTGAAATAAATTACATGTGTTTACCTTGGGAACCAGGCACAGGACCCCAGGACTTCAGGTTCAAGTATTATAAGGCACTAAGTGACAAGCAGCTCCTTTAAAACCACTTGGTTTTAATGGGAATTGGTCAGTCACACACCAATTACTCTGAAAGCTGTAATTCTTCCAAGCAGCTCCTCTTTTCTGAGCGTGTTTGGTGCCCCAGGTATCCCACTACGGGGATTTCAGTTCTAGGGTGTTCCTGAACAATATGAGGATCATCACGCTGTGTAAAGGCTCTTTCCACTGATGTCAACAGCTCCCTGCCGATGGGCGTGCTGAGGATCTGCCCCCGGATTCTGCCTACTCGAGTTGCTCTTAAAAACATTCACGAAGCCTGGAAGAAGGATGGACAGAGGTGTGTGGCTCTGCACGTAGTTTCAGGTGTTCTCCTACCAATGCTGGCTGACAGCCTTTGGCACGTGTCTGGAGAGAAGTGAACACCTGCTCGGGGGTGCACAGTGCAGAGCAGTGGTAACCCAGCGTGTTGCAGGCAGTGCTTGTAGTGGCTCTGCGCGGTGAAATAAAATAGATGTGGGCTGTCCTCTGTCCCTGAGGACAACAGGTGGGGCACACCTTGTACCCACAGAGCCAAACTCTCCCTTCTTTTCCAAAACAGTGTCCAAACTGCCAGTAGGAGCCATTCTTTGCTGCATGCTGTCCTGTGCTGTGCTGGTGCACGTGCCAGGCGGCGAGACGAAAACCGGGTCACGCAGAAAACCCACAGATGTGGGCTCTGATTCTTCTTAGTTGATGTTGGGTGGATATGAAGGCCTATATCATCCTGATAGTATCTTCAGTGAAAAGTCTGATGGCACAATAGTGAGCTATAAGAAAAGCTGATGGTTCATCCACAGACCAAGAACTTTGCAAATCACAGCCCCAGGCTGTTCTATTTATGCTTCTCCTTTAATGACGTAAGCATTAGTATTTGCTGTGGGGAGAAAAAGGGGCAGATATTTGGCTTTTGCCTAACTGCTACTATTTTGGGCTAAGCCAGGGTTCCTGCAGGAAGTGAACACAGGTCCCAGAACACTGACCCAGTTCTGCTGTGACTAAGTATGCTCCATCTAACCTGAAATTCTCCCATGCCTTCTGTTTGATATAATATCCTTTCTTGCTTCCTGCCCTGGATGGCAGCATAAAACTGTTGTGTGCTGTGAGACATCTGCCAGGCTTTCTCTGCCATCAAGGTGGCTGCGTGTGGTGGGTGAAATCACTCCCATACTTAGTCTGCAGAATGTGCAGGAATGATGCCGTCCTGGTGTAAAGAAAAGAAACCAATTGCTTACTCAGAGGTTGTGTGCTGCTTCTCAGCTGAAGGCTGGGGCTGGTGATGGGCCTGGGTGGGATGTCAGCACGTGGACACGAGCCTGTGATGCTGAAACCTCTGCATGGCAGCACCTGGGCTTGGCAGATCTGTGTCAGCTGCAGCTCCTCCTCACCCAAAACTAATTGCAGGTCTGCTGTTTGCTGTGGAAAAGCAGGTGGGAAAAGAGGGTTAGAGCTGTCCTATGTCCCTCTTAGTGTTAGTACCCACAGAAAAGCCACATTTATTTTGCTTATATATTTCCCACGTGTTCTGACTGCTGCGAAGCTGAGCGGTCTGGGGGCTGCCTGAGAGATAAACCTGGCACAAACCACACACACCAGCATTCCTACAGGGTTTGTGCTTCTCCAGAAACATGCCTGAAGGAAAGCAGAGGTTTGTTGGGGACAAACATTTGGGGACAGCATTTTGTCTCTACCTCTGCTTCCATTTCACAACCACCATGTCATGAAGCAGTTGGGAAGGGTGAGAGTGAGGTTCAGATCCCAACTGCTGTGAGGCCACAGGTTTCCCAGACACCTCTTTCTGCCTCTCCTGTTACATGAAATGCTCCCTGGCTGATATGACCATCTCCTCTCTGGGGCAGATGCCCAGATCTGCTGTGTGAAAGCCCTCACAGCCAGGCAAGAGCAAGAAGTGATCTCCTGATGGGTTTTGAAACTTCTCTTCCATGGCAGGAAATGTTTTCTCACAACAGCAGATGAAGCCTCCTGCCCACACAACAAAATAACCTCGTGGTTTATAGGTTGGATTTATAGCTCGTGGGATGAGGAGGAAATCCTGGGCTCCTTCCAGACTCAGTGTATGGAATATTTCTTGCATCCACTCCAGCACAAAAGGTAGGTGGCAGCAGCAGACACCGTATTTTAGAAAGAGAGGGTGAGACCTGCACTTCAAGATAAAATGCATAGTCCTGAGTGAGGGGGTTCAAAGCATGAAGACCCAAGAGCAGGGAGGCACTGTCCATGCACTGCCACCCATCAAACACTTGGGAATACTGCAACACCCACCTTGAGGGGATAGGAAGCTGCTCTGTGAGGGGGTCAGAGCACAGGGGTGCCCCTTAGCCCTCTCTGAGGCAGCGTTTGTGTCCATCCACATAGTTGCAGCTGACTGGAGAGGTTTTACAGATCTTACAAAACAAAGGCTGAAGGCTGAGTGTGACACGCAGAGGAAGCAGCTTGCAGCAGCCAGCAGCGTCAATCAACCAAAAAGGAACAGGTTTAAACTCATATTTCTTCCAAGCTGGGTGTGACTTACACTGAGAGTGAGTTGTGTGGATGATTTTTTTTTTGTGGTAGTCATAACATGCACTTTCATAGCTGGATGTAAATTTCCACGCTGTCTTTGTTCCATGACTCACCTTCTCTGCCCAAACAGAGGGAAAAACACGTCCAAAAAGGACAGAGTGAAAGTGAAGAGGACCTGATTTCTGGGTGGGTTGTTAAGGAAATGTTGCTGGAGGGCATTTCTCTGTGGAGCTTTTTCACCTGTGCTTGGTGCTTGGAACTTGTGGCAACCAAACTGTATTTGCAAGGTGACTCTGTATCACCCTGGTGAAAAGTGTGAAGCTGGAAGCCCTGGAGAGTTATAATACCTATCTGCAAACAGGCCCAGTTTGAACTTTCTCAAGTAAGGTCAGAACTATCCCAGAATATTTGTGGGCTCATCTGGCGCCTGAATATTGTGGAAAAGTGCACACGAAATATCGTCCTTGCAGCATTCGCAGTTGAAACTGCAAAAAAGCAAAAAATTGCAGGGGACATCCTGTGTTTTCATCTCACCAGAAATTCAGATAAAATATTTAGATTTTTCCTGAAAAGGACCAATATTCTCCACCCTGCAACTTGCTTTTCTTGAGTGGAGTGTCAGGGATAAGAGAAGGACTGAAAGAGCATGGCCAGACATGGATTTAGGTATGTGTATCCAGCCTACCCTGCTTTTTGTCCCCACTGACAATAGAATTTTGTTCCTTGACAATATGACCCTATTTCTCTAACCCCTCTCGTGATTTGGAAGGTAACCAATCTACAGGAGTGTTGTCAAAGCCACCTGTTATAATCACTGGATTTTGGCTGTCATTTCAATCTGTATTTTGCACTCCTTAATGTACTCTTGATGAAGAAGCTCCTACCAGAACCCTTCAGGAATATTTGTACTCCTACAGCTGAAAGTGGATCATGTGTGAGCAGCCATCAGGCCCGAGTTTCTTTGTATTTCTCCCCATCCACCCGCGTGGAGCTGGATTTTAGGTGACAGAAGTCAAAGGAAGCAGAGAGTGATTTACCACATCTGGAATCTCTCTGACTGGCCGTAGAGTTATCTGCGTGCATCAAGTGGAAACCTCCAGTTTTTCCTTTGCCCCTGTCACGAGGGGGGAAGAAATCACCGAAACAATCAAAACCTGACTGTTTACACATGTTTTGTTTTATAAATGGACTTGTACAGAAAGTTGCAGCACCGCTGCACGGGCAGCTCACATAAATCTCTTATCACAAAAGCCATATGTCCTCATTTCCTCGTCTGCGGCAGAACACAGGCAGCAGCGCTCCGATAATTAGGAAGCTGGAGGTAAAACCACTCAGCATCCAGCAGTAGGGAAGTGAATGTGGGTGAAGGTTACCAAACACCCAACAGAGCAGTTTGGTTCCGAGCCGTGTCGCTGGTCTGTACAACTTTCCATTGCGTGGCTGTAGTTTGTGTGTTTACAAGCCGGTTCCTCCTCGGAGGGGGTGCTGGAAACACTGGGGAGGTCTGAGGGTGCCTGATCTTCACTGCTCAGTTTGCTCACCTCGAAATGCAGTGAACTGACCTTCCGTTTCAGCCCCTTTGATGTGATCCCAGACATGAAGAGTTGGGGAAGAGCATCCGTGGATGGTCCTGTGAAAAGCTTCCTCACAGGATGGCTGGCACAGTGGGGGATGATCCTGTTCCCTGCATGGAGCTAATACAGTTTCACCTGGGAAGAAGAAGTAGAAGGGTCCCACAGGACCACTTATGGCTTCTCCCTTACCAAAAACCTGGCTGGCTGTGTCTGTGGCCCTTCTTGGCACTGATAAGCCAAACCAGTGTCACTGTCTAACTTTTAACTTCACCCACACTTTTCCACAAAGCTGAGATGGATAAAAATTAGCTAAGTTAGTACAATTAGCACACCTGCCATTATGGCATGTCTGGGTCCTTCCAAACTTATTTTTTTTTTCCCCAAAAGAGAGACATTTCCTAAATTTCGGATCAGCCAGTGATGGTGAAAGGCACTTTTGCCCAGCTTGGTGTGCTTTGTGTAAGGGGTATTTATTTAATCCATCTGAAACTACATGAGAAAGGAGAGAAATATCCCGGCGGCGAGATAAGATGATTATCTTCCTGGCAAACAATGGGAACACGGTCAAAATTAAAAATAATTTGATTGCAAATAGGAAGCCTAGTAAAGCAGCAGGACCAGAGGAAACATGACTAATTTTTTTTTTAGCCTGCCTGAACTCACACAGCAGAGCTTTGCAAGAGCCATAACTTTGAAATATAGATCTGTAGAAAACCCATGGGGGGAGGATGGCAACAGTCCAACTGCAATAGTACAATAGGGGCAAGTTCATGCAGCTGGTAGATCCGACCTAAATGGCTAAATAGCAACAGACAAAAGCTATTTTAGGTATAGTTTGGTGGGGACTACAGTAAATACAAATTGGGGAGGAGTGAAGAAAGTGAAAGGTTTTCTCTCGACTCTTTTTTGATTTCTATTCTCCTTGGCAACACGTGGCCAAAGCATGATGCCAGTGTCACCTGCAGGAGCAACACTGAGCTCTCTGAGCCTGCAGGCCAATGTTTCACATCCCTGGTTGATGTTGGATCTTCTTCCTGTCTCCAGCAAGGAACCTTCCTTTCTGCAGGGGAAGGAGGAGGTGGCAGCAGGACCGGCATGACTTTGAGATTTGTCTCCATGAGAAAATTCTAATAGATGTCAAACCTATACAGGGCCCCTTATAAAGGCACTTCCTTCTGATAGTGATTACCCAGAAAAAGTGCTTGTATGATTCCCAGAAATAATGCCTTCTAAACTACTGCTTCCTTAAAAGAAAACTGAACATGAAACAACCTCTATCTAGAGTGGATGTGAAGAATAAAATGATGTATTGGACAGCTGTTCCTCAGCATTCGTGGCAGAACTCTAACAAACTTCTTCTACTCCAGACAGTGCCAATACCTGCTCTGGAAATGCCTTTGAGCTGAGTAGATACCAAACTCACCTTGACTGCAGTTCTTGTCCTTGTGTCACAGCCTGCCTGTCATAAGTGGCCTGGTGACTATTGTTTTAACCCAGTGGACAGTAACATTTGGATCTGTGTTTTTAAATATCTAAGATGGTTTGACTCTACCCTTCTGTAAATATTATTTTCTAGAATATTCTGTGCTTTTATTTGCACTGCTAGAGATGGGTCTCAAATATGAAGGCAGTCAACACTCAAAATGTCCTGTGCAGTAGGGAAGTGATGTTACATCCATTTTACAGCAGAATAAATTCTGCTGTAGGCAAAGAGTTGAAATGGTCTGTTCCAAGAACACAGGGAGAAGCACGGAGCAGAAGACAACACAAGCATGATGTTCCCAGCAGGACTAGTTGTGACCACAAACCCACAGTTTCGTTTTTTGCTTTAAAAGCCTCCTAAATAGAGATTTTTAGTCAAATGAGGAGGGTTGAAATAAGTCCTTGGTTAGCTGTGTTGAATTACATCAGCCAAGGAGGTGAGTACACTTAAGCTACTTCAGCTGCAGTTATATATGTCTGATCCTTTACCTGGGTAGATACTTTTTCAAGCATTTTGAAGGTATAATGTAAGTCAGGTGTGAGTGTGTTGCGAACCTGTAAGACAGCCATAAGCAGTAGCTGACACCAGAGATTAAACACTGTTTAAGCCACTTGGCAAAGCTTTAGACAGGTCCAGTAATTGTAGGTGGATGAGAGCTTGCAGAGAGTCATTAGGTTCCTGATGGAGGAAATACCGCTGAAAGGCAGAAGAGGAAATGACAGATTTAATGAATAGTGGTCACAAGCTGAACTACAAAGAGCAATCGGTCTGTATGTTTTCCTACAAGGACAATCATAGCAGAACCAAGGCCAGATGGTCCCTGCACTACATCTGATGGCAAGACCCCTCCAAACCAGAAGGCGTGACAAATAACACCAAGGAAAAGTCTCTGACCCGTAAAAAGAGGGGCTGCATTTCTGCAGGCAGCGAACTGAGCTCTTGGAGCAGGGCTATGTCCTTCTGCTTCCACCAGGAAAGAGAGTGCAGAGTCATTTACAGTCAAAACATCAAAGCACTGTCTCTGGAATGGGAGATCTTGGCATTAAAGACAGGTTGTCATTGTTAGTAATGGTTCAAAAGGCTGAAAGATAGATCTAGGTGGAGCATCAGATGTTCATGAAAACTGAGAGGTGTTTGGTGCTGGTGGACAGGATTTAACAGGCTATTCAAACTGCACTTGTCACAGGCAAAGAGCCATTAGAGCACACGCTTGGGTGCAGCAGGAGTGGTAACAATCACTAGTCTGTCTCCGAGCAGTGCTGCACTATGTGTTGATCCTGGAGGTTTTATGCTTTTATGAAAACCACTAACGATGACATGATTCAAGATTCTGTGAAGGGCTCAGAGGGAGACTCAGTAAAACATCAAATAGTGATGTCAAACTTTTCATGCATGACAAACTAAATGCGAAAGTGTCGTTCTCACAGAGACAGCAACAGTTGGGATTTGCTTCCAAAATGAAAGAGGAAATTATTCAGGCAAATTTGTTACTTTAGACAGGTGAAACACTGTCTGAATGAAGATGGGGGTATGCACATGAATGAAATTGGGCACATGTTTGTGAACATGGACATGGATGGATGACATGTCAAAGGCATTAATTGGTGACATGGTGACACAGCAGTGCTGGAGGCAAGCGGTCCAGCAGAGAAAAACTTCATTGTCCTGGGGGAAGGTCATCAAATGTGAGCCTCTAATACAACCAAAACTTTGAGGAGATGAGAGGACAGGACAGGACAAGACAGGAGTTCTGATGGTGACACTCCAACAGCAGGAATAAACAAGAAACAGTAAATGTCTTTATGGAGTGGACAAGGACACCCAAAGCAGCAAGGGGAAAAATATCACTAGATGACTATTGACTTGTGAGAGTTGGGATCTGCCCAAGACCTGATATCCCATGAGGTTGTCTCTGAGAAAAAAAGGGCTCACATGCTGCTGTTCACATTGCAGGAAGCAATTGCTAGATACTGTCTAGCTTGGTCCCTAGGTTCCCCCAAGGTCTGGATAGTCCATGAATGTTCAATTTTTTTATTACAGGTGCCCCTGTGTAACTTCATCAAAGTTCACAGATCTCCCCCCAGGTCCTATGAACCCAGGCCCTAACTTCAGGACTCCAGCAAGGAAGCTGGCTCTTGGAGGATACTTTACAAAAATGACAGTGGAAAGCTTGTTTGCCTCCATACTGGCATAGAGATTGCTGGTATTTCAAGCAGGCAAAGCTTCTCTGCTTCCCAAATGAAGAATGGAAAGCTGGAACACCATCCTGAAGTAAAGAGACAGGTGCCAGTGGGTAAAAAAAGAAAGCTTTTGTTCTCATTGACTGTTTTCATCTGAATGGAAAATCCAGGCACGGAGACTGGAGAGCCTGCAGTTCACAATGCCAGGTCTCCTGCTTTCTAATTTTAGAACAAAGTACTCCTGCCCACACTGCTTTTCCTAAAACACCCCTGTTACACTTATTTTCAGAGGATGATTTCACGAGGCCTCGGAGAAGCAGGGACTGGCAACTGTGTAAGTAAAAGAACTAACCTTTTTTCTTATCAGGGTAGAGTACAGAGTGGATGTGGTCAGCACTGTTTCAGAAAGCACTGGCTCGAGTGTGTGACAGGATTTGTACCCTCCTACAAGAGTGCAAAGGAAATAAAACCAACCTCCAGCCATGTGACAGAAAGGGTAGTGTTGGGTGTAAGGTCTGGGTTCTGGGCCTGAGCAAACTCTCCATCCTTTAGGGACATCTGTTTTTCCTGCCCACTCTTGCTGCCTCGATCATCACATTTAACAGCCCTGTTGGTGCAGAGTCTGTTGTGGTGTTGGACATCTCACAACCTTTATATCTGTACAAATCAAATGCTGGCAGAGACTTGCTTGCTTTTAAACCCAGACAGACTGGTGATTCTGTTACCACTCCTGCTGCACCCAACTTTTTTTGTTTCTTCACTGACATATCAACAGTTTCACATCTTTTCTTCATTTAGGTTGCAAAGGTTTCTGTTTAGTGGCAACCAGCCCTCCTTGCCAATGGGAAATAGCCCCTTTGCAGGCAGTAGGTCACCTCTCTCTACCCATTAACTGAGGCCTCTTGGAGTGGGTGGCTGTCTAGCAGCTCTGAGTAAGCTACAAGAGGATGTCATCACTGCCAGACTTGGCCCAGCTTAATGTCAACCAAGACACTGTGGGGGAAGCCTGACTGCAAACAAAAGCAAAGCCAACTGCACTGTTTGTCCCTGTGCAAATGAAGGCAAACAGAGAAGATTTATAAACTGTTGTTGTTTTTTTTCAATATTTCTAATATGATAAAGAGACATGTTGTTCTTCTAAGAACTGCAAGCCAGCAACCGTGTTTTCCTTGGCCATGAGCCCAAAGTTTTGGCTCTACTTTTCTTTTACCAAACATGAGTCCTCTGGGATGATTCACTGGTTCTTAGTGGGCTGCAGCTGCTGAGCCAGGAAAAGGAGCCCTTGGTGCACAGAAAAGGAATCAGGAGATGATGTGTCATGTGGGTTACACAGGGAATCAGCATCACTTCCTACAGCCAGCCAGTGCAGACTGCATGCAGAGGACCTGCTGGTCTGGAGGAGATGGAAATGAAGCCAGGACTCCCCAGGACCCACTGGTACATCTTACCTCTGGTGAGCATCTAAGAGTCCATGTGCTTCCACCAAAAGCTCCACTTCAGCAATTCAGGAACTGAAATGAGCAGCAGAAATTAATTTCTGTAAATCTGGATCCTCAGTCATCACCAGCTCCTTACTGCAACATTTTAACCCCCTTCTCCATTCTCTCACACCCCAGGAGAACCACTGGACTTACACAAGGGGAGCATGTGGCTGGAGACCTCTGAGCCAAGCATTTCATAGAATCGTAGAATCGTTTAGGTTGGAAAAGACCTCGAAGGTCATGGAGTCCAACCGTTAACCCAGCACTGCCACATCCACCACTAAGCTGTGTCCCTGAGCACCACATTTACATCTGTTATCTGTTAAATCCCTCCAGGGATGGTGACTTCACCACTTCCCCGGGGTAGCCTGTTCCTGCGCTTGGTTTCCTCTTATGAGAGTAGTTGAATGAAAAAAAAAGGATCCCGAGGGACAATTCAGTGAGTAAGGGATGTGTGATCCCTGGTGTCCAGTGTCAGCTTAAGGAAACTATAGGATGAGACAAAGCCTCTTCAGCCTCTTCTCTCACTGGTGAGAACTAAATACGCTAATTATTGCTAATCTACAGCTCACTCGTTGTCGGTCAGCAGGTGACGAGCTCTCTGCAAAGCTGGTTCCTGTGCCAGTGGCCATCCTATCGCAGCCTCGGCATTTGAAGGATAAACACTAACAACACTGTCAGAGCTGGGCGAGTGCTGCCCCTTGCAGAGGGTCGGTGTCACAGCGGCTGAGCCTCAGCACAACGGGGCCACGCTGCAACAGATCACAGAATCACAGAGTCAGCTAGGATGGAAAAGACCTCTGAGATCATCGAGTCCAACCTGTGAGCTAATACCGTCCTGTCAACTAGACCATGGCACTGCTGCCACATCCAGTCTCTTCTTAAACACCTCCAGGGACGGTGACTCCACCACCTCCCTGGGCAGCCCATTCCAGTGCCCAGTCACTCTCTCTGTAAAGAACTTCCTAACGATCAACCTAAACCTCCCCTGGCGCAGCTTAAGGCTGTGCCCTCTTGTCCTACTGCTGGTTGCCTGGGAGAAGAGACCGACCTCCACCCGGCTACAACCTCCTGATGCTGATGTGTGGAAGACAAAAGAGATTTTCGAGGTTAAAAAAAACCCCACGCCAATTCAGCAATAAGTGCGCCCGGCCGGGGCAGGACTCCGGTGAGAGGAAAAGCGCTGGGATCCCGGACCGAGGGATACGAGCTCGCCCCGGTCCCGCCACCCTCCCGGGATGCAGGACGGGACGTGCCCGTCCCACGGGGATGCTGCGGGGGCGGACACAGGGAGCCGGGGGCAGGGCGGCTCCTCCCCGGCGGGGCGGGATGAAGGGGCCGGGAAGAGGGACGCGGAGCCGGGCCGGGCGCAGGGCAGAGCCGAGCCGGGAGAGGCAGGACTAACCCCGAGGTGCCATGTCGAGGGTGGTCATCTGCCTGCTGCGCTGCGACCTGCGCGCCCACGATAACCAGGTATGGGATTTTCCGTGGGGATAGCCCCGTTGGTGGGCAGGATGGGGAGAGATGCCCGCCGCATCCCGCCCCCGGCAGCTCTCACGGCCCTCTCTGTGTTTTTTCCAGGTGCTCCACTGGGCTCAGGATAACGCAGATTTCGTGATCCCTCTCTACTGCTTCGACCCGCGGCACTACCTGGGCACCCACTGCTTCGGCTTCCCCAAGACAGGGCCCCACCGGCTCCGGTTTTTGCTGGAAAGTGTGAAGGATCTAAGGGAAACGCTCAAGAAAAAAGGAAGGTAGTTGAGAAAGCACCGTGCAAATAACACGTATATTTCTCTTTTCCTGCTCTTTTTCAACACATACCTGTACTCTGAGTCAAATCATGTGCGGTGCTCCGAGCTCTGATGGTGGTTTATTTCTGAGAGCTACAGCCCTTCTGTTAGGTACAGCAAGGTCCCTTATGTAGCCACTGTTCAGATGACTTGCTGTGGTGACTGCACAGGGAACAAAGAGCCATCTAGGCTGTGCTATGTGGGCTTTTGCTTTCTCGAAATCAGATACCACAGATGGGTGTCACCCTTGAGTGCTTTGTCCAGAGCCTTGACAACTGGAGACATGAATGGCAGCCTTTGAGATGTAGGCAATGACTGTGGCATGTGTCCTTTCTTGTCCCTAGGAGTTTTCCCTAGGAGCTGGCTTGAGACTGACCAACATGGATTCTGGCCTGCGAGACTGGAGAGTTACATCTGTTTATGCTCTGTCCCTCTAAACTCAGTCTGTGGTAGGCTGCACTGTGGTAAGGGGGTCTCCAGAGGAGCCTCCTTTATTATGCTTTTAGAACCATATCTGGGGTAGACCAGGGCCTGAAGAATCCATTACCAGGTAACATCTGGCTTTGCTTAGCAAAAGATCATAGAGTCATAGAGCAGTTTGGGTTGGAAGGGACCTTTAAAGGTCATCTAGTCCAACCTCCTGCAATGAGCAGAGGCATCTTCAACCAGAACAGGTTCCTCAGAGCCCCGCTCAATCTGACCTTGAATGTTTCCAGGGATGGGGCACCTGGCACCTCTCTGGGCAACCTGGACAAGTCACATCAGCCAGCTCTTCAATCACTGGTGTATGAGGATGAAGAGATTCACTTTTAGGTAACAGCCTGGCTTTGTGCCCAGTGATCCTTTCTAAGGCATCCAGAGTGTCAGAAATATGTTTGACACAAACTAAGCCCCAGAGGCTTACAAGCTCTGTTCACTGGCTCCTAAAAAATGCAGGCTAGTCAAATCCTGCCTGTCTGCCTCCACACTGGGTCTGTGCTCCGTAGAGAACTAGTCCACGGGTGCCTGCCTGGGCTCAGACAAGGACCTCCTGTACACATAAATAACAACAACTCAGGCCAATATTTTGTGTTTGTAGTACCCTGGTTGTGAGGAAGGGGAAGCCAGAAGATGTGGTCCGCGATCTGATTACTCAGCTGGGCTCTGTCAGCGCTGTGGCTTTCCACGAAGAGGTAAGGGAAATACTGAAGTGACATAGTTTAAAAGATAAAATTAGGTTGCAGAGGTTTCTTTCACAACCAAATGGTGATGCAGATCCTGTGTGTTCAGGGCCTTTCTTGGCAGTGGTGGTGTTAACCTTGGGGAAACTGGATAGTTCCTGGGATGGGGATGGTGTAGGCTCTGGGTGGGAGTCCTTGCTGGGCAAGACTCAGAGATTGTGTGTGTGCATCCAGAGGGAAGCAGCTAAATGTGGAGATGAGGGAGGAGGGCAGGACAAGGGACCAGGGTCTGTGTGCACATGGGAGCTGGGGCTGTGCAGGCCTGGCCTCACTGTTTTGATCTCCCTAGGCCACGCAGGAGGAGCTGGATGTGGAGAAGGGGCTGTGCCAGGTGTGTAAGGAGCATGGGGTGAAGGTTCAGACGTTCTGGTCATCCACGCTGTATCATCGGGATGACCTTCCCTTCAGGCCTATTGCCAGGTGGGCTGCTCCATGATGTCACTGACTCCTGCACTGTCCCACTTGTTTCTCACTCCAATGAACTCTTCAGGAGGGCTCCCAGTCATCTGGTCCCACAGAGAAGGGACCCAATAGTCCATCTGTGTTTATGGTGCATCGAGGGGAAGGGGCACATTCATCCCTCTGCATTAGCAGGATTTCCACTTCAATATCCATAAAGCCAAGGTGTGTGTTTGAGCATTTACTGAGGACTGATTTCTCTTTGCCCTTCCAGCAGTTTGGACCAGCACAGTCTGGATACTCAGTCTGCAGTCCTCAAAATCCTTGTGACATAGAATCATAGAATCATTTAGGTCAAAAAAGACCTTAAAGATCACCATTAATCCAGAACTGCCAAGCCACCACTAAACCTTATCCCTAAGTGCCACATCTACACTTTTAAATACATCCAGGGATGGTGACTCAACCACATCTCTGGGCGGCCTGTGGGATTCTTAATCACCTTTTCAATGATTTCCCTAATATCGGATCTAAACCTCCCTGGCACAACTTGAGGCCATTTCCTCTGGTCCTGTCACTTGTTATCGGGGAGAAGAGACGGACTCTCCAGGCTACAACCTCCTTTCAGGTTGTAGGAAGCAACAAGATGCCCCTTGAGCCTCCTCTTCTCCAGGCTGAGCCCCCCCAGCTCCCTCAGCTGCTCCTCACCAGACTTGTGCTCCAGACCCTTCCCCAGCTCTGTTCCCTTCTCTGGACATGCTCCAGCACCGAAATGTCCTCCCTGTAGTGAAGGGCTCAGAGCTGAACTCAGGATTTGAGGTGCCTCACCAGTGCCACGTACAGGGGGATGGTCACTGCACTGGTCCTGCTGGCCCACTATTGGTGACACTCCTGGGACACTGGCCTGGATTGCTCCATTACCCCCTCTGACTGAATGCATCTGCCTATGACAACAGCCCTTTGCCTGTGGACTCTTTCATGGTTCCCTCAGTAGTCACATGGGGTGTAGTTGATGGAGTTGTAAGTGATCCGTGGTATTCTGTAGAAAATGTATAAAATAGGGCAGAAGAGTCAGGCCATGAAAGTGCCTTTTTCTCTCCTTTGACTGAAAAGGCACCAGGAGGTTGCAGATTTTTACACTGAGGTCAACCTTGTGTGTTAATCAGAAGTTAGGTGAGAGAAATCTGGCCCTCATGGACACGCCTTAAATTGAAAAGGCACAATTTGCATCAGAAGCAGAAAGCAATTGGGCAAAGGGCTGAACTTCTGAAGGCTGCTAGCCCCATGGGCATCTTCCTCTATTGTGCCTGGCAGGATAGAGAGGTATCACAAACCTGTGCTCTGCCCCAGGGGAGCACAGCCTGGAATGCTAATCCTCCCCCTGTGGAAGGTGTGTGAGTGCTGTGTGCAGGGGCCGGGGAAACCACCCTGCAGAGACCTGACTGTGCTGTCACCTGTGCAGGTTGCCTGATGTCTACACCCATTTCCGAAGGGCGGTGGAATCTGAGGCGAAGGTCCGGCCAGCCCTGCGGATGGCAGAGCAGCTAAAGCCTCTGGCTCCAGGGCTGGAAGAAGGGTGCATCCCTACAATGGAGGATTTCGGACAGAAGGGTAAGACAGCTCAATTTGGCAGTTGCTCCCATGAAATCCTACCTAGGTTCTGTTCTTATATATATCCTGGTTAGACCTGTTTTTAAAAACATGGTTTTGCAAAGCAAGTTGGCTGCTTCAGATTCCCAGGACACAGACATTCAGCCAAGGTGAAGTAGGCACCTGTACTGGCTGCACTTGAGATCTGGTGGTTAATATAAACCAAACATCTTGCACTGCACATCATACTCTCTCACAGAAAAGATGTCTCCTTGTAAATATGGAGAGGCAATTTGTGCTCAGGAGATAAATAAAAGAGAGGAGATTTACATTAGATGTTAGGACATTCTTCCCTGTGAGGATGGAGAGGCCCTGGCACATGTTGCCCAGAGAAGATGTGGCTGCCCCATCCCTGGAACTGTCCAAGGCCAGGTTGGAGAGGGCTTGGAGCAACCTGGGATAGTGGAAGGTGTCCCTGCCCATGGCAGGGGATGGAATGAGATGATCTTTAAGGTCCCTTCCAGCCCAACCCATTTTGTGATTCTATGATATGTCTCTTTCTGAGAATCAAGACATGGAGGCAGTGGTTGCCCTTTCAACTGTAACTAAACCTCTGCCCACTCATACAGCAAATCAAGGTAAATCCCCTGTGGAGGAGGTGCCCTGCAGCTGGGTAGAAAACATCTTCTTAGTGCTTTTTAATATGTTTGATGTGACCCCTATTTTAAAGGAAGACCACACAATCTTTTATGTCCCAAAAGCAGACATTCCTACTGCTGAACATCCCTAGATTTTAAGCTCCCTACCTTTCCAAGGGGGTAACAATGTGATGGTGTTTTCTGTGGCAGATCCTGTAACTGATCCACGAACAGCCTTCCCCTGCAGTGGAGGAGAGACCCAGGCTTTAATGAGACTGCAATATTATTTTTGGGACACGGTAACTCTTGCATTTCCTTGCCTACATCCTCCCCCTTGTACACATGGCTGTGCAAGTGGGTGAGGCTGCAGTTTCACTTCCTAACAATATTTCCTTAGCTCCTGTATAACACTTTGCAAAGCAGAGAAATAGCATTATTTCAGTTTTTCAGAGAGGCAAACTAGACCAAAAAGAAGTCATCCAGGAACTGGGAATGTATGCCAAATACTTAGGAACCTAGTTTAGTGGCCATCCCTCTGAAATTCTTTTTTCCGTTAATTTTTGGGAATTGGGACAAAATTTTTTAGCTCCTTTCTCTCAATTTGCCTTTTCTCATGTCCCATGTGATCAGCGAAGTAGTTCCCCCATATTGGAGGAGTGAAAAGTGGCCTGAAGGAGCTGCACTTGCAATTGGGGTGAGGAACAACTAACCCAAGTTCTGCCCACAGTTATAAATAGTTGGAGGTTCCTGTAGTCTGTTTTGAAAACTTGCAGCCAATATATTACAGCTACTTCTTGCTCCCTTGCTTTGGTGGAGTGAAGCTGCTGCTGACTGCATTTTGCCTGTGCAGCCAGTTTTTGGACTTCTTCCTGGCCTAGTTTGAGGAACTGCCTTAAATTTGCCTTGTGTGAATTCAAAGACACGTGTGCTGATTTCCAACAGCATCAGACCCCACCAGCTTTGTGGATAAAGGGGGGAGCATCTCTCAGGCTGAGATGGGTTAGGAACTGTGCTGTGTCCAGTGCTTCAGGGCATCCTTTGTGCTGTGCTGAGGAAGTTGCTGCATTCCTTTGCTGTTGGGGATCATTGTCCTGGTTTAACCCCAGGAGGCACAGCCCTAAGCAGCTGCTCCCTCAGTCCCTGCAAGTGGGATGGAGGAGAGATTCAGAAGGGTAAAAGTTGAGAAAAGTCGTGGGTTGAGGTAAAGACAGTTAATTAGGGAAAGCAAAAGCTTTTTGCATTGGCAAAGCCGAGTAAGGATTCATTTAAAACTTCCCATCAGTGGGCAGGTGCTCAGCCAGCCCCAGGAAAGCAGGGCTCTACCACGTGTAATAGTTACTTGGGAAGACAAACAGGCACCACTCCAAACATCCCCCTTTCCTCCTTACCCAGCTTTATGTGCTGAGCATGACATCCTATGGTCTGGGATACCCCTTGGGCCAGTTGGGATCAGCTGTCCTGGCTGTGTCCCCTCCCACCTCCTTGTGCACCCCCAGCCTACTCAGGGTGGGGTGGTGAGAGAGGCAGAAAGGGCCTTGAGGCTGTGTGAGCCCTGCTCAGCAATAACAAAAACACTGGTGTGCTATCAGCACTGCTTTTAGCACAAATCCAAAACAGCCCCAGACCAGCTACAGTGGAGAAAATTAACTCCATCCCAGCCAAAATGAGCACAGGCATGCACAGCTTCTACTCTTGGTCAAGCATTAATACAACCAGTGCTGGAAAACCTGTTCCTTCTTTTTTTGTAATGCAAGTATTGTGTTCCCCAGCGAGGTAGAACAGCCCCTTAGCAATTGTAACCTGTGCAGTGAAGGGGATCGAGGAGAGATCTGGATTCCCTGTGTCCCCTGCACTGTCCATGGAGCGCTCAGAAAATGGAAGATGTGCACCCTGCTGTAAATGTGGGTTCCTGCACCTGAGTGCTGGGAGCTGTCAGACTCAGGTTCTCAAACTCAAACAAGCAACCACATGGACAATGGAGTTCCACTGGGGCTTGGAAGTGCATTATTGATCCAGAGTCAGATGGGAACGGGCAGGGAGCAAGTACAACCAGGTGCACAGTGCTTGTGGAAGGAAACGTGCTCCAGGCTGAACTGGGGAGCACAGCTTGTGACACACATCCCACAGCTATAATGAAAACTGCTGGCCTGATTAATTCCTGTGCGCTGGAGGCAGGAATTTGGCAGCTGTGTAATCCTTGCAGGCAGCCATGAGAGGGAGCCCAGCCCTACCAGATTGCTCTGCCTCCAGAAGGAGAGAAAACATATTTAGCAGGTTGTTTGTAAAGTGTTCAAACCTTTTGTTCTTTTGCTGGCACAGAACCTGGTTGCATCTTACAAGGAGTCTCGGAATGGGCTGGTGGGAATGGATTACTCAACCAAATTTGCACCATGGTAAAGATTTTTGTTGTGGAAAACTCCTTTTCTGCTCCCCTCCCAAACTGATGTTACCTGTCTGCTGAGTGCTACTGAGCATGGGTAGGGGTCTGGGTGTGGTTCCCTGGGAACATTCCTGCAATTAGGAACTGCTGCACTGTAGCAGAACTGTGCCAAGAGCCCTGTGTGCTGGGACCACCAATGTGGGCAGGGCACAGGAGGGACTCATGCCTTTGGCTTCACGCTGTTTTGTGCGTGAGGGGTGGTTGGGAGCAGGCAGGGAAGCAGCACAGCTTCCATGTGTTAAGAGGGTTGTAGAAGAACTCGATCCAGTCCTGGTTTCCTGAATACTGTGGGGCAAGTCACCTCACCTCACTGCCATTGTCTTCTTCTGTGGGTAGAAGAGACACTTCTGATTATTCCTATTGCAAAAGGATCTCTGCTGACTCCTGGTTAGGTGGTTTAGTCTCTGATGCTGGAAGGGGCAGAGTTAATTCCAGACTGAAACTGCAGCAGCAGATCCCAGTTCAGCCTAAGCTGAGAGCATCTGGAGTGTTGTCCCGACAGAACTGTGATATGAAACAGTTTTCTGAGGCTGTTACAGGTCAGGATTTCTTGTTTTCACCCAGCTTTGTGCTTTGTTGGTTGCAGTGGATGGCTCCATCTGGTGGCGCTTCAGAATTCCAGTCGGGATCCCAGGACCACTGAAGCTGCACAGGTTTATTTGTGGCTCTGCTTGAGTTTTTCCAAGCTGGCCATTTGCCCAGAGCAGACAGTCCAGATCTGCCTGCCCCAAAATGTTCCTCTGTCAGATAATCAAAATCAGAGTGGCTCAGATTGCAGCCAGTCAGTCCCATCTCGTACTGGCCATTTCTAAGTGTCAGAACTGGACAACAATTAAGAAAAAACTCTTCAGACTCTTTCTTCCTGTTCTCCAGAATTCATTAGAACATCAAATGTTTCCACCAGCCATAGTGGAAATGGCAGTTAAATGCATTTCTAGGAAAATCAAGGTAAAAGTTGTTCCTGCATGATGGATTTGGAGTCTGGAAGCTCTTTCCTGTCTTGCACAGGACTTACTTGAAACAAATGGAAGGAGCCCAGTGAGTTGAAATGCCAGAGTGGGGTTTGATTCCCTAGGTTTCCTGCCTGGCCTCAGATTTTCAGCAAGCCTTCTGTGGTTGCTCAGATAAGACGTTGAGGTTCTGCAGGAAAAGGAGCCCTGGCACATAATAAGGAGGTTTGCAGTGTAAGGACAGGGAGGACAGGTGATGCAGAGGTTGGCATTTGAGATCCACTTTGGGTTTGTCACTGGTGCACTAAGTCAGCAGCTGATCAAATCATTCAGGCAAAACTTGTCAAACTTGTGTGAAATGATTTGTCTCCGTAGCTTGGAGGCTCCTGTAACAGCCATATGCTGGGAAGGGGAGGATTTTGTTTCTTGGAAGAGGATTCTCTCTCTGGAGGAGTTGCAAAGAAGTTGCAGAACTTGATTAAAGCCGTTTGGGGCAGAGCTGCAAACCCAGCAAAACCTTTTAGACAACAACTCAACACAAAACTGCCTCTCCACTCCCTCTGAGCTGTGAGTCCTGCATGGCATTCAGGACACAATTCCTCTGCTTTCAGGCTGGCGCTGGGCTGCATCTCACCTCGATACATCTATGAGCAGATCCAGAAGTATGAAAGAGAGAGAACAGCAAATCAGAGCACATACTGGTATGTCCTTGCACCATCAGCATGTTGTTTTCTCTGAATAGGAAACCAGCATCTCACACACAGGAGAGTGATTTGTTAACTCCCCTTAATTAATGTTTGTTTTTCCTGTGCCTGCTGCCTGGCTCCTCTGGGTTGCACTGCAGTTCTGTTTCAGGATTTATTAATCTGCCTTTGACACTCAGAGGCTTTAGGCACTTTGCAAGTAGAGATTATGGATGCCAGTTGTCATTATTATTGCTGGGAAATTGTGGTTTATGATTTTTAAAAACGATCTCAGTAAATCAGCACCATCTGTCTCTGTATTGTTATTATGGGCTAGATGAGAAGAAAGAATGATTTACAAATAAAAGCTAAAGGGTTTCTCATATCAAGGATACGAGCAGTTTCACTCCAAAGTCTCAGCAACTGTGTGACTTGTACAAAGCACTCTCATGGAGGAGCAGGTTCATGTTAGAGCCTGGCCTAACACTAGACCTGGATGGGAAAAAAAACCCAAACCAGAAAGTCTGTGCAAACTCTAGAACTGCATATTCATATTGGTTGGTTACATTTGCAATATGTCAAACAGCACAGTGGTTGGTGAAGAGCGGGCAGAACATTGCCAACAATTCTGGCCAAAATACTCAATTTCTTTAAAATTCAAATGACAGATAAAATATCAACACTCTTCAAGTGTGTGTTTGGGGTTGTTTTTTTCTTAGAAGACAATTAAGAGAGGAAAGATTTCAAGAAATGAACATACTCATGTTTTTCCATCTAATAGCCAGCCTGCTGGCAGCTGGGGTGCCGTGGTGATTTTAGCATTTTAAAGTGATTAATAATTATAAAAATGAATCTGTCAAGCTCCCAGGCACTGCAGACAATGGTACAGTAAAGTACAGGTCGTGATGGCTGCACATGAGGGACTCCTTGAACCTCAGCATTATGACACCAGTTTTTAGCATTTGGGCAGTGTCTTGTTTTGTAATGAGATTTTCCAGAAAGATCTTATCAGCCTAAACATGAACTGAGCAGAATGTTTCCAGTATGCCAGGGAGCTGAAGCAGGCCTCAGAGGCTGAGGTGGGACTGTCACCTGATCTCACGAGCTAGAGCACTATCAACCCCTTTTGAAAGGTGTCTTTAAGTCCCTCACAAAGGTTATTGCTTAAATCAAGGCAAAGCTCTCAGGAATGTGCTGACACACTTGTTCATGAGGAAGTGTGAAGCTGAATCAGGCCCTCACCCTGCTCTTTGGAGGATTGCATCCCAGTAGGGATGGATGAAAAACACATTTCCTGAAATTCTGCTCCTGCACTCGAGCTAAGGGAAGATTCCCAGGTGATTCATGCAAAGTTTGCTTTCCCTGTAGTCACCCAGTTGCAAAGCCAGGTAAGTAGGCTTGGGAAAGAACTGTTATTGTGGGAAGGTCCGTGAAATTGTGGATAAACCTCATGGTGTTAATGATGGGTGCTGTGGAAGGAAAATCCCAATTCGGTAATTTTGTCTGACCCACAGTGACCCTTTGTGTTTCAGGGTCCTGTTTGAGCTGCTGTGGAGGGATTACTTTCGGTTCATGGCCCTGAAGTATGGCAGGAGGATTTTCTCCCTAAGAGGTGTGTGTGGATCGCTGTATTTGGAGAGGAAAAGTGCAGTCTTACCACAGGGAAAGTAAGAGAATGGGCTGCTGCCATTAAGTTGTACAAATGTTCTTCTCAAAGCAGTGGTGTGACCACCATGGTGCTGAAGACTCTGCAAACACTGAGCCCCACACCTGATATAGGGAGGATTATTAACACATATCTGTGGGAAACAGCAGAACAATCAGAGTGAAGATGCTGTTTCCAGACACATTGCATCTTTGGGTAGAATCCAGGCTCCAGGCTTGCCCACATTCACCAGAGAATCTGGGACAGAGCAGGAACTGACCCAGGAGTGTGAATCCCTAGAAACCAGATATTCTTTCTGCCTCACACTACATAGGAATCAGAGTGAGATTCAGCTCCAGCCCCAGTGACTGATGTGCAGGAGTCTGCACCTGAACTGGGGGTCTGAACTCTCCATGCAACCACAAATATCCAGCCCATATGTCAGGAAACCCTAAGAGGTGATGCCTGTGCTGGGTGAGCTGTTCTCCAGGTGATGTAGCTGCCTGTACCTAAGCAGAGAGCACTGCTTTCTATACCCTAGGTCAGATGCTGGCATCCAGCTGTGGCTGCAGAGGAACACATCTCCCTCAGGGCCTGTGTCACATCTGCCAGGCCTGTGAGGCTGTTTTAATGGCACTGGAAGCCAGTGGTGAGCCTGACCTTGGATATCTGCAGCTAGAGCTGAGTTGTCCCTTCTGCCTCCGTTCCACTGTACAGAAGGCTGTAATTGCCATTGGATCCTGCAGACATTAAATCATCTCCCTCATCTGTTCCTATCCCACTGCAGGGGCAGAGTGTTGCCTGGGGCTTCTGCCAGGTAATTCTTGGTTTAGTATCTGCTACAGAAACAGATTTCACATAAACGTTGTCCTGGAGTAAAACTGAACAAGAAAATACTGTCTTGGGCCAGAGCTTATCTCCTGCCACCTGTGAAGTCTGAGTTGGTTTTAATTAAAAAAAAAAAAAAAAAAGAAAACATCAACAAAAGAAATAATCAAAATCTGTTAGGGCTTGAGCATCCTCTGTATATAAAAGATACCCCTTTGCAACACTTAGAAGGAAGAATGGGTTGTCTCTAAACCCTTGCAGAAGGTTTCTTTATAATAACACTGAGAGGACGAGCTTTACCCTATGCCTTGTGTCAGCCAAGGTGCCTCAGGCTGTGTTGTTGTGTGAGTAACTGCCTGCGTCACTATTTCTTCATCAGCAGTTCATTATTTTTCTCAACAGGGCTTCAAAGTAAAGAGATACCCTGGAAAAAGGACCTTCAGCTCTTTGACTGCTGGAAAGGTCAGTAGAAACCGCAGGTTTGGCTGGGTGTGCTTTTGGCTTCCACGTGCCTGCGTGTTCACACGTGCCCTGACGCCGGCTGGGTCTCTGCAGGGAGCTGTCATTTCAGCTGGCACCACCAGTGTGTGAGGGCGTGTGCAGGATGCTTGGCTTCCCTTCCCAGACTGAGCACCGTACAGGAGCAGGACCACAGGGTGTCATGAGTGGCCAGGTTCTGCAGTTAGGTTTTCCTGCCCAAGGGGGAGTGTTTGTCACCTGCTGGTCCCTTCTGTTTAGTCACACAGAGGCTGACCCGCCCTCCTTATCAATGTTAGATTGCCATGCCTGCTACATTTGGTTCTTTGTTTGGTTTTGGTTACAAGGTTAAAGCAAACTTAGAAGTAACCACATCTTTTGTAATCCCACAGCCTTTTCTTTAGCTTTTATATTGTAACATGAATAGCAAGCATAAGATCTCAAAACTTAGAGAGATTAACAGATTGAAGCATCAGAATTAGTGAAATACATGCCTGTATTTCTTTTTTCATGTTAGTGCCACGTGTATCCATTTGCACATAGGATACAATAAATCACACAGGCACAATAAGTCTTTTCCTTAACAATAGACAAACTGTCTACTTTTCAGATACTAATCCTTGGAGATTTGTCCAGTACATCCCTCCATTAGTCACCTGTCAAGAATCTTTCTGTTCTTGGCCCATCTCACTGTTGTCTGTATATTCTACTCTGCAAAATTCCCTGCAATCCACCTGATTGCTTTTCCAGTCTGAGATTTTTCCGTACTGTTGTTTTTTGCTTTTTTTTTTTTCTTGCCAAAAATTCTCCTTATCTCAACTTTCAGTATGATTTCCCATTTAATTTCCAGTGGGTCCTAGTGGCTGCACCCCGGCTAAACCTCACTGAAATCCCACCCTGCCACTGTGCACTGGCACCGTCTTTCCCACTTGGAGGGCTGTGAATGCAGGGCCACGGGTTGTTTTAGGAGTGCCCAAAAATGTCCTCGTGTCCCAGCACTGTGTTTTGTCTCCACAGAGGGCAAGACTGGGGTTCCTTTCGTGGATGCCAACATGCGAGAGCTGAGTGCCACAGGCTTCATGTCGAACAGAGGGCGGCAGAACGTCGCCAGCTTCCTCACCAAGGACCTGGGCCTGGACTGGAGGATGGGGGCAGAATGGTTTGAATACCTGCTGGTAGGACTGAACCCTTTGTGTACCCAGACTTGTTGGTGCTCCCTGCCCTGAGCAGAAGGCAGGAGGACAGCTCTGACTAACAAGGAATGATACAGGAGATGATCGTTAATTTTCAGGCTGATCTAAGTCCGTGTATGTGCTGCTTGCAGGGTATGAACTTCCCAAAGCTCGCATAAGTAAAGGGAATTTTGCCACAGTGAAGCTACCATCAGCCAAGATGTAGCTGGGAAGTTTGCAATAATAGTTTCGATCCTCCTCGCAGGGTTTTAGCCAGAGATCTGTCACACTTGAGAAAACTTTCAAAACATAAATTATGTTAACAATGCTCTGATTTGGCCACCGCAGAGGCTGGGGAGGAGGGCAGCCCAGAAATAGAACATAAAAAGAAATGTGTGCTGGCACAGCATCTTTGCATTGATTGCTGTGGACAGGGAAGCTGTGTAGTCAAGAACAGGCAAGTGTGGACAATAGCTGGATCAGCTTCCAGAGAGCTCCACCCTGGCCAGAGGCATCCCTCTTCTTTCTGGTGAGTTACTGCCAACTGGAGCACCAATTCCTGTCTCATATATCAATCAGCAGCTGTGCAAGCTCAGTTAAATGGCTGGGTCACTTCTCTGACCTCAGTCCCCATAGATCCTTCTGGTACTGACTGAAAAAGGCCAAATACTCACGTCAGCCTCAAATTAAAGACCTTGTGTGTGGGATACAAGAGACTACTGGTGGTCAGGGAACTCTGCTCACTAGGAGTACTGAAGGGACAGAGAAAGCCTGCTTGCCTTGCCATTATCTGCAATTAAAAGAGCTTTTTTTTTTTTGTGAATGTAGATTTATTTTTTTCTTTTTTGAGCTTCCTTGGAGCTGGGCTCTGACATGGCTTTGGCTTCAGGAGGAAGATCTGGGTGCTCTTCCCATGCCAGTGCTGTGAGCAGCAGTGGGCTGGCACAAAACCACTGTGCATGACTTCAGGATCTTCCAGAAGGAGTTTTCTTCCAGAAGCTGCATGCAATGATGCTTCTCCAGATAAGAGCAAGAACCTTCCAGGTCCTATTCCATAAGTGAGGAAGACCTGAAAGGTCTCATACTAGAAGGATTCTCCCTATGTTACCTACATTTATTCCTGTAGACATGGATGTTAACAGCTTTGCTGGAAGCAGGATTTAGACTCTGCACTGGCCCTTGCACCTCGAGAAGCCCCAGGTGCTGATGGCCACTGTAGATTGGTGTGGCACAGGCTGATCCTTGTGCCCTTCTGTCCCATCCTTTAAGCTTGTGTCCAGCTCTGTTACTGTAACCTGGTGGCATTCCCAGAGTAGCCTACAGGACACATCAGCTTGGTGGGGGAGACATGGCTGTAGGAGGGCAGAGGCCAGCACAGAGCTGAAATTGGTCTCACTTGCCTCTTAAAAGCAAAAGCAATGCCTGTTTCATCCCTGCTACTGCCAGCAAAGGCCCACCAAGTGTTTGTGTGTGCCATCCACACCAGACAGGCAGGGAGACTGAGGCACGAGCTCTCTGCAACCCACTGAAGCCAGGGGAAAGGCCAGAGACCTCTCATGTCCTGGACAGAGAATATCTCAGCTCTGACTTCACTGATTTCATTCCCAGGGTCAGGCCCCAAGGAAAGGCAGAGAAACAAACAGAAGAGAATGCCAGGAAGGGGCAAGGCTGAGGGGGAAATGAGCCTGCCTCCTCCAGTCCCCCTTGGATTTGCCCTTACCTCCCACACAGGCTTTCCTGCATGTTAATCACACTATCAGGCCTCCCATAGCATCTTTCTTCCCTTCATCTCACGGCCTGGAGGAAGTGCTGCTGGGAAGGGGAAGCCTGGAGCACAGGGAGCAAAGCTGGCTGCTGATCACCCTGACCCCAGCATTCAGGGTCTCTGCAGAGAAAGGGGAATTTGGCAGAGCCTGTTTCCCGTGCCTTCTGCCATCCAGGTGCATTGAGCTCCTCACTTTAAGGAGTGGCTGGGATTTTTGGAAAAATCCCTGTGTGGACTGGTTGTTGCTGTGACTGCAGTAAAGGGAGAACAGCACTGAGCCAGCTCTTTTTGCCACAGCTGCTGCTTTTGCAGCACAGACACCCCTCCTAGGAATGCACAGAGATCCCACACCCTCTTTGCTATCACTTCCACTCCCCTCCTGAGCTGGGTTGGAATTGTCCTACAGCTGGAAAGCTCTTGGTGTTGGATTTAAGCCATGCTGCCCAGCTGAAGAGCCCTTGGATTGGACTATGTTATGCTCTCATTTGTGCCAGTTCCAGAAGCCTTGTTTCATTTTACAGGAGCATCCTTGAGAGCTTTTTATTTGCTTAGATGAGAAATAACTTGATGAGAGAAAAGTGGGAGAAAACTGCAGTGTTTGCATTGTTTGCATCTTTATACACACTGTCATGATTCTGTCAGACTGTGGTGTCTGGGTAACTGGTCAGGAAGGATTTTCTCTCATATTTGAAATGTTCTGGGCTGCTGCTGTTTCAGAATACGAGCACACAAAATCTAGGGCTTGTTGTTGTGAAGTCTGCCAGATGAGGGCAGAAAGAGAAGGATTTTCTTTGAAAAAGGGAAATTGAGAAAGAGATTTTGGTTAGACTTTTATAGATCTCACTGACTTAAGGACCATGAAGTGAAGAGACCTGGGAAGCTGATCCCAGGTGTAAAAAGCAGCCAGATGTCTGTACCTACAACTTGAGAGGGCTCTGACCACCCCAGGGTGATTGCCATTCAAGGAATTTTTCCCTTGAGCTAAGGGGTGGACGGGGAGAGAAGACTCACTGAGGGCCAGCCCACCTCTTCTCACTGTTTTCTCCCTGTGTTCTCAAGGTGGATTACGATGTTTGTAGCAATTATGGCAACTGGTTATACAGTGCTGGCATTGGCAACGACCCACGGGACAACAGGAAGTTTAACGTGATTAAACAAGGCCTGGATTACGATGGGAATGTAAGTCTTGTTTGGCTGTTTTACAACGGGCAGTGCAGTGAAGGACAGGTGGTATTTTCAGGGAGCAGAGGAGATCAATCTGCTGTGTGGCTACTGCTGCAAAAGCAGTTCTGTGTCTCCTTGCCAACAGCCAGGCAGGTTCCTCGTTGTGCACAGGAAGATGTGATGCTGACAATCTGCTGCTGTCCCCAGGGAGGCTGGTGCTTCACACACCCTCCCTGCCCTGGTCTGTGTGTTCAGTGTTTCATCACCATTTCTTCTGGGTCACAGCCACATCCCATCAGTGCCTCACACAGACGTTTCCTTGAGCACAGAGCAGCTTCTTGGAGAACTCAGGAGGGACCAGAGAGACAGAGCTGCTCCTTGGGAGGTGCTGGAGAGTAGATTAAACCTGTGACTCCTCTGACTCTCTAAGTGGTGGGAGCAGATAAATTGCTCACATACTGGATTGCCTGCTCCCACCACTATTCCTTAGCTTCTTGGCAGGCTGTACTATTGCCTGTCAGCACTGTAGCTGGCAGGATTTGACAAGAAATCTGAAACTAGTCCTATGAAGAGACACAGAAGTAGAGTTAATAGGAGAGATTCAGGAACACAGGAATGTGCAGCTGAGCTAGTCATCCTAATTTCCTTCAGTCACTGGAAACTTTTTGAGAGTGACTTCATCACAGGATGTCCTAAACAGGACAGGTGAACAGTACCAAAAATGCACCTCTGTCTCCCTCCTCTGCCTGCAGAGTGATCCTGGGAGAACTCCAGCATCCAAGTCTCTCTTTAGGCACTAATGCAGGAGGGGCCAAGGGTTGTCAGAAGTAACTGATGCTTCTCTACCTGGAAATCCAGCTTCTCCCTTTCCTGTTGAGAAACATCCTTGCCGGGAAGCACTTGGAGGTTGTTACTGAATGGATCCTGTCCCGTGTGTTCTGTTTGCAGGGGGATTACGTCCGGCTGTGGGTCCCAGAGCTACAGGGCATAAAGGGAGCAGATATCCACAGCCCTTGGGCACTGAGCAGTGCTGCTCTCTCCCAGGCAGGAGTAACTCTAGGTGAGATACCCACAGCCAGTTGTGACAGCCCCAGAGTGGAGCCGATACATCAGCCAGAGGCCTGTGAGTACTGGGAAGGCTGGGATGGGGTGGGAGGGCTCCAGGGGGGCTGCTCTGTGTCTGTAGGAGTGTCTGTGAGTTCTGTTCTTCTCTCTTGGGTATAAAGGGAAAAATGGTTTTAATGCAAAGTCATGTTACCTCACAGCAGTGGTCCAGCTCTGCACAGGGACTCTGCAGCCAGGGTTATTTAGCTCTGTCTGTCCTACCTGCTGTGGTGAATGATGTAAATTTTAGCTTCTTCTCTGTCCCATCAGCCTTGTATAGTCAGCAGGGCTTAGCCAGAGCATGTCCTTCAGAGCATCCTTCCTTCCACTGGCCAGCAGGGAGGGATGGGGAATCTCCAAGGCCTGCATAGCCTGACCACCCCCTGATGTAGGTGGACAGAAAGGAGCCAACTCACTGTCCTCTGTGTTCAGGAGGTGGAAGAACAACCAACTTCCTGCCATGCTTGAGTGAACCCAAACTAGAGTCAGAAGACCTGTAACTATGGGGACTGGCCCTTGCACTTTGCTTTTTGGGTGTATCTCCCCTTTAGAACAGGGACAGATTGAGATGCTGATCCTGGAGCATGTCAAGGCTTGTATCTGCTGCCTGGGCTGCTGCTCTTGGAGGAGTTGGGTGTGGAAGGAAATGGATGTAACCAATTCTTGTGTATTACAAGGAGTTTTCAGCATTTTGCCTTCCCCCTCTGCACCGTCCCTGCCTCCTCCCAGGTGAGGATACTTTGTGGAGGCTCAAATTTAGATGTCATACTACGTTCAGTGAAGAATGAAGCATGTCTCCATTTCAGGTTTTAATCCCAAGGTGCAGTACCAAATTTTTCAGGCCAGATTCCTTTGCCAAGAGTGGAAAGTTTAGTGGAAGCAAAGCCTTCTGCTTCGGCCATGCTGTTGGAGGGCCTGGATTACTGACCTTCTGGGATCAGAGAAGGGACTCTGTGAATTAGCTCCTTGGTGAGACACTGGTTTCAGGCAGTGATGAAACTGGAAGTCAAAAAGCTCCTCTGCCAGGCAAGAGTTCCATTTTTATCAGCTTTTCCAGCTCACCTTACCAGAAACCCTGGTTTCCTAAATCCAAACCTAGAGCTGTGCCTGTTGGGCTTTCCTGCCTTTGTAGTGGACCTGGGAAGCAGAAGCGCCCTGTCCACGCTTTCCTGCGTTTTAGCACTGCTTTGGGACCAGATTCACTCTGAAACATCAGTAAATCTCTCCCTGTTCATGTTTCATTTGCCACAGGGAGGGAGTCCCCATCCCAGGGGCAGGAGGGGACCTGCACGGGTGCCAGCGCAGCACAAGGACAGAGGGATAGATTTTTACTTCTCTCGCAAGAAAGATGTTTGCTGAAGGCTGGAGGAGCACTCAGCTGGAGGTTTCGCTGCTCAGGATGCCTGGATAATGGTTAATGTCCTTGAAGAACCTATGATATGGGTCTGGCCACAGTAAAGTAACTCAGAATCTCCTGTCCAGTGTCCCCTGGGACACCCTCTGGATGTGGGTATTTGGAGGTTGTCTATCAGCACCTCTTCTTACAAACTGGAGATGATGGTTTATGTGGCAGGTTTTCAGTCAGAACTGAACCTTCTTATGCTAATTTTTCATGGTTTTAAGGTTTAAAACAACAAATTGTTGTGCAATTAAAAGTTTTGCTAGCAGAATATTTTATTTTCCTCATTTCCACAGAGATCCACAGACAGAGGATGTTCTTTTACTGTGTCTTCTGCAATACTTTGGAGAGTCAGTATGTTCCTCTTGAAAACTTCCCTGAAGTCTTCACAGCACCCTGTTGCTTTTGGTGCCAGTCTGGAAGCTGGAAAGTGTTCAGTTCACAGCCAAGAATTGTGCTTTGTACTTGGTGTCAAAACAGTTTAAAATGGTTCCCTGGCCATTTTTACATAATTTTATTTTTATAATTTTATTTTTATGCAGAATGTTTTACTTGCTGGAAGAGTTTGAGAATTTGGAGATGGCAGTGTTTGTGCTGTCGTGGAGCACTGTCACCTGAGGGGCAGCCCAGGTCCTCCCCACTTTGACCCCCAAAGATGGGACGTGGCTCTGGATTTATTACCACTAGGGATCCATTGGGCCTCTTGTCCTGTCACTATTTGCCTGGGAGAAGAGACTGACCCCCACCAGGCTACAATCTCCTGTCAGGGAGTTGTAGAGAGCAAGAAGGTATCCCCTGAGCCTCTTCTTCTCCAAGCTAAGCAACCCCAGCTCCCTCAGCCTCTCCTCATAGGATTTGTGCTCAAGACCCTCTACCAGCTCCTTGCCTGTCTCTGGACCTGCTCTAGCACCTCGATGTCTTTCTTCTTGTGAGGGGCCCAGAAGTGCACACAGTACTGGAGGTGCCTCACCAGTGCCGAGTACAGGGGCAGAATCACTTCCCTGGTCCTGCTGCCACACTGTTCCTGATACAAGCCAGTGGATGTCATTGGCTGTCTTGCCCACCTGGGCACACCTGGCTCATGTTCAGTTACTGTCAACCAGCACTCCCGGGTCCTTCCCCACTGGGCAGCTTCCCAACCACTCTTCCCCCAGCCTGCTCCAGACCCTTCCCCAGCTTTGATGCCCTTCTCTGGACCTGCTCCAGCACCTCAGTGTCCTTCCCGAATTGAACTGGACCCAGGGCTGGGAGTGTGGCCTCGCCAGTGCCGAGCACAGGGCACAGCAGTCCCGCTACCCTCCCGTTGCTGCCCCAAGCCCGGTCCCGGCCGCGCACCCCGAGGGCGGGCGGGCAGAGCCCGGCGGGGGCGGGAGGAGGGAGGCGGGGCGAGCCGGGAAGCGAAAGTGCCGGGAAGGGGAAGTTCGGGGAGCGGCACGGCCATGGCCAAGGCCCCGGCGGAGCCCGGGCCCGGCTCCGAGCCCGGCTCCAGCCCCGTCCCGCTGGACCTGCACGCCGTGCCCCTGGTAGCGCTCAACTACGGCGTCCGCCGCCGCCTCGGGCTCTACCTCAACCCGCGGGCGGCCGCGGCCGCCGACTGGACGGCGCTGGCGGAGGCGCTGGGATGCGGCTTCCTGGAGATCCGGCGGCTGGAGGGGCTGCCCGACCCCACGGCCGCGCTGCTGGAGGAGTGGCCGGGGCGCTGCCCCGGCGGTGCCACCGTGGGGCAGCTCCTGGACGTGCTGCGGCGCTTGGGTCGCGATGATGTGCTGATGGACCTGTCCGGCAGCGTGGGTGAGGAGCCCGGGACGGGAGAGCGCCGGGGAGGGGACGGGGAGAGCGAGACAGACGGGGACGGCCCCGGGAATCCCGGCGCTGGTGGGGCAGTGGGACCGAGCCTGCCCCCGGTGCTGCTTCCGTGATGCCTCGTAGGGAGGGGATGCTGCTCCTGCCGGTCTTTGCTGTTCCTGCTGGTCTTTCTTTGCTGCTCCTGCCCGTCTTTGCTGCTCTGACCGGGGAGGTGATGTTAAGAAACAAATTTCACTCAATTCACGCGATTTTTAAAGAAAAGCCCTTTCCGGGCTGTGGAGTGACATCCTCGGTGTTTTCACGAGGGCCGCGGGGATGCTCCGAGGGCTGGACCATCTCGGCTATGGAGACAGGATGGGAGCTGGGGATTTTCAGCCTGCAGGGAGACCTCAGAGCCCCTTCCAGTACCTAGAGGGGGCTTATAAAAAAGAGGAGGAGAGAGGGACTTCTTGCATGAATGGATAGTGGTAGGATAAGGGGGAATGGTTTTAAACTAAAACAGAAGAGATTTAGATTAGATATTAGGATTTTAGATCAAATATTAAGAAGAAAATCTTCCCTGTGTGAGTCATGAGGCACTGGCACACAGAGTTGCCCAGAGAAGCTGGAAGTGTTCAAGGCCACATTGGATGAGGCTCTGAGCAACCTGGGATTGTGGAAGGTGTCCCTGCCCACAGCAGAGGGCTTGGAATGAGATGATCTTTAAGAGCCCTTCCAACCCAAACCATTCTGGGATTCACAGGAGCCTCATGTAGCTTCCAAGAGATAAGTGCAAAGGGACCTGAAGCCCCGTCTTTTCCCAAACCTTCAGTAATAAAGTTTCTGTGTGTCAAAGGATGCTTTGGGCCAGGTCAGCCAGGAGACAGCTTGCACTGACACCAGACAGTGTGAAAATTATAATGTGTGGATATAGTGTGATAGGAAGGTATTTACTGGGGGAGGTGAGGGATGTGTGGAACTGGATGATGTCGGGGGAAAAAGTTTCCATGCAAACTGAAAAAATTGGGGCGGGTCAGTGAGAAGTATAAGGCCCTTGTGCTGTTTTGATAACCTTTTCTTTATAGGCTCTTCGTACTCTTTGCGATCAGGGAAATTTGGAGGGAAGCCAGCTGTTATCAGAAGGGGAATTTTTTTGCCAAAGGACTTCCAAAGCCAGAGACTCCTGTGTTGTACAATAGCATTTACTGGGTTAATGATGAGGAAGTAATAAATCTCACTTCCTGTTACTCACAGAGATAAAGGAAGATGTAGAAATCCATCACTGTAGAGAGCCTGACCAAGAAGTGGTGGAGGACTTCCCTTTGCTCCTGTGGTTCTTCCTGGTTAAGAACACAGTCTAAAGACCAGGTTTTGGGAAAGACAAAAGCATCAGTGTGCTTTGTGATCCTCTGATCAGAGTTTCCTAACAAATTAGGGGAGGCTTCCAGCTGTGCAAGAGAGCTGGGGCTTCACAAAAACGTTGAGATCACCCAGGGTGGCTCTGGCCCTGAGCTCAGGATTTGGCCCAGTGGAAGGAATTGTGGTAGATAGGCTTTGCCAGCGCCAGAATAGACTTCAGCAGAAGGAGTGGGAGGAACCTGGGGTGCAGGAAAGTCACAAGTTTTGCCCAGAGTTAGGTCACACTGATAAGAGGAGACAGATAAATTATTGGGAAAAAGACCCACTAAAGGCTGTTCAACACAAAAATCCTGTCTCTGGCTCAGGAAATTCCTTACCTCTAAATCGTCCAAAAGATAGGTTATAATAGATTGTAGATTATACCTAAAAGATTAATTATTTTAGGGAAATATCTCTGTAAGCTTATTTTATTCTTATGCTCCCCCCTAGACATCTGGTTTTGTGCAGTGCTTGAGATAGGATGGTGCTTGAGGCAGATGGACCCTCAGTCTGACCAATTAGCCATTCCTCTCTGCTGTCATTTTTGAGTGAGGGCTGCACTGAGGGCCTGTGACCTTGTGCTGGTGCTCAGAGCTCTTGCAGAAGTTGGAGGTATTTACTCATAAGAGGAAAGGAAATGGACAGTTTCGTGCGCTCTTGTGCACAGTGTTTCCTGGTGCCAGGGGCATCTTTGTCTGCACAGTTGGGACTCCTGCAGTGGGGTCCAGCTCAGGATCAGGAGACATCAGTGTTGATGTCCCAGCAGCTCTGCCCTAACTGTGATCTTCCTCAGCAGCTTATTTCACTGTACAATCATCTTTAGGTGCCTGAAGCTCTTTGCTTCAAAAGGTTTGTGCTCTTTCCTGCTGAAACTCAATGATTTTTGTTTCTGCCCTGACCTGTTATAAAAGTGCTGCTTTCCTGACTGACAGTTACTTGATCTGTTTTCTCTGTCTCTTCATCATGCTACTCATTTTGCTCCTTAGGTTTCATGTTTTTATTCTTTTGTTCCAATACTTCAGGCTTTTCTTTGACTATTCAAGGAACGTAAAGCCCGGTTAGGTACTGGGTGGAGTGGGACAGCTTAGCTTGGAGGAGTTTCTTGCTACTTGGTTTTGTTGTGTAGCATCCCTTATCTTTACAGTCCCAAAGTCATCCCTGATCTTTGTTCACTCTCATTAATATGTACAATCAGGTGCTGTTTCCAGCTGGGGACCTGATCCATCCCAAATCAGTGAATGCCTTTTGTCCCTACAGCCTCATGGGACCTCTTGGTAGCTGCAATGCCATAGGGCCCCCAGTTTGCACTTAAAATAAACCTGTGATTGCTGAACCCATTGGCAAATTCAGAGTGGCTTCAATCATGATTTCAAAGACACTGACTTACCTGACAGGCCTCAGGTGGGGCCTGAATTTGAGTTTAGTGAGGGAAGACTTGAAATCTGAACCTTCTGGCTGGTAAGGAGTGTGGCTGGTTCTTCCCCCTGCAGGACTGGGGAGGCAGGGGGGAGGAGAAAGGCAGATTGGGAATGCCTCAGCCTCAGGAAAAGCCCTGATCAGATCTGAGCCTTATTAGAGTGGAGATAATCCAGTCACAAGATGCAAAGCTGAGACAGAAGCAGGGGATGGAGCCTCAGGATGGGCCTCCTGCAGACCTGCTCATGCTGATCAGGGATCCTCTACTCTGCTGTTGCACCACGAGCTCTGCAACTGTGCCAGCCAAACCCTCTGAGTGATCAGGAGTTTCCTGATTAATACTTCTTGAGGTTTTTGTTTTAATCTTAAGCAAAGGCAAAGGCTCTAGAGAGTTTTATCTTTCTCTTAATTCCTGGTTTCAAATCTCCTTTTACTTTCAGTTCTTCTGTAATCGCAGAGTAGAAGAGGCTGCAGGGTTTCTTTTTGCTTCTCCAAAGATTTAACATTTAGGTTTATCATTTATTTTTAAACCAAGTCTGTTCATAGTAGATCTGTGTCTGTCACTGTCCTGATTGGGAAGTTCACAGCAGCGACTGTGACAGGGCTTTGCCCTTCAGTTACCCCAAAGTGGGGTACACACCCACTCTGCCTTGGATAAGAGGATCCCCTGTAGGTGTTGCACAACATAAAAGCTGTTTCAAGGGCTCCTTAAAATTTTAGTGTCCTCCTGTGTGTGCTGAGTGTAGATGCTCATTGCCACCTGCAGTTGTCGTGGCTGACAAAGGCCAAGGGTGTGAATCAGCTCGTGTGTGTCTGCAGAGAGTTGCTAAAGAGGTTGGAAAAGACCTCCAAGATGATTGAGCCCAACCATTAACCCAGCACTGCCAAGGCCACCCCACCTCTAAACCATGTTCCCAAGTGGCACATCTACACATCTTTTAAATACCTCCAGGGTTGGCAATTCCACCACTTCCCTGGGCAGCCTGTTCCAATGCCTGACCACCCTTTCAGTGAAGAATTTTTCCCTAATATCCAATCTAAACCTCCCCTGGCACAACTTGAGGCCATTTCCTCTTGTCCTGTGGTCTGTTATTTGGGAGAAGACATTGACACTGTGAAGACTTTTACTTGAGAATCCTCCCCAACTATTTGTGATTTTTACATTCTCCAAAATGCAGAACAATGAGAGCAGGCAGCAGATTTGGGAGCTGCTCTGTGCCTGATGCCTGCTGTTAAAGGTATACTGGGATACACTAGAACCAAGGGTAATAGGAGGAGATTGGTTTAAAACAAGTAAAAGGAAGTATTTCCTTAGACAGCAAGAGTGATCTTCAGGAATTAATTGCTAGAGGAGGTAGTGGAGGCATCATCAAGAGGTTCAGAAAGGGGTAAGAGAAATTCTACATACCAAAAAAACCAGAGAGGGTGTTTCCCTCTAATATCCCTGATCCATGAAATAGCTATTCCTTTTTTAATGAACACCAGCAGTGTAACCCCACATCACAGGAGCCTCTTGCCTTGGTTATGTGTTTTTGCAGAGGAGGACTGCAGGAAGTACTTGCAGAGGAAGCAGGAGCAGGCCAACCAGCCTCTTCAAGTGCCAGCAGTAGACAGCAGCGTGCCAAAGACCTCGGAGCTGATGGGCATCACCATCAGGGATGATCCGTACGGTAAGTGCCCATGGTTCCATTGCTGGAAGGCCTCATGCCTCATGTGGGAATGGCCTTCAGCTGTAGCAGATCCCCTTGAGAAGTGCAGAAAACCTGTTTGCTTTCATTCCTCCTGTGACTTTCAATAACCCAGGCCGGAATCCTTTACCTGGTAGTCACGGGGCATTTTCATTTTTCCTGTTTCCTAGAGCAGAGAGGAAAAGCAACCCTGGGGAATGCCATACCCGGGAACAGGATGGCACAGAGACACTGGACATGTATAGGGAGGAGACTTCCCAGAAACATGTCCCTTAGCCCAGCCTGGCACAGAGCAGCTGCTGAAAGCTCAGGGGGTTGGAGTCCAGGGGGAGGAACGTCAGAGCTGATTTCCCTGCTCTGCCTTTGGCAGGTGGAACCACCTTGAGTGAAAAGGAAGCGGGTTTGAAGTAGGACTGGGTGTGAAGTGGGCAGAGAGAGGAAATGCAGTTCTCTGTGTGTGTGTGTGTGTGTGTTGCTGGGCTGTGTGTGCAGCTCTGCCTGGGCAGCCACGTGCATGTGCCACCACGTGCAGCCCTGCATGTGCAGCCATGTGTGTGCACACGTGTGTGTGCTGGCCAGCCTGACCCCCTTTGGGGTGGGGACATCATTAACCCTCCCCAAATGTCCACAGACCAGTGTGCTGGTGTTTGTACACGGCAGCTCTGGCTGATGTGACCCCCAGGTTAGCGCCGTGCCCCTCCAGCAGCACCCTCAGTTCAACTGACCTGGCAGACTTTCCCCTTCTGCTTCACTGGATGCATCTTGGGCTGGATCTGCCTGCTGGGTTGATACTTTCCTCAGCAGCTTTTAGAGTCTCTGACCTATTTTTTCACTGTGATAGGCTTTAACTGGCATAAAAAATTGAAAATATCTGTAGTGACATTGATATGGAAAAAAGAAATAACACGGTGGGAAGATATCCAGCAGTATTAAGGTGCTTAATTATGAGAGACATTGCCCTTAAAATGCAGCAGTTTACTATTTGGATAACTGCTAAATAAACAAGAGCTGCCAGCCATTAGTGTAATTGGAAAACAGGCCCATTTACTTAGGATACGACTTCAGGTACCCAGGTCTGACATCTTAGCCATAAAAGTGGCAGGTTCCAGATTTCAAGATTGACCCTGTAGCTCCATGGACAGTGTATGGCAGGACATTGCTGGATGAAGGGCCTGCAGGAAGGTTTTGGCTGGGAAGTTTGGATCTCTGTGAGCTGAACTAGAGAACGAGGACCTGGAGCCAGGAGGATATTTTAGATGTCTAACCCCCAGTGAAATCCCAGAGCACTGGGTCTCTGAGTTGCATCCTCTGGGGTATTCTGCTCCCTCCAGCTCTTCACAGACTCTCTCCCGTTTGTCTTCCTGTGGTTGGATGTTATTACCTCCACAGATTTTGCCTGTCTGCATCTCAGCTGCCCTTCCCTGAGCACTGCCAGCCAGTGTGGGCGTGTGTGAACAGCCTGGCTGGTGGAAGCATCGGGGCACAGACGTGTTTTACCTCCTGCCAGCCCTGTTAGGGACAGGAGTCTGGGCTGAAGGGCAGCTGGTCTAATAAAATGTTAAATTACCTTCACAAGTTTGGCCAGAGCTTGTCTGTCAGAGCTCGTGATTCCGAGTCAAAGTCTGTGGGAGCTCGTGAAAGCTCACTAGAGGAGTGAACTTCATTTCTAGCAGGAGATGACAGCTACATTTTTAATGGTTTCAGGGAGCGGAACAGAGATATTTGATGCCTTCATCTGCTACTGTCAGAAAGACCTGCAGTTTGTCCAGGAGATGATCAGGGAGCTGGAGCAAACAGAGTTCAAACTGAAGCTCTGTGTATTTGATCGGGATGTCTTGCCAGGAACTTGTGTGTGGTCCATCAGTGGAGAACTTATAGAGAGGAGGTAAGTGAGCCGTGGCTGTTGGGGCCAGCTGGGTGTAATGGAACATTACAGTCAGTTTACCCTGATGTCTGTGGTGTGGTGCCAGTGAAACGGCAAAAATCCACAAGACTGTCTTTATGGGGTTTGTTTTATGCTCTTGGCTCAAGACTGGAGCATTCCCCAACATGTTGATACATTGTGTTCACCAGGGAGGGTGCTGCTTAGTGATGCTGCTTATGTTTGATCACTTTTCTTGGCCTTATTTGTCATATGTAGACAGAGGACCACATGAAGGTTTCACAGACAATCTGGACTTTGCTGTTTCCTCATTTTTTGGTACATGAGTGTTACCTGTAATCAGGTTTTTGTGTGTAACGTCGCTATCTGTCTGTCAGTCATTCCTGCTCTGCAGCTAATTCCTGCTGGAACACAGCTGCCAGGTCCTTCTCCACCACAGCAATTCAGAGCAGTACGTGCTTCTATCCATGAGATCAAGAACCATCTCCTCTGACATTTTATCTTTTTTTCCCCTGACTCTTCATCTCCAGGTGTCGGAGGATGGTGGTTGTCATTTCAGATGATTACCTGGAAAGCGATGAATGTGATTTCCAGACCAAATTTGCTCTTAGTCTTTCCCCAGGTAAGGTATCACAAATACTCCCATTTACAATTGCACATTATTATTTTCAGTGCAGTGACACCTGAAGCATCTGAGGTCAGTGGGCTCTGTACCATTGGAACTAACTGGCTTCATACTTTGGTTGTGCAGGCAGGGACCTGGGCTCGGTCCCTTGCCCTGCTGTTGACCTTCCACATGACTGTGAGCGAGGAGCTGCCTGTGCTGCACTGCTCCAGCTGTCAGTGGGATAATGCTGCCTGCTCTGGAGATGTCAGAGCCGCATGTCAGGCCTGTGAAGGGCTTTGAGATCCATACAGGGAAATTTGCTACTAAAGAGAAAAGTACTACAGTAAATTTAGGGTGTGAGTAAATGCTGGAAATAGGGTATCAGGTAATGGACATGCAGATTTCAAGGCCAGACTGGATGGGGCTCTGAGCAACCTGGTCTAGTGGAAGGTGGGATCTCGGGGAGGTGGAACTAGATGATCTTTAAGCTCTCTCGCAACCCAAACCATTCCATGATTCTATGATTTTTGTAGAGATCTTTGAGTGTTGCGGATAGGTTAAATAAAATATGGAATGAGTGTTCAATTTAGGTTGGAAAATTTTTTGCGTATTTTGTTCTGAATTGAAAAGCCACCAATTTACTTCTGTCAGGTTTGTTCTGATTGCTCTTCTCTAACCTCTAGTTATTCTACACTTGTTTATGTTGCTGGGGAGTAAGTGCAGCCCAGCCTAATAATATGGATGATATCTAATATCAGGAGGAGTGTCTGCACCTCAACCTTCTTTTCTAGATAAGGCATCTGACATAGTATTATAAATGACATGCCAGGGGTTAGACTGGAAGCCAGTGGCAGAGCTGGGAATTAGCTGCATCTTCCTTGACACAACAATTTCCTATGATGGCAGTAATCCACTGAACATCCCCAGCACGTTGCATCAGCCCCCAGTCATCAAGATTTGTAGCAAAGTCCTTTTAGTTCTTCACCAGTTTCTTGTGGGCATCACACCTTCCATTAGAACGGGAGAAGTTCCATCTGAATAGAATGACTCTGTCAGTAAAAATGTGTGTAAATACATTTTACACACAGAACTGTAGAACTGGAGAACTCATGGATTCACCTATTTGTGCAGGGTGTAACTAATGCACAGAAGGGTTTGGTGGCAGGTTCTGGGAGCTCCATGGATTACTCCAGCATCTGCTGCAGTTATGAAATATTGGTTATTTGCCTTATCCAGGTCTCAGTGACATCAGGTGCACTGAGCAGCACAGTGCAGGTGATGGCAGGAGTCCTGTGGAGAACTGCAAGGGGAGGAGTTCCTCTGCACAAGATCTGCTCCTTTTAAGCAGCAGCAGGCACAGGGAGAGGTTCTCATCTCCTGGTGCCTCCAAACCAGCAGTTCATGTTAGCAGGGGGATTCCTTGCAGCCCCTTGGCTGGGAAACATCTGCAACCTGAGCAAATCAGGATTCGAAACTTGCTCTGCAGGGTGAGAGCTGGTTGCAGTGTAATGAGAGCATAATCAGGAGCAAACCTGGATCTGGTGATGTGTGTGCCGTGGTGGGGAGGAAATGGATTTGGGTCCAGCTGTGGCTGTGTGTAACCTCTGCCTGTGTGACCTGTCTTCCAGGTGCTCGTAGCAAACGGCTGATCCCAGTCAAGTACAAATCCATGAAGAACGAGTTTCCAAGTATCTTACGGTTCATCACCATCTGTGATTACACCAACCCTTGCACCAAAAAATGGTTCTGGACGAGACTGGCAAAATCCCTCATGTTGCCATAACGCAAAGTCCCGAGAGCTGGGTGCTCTTGTAACCTGCCCTGGATGTGCCTTTGGACTGGGGGGGGTTGTTCACACAGGGTCTTCCACCACTTCAGAACCTGGATACTTGCAATCCGTGCTTGGGAACAAAGAACTTTCTCTAGCACTTCTTCATAACTCTGAGGGGAAGTAGAGCAACTGTGTGGGTGTTCTGGGTTAAGTCAGTGAGCAGCAGCATCCAGCATTTGTGCAGTCAGCACTTTCAATACTGGAAATACATATTTAAAGACCGAGTGTCTGATACAGGAAGGCTCTGTTGTCAGCATGAACAAGGCCTCAGTGCCTCAAACTGCAGGCTTTGTCAAACAAGCATTTCCTATTGTTTTAAAAGCTACAGTAAAATCTGGGGTTGGTGGGATTGTACCATACTGGTCATGTCTGTCTCTGTTCAGGTCACATTTAATTCTGTGATCTTATACCAACATTTTATATTCCTAGATATTATTAAATCTTTACAATAGAGCCTTCAGTCTTAAAATACATATTTTCAGTGACAGTCCTTACTACACAAAGCAGGGGCTGCTGCTGCTCATTGACTTGACCAGGAACCAAGCTGTGCACCTCAGTGGGTCCAGATCTTAAATTCTTTCACCTTTAAAAGCCTTCCAAAACCCAGCAGCTTTTGGGATACCTCAAAGGCACGGGGGTAAATATTGAATAGTGTATTAAACTGAAAATTGGGCTGTTTAAAATATAAAGGCAAATGTTACATTAACAGAAAGAGCCTATTTTAATTAACTGCCACAATAATTACTGTGTTTCTGTGACTAAGGCTTGGAGCAATGTTGAGACTGTTCTTGTTAGACTTGGCCTTGAATCCTGCACAATGACTGGTAGATCTCATCAGTGCTCCAGGGTGGGGGTCAGGAGTTCTGCCCAAATGAGTGTTTTAAAGCCACGGTATATTAAACAGATTTACAGTAAATATTTACTTTTTAAATTGGGGAAGAGAGGAATTTTGCTTATGTATCTGCAGTTGCTTGAACTCTGCCCCTTTGTTCATTCCTTCAGCCACTGACTCATGTTGATTTTACAGCTTAATGTTTTACTAGTTTACATTTTTAAGGTTACATCTGAGTGTAATTTTTAGGTTTTTTTAATTTTAGATTTGTTTTAAAGCATTACTGGGGCTGAGGCACAGACAGAAACGTGCCCCTGCTTCTCCCCCACCCACCCTGTCAGTGAATGATCCTATCACCAGGGATGCTGCTGCTGGTTCCTCCTGGCTGGCAGCAGCAGCCCTTGACCTGAGCGTGGGGAAGCTCCTTCATGCACATCACGTTTGCATCAGGAACCATTTTTAGATAAACCCACGAGCTGGATGTTTTTTCCTGCAAAAATAACTGCTGCCATCGTGCCAAGGTGACATTTGCACCTTTCTGTCTTGCTGGAACAAGTGAGAAGTCTGCGGGCACTGAAGGAGGAAAGTTAAGCTGATGAGGGGGGTTCTAAATAGTTTGTCTTCATGTCCTGTTGCCCTCGGGCCTCTCCTGCAGAAGTGGAGACAGCTGCTTGCCTCGGGCTTTCTGCATAATCGTTAAATGTTAATTGTAGGAGAGTTTCAGGAGGCTGCTTGATCCCCGGGCGCTCCGGGGGCTCGGTGAATTCTCATACTCTGGAGTGCCTATAAACATCAATTATGGGTCATTACTCGCAGGACCAAACCAGATCCCGCCTGCCTGGAGAGCTGGAAGGGCTCTGGTGGCTGGTTCGGGGAGGAGCTGAGGCAGAGGAGCTGTGGACGCTAGAGGGAGGCCATGGCCCGTGCTGGCTCCCTGAGAGGGATCTGCGGGGTGGGATGGGGAGAGACGGCCGGGATGGGCCAGCGGGGCACTGACCCCTTGTCCGGGATGCAGAAAACAGGAGTGGGTTCTCTTCCTCTGCCCCCCGCCCCCTCTTTTGGGGAGGCTGTACCAAAAGCAGCGAGAATTTTGGCAGCTTGAACCCGGTGTGGTGTCTCCTGCCTGAGTCCTGGTGGGTGGTTTGGGACCTGGCGTGTTGCAAATGAGTGAAAAATAACAGCAGGAAAAATAATGAAGTTGGTAATAGATGATTTGGTGATCACCTGACAGGGAAAATGTTGGTTCTGGAAGATAAAAGCAAAAATAGGAGCTGAATTTCTAAACCTTCTGAATTCCAGTAGGTAAATGCCATATTCCAGTTACTGGTGAAAGATGTTGGGATCTTGTTACCACCCTACTCATGGTGCCCTGGCCCTTTTTTTCTGCCTGGCTCAGACACCAGACAAGTCTTATTGCTGTGGGACTGTTGCTTTATTTCAAGCAGTTAAAATTTGTCTCACTGGCTAAAATAATCATTTTGGAGTAAAGTGAGGTAACAGCCCTAAAACATAAAATATGCTTTAAATATGTGTCCTCTTCTATGTAAACCCCAGAGTTTATGCACTTCTGACACTTTCATATCAGCCTTGTCATGATAACTTCAAGTGTGACATGAATGATACAAAATGTAGACGTTGTGGCAATTGGGGTTCTCCTTCCCTCTTTCACGCTCAGTGGAAGGTCAAAATTTTTGAACGCCTTTAAGAAAGGGATTTCTAAAATTGTGATGTTACTTTTTTTCCTACTTTGTCCCCCATTGAAATTGTCCTAGTTGGATCTGTTAGTACCAAATCATTTATTTTTATATACAGACTTATATATTTATATTACTTTCTATTCTGGTACAAATCTGTGGCAAAGCATCCATGTTTATAGCCATTCTGAAAATAGTCAGTGATTCTGTGGGTTTTCTCCTCAAAGGAACAAAGTTTTGCTACTTGTGAAAACATTTAAAAATAAAGAATGGAAATCCAGCAGACTGAATCTCCTTCTTGGGCATCAGAGAATAAAATTGGGTCTCAAGATGAAGTGTAAGTGATGAATGATACGGGATAGTTATGTATTTTTTTCATATTTTGGCTAAATAACTTCAACTTTGGCTAAATAACTCCATAACAGGGAGGTTTTGGCTGTGCTGGGACAGGGGGAGGTAGAGTTGTGTCATTCCAGGAGGAAAATTATCAAGGAATTGTACTTCATTGTACGTGTGGTTCCTCTCCAGGCTGCGTTTTTGGCTTTGTGGTCTGTGTCTGTCACTGTCCTGGATCTGCTTCAGTTCTGGTACCCAGGAGGCTGGAGGGGATGGAGCCAGGATTCCCCTGGGATTTTGGGCCATTAACTCCTGCTCTGCACCCTTTCTGGAGGCCCTGGCAGGGACATATTGCAGTGCAGGGATCCAGGGGATCCTGCCAGCTTTATTTCCTCTGGCTCGGAGTCAGTCCAAGCCAGGGAAATAACTTACAAACCCAGCAGCTGTCAGGCCAAGGCCCTGCTACTGGAAAAGACCAAGGATCACTGAATCACGGAAGTGTTGGTTGGAAGGAATTCCTGGAGGTCAGGGACGAGCTGCTCTCCACAACAGGAGGGGCCATGCACTAATCCACTTGCAGGACCACATTCCCTACAAAGCATATGAAGTCTTGTCTCTGCTATGGCTGCTATGAGTGAACATATGGACAGTGATATGGAAACCATCCCTGGATATATTCTAGATAGAAACTGCTGGCAAGAGCAGCCTGCTGGGAGAATCCCACTCCTGGAAATGCTGGCATCCCATCACTTCCAGTGTGGCTTTACACCACTGCCCTGTTCCATTGGGAGAAGTTAATGACTCTTGCCTGTATTTGAGCATGAGTGCAGCTCTGAGTCAGGTGGGGTCAGGGGGTCCTGCTGCAGCAGCTCTTTTCCAGCTCTCATTCCTCTCGTGCCAAAGAAATATTCCCAGTACTCAGTTTCTCTTTGGTGCAGGAATGTTGGTGCCATTTCCTTGTTTACTGGAAGACATTGTTCACCTGGTGAAACTCAGTAACCACTGCAGGGTCTTCTCAGCCCCAGGGATGGAGGGTGAGAGGTCAAGTACTGACCTCAAAGGATCAAATTCCATCCTTCATTAACACTGACATGAAAACAGTTGTGTTACCATGATGGAGGCACTGCTTGGTCCAGAGGGCACATTTACAGGAATAAAATTAGCATAGGGAAGAAAGTGTAATTGTGCACAAAAAATGGCTCAAAAATGTTGTTTGAGCATCCTGGAAACATATTTTAATAAGGCAATAAAAACCAAACCCCACAAGGTTCACACTGCTGGGAAACACACTCATAGAGCTTATTAAGGAGCATCTCTCAGACCATTTGGGGCTTTACGACACGTGCTGTGTACAAATATTTTGCTAAAGTTAATTTTCTCTAGGTGTTTCAACCATTTCTGAATCCCCACTAGAATTTTGAGATGAATTTGAACCCAACCCAACTTCTTGATCAGCACTATCAAACCTAGCCCTGGAAAATTTGTTTGTTTTCTAGCAAAATCTGCAGTCATGGGACTGAATATTGCTTTATTAGCTCTGGGGCTGTGCTGCTCTGCGAAAAGGTTAATTAACTGAAGGTGTGTTTAAGTCTTAAGCTGTTCCAAAGTCTGATTTACAAACAATGCATTTTCTGTTCCATAGCAGAGCCCGGCTTAGCAGTGCCTTTCCCTCTTCCCATTCCTGCTGATAAAGCCACTCCTGGCATGGCAGAGGTTGGAGCTGCCCATGCCCAGTGGGCAGTTGTTTCTTCTATCTCAGCTGCATAAGATGGTTTCCACAAAAGGATGGGATGTATCCCTGCAGTTCAAAGTGTGGAGGTTTCAGCAGCTGCAGCCAGATTTTCTTCTGCCTGGCAGCCAGTGGAGGAGTTTTGATTCCCATTTCCCCAGTTCCTAGTCTTGCTTAGGTTGGTTTTCGGTGGGGCTGGACTGGAAGGGGGGACCAAACATTTCTGCACTGGCCATGAAACAATTAACTAAGTCTCTCTACAAAAGGTTGCTTGGAAATTTTTCCTCCTCCTATTTCTGGCCTTCCCACCGCCCTCCAGAATGGTACAATGCCAAGTGTCTGGGGCTGAGCCCAAGGAAAGCATGGCTGTTCCATCCTGTGCTTTCAAGCCTCTCCTTCCCAGCAAACACAGAGAACCCCCAGTGAGGAGGCAGGTGGCAGAGGGCTGGTAGCACAGAGGCACTGGGAGGAACGTGCCAGGCTTTCCTCAACAGCCAAGCATCCAAACTCTCCCTGGACTGCACAGATTTTGTAGAGCTCTCAGCCCTTCCGTGCATTCCCGCAGGGAAAGAGCAAAGCAGTGTGCCTGCTGGGAACCAGCCTCATGGAAAGGTGCAGTGGCTCCTAAGGGAATGGCTGCTCCTTCACCTGTGCTGAGGGAACAGGAGGGCTCTGAGGAAGAGGCAGCAGGTGACATGGTACAGGATCAGGAGGAGGAGAACCCTTGCTCCAAGCCCAGGGAGAACATGCTGTCTCAACGCTACCAATCTTCCCTGGTTTGCCAACGAAATCAAAGTCATGAGGTGACAAAATGGGTATTCATCCACTCTTTAGGATGCCACAGTCAGGAACTCACGGGAAATATGTTCAGGCAAATGTGGGGTTAGGATGAAGTGAACTTTCACAAAGTTTTTGCAGCATTTTTCTGGCTCTAATCCTCAGCTGTGTTCACCTTCTGTCTGTGTCAGCAGAAAGAGATATATGAGCTGCGAGTCCTGAGGTGCTTAACTGCTCATGTGCCAGGCTGTTCCCTCAGAAAATAAATACCACTCAAGAGGGGAAAAACTGGGAAAGCAAACCTGGAGGTCCACATGCCATTCCCTGTCCCACCAGATCCGTGGCAGACCCTTTACAGCAGTATTTTCAAAAGTGTTCAGAAATCTGGGTGACTGCTTCAAAACTACTGAATCATGAAAGATTTAGTGTTTGATTTTTGGCAGCACTTGGCAGAGACTCCCCCCCCCAGTGAAATATACAGGGAAATGAGATTTAAAGTGCTTTGAGATGAGGAATAAAATGGACATTGGCCTTAAAATGTCAACATCTCAGCATCTCTAAAACCTTGCACAGGTATGTAAAGACCGTAATTTATCAATATCAGTAAAGGGCTTCTGATATATTCAGAAAGGCAAACAAGAGAAGCATCACATTTTTTACTTTAAAGCTATTTAGTCTTAAAATTAATATTTCCTGGTTTTCCTAACAGTTATTCTTTAGCCTCCTTGGTGCCTTCACCTCTCCTGGCACTGCACCTGGCATCTGCTCAGCTGTGTCACCGAGCAGCAGGAGAAGCTTTTCAGGTTTTCTCTGGGAATCTCGCCTCATCAGCATGCTGCTCCCGGCAGACAGGCTTGTCTTCAGCTCCAAGACATGCATATTGATCAGTCATTTCCCTTTGTTACCTTGCATCCTGCCATCGATTTTAATTGTTCCCTACTGAAGAAGAGGAAGCATTCAGCGCACGCACAATTGCCAGCAATGGAATTTTGCTTTCTGCACCTTTTGCCAGGGGGTGCCTGCTCTAAGTCCTTTGGAGCTGTGGAGCTCTCTCTCTCTCAGCCAGCAGCAATCTGCACAAATTATGCAGCAGTCAACTTTTGTCTATTAAATCAATTTCTGATTCTCTGTGACAGCTTTCCCTGCTGCATGATTTCACACTTCAGTTTGTGAGGTGCCATGTGGGGTTTTTTTCTCCTTTTTTCGAAGGAGCAGTGCTGATAATCCATTTGCAGATACCTTACTCATGTAAGTTCCCCTTCCCTGCTGCTGGCCTCAAGGGACTTGAACAATTTCAAGTGACTCCTAGGAAGTCTCCTCTCCTGGTTCCTCATCAGCCCAGAGGGCTGATCCTGGGCTGTTCCCTAGAGCTTCCTCTGCTGCTGCTGAAGTGGAACAGCTTCTCCAACACAAAGCTGTAGCTTGGTCCTGTATCTAATAAAGAGATGAATCTTCCCATCCCCATGGTGCAGAATACCAAAGCTGGGAGCTGCTGTGATTCATTAATTCCTCTCCTTTTTCCTTCCAAAATATCTTCCTAGATTGTTCCCATCTTTTAAAAACATTCCTGCACTCTCAGAAGGCTTTCATTACAAATATTTCCTGAAGGCTCTGTATGGAAGGGCCTTGGTCCCCTCCAACTGTCTCTCTGATTCTAGGTTTTCCTTTAGATACACAAAAAGAATCCTATTTTTAGCAGCTAGCAGTCAATGGCAAAGGAATTCATGAGTAGGGAGGAAAGGATGTGAACTATCCAAATAGATTTTTTTTCAAAGGAGATCTCTTTACATTCCTATCACCACAGTAATAAGCCATGAGTCACTGTTACACTGAACTATTAGACTATTATTGTAAACTCATGTCATTAGAATCTGCTAATGTGAACCACAAACCTTGCCTGGCCTCTGCTTCTCTGGGTTCAAGAAGATATTGGCCATTTATAAGGATAAGAACAATATTCCCTCACAAATCTTATTCCCAGATGACAAGAATCAAATGAAATCTTATCCAATCCTATCTTTCTATTCCTAGGGTTTCTCTTCTCACTGCCTTTCAAGAGAATTCCTCTTGCTCCATTGTAATGTTACAAAAGGTGTTTTGTTTTATTTTATTTCTTCAAAGTTTGCCAGCTGTAAATGGGGTCCAAGCACTCCCAGCTGGCAGAGCATCCATGCTGTGCTGCACACCTGGGAACAGCAGTGTCTCCTCCAAAAACTGCTTTCTGTCCTCAGTCTTGACATGGCCAATCCTCAGAAGGAGATTGGAGTATCCAGAGACTTCTCTGCTTTAACAATAAGTGGCAAGGAGGGGATATTTTCCAAAGAGCTCTGTCAAGGGTTATGTCCAGACATGTCAAAATGGCTTTAAATACACAGGCAAAGCTTTAAATCATAGAACCAACAGTCCTTGGCCATCCTTCATCAGCTGCAGAAGAGTCAGCCCAGGGGTATCCATTTGTCCATCAGGCTCTGGATGCTTTCATCAGGCTTATTTTGCACTTTCAACAACAAGGAGAAAAGCTCTAAAATATGTTCTCATTCCCTGTCCTGCTCAGCTGCTTAGAAAGTGGTTTATGATGGAGATTTACTCTCCACAGAAAATGCCAGCGGGAAAACCTTTCTGCCCTCAGGAGCTGTGACATTCCCAGGGCAAAAAGAGGCACAAGCATGTGAAGTGTCTTTCACTGGCTTCTGTAAAGACAAAGAGGTATGGAGAAAGCATTAGTGTAAACCAGAGCAGAGGGCTGATTATTAAGCAAGCTGTGGTTCAGGTATGTGATAATCAAGATCTTGTTATAATTACTTCTCAAACCTAGCATCGATTTTATGTTAGATTTGAAGGAGGTAGCAAAGCTTTAATTTGTTACAGAGAGGGTTAACTGCCTTTCAATTTATATACTACAAAATCATAAACTTATGAGAAAAGAGTAAGAAAAAGAACCTTGTCTTAGTCAAAAACTCTTCACTTGTTTCCAGGAGCTTAAAAACTGGGTGATATTTTCAGTGGAGGAAGTAAGAGAACAGCACAGAGCTCCTGTTGAGAGGCAGGGTGATGGGATGAGAAGCGTGTTTGCAGAGCCAAAGCTGATTTCAGTAAACACCCTGTGAAAACCAGAATTCACCTGTTAAAACCGGGCCTTCAGCTACTTGACTTTAAAGTGACCTCAGAGCTGAACTTACAACGACTTAGCACACCTGGGTTCAGTGAAGGGGTGGAGATACAGAGTAACATACAGGATCCCTCAGGAAGGTGTGGTTTAGAGTGGCATTGCTTGTGTTTTGAAAATAACTACTATTAAAAGCTTGCTGTAGTTGGAGGGTTTTAAAGCACTGCTCCTCTGCTGCAGGGTTCTCGCTTAATTTCTCCAAACCCAAAGCGAATCTGCCAGGAGAAAGCCCTGGAGAACAAGTGCAGTGCCTGCCTTTGTTGACTGGAGAGGAAACTGCCTTGTATTTTGTGAAATAATCAGCTGCTGTTTGATAGAGTGAGGTCCCTTCAATAAACCTGGAAGTGTTTCCAGGAAGAAAGAACAGCAGGCAGATTTTGCAGCGGAACAGGGTCAGGCATTCTGCTCGCCTCCACGCGCTTGCCCGGCTCTGAGGGCAATAAAATGGGCATTGTTGGGTTCCCCTCAAACCAGGCCCGTGCCAGGCAGTTCCACAGGCACATTAACTGCCATTGTTTGCTCCAGCCGTGGGAGCCAATGCACAAGCACTCACAGAGGTCTGTGATGCCTTAAGGAGACTTTAACCAACAAGTGCTGTGGCCCCGAACAGCACCGAGCTGTGACAGCAAATGCCTCTGCATGGCCGTGCTGAAAGAGCAACTTCAACCCTAACAAGAAGAAAATTACATATCTGAGAGGCTACACAACTAGAAAGATGAAATCTGCAGGGCCTGGATACACGAACTGGAGTTTAAACTAGTTTTCTACAACCCAAGCGTGAATTAAGTTAGTTTATGTTCATCTTGTGATGATGATCATAGAATCGTAAAACAGTTTGGGTTGGAAGGGACATTTAAAGGCCATCTAGTCCAACCCCCCTGCAGTGAGAAGGGATATCTTCCACTAGACCAGGCTGCTCAGAGCCCTGTCCAACCGGGCCCTGAATGTTTCCAGGGGTGGAGCATCCACCACATTTCTGGGAAACCTGTGCCAGTGCCTCACCACCTTAATTATAAAGAACTTCTTTCTTATATCTGATTTAAATTGACTGTCCCTCAGACAGGCAATTCCCTGCTGCCTTTTGCAAGAGTCCCTGCTAAAAAGTTTGTCCCCATTTTTCTTATAGGCCCCCTTTAAGTACCAGAAGGCTGCAATAAGGTCTCCCTGGAGCCTCCCCTTCTCCAGCCTGAACGCCCCCAGCTCTCCCAGCCTGTCTCCAGAGCAGAGGGGCTCCAGCCCTTGGAGCATCTTCGTGGCTTCCTCTGGACTTGCTCCAACAGGTCCATGTCCTTCCTGTGCCGAGGATCCCAGAGCTGGAGGCAGCACTGCAGGTGGGGGCTGACAAGAGAGGAGTAGAGGGGCAGATTCACCTCCCTCGACCTGCTGATAAAATCCATAAACAATCAAGGACCCTTTCCTGGAACTAAAGGTAGTAATGTCTGTGTGCCAAGTATCACAGCCACCAATCTGTGCATTAAACATCAGCTTTACGACAGCCAAGATTCCATGGACGGAAAAACCAGGCAAAGAGCTGCACAGTGCCAGTAAGTTTCGTTGAAACAATAAGTAATTGGCCCAGAAAGGCAGGAAACCATGTGCCTTACGAGAAGGGGAGCATTTTGTGTGAGAGCATGTGCCGTGTGCCTGGTGTGCCAAGGCCATTCACAGTGGAACACGAGCCCCAGGACATCAGTGAAATGCAGGAGTCAGGAGAAAGCCTCTACTCTGCAGCCCAATCCATGGGAGGAGGGCACTGCCTGCCCTGATCCGTGATGTTTTACTGGAAGTCAAAAAAATCAGGAAACTCAGCTCTTGAGATTTTTTTTTCTCAGACTCCAGCCTTTCCACCTGAAAGACGTCTGGAGTTTTTCCACTTCTCGGTCTCCCCTAAAGCCCGGTCCAGGGAGGAGGTGGATACACCAGGAAACTGCTTTTCCACTTCAGATTTCAACTAAATTTCTCGTTATTCCAACAGAGCACTTGATTCAGCAGCACCACTTCACGGGCTCTTTATAAATAGAGGCATTGCCTCTGCCCTGAGGAGCTCACAGCCTACACAAGGCAGGCAAAATAAAGCAAATCGGGAAAAGTAGGATGAGCAGGAATGATGAAAGAGGAGAAAGTGGTGCTGGGAGGCCCGAAGTTGGCTAAGGAATAAAAGCTCTGTGGAGTCCAGCTCCACTTTTTCATCCGTCAACAGACTCAGGTTGGAACAACCCCCTGAATGAATGAAACAGCAACCTCTGACTTTTGAGGGACTAAAAATGCTGAGTTCGTTTAAAAAATAATACAAAATTTATGGGAGCTGTAGTCTGTGCAAATGAGAGATTTGGGTTAAAAATGTGGAAATGCATTTTTCATTGCAGAGCTGCAGAACTAAAATGCAGCACTCAACTCTCTGTGCTAGTGTAGCCACTGGTGGTCTTGTCAGTGCGCATTTTAAATTTTAATTCCAATCAAAGTCTGGGGTAATTCTTAAAGAACAAGGTTCATCGTGGACATAATCCTGCCGCAGTGGTCTAAAGAAACAGAGATTTAGCATTGCCTACAGGGGGAGGATTTTCTGCCCAAAATCAGAGAATCCAAAAGATGGTTCTTAATCTAAACCACTGTGGTAAAATTAACCTTATAAGTCTCTTTTTGTTGTTGATGTCTGGCTCAGATCCATTTCTAACATGCTGTTAGCTATCAGAAATATGAGAGTGGTTACCCGAGTGCGTGCTCTGGGGTAAAAGCTGTTTTTAATTGCTATATAAACTCCTTTTATAACATGGTTATAAGATCACAGAGATAGTTCTGAGCAGTAATTAAAGCATATTTAGCAAATACTAAAAATTGCTCAGCAGGGGAATGTTTAATGCACACAAGCAGGAAAACAAACAGGTTTTCAGTTGGAATTGCTTTATGACAGAGTTGTAGAGTGCCTGCACAGCAGTGAGTGAGATGGGGCTATGGGGCTTCTGTAGGACACAAAATAAGGGTATAGGAAGGAGTTGGTGTCCTGCATTAGTGCACAAGTGAAAACACTGTGGTCAGACCATGCCTTTGGCAGTGGCCCTCCACAAAGCCTGGTTCACCAGAGGCATCTCAGGAATTTGTCCTAATAGGCTAAAAATACATATAACTGATGTTCTTTGACTCGCAGAAGTGCCTGACATCAGGCCACACAGGAAGAACAGTGACCAACAGAGAAGAATGAAACCTGATACTGAGATTCCCAGTCGGTTCTCCTGATGGTTATTGCCGTGCCTGGTGACAGTGGGATACTGCTTTATCTCTTTTTATGTTGGGGGAAAAAAATAGATCTTCAACTTGCAAACATTTTAAATGTATATATGTAAGTGTGTGTATATCTATATATAAGTATATATAGATATGTATACACACACACACACATAGATCAGCCTTTGCGGGTCCATGGTGCCACTCAGCCTCGTATTCCTCACTCTTTTAATCCCAATTTGTTCTCCCCCAGTGACCACCAGATGTACTCCTGAATGCATCCAGACAACAAAGCTTCAGCTACGGAGCCATGAACCACACACAGGATGAGAGTGCTGGGCATCCCCACGAGCGTGTAGGGTCACATCCAAGAACGCTGGAATTGCAGCGTGGAGCAGGCAGAAGGATACACTGGAGAATAGAAGATGATATTGGCCTCCTTCTCGGAGGCAGCGAGAAGAGCGAACCTCTTGATCCGCCACACCCCGGGGATTATTTTTAAACACGGAATGCGCGCCTGGGCCGCGCTCCACCCCCACCCTCGGGCTCTGGATCCCCTCAGGGCAGGATCGGGCCCAGCCCCGACCCGAGGCCCCGCGGGCACAGGGACCCAGGAGACGGGCAGCACTTGATTGACAGCCGCTCCACCAATAGGAGCGGCGGATCCGGCAGCCGGCAGTCAATCACCGCCCGCACTGCGCCTTAAACCGCCAGCCCCTCCCGCCCCGTGCCTGAGGGAGGGGCCGCTGCGCGCCGCCGCCATCTTGTGTGTGGCATCCCCGCCCTTCCCTTCCTTAAGGACTCCTCCTCCGCCCTTCGCTTTCCACACCCCCCGCTCCTCTCACTCGCTCGTCCCAAGAGGGCGGTGGTGGCGAACCGAGCAAACCGTGGCGTAGCCGCGGTCGTGGCGGCGGGCGGGTGGGTGGAGGGTCGTTGAGCCACGCTCAAGATGGCGGCGGGCGGCGCCCCGGCCGCGGCGGGCGGGGCGCGCGCGGGTGACGCGCGGCGCTCCGGGCATGGGCAGGTGGAGGCGGCGGCGGCGGCGGCCGGAGTCGGGCCGGTGGTAGCGGCGGGAGAGGAGGAGGAGGAGGAGGAGGGGGCTCGGCCGGACTTCGGCCGGGGTTCGGAGAGGTAGCCGGGGCATCCGCGGCGCCTCCTCTCCGCTCCCTCACCCCTCGGAGTCGCTCCCCTTCGCGGCGCGGAGGGCGGCGGGCGCGGCGCGGCCATGGCCGAGGAGCCCAGCGCGCTGCCCTGGTCCATCAATAAAGATGACTACGAGCTGCAGGAGGTCATCGGTGAGCGGCCGTGGGGGGGGGTTGAGGGGGTGCGCGCAGCCCCTCGCTGAGGGGATGGGGTGTGTGGGTCTCCGCTGAGGGAAGGGGGGTGGTCAGAACCCCCTGAGCTCAAGGGGGGTCCTGTCACACACCCCCCGCCCGGGAGTGGGACTGGGTGACCCTCCTCTCAGCTGTAAGAGGGTGGGAGGGGGGGTCTGTCTCCCCTGCCCCGAGGGGTCTGGGGGACCCCTGTGCTGAGGGCGGGGTCCTGTCACACACCCCCCGCCCAGGAGTGGGACTGGATGACCCCCCCTTCCCCTCAGCCAGGGTTCGAGGGGTCTGTCCCCCCCCCCCCCCAAGGGGTGTGAGGATCTGGGGTACCCCTCAGCTGAGGGGGGTCCCTGTTGCACACCCAGCAAGGAGCGGGGCTGTGTGACCCCCCGCTTCAGCCACGGGAGGGTGTGAGAGGGTCCGTCGTCCTGCCCTGAGGGGTGCGAGGGTCCGGGGGTCCCCTCTGCTGCCCTTCCTGACGTGTGTGAGGGACCCTCGCAGGGGAATGCGGGTCTGCCCCGTCCCCAGCAGAGGGTTGGGCTGGTCTCAGGGACACCCCCCGTCAGGGGGTTAACCCCTGATCTCTGCCCCCCCCTCTGTGCGGGGTGTGCGTGTCATCCTGCCGGGGGAGCGGGACGGGGTCCGTGCTGGGGGGCTCTGCTCCCCACCACGGCGTGGTTTGGGAGGTGCTGGGTGTGAGGGGGTCAGCAGGAGGGAACTCCGCAGCTTAGCCCCGATCATTTTGGGGCGGTCACACCTCTCTCAGCGCTTTCAGAGCCCCGCGTTGCATTGGTCCCTGCGTGGAGGGTTTGGTAGAGCCGCCGAACGAGCCTTTTATCCTGGGATTTTGCTGCTGCTGTGCGTTTTCATTCATTGTCCTCACAGCTCGAGGCCCCAGCCCTTGCTCTCTCCATTAAATGATTTTTTTTTTTTCTTTTGCTCCTTCCTCACTCTCTCTTCACTTTAAACTGCCCAGTTACCAAAGGCCTCCCGCTGTACTGATTTATTGGCTGTCTCGACCATTTCGTTGGGGTGTGTGTGAGGGATATATTGCTCTGGGGCGAGTGTGTGACACATCAGAGGTGGTGCCACAGGTGACTCTAAGGTCAGTGCCTCCCGTCTCGCTTTCCGGAGGCGCGAAATAAAGTAGGAGGTGGCAGGGCAGGCTCCTGGCCAAAGGCTTTTAGGAAGGAGGTTAATTTTTGGGGTAATCTCTCTGAGAGTGCTTTTATTTGAAGTTTCTAAATGACGTAGCACTGTCATGCCCAGGCTTTCCATCTCTGCCTCGTGGGGAGGCTTGTTTTCTGTTAAGGAAGGTGGGAGAGTTTGTGAGAATGCTGTTTTAAGAGATTAAATACTTGGCATTGTTTAAAAGTAGGAAGGAACTAAAGCTGTGGAGGGGGGGAAATCCTTCTGGAAATCCCTGTTGCTCTGTGGGATCAGGCTTTGTCCTCTCCCTTTGCTTAGGGGGAGCAGCAGTACTTTAGGAAAGAGACAAACTCTCTGTAAAGAGAGGGAAGGTGTAATCCTACAAACCAACCCTTTAAACCTTCTCTGGAAAATGTGCCCTGGGGAGGAATATGTTCAGCCTCTTTGGGGAGCAGGAGATACATGAGGATCAGGAGATACAGGTGTGAGGAGGAAGGGGCATTTACCCATTTCCTGGGGAAAGAGAACTGGATTTGTCTGTGTAAGAAATACTTCCTTTTCTTTTGAGAGCCTGCAAAGGGTTACTGTGGTGGCACAAAGCGAGGATTTGGACCTGAGTATCCAAGGATAGGAGCGAATGGACAATCTGCCTCTTTGTAGCTGGCGAGCAGGGTGGGATGGGAACAAAAGGGAATGTAAATACACTTCTGCTCTTGGGAGAACTTGTGGCTTGAGACGCAAGTCCCACCTCAGAGCATTAGGAGTAGCACAGAGATGTGTTGTCTCACATTAACTGACAGAACTTGGGGAGGAATCAGTAAAAAGTACTTAATTTCTTCCATATCTTCTCTCTGTCCCTCTGCAAACCGAGTTTCTGGATGTCGCCTGCTCACTCAGGGGTTGTGTTGGCATTCTGGCCCGTGATGGAGTGTACACTGAGATGTGTATATTGCAAACATATGGTTTCTCTTTTTAACTTTCCTGTCCCCCGCCCCCCCTTTACTCATTTCAAACACTGGTGTGTCTGCCAGTGGCCTGGATGGAGATGTGACGCAAGTTTCCTAGCACGTATATGATTTGTGGGACAAAATGTCACTGTGTTAACTGAGCTGGACTGCCTTGCCTCCTGCTTCATGTCTCCTGTAAACCTCAAGGGGGTTTTTGGTGGGTTGCCCTTTTTTTTTTTTTTTTTTTTTTTTTGAGCTCTCTTTACTAACGTAGAGCTGCAAAGGTCTTTCAGCACAGAACAAAGAGGCGTCCTGGTGTGGAAGGAGATGAACCTTGCACCGGTGCTTTTAAAGGATTTAACTTCTTTCCTGATGGAAAAAAAAAACCCCACTACTCTTAAAATTTAGAATAAATTTTGAGATTACCAGCTCAACTATTTTTCCACATTGGAATTCAGGAAATCCATGTGTAGTCTAATTCCTTAACTTGTGCTGGTTTTGCCTGAAAATTGCCATATGCGGCTTTTATTGGATGTGGATGGTTCCATACTGTTTTGGTGCAGGAATTAAAGGTGCAAGTTTTCTATCTGCAGAGAGAACTTCTGCTGTAAAACTGCCCTCCTGAATCTGGCTAATACTATAAAAAAAGGGATTACTCAGCACTGGGGATGACTCATGCCATTATAAAGGTATGGATTAATATCTGTTGATTATGCCTGGTTAGTGTTAATAACTGCTGAGTGGCTTCCTTAGGCTTAAATAACTTCTAGTACATTGAATAAAGGAACCTTGATCAGGATGAGAACCTGACTTCAAGTTAAAAAAGGATAAAGTGGAGCTGGGGTAGAGGAAACAATTTATAAAGCGTTTCAGTGACATGTCCCCTCAGAGTAGCCATAATTTTGCAGGTGAATAAGGCCTCTGGAGATACTCAAATTTTCATCTAAAAAGCAGAATGTAGTCTGTACTGTGCTGGTGGTTGTGAAGGTGGTCAGTCTTCTGAGCGTGGATTGCATATAAATCACTGCAGTCTTCTTTTTGAAGCCTGAAAAAAATTCGACCCCATGCTGCTTGTGCTGATCAGATACTCACACACGTGGGTTCCCTGGATCTCACAATTCCTGTTGGAAATGCTGGTAGCAGTAGTGAAGTTGGTTGAAACTGGGTCATTCTCGTTTTGCTACTTTTTTGGAAAGATGAGAGCTGTGCTGGCTGTGGCTGTTTGATTTAGGAGCATCCCCTCTGCTGCAAACAGCCTGTGCCAGAAGCAGGAGATAAATTAGTGGTGGGAGTGCTCCCGTGCTCTGTTCCTGTGCCCTCTCTCCCCTGACAGATTCCTTCACAGCGAGATGAGGACAGCGCAGGCTACATGAACAGATGTGGTGGGAGTTTCTTATCCCCTCAGAAATCAAACCTAAATTGAAAATTGAAGTCACCATTTACAGGATGATTAGGATTTTTAATGACTGCAGTTTCTGTAGCTTTGGAGTCAGGCTTTGCCAGTGAACACGTTGATCTTTTGGGGTTGAATATTTAGGTTTCTAGCCACATTCTTCCCAAGCTCTGCATGCGAGCAATATGTGGCCTGTGTGGGAGAAATTTTCTTTTGCAGGTACAGAGGAAATTCTTAGAATTAAAATTTCCACTTCCCCAAATTTCGTCAAAATATCTGTGGTCACCCTTCTGGTGCTTGTGTAGTTGTCTCACACACTGAGAAAGCACTACCATTGAAAAAGAGCAGCCTGTAGGTGCTCACCAGGTACAACAGGAGTCTTTGGATGTAAAAAACATACTGGAATGGGAGGCTCTTGTCCAATGATAACTTTTTAGGTTTCTTTTTGGAGCATGGTGTTGGTTGCTACCTGTGGTGCCCGTGTGCTGGCTGCACCCAGTTTCACACGCCTGACTATTTAAAACCCATTCAAGAAAAATGTTACCCTCTATAAAATATAACTGCCTGAGCTCTAAATGGAGTGTTTAGGCTTCAGTCTTGGTGCCATATGTTTTGTTTTAGCATTTCCTCACGGATTCCCACTCCTCCCCCCTAGCTTAGCTGAGCAAAATTGATTCCTACACCATATTCCCAGTATTCAGGCTGCTTAATTCATTTAAAGACTTGCTTTTTGTGCTCGTTTTTCCACTTAAAGTTGGTAGAGAATCCTTTGTTGTTTTGTATTATGTTAAAGCTTATATAAAATTAACTTTGGGCAAATGTAGATATGTTAAAAAAAGTGTGAGTGGTCATTCATAGTATATGATCTGCTTGGGCACTGACATGGGAGATGCTCAGTACCAGTTTCTCAGCTGCTTGAGTATTGACAAATATACCTTGAGTGTTCCTGAGTGTGACAGAATAGCCAGGCTACTCCTCTATCCAGGCTACCTTTCCTTTGGATACTTGGCACATCTCATTCCTGTAAGACCTTTGATACTGTCGCCCTACTAGAACAAGGTTGAAGTGAGTCACTTTTCACCTCTGGGGAGGTGGAAGAAAAGGTGTGTGTGTGTCTTTGTTTAGTGCTTTTGTTGTTTGTGCCCTGATAGGAAGAAGGATAAAATGCACAAAGCAGCGGAGTGAGGACTTAGAAAACCAAGCAGTGGTGAAGGAGGCTGGCTGGGGAGAATACATCCTTGTTAGCCTTGCCTGCTGCTTTGAGGGGAGAGCAGAGACAGATCCCACTGCTTTCAGCTATTCTGGGATATTAAGGAAAAAATCAACATGTGGGATGTTTCATGTGGAAGTAGCTCACACTTTCCTGTGACTGGTTTCTCTGTAGCAGTTGCATCCAGTACTGTTATGTACCTGTACTGATTAACGTTTAACACTTTCATTTCTCAATAATCTCATTTAAATAGGTTCAATTTAATTCAAATCTCTTGGCTGGTGCTTGGATGTTTTGCTGTGCTGTGCTCCTGAGCACACCTGAGGGGTGGATGTGCTGGCTGACAAATGCACGCCTGGGAGGCTTCTTCCTTCTGCAGCTGATGAAATCTTGAGGAGAACCAGCTCTTCCCCAGAATGTTTGTCTGTTTAAACTTGGCAGCACCTCTCTTCTTTCCAAGTGTTAGCAGCTTGCCCACCAAGCCAGTGTCTAGAGATGTAATCTTTTAATAAAAGTTGGAGCTCTCCAAAGTGATGGCAATAACAGTGGGTCTTATTGCTAATTGCGTTAGTGAGTTGCGAAAAACTACGTCTTGGTCGAATTTTCTTGGAAGATTTCCCCAGAAATGCACGATATCCGTCGTAAATCTCCGCAGCAGTAAATTTAGCTGTGGACATGCTAATGGAGTGCTTGTAAACTCGGTGTTATTAAACTTTCTTAATAGGGAGAGACAGACTTGAGGGCTTTGTGGGTGTAGAAGAATAGCTGTTGGAGCAGTGGAATTTGGCATTGCAAAATCTTTGAAATATCAGGATGCCGGGACTTTCCAGATGAGTTGAGCCTATTATCCTGTGCTCTCTTTAGAATCAAACAACTGAGACGCAGATACGAAGAACTTGGCTCTCAAAGTTGCTGCAGTTTCCTGTGAGTTCACCTAAGGGAGTTCAGCCTTGACATTTCTAAAAAGCACGTGAAACTCTGTCTCTCTTCCTGGCAGCCACACGGGAAAGTCTCGGAGACAGGGTTAGGTCCCTGGCTGACAGGCAGTCCCGGCTCTTTATCAGAAGGTCATCATCTCTCTTGGTGTGCGAGAAGGGATGTGGTGCCTCTGGTATGCAAAATAATGCATATGCTAATGAAGGGAGCTGGGCTAAGAGCAAAATCACACTTGTCTGACTTGAGTAAGACAAGATCACTTCAACAAATGGTGTAACTACAGCTAAATGACAGCAGGGGTACAGGTACCTGTCTGGGTCTGTGGTACTGCTTCAGCCTCTCTCATGTTCCTCTCGTGCATGAACATAAGCGAAGGGGCTGACCTTAGTGTGGGATTCTGCCAGCTGTAAGTTTGATCCCTCAGGTTGTCTGAGAGTGTTGTTTGCCTTGAAACTCTGCTCACGTGTGGGGTTCTCATGGTGATCATCACAGCCTGCATATTGCTTGGTTTTAACTGTATTAGGTGGCCCTGTCACACAGTGCAAGAGGTAGGGATTTGTGGTGATCCAGGTGCAAAAATTAAAAATCCAGTGTTTCTTTTCACCACTACTCCACAGCAATGTTTTTTTTTTTTTCAGGGTCCTTTCACCACTTCCCAAGGTTCTTAAAGATTGTTGTTTCCTGATGTGCATCACCTCACGCAGAATTTTTGCTTAACACAGATTTTCTCGTCATTATGAGAAATTCCATCCTGGAAAAAATACTTGGTTATGTGTAAATTTTTACCAAATGAGAGTCTAATGTGCCTTGCAATGATTTCTGAGGCTTCTTTGGTTCTGCACTCTGTGAAGTCTGCAGGGGACAACTGTCTTCAAGTCTTAAAGGCTTCACAGATCCCACCCATGAATGAAGCACAGAGTAAATTCAGAGCACTGATTCGCTTTCTCACAAAATTACCATTTTAACCAAATCTTCCTTCCACCTCCCATCCATTACAGTTTTATACAACTTGTACTGTGTGCTTGTGAAACAACACCTTCAAACTCTTATAACTCAGCCAAATTAAAATGCATTTTTGAGGGAATACAGAAAAGCTTTTCTGAATGAGGTTTGAATTTTCTACCAGATTTCAATTTTCTGCTATATCCTCTTTGTCTTGAGAGTTTGGGGTGGGGGAGAGAAAAAATTCTTGTTTTGTTGCGTTTCACTGTTTCATGCTAAGCTGAGTTTATAGCATTCTCCCCAATGGGTAGGCAGGAAATGAGCCTATGTAAATTCATTCTAGAAAGAAAAGGCACAAGCAGCTGTTAAAGAATAGTGTGAGTTGAAATACTTCAGTGATCATTTCTTACTGTAGTAAATTCTCCTCGGGTTTTGCCAAAATTTTACTGTTTTATGGTCATGGATGGTAATTTAAGTGCAAACTTGACTCTTTTTCCTGCTAGCACCTTGCTATTAATAAGCTGTGTGGGAGGATGGTGTTCCCTTTTCATCCATCCACAGAATTAAGTTAAGTTAAAACTGTGGAGTGAAAATTTGACCTTGAGTACCCACCTTACTTCTGGTGAGATCTGACCGAGCACGTGGCTTGTCCTGTGGTATCCTCTGCTGGCTTGTTGTGTGGAAGAATTGAAGTTGTTTTTCTTCTGGGAGCACAGTTAATTGACAAAGTTTTGCAGTTAGAGGTAAGAGTGTTGTCAGGTAGGAAAATGTCTAAAAAAACTAGTTGTGAATGTGGAATTGTATTGAGGTGCTTGTGGTCAGGGTGTGAGATTATTGCATTTTGTGGCAATTTGCCGTATGTTTTGTGAAACTGATGTTTTCCTAAACACTGGATGAAAGCTCCATAGTTACTGTTGGACAGGTTGTGAATTTTCAATTTCATTTGGGTCTAAATTAGTCTCTTGCTCATTTTCAGTCTTCAGGGTGATTTCCTTAGGTTCCAGGGTTTATTCCAGCTCTTCTGAAAAGGAAGCTTTGAAAACAGTGCAGGGAGTAGTGGAAAATGATGGTATTTGAAAAGTGAGAGAGTGAGTTAATGACTGTGGGATGAGAGCACTTAGAGAATATTTTTCCTAAGAAAATTAGCTGGTTGTGCTCCGAGCTGATACCTGTTGAGGGAAGTGTGGCAGCTGAAACTGCAGTTGGGAATTTCAGGTCATCTCCAGCTTCAGGCAGGCAACACAATATTAGCTTATCTCGATGGCTTGAAAAGTCGTAAATTAAAGACAACGCTTCTTGTCATGGGGTAAGCACCTTTCCTGCAAAATCCACAGGCAGGGATTTCATGATGTAAATTTTCAGAACAAAACCAGAAAACTATTGTCACTTATTTTGCTGAGACAGTGCTAGAAAGGACTCCCAGGGTCATGGAGCTCAGTTCTGTGCTCCAGCTGATGCCAAATTGTATAATCCCTATACCGAATTAATGAACGCTTGTGCTGGAAGGGGCACATGGGGGAATTACCGGCACACGTTCTGTTAAACACTGGAACCTCCCTGTGACCCTGTCATCGCTCTGTGAAACAGCTGCCTAATGCATTCCCTACGACAGTGGGAACTAACAATGCCTTGTCTTCTCTAGCACGTGGCTGTGGCTCCGTGGCTTTCTTACACTGCTTGCTGTACGTTCAGGCCGTATCTGCAAGGACACTTCCCTGTGAAGGCACAGGAGAGCTGCAGCTTGGTGTTCCTGCTGTCTCCAAACCTTAAAGGTGTTGACTACGAAAGTCTCCAATCTGTGATTCCTTAAGATCTGTCAGTGAAAATGGAGTCCTTCGGAAACCTGATGTGTTATATGTCTTCATGTCCTAGGCCACTTCTTTGTGAACCTTTCTGTCTCTCACCGTACGAGGCAGTCATAAAAATTGTAGAATCATGGGATTATTAAGATTGGAACAGACTTTTAAGATCATCGGGTCCAACCCTTACCACAGCAGTACCATGTTCACCACTAAACCACGTCCCCAAGTGCCACATCCACACGTTTTCTGAACACTTTCCAGGATGGTGATTCCACCACTTCCCTGGACAGCCTGTTCCAATGCTGGACCACCCTATCGATGAAGAAATTCTTCCTGATAATTAACCTGAACCTCTCCTGATGCAACTTGAGGCCCTTTCCTTTCATCCTGTCACTTGTTACCTGGGAGAAGAGGCTGACCCCCATTGGGCTGCCACCTCCTTTCAGGGAGTTGTAGAGAGTGAGAAGGTTCCCCCAGGAAAGTTGAAAGGTGAAGCTGTGAGTTCCATCCCTTCACTAAAGTAAAACTTGTCATTGTGGATGCCAAGTGCTGTCTAATAAATAACTTGGTATTAACAGCTAACAAATACCTTGGTATTGACTTCCAGCAAACTGTGCTTTGCTGGAAAAAGTATCTTGAGCATGAAGTATCTTTTTCCTGTTGAACGACTCACCAATGCAAATCTTATTTGAACAGCTGAGGGGCTGATGGACTGGCAGCCTGAGCACAGTTATTTGTCCAGATCCTAAGGCTCAGGATGGTTCTCATTACTCTTGGTTAAAGAATGTAATTTTGAACCAGTGGGCTAATCTTGTGTGCTGAACAGACTAATAAATATGGAAAATATTTAGTAGATATTCCCTGAAAAGAAAGGATAATAGCCTTCGAGAGAGGAGGTATCTGATACTTAAAAGCTTATTTACATAAAATAACCATGGTACTATCAAACATCTGCACTGTGTGCAGATAGATTGTTCTGTTAAGTGGAATCCTGGCCAAATAAAATATCCTCTATAGCTGACAATTACATTTGAGACAGAGTTCAGAGATAAAGGTTGGGAGGGAAGAAAGGAGAGTGCTGGCTTGGCTACTCTACCAACTCTATGTTTTGAGCCTTGGTAATACCTGATGACAGACAGCATGATATTTACATTGCTGCATATACCATAAAGGCAACTGGCAGTGATTAAAAGGGAAGGATGAACCTTCTCCACTAAAACTGCTGTGTTTGGAAATGAGATGTTTGAGCCTGCTTTCCATCATGTGGAATTAACACTGCATAGCTGCAGTGCCCTTTAAATTAGGCAGGGATGTTGGCACGAAATCAAATAAATATAATTGGTTTCAAACTGAAAATCTAATTTAGGCATGCTAATAGCATCTTAAGTAAATGTGGCAGGTCACGCAGGACTTGTGTAACTGGCCCTTGGAGCTTACTGTAGTTATTGCTGTGGGGAAAATGGTCTCAGAGGTGTTCCCCAAATCACCTGGGCACCTTAGGCAACTGGAGGGTGTGTCCTTAAGGACGTGATGGAGATGTGTGCTAGCCTGGACTAACTTGGGATATCCTGGGGGCTGCAGGAGGTTGGGCATACAGCTAACAGCACCCTTGCATCCATGCTCTGGTGTTTGCAGTGGAAATGTTGAGGGAGTATCAGATGGGCTGATGCTCGTCCCTGGTAATCCTTCTCTCAGCTAATACCTTCTGTGGCCAGTGGCTTTTCCTCCTGTCTGTTTTTTTTCCTTGCATCTCTTGTTCTGGTGTGGAGTGTGATGCTGGGGGGCTGCAGCTCTTTGTCGTAGGGAGGCAGCGGAAAGCCTGGCTCAGCTGGATGTGCTGTAAGCTGGTGACTGCTGGTGAAATCACACAGCAAAGTGACCCAGTGACAGCTTGGTCAGATATCTTGCTGACGTGCTCTGTGTGGCCAACCCTGTTCCTCACCCTCTGTTCCAGTCCTGGCCTGTGTTATATTGACAGGCTGATGATCATTTGCTCTCCAAACCTGTCACTTCCTTGCTTAGTCTGTGAGGATTCTCAGCCGGAATGTTTGCCAAAGGTGGAAAGCAGATGATGTTTTTCTGTATTCAGGGCCTAGGAGATATCGAAAGTGTTTTGAGAGAACAATGCGGTGTGGGGTGGGGTGAAAATTTCCATAAAGCTCCCCTTCCTTTCTGCAGAAACCTTGGCATTGGGTCATTTAGATTACAGTAGCTAGATCTCCCTCCAGCTTAGAAATCAGTGTCATTTATTTATTTATAGTGTAGAGTTCAGTGGGGCCATGGGGAGATGTGTCCAGCTGTGGGTGTTGCCCGTCAGTTGCCGATGGCTCTGCAAATTGGACTTCTTACAAGTGCCTGGATGTGGATTTGTGTTCTTCCTTCTGAGTCTGAGATGCAAGTTAAAGACCTGGACAATAAGTCTGCGGCATTGAGTGCTTCTGTATTGATGGACCACTGGGTGGGAAACCTGTTTAAACAAGTGCTGGCAGCACTGTGTGATCTTTGCTGGCTTATCATCCCTCTCCACTGTACACAGAGCACTGGGAATCTTGAGAAATGCATTGTCTTACAAGGGCAGAAACCTCTGAGCTCTGGGCACAATGTGTGGTTTTCAGTGGTATTGTCAACAGCGAGAGCTCTGTCAAGATGGTAAATAACTCACTGTCAGCAAGTTTACATGCAGTTCAAATATTTTGGCTCTATTTCTAATTGGACAGTGGAGTTTCAGAAATATGTTTCTCCTTATTTTCTGAAATTCTTTGAACATGCTGGGCTAACACTGGAATATCAGTTGTCTGTTGGACACTGCAGGTGCTGACATGAATTGAGCAAAGACCCAGGCTTTGGGGAAGACACGTGATGGAGACTTAACAGCAGAAATCCCTCATGTGTGAGCACTGAAATCATTGGCCATGCAACTTGCACAGAATCACAAACTACCTGAGCTCTGGCTGTACTGGAATAAATGATCAGAGGTCATTGCAAAGATACACCTGCAATTTAAATGAAACAAACAGGAATTCACAACTGAAAACTGTGCTTTTCCCCATTCCCGTTTCCAATTCTTTCAGTAAAAGGCCTAGGCTGTTGCTATCAGATGTGCTGGTGCAAAATAGGATTCATTTGTATTTAGGCCTTAATTTTGTGCTTGAGCATGTTACCTCCCAATCCTTGCCCTTTCTCTGTGTTGTGCAGCACATGCCCTGTGTCTTAATGTACCTGCAGCCACCTCTGGCTTGAGCCCAGCTGAATGTTCGCAGCACTTGGCTGTGCTCAAGGTGAGCCTGAACGAGGCATGAACGTGCTGCATTCGGTGGGGTGAGTTAGGCTGTGCTCAAGGCTGGGGTGACATTTTGACATTGACCACACGGAAGCGCCAAGTTTTGAAAGAGTTTATTTAAAATAGGGTTGAGTTATTCTCCTTAAAGCTTTTACCTCAGAAATACGAGCATGGCCACTGTCTTGTAGATGTGGGAGTTCAGCTGTTACACCTGCCTGCAGGACTGCTGCACACACGTAGTGCAGGTGTCTTCATGTGTAGTGTGTACTTATGCTGTGATGTGTAGTCAGTGGAGATTGCTGGTTTTCCTCCATCCCCCCAATATGGGCTTTAAAATTGTCCCCCTCACAACTTTTCAGTTAAATCTGCTTTTGCTTTCTGGCTTTGCTTATGCTTCTCTGATTTATTTCTTTCCTGCACTGTATCAACAAGTATTGCTTTACCTCTTCTTTACACAGTATATTCCTGTCTCTGCTGTGGATCAAACGCTGCATGACTGGAGTGCAGAGAAGGTGCACGAAGTTAAACCTGGCCTCTTACTACCTCTACCAGTGTTCTAAATAGGGTATTACCTTCTTGTGCTGCAGCTTGTAAAGAAATAAATGTAAAACCCTGGTTCTTCTCTCTGTGGGAAATACTATTCATAGTAAATCCGTATTGGGAATGAGTGGTGGAAGGGTGTCTGGGAGCGAGTGTGGATGTGTTGGCACAGATCTGGGAGCTTCCTGATGGTAGGTGCACATCTGCACTCCCTGTGTTGCTGTGGGAGGGCAGCTCCACACACTCCCGTGCTTTTGTAGCTTTTTTGCATCTTGGACATGGATTCTCTGCTGCTGCTTTAGTTTCCTATAGGTTTCCCAACCAGGCACAGAGCAAAACCAACTGAGTTCTGCCCTACTGATATTGCTGCTGCTCACAGTGTCTCTGACAGCATTCAGAGCCACCTTGTTGTTTGGTTTTGCTCTGAGCAGTGCTCGAGGCACCTGAGTGACCCTCCTGATTTGAGACTGTAACTTCACTTCTGGCACTGTTAATACTCTTCCTGCAGTACCAGGCTGAGTAGATGACACTTTGCTGTGAAAGCTTTTTCCTCTCCACAGCTGAGCAGATGTTTTTGTCCCCTCTGTGACACTACTAGGAATAGATATGAGTCCCATCACGAATTCCCATTGGTTTTATTGATGCTATTTGTAATTGTTATTGTGAATTGCGTCTTCCATTTTGTAGTATGAATGTGACACGTAGTGGGGAGATGGCTTGAAGAACTACAACCGTATTCAAGGACCATTAACGTGGAATTACTTCACTCTTCCTGAATCGTGGGGCTTCTGCCAGCAAGACTTTGACATCCAGTGGACTCTTGTTACCAAGACCTCCTTGGGGAGTGGAGTATTCCCACTCCATACTGAGTTGGCTAGAAATTTGAGAGTAGGCTTTTTTTTTGCTGGCTTGTTTTTAGAAGAGGCTCTTTGTTTGTGAGAGGACTCTTCTCACCAGAAGCCTCAAATGAGGTGCAGAAAATAGAGGCATCGCTTTGCCTTCATAGCAAATGGACCAAACAATGCAAGATCAGTCAGAGTTTGCAATATGGTATTTAATTTCTAGTTTAATTAGATCTGTATCTGCACTGTGCTCTGTAAGAACAGTTAAGAAATTCTATTCCCAGTCTTGTAGCTTCTAGTTTTATTACTGTATTGTCCTTGGAATGAGTAACCACAGAGCAGGGCTCCCACAGCTCTTTGGCATGAGGCTGCCAAAGAGTCGAGGCGTCCAGAGATGGAGGATTCCACCCCCATGCCTGCTCTGCAGGCACGGACACAGAGTCTGTGTTGTGAAGCATTAAAGGTCTCCTGGGCTTTGGGGTACCTGGAACCTGACAGACATTGCTTGGTCCAGAGCAGCCTTGCAGGGAAGTGTTTTGTGTGCATTGTTCATAAGAGGAAAACCCGGGGGCACAATTATAAACAGAGCCTGCGTCACGAGCGGCTTTCTGGCACCGCACTCCAGATAGGGGAGGATGGATTCCAGATCTCGCTTAAAAATAGAGAGGTCGTGTGTGTGCTGGGGAATGGTGGAAAGCAGAGGGCAGGGTTGTGCAGAGGTCTTTGGCTAGGCATAGTCTAATGCTGAAGGAGACTTGGGAATGACTTATGGGGAGAGTTGGATTTCTTCAGCCTTAGAAGAGTTGTTGCTGTCCTCAGCTATCCAGGGGGTAAAAAGCTTTCTACCGTGTGGGTGGTCAAACACAGAAGCAGCCAAAAAGGTTGCAGAAATACCTCTTGTTAAAGAAAATCCAGACTAGACTGAGTTTGATGCTGAGGAACCTTATCTAAATTGAGATTTGACCCTGCTTTCATCAGGAGAGTGGACTAGAGGCCACTGGAGGTTCCTTCAAACCTAAGTGGTTTGTAATATGCATTGGGCCCTGGGAGAGCAGGTTTCCTCTACAGAGGGGATTTGATATGGCATTAGGATAAGGACTGATGCTCAAGACTGTTATGGAACATGTCCCCTGTTGATTTTAACTGCTTTGTGAGCAACTGAGTTACCATGAAGGGAAAATTTCACATCCCCCAGGGTACCTGAAGTAGATTTCGAGCTTGGGAAACACTGTTTTGTGAGTCCTCTTTCCATGTAACTATTTCAAATCACCATTGCACGTGGTAGGAGAATTCTGTTCTAGAGCCAGGATTTGGTGTGTGTCTTGTGACCATTTGGCACGACTGTTCCCATTGCTTAAGCAGATGCCTCTGCCAAGAGGATCTCTGGCTTCAATTGCATTCGCCTGGGAGGAGGCATCAGTGCAATTCATCCCACTCTTACTGGGAGAGCTGCAAAGTCCTTTTGTGGCTGCAGAGATTGAGTTATCTTTGGAGACAAAGTGTGTAGGAACATGCTGTGTCCTCTGGTCAGTCCCCTGTCTTTCTGCTCCTCCAATTAGCCTTGAAATAATTGGTTTCCATTAACTCTAAGAAGAGATCTCCTTGGGCTTGTCTTTATTTTCAAAAATGGAAGCTTCATGTAAGTTATGCAACTGCAGAAGAGATGGTGTCCAGCCTCCCTTGAAGGCTGATGCGGGGCTTTCATGGGGGGTTTGTCTCAGTTTAAGGAGAAGTTCAGGCTGGAGCTGTGGATGCTAAAGGTACAGGGAGTATGGATCCAGGGGAGCAGAGGAGATAACCTGGAAAAATGAGGCTTCAGTAACTGACTGCTTGGGGAGTTTTTGGTTTGGGTTGTTTTAATCCTTTCAGAGCTTGATTTTAATTCAGAAAGAGCCATTTAATCGAGAAACATGAAAGAAGCAGGGGTTAGAAAGGGTATGTTTTCCTCCTAAGGCAATGTTTTCTAAAGTAGGTCATGACCCTCTTATGCAGGAATTTTGCAGCTGCTATCCTAAGGGTTGGAACTATATATGAGAGCCTACAGGGGCGAAGGCAGGAGGTATTAAGCAGATCCTAATACCCATTTGGGGTCTCCTTCCTCCCCCTGCCCCCAGCCTTCAACAAAACGATCTCCTGCTTTTCAGGAATAAAGCAGCAAGCATTTGGCTGTGCCCGGTTTTATTGTTTTGCTAAGCCGTTATGCTGGAAGAGATTAACTAGGGAGCAAATTTTCTCCGAAAGCTGATCTTGAGAGAGGCGGAGGGAAGAGCCCCAGCACTGACCTTGATCAGAGAGTCTTGAGTTGGGGAGTGAGTGTGAACTGAGCACGGGAACATTAACCCAGTGCTGCCCACGCCCTCAGGACCGCGTTTGGCTCTGACCTCCTGGGAGAGTTGGTGTGACCAAGCAGTGCTCCCCTGGCACAAATTGCCCTTGGGGTTTTTTCCTCGCTGAAGGTGTTTTATAGCAACCCAGGAAATCTCCTCTCTTTCCCACCATTCCCTGTATATTTGTTACCTGCTCTTAAAACTTTTAGAAAACTTCCTTGATGAGCCTTTTCTTTTTCTCTCCCTTTGTGTCATCATCTCTCTCTATGCCTGTTTTCACTTAGCAATGTGTTCAGCATCCTTGCTGCAGCTTCTCTCCTTTCCTTTTCTTGCCATCCTGGCATTTGACAAACAAATTGTGTGGCTTCAAAGCCTGAAGTGCCCGTGTTGCCATGTTTTCTGTACTCTTCCAAGAAGCATGGAAACCCGCCTTTGTTTGGTCCCAGGAGCACGGCATGCTGCCGCTGCCACCAAAGAGCAGCTTGCTTGTGGCACATCGTGCTGCAGCTTGGCTTAATCCTTGCCTGATACGCTTTTGAGATTTCATTGTTTCTCTGTAATTAGTGCTACAGAGGAGCTGAAAGAAATGACGAATTAGCGGGAGAGGGGGGAGTGGGGAGAGCAGGTGGTGATCGAACTAAACAGAGCTGCCAGAAAAGTAGGAGCAGCAGGGAATTAAATGGGAGGAGTCTCGAGTTCGGATGATTCCCTGCCATGTGCCCAGAAGGATTTAGTTTGGGATTTCATTACTGTTAAAATAATGCCACACACTCCTAACAGATCGGGTCCCTGTAGGCTGGGGCATTGTCCAAACACTTAGTGAAAAGCAGTTTTTGCCCTCAAGTCCTAGTGAGCATTGATCCCACAGACTCAGAGAGTGGGAAAGATCTGTAGCATGAGTGGTCCTGCTTTTAATTAGTCTGTATCTATTGTTTCTGGTAGTAACATCTTAAAACAATAAAACACAAAGCTATTCTTTGTGTAGTCACTTCTATAACCCCCTGGACTTCATCTTGTGAAAGATTTGGTCTCCAGGAGTGGTATTGCATCCGGATCGTAAGAAGCACCTCTGCCAGTCGTGCTTACACCAGCTGAGTTTAACTGGCACAAAAATCCCAGGATGTCATGCTGTGGGGGGAAGCAGGAGTGTGCTGACACTACTGAGCATCTGAGATAGTCTTTGAGCACAGGTACTCTCATATCAATGAGGATTGTGAGATGAAAATACACACTGAAGAACTAACTGAGGAGTGCAAAGGGTTGTGTGACAAGACAATCCTCTGAGGTGTGCAGTTGTATATTCTTAACGGCGTCTGGCTTGTGTTTTCAGCCTCTATTACTATGCACCAAGACATCCAAAGAAAGAAATCACAATACTGGTGCTTTGAATGTGTCAGCAGCAACATTTCTTCTGGGATCTGACACTTTCCAAAGAAATGATACCGTGTTTGTTTTTTATTCCGACTTCCAAAAGGCAATTGCAGTAGGGAGACCAGCAGTGCTAGGAAGTGCAAACTCACTCCTGCCTTTTGCCAGCATTTCTGTGTGCTCTGCCCTCTTTGTCTTGAGTCTTTATGTGGTTTTACTGTTTTTTCCCCACCAGAGAAGCTGCAGAAAAAAGTTAGGAAAGCAGGTACTGGGTGGAGAGGAGCACGTCAGTGCCACCCAGGATTCCCAGTGAATGGGAATACATCTGTGCTGGGACTGCTGCTTTGCTGCTGGATTCCTGCACCTGCTGCTTGCCAGGCAAAGTGACCACAGGGAGTGTGTGTGGAGGTTTGCTTTTGGGATGTTTGTCCCCTGCATAATGTTGTGTATCTCAGCCCTGCTCTTGGCAGTGTAGCCAAACTCTGCTGTCAAAACCTCCCCACTTTGCTCTTTCTGAGCGCTTTGTGTTAAATATCTGCCCAGACTCCTACATCATCTCCAACCTTTGCTCAAGATCCTGCTTATAGCACTCAAATTTCATTTTCAAAGTCCCTTGTAAATATTTTTGCTACTATTGCTGTCTTTTTCTTCCACCTAAGCTTTGCTTTGCTCCGTGCTCTGAAAAACTTGTGCAAGTAATAAATGGCCTCAGTCTTGAACTTCTTAAAAACCCATTTGCTTTGTGAAATAGTTCAGCTTTAGCAACCTTAGCATTTTGTGTTCTGCACATTGTTGCCTTCTGGGATTAAAATGTAAACTCCTGAATGCAGGGAATCCCTGGCAAGCTGATGCTGTTGTCCAGGGTGCACTGGCAATGCCATATAAAGTGAAGTCAAAGTCCTGTAGCTCCACTGTAGCAGGTTCTGGTTGAAGATTAGAGGAGCAGTGTCCCACAGTTCAGGACTTTTCAATTTATTTCAGTGTGACTTTGAATGGAGAAGTTTTTCTGTATCTTTCAAGGCTGGATTTCAAGCTCTTTTCCCCCCCCTCCCCCCGGAACTTTATTTGAATTTATCTTGGTGCAACTTGCTGTGAGAAGAACATTGATGGTGGTTGTAGGGAGCTTCAGTAACCTTTGAAGACGAGATTGAAAACTTTTGCCTCCAGTTTATGTGAATGTACTAGACAAAAATCACAAAGCTTGCAAAAATATGCTTTGTCTGAATTTCAGAATCTGGAAGCAGTTTTTATAGTGTTAAGGACAAGAGAATCTGGTAAAATAAGTGTGTTACTGCAAAATGCAGAATAGTTGTTCTCATCTCTCTCCTCAGCCTAAATGGGCTCATGGGTTATGCCTTGGCTAATAAACAAAATATCCGTGGGTTTATTTTTATTAGCATTTTTTAGGTGTTGGCAATAGGAAGCTCTTGAACTATTTTCCACCTATCCTACCTCCTTTTTTATTAATTTGGATTTACTCTTTTCCAGTGAAGTTGTGTAAATGTGGGGAACCAAGATGAAGGTAGAAAGTAAAGTAACAAGGTGTCCTATTGATGAGACGTCAATGTTGCAACAATTTTTGGAGGCCAGCAAAAATAGACTTAACATCAACTAGATTTGAAGTCTCACTGTTGCAATCTCCTTTTGATATCAAAGAGTATGATATTGCTGAGCAGTTTAAATCCAGAACTCTTATCCCTGGTTGTAGCAGTTTGAACAACTGTACATTAAAATGCAGTATTTTTTCCCTGTTGGAATTTAAATGTTCTCTGGCTGTGGTTCTCAACCCAGACAGCGAGGCGGTGTGAGAACTGGAGCTGAACCTGCTTGAATGAAACCTACCTCGTGTCTTTGCATGAAATGAGGAGAGATGAGAACAGCAATTAGTACCTAAAAATATTTGAAAAATCTCATTAGTTTTGGTAGCAAAGACTGTGGCTTGTTTTGACACTTTGGGTGAATACATCAGGTTAAAAGTCTGTGTGACCTCAGTGGCATTGCTTTTAAAAGTACATGAGTAGAATCACTCCTCTGTTATAAGGAAGCTGGAGTCTGGATGGATTTTTTTGTCTGCACAGCTGTAACGATCCCTGGAAGGGATCATAAAGATCCACTTGTTTTCCTTCGGTTTGCCCAGCACTTGGCTGTGGCAGCTGAGCTGACCCATGGGGCTGCACAGACCTGACTGGGGAGACCTGGAGAGCCTTCACTGGATTTTCACTTGGCTCTACTGTCTTTACCCTCTGGCATTCGTAATTTTGTTGTCTGGCCTCTGTCCCTTCGTGCTGAAGTCTGTAAGATGTTGCTGACTCTCTTTTTCACCCCCAGGGAGTGGAGCGACTGCGGTGGTGCAGGCGGCCTTCTGCATTCCGAAGAAGGAGAAGGTGGCAATTAAACGGATCAATCTGGAGAAGTGTCAGACGAGCATGGATGAACTCCTGGTATGCAACCAAAATTGTCTGGGGAGTTGTATTTCAGTTATCCCTGAAATATCTCTTTGCTGAATGCCTTAAACAGCCTTTCTTGAGGAGGGGTGAAGGTGAGGGGACTTGACTGACTCCTCTGGAGGCAGCTCGGTTGTCCTGGTTGGGGGACACGGTACTTAAAATGTTAAAAAGATCAACTGTTGCAGAACTTCAGACTGTTTGTTTAGAGCTAAGCACTTTGTATAATCCCTTTGTTTTGAACAGAGTTAATGTGCAAGTGTGAAGCTCAGCTGTACCCACCAGAGCTCTGTGGTTTGAGGGGGTCCAGAGCTACATGCTTCCAGAACCTTTACAATTTAAGGGAATGGCTTTGCTTTCTCTTCCCTTCCTGCAGTTCTTTACATTTTTTCCCCCTTCACCTGCAAAGAGAAAAACTAAATGAATTAGCTGTTGTTCCTAATCTCTCTCTGGTACTGATGCCAGCTAAAGGGATCACTGACATACTGCAGGCTGCCATATGGAAACCCCCGTAATTCCGAGTTCAGGACAGGAGAGAGTCCTTTGGAGCTGTAGCTCTGTAATTTCCTTCTGCTGTGTGTCTCTTCTCAAGGTTATCTCAATGAAAAACAGATTCTTGCAGAGGTAACCGTGGTAACTGAAACTGCCCTTTTCTCATCTGGCTCAGATGTTGCTGGGCTTGGTTTTCTCCTCTCCCTGTGTGTGTGACCTGGTGCTTCTGCAGTGCTGCAGTTCTCACCTCACACGTGGAAGATCCCTGGATTTAAGCCAGGCAGAAATGGACATTCCTGTGAACATTGAGGTGTCTCCACTAAAATGAGAAAGCTCTCTGGGGTCAAACTTTCTATAGTAAATATTGGCGTAGTAAAAACTGGGGAGATGAGGCCTTGTACCATCTTTTCTTCTAAAGCAACTGTCTAGGATTTTTATAATACTGCCTGTCTGTCCACTTACAACAACTTCTATAGTGTTACCTCAGGCACTTATTTTTGTGGTTGCTGTTAGAAAGTAAAACAGGGGCAGAATTTGGGAATCCTGGTGAACTTTACACCTGTATGATCTTCAGCAAATCACCTGAACCATGGTTCCGGTTTCTGTTTAGTGACTGATGATATTTTTATCATTATAGGGATCTGCAAATCTGCCCTTGTAAGGAGGAAAGGCTCCATCCAAGCTGTCACATTTTCGTGCTTTTGTGAAGGGTTGCGTGTAGGACTCTTAAGGTGGCCTGTGTGCAAATCCTCTTATGGCTCATGCTGGAGTTCAAGATCTCTTCCCTTTTCACAGTTGGTCTTTTTGTCCTGATACCAACCCTTGGTACCCTTTTCAAGCCTTTTATGTGGCTTGTCCACACTGCTCTCAGCTGTATTCCTGACTGCATTGTCACGATGTAGTAATTGAGATTGTCAGTCTTTGAGTAATTGCCAATTCTGGCTAAAAGGGTTGGGTTCAGAAAGAGATGCTGTGCACACTTGGCATGTAATTTTATATAAGTACTTCTAATTGCATATTTTAAATCCCTGACTGACCTGGTCCTCACAAGGATTTTTCCTGTTATGGGTAGGATTGCAGTGTCTTGCAGTTGTCAGGTCTCTGGAGCTTCCAGTTTTGTGACCAGGTCTAGAGTGAGTCCTTCTCTAGGCTTGGGTATGCAATTATTCTTGAACCTAAAGTCATGGTGGAGGGGAGAGGATGGTTCTGAGCTGTAGCAGCTTCCTGGGGCACTGGCTGCTGAGGTAGACATGTTGTGTAAAAAGTGTTTTCCCTTGGTTTATTTTGAACTTGTCAAGTTTATGGGATGTTGATTCCCAGTACAAGTTGAAAGGATGGAAGTTCCTGATTTTTCTGCTCTGTGCTCTTACCTTCACTTCTTTTTATCTTGTTTCCATATTTGCTTCTTCCCTAAAGTAAATATTCTCAAGTTTTACAGTCTTGCAGTCTCCCTTTGTGGCAGTTCCCCAATTAGTTTAATTAACTTTTTTGAGCAACTACTTCTTACTGAAGGATTGTGTGGTTTTTGGTTTTTTCCCCTAAGGAAGGTAACTATAAATCCTTGCAGATTACAGTTGTTTAAAGAAGCAAATGCAAATAGAAAGATGATGAGTTCATACTGGGGTGTGTTATACCCCCTCCTTGCTTTCTTCTCTCCCTCTGTGCAGTTAAAAACACGAGTTGGCCTTTCATTAGCTCTCCTTGCTCTGAAGGCTTCTGAGCACAATAGTCAGTTCACTGTGAACTTTGCTGGACTGCCTGGGGTCAGGACAGTGCTCTGGTGTTAGAGCAGTGCCCACTCGTCGGGCAGTGTGGTAGCAAAGGGAAGATTGTGCTTAAATGACTTTATAATTATTTTTCTACAGTGCCTCAGACCCATAGCCTTCTCTTTATTCCCAGCTAAAGGATAAAACAGTTGCTTGGGAGAGGGTAGGGAGAGCAGCAAACATTTCTGCCATCCTGATAAGGATGGTTTGGTTGTTCTCCATCTCTTTCAATGTCCATGCTGCTTAGTGGTTGGCACTTCCACTGCTTGGGATGGAGGAGAAGAGGAAGGTTAATTCGGAGTGGGGTTAGGAAATGCAGAGTAAGTGGCTCTATCACGAGCTGAATGGTGAGTGGCCTTGAGCTTCCTTGAGCCTGGCATGTTCCCAGAGGCCAGGAAATCCGGGACCACCTTCTGGCTTGTGGAGATACCATGCTTAGAGTGATTTAAGTGGTATGACTTGGCTTGTTAAAGGTATTGATCTTTATCCTTGTATTTCAACATACACTTGAACCGTGTGGGTGGTCAGGGATAACCTGCAGGCTTTGCATACCCCGTATGACATTCTAGGTTAATGCAATGGATTAATTTATTGTTGCTACAGGGTATGGAAAATGCAGGAAGGACCAATTTTTTGAATTAAGAGCGAACCAAGTCAAGGGCATTCAGCTCTTCAGCTGAAGTGCTAATTGCTATAAAGAATGTAGGCAGCAGGAGTAGTGCCATGCAGAGATGTGCTTTTTTCTAGCCCAGCTACTGAATCAGGTGATGTTAATCAGGAATTTATTTCAGTGCTTGATTTCTGTCTTTTTCCCTGTACATTTTTGAATGCTCCCAGATCCTTCCTGCATGTGGATTCAGCTGACAGCAAAGTACAGTATAGCTTGTAATGATTGTTACTCAAGGGTGTGACTGGGAGTGGAGTGTAAGGAGAGGTGGTCAAATACAGTGTGGCCTACAATTCATCTTGGACTTCTTGATTTGTAACTGAAGTTCCGCTTCTTATTTGTCTTGCAGCCCAGGGTAGTTAACAAGCATGTAGCATTTGGTGTGTGTTTGAAAGCAGTCTGCCCATGTGTTGTCCTTCACAGCTGCACACTGTTGAGTGCTGTGTTTTGCTCTTACTCTTTTCCATTGTGGGATGCTGGTTGCTTTGCTGCTGTTGCCAATCCTTGAAACACAGTGGTGTAACATCTGCCTCAAAATAACCCTACCTCCAGCTTTTTTCTTGTATGACTGTGTTTTCTTGTTTTAAAGAATTACTAATCTAAAAGGCCTTAAACCTCCCCTCTGCCCACAAACTCCACTTCATTTTCATGCAATTAAAGCTGAGTTTTCTTTCATCCAGATGTTTGTTTTTTTATTTCCTCCATGAGTAGCAGATGATGTGGATTGTCACCTTAGCAGTTACCAGGAGTACTGAACAACAGAGAGGGCAACATAAGATATGGGATATTTTACACTGGGCTAGGGTGACTCAGCAGGAGACAGGTTAAGGAAAGAGCATGGGAGATGTGGTGTTTCTGCTCCTAGGAAGAGATTCCAGATTCTAATAGGACTGGACCTGACAGGTCTACACACAAGAAGAGTGAAGGGAAAGTACTGCTCTCCCACTGCTGTGGTCAGAGGGCTGTTGGGGAGGCAGAGGGAACAAGTTGAACTGCAGTAAATCAGAAATGTCCTTTAGAATTTCATGGAATTAACCTGGGGAACTTCTGCCAAAAATACGGAGATCAAACATTGCGTGAGATTAAATAAATCAACCTATAGTTGAGAAGGTTAAATTAGATAGGATTTTAAAAAAGGATTATGAACTCCCCTGGTTTAGAGCATAAGCCAACTGTTAACTGCCCAGGCTTAGTCAGAAGTCTCCCCTCTGGGCAGATAACTGTGTAACTGCTTTTTATAGGGTTTTTACACCTTCTTTTGAAGACTTGGACAGGATATTGAGCTGCCTTTGATCTGACAGAGCAGTTCCTACAAGTGGATTAACCAGACTGTAAGGTTGTTGGGAACAAAGCAGCAGGCTGGTGTAGTAGTAGTACAGACCTTTCATCCATGTCTATCATCTGATGGGAATTGCCATTATAATTCCATTTTCAGGTCTGAGGACCTTTACACTTGCCCCAGGGGAAAAAGTCCCCAAGTGTCAATGCCAGGGAATCTGATGTATAATATGTGGCTTCTGCATGGTCATTTGATATGCCATGTTGTGTGTTTCTTGCATGATGGGATTGCAGCTTTACACAAGACTTAAACCTACGCTGGGTACAGCTTGGTTGGATTGCTTTTCAAAGCAGCAACAACAGAAATAGTAATTGCTGGGCTGGCTGAAGTTTTTTTTTTGTTGTTGTTATTATTGTTGGTTTTTTTGTTTTGTTTTATTTTAGTAAAGTTCATAGGAACATCAGGATTAATGGTGCATGAAATCCTGAATGTAGAATGTCTTCCTTCACTTGTACTGGATGAGCATGAGATGGTGCATGTAAAGAACTTTAGTGAGTTCACAGTTGTCTGTGGGGACTAATCACACATTTAAAGCTTTGTTGAGCTGTAAGCATCTAGTATAGATCTGAACAACTGAGGGTCAGTGATAGGTTAGTTGGTGATGAGGGTAAAGCTGTCAGTCACTTGCTCATTTGCTTGGTGGCTGAAACCAATAAAAATGGCTGTGGATGAGCTGCTACACCACAACAGTCTTAAATGTTTTCTTCCTTCAGTAAGTTGTCACTAATACTGCATGAATTAATGATCCACTGAATAATGCTGAAGAGTAAGAGTAGCCATCGAAATGGGCAACTGCTGAATGACTTGCCATGGGGGTGTTTTGTTCCCATCACCTAAGATTAATTAATGATGAAGTCTCTTTATCCCTTTCAGAATTGTTTCTTTTCCAACGTCGCTCTAGGGCTTATCTAACCCCTCTTTACTCATGCCACTCTAGCTCTTGTAGCCACATCTTGAGGTAAGGAGTTGAATAATCCAAGGAGTGGAAGTTGAATCAGAATCTCTGATTTTAAGCTTTTTGCTTTTTTTGCACCTCCTTATAGAAACATCTCTCAAATTGATTGTGATGGAAGAACATGTTTGGGGTTTTTTTCTTTGTTGTTATGCTTATGTTTTGAAAGAGGAATGAATTAATATTCTCAATTTCCCAACCTTTTAGCTAAGCCATTTGAATTTCAGTTGGAGCAAAATGTGAACAGTTATGGCTGCCTGTAGGACTGGGGCTATAAATCCTGCTTTAAAAGGATGAAGAGCAGCTTTAATGCCTTATCTCTCAGCTGAAATCTCATGGTTTATGATCTTTGCCAGCCATAGTTGAAGCACTGGTGTTTTCAAGGGGTGATCACATCTGACCTCCTTTGATTTCTCCCCAAGCTGTGCTTTTCCTTCCCCAATTCTCTTATGGTCGTGATTGCCTTCAAACAGGGCAGTCAAGCTGGCAGCTTTCTGGATTCCTCTGAAGTTGCAGGTAGCCACATGAAAGCATTCTGCTGCTGTGCTCTATCTCTTGAGTTCATGTCAACATGTAGGAAGTAAAACTAAATAAAGCACGATTTTTATCCTTGTGTTTGAGAGCCAAGTGCCTTTGAAGCAAACCTCAGGGGCAGATAAACACAAAGACTAGAAGGTGATGATGTGAACAGAAAACACCATTAAGAAAGTTGAGCTGTAGCTAAAACAGCCTTACCCGCTCCTATTAACTTAAACTTCAGTTATAAGGCAGTGGGCAAATAAACCCCCTTCCAAAACAGCAGATCTCCAGAAGTATGTCTGACTTACAGGAGACTAATAGGTTTCTTATGATTCTAAATTATACTTCACAGCAGTTTTATTACTGTTTTGCAAGCCTTGAAATGTTTCTTTTATTGCCCGTAGCAGTACTGAAAACATTTGTCAGAACCCTTAGTGGAAGCCATGGAGGCATTTAGAGCTAATCCCAGTCTATTTGCTTTTGGTGTTTGACAATGCAGATATTTTTAATATCTTGCCCAGGGTGAGCATGTAACCATTTCCAAACCATTGCCTGTGTCTAGACATGTTGTTGTCAGTAATTCATTCTCCACAGCTGAGCAGAAAGCAGAGCACTTTATGGGAATTGGCAGGAAGGCTGTCTCTCATCACTGGAGCCATGGAGTGTGAGGGGTGTTGGATGGAAGAGCTGCCCGTCACCCACCGGATCTGCTCATGGCTTGGGGGGGTCTGTGTCAAGTGACCCATGACTGTTGGCACAGAGGGAATAAAGCAACATTTCCAGCTTAAAACTTGTGTAGAGCAGCCCAGATAAATGCTGGTGTTTAGCACTGACATAATTACGGAGGTGTGGAAACCGCTGAGATTTTTATTAGGAGTCTTCCAATAGAGTTTTGATGCTGGGGAAATTAAGGGAAGCAGAGTTGTAGCTCAGTTATCTGGGGATAACAGTCCTGTTAAGAGCGTGGGGAGAGGAAACCTCTGCCTGCTTTGGCTTTGTTGTGTTTAAAGAGCAGCAAGCTCTCAAAAAAGCTTTAGAAATAGTATTAAAGCTGTGCTTACTACCCACAGAAGGGCTGTTGCTGTGTTTTATCCCCAACTGCTCCCTCGTTCTGTAAGTATGCATTTGAGCAGAACTTTCCCAGTGATCCTTGACTGGGATTCCTGCTTTAGGAGCAGCCCTTCAGCCCTTGCATTTGTGCTGCTGGAGCACAGACTGTGCATGCATGGCACAGCTGGCTGGGTTTCAGTTATGCCAGGAAGCATTTTAACACAAATCCTGCTGTGATTTGCCACCATCACTTAAAACGATTGTATGTGCTGAGCCTTCAGGATGTTGGTGCCGTCTTGAGGGTGAGGAGGAACCAAGCTTTGATGTAGGTGTGAGATTAGCCTAGAAAACTGCTGAAAATGAGGTGGGGATCTGTGGGTGGGAGGAAAAGTCTGCCTGGCTGCTGCTCCTTCTGATTGGTATTAATGTAAAAACATTGAAAATCATGGGCTGTGATGCAGTTAATTATTCAGAGCTGTGCTACACTGTGTGAGAAATGGATTAATCTGCCTCTGTTACACATCCTCTGGCTGACAGAGGTGTTTAATTGCATAGATCAGGCTTGTGATTATTTATTTTCCTTCTTTGTGCACCAAAGCATATGACAGGCTTGAGCTATTTTTCTTTAATTTATTTATTTTGTTAACTGTGCTTCCCAGCCTGGGGAGCAGATTGTGGTAGTGAATGAGAGAGGAAGTTCTTGAAAAATAATAAAATAGTAACTAAGTGTTGCAGAATGCCTGAAAAAGGCCATTTTACAGGGTTGTGCAAATGGCAAAGATCTGATTCAGGTCTAGGCTCTGAAATAAACTTGGTCCAGACTTTGTGTCATTGCCTCCTGAATTGCAGTGGAATACACTAATATATATAAAATATGCAATGTTTGTGTATATTTCTTGTATTACTCTTTTGATCTCCCAGGGAGCTGCTTCAAAATATTTGAATGGTCTAGCTAAAAAAAAGATAAAAACAGATCCTGTAGATCATTTCTGAGTGGTGGGTTTGGGGCAGGACTGGCTGATAGGATGGATCACCAGTCCTGCCTGCTGCTTTCTGCCTCAGTTTCCTCTGGTGCCACTTGTGCACATGTGGTATTTTTTAGTTGTCAGAGAGAGAACTACAGAAAGCCATAGAAAACCCCAAAGCTGCTGATTTATTTCCTTTTTGAAAAATGGCTTGATACAAGTGAATGTTTGCAAGGAAGGGAGCTGGAGCTGTCAGAGTAAGCAGAGGATATTGTTTTAGGCTGTATTTATTTTCACAGAGTGGTTTTTAGGCAAAGAGTGTCTACATGGAGATGAATAGCCTATTCCCCACTCCTGAAATATCCTTTCCTGTTTAGAAGGATTCTTCTTTAATCTGCTTGTTGAAGTTTCCTGGAAAGTTGGTGCCTCTTCTGGGGGAAGCAGAAAGAGGAACCGATTGCTTTGGATTCCTCAAATGCACCTATTCCCTGAAAAGCAGTATTAAGTGGATAAATCAACATGAGCCTGTTCCTTTGGAGCTGTGATTGCCAGTAAAGCCTTGCCAAGGGGAAGCAGTTTGCCTCTGCGCTGTGCTCGGTCACAGGCAGAGCTTTGCACATGAGCAGGAGAATGTGCTGCGTTTGTGGGGTGTCCTGGACACGAGTAAATTCTCCTCAGAGCTCTCTCTTGTACTTCAAACCAGGGAGGTCTTGTGCTTAGAGGGGGGAAAGGATCAGGGTGTGAAGGACCCTTGCTCTCCTCCTTCCCCATGAGTTTGGGATTATGGGGTCAGCTAAGTCTGTGTCATGGGGAAGAGGCTGACAGTGAGCAGGGATTAAACCTTTGAAAAGTGAGTGGCATCCACATGTTCAGTGAAGGAATGTCTTAGTTGAGAGCTGAAGTTTGGGGTATGAGGGTCTGCTGTGGGTGATGCTGGAGGGAACAACTTGACAGGTTGGGGAACTTGGCTGAAGGTACAACTTGGCTAAAGCACAATGGCTCAGCTGGGTGCAGTGCAGGGTGCCAGGCTTGGCTTAAGGGATGGCTTTTGTCTGTGGACAGCCAAGAAACTGTGAGGCTTTCTGTCCAGACTGGTGATTTGTGCTTGCATAATGAAATCAGTCAGTGCTTTCTATGGTGTTGTTCCTGCCCAAAACCTGGAACACCTCGACCCTTAACCCATAACCAAATCTAAGACTAAGCACGGTCAAAACTCAAAACAGTTTAATATCTGAACATATTTCATATTGTCCTCCATCTGTAGTAGCTAATGACTTTCTAATCTCAAAGTGATTTCCCTCTTCTTCCAGTATGACAAAGGATACAGCTGTCCTTTGTGCCTTCAACCTGATTGAGCTAAGCCATCTGCTTTCCTGCTGGGAAGAAACGTTAGGAATAAGAGGCCTTTTTTTCCCAGAGGTAGATATTTCCCTTTCTCATCCAAATGATAGTCTTCAACAGATTAAGCATCTGTTGTGTAATGTCTTAATGAAAGGAGAAGTCAACAGGAACTTCTTAGGTCAGAGATGTGTGAATTCTTGGGAGTATTCTCTTGTGGCTGCATGCAAGTGTTTTGGTTGCCACCACTTCATTGTCCTTGACAAAGACTTCTTGGTCAGTTTTTTCTTCCTTCTGGACAGGCAGGCAGAGCACCCTAAAATACCTTTGATGCAGTCTGAGTGTTTAGAGTATTTCTGGATTTCCTTTGTTTAGCTTTGAGTTATCCTTTTCCTTTGCACCCTCTTTGTGTCTTGAGGAAGATGAAGATAACTTCTGTGCCCGAGGGGTAATAATCACTGGGTCCAACTGCTAATGCTTTATTTTTCTCTACAGAAAGAAATTCAAGCCATGAGTCAGTGCCATCACCCCAACATTGTATCTTACTACACATCGTTCGTGGTGAAAGATGAGCTTTGGCTGGTGATGAAGTTACTTAGTGGAGGTGAGTGGTGCAATTTCTTTACCCTAAAAGGCAACGTAAAAACCTGTCTTCCTGTAGTACCCTTTCCCTTATTTACCTCCTAAGCTTCCCACTTGTGAATTAAGAGATTTCATAGACTCGTAGAGTTTAGGTTGGAACAGACCTTTAAGATCATCAAATTCAACCATTAACCCAACCCTCCCAAGGCCACCACTAAACTGTATCCACAAGTGCCACATCTGCATGTCTTTTAAATACCTTCAGGGATGGTGACTCCTGCAGACTGCCTGGGCAGCCTGTTCCAATGTTTGACAATGCTTTCCATGAAGAAATTCTTCATAATATCCAATCAAAACCTCCACTGTGCAACTTGAGGTCATTTCTTCTTGCCCTATCACTTGTTACCTGGGAGAAGAGCTTGACCCCCACCTGGCTACAACCTCCTTGTAGAGAGTGATGAGGTCTCTCCTGAGCCTTTTCTGCAGGCTAAACACCCCCAGCTCCCTCAGCTGCTCTGCATCAAACTTGTGCTCCAGACCTTTTCCAGCTCCACTAACCTTCTCTGGACCTGCTCCAGCACCCCAATGTCTTTCTGCTCATGAGGGGCCCAGAAGTGCACACAGGACTTGAGGTGCCTCACCAGTGCCGAGTACAGGGGCAGAATCACTTCCCTGGTCCTGCTGCCACACTGTTCCTGATACAAGCCAGTGGATGTCATTGGCTGTCTTGCCCACCTGGGCACACCTGGCTCATGTTCAGTTACTGTCAACCAGCACTCCCGGGTCCTTCCCCACTGGGCAGCTTCCCAGGCACTCTTTTCCAGCCTGTAGCACTGCCTGGGGTTGTTGCGACCCAAGTGAAGGACCTGACACTTGGCCTTGTTGAACCTCATACCACTGGCCTCAACCCATCTCTCCAGCCTGTCCAGATCCTTCTGTAGAGTCTTCCTACTCTCCAGGAGATCAATGCTCCCACCCAACTTGGTGTCATCTGCAAACTGACTGAGGGTGCACTTGATCCCCTTGTCCAGATCATCAGTGAAGGTGTTAAACAGGACTGGCCCCGATGGTGAGCCCTCAGGGACACCACTGGTGACAGGCTACCAACTGGATGTAGCACCATTCAACACCACTCTTTGACCTTGTCCATCCAGCCTCTTTTTACCCAGCCAGTTTCTCTGGCAGAATGCTGTGGGAAATGGTGTCAAGGGCTTGACTAAAGTCTAGGAGACAACATCCAGAGCCTTTTCTTCATCCACAGACAAGGGTCATCTTGTCATAGAAGGAGGTCAAGCAGGACCTGCCTTTCACAAACTCACAGTGGCTGGTTCTGATCACCAGGTTGTCCTGTATGTGTCGTGTGATGGCACTCAAGATGATCTGCTCCCTGATCTTCCCTGGCACTGAGGTCAGACTGACTGGCCTGTAGTTTCATGGATCCTCCCAGCCCTTCTTGTAGATGGGTGTCGTATTTGCTAACTTCCAGTCAACTGGGACATCTCTGGGGAGCCAGGAATGCTGGTAAATGATGGAAAGTGGCTTGGGGAGCACTTCCACCAGCCCCCGCAGTACTGTTGGGTGAATCCCATCCACACATAGTCTTGTGTGTGTCTAAGTGGTGTAGCAGCTTGCTAACCTTGGATTTCCCCTCGGATTATGGGGGCTTCTTTCTGCTTCTCCATTCCTGTCTTCCAGCTCATGGGGGTGGGTAAATATTAATAAAAGAAATAAATATTTTAAATACATGAATAACAATATTTAACTTGAACCCATTCAGCTCAGAATTAGCTTCTCATGTTATGTACATCACTACTAACACTGAAACGTGACAGTGTAGCTTTTTAAAATCACTGCATAGTTTACACAGAGCCAGGGAAATTTCCTCTTTCTGAGTTTATTCTCTCTGACACTGGAGAAACAGCTTTTTTTGATAGTGTTTTAAAAGTTCTTATCAGTAATGTTTTATTTGATGTCATAATATTTTCCAGGATCCCTGTTTAAGTTACAGTTGAGACAAGAAGTGGAATCAAGTTCTGGATAATAACACAAAGGACTGTTGCTAAATCTTAGGCCTGTGTTTAGGAAGACTTCATTTTCCTGGCATCCTAGTAAAAAGGAATTGAAAACTGAAAAAAAAAAAATCCCTGTTTTCTTGCTTTCAAACAAAAACTTCTTGGCTTCTCTGTTCTTGGCTTAATTCTGAAAACTGTAAAATGCCAGAAGATGATGTGGAAAAATCTGGCCAAACCTGTTGGCTTTTTCCACAAGAGCTCAACAGTGCCCATAAAACATGTGTCTTTGAAGATGTTCTTTAGAGGATTTTAGCAGTTCTCTTGAGGGAAATCTCATTTCATACCAACTTAAGTCTGTCTTAAAGGGTTTTTAATGCCTCCTGTGCTCATGTGTCGTTAAGCAATACTCTGTCTTTTCTTGGAGGGACATGTAACAGGTCATTAAAGATATGATGGCTGGTTGTGTGTGGAAAAGAGTCCCCTGCCGGCTTACAGCAAGTTTTGGTGTGTGTATAAAATGTGTATCTATGGGAAAATTTCCACAACATGAGGAAATGGCATTTCAGGGGTGCTGGAGATGCAGCAGCAATGGGCTTGGCCTTTTCCAGAAGAGTACACAACCTCTTTGAAGAAAATGCACAGCTACCTCAGTCATTTCACAGCAGTTTTCTGTCTGAATCAAGTCACAGAGAGGCTCATCCTTGAACCACCAAATGCTGTTTCTGTTTGTTCTCAATTTTGTGTGGAGGTGGGTTTTTTTTTTATGTAAAGCTGGGAAAAAGTCAGGCTCTTTATGGACCATCATTTCATTATTGAGGCACCACAGATGTAAAGACTATGCTGGAAAATTTCTGGAAAAATAATCACTGCTTCAGAACCAGCCTCTTGGAGGTGTGAATGAAGACCTGCTTCTCATTTAATATTCCTTTTTAATGGGCTTTTATGTTATACAGCCTGATAATTGACCCTTGTTCAGCTCTGGCATTCAGTGGGGGACTTCCAGTAAAGCAGTGCTAGGAAATTTCACTGCTTCTTACTCTGTTGCATATGTTGGAGACCAGGGTCAGACCATAAAAGACAGACTAGTGTAATTCTTCCCCCTCCCAACATTTCTGGGAGTCTGTTAAATTTTCTCACTTAAAATCAATCATTTGAGGGCTGGAGGAATTGCTAAAGTAAATGGAAAGAGTTTGAGAATGACCTGGCAGTTTCTAAGCAAGAGGGTACCTTGAGAGGTATTTTTCAGCTGTTTTCACTTTATACTTTATTTAAGTCTATGCTTGAGAAATCTCAGATCTCATAGGCAAATTCTACAGGACAGTCTTAAGGATGGAGAAAGAAACTTGTGTTTGGAGCTTTCTGACTGAAGAGCTTTTTCATTCACTTTTAATGAGACTATTTTCAGTTGGTTTTAGGCTGAGTGATTTATGTAACAAGAGACACTTTTAACACTGCTTCTCATTCCTTTGAGCGTAGTCCTTATCAGTAATAAAGTGACTCATTTTGCTGTCATTTGTCATCCAGTGGGAAAAATAATGACCTGGGTTTCTCAACAGGAAAAACCTTTGGGCTGGTTTATAAATCAGACAGCAAAAAAAAAAAAAAAAAACCAACAAGAACAACAAACAAACAAAACCCCCAAACAAACAAAACCAAAACCAGGGTGCAGCCTAACTCTTTCATTCCATTGAACTACTCAGGAAGTGTGGACCGAGATTTGTACATCCCAGTGAGCACATGTGAAATATGTTTTGATGTCCATTCTGTATCTTGATTGTGACTTTTGTACTTGAGAATTTATTCTGGGTAAAAGTTCAGAATCTAATTGCTTCTTTTCCATCAGTGTACGCTGGCGTGTGCTTTCAGGCTGAAACTAGTTTTAATTTCAGCCTACTTACTCTGACCTTATTACTTTGATAAACAGCCCACAAGACAGCCCAGTCTGTAATGCAAGCCTTTTTTGTTGTTGTTGTAAGTGCAGTTTAATTTATTTTCTGGCTGCAGTCTTTTTGATGAAATCCTAATCTAGCCATACATGCAAGTGTTTCAGAGATGTCTCTAAGGGAAAATACTCTAAATCCATGGAGTGCTGTTGTCTGACAGTGCCTGGCTCCTCTGAGCCGGCTGACAGTGCACTCAGAGGTACCTTAATTACCTGACTGACATTGTCACTGAAACAGAGCTGTTTGTCTCCACAAGTGCTGTGTTGGTGGAAGATACTGTTTTGTGTCTTTGGAAATCTCCAGCAGTGAGGAGGTGATGTGCTGGGGAGCAGCACAGAGCTGCTGATGTGCATCAGAGCCCAGTCAGGCTGCTTGGAATCACTGCTGGGAGCAGTTTGAACTGGCAGATTTGACACCGAAGCAGGTGTGGAGTTGCTGATGGCAGAAACGTGGCTGTGATGAGATCCAGCTGGTCCTGACACGAGGTGCCAGTGTGTCCAGTTACTGTGACACCCTCTTTCAGATGTGGTGACGTGTGTCTGTGTCAGCTTTCTGTTTCTGTTCCCTTCGGTAGAAATTTCAGACTCTTTTCTCTAATGATGGAAGTTTTGTAGGGATCTAAGCTTAGCAATGTCAACTTGACACCCCAGCCTTTGGGTCCGGTGTTACTCCAAGCTAAACTCCAATGGCTATTTCTAGACAACTGCTGACCTGCTCTTTGCCTCCCTGGCATTCCCCTGTCATGAATTTTACTCATGCCTTTTTAAAGCCAGCTGAAGCCCAGTCCTGCTCTCAAACTCCTGTGGCTTTTTAGTAGGAAGAGGAGCAGCTGTCCTTTTGTTCTTATGCTTTTACTGACCGTGACCTTCTTGCTCTTCTAAATTCTCACTGCATTTAACAAGAGCTCTCATTTCACAGGTGACCCAGGGCTGTAGATAACTCTGTAAAACAGTTGCTGCTATGAAACAGCTGGCTCTGGTGACTTGCTACATCACACAACAATTTTTACTGCCCTAGCCCACAGCCAGTGAGACCTCTAAAATATTTTTTAAACTGTATGCAAAACCTTTAAATATTGAAACATTTCCAAATGGGGCTCTTGGATATTCTGCCTTCTGGAAGCCTTCTAATTAAATCTGCTAAGGAGATTAGTGTATTGAAATAGTTAAACCTTTTATTTTCCGAAAGTTTTACAGATTATCTGATCAACTTCTTACTTCAACCTTTGATCTCAAGTTCAGCAAGCCAGACCAAAAAGGAGGTAGGCAAGTCTTAGGTCTCCACTGGGGACACAGGACATCATGTTCCATTTCTGCTGTGTTAATCTCTGATCTGGCCTCTCCGAATTCCAACTGAATTATGATCAAAGTGTAAGCCACGGGTTCTTAGAAATCCTTCTGTTTATGTTGAATTATTTTCTTAGGAGAGAGCTATGCTGTTTTTAATCCATCCTGAGGGGTTTTAATTTTATTTGTAGAAGCACAACTTAATTTCAAACAATTAAGGATAAGAAGCAGGAGATGGGACTGTGCATGATTGCAGAATGTACATGATTGTGTGTAGATACATCACCATTGTCCCCTGTAATAGGAAAAGCATGAAAAAATAAATAGTTTGTCTTCAGATTTTCTCCTATAAATGTTTTGATCTCAACTGCAATAGGCTGTTTTGCTCCCTTTATTGTATTATCTTATTTTCTGCCTTGATCTTGTCGTGTTTCTTAGGCATCAATGCAAGTGCTCTGGAGGGAAGGAGGCAAAAAATGGAATTTTCCTCAACTTTCCCTCTCAGGATGTTTAACCGGGGTTAAGAAGAAACTTCAAAACTAGAAACTCCAGCAATCTACTGAAATGTCTTTTCCTTTGCTTTATATAATTTGTCCTTTCCCTTCCTTCAGTGTTCTCTTGCTGTATCTGTATTTCTCAGCCCCAGAAGTACCGAATCCAAGCAGCTCTTCCTTGTGCATTTTCTTCATCTGTTTGCCAGAGACTGACAAGGTGCAGATTCAGTTCCTGGCTCTGGTGACAGTCAGGCTCAACGAAACTGCTGGCTAGTGCTGGGATGTCTTAAAAGAAGCAGTGATGAATCTGCCAACTCCCAGTTCTCAAAGATGCAGCCTGTTCAGCATCAGGGTTCATCAGATTTGGGGCAGATTTTGGTTCTCACAAAGTTGTGTAGTAATCCCCAGCACTGTTTTACATCCTATTTGTGCCAGGCCTTCAAATGGCAAATCAATGCAGGTACTGTTACCTGCCTTTTTTTTTTTGGTTGGAAATTAAATTAAGCCATTAAATTTTCCTGTTCTGCTTGCCAGACCAAGTTAAAGGAGGAATTTTCTTTGCATTTAACTTATCCTGTGTCTTTACTCTGTCACCTAAGTTATATTATAACACGCAAGATATGGTTCCCACAGCAACCAGCTCTGCTGTACATTTCTTTTGCCTCTGGGGACACGTAAGATTCCAGCTGGAATGCTCCTGCATTTATCTGTGATCTTGTTCCAAATCAGCTTTTCTTTCTGCTCAGGTTTTCGAGCCCTTCTCTGCTCAGCCCCATGTGCTGAAACATTAAGCAGTGTCACTGAAGACTGTCATGTGGATACTTTCTTCCTTTCCTGAGGAAGAATGTCAGAAACAGGCTTCCTAAATGCCATTCCACAGGCTTGCTGGAGTAGGTGAGGTCAAAGAAATGTGCTCTGGATTTGGAAGAGGAAGTGTTGATGTTTGTGGTGGTTTACTGTCGAAAGTGAATCAGTGGAACAATTAGGACTTCTTGCCCTGAGGGTGTGATTACATGGAAGTTTTCTTCAGCAGCAAAGCTGATTTAAGGAGTTCCTGGCTGTTTGGTCTCCACCCTGCCTGCAAAACCAGATTACCAGTTACTGCAGTGATCCCACTTACAGTATGGCTTTGTAAGCTGGTGCATGGGCACAACAGGGAGCTGGTGAACTGTGGGACTCTGTCATCTCATTTTGTCTTTGGAGCAGCACAGAGTGCAGGGTGTTGAAAGAGACAGTTTTACTGGGTATGTGTGTAGGGTGCAAGACAGGACTGCATTTGCTGGGATCCAAGACAGTCCATTGCAAATGGTCTGTCTGATGTCAGTGTACAAAAACTGAATATGTGTCTCTTACAAATTCAGGATATTAATCTGCTCGTGGGTTACTTGTGTCTTCATTGTTCAGATACTGTTGTCATGGGTGGAAATCAGCTCTACTTGCTCCTGGAAAGTTGGCTTTGGTGGATTGAGTCAGGCCTAATCAGATAGTCTCTAGCCTTGCCAAAACGGGAAAAGACGACTGTGGGGCTTCTCACTCTTTACTCCTGGGGGAAACTGGAGGGAGCAGTGGGACCCCTGTTCCTATTGTGCAGCTCTACAGACATTAGTCTGTCTGTCTGAAGAGCTGGAGTGAGCAATAAGGACTCCAGAAAAAGTCACTCACTGCATGTTTGCCTTTGACCTGCACTAGTTACAGGTGGGACTCTGTCAGGTGAGGATAAGTCTGTGTCCTGGGAGTTCCTGATGACTTGTGCTGTCATTAGGAGCTACTGCATTAGCAGCTTTTGGAGCAGACTGGGAAACTTGGGAATTTCAGCAGAAGACCCCTTAGGTTTCAGTTGCTATACAGTTGAGTACAGCAGTACAGAGTAGATGTATTCCATGACCACTAGTGTCAGAGTACACTGAGACATTTCAGTGATGAATGACAAACCATGCTAAATGCTTTATCAGATTGCACAACATCTCCTAGGCTTCCTGTTGATGTGCTGCACGGTGCATATTTGATGGGCAGAAATTTGTTTATAGCTGCATTTTTTCCCCATCAATCCCTAAACGTTGTCTCCTTTCTTTTGTCTTCTGTTGGGCTTTGAGATTAGCTGCTCATCACTAGATTTCTTTAAACATCCTTGTTAATGACAGCATTATTTATATTTATGGTTAGACTCCAGTTCTGACCCTTTTCTCTGTGTCTTGTTTTGTCTTTTCCTGATATGCTTCCCTTCTGGGCTTGGAAGAGCTTTCCAGTCAGCTTCAGCCAAACCTAATTTCTTTTGTTCTCTCTCACTTGAGGCTGACTGACCCTCCTGTGCTGTGAGTCTGTACTTGCTACTTGTGCATTTTTAATGAAGAAAATCGTGAGGGAATTGTTGTAATCAAACCTAGTGCCATGTGTGATACACACCAGAGTGCTTCATAATGTTATCTACAATTGAAGTTTTATTTTAGGGAGGAATCAAAGATGTTGTTTTTTCTTTTAAAGGCATTGCAGTGGATTTGTTTTCCCCTTGAAAATCTTGCAACTGTTCTATAATACAGAGCTAGGTGCCTTATTTCCAATGTGAATCCCATCTTCTGGCCACTAGATTATGGGAGACTTCTGTCTTATACAGTGAGATAGAACAGTTTGCACATGGAGCACAAATCCATAGTGAAACTGCATTTAATCAGAGATCCAGCTGCATTCAGATGTTCTCTCACTTCCCCAGTTACTCCTAAACTGGTTTGGAAGCTGGCTCAGGAGCTGGCAGTGCCTGCTGTCATGCTGGTGTTTTCAAGCAGTGTGGTCAGTTTGTAAAGCACATGCTCTTGTGTGGTTTAGATCAAGGTTCCAGTTCAGCTGAATTAATTTCCAGTTCATTTTAGCAGTTATTGTATTGGTGGACTGGGAACAGCCCACTCTGTGCAAAATGATCTGGTTTTCCCCTTGGACTCAGGATAGGGCTCTGATCCACTGCTCTCTTGTGGAGCTGGTGTGAGTATTTGTCTGCATCCTGGTGCAGTGGAGTTCTTACCCTGGTGAGTGTGTCACACACTTAACTGGGACCCTTGGGAACAATTCTGCATTGAGTTTATCAGCCTGGTTCTAAAATCCAATCCTGACCTAGCTGAAGATGTTTTTCTTAATGGCGAAATTCCCATGACTTCTGCTTTCAAAGTAGTTTTTTGTTTGGCTGTGTGTTTCTGTTTGGAGTTCTGGGTATTCCACTGCTCCATGCCAGGCTTCCTGAGCCAGAATGCTGGAAGATTTCGAGCATGGCACAAAGCAGTGCTTGGAAGTGCAGCTTGGCTTCTTCCTTTGTATTCCATGGTTCTGTGCTTTATGAAGTTGTAATTGAGTTGGGAATTGAGATCAACTCCCAAATGTATTGATTTGTGAGGTGGAAAAATCCCAACTTCATGGTGTTGTGGTGCCAGTAAGCCAAACCCTGAGCAGACAAAGTGGGGATGATCCTAATAACATTTTCTCCAACAGAAAGGTGGCTGTTGTGTTGCTTTTCTGCTGTTTCCTGCACTAAGCATTTTGCTGATCCTTTTTTTTACTGTTCTCCTTTCTGTAGATGACTGGCAAATTCCCCCCACTTCTATGAACACCTCAATGTGAAAGTGGTTTTTAAAAAAAATTGTGCTTAAAAAGTGGCAGGCAGGACTGGGAGCAGATACAGCCTGGGTGTGAATCAGCCCTTTCACAACCAAGGCTGGCTCTGTGCGTGCCCTCTTGTCTGTCTGCCCTCCACCCCCTTTTCTGGGTTAAATACAACCTCTGACTTGGCTAAACAGAGGAATTTTTGACCAAATGAATTTGAGCACCATATGATCTGCCTCCTCATGTTCCCTGAGCCCTTTGCAGGAGAAGGGAAATGCTTGTGAACAAAGTCTGCTAACAGAGTTGTGGGTGGAAAGAGGACAAAACGAGTACGTGAAGAACCACATATTTTCACTGGACTTCCAAAACAAGTGACAGTTTGTTCTCCAGATAAAGGCACATTTGAGAGGAAAGACCTGAACAGTGAAAGTAGAGGGGATTTTGGTGGTTTTTTTCTTGGTGTCACAAAAATTCTTGTCCAAAATAAGAAACATTGAGGTTTGTAAACATGAACTGTTTAAATATGAAAACGTGACAGGCTGAAGTCCCCGCAAGTCCTCATGACACACAACAGAAGATCCTTTTCTCAGAACATGAAGGTGAGACTTCAGTGAAGGGGAACATGCGCTGACATTTGGGGTTTTGCAGTTTCCTTCAGTAGAGATAATCTTGCTCTCATTCAGGAAGTCCAGTGTATATGTCAAAACACCCTGAATTATGTCTGGGTGAAACCTTTGGTTGAGACCCATGTCCAGACTCACTAAACATGAGTGTGTTTCTCTGCTCAGGTGGGGTAAAGGAAGGCTGAAGAGTACTTTTGCATAAAATGTTGGGGGGATGTAATGTAACTACATTTCTATATTTTTTTTAATTTTCCTTTGTTTTTTTTTTCCTATTTCTGTTAATTTCTGCTGTGTTAAGACTGCATCCTCTGCAAATATCCTGAACCAAGCAAAGATTTTTTTGCGAAGAGAAAGCTGGAGGTACCATTCAGGGCAGCCAGGGAGCTGGTCTAACCACTTGCTGCTGACAGAAGGGATTTACTCCCCCATTCACAAATGTTTCTCCCTCCTTCCTGCCTTCCTTTTCCTCTTTGTTGTCTCCAAAAAAAAAAGGAGACCTCATCTGTTCACAGGTTGTGCTCACTACCAACCCATTTCTCCCTCAGTGTGTTTTTCAGTGGATTTAGTGGGTGTCTTGGTGTATACAGTGTGAGGACTGGTGCTGGAGGGCTAGAGGAGATGGAGAGTGGGAATAGTGGCTCTCCTGGCTTCAGCAGGCTGTGAGATGAGCTCAGCACATACTGCTTTACACAAACTGAGGGACACTGTGCACCCAGGGAATTGTTGCCTGTGCAGTTTGAGTTGTGCAAAATGAGCCTTTCCATGTGGTGTTTGTGTTCAAATGTTGCAGCCTTTTTGCTTTTGTCCGAGAATCCAAAAGGAAAATAAAAATGATTTGTACAATTGTTTTGGCCTAGAAATTCAGATGGGATAGTTAATAAAATAAATGTTAAAGGAGGAAGGGGGTTTTGTCTACCTGAACCTGAAGGATGAGAAGAAAATCAAACCAAACACCTTCATTGTATTTTTCCACTTCAAGAATTTACAGGGTGGAATTTGTAATTCCCCCACTGACCAAACTCATGAGAGTAAGTTTTTGTTCTTCAGATACAAAAAACTTATGTTTTTTTTGGTTGTGGATTAGGAAGAATGAACTTCTCTAAACTTTTCTAAAACTGAACTCAGCTCTTCTAAACTAGCTGAGTTCGTACCGGGATGTTCTTTCCCTGTAAGCTCCCTGTTCAAAGACAAGCAAAGCTGGAATTTGTGCTGTGTAGTTGTGCCTGCTTTTCTCATTCTTTAAGAACTTCCCAGTACCTCTGCCATTGCTTTGTGCCCATAGCAGTAAAAATCCTGCTAGTCCCTATTCAGTCATTAAACCATAGAAACCCAAGTTTGAAGGGGCTAAACAGCAGAGGCTTAGACATCCCACACTGGAGCAATAAAAAGTTCTGAGAAGACTGTCTTCAGTCCAGATGCAAATACAAAGAGTACAGTACCCAGTGTATCATGAAAACAGGACCTTGCACAAGAGGCATGTAACGAGTCGTTGGTTCTGCTTATTCCTGGGTGCAATTCAAAGAGGTGGTTTGTTCTGTAAAGTGTGGTTTGTCATGGAAGATGATGTCATTCACACCATGCTTGGGAGAGAGACTAAACATGATGCTTCTAGGGAAGGATCTAAGACAGTCCAGTTTAGTGCACAGTAAAGAAGTCACTTATTGTCAGAATTCAGCCTCATTTGTTCTCTATTTAATGATTTCCACTTTTTTCCTCTTAGGGTGGTGTCAGCCCTTTAACAGGTTAGATTTTTCATGCTATTTCTCTGCCTAGGATTTGTAGGAGCTGAGAGTTTAATTTTATCAAGCTTGTTGCCTTCGGCTTGTGAGTCCTGGCAGCCCCCTGCTTTTTCCATTTCCCCGCTCCAGCTTCTCCAGTGCTCAGCACTAAACCAGCTGTAGCATCAGGATCTACTTAAAAACCTTCCAAGAGTCTTGTGTATGTACATGCCACATTTTGGCTTGTTCAAATAACTTCTCAGTTACTTGTGATCACAGGGGTTTTGTAGCCTACCTTGAGGATCTGCACCCAGGTGTGCATTGTTGCCTCTGCTTTCCTGCAGCAAAGACTTCAGCTACTGAGTTTGATCCTGAATTCCTTGGACTTGTATATTAAATGATTATAAACTACACTTAACTGTGAATAAATACTTCTAGTTTGAACTAAGGTGTTTAACTCTCTTCTCTAGGCTCTGTTTTGGATATTATCAAGCACATCGTGGCCAAAGGAGAACACAAGACTGGTGTCCTGGATGAACCCTGTATAGCCACAATCCTTAAGGAGGTGCTGGAGGGACTGGACTACCTGCATAAAAATGGGCAAATCCACAGGTATTTTACATTTTTCTCACCTATGTCATAAAATGTTCTTGAAACAGAGTAGCTGAGCACACACAGTCTCATCCCACAACTCACCGTGAGGGCATGAAGAGAGGAAAGTAAAGGTGGGAGCTTAATCAAAGTGCAGAATTCAAATGTCTGTAGTCTACAGACTACATCTGTGTACTATGACTAGGCCAAATTTGGGTAAACTTTGGGATATTGAAAGTTCTGACACAGAATCTCTTTCCAAATGTCAGCAGCCAGCTGCAAAGTATAGTTGTTGGAGCTGGAAAACTTCAACTGGTTTTGTTTCTTGCTGAGCTACAAATCAGCAAGAGCACTGCATAAGCAGTGTTGAGCAATTTAATAAGGAGCCCTTCAAGCCCTGATTTTTCTTTTTAAGGTTAACTGCAAGATCAACATAATGAAATTTGAATTTGAGTGATTTCATTAAAAAAAGAAAATGAAAACAAAATTAATGGAAAAACAACTTCTGTAGGCAAAGCCCAGTTAACTAATGGCCTGTGATTTGACAGATCACTGAAACATGAGGGTTTCTGTGCTGCTCTCTTGTTTGAGAGTTACTTTTAAATCATATTTTCCTCTCCCCTGGTGTCAAGGTGTGGTGTAGTTCAGTAAGAGAAGATGCTAAGTCAGTCTGTTCTGCATTAAAAAGACTGAGATTTTCAATCCTAAATATGTGCTGAAAATAGAATATACTGCTTCTGGGTAATATTCACTATCCCAGCCACAGCTGCTGGAACAGCCTCTTCTTTCTTGGGAATTTTGTGAGCTTGGCTGTCTTCTGGGACAATGCCATTACAAGCATTGCTGCTGCTGCTGTGCTGGAGTAAGTTTCTGTCCTCTTATAGCTGCACAAGAAGAGGTTACTTTTTGCCAAAATTCTATTTATTTAGAAAATCCAGTAAGTATTTATTTCATATTTATAATCAAACTGACTGGCTTTTGTAGGTTTATTTTGGGTTGAAAAAGAAAAAAAATGGAACTAATTGAGGTGGAGTTTTTTCCCCTGAAAGAAGTGTCAAATTTCATTTTCCAGTCTCCATTAAAATCCTTCAACAAGAACCGTTGTCTTCACTGAAGACAGTTTTGATTTCCTAGCTGGTTGCTTAACTTCATTTTTTAGAGGTAATACTTCAAGCAGCTCTGGGAATTCAGAGAAAAGTGATAAACCAACTTACCTGCCAAGTACTTGGTAACTTTTCACTGTGCCAGAAGTAATTAATAGAACCATGTTCATCTGTGACTTGCAGTTGGTTTGCTTGGCTGATTTAGTTCATCTTCTGGTCTGGTGGTACTGAAATATATATGTTAAAGCAGCAGTAACCTGTTAAATTTCAGTTTTTCTGAAGGTATCACATAATGTTTTCTGTACTGAAAGAGTGGTGGTTCTCCATTTGGCTGGCTGGATTGGAAGAGCAAAGCTAGTAAATGTGGTAAAGATTAGAGAGAATATATTCATGTGTGTGGGGTGAGGTTTTTTTACTGCTCTCAGCAAAAATACCATGTTCACAAAGTTTAAACTGCTTGGTCTGAAGAAAATGTGATTCACATTGAATCATTTGGAATTGAACTGGACCAAACCTGCTGTGACCATTCTCATCTTGCTGGTTGAAGCATTTTGCCCATATTTAGGGAACTTCAGCAAAGAAATCAGAGCTGTGTCATTGATGCAGCTCAAGGTTGTGGTTGTGCATCAGCTGCTTTGCATGTGTCGCATCCCTGTATTTTGGGGCTGCTCCAACAATTGTGTAGTATTTTATCATGGAAAAGTGTTTGGATTACCTCATTGTGTTGGGCACAGTGGTCTGGGGAATTTGGAGAAGTGGGATACACAAGGAAAGTTGTGATGTTTCCTGCCTGTGATGCAAAGGATGGGTTTTAAGTGTTGGCAGAAAGCAAACTGACATGCCTTTGAGGGATGAAACATGTTTCCTTAATGGAATTCATCCTGCTGTGTTCCGTTTTATCCAGATGTGTGTGTGCTGCTGAGAAAAACACAGTTTAAAGATGTGGTGCAAATGGGACCTTTCCTCATCCATAGGAATATCTGTATGGTTTTCTCGTTTTGCTTAACGCCAGGGTCACAATATTGGTCATGCCTGATGGGAAAGGCAGGTGGAAATCTTAAAGCCGTGCCAGAGATGCTCTGAGAGGAAGTGTTTAAAATAACTAAACTTCAGTCCCCTGGGTCAGCTTAAAGTATCTGGCTCCAAAGGAAACCACATCAGGTGATGGCTGAACTGTATCGTGTCTGCAGTGTGGGGCAGCTGTGCTTGGGGTGAACTTGAGGCCAGGGCAAGATCAGCTGTGAAGGATCAAAATGGAAGGGCTTTGACCAGACTCGGAAGATCCAACCCGAAGCAAGCAGCCGTCCAGCAGAGCAAAGTGTTCAGCTGGTTGCACTAAATATCCTATCTCTGTTCATATTACACCTAGGAGAAAACAACTTGATAAAATTAGAGACGTAGTATGAGTGAGTGACTGTAATTAGCTCATCTAAAGATGGACAGCCAGGCTGGTGGCAAAGCCCAGAGGATGAATATCAGGACCCAAATGTGATTTTGTGGGCGCTGCTGACCTGAAGTGGGGCCATAAATCATTGGTGAGATCAGAGAACATATGTCTGACAGCAGAGCTGCTTCATACTTCTGAATTATTCATCATCTTAAATGGGTAAATGAAGTTAACACGTGAAAAACTGGCTTAATGAAATTCTGCTGCTGAATCTTACTCTGCATAAGTCCGCCTTGAACTTAGTGCCACTTCCAATTAAGGTTTGGGGAACTGGGTTGGCGTGGAAGTGTAAATCCCTGCTTTGGACAGGAGAGGAGTTTGACAGTATTCTCTAGAGGAGATTAGAAAGCCAAATATCTAGTGAAGGCTTAAAATTATAATTCTTTTTTTTGTTTACTTTCCTAATTAACAGCCAGAGCAAGTCCGAGACTTGAATAGGCACCATTGTTCAGCAACAAATGCTGAAGTTTCCCACATTTGCCCAAAGTGATGTTTTTTTTGCTTTCATCTTCCAAAGGCTGTTGGTAAGTGTCTTGAGGCCTTATGGGAAAGACAAAGGAGAAGGCAAAATCAGTTTTATTTTCATGAAACACTCTATACCGAGGTGACGATTACAAATGATGCCCATCTCTCTCCAAAATCACCACTGCCTCCGTATTGCAGAGTTAGCAGCTCCCTGCCTTCCCTGCCATGTGCCCATCCCTGACCATCTCTCCTGTGCCAGCTGCTGCTGCTGTCCCCATTGTGGCTTCCTGCGTAGCACAGTGATCCCAATGCGGATTTGAAATCCCAGTGATCCGGCTCATGCTGAGTGAGTTAAGTACCTGGGCACCAGCCAGTGTGCTGAGGACGGAGGGCCAGACTCGGAAGCCTTTGGATGAAGCTGTCCTGCAGGAATGTGCTCAGGCACTTTTTTTTTTTATGGAAGTTGAGCAAGACTGACGTGCTGTGAGGGGTCGCTGCCGGGCTAATCTTGTCTGGGTGACACTCAGGGTATGTTGTACCTCTTCCCCATTTGGACTCTGATTCCTCTGTGTATTTGGGGATTAGCAGGAGTTTGATGAATGACTTAGAAATAAAACTAAAGTAAAACCAACCCAAGAGGTTTTATTGCTTAAAAAGATTTATTGGAGGGAAGTTCAAGGCTTTTTCAGGTGGTGCTCCGTATGGCAGTCTGACAAATGAATCATGCTGATTAACTGTTACAAGGTCTCTCTGTCTTTCTCCCTATTTTTATCTCAGAGCTTATCTTCTGTTCATGATTAGCTGTTGTGTAACTGAATATTTTAGTTAGTCCAGGTGAAATGATACGCTGCTCAAATATAACCAGATTCTCTTATTGCAGCACAATAAATGTGATACTTGCTTGCTTTTTTTGTAAATACAGAAAAGCCTGGAAAGTGGTTTAGGATTGCATGCACTCGAAATATTGGCATGGCAGCAGTCCAGCTATTACTTTGTTGGCTGCTCTGCTTCTTACAGGGTGAGAGGTGCAGAAGCACATTTGATCTGCTGAGTTAGATCAGCCTATGCTGCCCTACTGAATGTTTTGGGGTTTTTTGGTGTCTTTTGAAAATCAAGAGTGTGGGCAGCAGGGTACTGGGGCAGCTGTTTGAATGTTGCTTTAAAGGAGACTCTGGAAAGAGTATTCTTGCTGTGCTTCTATGCCGACTATATTCACTTATTTTTTGGACCTTAGGATGGTTCTGACAGAGGATCAAAGTTTAATTTTTTGCCTCTTTACCTATATTAAGAGTAAATAACTTCTGAAAAAAGGAAGTGAGCACATCACCAAGACTTGTGTGTGGGCTTTTGCAAGAGTGCTGCTCCAATAGCGGGTTTTGTATTTAAGATGAAGAAGCTGATGGATATATTTCGGCACAGCTTGGCTGTCCAGGATTCAAGCTTAATTTTCATGTAGCTGATTAATGCATTGATAGCTGTGCTGGCAGGTCTTGTGGTTAAACTGGATTCCAGTATGCCTCTGATTATTTTGATGACTGAAATACTGTACTTTTTTGTTTCTGTAGCAATAATGTGGGAGAACTACAAGCCCTTCTCTCCACAGTGCTGTAATCTTACTTTGGGGAGTGCGTTTTGGAAGTGAAGTTTGGTAGGGGAGGAATGGATAACGGGTGGAGCCTTTCCACCTCTAATTGCCAGTTTGATTTTAAGTCAGGACACTGGTAATTTGAAAGTTGGCTATTGCTCAGCTGTGGGAAGTGGAATTTTCTTATTCAGAGATGTGTGCTTTGGGCTCTTCTTTTATAGTATGGTAGGGCTAGAAATAACTCCTAGAGGTAGTAGTTAATATAAATTTTAGAGCTTTAATTTGTAAATAGTTCAGTAGTCACAGAAATGTTACTCTTGGCTGTTTCAGTGGGAAGGAGGACAAGATGCAGCTCTGGGTTGTACTGGGTGATTTGTTCCCCCAACAAACACCTTGCTCTGCGCAGTGTGAAGGGCACAAGGATCACCAAATCCTACTCTCTGTATAGTCAGATGGGGGTGTATTGTGGTGGTTTGGCAAACCAACATGTTCTCCTGGTGGTTGTTTCTTCCACTGCATCATCCAGAAATTCATTGTTCAAAAAAAAAGAAAAAACAAAACCAAAAAATACCCCACTGTGATTGCGGAGAGGAAATACGAACCAGATGTAAATCCCAAATCTGCAGACAGCCAGAAACAATAACTCCTGTGGAGACAGTTTTCCTCAAAGTGGATAAAGAACAGTCTCTGCTCTGAAGCCTAAAAACCTGGGATTTAAACCTCTGCTGGTAAATATTGTTGCTGCTCAGATCACAGGGGTGCTGGGGGCCCTGCAGCAGCTCCAGGGGACTCTGTGTGTTTGCAGGGGGATGTCTGGAGGTGTGGCTGTTGCAATCAGGTGTTTGCCCCCATGTTTTCTCCTCAGACCCAGGTGCTGCCTCTGAACTTTGTCACTCAATTTCCTGCACTTACTCAAAGTAACTTCGGTGTAGTCCAGGGGAAAACCTACTTTTGGTAGAACTCCTGTGCATCACATTAGAAGGAGGGGAAGTTTTTAGGTTTTTCCCTCTGCTGCATGGAGATGTGAAGTGGGAAGAGTACCATGAAAAGCAGGAGATAGAGGTTGGGGTGATCTCCAAAAGCAGTGACAGGTTTTGATCAGTGATCCATGAATGAGTTGCACACTCAACTAATGTAGTTTCCAGCAGTTCTTGAATTGTCAGGAGCATTTGAATTTGATGTGTTTCCAGGAAGAATAGTCATCTGCTGTCTGCAGCATTAAATGTATCAGGTGAAAATGTAACAGATTCTTTTAGCTTTCTACTCTGCAGAAACCAAGTGCCATTCACACCTGTGTACAGCAGTGTTTGTGTGACATCTGTCTCATGTCACTGCATTTATCTGGTGTAGATTACTGGGATGATATTGCCTGGTATAGGCTCTTGCAGCATCTACCCAGCAGCAGAGTGACTGTTTAAATAATCATGTTCATCTTTTCCACTGTGATATATGGAGTAAATAACTCCCTTCAAAAAGGGGGCTTTGGGTATTGTCCCCTATTGTGATGCAGCAGATTTTCTGGCCTTTACAGGTCCTAAAAGCTACATTTTTGGAGATACCTTAAGCATTTATTCAGACCACTTCATGTCTTCTGCTAAAGCATGAGAAAAAAGGGTCACTTGCTAAATTTGTGTGGTAACGTATTAAGCTCTTGAAAATTTTGTAAGGTTACATCAGAAGTTATTTTTGTATGTTTACTAAATCAAATTATATCCTGCCTAGTAGAGTTCTAATAAAACTTTGATATTAAAAAGTAAAGTTAATACTTTAAAAAAAAAAATGAGACAAAACCTACACACATTTAGGACAACAAATAGGGAACTGCCACAGAGAAATCTATCACTTAGTGGTAGCCTGGAAAGCATCACCAAGTGAGACTGGTACCTGAGAGAGCACTGTTTCCATTGTATACATACCCAATTTTATAACTGCTTTCTCCATTTTATAGGAATTACTGGATGAAATATGGAGATCTTTCTTCTTCCTATGCTGGTCATGCTTAAAACTGTTGTTTCCTAGATTTTGGAGGAGGAAGTTGAGCTGTCAGGGCTCTGGGTGTCTCGAATTTCTCCTCCTGTGTCACGTTGCAGACATGGCTGAGCAGGAGCTGTGGGTGGCTGTGTAGATAGGGACAGCTCTTGGCTGCATAGGGGAATGCCTTGGACCTTGTGTGTGTATAGATATACATACTGCTTCTCCAGAAGAGGGGTGCTTTTTGCCTTTTGGAAATTAAGACCTTTTTAAACCACCCTATGTACATTTTTTGGGCCTTATTTGATCCAGATTGGTTCTGTCTTTACTGGAATGACCTTTCCTCTTTCCATTGTGGCAGGGGGACATGCGAATCACTTGATATTCTCATTTCTTCTGCTACCTGATGCATCTTGTACTCAAACTGGGGTGATCTACATGTGGTAATTTCTGGGAAATTCCTGTTTCTGAGGACACTAGGAACATGTTATAACATGCAGGAGATACTGCAGCATGGTGACGTGCATCACTGGTACTGCCACGCGGAGCAAACCTGCCTCTTTGCACGTTAAATCATTTGACATGAAATATTGAAACAAGACCACGTTAGAACTTGACTGTTTTCCTCTGTTACCACTGACTAAGCCAAGGTGTCCCAAAAATATCTGGGCCTCCAGGGGTAGGAACAGACCTTGTGACTCCACAGCTTGCGATGTGTGTGTTGCTTTTCATGCTGCAGCTGTTAAAGGGTCTTTGTGCCTTGTCCCCACTGCAGTCCTTAGGAAGTAGGATCAGGAAATGGAAGGGCTAAAGAGATGAATTTGTGGAAGAAATACTGATACATTTTTAGCTGCTGTTCAGCGGTATGAAAACTTGATTTTAAAACCTGCTGGGCAGGGTCCTTTCCTTATACAAGAGAAAAAACCCTGAAGTTCTGACAGACTCGGGGAAACTTTAAAAGCGGTGTGTGAAGTTAGAGATATAGCTTCTCTCTTGCATTGACTGCTGAAGGGTGTCAGAAGCCCTGGTTGATTGGCAAATCCTCCTTGTCATGAGCTGCTGTTACAGCAGTGACATGCTTTGGGGTGAATGTGTGAAACAACAGAGTCTTTTGCTGGAGGAAGAAGTGGGGCTGTGAAGGTTGGTGTGATTAGATCATCTCCATGTTGGGAGGTAGGGCTAAATCCAGTGTTTGTAGCACTTTATTTTCTGTCTTAAGGAGCTGATCTGTCTGAAAACTGTTTTTTAAGGTTTTGGATCACCTGGAGCAACTTCCCCACAGTGATGTGTGGGTGAAGTTACTTGAGCACTGATGCTGGGCTGGCTTGGTGATGGATGGGTGGTGGAGTCCAAGGCAGACAGGATCTGTCCTTGAACTGCACCACCCTTTAACCCTTGTTAGGCTGTAACCACGTGGGAAGAGAAGGAATTAAAGAGAGTGCGAAAACATCAAAGGCAGAGTTGGCACAGGAGTGAAAAGTGTAAGTTGGGCGTAATTTGCCGAGATAAAGGGAAGTTGCAGACGCTGCGATAACAGTGACAGACAGGGACACAGAGAGGGATGTGACACTTCATAACAGAGACTCACACTGGGTTAGCCCAAGGTCTGCAACTCTTTCTGTACTGCCTCAGCATCTTCCCAGCTCCTGGAGCTGTTCAGTCAAGGAGGATGACAGTATATTTCAGGCAGATCTCCTGCAGCTTTCCTTAGTGAGTCGTCCCTTGTCTGAGCTGACACAGTGGCTTAACCTAAAAGAAATCCAATTCACGTTGTGGTTTCTTTGGCCCCAAACCCTCTACTTAAAGCAACATTGGAGGGCAAAAAATCAAGAGGGTTTGTACCGAGAAAGTGTATCATGCAGCCTCTTGAAAGGTGTTTTATGATTTAGCTACAATAAAGTGCAATGGGAGATTAATTTCTCATATAGCCCTCACTGGGGTTTCTATTTGCCTATGCCAAGAGACAGGATGGAGTTATCTCTCCCAAGAGGTCTCTTCATTACACTCAGAGTGATCTGCCTGGATCTTAAGGGTAGGGCACAGAGAAAACAAGTACTTGATGCACTCTTACAGCTCATTTTGATGGATGCTGACAGTCCTTTCCATTGGGCTTTGTCTACACATGACTGTGACAGACTGTGGCTTTGCAAACAGTAACTTCTACCTGCCAAAGCCTTGCTTCACTCTGCTTAAAAGCACAAAAAGAACCTTTTTAATTCCTGGTTACATTGGATTATTCATCTAACTTTCTCCAGCCGTTAAAATGACAGTTAAAAAAGCTTTTAAGTGTTCCTACCTTTGTAGCCCCCATGAAGTTGTGCCTTTAAAAATACCTGTCTCATTTGAGCCCTCGGGTAAATCATGAGTTGCCTTGTGCTGCTGGCATTGAGTTCCTGCACCGAGGCCCTGGTCTTTGAGCACAGCTCAGCAGCTGACAGAGCAGCTCGGAGAGGAGGGAAGCGGCAGTCACTGTGCTTCCCTGATCCTGAGCAGTAAAGCGTGTCCCTGGGCCGGTCCCCCGCTGTAATTTATGGCAGCCTGGCTGCTGCCGCGGGGCCCGGCTGCCAGTGGCCACGAGGGCCTGCTGAGAGGGCTGTGGATGAGCAGGGATGAAGCAAGCTGTGGACTTGGCCCTCTCCTCCCTCTGCTTATGCCTGGCTCAGCAGGGAGGCTGGAGAGGAGTATGGAAGCTGCTCTGCCAGCTCTCTGCCATTGGAAAACCTTCAAGCTTTGGGAGATGTTCCTGAGGCCGGCTCTGCAGTTAAGTACAGCACAGTAATAGACAGCAATTGCACCTCACCCAAGAGTTTGGGACTTAAAGCTCAACTCTGTCACAGGAAAATATTAGTGCACACAGCTTTCCTGAGCAGGAGCAGGGACATGTTAATGTGTACAGCACTTCCAGCGTTGTCTTGAATGCCTTCTCCTGTGTTGTACTGAACTTACTGACATTTGAGGGTGTAAAAATACTGATCTGCCTGCACACTCCAAGCCTAGTTTACATTTGGCAGCTCTAAATGGTAAAGCACTTGCATGTCACCAGCTTTTTATATCTTGGCTTATAAGGCAAAGGGAAGAGGTGACACAGGTAACAGCGTATCATTGAAGGGAAGGGAATGTTTCATGGTAGAGAGAGTATAGTGCTCATTTGGTGTATAATGTCACAAATTGCTTCATATTTAACTGTATGTAGAGATATTGTCCAGGGAGCATTTTCTGCATGACTCAGAACAACATCAGCTCCAGCAATTGGTTGCATTCAGCATAAATATTTTGAGTTCTTCATTACTATTAACAGAAAATAGTAATTGTTGCATCTTGCACCTTCTCTTTTTTTAAATGAAACTTGGCAGGACCAACCACTCCTTCCTCATGCCAAATTATGCACTGTGGAGCTCAGTCCATGAAATTTTATTGTTGCAGTTGATGTAAATTGCATCTAATGGGCAGATGACTCACGGCTGTGCTGACATCCAGCTTTGCATCCTAAAGGCACATGCCAGCAGGCTGGAAGCATAGGCAGAGTAAACAGGGCTTATCTCTCTTTCCTCTTTCCTGGATAATTTTCTTCCCAGTGCTGGCCTGCAGAGCTCCTGGAATGCCACTCTTTGCTCAGGTCCCTTGTATTGTGGCTGCAGTGGCCTTAAAGCATCCTTAGCAAGCACTGTATGTTGGTGCCAAGGATTGAGGGCTATGGGTGAGGGCAGATCTGATCATTAAGCAGAATTTCAAGTACTTATGTAGGCTTTTTATAGTGGGAACAAGCCATCAGGATACAGTTCCTGTAGTTCCCCCCCCGCCCTGCTAAAAAGTAATTTGTGGAGGATGTGGGAACACAGCACTCAAAACTGGGGACCATCATCTCATTGTCTTCCTGTGCTCCCAAGCCTCCTGTAGCTGGAAGTGTGGTTGTAATTTTGTTGTCGGGGTCAGATTTGGTTGTACAGCACATGATGCCTGTGGCCCAGCCCCACCCTGAAGGCATTAATGTGATGTAACTGGTACATTAGTGGGAAGCTAAACCAGTTTGGGATGCAGATGAGGAGGGATTTCTGCCCTGCTGCGAAACCTCTCAAGGCTGATGTGGAGAATCCAGCTTTGCACTGGAGCAAGTCCAAACCCCTCTTCCCACTCAGGTTGTGAAGTACAAGGTAAATAAAAACATAATTGTTATTTTGTGGAAGGGCTTCTGAAGGCTTTAGAAGAAGGGAATGTGACAGCTACAGAGCGAGAATGTCTGGAACTACTGTAGCATTTGTTAAGCTACCAACAAGAAAGTTTACATCCTTCTGTAACTTCATTTAAAACTTGGTATAATTACTGTTTATGCTAAAGCCTAAAGCTGCTTCCTGTTTCCAGTGTAGTAATTGTGCCAGAGGCACACCATTTATTCCCAGTGTATCAGCCCAGGATATGGCCATTACCACATTAATAGGAAGTACCTTCAAATTGTTATACTTGGCAATAACTATATCCTGGAGTAACAAACTTCTCGCCATTCAGTGTGTGAGTTTATAAGCATCTCCTGAGGAGAATAAACAGGAAAGCACTTACCCTCTCTTCCCTGCCCCGTTGCTTTAAATGCAATTAATTAATCTTAAAAATGATTTTAGAGGAGAACCTACTTTGAAGACACTGCCAGTGCACCAGTATATGCTAAGGAAAGGGATTTGTGCTCTCCCAGTGTTATGGTGTTATGTATAGGCTGGGGTGAGGAATGGGAAAGCTGGAAGTTGCCTCTATGGTACAGTAACTCCAAAATGGAGTTGGTGTCCCCAAACATCTAGGTGCCCCATCAGTTTTGCTGCTCCAGGGTGGAGTGCACCAGGCTGGGGTGAGTAATGGCCTTTCCAGAGGGCTGGTCACTGTGAGGAAATGCCACATGAAGGGGTGATATAATTCTGCAGCTTGACTTGGGTATTTGGCAGTGGCAGTTTCGGCCTCTTGGATTTGGAATTGTGGCAATGACTTGTTTTAATTTCTTGAACCAACTTTAAGCATCGTATTTACCAACTTTTGTTTTCAACAAGAAAATATATAAATTTTAATTAATCCAAGCTGAAGTTAAAAAGAAAACAAGCCTCTGCATTGGTGGGGGAGGTTAAGGGACTGGAGTACTTTGGCTCTTTTTTCTTATGGGATTCAATCTGAGTGCTTGTTTCACTACTTTTTGCATTCTAAGCCTGTCCAGCTTACTCTGTTGTGGTGGGATGGTTTGGTGGTATTGAATGTGTCCTGTTTTCTGGCCACTGTTGCTACACCAGTGAAGCCTGATTGATTTTTTTTTTTTTTGCCACATCCTTAGTTTTGCTTAAAAACTTCCCTGGCACTTCCTTCACAGCTGAGTATGGTCTGCTCCGGGGGCTGAGTGAGCCACACATGCTGTTGTGCCAGAGGGGAGGTTTGGAAAGGCCCAGCTTACTGGGGAAATGCTCCAGCATCCTGGGCTGCCCTGGAGTACAGATGGAAGAGGAAATTACTCTTGCTCCAGTAAGAGAAATTATAACTTCAGCAGGCAACCTCAGTGCCTCCTATTCCTTTCCCTGTAACCTGGAACTGGCAGGCAGCTCTGAAAGGGCCTTGTGCATCCTGGCTCTTGCAGGAGAATCAGATGTGGATAAACATTTCCAGTAGGATTGGAGAGTTTCCTGAGCACCCTGTGTTCCCTCTGAATTAGTGCTGGTGCACAGGGGGATTCCTGGAGATGGCTGTGCCTGTGCCAAGCCCATTTCACAGCGTGTGAGCCAGTTCCTTACCTAGGAAGCAGCAGACTTGGGCACTTCACTCCAGTGTCTCCACATGCTCACGCTGTTGGATCCCAGAGGCATCATCTGCCTAACTATTGGCAGGGAGCTTTTCCATTCCTCCCTGTTATGGACTATGAACACTTTGTGGGAGTGCAGGGGTCAGTCAGGTTTGGATCTCTCACAGCAATTAGCTCTACAGCTCCAGTTGTATTGGATTTTGCCAGAGGATGCTAAGGGGGGGAGCATAGCTACATGCTTAATTGGGTATTTAATCCCCTCAGGGCCTTGGTCTCTTTAAGAGTCTCCATCCAGTGTGGTGCTGATGCTGTCTGGTCTCCAATTGCTGCAGCCGTTAATTGCAGGAAGAGAACAAAATAATGCTCCTTGGAGGGAAAGTCAGCTCCTCAATTCTGTCATGTCATATAACTTCAGAGTTTCCATATAGATCTATCCAGCTGCTAGCAGGAGGTGTACATTTGGCAGGACTTGGAATACTTGTTTGAAGGGTCAAGGTGCTGTCAGCTGCAGTTTGGTGTTCATCTTCAGTGGGACTGTCTTATGGTCTGTTTTGTTCCCCTGTATGCTGGGGGAAAGCTTTGCCATGCCAATATCCTAGACTGGGTATTGGGAAGAGTGTGATAAATGCTAATGCTGGAGAGGATGTGTTTAAAATTATCCTGGCCTGGAGCTGGCAGTGGCCCAGCCTCCTCTTGAGAAGAGCAAAGCCAGGAAGGAGCTGATTTCCAGGGCCTGACCGGGCCGCTTTGGCCAGACCATCAAGCCAGTTCTGTTCTCATGATGCACAAGGGAGGAGGGAAAAAATAGCTTTTGACTTTTTTCTCTGTGTGAAATGATTTGGAATATTTGTCAAAGGCAGTGGAGGGAAAATTTGCTTATTTTGGTGTTGTTTTCCTCTTTTTGCTCCGGGTCTGTGTGGGTTCCTGGGCAGCGCAGGTTTAGCAGCAGTGCTGGTGAACCCAAATGTCAACTATAAAGGTGCTTCTTTTGGCTTGGTGGGGGGAGCAGCCCACGAAAACAAACTAGAAAACTTCAAAGTGTTTGGAGTGAATGTAGCATTCCCTCAAAGGTGGAGAAGTGCTGCTGTAAACCTAAAAGCTTAGAGCTTTTTTTGTCTAGGAAGAGGGCAGTACAAAACTTTCATAGCACATGCTGGATGTTGTTGTGTGTTCATTGACTTTGGTAAAAAAAATTCAAGGAGACTTTTTCACTAAAGCTGAGGCTTCACAGGACAGTTGAGTGACCCCACTTTCCCATTCTCACCATCTCTCTTGTACCAGCTCTGCTCACCTGACCGTTGGTATTGAGGTTCTGTTCATTAAACCACGAGCAAAGGTTTTTCTTTTGTCTGTATTTTCACCAGTGTGTGGGGCTAAACTGATTTCCTAAGGCAGCATGTGAACTCCTCCGGGGCAGGAGAGGAGCAAGACATGGGGCTGGGGGGAGAACATGGTGCATTCAGCAGGAGATCAACTCGTGTCTTGAAGTTGCTCCTGCTGAAGGGATGCATGAGGATCAGATCAGTGCTAGGCTCTGTTTTCACATTTCTAGCTAAGTTTAAAAACTTGGGACAGACCACTTTCCTTGCATTTTTAAGGGTTCCTTCTGCTAAGTTGTAATTTTATTTTTTTTTCTGTACATAGTACCTGAAATGCTACTAGCTATAAATCATACAAATACTACTTATTGTCTGTCTATGAAGTTACAATTGATGTTAAGCCCCTACTATTTCTGCATGATTAGAGGCAGGAGGTGCTAACGCAAGAAACAAAATGTAAGAAATAATAACTGTTTTGTGTATTTTTGTTGGTTGAAGGAAATATTTAATGGCTTCCACTTATTGTTGCTTTATCTTTCTGCAGGGATGTGAAAGCAGGAAATATTCTTCTTGGAGAAGATGGCTCAGTGCAAATTGCAGGTAATTTTCCTGGTAACTCTGAGTAAACTTTAGGCATAACTGCATATCCAAAGAAATTATTTAATGATCAAGGAGAAATTTACAAGAAATTGTTAGCCTCAAAAAGCCCCACGGTTCTTAAAACAAACAAACAAAACCAACAACACCAAAAACGCCAACAATAAACAAACCACAAACCAAAACAAGAAACTGAACCAGAATTTACTACATCTTGTTATCTTAAAATACTCTTATTTGGAACAATGACAATAAACAGAAATAAATCATTTGACTGTCAAGTGCTCAGAATCAATAGATCAGATAAAATTCTTGGCATAAGCTAGTCAGATTTTTAACTCAGCAGATTTATAGGCTTGGAAGTGGAGTGCACAGACCTCACTGATTTATCGTCAGTGTGTAAGGTGGTTTTCCAAAGGACTGTGCCAAAGGTGGATTGATTTATCAGAAGGAAATGGGTATATCTGATAGTAAAGGTCCCTTACAACTTTGTCTTATGGAAAGAGCTGCTGATCAAACTGCTCATGTGGATGTTCCCTGGTCTGCTCCAGTTGAACTGGGTGGCAGAGGAGGTATTTAACTGGCCGCCCTGACCCAGCCCAACCTGGAGTGAGCTGGAAGTCTTGGGAGCAGTCATGCAAGCTTAGGAATAGGGTAGGGAAAACTGTAAAGGCAGTTTCTTTAGCTAATACAGATCTGCCTGGAGTTGTGTGTTGTAGTCAGGGCTGTCATGGGCTGCAGCAACACAGGTGTGTTGGAAACAGTCCTTGGTGTGGGTGGACAGTGTGTCTGTGGAAAAGGGGTGTGCCTCCCCCCCAGCCCCCTCTGATATTTTCTTTCATACATGTTTTTACAGACTTCACTCTTCTTTCCAGAAACCAAGAATTACACCCCATCCTTGGAAACATTCAAGGCCAGGTTGGATGGGGCTCTGAGCAGCCAGTTCTGGTTGAAAGTGTCCCTGCTCGCTGCAGGGGGTTGGATTAGGTGACATTTAAATGTCCCTTCCAACCTGAACTAGGCCATGATTTTGTGATTATTAGTATTGCAGGCTATTAAGTAAGACAAGATTTTTGGAGAGTACATTTAGAGCCTGTGATATTTGCTTTTCCTCCTCTTCCCAGGGTGCTGTTTTCCTCTACTGAGTACGATTCTTCTCCAGCTGTCCTTTCTCTCAGGACTCCATCCTTTCTGTGGATCTCGCAGTGCTTTTCCAGTCCCTGTGCCACTTCTAGCTGGAGGGCAGAGCTCGTGCCTGGTCCTGCCATCTTGGCAAACATCCTTGTAAATGTTTAGCATTTTCAATCCCATATTTAATTGGGAAGAGACATATCTGTGGGTGATAAGGTCTCTTTAGTTCCCTGTCCTGCTGGTGCAGGCACAGCAGTGAGTCAAGCCAGTGTGCTGGGGGTTAAGGGATAGGGCAGTGACTGTTGTGTCAGGGGGAAATGCCTACTGCATTTTTTATTCCTTTGGAATATCTATGCCTGGCTTTGCATCTTGGAATGAAAGCTGTGGATTATCCACCAGGAAGCAGAACACGTTGCAATGTGTTTTTTATAGGTAGCTCTCCCCTCTCTGCAGAGGACAATAATCCCTTTTACAGAATATAACACCTATTTCTGTTTAAAACCTGAAGTTGCTTTGTTTTCCTTTTTAAGTCTCCCAGTGCCCTTAATGCCTGCTGTTATATTTCTAATGAGGTGTAAATAATTAATCTGTGTGGCAGCTGATGGAAGGTAGGGAGTGGCTTCTGAAACGCTCAAAGGAGGAAACTTTTTACGATAAAATCCTAGATTTTTTTTCATAATGGGGCCAAGATGTAACTTTTTGGATTTGTGCTTTAGATTCTCTTTTGGGAGAGGCTGCAAATAGCTGTTATTCTGAGTGTTTCTGCCAACCTAGAGAAAGCTGCTTGTGTTTCTCTTCCACAAGGGTGCCAGGGCTTGGCTTTTTTTTATATTAAGTCTCACTGCTAACAGGTACCTGTTTGTGCTTTTTTCTGCTGAATAATTTTTAGTTGATAAGTAACTTTAAGATTGACTGATCTTAACTGTATGAATTCCAGAGGATTTATTTTGTCTGTAATTTGTACCTGCTCCCCTAGACTGAACTACTTGTGGTTTGTATGTGCAACATTTAAATGATGAAATCCACCTCTCAGCCTATCCTGTGAAAGCAGCATTGTGAGATGTGCAAAGTTCCCTCTTTACAAACTCTTCCTTTGAACATGCAGAAGGTCCAGTGAGACTCTGTGACTTTTCATCAGCCACAGCAGGGCCACTAAACTCAACCAAGGTCAGCGAGTTCACCCGGTGGCAGGAAGCACTTTCCTTTCTGTGGAGGCAGCTGATGACTTGAAAGAAACGAAAATAAATTAATGAATAATAGAGAAGAGCCTGACCTGGTCATAACACGAGATTTTGTTTCTGTGGGAATTTCTGACACTTAAGCTTCCTTTCCTCCTGACCCAGGATGAAATAGCAAAATTTCTAGCGAATTCTTTGGGGAGGAAAAAATGCTGGAAGCAAACCAATCCCAATAAAATGAGATTTGTTTCAACGAGATCAAAGCACTTGCCTTTGACAATAATATTAATGCATATTCTGAATAATTCTGTTGATTGAGTGCTTCAATTCTGAGCTAGATGACATCACTGCGTTCCCATGAAACAAACATGTATAAGTTTCACTGGAAAGTTACACCAGAAGGAAAAACCCAAAAAATGGATCAGCTGTGGAATGAAGCCTGAGGGTCAGAGTGAATGGGGCACCTCCCTGCTAGGAGCTGGTTTGGTGTACATGAAAAATTTAAATAATGTAGCAGGGAAGAATGACTTCCATTCTTTTATAATGACTCCTTTCCCTCTTGCCATTCCTCAAGCCACACTGCCTGTGAACAGTTGTTAAGAAGGTCTTATTCAATGTTTGGCCTTTGCAACCTTGTGTTCTTGTGTGTTTCCTACTGCTTGACACAATTCCTGCTTCTTGTCTCAGAAGAAATGTAATTCTTAAATGTAAATAAGGAGTGTATATCTCAAACTAGAAATCCTTTGAGGAAAAGAAGCAAAGTGCTTTCAAGGTTTGGAAAAAAAATGCTCATCCCTGTAATGGAGGAATCCTCACTGCTGGGCTGTACCTCCACAGTGTATCAGTGAATTTAATTACGGGAAACTTTCACTGTGTAGAATTCATGGCAGTAATTTTGCTGCAGGATTCTACAGATCTAACTAGTGAAAATTAAAGCCTCCTTTGTTAATTTGGGCCATGCAATTCTGTTAAGGCTGAACAGAAAAAGCAACTTGATGAAAGTGTGTCAGACATTTCTCAGGTTCTGTTTGTAACTCTGAATTGGTGGTTGTGCATCCGGTGTGAAAGCTGCTGTGGGAGCAGGTGAAGGGGTGGAGGAGAAATCTGTGAACTCGGGGGCATTTGCTGGGAGTGAGATTTCTAAAAATTCCTCTAATGGCCTGCACAAATTCCCAGGTTGAAACTCCTCCCCAAGTCTTGGGACTTGATATTTTTACTCATGGCTCTATTTTTAACTCTGTAGCTCCTTTTGCTTTCAAAATGTGCATCCACTGAACCAAGGAGAAAATTGTCTTTAACAGACCGAGCTGACCAGCGAGAACTAAACTGAGGCAGTTTGCTTCTATCTTAACACTTTATTTTTTTTTTTCCAAGGGCACTGGCTTGGGCTGGTGGCTTGGCACGAGGTTTTCAGAGCCTGTCACAATTCAGCGTCGCTTTCTCAGTTTGAAGTGTTTTCCTGCACATTGAATTAATCTGTCTTCTGGAGAGAGCAGGACTCTTTCCCAGATACCGTTGTTCTGGGCTGTGGTTGCAATGTAAATTGAGATAGCCATGTTCTTTTGTGTTCCAGCCTCTCCATGGCAGTTATTTCTTTTAATCGGGGCATAAAACCTCTTTGCCCTGGCATTTATTGGCTCCCTGGAGTCTAAAAGCTGTGTGGGTAAAAGCACTCTTGTCAACATAAACTGCATCAGCACCAATATTGCTGCATAAACCAGGAGATGACTTCTCACAGTAAGCAAGACTTAGCATTTGTCAGTTTACTTAACTTTGCAGGCCCTATAAATTATTGTGAAATGAAGTGAGCATCTTGATAGATGGGAAAGGGATGGGAGAGGTTGAGGGGAAACTGTCCCAGGGTGCACAAGACTTGCTCAGTGTGAGCCACACTCCAACCATGGCACGATATCAGCATCCTACTGAGTCGGAATACAGAATAAATCTTTTTTTTCCTTGATTTTGTCCACTGGGGTATTAAATAATGCTGTTGCCCATCCCTCTGTGATTGAATGTGATGATAGAAGAGCCTGCTGAGGGCTGAGAGCGCACATCCCTCCATGGGTGGGATTTTTTGGTTGCAGGGTATCTTCAGGATTTGAAACCAGGGAATTATTAACGCGCAATCCAAGAGGTGCCCGCAGTGCCTGCCATGGCCCGGGACGGCCACACTGCCAAGCGGTTGAAGTGGATTGAGATTTCACAAAGTTGTTCAGGACTTGCTAATTGATCCTGGGCAAATTGCCCAACCCCTCTCGCTTTATCTATTTATAAAATGGGGATAGTTAAGGCCAGGCAAAACTTGTGTAACTGAATTTGTGTAACTTTCCACAAATCCATGCCAGCTTGTCACCGGTTCGCTGTGTTCCTGACTGCTCTTAATTCATTGTACTAAAATAGCGCTCTACATAAACAGCGAGCTATGGTGCAGGCAGTGTCATTCCCCACTTTCCCTTAGGAAACTCTAACTTTAGGAGATTAAGTGGCTCTAAGAAGGGGCAAGGCACAAATCTGACTTGGGAGGGAAGTGTCGATTGCAGCTGGTGTTGTATCATGGCTCCTGTTGTATCAGGAGCTGCTTCTCCCTTTCAGAAAAAGGGCCAGAGGTATTTTTCTGTGTCCAGTGGAGAGTTTTAGTGCCTCTCCTGCAGCAGCATGATGTGAAGTAACTTCTTCTCTGTGTCACTTGTACTGTCTGTGTTTCCTGAAGAGATGTTGCGCTATTTTGTTGTTGAAACCACTTCTCCAAGGGCAGTGGGTGGATTCACCCAGCCTGGGCTTTGTCATCCTGAAGTTACTTTGTGCAGTAGGAGAACAAGTGTGTATTTACAGATCCAATACCACTGTACATCCATATAAACTTGAAAGAAGCTTTTGATTTTTGTTCTCCACTAACCTTCCTTTTCTCTGGTGTCCGATCACCTACTGCTTTCTCAGCACAAAATTGCTGTTTGCCATGGCCTTCCTCCTCTTCCTGCCTGGTTTGTTCATCTTCAGTGCTCTAAAAGCTGTAAGGTTTGCAGGAAAACATTTAACTACAACTGTAGGTATTTTCTGATGGAGAACAGCTGAACAAGAAGGAAAGTGACTGGTGACAAAAACACTTAGTGCTGTCTTCTGAAATACTTTTTGTTTAAAAACAACTCCGAGTGGTTTGAAGTCAAGATTGGATTATTCAGTTTTTCAGCCCCTGTTGAAGTTGGGAACTGCTTTAGGGTCTGATCCAAACCCACCAGACTCTGTAGGAACCCTTCTGATATCAGCAAGCTTTTGTCCTGGTTCTTAGTGCACATTCTTCCTGTCTTTCGCTTCTGTGTATACTGTAGGCAGCTACGTGCGGTAGCTTTTTAGGATTAAGGTAATATTACAGTGTGAGATGGCCAAGGAGAGATGATTTTAAAAGCTGACCTCTAGATTTGGGTAAAACAATGCATAATATGGTAGAAATGTATATTCCTGTGGTAATACACATTGTGATGTGCCACAACATTCTTGCATTGGTGAGTTGTTCAGATGGAGTGTTTCCTTTCAGCTTTTATATTTCTTGAGTGGCCAGGATAGTTTTCAAGTTTGATAACTTGGATATCTTAATAGCAGGAATTTTTGCCTAGTGCCATGCTTTTCAAACACTGGTCCGCAACTTTGTTGCCACTGCAGGGTGTCCTGTAGGGTATGTGGTTTGAAACATGTGATATTTCTACTGGAAAAGACAACATTTGCCATATTTTTTGCAAAGTCTGCATCAACAGAATTGACATTCCCATCCTGGACTGATTTTACTGTGATAAGAGAGTCTGGAGATATATATATCTATATATCTATAGATATAGATATATATGTTTTTCTCTTTTTTTGAGAAGTCTTTGGTTTATATCACTGACACAGCTCCAGCAGATGAATATTTTCTACACTGCTTCAGAAAAACGATTGAAAAAAAAAATCCTACCGCTTTCGTCCAGACATCCTGGAGACTGCTATTTGCCAACAGACTGCTGGAAGTCTGCAGTATTTGGGCTCCTTTAGAATATCTGACAGTCGGTAGATCCCCAGCAGTGGTGGTTACTGGTATTGCAAGCCAGGTCCAAGCGTTTCCAATTCCTCCCTGTTCTGGTGATTCAGTCCTTTCCAGTTGTCACCATAGTGAGCCAATATAAACTATGAGCTGCCAAAGAAGAGTACAAATGTAAACACTTCTGAGCTGTCTTGAATTTCATGGCTTTTCCCATTTTCTAGAGTTAAATTCACTTGAAATAACCTGTTTCTGTTGGAGAACAGAGACTCAGAATTGTACCAACTGCTCAGAAGTAAGAACTGAACCTCAACTTGTGGTTAGGATTGTATTTTATTGCTTTGTAGATATTTCTTGAGAGCAGGCACATTCTTAGTAGCTGGGGCTTGGATAAAGTTAGTAAGGTGACATTTGAGAAGATGGTCTTAAAGTCATTCCTTACAGCAGAGTAGTACAGGCTGGTTGAGCCTGTTTTAGCCCACTGGAAATGAGGGAAATTGATTGGGAAAACATTGAATAAATCAACCATGTAATGAAATAAACTTTAATTCCATTTAAGCTTTTTGCTGACCTCAGATGGCAGATGTAGGGGCCCAGTTTCCATCTGGAATTTATAAACCCATGTTTGATGTGAGATGTGGTGAATAATGTTTAAAGGACTTGTGTTGTTACTGCTGGAATGCTTTTGCTTTGAATAGCATTTCCTTTCCCCTCAAAATGACTGCATGGAAACTTGAGGTAAGATAATACATGCAAGTTCAAATACAGCACATCACAATAAAATACTGATGGCACTTGGACAAGTTTCTGTTGGTATTATCTTATTTAAAAGAACTTCTAATTGCTCTTGTGTTTAGAACAATAGATCTTGCAAGACTTCCTGTAATGAGCAGTAAGAGGCAAATAACTTTGAATCTTTTAGGAAGCTCCTTCAGTTTCTGAGAAAAGCAAGGATGGTTGATACTCACATGGCAGATCTCAAAGCAAAATCAGTGTTGCAAAAAGCATGTTTCCAGAAAAATAAGGGTTGTAGTGCTGATGGGACAGGGATCCATCTAACAGTTCTAAAACTTCAAGGTTAGAAGGAAGCCAAGATGCCTTTGGGAACAGGGAAGAGAACTGGACAGCACATCTCTAAAGCTGAATCCTAATGATATGATAGACCTTGGCTAGTGCTGGTTTTAGCCCCGTGATTGCTGTGAAACTTCCTGCAATGTCACCTTGCAGTTATCCATGTGTAGTGACTTCAGTGAGCACTAAGTCCATGTCCTTGGAAGTCTCTAACCAAAGTGAGCTGGAAGCTTTCTGAGTAATGACTTCAGTGGTGTTTCTCAAATATTGAAAGTCTAATTAGAAGGGTCTGGTTGCACTACTGGTGTGATGCAGAGGGAAGCCTGAGACTGTCCTCACAGGGACACCATTCCTTGCAAATTGTGAAGGGGGATCTTTTGTTGCAGTTGTTGCCTCAGTATAACATCCTTAAGACATGGAGTAACTCTGGCTCCTCTGGCCACAGAGGGAAAGGCTTTTGCATTTGCAGTTAACTGTCACCAGAGTTTCAAGAATTTTCAAACCAGTTGTGGTCAATAATGTTCTGGTTTTATGTGAAATAGCCCTGGAATTTCAGAGACTTGCACTCCAAGCCTGTCATCAGTCTTAAAATTGGCATTCAAGATTCTGATTGCTTGTAGTGTGTTTAAAAAAAAAAAGTTGAGTTATGGAGAGTGGCCCATTGCAGGCCTATAATTCAGTAATACATAAGCAGTGTAGTTTGGAGAAAATTGGGAAGAAATACTTACACAGTTCTGTGTTTACAGTTTCCCCATCACATGATTTTTTTTTTTTCTCAAGTGCCATCCTCTTCTGAATGACTTGATTGCCAAATCTTTTGTAATGCTCTTCTCTCAACAAACATACTGTATCCCATAGCTATCCCTGCATACTGCTACTGCTGGTAACAGATCCCGTCTTCCATTTAATTCTTAATTGCATAAGACATCAGGGTTACCTTTGACAGCATAGTTTTCACATAAGAGTGATTTACCTTAAGAAATACAATTACCAGTGAGTGGAAAGGGCATCCTTGAGCATCCTTCAGCTTGTGAAAGATGTTCCAGGTGAGGGTGATGCTGTGCAGGGTGTGAATACCTGTCTGTGAGGCTTCCCTGAGCTGGTTGGGCTGGTTGGGGGGCAAATGAATTAATGCTGCTGTGTCACCAGGAACTAGTTCAAGCTCCTGTTAAAGGAGCATTTGGGCCATGGGAGATTATCATGGAAAACATGTTCTGGTAATAAATCACCAAGAATAAGGAGCTGATACCTCATCTGCAGGGTGCAGTTAGGACAGTTACATGTTATCAAGTAATTTTTTTATGCACCCACCTTCCTTGCTGGGAATGTTACCAGGATGCTCATGGAGGGTCAGTTCTCATTACGAATGTATGCAAATTAAATAAACTGTGGCTGGCAGGGGCAGGTCTGTACAGCAGCAGGTCTGCTGGGGGAGCACAGGCAGGCTCTAATGTGGCCAGTGGGCTGTAAGGGAAAGTGGAATTTTCCTCTCTGCCGGCCAGGGCTGAAAGCTCTGCTGTCCCCAGGAACTGAATGGCGAGCTGCTGAATGGCAGTTCGTGTACCAGCACTCTTTGCTAACTGTTGATCATTCTTCCTTTATTAGGAAACTCCTCATGCATGACTGCATGGTATGGTACTTAATAGGTGGCTGGGAATATGAGGGGAAAGAGGGGACAGCCCTTCAGTTTGCTCGGGATGTGTTCTTAATAAATTCTTATTAAATTCTGCTTTTGTTTTCTTTTCAGACTTTGGCGTTAGCGCGTTTCTGGCCACTGGTGGTGACATTACCAGGAATAAAGTCAGGAAAACTTTTGTGGGCACGCCTTGCTGGATGGCACCAGAAGTTATGGAGCAGGTGAATTGTTTTTCCTACTGTCCTCTGAGCTGATCTGCACCTGGAATCCCCTGTTATCAGCAATGGCTATATTTGCTTCAAACTAAGATGATAATTTGGCATCCTGTAAGGTTTTCCTAAAACCACAGGATTTTCTTCGCTTTGCCTGTTGCAGACAGGCTTGTACTGTGGAATACTAAGTGTTGGGTAGATTTTTGCCCAATTGCTTCTCTTCAGGCTCCTGCTTAAGGTGAGATTGAGACAGCTCAGCTGTTGCATAAAGAAGATTAACCTGCCCCTCCCTCTTGCATAAATATGAGGTAGAATATAAATAGTTTCACGTGTGGTAAATATGCACATTCACAGCTCAGTAACATGCTCTTCTGCATTTGCAAACATCAGCTTAGGGTAGTTAATTGGGACGTGTCAAAGTGGGGAGTTATTACAGGAAAATAACATGCAGTTGACTTTATTCAGGTATTTAGCTTCTCTTGGCTCGTGAGTATCCAGGCTGTAAAAGCTGAGGAATGCTTGCATTTCCCCCTTCCTCCGCTGCTCTTTTGGCTCTCTAAAAGATGTCGTAGTTCTTCCCCTTGGGTGGAGATATGTCACTTGTTGTCCTCCACTGCTTCTAGACTAAACTTCAGAAGCGTTGTCTGTGTGACTTCTGATGAAGGCTACCTGGAAGCTCTGTTTACTGTAAAATATCATTGCCCATTTCTGAGCAAGATCCACAAACAAAATTACCTCTCAGTCCTGACAGGGCATTTGCAGTAGCTGTTGATGGCATTGACATTCAGTGCCGTGGGCATTCTGAAAACTATCCTGTATTCCCTTAAAATCAGTTCGACAGAGGGCTGGACTCAGGGTTTTTGACAGGTGTCCTAAGCTGAATTATAACAGGCTATAAATGTTTTTCCATTTTTCCTTCCACATTTTTTTAACAAAAATATTTTGGGAAAAATATTTATTTTTATTAAAGTTTTTATTTTGTTTTATTAAAGTAATCCCACCTTGTTACTTTTCTCCTTGCTGTTGTTCACAATAAAATATCTTGAAGCTTAAGAGGAACTTGAACAAGATCCCCATGTATATCTATAAAATGAAGTGGAGGTAAAACTGTGGTAGCACTTTAATGCATCCTTTCCTATATCTAAAACTTCTTGAGGAATGGAGGTAACTTTGGAGTAGCTGAAATGTATTATTGATTAAAGGCTTTTTCAGTGTTTGGCCTTTCCAGTGGCTCCCCATGGTGGCACTGAGGGGCTGGTGCGTTACAGCACTACTGCAACATCCTCCGAGTGTAAGTCTAACACTACAGAAGAAAGACACACTTCCTGAGTCAGGATCTCTTTGTAAATTGGATTCTGAACTGCTCCACTGTCATATTCTTCTGGATTTTTTAATTTAATGTTGATTTAAGAATAAATAAAAATAGAGTATTTGGTGTTTCCAAAGCCAGATCAGAGTTGTCCCTTGATATTCTGTCAGTTGTGTCCTGTGGTGCTGCAGCACTACTGGTGCTGCTCCAGCCTCTTTGCAGCTGCAATCCTCAGGACAAAATGGAAAAAAAATCCCAAGGAGCGAGCTATAAAGGGGAAATAAAGGTTTCAGTGACAAAGTGAGGGGTGGTCCCCCACAGATATGTTTCCAGAGGAGACAGGTTGTCTAGGGAGTGCAATACCTCCATCAAGGCTGTGCACATCTAACTGGATGCAAATATCAGATGTTAAAGCAGTATTTTGGATGCTGATGTGAAATCCTTCAATGACCATTATATCATCTTGCTGCCTTCCAGCAGGTGTCACCCTGAGCCACTAGATCCAACCGGGAAAAGGGACAAAGGGGTTGCTGTAGGTTGGCCTTAGATATGTAGATATTATCAACCCAATTGCACCTGGTTTGCTTCAGCATCATTAATTTCCTTTACCATGTTAATATGTGATGACCCGGTGTTGTCTTTTAATGTATGTTCACTTCACAGATTTATGGCAAAAAAAAAAATTGATGAGAAAAATAGATGTTGATATAAACTAACTGCAGGGTGGTGAGTTATGTATTGGACAGATGTCAAGATGAACTGCTGTAGACAGTTTTTAACTTAATAGTTTTCACTTGCAAGCAGGATTATGTGAAATAATTCAAAACCCCACACACAGTTAAAATCCCGTTGGGGAATGGGGTTTTGTTCAGTGTATTGATGTGCTGCAAGATTAACTGAAAAACAGAGCTAAGAAATGTCCCAAAGTTATTCTTAAAACCTAAAAATAATGTGAGGGGGGAAAAAACCCACCCTTACAGCATTTTTCTTCTTGCCCTGTGCTCTTTTAAATTATACTACATATTTGTGCTTGTTTAGTTAACTGGCTTGAAACCTGTTCAAAATCATGGCACTCATAAACTGAGGCACTGCAAGAAACATTTCAGACATTTAAGCCTCGTGAAAATGATGCTTATAGTGTTGGAGGCATTACTGCAAGATATAAATTTGTGTTGCTATAGTAAGTTTCAGTTCAGCTACAGTATTACATGACAAATAGTGCAGGAGGGTTTTTTGTTTGTTTGCCAAAATTAAAGATTATCCTAAAGGTAGTTTGGGGAATGTTGTTTGGTTTCCTCACAATGAGTGTCTTTCTTAAGCTTGTTAGGTTAGCTGAGCACAATGTCCCTGTTAGCTTTGCTCTGATTCAGTTCTCCTTTTTCCATAGTCTAATGAGAAGGAATACAAGCCATCCTGAGCAACCAAAACGCTTTGATTTTCGTGGCTGCTCTTGAAGTTAGTACATAGTGTCTCTCCCCTGCAGCGGAGAAAGCAAGTGCCAAAATATTACCTAATAATAATGAGGAAGTAACTGCTTTGGCATATGAAATATTTTTTCCTGTGCAGGAGGGGAAGTAAATGCTATAAATTTTCCTGAACAAGCCTGTGTTTAATGTCAAGTGCAGAAGCTACTGTTAATTAGTGGAGGGAAATATTAGTCTGCAGGCAGGAGCAGGGGGCTTTTACTGAGCTGGTGTGTCCTGAAGTTCCAGGATGGAGCATGTTTGCAGTCACATTGATTAAGCGGTTGACTAAAAGTGTAGTGAGCCGTGTGTCCCGAGGGGTAACAGCCCATCTATTAACTATGGGAGTTTCATTATGCTGTTTAATGACTCTCTGTGTCTTTGTGTGGAAGTCAGAGCCTGGTTTAACCCAGTGCCCCTTTATGTTCTGTACATGTAGAGGTTTACAGCAGAGCTGTCTTAGTTGTACAGTCCACAACCACGATTTTCCTCAGACTGTCACTTCTAAAACAGCTCCTCGAGGTACAAGAAGCTGGAGGAGAGGAGGGAGAAATCCTTTCTTCCATCTCTGTAGTGCTGGTCTCTCCAAATTTGAGGGGAATGGAAGGAAAGGGTGAAAGGGATTGTAGTGTAGGACAATAAGAGGCACAGACTAACATCCTCTTCGTATTTTTCAGGTCAGAGGATACGATTTCAAGGCAGACATCTGGAGCTTTGGGATCACTGCTATCGAGCTGGCTACAGGGGCAGCTCCTTACCATAAATACCCCCCGATGAAGGTGAGCAGGTCTCCAAATACTTGAGCAAGATAAATCATCAGTGTGTTCTGTGGGTGTTTCCAAGAATTTGGCCGGCATGTTGTATAGAAGAGTTTGTCCTCTCAACTTGCACCTGTGGATCATGATGTTCTTGGATTTATCTGAAGTCACCTTTTAAAAATACACCACTTAATCAGCATTGCCTGAAACTGCACAGCTTTTACTTAGATCCTGAGTCTCACCATTATTGAGGAAAACGCTGCGTGTTTTAATCCTGGAACCTCTGAAGGCAGCAGATGTTTTTAGGGCTATAAATAATGATCCAGAATGTGTTATCTGGCATCCAGTGACACTGGGATGGCGAGCCATTCTTTTTCCTGCGCTGATAATCCTTCTTGACACCTCTCAGAAATTCTCATGATGCCTCTCATGTTCCCAGTTATCCAAAAGAATTTCTAGTTTTGTTTAACACCAACACAGTCTTGTTGTGCAGTGCAAAGTACCACATCAGTGTGAAATGGTGTGGTATTGGCAACACTGGTGTTTTATTAAGGTTGAAGTGAAGGAAATGCTTTTTGCTGTCACTTCAAAAATCTTTGTCAAATATCTTGAACTTCAGAGTGCCTTATAATTTGGCTAACTTTCCCTATTTTCTGACTCTGGAACAAGGAGTTACTTCCAACATGCTGCTCTTTCAGGGGGAGGATACCTCTTAAAGTTAAGAACTGACACTCACCAGTTGAATTCTGAAGCATCCTGTCTGTCTACAGAGCTTTGAGATCTTTTTTCTTACCTCCTTTGTGATATCTGATGAGGCCTTGTCTCAATCACAGAACTTTAAGCCCCTTTGGCCCACCCTCTTTACTTCTCTTATTGGGAGGAATGCTCCCTTGGATCAAACACGAGGGGGTGGAGACCCCTTTTGATACCCCCACAGCTTATGATTAGAGTAATTACCTGGGATATGAAGCTTATGGGTGCCAAGTCCCTCTGTTTTTGGCACTGGGAGAGGGACTTTTACATGGACAGATAGTGATAGGACAAGGGGGAACAGCTTTAAACTAAAAGAGGAAAGATTTAGATTAGATGTGAAGAAGAAATTCTTCCCTGTGAGGGCGATGAGGCACTGGAACAGGTTGTCCAGAGGAATTATGGATGCCACGTCCTTGGAAGTGTTCAAGGCCAGGTTGGATGAAGCTTGAAGCAACCTGGGCTAGTGGAAGGTGTCCCTGCCCATGGCAGGGGGATTGGAATTAAGTCCCTTCCAACGCAAATCATTCAGTGATACCATGGGACAAACTTTCCTTTTCTGAGTCCTGCCTGCTGGAGTGCTGTATGAGTTGTGGGTCACCTCTTCAGGACCTGGGTGAATCCCCTCCCACCCCACAATTACAATAGCATTTGGAAATCCAGTAACTCCCAACTCAGAACAGGCACATCCATGTATCCCTTTAAATACCAGGACTTTGCACAGGTTTAACTCTTAGAGAATTAATTTTAAGACTTGTCATGTCTGTGTAGGGACTGTTGAGTAGCTGAGTGGTTCAGAAATGCCATCAAAGTTCCTACAGACTGTGGCAGAGCAGGGAGGAGTTGAGGAAAATGTGTTGCTGGTTTAGCTGTTGCTGCTTTCATTGATATTTCCTTCTGTGCATTTGGTAGCATTTTTCAGCAGCTTCTGCAAGTTGTTCTTCTGTTTATTGTGGTTTGAATGCCTGGGATGAAGCTTTGAATACCAACATCACCTATTTAGTATCATGTGCTGTATATGGTAGATAGAATTGAGTCCCTAATTCTGTTAGGTTTGGGTTCCACTTGTGTAGCCTTCAAAGAAGAGTTCTCTCTTTTACTTATTGAATGCAATCGTACTGCACTGCAGATTAATTTTGTTATGTAGCAAAATTACCCATGCATTAAGTGACCCTCCAAGGAGTGCTGAAAAAAGCAGGGAATTCTGTCATGGACTGTATAATTCCAGCTAGATTGATGGGCTTTTGCTGCCCTAAGCAATATAGCTGTTGAAAGCTATTTAAATATGCTACGTGCTGCTTCCTTTTCTAAAAATAGATATTCATCTGTATGTAGGTGACAAGTTGTAGTGGAAATGGAAATGAGTAATTTTCTTCCTTTCCTTCAGAATATCTAAGTGATGTGAAGGAAATAATCAGCTTGGCTTGATGGGTGCTTATGTGAGAAATGTCTTCACCTGCTGTTGCACTGGTACATGGAAGTAAACCTTTGTATTTTTTTAGGTTGCCTTTCTGCCTTTACATTAATTTGATTTCTAGCTAGGAAATACCTGCAGGGAGGTATACTGATTCAAATGCCTTGCACAACTGCTCATCTCAAAGGAGGAAAGCTGGTAGATGTTCTGCTCTGCTTGCACCTTTAATCACACTAAACAGGCCTGAAATCACATCCCAGCCTTGTGTTTGGCCCACAGGCTCCCCTGTGGGCCAGGAGATGGGATGGGAAAGAGTAACAAATTGCTAACACATTCTGGTGGACTCAGATGCTTGATGAAAATGCTTATCTAAAAATACATTTTTCCCAAGATCTGTCTCTAACAAAGGCCAAGAAAAATCTCATTGCCAATAGACATAATTCTTTCAGGTTTTAATGCTGACACTACAAAATGATCCCCCATCTTTGGAAACTGGTGTGCAAGATAAGGAGATGCTGAAGAAGTATGGGAAATCATTTAGGAAGATGATTTCATCGTGCCTACAAAAAGACCCTGAAAAAAGGTAAGAACGGGTGACACCAAAATAAATTTTAAAAAAACCCCAACAAACTCACAAACCTCATTGTATTCCCTGTTTTTTTGAAGTTGATGCACTCTGCCCCTCCAGCCTTTCAGTCACAATGAACACAGCAGTCTTGCTGTGTGGCAACAAATTCTCTTGGCTGTCCTTATTTTTGTGGATAAATGTCTGGCATGGTGCCTGGCCAGGGCACACATCCCCCATTTGGGTTAATGAGAGTGCATCCCAGTCCACTGTGTGGGCAGGGCTGTTCTCCCCTTGCCACCTCCAGCAGGTGACTGCAGTTCATGTTTTGTTTCCAGTCAAAACTGCTCTGTATTTATAAACTAGAAATTGCAGGTTGGGCAATGTGTGTTTTCTTACAAAACTGTGTAAATAAACTTTTTTAAAATTTGCCAGTGCAAAGAAGGCTTTCAGTGTAGTTTTGGCTTGTTTAATTACAAGTAATATTTGGTTTGGAGGAGAAATTAGGAAAAACACTGGCAAATTTTACCAGCATGTTTTCATCAATGCAGATTGCTTAAGTGACCTGATGACACTTTCAGCCTTCCTTGAACAATATCTTGACTACTCAGCATTGTAGGAAATAGCACTGAGGGGGTGTTTGTTGTGTCATTTTTAATACCTCTTAGGGTTTCTTTTTACCCCCTCCTTTTCCTCCTCAGTAAGCAAACTTAATTCTGGAAAGGAAAAAGCGCTTTCATAAAATAATAATAATGAAGACATTTTTCAGTTCCCTCTTGTGTCAGATCCAGGAGCACAAGCTTCTCACACATCATGTGATGCACTTCAAATGCTTAATGAATCCAGTGGAGTGCTTGATAAATGCTGATAGCTGGGGCTTTTTCACAGCATGATATTTTTTCACCTTTCTAAAGCATATCCTATCCCTGCAGGTTAGGATGTGTGCTGATCAGATTATACATAATCACTCTGGATCGTGGCACACCCCTTCTCTCTCCCCAAGCACCACTAACAGCCACTGGCATCATCCCAACTCTGGGAGCAGGAGGCATATTCCATGAGTTCTCAAAGAGGAGAACTTAGTGCAGTCGCTTTTTAATAATTTTAGGGACTCCCTTGCTATAAGGTGAATGTTTTTTGTTAGAGTAGTCTGAGATGAAATAAACCCTGAGATGAATGGCCTTTACAAGTTACTCATTAAACTCTGTTACTGTTTAAGCACCGTTTTCAGTGTGGGAAATGCTCTAAGCTGCTACTTTCTCATTTGGGCTTGAGTCTTTAGAAAACTCCTAAACTGACCAAGGGGTGTCTCTTACTTCCCAGTATTTATTCCAAAGTTTGACTTAAAGGAGAAAATAGTTTGTAATTGTGCCTATTCCAATAGACAAAGATTGATCATCCCGCCTGTGTTTAATCGAACTAATTACACACATTTAATCAAGTATCTCTGAAATAGCTGTTACTTGCACACAGTGAGTGCTGCACTCCTGTGGTAGGTGATGATTCTGTGATTTCAATTTTGAGCAAATTGTTTCTGTGATCCTGTTCTTAACTAAGAGTCTCAAGCTCAGCATCAAAAAGGGGGCAACTTCTCCCCCCCCAGTCCCAAGTAACTAATTGCTTTGGAACAGAATAGGCTTTGGTCAGAATACACTGAGTGTTTAAAAGACTGCTGGTGTTATAAAATTCACTTGGAATGCATTGACTAATTTTTAGGGAATTGTGCAGGAGAAGCTGATGCCCTTAAGAGATGCCATGTTACAAGAAGCTACAGCAACCTGGAAGACCGTTGTGTTGAAAGGGACCACTTATAATTGTCTTTTCTGCATCTGTTTTTATTGACAGACCCACAGCAGCAGAACTCTTAAGACACAAATTTTTCACGAAAGCAAAGGTAAGGACACACTTCCTAAACTGATCTGTGGAGAGGACTTTTCAGAAGCATGATAGGTGTGGTGACAGCTTTACTGGCAAGAGTGTGGGCTGTTTCACTCGGGGCCAGCATAGCTGAGTGAGTTGAATGGGTCATTGTGAAGGAACAGAATGAAACCCCCCTTCTGTACCTCCTGTGTGTGCTGTCATTAGAGAAATTATCTAGAAATTCTTCAGCATTTAAATGTCTTTCAGTGTGCCTTTTGGTTTTGTTCTTCTCTTGTAATGGTTCCATTCTGGCTGCCTGTCCAACCATAAAGGTCTCTGTGGCAGCGAGTGTAACTTATATTTTAATAAACTCTATAATTAGTCTGTATGCAAAGGGTGAATGAGGCCCACTGTGCCAGGGCTACCTAAATCTATTTCACCCTGTGTTGCCATATGGAAAGCGAGGATCCTGTGATACAAAACAGTAGGAAACTCCCATTTCTAGCCTTGAAGTGAACTGCCAGCAAGCATTATGTGATTACTGCCTGGAGATTACTGCATATGCAATGTGCAGGGTCTTATTGAGGGAGACAGGAATAATACAAGGGAGAATTTGTATTTTCATGGGCCTGAGGAAATATTTTCTGTTTCCTTATTTTTTCTGTGGCATGTTTGTGATCAAAATGCACAGGGTTTGTAGCAGAATACAGATTAAACTGTCAGAAAGAGATTCGATGCTTGGGATAGCCCGGCTGCATCACCAATTAATCAAAGTAGTTTTCAACTCCCAGATTAAGATGCTTAAATGGAAGTGGCCAATCCAGATATCTGTTCAGGAGCTGGATGTTCTATTAAAGCTGACAGAAATCCAACAGGTGCAACCAAGGGAAGGTTGCACTTCCTCCTATGAGAGGAAGTGGAGAGGTGGGCACCGATCTCTTTAGTGACCAGTGGCAGGACCGGAGGGAAGAGCATGGAGCTGCATCAGGGGAGGTTTAGCTTGGATATTAGGGAAAAGGTTCTTCACCCAGAGAGTGGCTGAACATTGGAACAGGCTCCCTGTGCCAGTGGTCATGGCACCAAACCTGGCAGAGGGCAAGAAGTGTTTGGACAACACTCTCAGGCACGTGGAAGGATTCTTGGGGCTGTCCTATGCAGGACCAGGAGCTGATGATCCCTGCCTGTCCCTTCAGTCTCAGGGTATTCTGTGATTTGATAATTCTGTGAACTAAAGAAGTCTAGAGATTGATCCAGTTTATGAAATGTAGCAGTTTGCTTTAGGGCATGTTTAATTGATGTCTGGGCTCTTGACAATATTAACTGGGTTTTCACTGTCTGTGGTGGGATTTTAGGCATCTGTATGCTGGATGCACACTTGGTGTATGAAGTGACAAGATGGCTTACACATTGCTGACCTTTCTCTGTTTTGTTATGCGAGTTCTGGATCACTTTACACTTCATTGTGTGTTAAATCTCCTTTGTGCTTTCATTAAGCTGCCGTAGAGTAACATATTAGCATGTGTGCTGATAGAAAATTAACATTATTGCAAATGAGGCAATACTTAACCCGGCATCTGAAGTGAAAACGTGTTCCAGTTCACACTTAGGGTTCAATTACTGTCATACATCAGCCACTGCCAAGCTGACAGCTGGAACTTGAGGGCTGAAGAATCCAACTTCTACACATCTATATTGAGTCATATATTTAAATACAGTTTATGTTATGTGAAAGTATGGTTTGATAATGCTGAGAGCCACTTATCAGGAATGACAGCATGTGTCTTGAGATTCCCCATCCTGCCTGCAAGCAACCAGTGCAGGGGAGTTCTGGGAGCAGTGCATGGCCAGAGACAACAGGGCTTTCCATCCTCACTTGTGTGCTGTGGAATACCCAGCTAAATCCCAGTGCCAATGCCACGGTGCCTACCTGGCTTCTCCCACCTCCTCTCCATCCTGAAGTTTGACCTTGCAGTCCAGCAGTCAGAAAATCATACTACCAGGAGCCCACATTCCAGTCTGGAGCATCTTGCTGAAGAGGAAATTTAATACAATAAAGCATCACAGCAGTTTCCCAGTGTTTAATCTGTCATGATCACTGCATTTACTTCCTCTCTAAACATAAATGCTATATGTTTTTTCATTCACTTTCAATGTTGCTGCCCTAATTCCTCGATCTTATTACTCCAGCATAAAGGGATTCCTGCATCCCAGCCTGCCTGACATCTGAGGTTTGCCTTTGACAGTTGGACAGGCATAAATTTAGGAGTAAGATAAAGCAAAGGGGTTGGATCCAGGTGGTGTAGTATCTGCTGGTGGAAGAATGCCAAATGCCTCAGCAGGGTGTCAGATGCTGCAGTATAATAAGTGTGTTTCCCAGTAAATCATAATAATATCCAACTCCTCAGTTGTTAATTCCATATCACTTTACAAAGGGAAAGTGTCACTGCTACCTGAAAAGGTATTTAGGATGAAACTTCATATACAGTAGTTGAGAGTAAGGAAGTGGTTAGTATGGGGGTGAGACACGTGAACCACTTTCTGCTAGAAATAGCTTAACAGTTACTTTATCAGAGACACTGAAGGAATCAAAGGGCATTTTCAGCAAAGCAAATGTTTGGTATTTTTTTCTTTTGCAGAATAAAGAATTTTTGCAAGAGAAGATGTTGCAGAGAGCACCAACAATCACTGAAAGATCCAAAAAGGTACTGAAAACCTCCCGGGCTCTTGCTGTTGCTGTTGTACTAGTATTTTAGGTTTGCGTTCACATTTTTAATGATAATTAGTGTAGTACAGCATTTTCTAGATACAAAACTAGACATTTCAATAAAATACTCAGGTACCCTGGCAGGTGATGCAACCTGAAGATGCTCTGGTGCTGTACCTCCTAAAAAAAGACCAACTGTAGAAACTGTTTGCTTGATACAAGCTCTCTGTCTTTGTTCCGAGCAGGTCCGGAGGGTCCCAGGCTCCAGTGGGCGTCTTCATAAGACTGAAGATGGTGGCTGGGAATGGAGTGATGATGAACTAGATGAAGAAAGTGAGGAAGGCAGAGCAGCAATTTCACAGCTCAGGGTGAGTCCTCAAACTTCACTGTCTCTGTTTTGTTTTCCACTTGTAGTACGTCTAAATGTATTTGGGAAGCACGTGGTCTGAAGTGTGATACACAGCAAATTACAATCCCTGCCGTGGAGTTTGGAGCTGAAGCAGAGAAAGCAGACTGAAGGTTGAAGAAATTGTATTGATCTTTTCTGTCATCATTGTGGGGCACAGCTGATCTCATCCAGGGATGTTCAGCGTAATTGGAAATGTGCATTCTCACATTGCTCTGCTCCCAGCTCAGCATACTAATTCACTGGAGCCAAGACATTCCCTTTAAGGGTGCTGACTATTTGAGATGCTTTCTTCTGGAAATATCAGGAGAGGTTTTGTCCTGCTGCCCTCTCCAGGATGGAGCTAAAATCAATAGGGCCTGTGCTTATGGCACACAAGGTTTCATCCCCTCAGTTACACCGAGATCAATTAGTCCTGGTTGAAAACCTTACAGCATCCCTGAAGTCACAGGAGTGATTGGTCCAGCACTTGAAAATACTCAAAAAATCACCACTTTCCCCTCTCCCAACACATGCACAAAGCCCCTCAAACCCAGACTAATCCCCAGGAGCACAGAGGAGTAATGCATAATGATCAGCTAAAAGATTGCAGTGAATTTTCAGGCTGTCTTCCCCCAGCAGTCAGCAGTGTGGGTTTTGCTTGTGATGGTTTGCCTGGTCCCTTTTCACTACAGCAGGTGGCGTGAAGTAAACCTTGGGTTTTAATCATCCTGTAATTGAATTAGTGAGACAGTGAAGGATTTTTAGAGGAAGCTTTTCACTGTAAAAGAGAAAAAAACCCTCAGTATTTGTTTGAAGCATTTATTCCTTTACAAATTTTTTAATTTCTCTTTCGTTAGTCTTCCTTCTGCTACTGTTTTGAATAGGCATTTAATTATTAAATGCAGGATTTTGCATCTTTTTAGCATCTTTTGAAATGCTTGGGTTTTTAAAAGCCACTACTAATATAATAATTCCATTATTTGTGAGAACAATTATCGTGACTTTTTAAAGAGCTTACTGTGTCCAGCTTCATATTACACAGTCAAGGAAGATCTTGGTACCAGGTGGCTACTGCTTTGGTGCTTTATAAGCTGAATTCTTCTAAATTCCTTTTGTAGGTTTAAATATGATCAAATTTTAGGAGGCAATGTTGTAAGAGACCCTAATTCTCTTTCAGAGATTACTTAGAACTTGTTGTATCTTGTCTCTAAGCTCAGGGTACTATGACTTAACCCTGTTTACTGTGTTTTGAACAGTACTTGTTTCATTCCTCTTAGGCAGAAAGAAGCAGATTGACACACATGTTTACAAGCTCCTTTACAAGCCAGTTTTTTCTTGATGCTTTGGCATATTTCCTTGTGCTGCTGTCTGTTCTGGTTGCTCTAATTTGGGCTGTGCTTGGCCTTTTTACTTGTAGGTCTCCTGTTCAGCAATCCTTTAGGGGGGTGTTGGTGTAGGAGGTCTTAATTGAGTTACCTGAATGTAGATTCTGAAGGCAGCCCATGTATATATACCACAGAACTTTGGGAAACCCATATGTTCAAGGATATCAGGAAGGGCACCATGGCATCTTCAACCTCACTGCATGTCTGCCTGGGTACTTGAGTTTGATCCTTTTCAAGCAGTTCTAAGACTTGTATACAAACTTCTGATTTTTGCCATGAATATGGTGGTGCTATTGAGGACTAGTGTTTATCCTGTGTTTTTGGCTGTATTTCAAACACAGGGTGTAAATTCCTCCTGTCTGTAAATCCCTCTGCAATTTTAACTAAGTTGTTGGATAGAATAACTTGTGTTAACTAGGTGTCACCTTTTATTCCTGCCCATTGCAATGGGGGTGGAGTAGATGCTCTTTAAAGGTCTTTTCCAACTCAAACGATTTTGTGATTCTGTGATTCCATCTGTACCTCTATTTTATTGCTGTCAGCCTTAAAGTGAGGCCTTGCAGACTGACTTAACTTGCCAAAATACTGAAGTATTAACGTTCATAAAAGCATCTACATAAATGAAAAGTGTTTGTATTTTTTACTTGTTTCCACTTTACAGAAAAAATAGGGTGAATTTATTGTGTACAAACATGGATTTTACAAGTCTCTTGCTAGGTTTGCACCTGAAAGCAGACAAATATTTATTATACTCAGACCCAGAAGTATCTCTTCAATTTGTTAAATATGGTGAATTATTGGCTCAGCATTACCTTTTGGATATAAAGACTTACTGAACTTCCTCTCTGCATTTAAAAGCTTGAATTCAAATTAAAGCAAATTAAAGCAGTTGTGTTCTCCAGGCTCTTAAATCGTTCACGTTCTTTTGCCCAATAAATCTGTGCACTGGTGAGTTGTGTGGTCACATATCACTGCTTACTCACATCATTGATTACACAAGCAAAAATTAGTTAGAACTAACCCCCCAAGTCATCCTATTCGTGCCTTTTAATGTTTGTCCTGTTTTCTTTCTGTCCATGTTTTTCATAAAATCGTAGAGTTGTTAAGGTTGAAAAAGACCTCCAGGGTTGTCAAGTCCAACTGTTCACGCAGAACCACCATGTTCACCTCTAAACTCTGTCCCCAAGTGCCACATCTACATGTTTTCTGAAGGCTTCCAGGGATGGTGACTCTACCACTTCCCTTGGCAGCCTGTCCCGATGTCTGGCCACCTTATCAGTGAAAAAATGTTTCCTAACAGCCAATTTAAACATTCCTTGGTGTAATTTGAGGCCATTTCCTTTGTGTTATCTCTTGTTACCTGGGAGAAGAGACTGACCCCCACCTGGCTACAACCTCCTTTCAGGCAGTTCTAGAGAACAATAAAGTCTCTTCTGACCCTCCTTTTCTCCAGGCTAAACACGCCCAGCTCCCTCAGCTGCTTCTCATAGGACATGTGCTCCAGACCCTTCCCTAGTTCTGTTGCCCTTCTTTGGACCTGCTCCAGCACCCCACTGTCCTTCTTCTAGTGAAGGGCCCAAAACTGAACACAGGAGTCAAGGTGCAGACTCATCAGTGCCCAGCACAGGGGGACAACCACTGCCCTGAACCTGCTGGACACACTGTTGGTGACACAGGCCACGTGCCATTGACTTTCTTGGCCACCTGGGCACACGCTGGCTCATGTTCAACCAGCTCTCAACACTTCTGGTTGTCATTTATCTGGGTTAGCTGTTAGCTGAGGGACAGAGCCTGTGTTTCCTTACTTGTCTGTACAGTGTTTAGCACACTGTGATCTCTCAGACAAGTTCCTTTTACGTAATTCCTTGAGGCATCCAGGTACTCTTGGATATGAGCTTTGTGCCTGAAAGAAAAGCGCAGCAGCTGTGGCCTGCAGATGTGGAGCATGGCTGTTTCTCTGGGAGCAATGCCACGTTTTTCATCTTGCCTGGTAACTGTCAAGCGAAGGCTGAGCACATTGAGATGGATTTCAGGCTTTACCTTTCCAGCTGCATGACTTTTTTCCTGACACTGCCTGCACACAGTCATTGTGAGGGAAATGTTCCTTCTCCTCCTGTCCAGAGGGCTTTTCACAATTTACTGTTCTGAGAATAAGACTTTTTAACCTTTTCTCATGAGAAGCTTCCGAGTAATATGTTACAGATTGCTCTGATCTGCACTTGGTGAGGTAGTGGCTTTGGTTACTGCATAGACTGGCTCAGGATAGTGGCATGATGAGGCTTAATGTCATGCTGCTGAGCTTCTACTGTCCAAATAGCAACCTGTCTGTTAGACCATTGTGTGGAGAAAGGAACACCTATTTTATTAATCCCAGCATGGACCAAACCATCCTACCTATCTCCATATAATAATTGGACCTGTTGGAAGCCTAAGCTTCTCTTAATTGCAGAGCTTCCCTGCTTGGCAATTCCTTTCTGCTCATGTGAAACAGCTAATGCTGTTATCTTTGTTTTACTGATAAGCAAAGGTTGGTCACATTACTCTGACTGCTCTTTCTCCTTTGTTCCACTGATCTCTTTGTTTCACTGCTGAACTCTGTACACCTGTCAGTTCTCTGCTTTCTCTCACAAAGAGCTACAGCATAATGTAGAGTCCAAGGGCAGGGAGAGCAGGCCAGGGATTTCCTTCTATAAAGCAGCATAACCAAGGCTGATTCCCCCCTCCCACCCCACAAAGGTTTTATATGTTTTAAGGAACTTGGTTTGCAAACTACTTCTCTAAGTATACAAAGAGGATTTGTTTTCTAGCAGAATTCTGCCAGGCAGATTTGTGTGGCTTATCGTTTTCTTCCAGGCTTGGGTAGCTTAAAATGGATTTTGCCATCTTGGTGCATAAGTAATTTGATCCAATCTGAGTGATCTTCCAGAGTCCTGGATTTTCCTAATGGGTAACAATGATAGCAGCTTAGGGTGTCATGTGCCAATGTGGAAGTATCAATTGCAAATTCTGAAACATTGATTGTGTTTCTGGGTGGTACAACATCACAACAAATTGTGTGATATTCCTTTTGTTGTGCTTGCTAATACACATATTTAATCCGAAACAGTTATGTAGGTTTCTCACAGTCAGTATGGTTCTCACATGTCCTAGTCAGTAGGTTTCACTTTCATTGAAGCACTGACAGCTTTTTCTCTGTTTTTCAGTCTCCCAGAGTGAAAGAACCTGTACAGAATTCCGAGGTAAGTTGAATAGACAGTGGCTTCCTGAAATGGTGACTCCTAGTTATTGCTGTTGTTTCTAGGAACATGCTTTATTAGCCTTTGAAAGCAGTATTGTGTGAAGTAGAAGCTAGTGTATCTAGCTGAGCTCTGTTTGAAGAGCTCTCCATAAAAGGAATTCTTGGCTGTGTAATGCCAAGAGCTCTTCCTGGAGTTTGGTGTATGTCTTGTCTACTTTATTTGCTATGGCAAAAGTCTGTATATTTTAAGGTAATGAATTGGTCACAAGAATAATTAAAGCAAAACAGCTGTGTTTCCATTTCCTCTTTTAAAAAAACCCAACACAAGCTCAACAGAACACAACTTTGAGATTTCTGGTTTGCATAGTCAAATTCTCTAGTTTGGAACCAGAGAACTCAGAATCTGCTCAGAACTGTGAAAGGAATCTGTAGTGATATTTGATAGCAAACAAGTCTTCAGTTGCAATTTGTAGTCTTCCTTCAGTTCTGAACTGTTTCTTGCGTTAGGAGTGTTGGTGTATCTTATCTCTCAGTGATAGGGACTGCTTATCTTCCAGAGACTGTGCTATGTCTGTCTTTTCCCTACCTGTGTGGAAAGATAAACAGAGCTATCTCCTAGAAATTCATCTTGGGTTGGGCTCTCCTGTTCTTCCTTCGTTTCCCAGAAATGTTTATAGAGGAAGATCTTAAGAAACACTATAGTTCTGGCACTGTAATTTGACATAAATTCTAAATTCAAAGAAAAAGCTGAAAACCAGAATCCCTTTGGGATGAATTTTCCCATTGTAACGCATCCTTTAATATATATTGTGATTTGGAGGTCTCCTGCCAAAGTTTTCAACAATCAAGGTGATTTATATTTCCTACAACCCATCAGAGTAAGCTGAAGGGCACACTGAAGTGCCAGCAAGCTGACAGTTGACTCCAGTGCCAAAATCGTTTTCTCTGTTCTGAATAACAAGAGGTAAAAAAGATTGAACTTTCATTTACCTCTTTTCCCCACCCTCAAATTAATTTTTTTTAATTTATTTTTTCCCCCAAGAGGTTGACTTTAATAAAGTCCAATCCTAAACCTTGTCTGGTGTGTTTTGAAGAACGCTGAATTCACTTTTCATTGAATATCCAGATTGCTCTGACTCTGACTTTTCTGAATGGATCAGTTGTCGATAGTTATCTTACTGCTTTGCTAGGTTTTGTTCTCTGAAGGGAAAGACAAGTCAAAGCAGGGTATTTCTGCTGTGACAGCATGGCTGCTTGGAACTGTAAGTAGGACTCGGATTCCGAGAAAGAGGGAAACTGGAGGATAGGGTGCTCTCATCCAACCTGGGATATGATCTGTGTGCATTCAGCCTTGCCACAGAGTGTAATTTTTGTCCAAGATCCATGCTCATGCTGGTATCTTGGTTTCTTATCCTTCTTTACAGATGGGTAAAACTTGCAAATGTCAGGACACATTAAACCCCTTGAACGCCAGCTTGGGATCAGCGTTAGCATCCTGGAGGCCTGGTAGTGCCCCTGGCATTGAACTTCTCTAAGTGATTTATGTCGCAAACAAGCATTTCTGGGAAAGCTGGTGCTTGAGTCAGAACTCTTGAGTTCCTCTTCTCGTTAAAACTCCTTTTTACTTGCAGCTCTTTCCGTCAGCTGAGCCTCCAGGTCCTTCACTCAATGCTCCAGCACAGGCACCTACTCAACTACCTCAGGCTGCAGGACAAGCACCTGCACAACCTCAAACTGCTGTACCTCCACCTAGTCAGGCTCCTCCAGCAGCTCCAGCAGCAGCAGCTCCAGCAGCAGCAGCTCCAGCAGCAGCAGCCCCAGCAGCAGCCCAGGTAAGAGCAGAAGCCCTTCCTACCAGCTTTCAGGTGCACTTAGCTGTTCTGTTCCAGACATGCTAGAATGATCTGAAGCCATGGAAGTTTCTTGTCTGAAGCTGATTTAGTGCTGCAGTTTCTGCACAAGGACAGCTGGTGCTTGCAAAAGGAAGATGGTCAGTGTAGGTGTGGCAGTTTTTCATTATTCTTCTGTGGGTAAGCAGTGACTTTTTATGCTGTTCAGGGAGTAGACTCTGGCTTGAGGCAAGGTCAAAGGTAAGAAAAAAAGATAGTCTCATTTAAGTGGAAGCTGCTTGTTCCTGGTATTTAAGGTGAAGCACAAACAGACTCTGACTTCGTGTCTCAACACCACTGGCACCTGTGGGTAAAAGTGGAGAGAAAAGTGAGGGAGAAACTAGGACCTCAGTTCTCCAAATGTCACAGGACAATGGCCAACCCAAACAATTTCTGAGACACTTAGAACATGTGGTTTACTGGAGTAAAGCACTGCAGAACTTGCTTGGCTCCTGAGTGATGGCACACGTTTTATAAAAGACACTGATGTTCATATTTGTTGGAGTCATTTGTTCATTTCTTGTGGAGAGAGCCTGTCACTGTTGGGGGGGACCATCAGCCTTTGGCAGACCCAAAGAGAAGAGACTTGACAGTGCTGATCTGAAAAATAAATCTTAGACTTAATTCTTCCTGTGTTTCATTAACTTTATTTTAAAGAATGTAGAAAGTGTCATATATCACTGCAGTCAGATCTGTTAGGAAGAAATTCTGTACTGTGAGGGTGGTGAGGCACTGGCACAGGTTGCCCAGAAGGTTGTGGACTTCATATCCCTGGAATTGTTCAAGACCTGATTGGATGGGGTTTGGGCTTGGAGCAGCCTGGTCTATTGGAAGGTGTCCCTGCCCCTGGCAAAGGGGTTGGAGCTAAATGATATTCAAGGTCCCTTTTAACCCAAACCACTCTGTGATTCTGTGTTCCTGATTACAAACCCATTAAAGACAATCCATTAGTCATTACACAAAAACAGTGGAGTTGTGGTCTGACACATTCTACGTTATTCAATGTAGCCAAGCTTTAATACTTAAATTAAAGCCCTTCAGATATCTTGAAAAAAGTCCAGTGTTTAATCCCTGAATTTTATGCAACAGTTGAAACACCAACAGCAGTGAAGGCTGGGACTCTCAGTAAAGTGAAGCAGCAGTGGTGGTCTTGGTGACAGTGTTTTGGTTTGCACTAGCAGTGTGGCTTCTTCCCTGCCACTGGTGCCCAATAGCTTGTTTGTTGGTAGCTTGTCCTAAGATAAACTTCATTAACTTGTGTCAGTGAGTTCTTCTTTATAGCTCTTAGTGTCACTATGCTTTTTTTATACCTCTTTATTGTCAATATGTTCTTTACAGCTCTTTATGTCAGTGTGTTATTCTTTATGGCTCCTCTGATTCTTGTTGCTCGCTGGTTACTGTTTTGCAGAGCTCTGGGCTTCTCCATGAACCCTTGTTTGTTTTCACTGACCTGATAAAGCTTCAACAGAAACCAGGTTGTGATCAGAAGCCCTGAGCTGCATTGCTGGCCCAAGAGCACCGTGGAGTAAAATACTTGTCTTAAACAAAGGGTTATTTTTTCTTCCTCTCATGAAAAAGCAAGTGATCTAGATGAAAAAAACTTGGTCAAGACTTCTGTGTTTAAATTGTCAGCCTGGTGTTGTGTCTGTCTTGTTACTGCAGTTGTAAAATCCCTGCCTCAGCGTGTGCAGGTGACTTGTGCAGTTGGGAGAGTGACCAACCCTTCTCTGTTTTGTTTCACTTTTTTGGTGGATGTTGATTAACAATTAGTCCTTTACTTGAACTGTCATAAGTGCTGTAAAGATGGGCAACTCCTGGATCTTTCCTACTGCTGCTGGCCAATATAAAATGCTTTGATTACATATTCCAAATGTAATTATTCAGATGTAATTTAGAAGCGAGAATAGGCAGCTATAAAATTGCTGCTAGATGCTCTTAAAGACTTTGATTTCACAAAAAAAAGTAACTGAGAGTTATGCTAATCTGGCAGTTAAATTATTTCCTAGGTACTCTTCACAATTATATCAGGTTTTTAAATCAGATGTTTGGGGCAGGGTTTAAAACACAGGAGGTCTTGAATAACCAAAAGCCTTAAGTTTTAATGCAAAGCAATCTTTTTACAATTAGCACTTCTGTAGTCTCCTGCCCTTTTGTAATTTCTCAAAGTTGTGTAGCTTTTATTCTTTTCAGGACTATTGCAGAGACCCTCCTTGGATACTATTTGTGTGAAGTTCTCTTGTTTCATCAGTCTGTCTTTTTTTTTCACTGTAGTGATTCCAACAGCGAGTTAAACTTTTATTTTTATCTGTAGTTGATCAAGGTTATCTCTAGTTTTAAAACCAGAGCCAGGAATTGTTAATCTGCTTTAAAATGATGTAATTCTATTGCAGGCCCCACCTGCAGCTGCTGCAGCAGCTCCGGTACAGGAAGACACAAAAGTCCCCATCAGCCTTGTACTAAGGTTAAGGTAAGGACACAAAACTGGCCTGTTCTGTCAAAGCAAGCCTGTGTGCAGAGGGACAGTGGCAGACTTTTGTACCTCTTAATTAATAGAGTGGTGGTTATATGTTGTCTCAGCTTGGATTTTAACCACTCTTCTGAAACCAGGACCCAGAAAAGCAGTTTATCACAGCCACTTCAGTTTGGCAAAACCTGTAGTGTGGAAGAGGTTTTGGTATTTGTATAAACGTTGCTAAACTCTAATGGGGTGGAAAGGAGGGATTAGCTGGGTTCCTGTGATAAACAAAGTCTCGAGTTTCTATAAGTTTCGAATAATAGTTTATTATATGGTAAAAGCAAGCAGCCAGCTGGGTGACAGAAATGGGACCAGTTTCCCAAATCTGCACACCCCTACTACAGGGTACATTTAGTATTTATCTTAGCTACTTCTTGCATATTAATTATATCATATACCTATACATTCTGCAGGTTTTTGCTAAGTATTTAATATATGGGTTTTCTTACATCTAAAGCTAAATGGTTATCACTCCAACCAGTCATAATTCCCGTATTCTTGGACAAACAGGCACCTAAAAGATTTAAAGTTCTACTATATTTTATTCTTAGGATAGTAAGGAGGTTTTAGGCCTCTTGACCTTGTAAGGGTCTGTTTTATTTCTTTATGGGGGTGTAATTAAGTTTTACAATCCGTTTTATTTTGATGTAATCACCCATTTGTTTCATGAATCACAATTATTTATATATCACAATTCCCTCCCCTTTTTTATTATTAACTTATTGATTCGTGACTTTTTGATTTTTATAATATTAACTTTGTATATTTTGTCTTAGTTATTGTATACAGTAATAGAGTCAAAAGTTTCAAAAATGTCTTTAAGTTTCCATTCATCGGTTTATGTCTTAATTTTATTTTAAATTTTCTGTTGGTGACGTTGTCTACGCAGACCTTGGTTTTTTTTGACTTTGGTGTAATGTATTAAAGGAAGTTGCCTTTTTTAATTTTGATTGCAGTTCGTGTAATTAGCATCACTTGATATAGATTTTTCACTTTGGCTCCAGGGGTTCACCTGTAAAAGATCTTACATATATAATCTCTAGGTACAACATTATGAATTGGCCTCTCGAGGTTACAAGCTTGTTTCGAGGATTAGCTCTTTAACATTTTTAAGTTGTTTTTATAAATGGGACCAGTTTCCCAAATCTACACACCCCTACTACAGGGTACATTTAGTATTTATCTTAGCTACTTCATGCATATTAATTATATCATATACATATACATTCTACAGGTTTTTGCTAAGTAATATATGGGGTTTCTTATATCTAAAGCTAAATGGTTATCACTCCAACCAGTCATAATTCCTGTATTCTTGGACGAACAGGCACCTAAAAGATTTAAAGTTCGACTATATTTTATTCTTAGGATAGTAAGGAGGTTTTAGACCTCTTGACCTTGTAAGGGTCTGTTTTATTTCTTTATGGGGGTGTAATTAAGTTTTACAATCTGTTTGTTTTATTTTGATGTAATCACCCATTTGTTTCATGAATCACAATTATTTATACATCACAGTTCCCTAGGGGGATCAGGGATCCAGGGGTTTTGGCCTTGTGCTGGATCATTTGGCACAACTTCAGATTTCAGTCAGTTCAGCTTTTACCCAGTTGGATTCTGGTCTATGTCCCTAGAAATAGGCAAAATCTTTCTCAAAATCTACTCATTTCACACGCTGACATTTCTAATTAGAGGAACCTGGTTCTCATCCCTGTTGGTGAGCATTGGCCTGGGGCCTCTGGGCATCACCTCCCAGTCAGTTCCACAATGGGTGTGCATCTGCAGACAGTGGGTGCTTCCCTCCTCTGAAGCATGTGCTCCAAGGATATATCTGCTGATGGATATGAGTTGCTGAGACAGTGGAACAGCAAGGCTTTATACCTGAGAGGTGGCACTCATCTATCCTGGACTTGATCAGGCTCTGTCAGGTTGGAGGCAGACTGTGCTGCTTCCATATGCAAACCCAAGTGATTAGTTTCTGCCTTTGAGGGGGAAGGATGCAAAGAATTCATTTCACAGGTTGATTATTCAATGACAGCAGTTTCTTGTGGGCACTGATCATAAAATGGCCTCTCTCCATAAAATTCTCTTCTTTCCACAGGAATTCAAAAAAAGAGCTCAATGATATTCGATTTGAATTCACCCCAGGGAGAGGTGAGCTGGTGGGAAATTGCAGTGTGTGTGAAGGGGAAGTTTTGTGTTTGGTGTTGTGCAGCTGTGTGTATGGAACCCCTGTGTGAGTGTCTGTCCATGGTGCTTTCCTAAAGGGCTCCTTGTGGCTGAGCTTGGAGCTCTGCTGTTGAGAAGACCCTTCCTGTAAAACTGTTCATGGATATGGCCAAAGTGCAGCCCTTCGATGAATTCCAGTGAATTCACAGCTTAGCTCAGAGCTGTCTGACTGCACCTGGTGTGCACCCTATTATCTGTCTTCTGTAAAGAACACTTTTGCTGTCAGGTTTGTACAAGCTCCTTTAGGTTTGTGTGTGATGCCTCCATCAGCTGGACAATCTCTGCTCTGTGGTGACGGCTCTTGGGTTTCTCCCCAACAGATACTGCGGACGGTGTGTCCCAGGAGCTCATTTCAGCAGGGCTTGTTGATGGCAGAGATCTGGTAATAGGTAATTACATATTATTTTTCCTACTTCTAACCATTTCAGTCATTTTTTGCATGTTTAAAATGACCTGATCAGTGGGTGCTAGGAGAGTTTGCTGTGGCCTTGATTCTGTACTCCAGTGTCTCTACACAACTGCTGTGAATTCTGGTGACAGTTCTGTGCCAGTACGTGTAGGCAGCCCCCAGTTCACAAGAATACGATTTAATTGGAAACATTATGAAGCAAATGTTCCTTGTAGTGCAGAATGAAGTCTAATTGATGCATTAGCTAAATCATTATCATCTGACATAGATGCATTGCCAAGTTGCTGCACAAGCCTGTCCTGCTCACGGGTCCTGCACAAGTTGAGACTGGAATCAGCCAGGCTTTGGGGTTTTGATTAGGACTGGGGAAGGAAGCACGAGGTGCATGTGCTCTGGGGCAGCAATACAAGTCATGTGGGGGTGAACATTACCTCAGACAACAGTTTGCTAAACAAACCTGTCCTTCTGTGCAGCAGTTGAGGCTTTTAAACACAACAGCACTGCCTGGGTATTTTAACTACAGCAAGCAAAACTGTTCCTTATGCACAGGCAGCAGGATCTGGAAAGGCTGGTAGTGCAAAATTAACTGGATTTCCAGGTGCAGCTGGGCAGCTTATTACTACTAATCCCACCACATCCAGGGAAAAATAACTACCTCTGAAAAAGTAGCAGAGTAACAATGACAGCATTTTCAGTTTAAAGCTTTAGATTTAAGGAGATAGAGTCTAGTTGAGACCTAAACATTTTTTGATAATTGTAAAAATTCAAAGTTTGCTAAGTAATACAAAGAGGGCTGATGAGTTTGGGATGTTTTTCTCTAGCCTGTCCTAATATTTGCCTGTTCTCTTTATGTGTGTGTGTGTGTGTGTGATTTCAGTTGCAGCTAATTTGCAGAAAATTGTGGAAGAGCCCCAAGCAAACAGATCCGTCACTTTCAAACTGGTATTTATTCCTGTTCCCTAATTGAACAAGTTGTCCCTTTCAAGGAGAAGGCATTACATGTAGATGTCTACTGCAGGCATCTGATGTATGCACTCTAAATCCTCCCTTCTTTCCCAAAGCTTCCTACTGGTTGTCTGACTGTAGGCAGTGCAGGCTCCCTGCTTGTATCCTCTGAGCAGCACCTGGGTTAAATAAGTGTGAGATGATGTGCTAATACAAGCATTGCCTTATCCTTGCTAATAAACGTATCAAAATGTTACAAAGGGGTGTTTTGGGCACTTGGATATACACTTACAGAAATATTTCAGGGCTAAGAATTGCACGGACTCCTTTCTTGGAGGAGGAGAATGAGGAGGGTCCAGATAACATTGTTCCTGAGGAGGAAATGAGGGAATGAAGAAGAAAAAAGGAAAACAAAGAACTGTGGGGCAAAACTGACAGCAGATAGGCTTGGAGAGCTGAGAGAACTGCAGGTGAATCTTTCAGAGGAAATGATATTTGGAGGTAGTTACAGTGGCAAAGAGAAGGTGTAACCAGGTTACTGGGTGCGAAGCACTAAGTGCCATTATCTTTTGCTCTTTCTGTAAGGAGTTTTCACTTGTTTTGCCCCAGTTATTGCAGGTAGCCCAAGTCAGAGCAGACACTGGCAAAACTTCAGTCCCAGCCCTTTGTAGTTTCAAAAAAAAGAAGCAAGAAAATGAAAGTACGCAATTTTAACTTAGGGCAGTGTGAGCTGCTGAATACAGTGCAAAGCTGTCCCTTGTCTCCTCCCTCCCCACACCCTGATACACCTTCCTGTGGTTTGCATTGGAGGGTAGAGCATGCCTGTTGCTATTTGGATCTCTGTTCCTTGTTTCAGGCGTCTGGTGTCGAAGGCTCGGATATCCCAGATGATGGCAAACTTATAGGATTTGCACAGCTCAGCATCAGCTAAACAATGGTCCCAGGAGATGTTTCCCAACTGAGAACCCACATGTGCATATTCGTAATGCTTCTGTTAGCCTAAAAAAAAAAAACCACTACTGCCAAAGAATTGAACTACAGCCCCCTTCCTAGAAGCTTTAACATTTTCCTTAATAGGATCACAAACCTTCCTGAAATTACCGATGACGTTTACACCTTTTGTAAACAACTCTCATGTTTTTGTATCTGTCATCTCAAAACATGCAGACCCAACACGTCATTGCCTGCATGTTCATTTTATTATTGCCTTACTTTAAAGAAAAATACTACTGAGTACGAAGCAGGGGGTTCCACTGCTCTCATGATCTTGCCTAAATGTTTGCTTACATGTGGTTTCATTTTTTTTCACTTGCTATTTTTGCACAAGTTTTAATACTGAACGGATTTTTTTTTTGTTCTTTACCTGCTTCTCCTTCTATCTGAAACACCAATGTACATGTTGTTTGGGTCACCTGGAGTGCTGAGAAATCTGCTTCTCTTTGGCTGTGTGTTTTAAAACTGCTGGTTTGAATGCTTGCACCTGAGAAAGCAAGCTGAGTCTTAACCCACAGGAGGGAGAGCCGCCTTCCCTTGTGTTTGTGCTTTTGAGAAGTTCCTTGACTTTTGAGGTGTTAGAAGTCAGCTTCCCTTTGTAAACTGCCTTAATTTTATTTTTTTTTTTTACCATTTTGGTTCTCTCCACATGAGTGCCAGGTGTGGCATGAGGGCTGAACCTTTTAATTTACGTTAAGCAGTCCTTCCTCAAAACGTCTTTCATCCTGCATCTTAGACGTAGTCTATTCTTGAAGCAGACCAGTGAGGCATTGCTACTGGTCTTTCAGATGATGAACACAATATCCGTGGTCAGAGGGAGAGGAGATCTGTGTCACCCTGTATTTGGGAAACACGCGCTTCAGACTGTTCCTCAAGCCCGGTTCTGCCATGCCTGGCTGCGCAGAGAGTCCTCCCGACGTGTTTTCCCAGTCCTTCGCAAACTGGTACCCGTGGAACCATCCCTGTCGTGTTTTACAGCAATAAAGAATCGCCAGCAGAGTGGTTGTGCTGGGCAAGCGGGCGCCGGGCTGTGTCCCTCCTGCACTAACGGCCTGGGCCGGCACCTCCTCGCCGGCCGAGCCCCCACGTTTGATCAGGATGTCACTGAAACCCCGTCACACACGTATTTAGCTTTTCTTTCTATGTGGTGTTGAAGTTGAGTTTCTACATGAATAATATAAATTATGCTCTGAGTTTGATAAGAGACACTTGTAATGCAATATGTGAATAATAAATGGTGTTGACTCTTTTTTTTTTTTTTTCCTTTTTCTTTTCCTACTGTTTCACAGTTGGCCTTTGTAACTGCTCTTGGCTCTGGAGTGTTTTCTACACAGAAATCGTTAAGTCTGTAATTTAGCACGCAGATGGAAATGTGTTTTGTTTCCATCAGCCACAAACAATGCAGAAACAGAGCAGAATGACTAGGTTCAATTAGGACTTATTTTAATTTCCAAGTCTTCAGATGAACAATCTGTATTTATATCTTGTTCTCTATGAGCAGCTGTGGAAGCTTCCGGAAATGGTGCGTGTTCTTTTTGTACCACCCCTGTTGCTTTTAGCCTTGGGTGGATATTGGGTATGTCCCCGTGGGCTCTTTGCAGCCCCGTGGCTGGTGAGTGTGGAGGGGAGGGAGAGGAGGAAGAGGATTTGGGAGCAAGAGCATCCCAGGGTGTTGAGCAGATGCTCTCAAGAGCCCAGGAGACGAGTGCCCGATACCAGGGAGTTGGTGGTGGCTGGATTTGGCCAAGTGCATGTGGCACCTCTGGCACTATTCCCTGTTGTCTGACACAAAGCACTCCCCACAGCATCCCCCGACGAGCTGCTTGGCTTGGGAAGAGCAGGCTGGCACCATGATTTTCATGTCACCCTGTGCTCAGTATGGATTTACTGGAAACCTTTAGGATACAGAGACGAGGTAGTTGTGGTACAGTATTATTTTCCCCTCTGCCTGCATGCCATGGGGACCTCCTTGTTCATTTGTGTACTGGTGCTGAGGAAGGTAGGACTCAAACTGCTCAAATGGAACAATGCAGCATCTATTTATTGTTATTCCCCATCTTCCCAAAGCCAGGACTTGAGAGCTTGAGCTCACACTAACCCAAGGCTCCGTAGTTCTTTAATGGAGAAAATAAGTAAGGAAGAAACTGATGGTTTTTGCTCTATAGATCTCCAGATCTTTTGGGTAGGGATCCAAAGTATTTACTTGGGCTATTACAGTGCTAGACAACTGTCTTTTCTGATGTTGTTCCAGTAAGTGCCAATGCTGTTCATAATTGTTTTCCAGTGTCATTAAGAATTTGGTTTTTGTGCAAATCTGAACCTGGAAGCAGGTGGTAATTTTAAGTTAGTTCCTACTTTTAAGGACAATGCTCTGTTAATGAAAACGGATCCTCTTCACAACTTTGGTGTATTGTAGATTATAATGAAAGATGTAAAATATTCAGGCTTTTTTTCCTTTTTTGGACTTTGTATTTTACTGCATGTCTCTAATTTTTAATCAATAAAGAACAAATTGTCCATTGCCAGGTGTTTGGTGTGTGGTTTATATGTCATTGGGTTGGATGGTGTGTCTTGGGGAAGGGGTTTGTCCGAGTGGTGTCTGCAACCCCTGGGGCATTCCTCTTTGGGGTGGTGGGAGGTTTGACAACCCCCAGTAAGACTTGGTGGGGAAAGGGAGATCAAGACCAGGCTGGATGGGGCTCTGGGTAATGTGGTCTAGAGGAAGGTGTCCCAGCCTATGGCAGGGGTTGGAACTGGAAGATCTTTACGGTCCATTTCCACTCCGTTGGATGATTCTGTGCTCTGCAGGAGTTGCATGCAGAAGTGGAGCCAAGAGGGCTCTTAAGATGTTGTCCTGAGGCCTTGTCTGCAGCTGAGAGATTTGCTCCAAGCTCTGCATGCCTTGTGCCAGCTGGGAATGAGCTTCCCCTGTCCAGAAACACCTTAGGGTTACACGGGCTGGTATTAAAGTGGGATGATTTACACCCTGAGAAGTGTTTGGAGCATGAACTGCATTCCCTCCTCACCACCTCCCTCCTCACCACCTCCACAATAATTGTTCTGTCTGAATTTGAGGCTCTGGGGCAGATGTGATCCAGAGGTACTTTCCTTTGCTTTCCTTCAGTATTGTTTCTTGTCTACCTTCCACGAATTTTCAGGAATGAAGGGAAATGTTGCCTGAGAAGTAAAAAAAATCCCTAGTATTTCTCACAGGAGGTCCTTTTGGAAATTTTTCCCTAATATATTTCCTAATACATAAAACCTGTTTCCAAGGTGCCCTGTTCATTCAAATTCCGAAAGTTTTGTTGACCTGACTTACCAAGAGCTTAGTGGGTTTTGTTAGAGCAAGGTCATAGTGTCTCCATGAGGAGAGACAGAACAGACTGTGAGAACAGAGAAGTTTCTCTAAAATGGCAGGGGCTGTCAAGGGCAAGGTGTGTGTCTTTTAGGAGGTGATGGGGATGGTCCAGTCCTAGCCATGTTCACCAGGCCTTTTGGCTGGGATGCACCCCTCTGTGTCTCCTTAAAAACGAACATGTTCTTGCTTAAAACCAAAGAAAAGACCCCCACCAAAACAAACAAACAAAAAAGAAGTGTTGGTCTTGCTTGGTGGCACTTCCTAAGCTTCCTCTTCCATTGACTCTCTAAGGCTCTTGGGCTTAGTTTGCCACTTTCTGGCTCTGTTTCTTTTAAGGTGTTCCTCTTTACCCACAGATCCAGAAAACCTTACCTTGGGTAACTTGCAGATTTGAGACATGGGATGGTCCGGGATGCTCTGGGTTAAGGAATCACATCCTCTACACCTAAGCCAAAATCTTCGCAGTATTTTGCAAAACCCTGCTTAGAAAGCCTCAGAGAATTACATCTCCCATTCCAACCTCTGTAGGGAATCCCCTTATGGACACTGCTAAAGCCTTTCCATGCTGCCTTAGTCCAGTGCCTCCTTAGTCCTCCTGTGGTTATCAAGTCCACTCCAGTTCCTTTCATCCTTGGAGGTTTCCGTTTCTGAGTGCTCATACTGCCCATGCCTGTGGGCTTCCTTGCTCTTGATACTGCATTCTGATCACCTTCTCCAAGTCTCTCCTCCTAGATGATGAATTTTCAAATGGAATTCCCCATGATGGTGTGCACCTCCTGAAATTTCACTTAATGGAACAGGTCGCTCAGGTTTGTAGCACTGTTTTATTCCTTATTGTTTTGTGGTGTTGTAAGTGGTGTTTTGATGGTTGAGGTGCCTGGAAGCGTTGCTCTTCCTGTGCATTGACTTTGGTGCACAAAAACTTCTCAAATTGCAGCAGATTAATTCCTCCTGACTTTTACAAAAAGCCAGGGACAGGTGTGTCATGGACTTGTGCCCTGGTCAGGTCCTGAGGAGATGATCCCAGCCCAGAGATGTGACTCAGCTCCAATCAACTATTGCTGCCTCCTCACCTCTTGTTGGAAGCCCCCAGCAGCGGCTTCCTGCTCTTTCCCTTGGTCCAGGGCCTCAGTGTTCTCCAGTCTCCTGTAAATGTGATGCCCAGCTCAAGTTCTCTGATGCCAGTCCTCTGGCTTCTCCTTCTCCAGATCCGTGAGACCCGTGACTGATGCCTGACTGACCCTCCTGGGTTTTTCCATTTAAGCCGTGGTAGAGAAGAGTGGAAGAGGCTGCTTTGTGCCCCAGACTCCATCTAGCACAGAGCTAGAGACAGCCAGGGGAGATGGTAGGACCAGGGCTGGGAAAGGCTCCTGAACTCCTGGCCCTGTGTGACTGCTTTTAGCAAAGTTTGGCCTGACCTGTCTCCTGGTGAAGCAGAGCCCAAGCTGAACAGGGACACGATTTCATCCTCCACTTGAGTTTTCTAATTGACTTGAACAGATCCAATTTGTGTTGTCCAGATCAGTGTCTGCCTGATTATCCCTGCCTCTGGTGCTCCCTGCTTGTGGTTGCTGAGCTGGGCTTATCCCAAGGGCAGCGTTTCTCTCCTGGCTCCCCAGGGAGCTGCTCTACCGCCAGGCTGGACCTGTGTGGGTGTCTTGGTCAACCCCAACAGGGCAGCCGTGGTCTGATTTCCATCTTGTTTATACAATAGTCTTCCTGTGGATTTGTGGGCAGGAGAAGAAGCATCCAAATTGCTTTTGGATACCTCTGGAGGCTTTGCCTTACGGACACCTCAAAGGAGCCCCAGGCAAATGCTGTTCCTACATCAGGGAATGACCTGAACAGCACTGCACTCATGTTCTCAATTACGAGTTCAAGGCATTTGAGCTGAGATTTGCCAAACCTGCCTCAGGCAGCGTTGCCCTGTGACATATTTCTCCAATCCCTGTACTCCTTCTTCAAGTCTTCCTGCATATAACCATGACCGTTCTGTGAGGTGGCCCAGAACTGGTGGGAAGGGTGGACTTTCCGTGCCTGACTTACTTGTGGTTGCACAGGGAAGCTGCAAAAGGTGAAGGAAATGGCAACTCCCATCACCTGGGACCACAGTGAACTAACTGCCCTTCTTCGTCTGTGACTCTGCCCATGCATTATCATCAGTCCCTTTATTCCTCTGGGCTTTTGGTCCCTCTGGTCCTCACTTTTCTGAATGGTTCAGCAAATGGAGCCTTTGCAGTCACTGTGGAGAAGAGTCTGTTCCCCTGTCAATGCCACTTGGCAGAGGGGGTGGCCCAAGTTCCCTGAAACGGGGTCTTTCTGCTCCAGCCAGCCCTGGATGTTTGTGGGTGGCACAGGGATGATTAATATATTACATGGTGTACTTGTGGTGACAGCCTATGAGTGCAGGTCTTATCTTAGGTTTAAACATTAATTCCAGCCCTCTGGGAAGTCTGTCCCAGCACTGTCCTGCTCCAGACACGGTTACCAATGTCAGGTGTGGGGGAAATTTTGAAAGCAATTGGTGATTTTGGGCCGTTTCAGAAATGGCTGGTGCTGCTCACCCTGATCCCCTGCCTCAGCGTGGCTTTCCACCAGTTCTGCCAGCTCTTTATGGTTGTGGATGTTCCCCACCACTGTGACACCAGCTGGATCCGCGCCGTCGGCCCCAACCTGACGCAGGAAGAGCAGCTGAACCTCACCCTGCCCCGGGATACGGACGGGGAGTACGAGCAGTGCTCCATGTACTCCCCGGTGGACTGGGACCTGGACTCCATCGTGGCATACGGCCTGAACGCCACGCAGAAGTGCAGCAGTGGCTGGGTGTACCCCTCAGCAGAGCCACCATCCCTGCTGACCGAGGTCTGTAATCGCCTTTCTGAGGAGATGGGGACGTGGAAGGGATGGGACACCCAAACAGCCACCCTATCCTGCAGTTTCCCCAAAAGCTGGTGCCTGACCATGGTACAGCTGGGCTGGGCTGAGGTTTACATCAGGTGTATTTTGGGGAAATTGGCTCCACCACCCAGCCCCAGGTGTGGTCCTGGAGAGGCTGCAGGCAAAGCAGGCTATGATACAGGTGTCAGTGTCAGAGCCAGTGGAGAGATTAATCACTCCTGGTGGGACCTTCTGGGTTTCCCTACCCCTCTGCATACAGGGGGTAACCTTCTAACTTAAAATCCTAGAATGGTTTGGCTTGGAAGGGACCTTTAAAAATCATCTAGTCCAACCCCCAGCGTAGAAGCTGGTAGCTGAGGAAGAAGCTAAATTAAGATGAAGGAGGGTAGATTTAGATTAGATAGTAGGAAGAAATTCTTTCCTGTGAGTGTGGCAAGGCACAGGTTGCCCAGGGAAGCTGTGAATGTCCCATCCCTAGAAGTGCTCAAGGCCAGATTGGATGGGGCTCTGAGCAACCTGGTCTAGTGGAAGGTGTCCCTGCCCATGGCACAGGGGTGGAATTAGATGATCCTTAAGGTCCCTTCCAACCCCAACCATTCCATGATTCTATGATCCTCTCTGTGTCACTCTTTCCATAGATGCCCTCTGGTCACTGGCAGTTGCAGAACTGCTTGTCCCAGGAATCAGTATCACACTCATCCTTTCTCCTCTGGGAGGGCAGGTGGCCTGGGAGGAATCAAACTGCTGGGATTTCTGTCCCCAGTCCCACCTGAAGCAAAATTTGCCAACTGGGAGGTTCCCCTGGGGGTGCCTGGACTAGGTGGGGGGTATGCTCAGAAGAGTACCCCAGGGACTTGTCCCACCTCTGACTTGTGTGCCTTGTGCATACTGTGGAGATTCATATCCTGGGAGGGAGGGATCCACAAGCACCTCTCTGTTTGTCCTTTCTCCAGTTTGACCTGGTGTGTGACGGGAAGGACCTGAACGACATTGGCCAGGCCATCTACATGGCGGGGCTGCTCCTGGGATCCATGATCTTTGGGCCGCTGAGTGACAGGTGAGGAGACACAACCACCCACCCCAGGTCTGTGCAAAGCCAGAGTGCTGGTCTGAGCCTCTCTGGACGCTGCACACTGTGCATTTTGTCAGTGCTCCTCACTCATAGGGCCCTTGACCAAAGTCCTCGGGTCCCATGAGGACATCGCCACACGGGGAGGGGAAGGGAGAGAGACACAGCATGTGTGCACGGGGTCCTTCACTCGTCAGCCCAGAGTGTAGTCTGAGCCTTATCACCCTCCAGGGTGATAAAATCACTTGCGTAACCTGCTGGGCTCCTCCCCATCTCCACGGGGTCTCTCCAGATACCAAATGTGTCTCCCTTCCTTCTCCGCAGGATCGGCCGCCGGCCAGTCATTCTGATCTCCGTCATCCTCCAGGGCTTGTTTGGTCTGGGAATTGCCTTTGTGCCCCATTTCTATGTGTACATGGCCTTCAGGTGTGTCGTGGGGGCTTCGGTGTCAGGGATCACCATGACAATACTGACATTAGGTGAGTGGGACGCCCTTGCCCTGAGGCAGACGGATGTAGCCTGTCAAGGTGCAACAGGAAATGTCTGTGAAGAAATAAAAATCATCATGTATGACTAGAAAAACACTGCAGCAAGGACAGGTCATACTCTGCACTGTTTCTTTGGCACTTTGGCATCTCCTCAACCCTGAGTGAGAGCCACAGGGAGCCTCTCTCCCCTGCCAGTCTCAGAGGAGGGAAAAGGGACAGTGTCCCAGCTCAGGAGGCCAGTGCAGAGAGAGAGCTCAGTGGCTCTGGAACATGATCAGTTTGGGTTCCAGCTCTGCCCCAGTCAGGGATTCCGTGGACTCTGAGATCAAAGAGGTGACATGGTTGAGCTTAACATCCTTCTGCAGAGGACAAGGACACTGACAATATGGAGAGGTGATGCATCCCATGAAACACTGGTGACTTGCACGTGTGACTGATGCCAGAGCTCCAGCTGCTGGTCTCTAACCCTCACCTCCAGGGGGGGCTCTTCTCCAGGGGAAATACTCTGTTTTTTACAGGGGAAATCATTACATTAACTCTAAGCCTTTGATCTTCGTTGCAGCCACAGAATGGATTGGTGTCTCCTCCCGGCCTAAGGCAGTGCTTTCCTCTCACTGCTGTTTCGCCATTGGACAGATGATTTTGGCTGGTTTGAGTTATGGGATTCGCAACTGGAGGCTGCTGGAGATTGCAGGATCTGCTCCTATATTGGTCGTTTTGTTCTACATCTGGTAAGCAGGAGCTGGGCAGAGCTTCTGTAAGACACAACAGTGGTGTGAGGGGTGGAAGTGAGGAGGCAGCAGCAGCTCAGCACCAGGATGGGTCTTTCCCATCCGTGCAGATGCTGGAGGAGCTTCTGCAGAGCTCAGCACATCTCCCTGCGGCACTGAACTGCTGAGACCAGCAGCTGCTTTGCTTCGGGTCATCAAATGTGGCCTTTGGAGCCTAAACATAGGGCATTTAGACCCATCCCTCCCATGGGATGCCCACTGCTTGCGGGACGTGGTGACAGAGAAAAGGGCTGTGGGGGAACTCTGCGGGTCAGAGCAGCACGTGCTGAGCTCCCCTCCTCGGCAGGGTGCTCCCAGAGTCAGCTCGGTGGCTGGTGACAAAAGGCAGGATGGAGGAAGCCAAGAAGCTCCTTCAGAAGGCGGCGGCCACCAACAAGCGCAGCCTCCCGGAAGGACTCCTGGAGCAGGTACCTGTCCGGGCACAGGGAACCGCGGCTTGTCTGCAGAGACTTCCCTCTGCTCTTGGGCCTGCACGGCCCCTGCAGCTGAGCTCAGCCCAGCAGCATCTTTCCATGCCCCCTGGGGGTGAGTTGGGGATGCACCGGGGGTGACTCCAGCTCCAGCTGCAATGGACACAGATGAGGGCAGGGAAGAGGCACAACTTCTGCTGAGGCTCAGCCTGGAGCTTTCTGGGGTCCCCTTTGGGCTGTGGAAGGGACTGAAATGCTTGCCTGGCTTTTCTCCTGTGAGGGTTGCAGGAGTGTGGGGTCATGAGGATATGGACTCTGTTTAGTCTGTGGGTTTCCATGCATAAATACCAGAAGGGGAGTTACTTCCTTGTCCACCCCAAAGCTCCTACCCTGGGGAAATGTTTATCCCACAGAAGTCTTGGTCACCAACACCTTGCTGGGCACCCAGAGCACAGTGGCAGGAGCCCTCACTGGGCTGTTGTCTCTCCCAGAGCAGTGGAGGTGACCAGCCTGTGCCCCTGAGGCTTTCCATTGATTGCAGATGGGAAAGCAGGTGGCCATGGGTTACCTTTGCCTGCTTTGACTCTTTGACTTACTTTGTTTTGAAGTTGAAACCTGAGAAACAGATCAAGTCTGGAAGTCTTCTGGATCTCTTTCGGAAGAAGCACCTCCGGAAGGTGACTTTAATCATGTCATGTGCCTGGTAAGACATTCTTCACCTTGAAGTATGGAAAGAGGGGAGCAGGGAAAGGAAGGTATTGATAGTCATGCAGCTTGTGGTTTTTGAGTGTTATTGATGGTTGTCTCTGTTTCTGGCTGTTTAAGATGCTTTGTGGTTTGTGGGATAGGTTATAGCATTTCCACTTTTGGCAGTCCCGTGGTATTCCTCTGGCTTTACATCCCCTTGGAAGTGCTGTGGCTTGGTCAAAATGTCACTGGAGATCAATATTGCATTTCCTCATGGCTAATAGATGTGCTCAGAGCCACTCTGCCTTGATTTCAGGTTTGTGAACAGCTTTGTCTACTACGGGCTGAGTCTGAACGTGACAAATTTTGGCCTAGACATCTACCTGACCCAGCTTGCCTTTGGAGCAGTGGAAATCCCAGCCCGTGTTGGTTGTATCTTCACTCTGCAGTGGTTCGGGAGGAGGAAGACCCAGACTGTTCTCCTGCTGCTGAGTGGCCTGGTGTGTCTGATCATCACTGGCATCCCTGAAGGTGAACGGCCTCATTCTGTGCTGAGAGGACACTCTCTGGGACAGGGAGCCACAGAGCCCAGCCCTTCCCTTGCTGGTGCAGGTCCTGTCCTCCCAGCCAGACTGGATTACATTCCTCAGGACCTGAGCTGTCCCTGGTGCCACGGCCATGTGGGACTTGGTTAATCCCCTAGGGACCATTCCAACCAGCAAACTTGCACTTGCCAGTCATTAAAGCAGCAGGTAGAGCTGAGCCCAGTAGGCCACCTGTCAGCAGAGCTGTCCTCTGGGAAAATTAATACCTGGGGAAGTGAGATGATGGATGCAGAGCGTGCTGAAGGTGCCACTAGGCCAGAGCTTCTCAGTCCATGCTAGGCAGTGGAGGTGATGGTCCCTGCAGGTGACACAGTTGTCACCGTGCATCCCCAGTGGCCATCTGTGAGCGGTGCTGAGCCCTCCCTCATCCCATAGCAGTGATCTCTCCTCCTTCCCTCAGACCAGCCCCTGGCAACCACCATCCTGGCCACCATTGGCAAGTTTGCTGCCTCAGCCTCCTTCTCCACCTCCTACGTCTACACGGCAGAGCTCTTCCCCACGGTCGTCAGGTGAGGTCTCCCCACACACCAGGGCTTCCCTCTGCCATGGCTGGTGGTGCTGATGGCTCAGGTCATCCCCATGGCCACGCCCAGTCCCACAGTGGCCTGGGGTGGCTGGTCCCTGCCAGGACCCCCCGCTGCCCCTCGCTCCCCAGGCAGACCGGCGTGGGGCTGTGCTCGATGTCGGCGCGGGCGGCCGGGATCCTGGCCCCGCTGGTCCGGCTCCTGGGGCAGTACCACGAGGCCATCCCCATGGCCATCTTTGGGAGTGCCCCCGTGCTGGGGGGGCTGCTCTGTGTCCTGCTGCCTGAGACCCGCGGCACGGAGCTGCTGGATGACATGGAGGACGGCCAAACCCGGGCTGAGGTGGGTACCTGGAGCTGCCTCTCGGGCAGGAACACGGGGGGCCAGCACATTGCACGGCCTGGGGGGGTTCTCAGAGGGGCTACAGGGGTGGGAGGGCAGGCAGTGGGACTTTCCCACTGTGGAGGGAGGGGAGGAGACCCCATAACCCTGCCCATGGTTGTCATCCCTTCATTCCTGCCCGTGGGATAGAATGGCTGGTGCTCCACTTGTCTCTCTCTATCCTCCTCAGGGAAGGGGTGGTGCCTTGTAGCAATGTCCTCTGGATTTCACCCTCTCATAACTCCCACCCCCATTTCCCATGGGATCAGGTGGAATTGCACTCCAATGCAATTTGTTGCCCTGCTGGGAGAAGGGTGTCCACAGGCACCCAGAGATCAAGGCGGGATTAGGATCCAGGTTGCTGAAGGCTGCTTGTCTCGGGGATGACTGCCATCAGCTCACAGTGCACTTTTCTTAGCTTTTACACCATTTTACACCCTTTTTCCTTTCATTAGGTCTACGAAAATGGCACCAGCAGCTCTGAGAACGGACAGGTGAAAGGAAAGGATGGTGTCCAAGTCAATGAGTGCACGAAGACCACTTACTTCTAGCTGGGTCTGCAGGGGTCTGTAGCTGAAGGCAGCCCGGTGCTGTGTGGGCACTGAGGACAGGCAGGGTCTGCACCACAGGACAGCACCACCACTCAGACCATCACTGCCAGTTCTTGGCTTTCCTTGTCCTTTTTGCCTTCCTGTATCTCCCTCTATAGCTTGTCCTCAGGCACTGCATCCTGTCACTGGTGTTTGGCAGTGCTAATGCTGGAGACAACTGAGTGCTTTTCATTTAAGGGAAAAAAAGAAAGAAATCAAAAACCAGAATGGGGACTTTTTTCTCTTCATTTTTCCTGTCTTGTCTCCAGGAAGGTGAGACTGTAAACTCTGTCCAGTGAGACACCTGAATTGAATAGAGTTGCAAGAGAGAACTGTGCTCACTAACAGGAGAAGAGCAGATGCAACACTGAGAACATTCTCACTCTTGCAAAAAGGAGTGATTTATCTTGACTGTCTAGCAAGGTTATCCCTCTCTCTCATAAAAACACTCCTTTTTATTTTTTAAAATTTGAGATATTCAGCTGAGAAAAAAAAATGGTGTGATGGAAGAAACAGCAAGCAGGCAACAAGGACATCTAACAGGCAGATGAATTCTCACCTTAGTGATGGTGGCTTTGAATTGATGCCTGTCGTGGTGCTTTGGGCACGGGAAATGGTGCTGTTGGGCTGCAGTGTAGGGCCAAATTAATTTGTCCATTTCAGGAAACTGAGATGTTGTGGCAGTTGGACTCTTAGAAGAAAGTGCAAATCTTTCTGGGAAATATCAGGTTTTTCTACTTGTTTTAGTCTATTCCTTCTTGGTGGATCTGTTTCAGTCTTTAAATGATTTAGGACCACTTTTGCCTTATATTGTGAAGAAAAAACAGGTGTTTTTCCTGTGCTTCCCTTTCTCTTATCTTCTGTCCCTCAAGATAACTTTCTTTTCCCATTGGTTTGGTACAGATCAAGCGTGGAAGTTGCACATGGTGGTGCTCCATCTTTGCCTGTACAACTCAAAGGCATTTAAACCAGAAAATATTTTTTCTTTCTGTTGTCATGCCCATGTGTTTTCCATGGACCAAAGTACCTCATGGATAAGCAGTTTGATGAAGACAAAGTTTTGTATAAAATTGGTGCCATGTGACAATGTCCTGCCAGGAGGGACTGGCTGTGGTGCTCTCTTCTCTCTGGGACTGCTTTTCAGAGGATGTGCTGTGGTGCTCCTCTGCAGTGCCCTGAGAATAGAGGAGCTCAGTCCTTTGCCCAAGGGCACTCTTTCCTTGGAAAAGGCTGTGGGCTGCCTCCTTCAGACTTTTATGGAAAACAAGGCATTGAATGTAAAGGCTGGGGGAAGAGCTTGGAGCCAAATGTACAGTTAGTGAGGGAACCACGACTTCTTTTGGGAACTGTGCTCTGAGATTCTCTGTTTTAGCTCATTTCATAAATAAAGGCATCCAAGCAGAGCAGATGTACTTCTGCTTCCATATCATTCATGCCTCCAGTAGGCTGAAGATCCATTTCATAGAATCCCAGAGTGATTTGGGTTGGTGGAGACCTTAAAGACCATCCAGTTGTAAAAGCCCCAACCAACTAAGCCATGGCTGGAGGGCTGTGGGATGGTGCTGAAGGTCCCAGTGCTGAGCACATGCCAGAGACTCCATGAAGGGTTTGCTAAGACATATCAATTAATGTCCAAGCCTTCTTAAGGCCCTCCTATATCAGACATGGGAGCGAGGCTCTGCTCCTGCTCTTACACCCTAACTTAGGCCTCTCTGTGTTTCAGGTCACAACCTCTTGACCTCCATTTCCCCTTTGGAGGAGACCCAAATTCATGCATCAGAGCCTCCCCACTGCTGAGGAAGCTGGTCAGGCAGATCCAGAGGTATCTCAGGCATGGAGGGGCAGCAGAGCCTGGCCTGGCCCTGTTCCCTGATGGGAGCTGTGGGGCGGAGCAGCTCCTGCTGCCAGGGGAGCCCCACAAGGACCGTAGAGATAATCGGGACACCCTTGGTGTCAGTGACACCAGCCAACTGTGAGGCAACCCTGACTCCTGGCTGTGGGGCAGAGGTGTCAGGATCCTTGATATTCCCTTTTATCTAGAGGACATTGCCCTCTCCTTTCACCTGATCCCACACTGGGAAACCACAGGTCTGTGAAAGGAGCAAAGTTTGCAGAAAGGGACCCAGCAGGGAATGGCTGAGGAGGTGAGGAGATGAGTATTTAAGCTGCTCTCCTGAGCCTGGGCAAGGAGTCATAGAACTGTAGGTTCATTTATGTTGGAAAAGACCTTTAAGGCCATTGAGACCTGCCATAAACCCAGCACTGCCAGGTCCACCACTAAACCACATCCCTAACTGACACTTCTACATGTCTTTTAGTTACCTTTAGGGTTTTTGACTCCACCATTGCCCTGGACAGCCCATTTCAGTGCTTGACAAGCCTTTTGGAGAAGACTTTTTTCCTAATATCCAATCTAAACCTCCCTTGACTCAACTTGAGACCATTTCCTCTTGTCCTGTTACTTGGGAGAAGTGATTGACCCTTTCCTTGCTACATCCTCCTTTCAGGTAGTTGTAAAGACCAATAAGGTGCCCCCTGAGCCTCCTTTTCTCCAGGCTTAGCCCCCCCAGCTCCTCATCAGACTTGTGCTCCAGACCCTTCCTCTGTTGCTCTTCAGTGCCAAAGCTCAGATCTTGGAAGCGCCCCATCTCCAGCCCTGACCAGGTTACATGTGACTCTGGGGTGATTTTGTGCACCAGAGCCAAGGCACAAAACGAAAATCACCTTCAGTCACATCTGGCCTGTACTTGGGACACCCTGGCCTTCAAAACACCACTTACTACAGCACAAAGTGATAGAAAAAAAAGGATGCATCAAACCCGTGTGACAAGACTCCTTCTTCAACCAAGAGTAGTGATGTTGTTTGAGGAGATGACTTCATGAAAGGACTCCAAATATGTTCTCTGCTTGCAAACAAGTTAGTACAGGAGAGGAGCTCACTCTTCTCTTTCTTTTCATGACAATAGATGACACTAAAAAGTCATGACTCAGCTGTCATCAGCCAACCAAGCTCACTATTAAAGGCTGACCATGATGAGGAAAGCTGCCCAGATGCCCACACAGTTTAATTGACATCGAATTGCAGTGCACTCCACACAATTCAGAAAGCTTCCACAGCTGCTAGTAGAGAAAATAAATACAGGTTGTTAGTCAGAAGACTTTGAAAGAAAAAAAAGTCCTTATTGGACTCAGTCATTCTGCTTTAACACTCGGCTTCTGCATTGTTTGTGGCTGATGGAAACAAAACACGTTTCCATCTGCGTGCTAAATTACAGACTTAACGATTTCTGTGTAGAAAACACTCCAGAGCCAAGAGCAGTTACAAAGGCCAACTGTGAAACAAAAAAAAAAAGAGTCAACGCCATTTATTATTCACATATTGCATTACAAGTGTCTCTTATCAAACTCAGAGCATAATTTATATTATTTACGTAGAAACTCAACTTCAACACCACACAGAAAGAAAAGCTAAATACGTGTGTGACGGGGTTTCAGTGACATCCTGATCAAACATGGGGGCTCGGCCGGCGAGGAGGTGCCGGCCCAGGCCGTTAGTGCAGGAGGGACACAGCCCGGCGCCCGCTTGCCCAGCACAACCACTCTGCTGGCGATTCTTTATTGCTGTAAAACACGACAGGGATGGTTCCACGGGTACCAGTTTGCGAAGGACTGGGAAAACACGTCAGGAGGACTCTCTGCGCAGCCAGGCATGGCAGAACCGGGCTTGAGGAACAGTCTGAAGCGCGTGTTTCCCAAACACAGGGTGACACAGATCTCCTCTCCCTCTGACCACGGATATTGTGTTCATCATCTGAAAGACCAGTTTCCAGGCAGCAGTGCCTCCCTGGCTGGCTTCGAGAAAGACTGAATCTGACTAGACCATTAGTGTGCGCCTGTCCAATCATGGCTTGATTTCTGAGCACCTTCAGTTGTCCTTCTCCAAGTCTGCTTCATCCTCTCTGGAGTCTCTCTTAGAAAACTCTCTTAGAACCTCTCCAGTCTTCTCTATCTGAAGAGAAGAAGGAAAGAGGAAGAGTCAATATGGTTTTCGTCCTGGTTTCTGGTATTTTTTCCTTTACCTTAAATTTGCACCTTTGGATGTTTTTTTTCCTTAAATTCCGAGTTCCTTGTACCCACCTCATCTGGGGTTTTGGCCTTCCCTGTGTCATCCGGCAGGCTGACGCCGCGGGTCTCAGGCAGCAGGATGCAGGACAGTGACACAAGCAGGGGGATGCTCCCGAAGACGGCCATGGGGATGGCCCGGTGATACTGGTCCAGGGGGATGATCAGCGGGGCCAGGATCCCGGCCACCCTCGCCATGGTGGAGCACAGCCCCACGCCGGTCTGCCTGTGGGAGCGAGGGATGTGGGCAGGGATCAGCATCCCCTGGGACTGAGGGTGGCTGTGGGGACAGCTGGGCTCTTGTCCCATCCCCACCACCAGCCAAGGCAGAGGGAAGCTCAGATGTTTTGGGAGACCTCACCTGACGACCGTGGGGAAGAGCTCTGCGGTGTAGACGTAGGAGGCGGCGAAAGCGGTCGTGGCTGTGAACTTGCCGATGATGGCCAGGACGGTGATGACCACGGGCTGGTCTGAGGGGAGGAGGAGACACCACCACTGTGACCTCAAAACTCTCTCCAGTATGTTTTCTTGGGACACTCCTTTCTAATGGACTTACCAAGCAAATCTTGGCAAGTCGAGGACAAAACCCAACCCTTTGGAAATTGTCCCTAGCATACCATTACCTGGAAAATATCCTCTGGAAAGCTGGCAAAGAGAACACAGATTACTCCTGAGTTCTTGGGCATTCCCTAAATCTGCAACTGATGTGAGCTACTGAGCCACCTCAGGTGTTTGGGGGAGTGCTCAGTTGGAAATACCACATCCCTGAGCTTGAAAGCATCATGCAGCCCCTCTCTTTCCTTCCCAACCTTACTCCCAAGCAGCAGGAGTGAGGGTGTGGACTGCAGCAATATGGCACAAACAGATGTGGAGGGTGGGCATTTGTTTTTTTCTGTTCATCTAAAAGAAGGGGAAAGCAGTGGATTTTAAAAAACCTCTTCTGCTACACCTTTCTACCAGGAGGTGCTGGAGGTGATGGCTGATGGACATTGCCTGCCAAGGGCCAGGAGCTTTGGAAAGATCAGGCACAGCCCTGAAGGAGAAGAAACTGAAGCTGAGGGGGAACCAGCAGTGCCCTGGCCTGTGGCACTCAAGGCAGCTCAGCCCCTGGGAGAGAGCTGTGGCCAGCCAGGCTGGGAGGATGGGTCTGAACAAGGATAGGGATCTGTCCAGCTCTGCTCATGGGTTGGGAAGAGGTTATTCACCTTCAGGAATGCCAGCGAGGGCGAGGCACAACAGGCCAGACAGCATCAGGAACATGGCCTGCACTTTCTTCCTCCCAAACCACTCCAGCAGGAAAATGAGGCAAACTCGACCTGGAAACTCCACGGCCCCAAAGGCCAGCTGTGTCACGTAGATGTCCAGACCAAAACCTGTCACGCTAAGGCTCAGTCCATAGTAGACAAAGCTGTCTGCAAACCTGAAATTCAAGTAAAGTGGAATAGAACATGTCACCAGATGGTTTTATGTGGACTTAACATCAAAAATTAGGATGGTTATACCACACACGACTTATTTAAACTCTCAACAACCTCTGTTTTGCTTCTTGTCACCACCTGTGACAGTTCTGTGGGACGTAGTTACATGAGATAAAGCAGAATGGATCCCCATATGGTCAGCAACTTCTAGACTGAACCCAAAACTTCTAGGTAGGCATAAAACTACTCCGAGGCATAGGGATCACCAAAATCTGGAATTACTCAAGCCTTTCTAACAAAACCCACAAAAAGTATAATGAATAATCATCTTCTCCCCATGGCCAGGCATGGTAAATCTGGTCCATGGGGAAACAGAATGACAGCAGATAAAAAAACACATGTATATATGACAACCAAAGTCACATGAAGTGAATTTACAGTTCTTGTCAACTATCAACCCCTTCTTTTCTTCACCTTGAAGTACAGAGAGAGGGGAGCAGGGAATGTCTTACCAGGCACATGACATGATTAAAGTCACCTTCCGGAGGTGCTTCTTCCGAAAGAGATCCAGAAGACTTCCAGACTTGATCTGTTTCTCAGGTTTCAACTTCAAAACAAAGAAAGTCAAAGAGTCAAAGCAGGCAAAGGTAACACATGGCCACCTGCTTTCCCATCTGCAGTCAATGGAAAGCCTCAGGGGGACAGGCTGGTGACCTCCACTGCTCTGGGCAACCCCACGAGGGGCTCCTGCCTCTGTGCTCTGGGTGCCCAGCAAGGCGGTTGGTAACCAAGACATTCTGTGGGATAAACATTTCCCCAGTGTGAGCTTTGGGGTGGACAAGGAAGTAACTCCCCTTCTGGTATTTATGCATGGAAAGCCACAGACTAAACAGAGTCCATATCCTCATGACCCACACTCCTGCAACCCTCACAGGAGAAAAGCCAGGCAAGCATTTCAGTCCCTTCCACAGCCCAAAGGGGACCCCAGAAAGCTCCAGGCTGAGCCTCAGCAGAAGCTGTGCCTCTTCCCTGCCCTCGTCTGTGTCCATTGCAGCTGGAGCTGGAGTCACCCCCGGTGCATCCCCAACTCACCCCCAGGGGGCATGGAAAGATGCTGCTGGGCTGAGCTCAGCTGCAGGGGCCGTGCAGGCCCAAGAGCAGAGGGAAGTCTCTGCAGACAAGCCGCGGTTCCCTGTGCCCGGACAGGTACCTGCTCCAGGAGTCCTTCCGGGAGGCTGCGCTTGTTGGTGGCCGCCGCCTTCTGAAGGAGCTTCTTGGCTTCCTCCATCCTGCCTTTTGTCACCAGCCACCGAGCTGACTCTGGGAGCACCCTGCCGAGGAGGGGAGCTCAGCACGTGCTGCTCTGACCCTCAGAGTTCCCCCACAGCCCTTTTCTCTGTCACCACGTCCCGCAAGCAGTGGGCATCCCATGGGAGGGATGGGTCTAAATGCCCTATATTTAGGCTCCAAAGGCCACATTTGATGACCTGAAGCAAAGCAGCTGCTGGTCTCAGCAGTCCAGTGCCGCAGGGAGATGTGCTGAGCTCTGCAGAAGCTCCTCCAGCATCTGCACTGATGGGAAAGACCCATCCTCGTGCTGAGCTGCTGCTGCCTCCTCACTTCCACCCCTCACACCGCTGTTGTGTCTTACAGAAGCTCTGCCCAGCTCCTGCTTACCAGATGTAGAAGAAAAGGAGAAACATAGGAGCAGATCCTGCAATCTCCAGCAGCCTCCAGTTGCGGATTCCATAGCTCAATCCAGCCACCATCATCATTCCGATGGGATAAGCAGCCTGAGCAATAAGCACTGACTGTGGCCGGAAGGAGACTCCAACCCACTCTGTGCCTGGAAAGAACAAAAGTTCGGGGTCACCCTTTCCAAAACATGTCCAGCTCTTTTTTCTTATTGTATCTTGTGAGGCCACAACTGCTGCTTCAGGGTAAGGGCATCCTACTCACCCAGGGCCACGACAGTAATCATAATTCCTGACGCTGCAAACCCCACGACAAACCTGATGGCTATGTAGACATAGAAATGGGGCACAAAGGCAGTTCCTAGACCAAACATGCCCTGGAGGAGCATGCAGATCAGAATGACTGGCCGGCGGCCGATCCTGTGGGAGAAGAGAGAAGAAGCAGTTGGTATCTGGAGAAACTCTGTGGGGTTAGGGAAGATCCCAGGTGGAATACCAAGTGATTTGAAAACCAGAGATTTTACATCCCTGTGAACAAAGTTCCTCTATACAGCCCAAGAAATAACATGCACAAAAAGCAGCATCTCTACTTTTGAGCTGTCGCTCAAAGGCTGAGACACCAGCTGGGGCTGGACTTGTGAGTCCTGAAAGACCTCCCCACAAGGCTGTATCTGCCCCTCTCTCTTTTCAACCATCAGACATTTACAGACGTGCCAGGTGGCCCCAGATGCCCTTGCTCAGGCAAGGGGATTGAATCTGTGGAGGGAGTAGTTCATGACTAGTGCAAGCACAGTCTGCACCCTCAGCTGGGCTGTCCCTGAGTGCTGGGCAATGACTCTGGGAAGGTGACCGTGTTTCCTCACCTGTCACTTAGCACCCCAAAGAACATGGCTCCTACGAGAAGCCCAGCCATGTAGATGGACTGGGAGATGTCGTTCAGGATCGTCCTTTCACACACCAGGTCAAACTGGAGGAGGGAAACAGAGATGCTGTTTGTTTTTGACAGACCCCAGCTGCTTTCTGAGGGTGGGCATCCTGTCTGGCCCATGGTGGATCCAGGAGCTGCCCCAGCTCTCACTCCGGCCTCTGGGAGCAGAGAACCCCCTCACAGGGACATGAGCCCTCTGTGGTGTGCTCATAGGGTACAAATCAGAGGTGGGACAGACACATGGGTTGCTCAGCGTGCCTCTTCATCCTGGTGCACATCTCCTGAGTGCTGGGATCTGCCCAGGCATTCCTGAGGGAGCCTCCTGCTTGGCAAGCTTTGCTTAAAGGGTGACCTTGGGATAAGAGTTGTAGCAGCTCCACTCCTCTGGCTGCAAAGGCAGGATGGGGTGGAAGGAGGAGGAGAGAAGGAGAGCTGTGTTTTCTCTGGTAAAGGAGGACCAGCATAGGAATGGGAGGGGATACAGCAGCTGCTGAGAATCCTACAGAGAAGCTGGCTGTGAAATGGATGTGGTGCTCCAGGGACACCAAGGAGCACTTGCAAATGCCAGAGGCTGGACTCTCTCCTCTGGTTGCAGCTCAGAGAAAGGTACTTGAGAGAAAGTGCTGGAGCTGGGAGGGAAAAAAGGAGGGAGAGAGGGAAGAAAGGGGGGAGGAATGAGGCAAGGTGAGAGAGAAACAGAATTCCAGAGAGGGAGAATCACAGAATCATCTAGATTGGAAAAGACCTCCAAGATCATTGAGTCCACCCTTTGATCAGCTAGAAGGTGGGGGATAAAGCAGAAAGGAGAAGTTGGGAATGCTGACAGACAAAGCCTTTGCTCAATTGCATAGCCCATGGAATGTCTTGTTGCAGCCCTGAAAGATTCTGGAGGCCCCAAAAATATCAATGACAAGTCCTTGGAAGGTAAATGTCTTTCACAGAGAAGGTGATGTGAGTAGAGCCAGGCTGAAGAATAGGGGAAACTGTGGCAGGGACACTCAAAAGGCCCCTCCTGGCAAGACCATATGTTCAAGGGTCTGGATACCAGAAAGGGAAGAGATGGTGGGCAGACCATGTCATGGACTCACACCCCCATTGTCACTGCCTGTGCCCTCCCTGGGCATCTACATCATGGTCTTCCTGCAAAAACCTCCCAAGGATTTCAGCTGTGATCTGTGTGATGGAGGTGAAATCCTCCAGTGCCTGGTAAATCTCAGCCTGGCTGCACCACAGCTGGCACTGGCCGACCAAACCACAGGACAGGACACACCCATCCCTTCCCTTCATGTCCCCATCTCCTCAGGAAGGCGATTACAGACCTCGGTCAGCAGGGATGGTGGCTCTGCTGGGTACACCCAGCCATTGCTGCACTTCTGCGTGGCGTTCAGGCCGTATGCCACGATGGAGTCCAGGTCCCAGTCCACCGGGGAGTACATGGAGCACTGCTCATAATTCCCGTCCGCGTCCCGGGGCAGGGTGAGGTTCAGCTGCTCCTCCTGCGTCAGGTTGGGGCCGACGGCGCGGATCCAGCTGGTGTCACAGTGGTGGGGCACATCCAGAACCATGAACACTTGGCCAACCATTTGGAAAGGATTAAGAAGGAGCGGGAGGGTGAGCAACAGTATCAGCAGTTTCTGGTATAGCCCAAACTCCCCCAGAGCACTTATGACATCTCCGAAATCAGCCATGGTGATTACCTCTCTGGCCAGGCTGTGCTAGTGCATCTGGCTTAAATAGGCAAATATTAATGTTTAAGCTGTGTCAGCACTAAACCCCTAATCCAGTGATAAAACAAGCACCTGTACCAGCACGTTCATCATTATGATGATATGGTGCTGTCCTCCAGGGCGTACTTTGTCACCAGCCATTTCCTCCTGTTCTTTGCTCAGGAGCAGAACAAAGAGCATTGCCACTCTTGGAGACAGCACAGCAACAGCTTGTCTTTTTCCAGCCTGGAATTTCTCACAAGGCCTCCTGAAAGCAACTGTGCTGCAGTGCAAGGTTTTTATCTGAGACATGAAGTTGTGACCCTACAAACGAGGGGCAGTTTTCCTGAGTGGGGTGAAACAAAAGGAGTGAATTTGCTGCTCCCGTTGATGGTTATATAACCCATCCTGGAGACTATAGGAAAGGGAAGCAGAAAACCACTTCTCCTCTGGACCAGGAAATATGGCTGGTAGTCAAGTAGACTTGGCCTTGACAGCTGTGTCCCAAGCTGTCTGTTTTAATTTGCCCCGTGTAGAAATCCGGGTTAGTCATAAAACTAGACCTAAACTGCAGTGTCTTGGGGAGAATCCTAAAATAGGTTTGGCTCAGAGAGTACCCTTAGGGAAAACAGCACGTTACACACACAGACACACAGAGCACACAGGATCTGGGAAACCACACCAGCTTGGTTTTGCCTGAGGTTCCGATGTCACTTGAAAAGCAGATTGACCTGATTTCTGCTGCGCATCTGAGTCGCTTCCTAGGCAAACTCCCTGAGTGGTTTGTATCTTTATTCCTGCAAACTGGATAGCTGGATTGCACTCAGTGTATGAAATTTGGTGTTTACTTTGGAAAGCTCTCCTGGCTGCTTTCACCAGAGCAATAAGGACAGGTCACTGACCTGCTCACTTCAAGTCTCCTCTCAAATTCTTTGTCCTTCCCTCTCAATGCAGACAGCATGTATGAGCCTCCAGCAAAGTTACTGAGGGGTCACACAAGCCTAGATTGATGTTTCATGCCTGGGAATGGCATTGTTGTGCTTATGGAAGTGGGAAGAGGGGTAGAATATTGGATTTTAAAGCATGACCTCTCACCAGGAGAGGGAGTGTGAGATCATACTGGTTAGTGCTATTAGTGAAGGAAGGGAAGAGTAAATGCTACTTATAGAGTTGTGTAAATTCACAGCAGTGGTGTTTGTGTATCATCTGCACACACCACACTGGGCTCTGGATCCACACCCTTGAGTGAGGGGGCTTGTTATTTTTCAGAGACACTCTTTGAACTGGAGTTTGAGCTACACAACCTCCAGAAATTCCTTTTGCCCTCTGACCTTTTTGTGGGATGACTTAGCCAGGGATATCTGCTCTGGCAGATGCATTTTGACCCTGTCCTCCTCAACAGGGAGCAGGTGCCTTCTCCATCAGTGTGCAACAAGCTGAAGTTTTCAAGCTTACCCTGTTATGTGTGGCTCATGGTGTTCCCTCCCATTCCTCAGCCACCAGCATCTCCTGTGTCAAAGAGGTCAGATCTTGCCTATAAAAACTCCTTGAGGGTGATCCAGACCTGAATGCAGCCTCATGTGCTAATGCAGATGTGACTCCTTAAGGCTGTTCTTCCCAACATCACCAGTCAGGCACTTCTGAACCCCTGGGAGAGCTTCAGCCCCTTGTAAACTCTGTCACCCTCAGCTGACATTTCTCATAGAAAGACATTGGCCTCATTATGTGGGGCCAAGTGGGTCAATCCCTACATGGTGGAGATCTCTCAGGGGCCAAGGCTGGAGCAGCCCTGTAAACCTCAGCTTCCTGGAGCAGATAAGGATTCTGTGCTTGTTTCTCTATGTTCAGCAGTTTTGCCCATGTGCATTACTAAGACTTGCAAAGCCTCTTGAAAATGGAGAAGCCTCTACCAAAGGAACCATGAGAAATCAGCAAGTCTCAGGGAAAACCTGGGATGGGAATTTGGAAAACCTGTATGTCCATGTCAAGGACTAGGGAAAGGGAGGGGGACCATCCAAGGAAGTAGTTCAGAAAGAGAAAAGAAACCACTGCCTGGGGAGGAAGCCTGGTGCAGGCAGCAGGGCGTTGACATACTAATTCATGGACTTGTCTTTTCCCATACACAGCTCTGAACATCAGGAGTGACTGCAGTTGGAGACTCATTTGGACACCTATGTTGGGGTGAATTCTAGCCAGAATGGTTTCATACTCACCACCTGTGTTGCTCCTGCATTTTCCCCCTTCCTCTTAGAGCTGTCAGGGAGAGATTAGGTTTATGAGTGTCACCTGGCAAGGACAACTTGGTCTGGGCATCACTCTGAGCATCTCTGGCACAGGTACCAGGGCCACCCACTTCCCACTGCCCCAGTGGAAGGTGCTTGATCTCTGCAAACCTCTCCATCTCTAAGCACAGCTTGACCAGGTTTCAGGCAGGGCTGTGAGATGGCAGTGCCTCTATCCCAAACCTCTTGCCCCATCCTAAGGTGAGACCAACTTCAGCATCTAACGATTCATCTAATTTTCAAGGACATCCCTCTTTTCCCTGATCTGTGTTGATTGAGCAGTGTCCCTGCTCAGAGCACTGACACTGCTTTGCAGCAGATGCACTCATTAAGCAGCTTTATTCCTCCAGCAGACCTGATAGAGACGGGGTTATTCTGGCACGGGTGAGGCAGGAAAGGTTTTTTTTTCTTTAATTATCTTTATTTTAAAAATTAATTACTTTAACACCTCTTTTTTATTTTTTTTTACAGAGAGCTGATTAAAACACGTGCAGTCCCTATGATCTTATGATCTAAGGCACATGTCCTCTCTTTGACCCTCTGAGGTTTCTCATGAGCTTATTTATGATTAGTATAATTGTTAACTCCTCTAATATTTATGATTAGTATAATTGCTGACTCCTCTAATATTTATGTTGTGTAATATTTGTGCAAAGGGCAGTCAGAGGGGATCAGAGTGCAATCACACAGGAAGAGCAGATGTAGCAATGTCCCTGCACCACGAGGCTTCAAGACACCTGGGTTCCTTGTCCTCCTCTGCCCCTCTGATCTTGGCAAGGCCATTTCACTTATCTTTGCACGTCACTGTACAATGAGGCTGATGGTGGTGACCTCTTGTGTGGAGCAACTTTGCAGTTTACAAAAGGAAAAATGCAGTGGGGGGGGTGAGATATCATCATAATTAAGTGTAGGCAAGTCACACGGTGAAATGGTGTATGATGTTTTGGGTTGGATTCATCTCTGGATGTCTCAGCGTAGTTGTCTGTGTGTGAAACAGACCCCTAAGGCCACACTGTGGTGAGTGGAGATGGACTGACACAGTTCACATAGTCCAGAGGGCTGATCCCTTTAAGTGCAGTTTTCTGGTTTAGGGTGGGCTGAATCACTCCCCAGACTCTACTTGCTAATGCTCCATTGACTCTGATGTGGGCTTAAGCATCTGCTTTACCTTGAAATGTTAATACTGCAGACACCTAAACCTAAACTTTCACCTTGCCCTGCTCAGCTTTGCCTTTGCCCATTGCATTTTACTTGTACACTTGTGGCCAAGGATTCAGTTTCCTTCCTGAGACATTTTCTCTTCTCGTTCGAGTTTCTAGTTCTTATTGGCTTGTTGTTCATGGCTGTGAGCTGCTTGGACCTTTTTGGTTCTCTGTCTTCTCTCCTCCATGCAGAAATCCTTTGAGGGACCTTGGCAGCAGCAGATCCCCTCTGCAGAAGGCCCCTGGCTGCAGAGAACAGGGGGTGCTGGTTGGTCTCTACTTGAAGGTTCCTTACACTGAACCCAGTTCTTGCAACGTTCTTTTTTGGGAACTGACCACTGACTCACTCTGGACAGGATAGAGAACTTAAATTTAGCTCCTTAAGGCATTAATAAATCAGTCTGTGCACAACTGAATTTGTCTTGTGCCAGAGGAGTGGGACATTTCTAAACTGATTTCAATAATTTCTTTTGGTCCTGTATCAGCTAACTTGTGCTGCAGGGCTGGGTGCTTTTCACCCTTTTTTTTTTTTCAACTATATAAAGAACTCCTTCTCTGAAAGGTCATCATTTAACTCATCCAAGTCCTCAGAAGAGAGACTTGCATAATCTTCTTCAACTCCTGATGTTTTTCTGCTCCTGTTGATTTTTTCAGGAGCCTCCTGGCCTGGATCAAAGACGTCCTGATTAAAGGTTTCAGAAGCATGGCTGCTCAACATGCATGTTAAGGGAAAATTGTCTTCCTGTGTAGAGAGATGCTTGTTTCTTGAGTCTTCAGCACTGAGACCCAATCCAAACATTTCTTCTGCTGCCTTTGGAGCCTGGCACTGTGGATCCAGCTGCTGCAGCATTGCACAGCTCTGAATCCCTTCCAGGTCTCTAATATTAATCTCATCCTGACCATCAAGAAGTGAGAGACTGGAGGTGTCCCACAGCTCCAGTGGGGCATTTGTTTCTGCTGGGATTTCCTGGAATAATTCTGAAGTATTTGGATCAAAGAAAGGTGGATTTTCTGCCTCTGAGTTTTGCAAGTCCGAATTTAGGGTTTTACTTGCTATGCTGGGAAAATCTTGTCCTCCAGAAAAGAACAAGTTATTGTCCTCCAGAAAACCCATGTTGCCAAACTGCAGCTCAGCTTTCTTGGATAACTTTTCTGAATTGCCTGGTGAAAAAAGTATCCCATCTTCTGTCACCGTGTCCTGGACATCCAAACTCAACAGATTCTGGGCTTCTGGTGGATGAGCACCATGATGGTTTCCTACCCTGGTGACATTTTTGCTGTTGTCAGCAGCAGGAGCAAGCTCTGGAGGAGGATGTGGAGGGTTTGTTCTACCTTCTGAGGTTTCTGCAGCTTGTTTCTGATCTTCCTGTGTTGTTATGGGAGGGGGCCAACAGCTGCCCCATTGCTGCCAAACCTGGCTATTTAAAGACAGTTGGTCATGAATGTCAAGTTCAGTTTTCTCGTGTTTATCATCATGTGACATGCTTGTGCCAGGAGCTAACAATAGGATGTCCGTCTCCTTGCCCTCAACAGAGCCTGAGAAACCTCCAGAGCTCTCCTGGATATGTTTAGGGAAGACCTCCATCTTTCCTGGCTGTGGCAGCTGATCATTCCTGGAAGCCTTTTGTTTTGCTTGGCTGGAGGAGCTGAGGAGGCTCTGGGGATTTTCTGTCCCATCATCAATATTTGTTTTTTCTGAGGATCCTGCAGGTTTTTCTGGTGGGCTCTGCTTCTTCTCTGAGGAGTAACCAAACAGAGTGACAAGGGCTGACTGGGGCTTCGTGGGTTTTCTTTGGGTTGTTGTTTCTTTCTTGGGAGCACTGCCTTTGTCTTCAGAGCCAAAAAGTGTAATGAAGGGATTTTTCCCGAACCTGAAACCTTTACCTGGTGTTTCTCTGCAGGCTTGACTGCTTCTGGTCTCCTTGCTCTGGGCACCAGTCTGTGACACAGGCAGAGTTCTTTCCTCTAGGAGTTTCAGATCCACTTTTTCCTCACCCACTGGGCGGCCTCCAGATTTTTCCAAGGATATATTTGGTTTGGAATATTCTGATGTCTTGGCTGGTTGCTCAGAAATGTGCAAGATGTTTTCACTAAGAACTTCCCTGGAATCCTCTGACTTGGAGTTGATGACCCCATCATGTGAGGGGCAAGTGGCACAAGTTCCTTTCAGAGGTGTGTCTGTTGATCCTGGAAAATCCTTGCCAGGTGATTTAATGTCATGGCTCAAAATATCCTCATGAGTGTTAGTTTTCAGTGGGCCACTTGTGTCCCGAGGTTCTCTTTCTTGTAGACAGGACACACCACGATCATCTGTCTTCTTTGGCAAACCAGGTGAAGAATCTCTGCTCTTTTCTGCTTTGTTTTCCTGAGATGTTTGCTCAGCACTAGGCTCTTCCAGACACTCTGACATACTTACCACTTTCTCTTCTTTTGTCTTCTCAAACTCTGCCCCTTTGCTCTCAATTCCAGGCAAATCACTTGTGCTGGATGGCTGCCTACTTTCCCCCAAAGTTACTGGCATCTGTTTCACAGGGAACTCCTTGGTGTTTGCCTTTGATTTCTCATTCAACATTCCAGTGATCTCGGGTAATACACTCAGCTCTCCCAGCTCCAGGGAACCAGAAGATATATAAGAAGCCCTTGATATACCAGAGGGGGAATGGGCTTCTTCAGCTTCACTTTCAGGGGTGTCAGTACCCTCAGCTTCACATTTTAGTTCTATATTTGTAGAGTCTCTGATTTCAGGCACAGGGGTGGGCTGTGTGCTGTTCATTCCCTCTCCAAGATGATGCTCGTCTCCTGCAGGATCCGGGGTGGTTGTGGTCAGTTTAGACTTGTTATTTGTCATGGCAGGTGTTGTGTCTCCTTCACTGGGTGTGCTTGGAGACCCATGGATCTTGTTTTCCTTCGCTGGGACCTCTGCAGCAGGGAGGGTGCAGCCCCCTGTGCCCCCCAGGCCCATCCACTTGGTGGGTTTAATGCTTTGAGGTGTGGTGTGGGGGACAAGGGAGCCACGAGGCAGGGGCTTCACAGGCTCCAGGACTGGAGGGAAGGAGGCAGAGACAGGTCCTCTCTTTGGCTGGGCTTGGCCCTGCTGGATTGCAGCCACTCTCTGGGACACCTTTCCCCCTCTCTTCCCTTCAGGCACATCCCCATCCCCAGTCTTTTCATTGCCTCTCTGTCCTCCATTCTTGGGCCAAGAACACACTTGCTCTCTTTCCTTGGTACAGGTGATGCCAGGTAAGAATCTTCCCTTCTCCACTGCTGCCTCTGCTGCTGGTTTGCCCTCCTGCCCCCTGAGCACCATCCTGCCTGCCCTGCTGCCCTGGTAGGTTTGCAGGCTCAGTGCAGGCTTTTTCCAGGAACATGCTCCATTTCTGCCTTTTCCATCCACAGCCAACAAGGCTTTTTCTGAAGGTGACCAGACTGTTCTGAGCTTGTTCCCTAAGAGGACAGACCTGCTGTTCAGCTCTTGCCTGCGCTCAGCCAGCTGCAGATCACGCTGTGCATTGAAGGATGAGGGTTTCTCTCCTGTTTCACTGGTTTTGGCCCTGTTACACCAGTCCTGGGGCTGTGGTCCTCCTGGTCGGTGCTCCAGCCTTTCCGTCTCACTTCTGCTTCCTGCTCCAGCCATCTGCTTGTAGTGGACTTGGCAGTAAAACACCCCATGGAGGGCAGCATAGTTTTGCAAGCTGGAAAACACACATTGGCATGGCTGTTAGTGGCTGTGTGGGAGGGAAGCTGCAGCACTGATGGACGGGTTTTCAGCAAAATTACTTTTCAGTGGGCAAAGGAGGGGGGGGTTGAAGAATGAAACCTTTCAAAAGTGGTGCTGGCTTTCTGAGCATGTGTTTGATTTTTCTTTCAAAAACCAAAACATGTGAAAAATTAAACATTTCCTTGCGATACCTCTGGGAGCTGTAGCCCAGGTTATGTTCAATCCCTTTCTCATTTACAGGCCAGGCTTCATACCAGCACTTCATCTCTCCCCCTGTATGCACAGCGTGGACTTTATGGATAAAACTGCACAAGGGCTCCCATGGTACAACAACAGCATGATGGGAGAAAGTGTCTGTAGAGCTCAGGGGTCAACAGGATGTCAAGCAGCCTCAGAGGAAAGGATTGTCTCAGTGACTGGCAAGCCAAAAACAAGCCAGCAGTGTGCCCTCGTGACAGAGAAGTCAACTATATCCTGGGCTGCCCTAGGAAGAGCCTGCCAAATGGTCAAAAGAAATGACCATTCCTCTACTTTTGGCACTTGTAGGACCCCATGTGGGGCACTTGGTCCATTTTTGGGTTTCTCAGTGCAAGAAAGCCATTGATACACTGCAAGGAATCCAGCAAAGGGCCAGCGAGGTGGTCAGGGACCTGGAACTGTTAATGGCTTATACTTTGTTAAGATCACTTTTGTCCACAGTAGCAAACTGCAAAGAAACAGCTGCTCATCCAGCAGCCCACCCCTCCTGAATATGCCTCCTAATTTGGACTGTGAAAGGACCTTGAGATTGAGATGAGATGAGATGAGATGAGATGAGATGAGATGAGATGAGATGAGATGAGATGAGGGGGTGCCATTGTCCAACTATCCCAGGTGCAGAAGGGCGTGCCTACCTGCAGCTACAACTGGATTTCCAGATAAGGGAAAAGGCTGATTAAGAGGCAAATCCTTCTTATCATGCCTATGTCCTCCCTTACATGATGACTGCAGCTGTGGAAACTGTGACACTCACACCTAGCCTGAGCTATTAATCTCAGACGATGGACCATAATGGGCCATGATTGATGCTGACATATTAGGCAGCTGTAACATCTTAGAAGGTGTCAAAGGCTCATGACAGGTCCTGTGATCCAGTATTGAATCATCCATTGTAAAACTCACCTCCCCAGGGGAGTACAAGGCGTTCCCACCTGAGCCTGAGTGTATAAAACTCATGATATCTTTGAGTTTTGTGGGCCTCCCCCACCCCTGATGGATCAAGACCACCATTTCAACCAACAGGCATCGAAGCTGCAACTACCAAGTCTCATCACTGGATCCAGTGGGTGGTGACTTTATATCTTTCCAGCTTCATCCTTTCTTTCTCTTTCCTCATGCATTTTCTTAAGTGTTATTTTTATGTTTTTATATTGCTGTATTACTATAGATAACAACAACCAAAACAGCCACACAGCTGTTTTCCCTTGAAACCAAACTGTTCTGAAATAAACCCCACGTATCTATATTTACAAACACCAATCATTCAGTGTCGTTTCGCTCTCATCTGCCCCAAGGGATCTATTAAAAAGAACCAGGGTTACCCTCACCTTCTGAGGCAGGTTGTGACAGGAACGTGTGTCATCCGAGGAGAGGCTGAGAGCTGGCTTAGCCAGGACTCACCACAAAGGGTTAAGAGGGAGAAACTACTTTCTGTGTGTGTTTATTTGATGGGAAGTTATACAGAAGACAGAGCTGGAGTGCTTTTGGAGGTGGACACTGACAGGATGAGAGGCAATGGGAACAAGTTGGAACATGGGAAATGGCGATGAGATACAAGAAAAAACATTTTCACTGGTGGTCAATTCTTCAAAGAGGGGTCCCAGCTGAAAGACTGTGTAACCTCCACCCTTGGAGCCATGCACACCTCTCCTGGACATGTTCCTGTGCTACCTGGCTTCCTTGGACCTGCAGGAGGTTGGGTGGAGACTTCCAGAGGTACTTTCCAACCTACCTGACACGATGTGGTGCTTAGGGACATGGTTAAGTGGTGGACCTGGCAGTGTTAAGTTAATGACTGGACTCAATGGTCTTACAGGTCTTTTCCAACCTTAATATTTCTATGACTCTAAGAATATGAGGCACCCAAATGACTCCTCCAGTTAAATTCCATATCAGTATTCCCAAACTGTAAATATTTATTGAAGTTTCAGCTCACCCTTGCCCCACCAACTGTGCAGATTCCTGATCCACAGGTGTCTACAATCTTTAGATAAGCAGTCTGCAGACTGGTGATGGAGAGGCAGAATGTATCAGGGAAACTGCCCGCCCTTTCTCATTTCCTGAATCGTGTTCTACTGGAATTGCCCTTGGACAATTGTGATGGAAACTGCTTGGACACTCCTTAAAAATAAATGCACCTGGGTCCTACCACTCACCTCAGCTTCCTCCCACAGACCTGGCAGCAGAAACACGAGCGGTGCACACAGACCCCGTCAATGACAACCCGCTCCATGGAGTAGATGGGCTTCAGGCAGAAGGCACACATTTCTTTCAACATGGGCTGAAGAAGGAGAAACTGAAGTTAAATAACTGAATCGTGACCACCTGAAGACGTGATCTGCAGGCCAATTTACTGAATCTTCTGCTGGGTTGCATTTTCTTGCTGTTCCTTCACAGATCTTCTGTGAGAGTTCAGCTTTGTGTCTGACTCAATTTATTTGTCATCTTGGATAAGTCAGTGTTAATTTTCAGTCAGGACAGAAAGACAGAACACCGCTGGGCCCCGATAAGAAAAAATATTCAATTGTTTGAGAGCAAATGATTCATTCAGTTGAATAATTTAAAAATCTTGAGTGAAGTAAGAAATGTTCTTCAGAGCCCCTGACTCAAAAACTCTGGCTGTTCAGCTCCTGAAATCTCTGATATCATATGGCTGCTCACACTGACACACAGTCCAAACATTAAAAAGACAACAGATATCAGCATTAAAGCTCCCACAGGTCCACAAACCTGGTGCTTTACTCCAGCATGTTCACTCTCTGGACTGTGTTTTATGCCATGACCTGATTCCTTAAACACTTCTTTTATGTGAAAAGCCCAGGGAATCTCTCTGGAAAGCACTGCCGGTGCCATCTATATTAGTGGAGAGAGAAAGGGAATAAAGGATCTTGGACATCAGCCCAGCTCCAGAAATAGCTCCAGGTACTCTGCATGGCCAAGTGACCCAGAGGATGCAGGAGGCAATGTCTCTGTGCACTCCTTCTCACTGTGGTGCAAAGCAGAGGCTTGGGTTACCTGGTGAGTTAATCTGCAAGCCAGGTCTGTCCAAAGCCCCAGAAGGACTACAAGTGAGCCCAACATAACTCTGACAGGTCAGTGCTCTGAGTGCTGACACTCCCTCTCAACAGGGCTCTGATGTGAGGCACAACTCTGCCTCTTTTAGGGGGGTAATTTGCCACAGTTCTGCTGGTGCCCTCTGATCCCTCTGGCTTTTTTCCCCACATGTTCGCACCCTCGTTTGCTGTGTTGTCAGATCAGAGAAAAGGAAAGTTTACTTTCTGCTCTCATGTGGAGTGGGCCCATGGCCAAATTTTGGCTTTGACCAGATGAAACAGTTTGTCCAGTGAAGCTCTAGAAGCTCCATCCCTGGAAACATTCAAGGACAAGTTGGGTGGGACCCTGAGCAAAGTGGTCTAGTGGAAGGTATCCCTGTCCATGGCAGGAGGGCTGGGCTAGATGATCTTTAAAGCTCCTTCTAACCCAAACTATTCTATTATTTTGTGACCCTATGAAACAGGAAAAGTGTTTCTGTATCTCAAGAGATGAGCTGACAAAGGAGCAAGAACCCTGTCTTTTTTTTTTTCTAACAGACACCTGTTAATTGTGTCTGATCAATTGTTTTTTAATTACCTTCATTTTGGTTGAACGTGCAAGTAAGGTCACGTCACCTTGACAACACTTTCATGAAGCAAAACCAACACTTTCAAGAAGAAGAGTTTAACATCTTCAGTTTAATTCCTTCTCTCCAGAGAGAAGCATACAAACCAATCCCCTGTCTTCCCTTCAGTCTGAAATGATCCCAGCATACCTCTGCTATTCCAATCCTCTCCAGAGAGGATACCATAGCTCTGTAAGTGAATACATGTGTAATAGGTGTCCAAACTCCCAGCACACTCAGTGGAGGGCCAGTTAAGGGAATCTAGAGGGTGAGACATCTACCCTAAGACAGGCCCATATAGCTGTACAAAATCAGTCAGTTTGGAAGATGAATTTCACCAGTATTACTGCAAAACTGTGCTGATGCCAGTGGGAGGGCAGTGCTGGTGAAGGTGAAGCAGAAATATACCCTTGTGCAAATGTAATACAGAGACTTCAAGAGGAAAATGGTGGCAGAAACCAGATGGAAAGTTAATAGAGGTGTCCAAGAGAAATGGAAACTCTGCACCTTTGGCATGGGTGTCATTCCACTGGAGGAAACGAGCAGGTTCTTTGGCAGAGAACAGTGAGTGGTGATGGGCAGCTGCATGAACACAGCATCATTTGTGATGCAGCAAAATGCCAGTGATGGCGATAATAATTCTCAGCCGAGGGATCAGCTTTGCTGTATATGACAGCAGAGATCACAGTTACATGTAGGCACCCTGGCAGGCACTTCCTCTGACAGTGACAAGCTCTCACACAGCACAAGGGTCTGTGCCCTGGCAGAGAAGAGAATAACTATCGACACGTCTGTGTTGTATAAGAAAGAAATGCTTTCCTTTAACCATGGCAGAGGAAGGAAGCAGAGCCATTTGGCAAACAAGGAAGGTCTCTCCCCTCTCAGCTGGGAATGAATGTATGTACTCCTGGAGTGTGTTTCCAAAGAGGGGGAATCTTTCGTAGGGGATACAGGTCTCTTTCACCGGGGGGTTTGTTTTTAATGCTCACTGTCTGATGCATGGAAAATACTCTTGCTCTTCACAGGTATATTTGTCAGCACCAGGAATAAGCCTTCCCAATGGTTTGGAAGATAGAGAGGTGACCAGCAGCAATTGAATGGCACTGTGGGCAAGGAGATTATCTTAAGGCTTCTGTGAAAAGCAGAGTGTTCCTGGAAGGCTCTTCCAGCACGCTGCTGATTACTGCAGTGCTGAAAGTTGCAGCTGGCTCATGGCTTATCAGTTGTTGGCTTTTTTTTTTCCTTTGGGTGAATTAAAACCTTTATATAGTAGGAGGAGTCAGCCTGGAGTCAGTCAGCTTATGTTATTGATAGGTGGAGAGGCTGGTGAAAGGTCTGGAGCACAAGCCTTATGAGGAACGATTGAGAGAGATGGGGCTTGTTTAGCCTGGGGAAAAGGAGGCTCAGGGGGGACCTTCTTGCTCTCTACAGCTCCCTGACAGGAGGTTGTACCACGTGAGGATCAGTCTCTTTTTCCAGGTAACAAGTGATAGGACCAGAGGAAATGACCTCTGGTCACACCAGGGGAGATTTAGATTAGATATTAGGGAAAATTTCTTCATGGAAAGGGTTGTCAAGCACTGGAACAGGCTGCCCAGGGAAGTGGTGGACAGACTCACCATCCCTGGAGGGATTTAAAAGATGTGTAGATGTGGCATTTAAGGACGTGGTTTAGTGGTGGACTTGGCAGTGTTGAGTTATGGTTGGACTCGATGATCTTAGAGGTCTTTTCCAAACTTAATGATTCTGTGATTCTATGGTGAGCACAAATATTTCAGACCTAAGACTGAATATCCCCAGGGAGGCCAGTGACTGATAGATCTGGGAAGGGCAGTACTTGCTGTGGGCACTTCAAATGTGGTGTAATTTGTGTCCACTGCTGCAAGAGAACCAGGTCTGTAGCTGAACAGACCTTTGACCACTCAACAAGGCACAGTTTAGACAAGGACAACTGTCCTCTGTCCACTGGTCCAGGTAATTCTCCCATCCCCTTTGCTCTTGAAAATATCTACCCAGCACTGTGTGAGAATGCAGCAACCCACAAAGAAATGCAAAGAACAGTGAACAATGTCACGTCTTGTACCCAAAAATCACAGAAAAACTGTTACAACTCCTTTGGGATTTGAAAGTTTGTATGTGCTCCACTGGTTTATTATTGCAAGGTCTGAAGCACGGAGAATACGAGCTGATCCTTCAGCTTGTATTTGAGTTTCAGATCTTTGCATTTGTTTTTTCTCTCCAGCTCTTTCAGTGTTTCAAGGAGCCATGTATGGTGCTGAAATAATGCAGCATCTGTGTCCTCCTCATATTTCAGTTCCTGGCTAGTGGAAATACCATGAAAGAAACATATCTTAAATGATCTTAGCCTCATAAATGGCTCTTTGAGACATTCAGGAATCCTGCAAAATGAGAAACAAACAACAAGATCTGTATTTTTAAGCACTGGCAGTGCAGGATATTTGGGTTTATTTGAGTTCCTGTGGAATCATTCTCATTGCCCAAGCAACCTGTTTTCAGCTCACTAAAACCGCTCCACAGTTGTCCTTCAACAGAAATGAAACAAACATGTGTGATGGGCATCCTGAAGCAAACTGAGATGGAAATGAACAAGGATGAGAAAGGAGTGTTGGAAAAATTCTGAAGAGAAGCTCCAGAATACCAACACTCCCTTACTTTTGCCATTGGTCCTACTAAAGGGATTGGGAAGGTCAAAGCAGTTATTTTTTTTTCTGGTTGTCTGAAACCAGATATGCTCAGTTTATGATGATCTGCTCTTCTAGCTCAGCCTTCAGTGTTTACTCCGGTGGAACTGAAAATCATGTTCTTACTCTTCTTTTGGTACATCTTACTTTCAAGTTTATGGGGTTCTAGATGTAAATCAATGAGTTCTGGGTGTGTACCTGTTTTTGAGGAAGGAAGCAGAACTCCTGTGTGGTCTACAACACCTTTAACAAGGTGTTGCATGATGCATCATGCATGATGCATGATATCTGCTATATAAAAACCTATCTATGGACTCATGGACTCAGGGATATGGAGTGGTCGACTCTGAACTTCCTCCCCAGTGCCCTGCTCTTGATTCCTTAGTGTGGGTTCTTTTGCTCAGAGGAAAAAGGCAAACATTAACCATAACAACTAACTGATGGGGTTTTTTTTTGAAAAGAAGTTACTGTCCCAATCTCAGAAATATAAATTGATGCACTCTGAAATGAGGTGACTTGCCATAGATCAACTAAAAGTTGGTTCATCAGTTGCCCCCCCTCTCAAGGCTTATGGAGCCTTCTCCAACCTCTGCTGCCTTCTCACTTGGGGAAAATGGGTACAGACAAGTGTCCAGACCTTTCCTGGTGTATACATCCTACCCAGTCTCCACCCACCTACACAGAGTCCTGGACTGGGGTGTCCATATTGCCCTGGACTCAATTATTTTTTTAAACAAGAGTATGAACACTCCTTGCTGCAGGGCTGATAATCCACCCACACTGTAAAGCAGATGTAGACCAAATCCCTCCAGTGATTTGGAGCTCTCTCAATATGTGACTCAACTGGCCCATTGAGAAATGGTTTCTAGGTACTTTGAATGGAAACAGGCATTGAACAAAAGAAACTCAACCAGACCAAAGTATTTTTAGAGGTAATGTTTACCTTCAGAACGCAGCAATAGAAGTTAAAAAAAAAAAAAGCCACAAAATATCTAAAATCTTCAGTTGAGAATGTACAAAACAAAGTCATAATAATAAGAAAATTGCTTTACAAAGTCTCAAAGTGAATTTAAACAGTAAACATGTAGGAAAGCATGGAAAATCTAAAATAAGGGGTTTGTATATGTTGAATAATAAATTACAATTCTAGAAAAAAACAAAGGAAAGCAGTAACCATTCTGACTCAAGCAGAGAATCTTTCATAGCATCTTTCTTTGGGGGAATAGCATTGATAATAGCTGTAGGTCTTGGCTTGACAATTTCCAGTAGCATCAAACACTTTCCAGGAACTGAAAAATAAACTGATAAACACCTCCCCCAAAACCAATAGTGACAGCAATTCAAGACTTTTTTTTTTTTCCTTTTCTTTCTTTTCTTTTCTTAATGGCTAAGAGAAAACTTATCAAACCCACCCATCAATATGAGCTTGTGTATATATATGTGTGTGTAGGATGCCCTTCTTAGAAAGAAAGAAGGTGTTTGTTCGCCAGTGACCAGATTGGTTGGTTCTTTAGCTGATCCTACCTATCCTTCCTTCTGCAGTAGTTCAGAGAATCCCGAGACAACACCACGAGCTGCCCCCCTCCAAACCTTCAGGGGGAAGATACCCTAAGGTGCCCCATGGATGGATTTTTTCCCTTGTGCTTCTAAGAGTGCCAGGACTCTGGGTTGTGGTGCAGCACCAAGTCTCTTGGGTTGGCCAGGTGAGGGCTGTTCTCCTCCAGTGTCAAGGCAGACTGCATTAGTCCTGTCTGTGTGTGAACACCAAGACGACGACCCTGAGAAGTCCCTAGGGTGTAGGTGAATCCCTGTGTGTGATGTAGCTGAAAGAGGAGAAATGTTTATCGTGGCCTTTCTCTTTTGTCTCAGAGAGTCTTCTCTTGCTCTCCAGAATCTCCTACTTCTTTGGCTTGGAGTTGCCAAAGGTAACAAAGACCACTCCTGGCTCCTGGAAACTCCCGTTGGTGTGGAAGTTTTCGCCCGGGCTCTTCAAGTACCTCCGAAACATGGGTGAGGCTGAGACCTCATACTGGGGATGAGCCACCACATCGCACGTGGAAGACGTTTGTGTCTCAGACTGTTTGGTGACGGTGGTGGACGAAGTAATGATTTTGTTCCCGAACTGGTCCATTTCCTCGTACTGCTCCATGACAGTCCGGGTGGCTCCGTAGAGCTTGGAGCCATCGGGCCCCGTCTGCAGCTCCAGGATGCTTTTCTGCCTCCGTGGATTTTGTGGGCTGGAGACATTCAGGGAGCAGTATTCCGAAAAGCCTCCTTTCTTCCCACAGTGGCAGCTGTCTTTGGAGGTGTCCAGGGAGCCCTTCTCTTTGTCACTGGTCGGATGGTTGGCATTGCCAAGGGTGTGCTGTTTCATTGAGCTCAGCCCAGCTTTTGTTTGGAGGGGGTCTGGTCTCTTCTCTAAGGGTTTTGTGTCATGCCCAGTAGACCCAGCTGATGGATGGGTAATGGAGCTAAAGCTGTTATGAGCAAAAGCACCCCTCTTCCCTGGAGAGTCAAGACAGTCTGGCGAAGGGACATCCTGGGGGGAATGTGCTGTCCTGGGTGATTCTGCTGGTTTCCTGGCAGCAGACTCGATGGTGATGTAGGAAGGTGAGGAGGGAGAGCTGACACGAGACTGAACGAGGCGGGGGACCCCCAGCTCTGCCTTGGCTGCCTCAGTCTTTTCTGCCACCTTTGCACTTTCCACAGATGTTGCTTCCCCCGTCTCCAGTGTGACTTCCTCCTGTTTGGCTTTGCTTGAGACAATACTGATTTTACGGATATTGCTACTGCTCACAGAGCTTTGGGTGCTCCCCAGAGACTCCTTGAACAGCCCTGACAACCCTGCAATGTCTGACTCAGACTTGAGACTAGAAACAGAATAAATAGCTTTCTTGATGGCCTCCTCAATGTCCTGGATCCGGGCAAGTGTCTGTTCCTTCAGGTGCATAATCTCAGCGCTTGCTCGTTCCAGGTCCTCAAAAACCAGCTCCATTGAGGAGACACTGTCAGTGTCCTCCTTTTCCAGTGCCTCAGCCTTGTCCTTTTGCTTGGCCTGGTGGGCCTTCTGACGAACAACCCACTCAGGGACCTTCTCGAAGAAGCTCTTCAGAGCTTTCACATCCACTTTGCTTGTCTCCTCCTCAAACTCCCTCACTCGAGTCAAGATTTCTTGCAGCTGCTCCTGTCTCCTGAGGTTCTCAAAGATCTCCATAGCTTCCTTGACATTGCCTTTCATGATCTCCTCTTTGTGTACTGACAGCCTCTTCCGACGCTCATCTTCTGTTTCTCTCGTTTTTTTTTCTCTCATAACAACCACTGGCTTCTCCTGGGCAGGTGTCTCTGCCTCCCCATCAAGACATTTCAGTTGCCCACTGGTCTCCTGATGTTGCTCCTCAAAGGAGTTCATTGACTGCTGATGGAAGGACATTGAATGAGACATTTGCCTCCTCTCATGCACCTGCTGCACGACTCTCTGACTATCCCACGATCCGTAAGAATTAGATACACTTTCCCTTTCCACCTTGGATGAGGCGTTTTGTGCAGTGTCATCTCTCTTTGGAGGAGTAGTGTGGCCCACAGGGGAGGTTCTTGGCTCAGTTTGTCCTGGCATATTATTTGTCTGTGCTCTACCAGGACAGGTGGGAGGCGATAGTGAAGAGCACCCGTTCTCATCTCGGCACAGCTCTGTGTGCCTCTGAGCCACCTCACCTGGGCATCTCCTTGGAGCAGCAGCTTTCCCACTCACCATTCCCTGCTTGACTTCAAAACTAGCCACTCCATTTTTTATTGGCTTTGAAGTCTTAGCGCTGTCTGATTCCACCTTTCCTTGTCCTGCTTTGTTGGCCTTGTACCTTTCTTCTGCTATTTGAAGAGGGGTTTTGGCAGAGTACTTTGGCACCTTTCTCTCAGTGTTTGTACCCTGAACTGTGACAGTCTTCTTCACAGATGTCTCCAAATTGTAGGATTTTGCCTGAACCTCCTCATAGCCTGATTGTTCATGAACTTCCATGCAGCTTGATCCCAGCTCCGTGGTGGGAGCCTTTGGCCTGATGATTTCCTTCAAGCCTAGAGGTTTTGGAGGCAGGGGTGGAGGGATGGGTTTGGTTGATCTGCTTGTGCTGTTACTTGCAGAGGCAGAATGTGCCTCATGTGAGAAGTGCTCAGGTTTTGGAGGGGGAACAGGTTTTTTCCTGTGTGGGCCAGTAATTTCTGGTTTTGGAGGAGTCCTGGGCTTCTCTGCAGGACTCTGATCACTGGGTTTGCAGGACAGAGAAGGGAGGGCAGGAAGAGGGGTCTGGAGTGATGCAGAACATCCTTGGACTTCATCTTTGCTGGTTGGTAATGGAAGGGCACCTTCTCTTGCTGCTTTAGTTGAGGGTGGGCAATGTTCTGCTTTCATCACAGCAACTGGGGGAGGAGGAGGAAAGTCATTATCAGCCTGCGACCCTGAAGCCACTACAGCAGTCTGGTTACTAGCGACTTGAGTCTCATTTTTCTTTTTACACACAGAATAGGACTGCCCTGCATTTCTGTATATCATAGCAGCTTTAAAGTCCCCTCTGGAGACATTAACGTTAGACTTTTCCAGCGACTGAAGTGTGGCTTTTAAATTACCTCGGACAACATCCTCCTTTTCTACCAGGCGCTGTTCTGTGGCGGCACTTTGCAGCGCTCTGATAGCTGTCTGTACATCCCCTCTGACAACAACATCTCTTTCTTCTTGCACTGATTGCTCTTTGTAATCAGACTCAACACAAGGGTTTATATAGGTTTTCACGGGTGTGGCAGTATAAAGGCCATCCTTAATGCTAAAATCTCTACTAGGCACAACTTGGATTTCCTGGCTCAATAGTTGTCCTGCCTGTACTTCCTCAGAAGCACTGACCTTTTTGTGTGATGCTACGCTCTTCTGAGACATGCTTGTGTGGGTCTTGGATGCCTCCTGGACTCTGGTGGTGGTGGTCCTGGTGGCAGTGCTGCTGCTCTCCTGCTTGGTGGATGAAGAGTCCTGTTGGTGCATGGTTGATTGAAGGGTCATTGTTCCCTGCGTGCTGACTGTCTGCTGCCTGCAGGCTGTGTGGACCTCCTCCCTGTTCCTCTGGAACTTGCTCTGGACATGGTGTTGAATGTTTTTTGCTTCTGCTGTTGCCAGCCTCAGGCTTTGCATTGCAGCCTGGAGATCACTCCCAAGGGCCTTTTCTTCTGTCTGAGTCTGGCTTGGTCCCCCGCTCACCACACTCTGCTGTTTCCCATCCACTTCTGCCCCCTGAGATGTCACTTGGGTTGGAAATGTGCCTTGCGTCATAGTTTTGGGCTCCTTCAACTGGGCAGTGGTGGCTTCTGCTTTCTCTGCCTTCTTGCTGGCATCAGCCACCCTTTGGATTGACTTTGTAGTCACTTTAAGACCTCCGGACAGAATTTCTTCCTTTCCCACCACTGTGGGCAGGGGCTTCCCAAGACATTGCACTGCGGTGCCTGTCACACCTGCTGCATGCACAGCCTCTCTCTCTAACACACCCTCTCTGCCTGTGCTTTCACGTACAAATCCCTTTTTTGCTCCCTCCATAGTCCCTGGCTCACCTTCTGCAACTACTTTCCCTATTTGTTCTTTATTTGGTAAGATACGTATGTTAGCCCCCTGCACAACCCGTGGGACACTCTCGTCTTCCCCCTGCTCTGCTTGGGCATTGATGAGGGATTGTATCTCTGACTCCTGCTGGAGATTCTTCAGATAGCTGAGATCTCCCTTCTCAATGCAGCTCGCAAAAAGTTGGACATTTCCCTTCTCGTTGTCCTCCCGTTTGATGGTTACTGCTGCTTTCTGCTCCTGAGAAGAAGCCAACAGGTTCCCAATCGTTGACTTCACATCCCCCTTGATGACTTTCTGCTGGATAGAATGGAACAGGAGGGAGTAGAGAGTCATCTTCACTGATCCCGACTTTGTCTCTTGTAAGACCATTCCCTTTTTGATGGAAGCATCTTGACTTAGGAGGCCCTGTAAAGCCTTGGCTACATCTCCACTGAAGTCCTCTTTGCCTTTAACAGCTTCACTCTGGTCCAGCAGCTGCAATGGGCTTACTTTGATCTTGCCATCTCTGTCCTCTTCTACCAGCACACTCTGTGCTTCCACGTTGGTCCTGTGCAGGAGCTGCAGCATAATCCTCTGCAAATGGCCTCCCACAACCTCCTCCTTCAGGATCTCCGGAGCACCGGGGCTGCTGAGCTGGTACTTCACCATCTTCACACTCTCCATATCATTGGCTTCAATGAGGATCCCATCATGCTGGATCGCCTGGCAAGTGCAGAGAGTCTCTAAAGTCTCCTTCATGGTTCTTTCTTTCAGTTCTATTTCTATGCTGCCTTCAGAGGCACTCAATTTATCCAAGGGCGTGCTCTCGAAGAGCCACGTTGTGCTTTTCACATCTGCACGAGGGATTGCTTCCTGGGCCCCAGCGTTGGCCACCACCTCCTCTGTGTCCTTAAGCGTGTCCATTGGCTGGGTTTCAAACAACCAGGTGCAGCGTTTCACGTCCCCCTTCTGGCTGTCCTCTCTCTGCACTGTGCTCATGGATGAGCTTCTCTCCGCATCCCCGTACAGGGAATCCACAGGGTGGTTCTCGAAAAGCCAAGTGGATGTCCTCACGTCACCCCGCTGAACGTCACTGACACTGACCATCCTCACGTACTTCTTCTGGCCCACCTGCTGGGACTCAAAGAGCTGCTTGTTGGACTGAACATCTCCCCTCTGCACATCATCTACAGTTCTGGGCACAGACAACTTTCCCACTGAGAAGGAGTCAAGAGGCTCTGTCTCAAACCTCCACCGGGCAGCCTGGACATCTCCTTTCTTGATGTCCTCTTGGGTGACAGCCCTGATCACAAACACCTCTTCTTCCTTCTTGATCTGATCCAGGGGCTTAGTTTCAAACAACCACCGGGCACCTTTCACATCACCTTTCATGATTTCTTCTTTCTTCACTGAGGTGACCTCGTGGTATCCCCCCTCTTTGTCCTGGATAGCATATAAGGGTTGGCTTTCAAAGAGCATCGTGCAGGACTTGACATTTGCTTTGCTCATGGTGTCTTTCTGGATCTTCTGGAGCTCTGTCTCGTCCACTTCCTCATGGATTTGGTCAAGGGAATAAGTCTCAAATACGAACCTTTTGCCTCCAACATCTCCCCCCTTGATATCCTTTTCTGGAGGGATTTCCTGGATGCCCTCAGAGTTGTCCTTCAGGGTATCCATGGGGTAGTTCTCAAAGAGCCATGTGAACTTGTGCACGGATCCGGCTTCAATTGTCCCAGCATCTTTCTGGGATTTTGGTTTGGTGGCTGTATCCAAGGGCTTAGCTTCAAAGAACTCCTTCACTCTGGACACTTCCCCAGACTGTATCTCCACCCGGCTGGAATACCGCATGGTCTTTTTCCTGTCAGCTTCACCGACAGTGCTGCTGCCCAAGGGCTCAGTCTCAAATAGGTGCCGGACAGTTTTGACATCAACTCCCTGTAACTCCTCCTGACTGTACGCCTTACTGACTTGCAGATACTGCTCCTCCTGGCCTTTCAGGGAGTCCAGGGGCTGAGTCTCAAACATCCATGTGTATGACTTCACATCAGCTTGGGGCACGCTGCCGTCCTCCTCCTGCTTCTTTTCAGCCTTCTCGTACAGGGTGTGCATTGGCTGGGTCTCAAAAAGCCACCGGCAGGTCTTCACATCCCCCCTCTGGGAGATCTCCCGCTTCACTGAGGGGTGCTCCTCTCCTTCCATGGCTTTGTGATGAATGACATCCATAGGCTGAGTTTCAAAGAGCCACTTGGCTGTTCTGACATCACCAGCCACCATCTCTTGCTTTGTGATCCCCCGTATTATATCCACTTTCTTGATGCTTTCATCAAACTGGTCCAGGGGCCTGGTTTCAAACATCCACTTGTAGTTCTTGACATCCCCGCTGATGATCTGCTCTCTGCTTACAGAGGTGACTTCATGGAAATTGCCAAAGCTATCCTTGATGGCATACAGAGGTGTTGTCTCAAACAGGATTTGGTTGGCTTTGACGTTGCCAGCTGGAATCTTCTCCTCCTCTTCTTTGGTGATAGGTTCAGCATCAGCCTGTTTAATGCTGTCTAAAGGGAGAGTCTCAAACAAGGTCTTGAAAGACTTCACATCCCCTTTTACTACCTCTTCCACGCTGGTGGCTGGAATTTCTTCCTCAAATGCCTTGGAGATGCTACCAAGGGGACAGGTCTCGAAGACGTGTTTTCTTTGCTTCACATCTCCCTTCTCCTCTGCTGAAAGCTCTACTTTCTTTAAGCGTCCCACCTCAAAATTGTCTCTCAGTGTTTCCATTGGCTGCGTCTCAAATAGCCAGAGTGTGGATTTCACATCACCTCCAATGACTTGTTCTTTGGCTACAACACTTTCTGAAGCTTCTCCTTTCAGGGAGTCAAGAGTCTGGGTCTCAAAGAGCAATCTCTGCTTAGTGACATCTGCCCCTGTGACAAAATCTGTAGAAGCCTTGAAGTCCTGTTCTTCCACTGTGATTTCTCTGATGGCATCCAGGGGTTGGGTTTCAAATATCCACCTTGCTCCACTGACATCTGGCCTTCCAATTTCTTCCAGCGAAATCCCACGGATTATCTGCACTTTGGAAGTGTCCTTGTTGATGGTGTCCAGGGGCTGAGTCTCAAACAGCCAGCGAGCCGTTCTGACTGCATTGCTCTGAATTTCTTCTCGGCAGACGGACTTGATTTCATGGATAGTCCCAGTTTTGTCTCTGATGGCACAAAGGGGCTCTGTTTGGAAGAGCCTGACAGTCTTCTTAACATCGCCTTTTAGCTCCTGGATTTCTGACTTGAGTTGTAGGATGCTCTTCTCCTCCACTGAGGAGCAGCGTCCTATAGCATCCAAGGACTGTGCTTCAAAGAGCTGTTTGGCCCCTTGCACATCACCTCCCTGGACAGGCTCCTTGAGAACTGCCTCCTGCACCTCAGTTTCATCTGAATACAGTTTGTTTAATGTGTCCAGTGGTTGGGTTTCAAAGAGCCATCGGGCAGTACGAACGTCTCCTCTGGCAAGGTCTGTTTCTGACACCTTGGGTGATGCTGACAGGCTGTATCCATTAATTGACTGGCTTTCAAACCTGAGGGAAGTACTTTTCACATCCCCACCAGGAATGATCTCTTCTTCTGCCAGCTTCTTGGTGGCTTGGTGGTCCCCAATGGAGTCGAGTGCCCAGTTCTCAAAAATCCAGCGCATGGACTGAACCTCTCCTGGGAGAACTTTATCCAGGTTCACAGAGGCCTGTGCATTAGGGTCTTCGGTATTAAGCATTTCTGCCAGGTCCTCAGTCACAGCTTCTTCCAAGTTCTTCCTGAGCTCGGGATGCATGTGTCTGTAGAGCCTCTTTAGCTCGTTCACTTGGCGCTGCTGGTAGAACTTGGAGAAGGCTTGTTTTGGAGGAGGCACAGGGAGTGGGTTGAGATCCTGACTCCCCGGAGCGATGACCTGGACTGAGCTCACGGCGGGAGGGGGAGGCAAGTCGTCTTCCATTTTCTTGGTGGCTGCTTTAGACGATTTCTGAGCTTCTGACATCTTTGGGGAAACAGTTTCAAACGTCAGAACAGTTTCTGTCCCGCCAACCCCACGGCCGTTAATGGTGAGAACGGCAAAGGGAAAAGCCAACAAGGGAATTCCGTGCACCTGCTAAGCTCCGTACCTTTGGTTCAGCAGCACACAGCACTCCAAAACATCACACCACTGCACACGCTCCAGGCTCGGTGTTAGCTCTGGTTCCACTGCAACGGCTCAAGGCAAGGCCTCTAATCCAGGTGAGGTGGTTAGTCTACAGTCCCCAGGATTCAGTCCAGCTACAGCATAACAGAGGTGCTCGATTTGGGCTGTGCCACCAAGAGAATGACCACAAGAATGACGTGGAAAAGGCTGTCTTAGAGTAGTGAGCTAAAAGTTAACTTCTCCCTCCTGCTCCCCTGTGTCTGGGGTAGTGTGAGGACCTGCAGGGAGTCTGGGAACACAGGATATGGGTGCAGGAGAAAGTCAAGGAGTTTTTTGTGAAGAGGTCTCAAGAAGTAAAAGGGGGAGAGGGAACCAAAGTGTCAAACTGAGCTGATGATGTTGGGTAGGGAGGTAGCACGATGAGCTTTTGGTAGCACCATGGGTTGCCTACTGCTCAAGAGGGAGAGCTGGGGAAAGGATGTTCATCTGATTAATGATTTCTTCTGTTGGACTCATGGGTGTACCCCATGTCACCATTTACACAAGAATAGATGGACAGTTATACAATTAGAGACTTAAATAAAGCTCTTCTGACTTGCAGACTTGTACAGATATGAGACTAAGGTCTACAAACTGCTGGGATCAGCAGGCCAAATTCCTTTAGGAGAAAAAACAAGGCTGAAGGATCAGAGGTTGGGGTAACACCCATAGCTGGGTGCCAGGGAAGTTAGACCTGTTTAAACTCAGTCTGAGCTCAGCTCATATTCACAGCAGCATTGGTACAGAAGTGAACAGAGTCGGCTGTGGATGTCCAGCCCACCTTTGAGCCTCCCTTTCTGCATTTTTTTCTCCTTAGTCTGGGAACCCTGGGCACCGAACACTGAACTGAATACCTGCAACCTGCTCTGCCTGGGCGTTTGTCCACAGGGAAGGTAGCTGAAGCCTTTAACCATTGTCTAAAAGAGACTGTAATCCTGGTGGCTTTCCTTTCAGTAAACAGATCTGCTGACCCTTGGCATGCCTGTGCAGTTACGTCTGTGGAGTTATGCCTGGAATATTATTAGTTGTTGCTCAAAGCAGTGGTGCGCGGTGTTATTTCACTCTGTTACACGCAGATTGTTCCGGCTAAAAATAAGTTTTCAACATTAGTAAAAGAAACCCACACTCAGAATACCGAAAATCAGCATATTCTGCAGCAAGTGTAAAATGCAAATCTTTCGCGTGAGCCAACTTACTTTGAATGCACTTTTTAAAAATAAGGGTGGTTTGGTTTTTTTTTTTTTTATCTGTGAAGAACTTCTGAACGTGGGGAAGGGCGACTGAGCAGCTGATAGCTATATTCAGTATTAAAGTGCTCCTTGCTGCCTTGTGTGGGTATTTCAATCACACTCACAGGCCACAAATATTTGGTTAGATAACGGTGCTTATCTTAAACATTTCCTACCTTGCTTTTTTTCTGCCTGTGGGGAGAGTGAATGGAGTTGTCCTTCACAGCACTCTGTAAAAGATATGTGGAGAAATGACATTTAACTGCATAGAAAGACACATTATCTGTATATGTATTTTTATGCATTTATGTGTATTAAGGTGCATATCAACTACAGAGACCTGAAAACCATTACAGGTCAGGTTTTCTTTTTTGGGTCACTGGCAGTTCTGTACAGGTGAGAAAAAAAAATCTTATTCCAGGTTGATCAAAAATGTACGTTTCCTAAAATCTCAGCCAACAAATAAAACCCAAACCACATTTTTTTAGAGTTAGAGGAAATCAAAACTAGGAAAGTTTGATTTAGGCTCTCTTTTTGTTTATACTTCAACTTCTAAAAAACAAGACTGATCTATATTTGTAATTGCATTACAAAATGCTTAATTCATTGTTTTGGATTTTTTTTTAATTTTATTTTTTTAAGTCTTCTAACCAGTTGTAATTTTTCAGCTGCAGTCTCCATTCACTTATTTTCAACTGGAACTGTTTCAGTCTGGACTCATCCAGTAGGGAGTCCCAATACACACTTGAGAGACTACATCTCTGAACACCATAAAAGGTTGAGAGTAAGGGGGGAACAGGAACGTGCCTGCAGCAGTGGTCCAGATATGAAATCGCATCCCATGTTACTCCTGGATCACCACTGGTACGGGGGAAATGGGGAAAATGTGCCTCATAACCCTGAATTATCCTATGGCCCACTGATCATCTTGGAGTGCGGGATTAAATCCCTGGATTCCAGACTAAGGACTACAAACAGAGGAACACGGGAGGTTGCACTGTACAGTTATGTCTGAGTGTGGTATATATGGACATGTGTATGTGTGTGTGCTGGAATGGGGATAGGATGGAGACGTAGGTCTTGCTCTGGGCTAAATATTTCCTCCATGAATATGTGTAAATACATACAAGCAAATAAAGCAGAAATCTTATATATGAATAAACTGTATGGGCTAGTGGATGTAGATGTGTGTGTGCTTCGTGTGTGTATGTGTGAATTTAATATGTATATAATACGTGGTTTTTTGTACACAGCTTATAAATCCCACACATACCAGCACCTCTGATAACATTCATCCAGTATTTTCAAGCGACAATTGGAAAAAAATGCTCATTTTTTGGAAAAACAAACGCTGTGTTTCTGCAGATTTACTTCACCACACACATTCTCTCTCACTCTCTTACAACCACTTGCTTGGGCGGGACATTGTTGGAATGCCGCTGGTGATTTGGGAGGGGGAGGATGCTGGTGCTTACCGGCTGTGCGGGGCTGCCGGCGTCAGCAGCAGCGGCAGCTGTCTGGGAGAGATAGAGAGCCGACAGCTCCTTCACGGAGGGCGCAGAGGACCTCCCTCGTCCTTGGTGAAGTATGTGGATAGTGTTGTCTGATGTGTCTAAAAATGACCGTGTCCGATCATCTGAAACAGGGACAGACGTGCGTGGTGAGCCCTGAGCCAAAGTCGGGAGGGCAGGGTCAGCCTGGAGCCTGGGCATTGCTCACCACGGGCTCTGCCATCTGCACACCAATCCCCCTGGCAGCCCCTGCCCTGGCCCCCCAAAACTTAACATCATGCCCTTTTGGTTCAGAGAAAAATCACGGACATTTCCACCTTTTTCATGGCTGAAATGGATTTTGAGCCTGGATGAGAGCCACGCGTTTGGCAGTGACCTGATGCCACCATCCTGCTGGTGGGGCACAGAGCCCACCCCCGTTCCTGCATCCCTGGACAAGGCCATCACCAAACACGTGAGTCAGAGGATGTGAAGGAGCTACATGTGTTTAACTTGAGCCAATTCCCACCACTCTGCTATGGATGTGCCTCTCAGGCAGTTATATCCATTTATCTTCACCTTTTCTCTGGGAGCCTGTTTCAGGAAATGGAGAGATGAGAGGCTACAAGACTTGCCCCTGGATGCAGCAGGGAGCCTTTGGCAGAGCCAGAGGACCAAACCCTGCTCTTAATTTAGAGAACTGATATTTTGAGCTGCACCAGCTCCCATGGGGCCCCCAATGGAGCCCAGCATGGCATTGCTGAGATACTCAAGACATTCAGCATTCCTACCTTTGTTCAGATGTCTCCCATGGAGATACTACAGCTGAGGTTGTTCCTATTGGGTTCATGGAGAAATGGCCACTCTAGGAGGAGGTGAACTATTAACCAGACCTCCTGGGGGCTACACAGAGGGACAGGATGGTTGGAGCAGTCACACACTTCTGGATGATGTCAAGGCCATGGTGCCTCATTCCTACCTATTGTACTCCATCCCCCTTGGTCCTCATCCCCCTAAACAGTGGGGGCTTCCCTTCCCACTGAGGATGAAAGCTGTGTCCATCCCCAGAGAGAGGTTCAGGTCAAAATCAATGGATTTAATGCTGATGGGTTCAGTTTTCACAGAAACCCCAAATTCCAGCTAAGAACTTTCTTTTTGCATTACCCTGCTAGGTAATGCCATCTCCACCTCCCATCAGAGACATGTACTGAGCTTTACTCCTACGTGATGCACCTCAGTTCTCCAGGTTAGTCAGGGCTGTAATTTCTCTGTTACCACTGTAAAAACACGAGAAGGTTCTCCCGTTCTCTGCAGGCTTGCACTGCTGCATTTGGATTTAGTGTGGTATTTGCAATGCTTTCTGTTTGAACAATGGGCTCTCTCTCCACAAATCCAGCTATTGCACAGCCAGGAAAGGGCTGATGTACTTTTTAATATGTGTGCATTAGAAGCACCGCAGCCATTCCAGCATTCTTTGCCCTCAAATCTCAGTCCTCAAATCACGAAAATCAGTAAATAACAAACCCCATGACTCTTTTTTTCTGCATTTTAAGTTCAGGTTTTCAAGTTTGTCTAGAAAATGCTGAAGGAAATTTGCTCTGGTTTTATTTTAAATTGGCAACAGCTAATGTTATACACTAACAGGATTCCAGGAGCTGGTGCTTCAAATGAAATGCCAGTTCCTGTGGGCACAAACACGAACCAAAAAGCCATGAAAACAAGAGCAGAGGGGCCTCAGTGAGTTGTCAGACCCTGACCAGTGTGCTGTTGGAAGGTGCCAAACCCCTAGATTTCTGTTGTCCTTTGTTCCAGCTGCTCCTGCATATGTGCAGGCATTTGGATGATGAACCAAGGCTGGATACATGAGGAAGCAGTGGGATGCAATACACATTTAGCTGCCCAGTTCTGCTGAAGGTCAGCAGAAACAGAAGAAGGTATTTCCTTAATGCCTTTTTTTTTTTTTGCTAAGTCACCATGTAAATATGGCACCTTTTTCCCTGATTTCTGCTGTCCACAGCTTAAACACCAAGTCAAAAGGAACTATCTGTCTACAGCCAGTGGAGATAGTGCAAGGCTGGTGCAGACCTGGTGCATCTTGAGATAGGTTGACAGGTTGCAACCACCCTCTGGTTTCATCACTTTTCCCCACTTTACTCAAGACACCCCAAATTTTGACTAGATCCTGGATTTTTGAGATGAACAGCATCCTGGAAATCATAGAATCCTAGAATTATTTGGGTTGGAAGGGACCTTAAAGGTCATCTAGTTCTAATCCCACTGCCAGGGGCAGGGATGCCACCCACTAGATCAGGTTGCTCTGAGCCCTGTTCAACTTGGCCTTGAACACATCCAGGGATGGGGCATCCACAACTTCTCTGGGAATCCTGTGCCAGTGTCTTGCTATCCTCACAGTAAAGAATTTCTTCCTAATATCTAATCTAAATATCTCCTCTTTTAGTTTAAAACTGTTCCCCCTTGTCCTATGGACATCAGGAGGGGCCTTGAAGCATTTGCTGAATTGGCTGCAGAAGGCTTTGAGGAGGGCTTTGGAAAATCTTGTCTGGGAATCTCTTTCTTTTCTCCTCCATTGCTCAGTTACCTAGTGGAAAGGCAAAAAGGGGTCCAATCAGCCTGGCAAGCAGAAGCTTTCTCCCTTGTACAGTGATGAGGTTTGGCTAAGCCTCCCAGTAAGAGCAGTGGGGAGACAGTGAACCTTGTTAGCCTCAAAGCAGAAAGGCAACCAAGCACAGATTTGCAGCCTTTCTGGCTGGGAAAATGAACACAAATCCGTGGCTCTCTTGAAAACTATCTCTAGGAGATGGGCCATGGCAAGGCAGGGCTCCTGCCTAGGTTGACACAGTGTTACTGTGCATAACCACTTCGGTGCAAAGCGCTTAGCAAAAGCATCCCCACGTCCTAGAGCTGGGCTGGTGATATTTATTGGTCTCCTCCCACCCCAGTCTATGGGTATTACCACTGAGATGATATAATTTGTATTGACCTATAGGCCTGTAGGTAGAGATACTGCACAAAGAAAAGCAATGTACCCCTCCAGCCAGGAATGAATAGTGCAGCTGAAGGAATATTTCCAGTCCCTGCAGTGGAAAATAGCACAGTGTCAGTGCTGCTGAGTCCTTCATCCGTTAGCTTGGGTGGATGAAAGGCCACAGGTCTTGTTTTAATGACAGATATAATTAGATACAAGGCTTTCGTTATCGCTTATCGCTGCCTTTGTTTTCTTTTTTCTTTCCTTCTCTTCTCTTTTTTTTTCTTTTTTTTTTCCAGTGCACAGGCTGTGCACAGCCCTCTGTTTGCTTATCACTCCTCACAAACCCCGCCTGCCTTAGATAGGGGCCGCTCCAACCCGCCGGGCGGGCGGCTGGCTCCGCGCTTCCACAAAGTCTGGTCTCTCCACACGTCTCCGCCTGACGAAACAGGCTGCTGCCACCCTTCAAATTGCTAATTATAGATAAGAGCCAAAGAATAGCAGTTCATTCCGCTAACGAGAAAGCCGAGCTGTCACGTGTGCGTGGATAGCGGCATCCAAGCGGCACCGAGGACGCATCCAGAGTTGCGAGCAAGGTGCATCCCCTGGGAGGGATCGGGGAGCTTCCCAGCTGGGGATGCTACAGCAAAGCCAAAGGTTGTTATGCAGGCCGGGCTTAGGGTGTTATTTGTTGTGCATGAGATGGAAGCCCAGTTTGAACCCTGTGCTGGGCTCCACATTTCTGCGTCGCTGAGCAAAAGAGCTCCACTGGCACATTCGGCATCCGACCCAGCGCTGAGTGATGCATCCTGCGCGGCGCTGATTGACCAGCAGCCCCAGGGACTTTAAACCAGATACCTCCAGCATTAAAGCATCGCCTGTGAGCTAAAATAGAAGGAAAGAGCTCCTGAACACCCCCTCCTCCCGTCCCGCCCAGTGGCTGGCACTGCGGCCGACGGCTCTGCTGCCTAAGTGAAGGATACAGGGAATGCTCCTCCCCGCTGGCGTTTGTCGGCAAAATGTCCTTGGTGCCAGTGCCTGGCGCCGGATGAATCTGCACATTTCGTGTGAGGGGCTGCAATGTTAGGACTGTCCATGGGGAGCAGTTGTCGGGTTTCTTGAGCTCTTCCCATGCCCGACCCATGTGCAGCTCGGGCTCAGTTTACAGCCTCTCTGCCCCATAAGTCGCACCCCGGGAAGGCAAGGAGGGCTGTGGGAACTGGAAACTTGCAACGGGAAAAAATAATTCCTTGTATTCCTTTGTACTCACTGGTTCTTCTAGACACAGGGGGGAAAGGCAAGGCAATGGGGGTAAAAGATTCTTAAATATTCATTTAAAAGTTCACTCACTTCCTCTTCAATTATTACCTTTAAATCACTCAACTGCTCTGTCTTCAACTGAAGATAATGTTACAGGTCTCTTGAACCATAATCACGTTACATCTGACAGTCAGCTCCCAACAACTGGAAAACAAATCACTGACAAAACCTCTCCCCCCTCTGCCCTCCCCTGAGAAAACCCCATCTCACCAGTAACACAGCAGCTCTGTGTCACTCTGCTTCCTATTTAAACCTATTTAGCCTATAAAGAAGCAACGCTACCCACCTGTCGGTGTCCACCACCTCTGCTGCTGGCACTCCTTCACAGCTCCCACCACCAACCCCAGTGAGCTACCGAGCGCCTGAGTCACCTATTAAAAAAGGAAGCTGCAAGCTCAGCACCAGTCTCCCGGGTCGCCTGGCCAACCACATGTCATCGGCTTTGCTCCCAAAATCAGCCGCCCTGAGCAAACACAGCTGCTAAGCAAAGCCCTTTGTGTGGCCCTGTGCGCCCCACGGGCAGTGCCTGAGCTGGGGGTTGTGTAACGGGGGCCGAGATCAGCTGGGGGCTCGCACGGGGGTTGCATGAGTCGGGGGGAGAGGGATAGTCCAGTGGGGTGAGTTCTGCCAGGGTCCTGTCCTGCTCCATCGCTCGCTGCAGGGAGCAGTGCTGTGAGACCATCTCACCCCGAATCTGGCATCCTCTGTCACCTGCTGTGTGGCTGCCCAACATTGCTCCTCTGCAGGTCAGTTTTGGGTGTGCCATGTTGGCTGCTGTACCTGGCGTGTCCTGTGCCCAAAGCACAGACGTGTTACGGTCTCACCCCTTGGCTGTGCCACGGCTCAGGTGCCACGAGGCCTTTGGTGCATCCCATGGTGCAGAACCCAAAACCCCAGTACTCAAAGGCCAGTTGGAGCAAAGGGACCTGTGTCCTGGAACTCCTTAGTACCAGGGGAATCAGAGACAAAATAGAGATATCTTTCCATTGTGAATGCAACTTTCTTTTCCAGGGAGATGGAGGTGAACTGACCTGGAAATACTGCTGGGTTTATGGTGCTCTGGGCTGGCTGTTTCCTGGGAATCTGGGGCTGCTATTCCCCCCTGCCTGGGACTAGCCATGGGCTACCCCCAATTGGATGGTCACTACCAGCTCAGCCGCCTGATGCAGGCTGTGTGACTGGACATGTGTCCCCATTCCCAACTGCTTGTCCCTGGCTTGCATGTCAGTGAAACCTCAGCAGCTCAATGACCCCTCCTGAAGCTGGAAGCACATCCCTGCAGATGGGGACCCCATTTTGAAGTGCCTCTGCCCTTGGATGTGGCAGCTGCATGTACAGAATCACATCTGTCCCATCCTCCTACCAGCTTTTCTTCTTGGAGAATCAGTTCCCTGACAAAAGTGACTCCCAAATACTGGCACTGCCCCAGGGCTGGGCTGCGGGAATTTACATGGCTGGGTAAGCACCCATAAAAGGTGGCTGGGAAACCAGTGCTGCAGCTTAATCCAAGAGCCAGGCAGCCCATCGGGGGTGCTCAGTCAACGGGGAAAGGTTTAAACCTTTGCCCCAACCCCTGAACCAGTGGTCCTGGTCCATAGGGAAGCTCTTCCAGAGGAGACACATGCTGAAGGAGTGGGAAGTGGGGCAAGCTCCCTGCTGCCCTAGTCTGGAGGCTGCCAAGAAGGTGAGCAGGGAGGGGTAATCCTGAGGGGGGTGTGAGGATTTGGGGACAGGAGAGCATCTCTAGCTATTTCTCAATGCCCTCATGACCTGGTCGTAAGGCTTTAGAGAATGTTAAAATATCATGTGGTTTTCTCTGAAAGAAGGGGAAGAAAAGGTAGGACAAAGATGCAACAGGGAGCATCAATGGGATTTTAGCCAGACTCTAGTAAAGACTGAGGACGAGTCATGCTCTAAAACATCTGCTTACCCTCATGGGTGCTCCCTCCTGACGCCAGGATCACACTTTGTTCTGTTTGAAAACTGCAGTACTTTCTCTCATTTTCAGTCCTACAAAGGACCGTGAGGATTTGAAATTCAAGCTTTTTTCTTTTTGCCATGGGTTGTCTCATTATGTGACAGAGTGGCAATTGTAAACATGTTCTTTTTACATAGAAATCATGTGTTGTTTTACTGTTTTGGTCCAAGTTGCCTGTTTGTTATAACTATATGGGCTAGGAATCAACCTTTAAAAGTGAGAACTAAGATTTTCACAAGTTCACCTACCAACTCAGATGTAGAGAACAGCACTGATTACAGCTGGATGATTAAAAAAAAATCATGCAACTTAAAAACACTTTTTTTTTTCGATTTCAAACTTTCATGAGTACACCTTGCCCTTTCAAATAAGTTTGTACAGCATCATGTACAACAGACCCCTGATTTGGAGATGGGGGACATCTCTGGTATAGAAAATAAATGTAATGACTAACACACATAAAAATATATAAATAATTCTCTTTTGAAAGGTTTTAAGAAAGATTTTGTGCTGTCTGCAAGCCATATGTTGCAATCACTTGAGGAACTCTGGTGCGCAGAGTTAATAGATGAATTTCTGGGGTGGGAAATGGGCTGAAAAGTGCCAGAACCAGAGGAAGGTGCTAAACAAAGAAGCAAAATAAAATAATGTAACTAAAGACCAGCTGTATTGAAGAGGAAATAAGATTTAAATTATCATTTCATGCTTTAGGAATTGCCTACTAAATTATAGTCTAATAATTAACATTTTGCACGTGTATAAAGTTACATTTGCAAATCTGAGGGGGCGGAGGGGGGGTGAAGGAAAAAGCTGCTGAGGAATATCTTGTTTCCTGCCCTTGAGTTTCAAAATCAGATCTCTTTGCAACTTCCAGCACCTCCAAACTGAAGGTTCGTGATCTTCCATCACTTCTGCAAATGTTTTTGGCTCCTCAGCGTCAGCTGGACTTTGCAGGAGCAGCATCATGACCCTCAGGTAATTTAAAGAGCTTCTGAGAAGAGCTGGGAAAATTTAGCCTCAGGCGGACCTGAGTATCTGCCCCAAGGCAGCTCAGGGCTATTTCTGGGCTTTGCAAAAATCCAGGAATGTGGAGGACTCTATTCCTGGCACCAAAAAAATGCCAAGAAGCTCTGCTGAGGGACAGCTGCGAGTGGCATTGCTGGTTGGGGACGTGGCCTTCCCGAGTGGGCCAACTGCTGTGGGATGTCTTTCCCTAGAGAGGGCTCCAGCATCACCCCATCACCTCACTTTTTGGGTACCAACTGTCTAGAGAAGGTAAGTGGAGACCTGACTGTCTGCTCGGCAATACCTCATTCTCAGTGTTCCTCTGCTAAGTTAATAAAGGGTTAATAAAGGCAGAGTGGATGTTTAATTGCTCTCTCCCCGGGCTTTGTGTCGCTGGGCTCTCAGTACCCTCTGACACGCTGGGATCGTGTCACGCCCCGCTCACGCCAGCACCATTCTCGTACCCTCCAGTGACTCTTCATCTGTTATTTACAGAGCGGTTTTCCACTGAAATGGTGATAAACACCCTCACTTGACATCCAGCGAGCGCTGTTTTTATTCCCCCGTTTCCCTAGTTCACCTATCCCACCATCAGGACTACTTTTACCCCTCTGCCAGCATCTTCTCTCTGCTCTCCCTCCTCCCGCAGCAGCGCAGCATCTCAGCCCTTGCAGGCTGCAATCCAGGATGGCCATTCACGACAGCAGCTTCCCTCCCTCTAAAATCCCCATCCCCCGGGGAAAGCAACACCAGGCTGCCCACTGGAATAATCTCTGCCTGAGGAGAGGGCTTCTTGGCATGCCGCAAATACCAGACCTTTTAAGGGAAGCCCTCTCTAACCGATCGGAAGAGATACCTTGGGAATGTCTGAGCAGGCACGAGCCCTGTGAGCATCACCGGCCTCACATCCTGCCTGGGATGCAGGGCCCAGCAGGGATCAGGGCCGTGGCATGCATCTTTAAGGATTTCTTTGCCATGCCATAGTGTTTACGTGGGGGCATTGCAGGGATGCCACACGGTCCGAGGAGCTGCGAGACCCTGCCTTGGCTTTCTATTCTTATCCCGGTGTTTCCATGCTGCTGTCAGCCCTTTATCGCCGACAGCCAAGAAAACTCAATGCTGTTTTGGAAGAAACAGCCATGCCCCAAACTAATTTAGCAGTATCCTCTAAAGAGAAAATCCCAACCCGCTTGTTGCTGTTGAGATTCCCGGGAATTTCCGTTTGTTTCTGAATAAGGCAAATTGCCAGCAAGAATATGGGAGAGGAGAGAAATGTTTGGCTTAAAGGGGTAAGATACCAGTAAGATACAGTACTTAATGCAGAGATTCCTGCTACTGTGTTCAAACCCAGACTGGGGACTTTCAGCTGGTGCTGAAAGAAGGATCTTCACCCTCCTAGTAACAAGGTTAGGGAATCCTTGCTTGGTTTCCCCCCTAAAGGAAGGTTTTGTGTCTTACAAAACACTGCAACTATTCAAGGGCTGAAAACAAATTCCACCCAGGCTGGATCCCTTAACTGCCACTAATGAACTATCTACCACTTTGCCTGGGCAAGAATATGGGTTTTCAGATTTTCTCTCTTCTTGCAAAGTGGTATCTGTACCAGAAGCACAGGAAAAGAAAGGCAACTCCACCACTCTTTCCCTAAATCTCTGTTTTCTGATGAAAATCTGAAGCTACTTCACATATTTTTCGGCAAAGATTGAGGTTAAAACTGGAGACGTGGAGGGAACTGGGGAAAGTTACGGAATTTCTGTTGTTCCCGCAGCAATCTGAAGGATGGGAATTTCAGAAGGAAATGTCAACTACTGCCCATTACATGAGCAAAAAAAAAAAAAAAAGAGTAGATAAAAAATTCCAGCTCAGGTCAGGCCCTTCCCATAGTGACTGAGGGGCTGGACCTGCAGTCCTGGCTCTCCTGCTGACCACAACACAGACCTCGGAGCCAAAAGGATTTGGCAAATGGATAATAAGGTATAAGACACACATTTGCACACAGGGGTAGACTTCTGGTCTGTCTTAGAGAGTGGCACAGATTTTTGGAGTTACCTTCCACACACGTGAGCACAAGCAGGGAGTGGTATGGCCGTATTAATCCTGCTGACTCAACAGGCTCCTGAAGCCTTTGTTTGTCTCAGGGTCACAAACATATTTCTCAACCCCCTCTGGAATGGAAATTGAAGAGGGAAGGAAAGAAATTCCCTCCTTAACTAAACCTTCCCTGCCTCCTGTTCCTCGGGGATGTAAGATGAAGCAAAGCTCATTTGCTTCTGAACAGTCCCCACTTTGCTGCCTACCCACTACCAGTCCTGAACACGGTTTGGGTCTAGAAAAGGTCTCCTCCACCCCCAGTGTCCATCCAGCTCAACCCAATCCCATACAGACTCTTACCCCTATCTGGGGTCACAGTGACCAGAGGTATGGTAAATAAGAGTATTTTTGGGGGGAGAGAATAGACGCTGAGATCTGTCCCCATGAATTTAAGCCTCAAAGCTGTGAACTTCAGTATTTCGAGACAGAGGAAAAGCACACGAGCACAATGCTCTGTTTCTGCCTAGGACGTGTCCAAGTGCCCCAGATGATGGCGTTGAACCAGACCAAAGCCACCGCCTGTGGAACACAACTTCTGCAGCAGACAGTGGGAGTCACCAAGCTCTGGGCCAACAGAATAAAATCCATGGCTTTCCAGAAGCTGCAGGTTCTCTTTCATAGCACAAGGTGCTAAGCACCCTCATTTGCCCTGCATTTCAGGATCAGCTGGAGGTTTGTTTTCATGCAGCACTTCGCCCCACTCTAATCTACCCCAGTATTACTTACAGGAAGGTCTCTGTAGTCCCGACAGGTGTGTCACGCTGCAGACAGCCCCAAAATCTATGAGAAACTCACGGCCAGGCAGCCTTCAGTGTATCCTACAAGGAGTCCCACTCCACTCCCCACGCCCTCGGTCCTGTTCACTGCCTCCCGGTGGTCCCTGGCAGCTGGTTTTATCACTGAGTGCTGGGCTATGTTGAGAGGATGAACCACTTGGTCTATTTTTAGGGAAGAGTGAAATTGCTCCTCCACCAGGCTGAGTCAATCATGAGTCCTAGCAATCCTGCACAGAGGCTGGGAAAGGCTGGGGCCCTGGCTTATTTTCAGAATTTATTCATTCAAAATACCCCCGGTGTAACCCAGTACGGGAAGGGGGATGCTTCCAGGCCATGGTGCAATGGGGAAGAGGCATTTCCCTGACTCACTGTCATGTCCTCAGGCTTTGATCCACACAGCCAGGCCCCTGTCACCTCTGGCCACAGCCAAACTTTTAAGAGAAAAGCTGGGCAGGTGACAGGTATTAACCACATTTTCTGGTTCCCTGTTTCCTCATAAGCTGTGATATTTTAGAACTAAGAAGGAAAAAAAATACTTTAGGAAAGTGACTGAAAGAAGGACAACCAGACTATCTGCTTTATGGTAGGCTGGGGATTGTCCCCATCCTTGCAACCCCTCTGTAGCCATGTGGTGTCGCAGGCAGCTGCTCTGGGAAGTGTTTGGAGAGGGATAATAATAAAGCATTCAGCCCCAGAGGGCTGTTGATGCCCTCAAAGCTCAGCTTGGCAATGGGTACGATTTTTAGTGTGTTAATGGGGGGTACAACTGCGTGTCAGAGCTGGAGACCCTGCCTGGCTGTGCTGAATAATAAATACAAACACAACCAAGGGCTCTGGGGCTTGTTTTAGTAGTCCACCATTAGCAGGCTGGGATAAGGGTATGGCTGATGTACCCAGTAATATCAAATCAGGCCCAGCTGTTGTCTTTTTGGTTTACTGTTCTGACACCTTTAGAGAGTGTATGCTGGCGTACATCACCCTTTGGTGATGAAAGATATGGATTGGCTGTGCCAGTACCAGAAGTTCCCATCACCTGTGATAAAACACTCACTCAGAAGTTCTTAGAATCACAAAACCCAGGGTGAGGGCTGCAAGAGACCCACGCTGGGTCCCACTCTGCTCATACCCTCCCAGGCCATGCCCATGGCCCACAGCTCCCAGTGCCAGACAGCTTGGGGCAGCAGCAGTGGGGGACAGAGATGCACAGGTGGGAGCTGTGCTGGACCAGGTGATCTTGGGGCAAAAATCTTATCTGTTTTATCTGCCAGTGCAGGAGCTGTTTTAGCCTTCCTGTGCCCCGGTGCACCATCAGAAACACAGGGTAAGGGTGATTGTCCAAGGTCTGTCACCCTTCTTGCAATGTGTTTGCACAGTTTTTGCACAGGGATATCTCCATCTCAGCTCGGCATACTGGTCACATAGAGATCTCAGCAGAGTTGTGATGAGTAGATGAAGCACAACTCTGGTCCTCGAAGGGCTTTTTGCTCCAAAGGGCCAAGCAACTGCTGCTGATTTTCCAGATTTGTAGAATCAAAGAATGGTTTGGGTTGGAAGGCACCTTAAAGATCATCTCGTTCCAACCTCCTTCCATGGGCAGGGACACCTTCCACTAGACCAGTTTTCTCAGGGACCTGTCCAACCTGGTCTTGAAGAATTCCAGGGATGGGACGTCCACAACTTCTCTGGGCAACCTATTCCATTGCCTCACTACCCTTTGAGTAAAGAATTTCTTCCTAACATCTAATTTAAATCTCTCCTCTCTTAGTTTAAAATCATTCCCCTTTTCCCTATCACTTTCTGCCCATGTGAAAAGTCACTCCCTCTTTTTCAAAGCCCTCTTTAATTACTGAGATGCTTTAGCTTTTTTGGTGCCCTCCTCCTGAATACCTCTGCTGGAGCTCTACAGGGCTGTTTGGAGAGGCTGCTGCCCCTCTCTTCTCCCTGTGGGTCTGCAGGTGTCAGTCCCTGGAGAGGATGCTCCACGTCAACCAGGCTGCAGTTCAGCACGTGATGTGGTTTCCTTCCCAACACCACGTGACATCACATCACATCACATCACATCACATCACATCACATCACATCACATCACATCACATCACATCACATCACATCACTTCACAAGACATCCAGCTCCAGATGACCATTTGCTTTCACTGAGTCTCCTGGAAGGGCTCTGCTCCTCCCTACCACAGCCCAGCTTCTTTAAACATTCTGTAAGGCTAGGAATTACCCTGCTGTCTGTGTTAAGCCTGGTGCCTCAGAAGATCATCACCCCTCCTTCTGAAGTGCTCTCTGTGCTCTTTGTTGCTTCCTCCAATAAATGGGGGTCGGAGGGAAGAGCTGGTAGGAGGGTGATAGGCAGGTCCTTGGTTGCCAGCCAAGTGGTGAGGCAAAGGGCTGGGGATAGCACAGGCTGTCAGCAAACACACACTCTCTCAGGTAGCATGAGGTGGGTGCCAGGGGTGTCAGCAAACAGTGACAGGCCGGGGCCTGAGATATCTTATTTATTCCATGTGGGTGGAGCAACATAAAGGCAGGAGGTGAAGGGCAGAGCATATCAGCTCAGTCAGCAGCTCTCAGTGGGTATGTGTGTGTTGTGGTGTGCATGTGCCCAGCAGGAACACAAGGAGTGCATGAATATATTTATGTGGAGCTCTCTCTTCATCTGCAACATGTGTATGGCCTGTCTGCACACATGGCTGGTTGTTCACACTGCTGCTGTGTCTCTCCATCTCTAGGTGAAGGACCTGGTCTGCTGTGGGTTGTGACTTCCAGGTGTGTCCCCATCAGTGTCCCTGCAAACTGCTCCTGCGACCCAGAGAGATCTGAGCTACCTGACAGATCTGCACAGCTCCTGGAGAAAGGTTTTCCTCCCCCTGTCTGGGAGACAGCAACTAATTACAAAGCAGGAAATGAGAAAAAAAAAATCAATGAGGCACTGGGATTTTCTGAAAGGCACTGAGAATGTGATGGAGGAGATCAGCAGCCCGGAGGTGGGGAGTAGATGGCAACCCTGAGCCCTCAGCTGAGATGGGATAGCTCTTGCTGGAAGCCTGATGAAGAGGACAGGGGGGTCTTAGCAGGGGAAAGGCTCTTTAGGTTAGATTGAGTGAGAGCAGAGGCTAAGGCTTGCAGAAAAAGCCAAATAGGAGAGACTAGTCTGTCTGCTTTGATTGCTGGCAGAGCTGGCCAGGCTGATCAGCAGAGTCTGATCCCCCCCTGCCCTCCATGGCTGCCTGAGAACCACTGCACGCTCCCATGGCAGCACCCCCAGAAGATGCCTGCGAACCCAGCACCCCCAACCAGCTGTCAGAGGCTGGGAGAGGTGATAGAGAATGGATGGCACCTACTTCTGCCCCTTCTTTCTGTGATGTGAGGTGCTCTAGTCAGGGTTTCCCTCCTGTCCGAGTCCCAGAGGCACCAAGCACAGAGAGCTGGACAGACTGACCACTTACAGGAGTCCTGACATTGAACTCCCGCCTGTCATGCCCATGAAAAGCAACTGCTGAAAGGGAAATGAGCTTTTAAGGATTATTGCAACTGCAGGAGCCTCTATCATTGCAAGTGCCAGAGCTACCTTGAACTCAGAGCCGTCTGTAGCATGAGCGCAGCCTTTTATCTTAAATCAGCATTTCCCCCCCGCCTTTCAGATCTTTCCAGTTCACTAGTGATGTTCTCCCCAGCCCGCCTGCTGAACAGCGTGATGCAGACAGGAGGATGCTGGCTGAAAGCCCCAGGTCATGGAGACAGGGAGGGTGGCAGCCTCCCCCCACCGCCGGGGCTGGGACACAGTGTCCGGAGCATCCTTGCGGAGACCAATTCTGGGATCGAAGTGAGGAGGTTTCGTTGTCGCTAGATGGCACCGCACCCCCTTGCAGCAGAAAGTGTGGGTGCTGCAGCGAGCAGGGGAAGGAGCCTCCCCTGTCGAGCAAACCTTGAACCAAACCTGAGTCTCCCTGCATGCAGGATGGGGGACCCCACTGCTTTCTGCCCTCTCCTTCGCCCCCTCTCCTCGCTTTGAAAATTCCCCGTGGGTAGAGGTCGAAATGAACACAGAAGAGAGAGGAGGAGGGGGTTACAGGCGTTTTGGAGGCTGCCTGGATGCTCTGTGGTTTGCAGTCACGTCAGGCTCCTGTTTCATCTTTGCTCTGCACCGAGGTGACATCCCCGTGTGCCCTTCAGCTGAAAGCCCTGAATAATGGAGCTGTGTTAATACACACATGCACAAGCATATGCGTGTGTGCCCGCATGCATGTTCCTCTTCTCTCTTCCTTGACCGCGATTTCCTCTCTCTGACTGCCAAAATTCATCTAGAAGTTGTTAATTTTTAAACCCAGAGTACTCAGCAGACTCTACCTGCAGTAAATTAGCTGGTGCTTTCTCCTTTTTAATATTAAAGAACTCAAGCTCTCAACCATCTCCCTTTGGGAAAAATGGTGCTTTGATTTGCCATCTTCATTCCTAGGAAGAATTTTGTTCTATCGTGTGAGTATTCCAGTGCTCAGTTTAATCTCATTACTGCAGACTACAGCCACTTGTACCTCTTTAATTAGTGACTTGATGATGTCTTTGGTGGCAGCTTCCTCTGGATCATCTGATACCATCAGCATGAGCAGGGATACAGCCCAGCCAGTTTAGCTGCCCAGGAATGGGCTTTTCTGAGGGGTGTAGGAACCTCCCCCTTTGAGCAATGCTCTGGTCTCCATCAGTGTCTCAGAGGTGACTGTGGCATGTCTGGAAAGAGGTGCAGCAGCTGCTGCTTTGACTTTGTGTGTAGTTACTCAGCTCTGAACTGTGGCATGGACATGCATTTGCTGATAAGCCCAATGCCAGTCAGCAGAGCTGTCTTGGACACTGCCAAGCTGTTGTCCTCCATACCCTGAGAACCGTACCCTGCTTTTAACTTACATTATTGTGTGGCTTCAAATCACTAGACACTGCTTTCCCCATCCCAGGTCACTGTATTGGCTGGGTGTCCCCTCCTCAGCTCTGGGGAAGGGCTGTGGGGCAGTCCCTATGGGATGGTGAGGAAGTTCCCATACAAGACCTGCCCTGGTCCCTGCTGAGGCTCGTGGAGCATTGACATCTCTCTCGCTCCATGGGAATGATGCAACACAGCACAGGTATAGCCTGGGACGTGCCTTGTCCCAGAAGAGATTTGGGACAGCGGGTTCCTGGACTTTTTTAGGAAGCATTACAACTCCTGTCTCTGAGCAAATCCAGCACCTACATCAGCGGTAGCTGTCATATTCCTGTCTCCATGGATGGAATTGCCTCCCAAGAAGGACCTCACACAAAGCCCTCCCGATGAAGCACAACAACATGAAGCCACTGCTATTACAAGGCCTTTGAGTCAGGGGCTGGGGAGTGGTGTAAGGCTCTAAGATAGACCATGATTCATCCTTCACCAGCCAGAGGAAAAGACGTTCCTCGCGCTGTAAAAGGCACACTACAGATAACACTGTGACAGTGTTTAGCTAGATAGAGTGGTGACATCATGTGCTTTGACATTAAAACAAATTCCCAGCAATGCTGTGGAAACCTCAGCTCCATCATTTGTGTGCTTGTGTAAGAGACATCTTTTCCCACGTATTTGGGTAATTAAATACAGTGTCTCAAATCGAGGCAGCGTGTGATTTTTATCCCCTTCTTGTGCCAAAGACAAGAAAGAAATGGGAAGGAAAGAGAACAAATCCTAAATAGATGGTATAAGGGGTCCCTGGATTCCCGATCCAGGCCCAAAGAAGGCAGGATGGCCCAGTGGTCTCTAATCCAGTCATTATGGGATTTTTGGAGAGCTGCCTTTTCTGCCCCAAATCAAACAATAAAGTTTGGCAAAATTCAGCCTTTTCTCACGCAAAGCTTGGATCTGTCACTCTTCACAGATGCCTCTTGCCCTGAAATATCCCTGACCTGCTTTAGTCCTGATGATATCATAGCACTAGGGATCCCTTACATGTCCTATCTTAAGCCAAGGATGACTGTGTCTGATACACCACCACTGCCAAATTCAAAGAGGAGCCCAGCCAAAGCTCCTTAGTTAGGTACAAAGGAACCTCTCCCTCTTCCTATCCTCAAGGCTGAGGTGCAGGGAGATATTACTCATCCCAAACTAAACATGGACGTACTTCTGCCTTGGTATTTAATAGCAGCTATTTTTAACTGCTGGGATAACAGCACAGGGAGAGCCAGCATGGCTCTATGGACTCATCACTGGCCCAGATCCCAGCTGTGCTGGGATTTGCCAGCTCTGTGCAGTGGGACCCATCAGGGCTGGAAGGCTTCAGTCACAGGGTCATCTGCTTTCTGTGCTCCCTATCCTTGGCCATATTCCTGCATGGTCAGTCCTGGCAGGATCCACACGATCCCCAGCCAGCATCACCCAGTCAGTGTCTGCTACTGGGTTATGTGGGAAATGCAACTATGTGTAAGGAACAAGTAGACCCTTCCCAGTTGCAAGTGTAGAGCTGGCAGTGGTGTAGCAGTGATGACCTGTAGCCAAAATAAATCCAACTCACAGTTTGTGCCCGGGGCTGAGTCACCGGCTGTGCCTGGCACCGAGGAGATGATCGTGGGCCTCTCGTGGGACAGCTTCCCTTCCTGCATGGCAACAACAGCAGGGAAACAGGTAAGTTCCCACAAATAGGGGAGAGGAACTGCACGAAGGCCCAGTGTGGGGAAGGTGACAGCACAGGAGGCTTTCCAGAGGCAAAGGTGGCCTTCTTTTCCTGTAAACCTGACCCAGTCTTGGCTTTGCTCTGTTCTCTCCAATACTGTGCTTCACAGCTTTTTGCTCCCCACCCACCCCATTTCCAGAACTAACTGGTATTTTCTCTACCCATCTTTGATTTTGAGGCCACCTTTCAGAGTGAGGATTATCCATCCACTTCCTTTACCAGCTCCCACAAAGATTTTAGTGTCTCAAACCCAGTAGTGATTGGAGATGCCCTTTGCTGTATTTGCAGTGAAGGACCAGTCCCTCATGTGGAGTAGCCATCACTGGGCTGGGCTGGCATCACACAGCAGTGGGATGAACATGACCATTTCAGGCAGGATCTCATCCATAATTAGTATTCCAGATGATATCAATTTTATGTTGATATTATCTCTCATGTTTCCTTGATGTGGGTCTCTCTCCAATCTAGGCTGCCCATTCCTATCAATTCCTTGCCTCCAGGAAGAGGATCATCCCAAGGAATAGTTGAACATATGACCTGTGCCCCCGAGACCATTAAATCACCCAGAGCTGGATGGCACTAGACATAAAGTTCCACAGGAAAGCCTATTCCCCAAGCCTAGGGATTGACATCAGTGGATGATGAAGCACCACCATGAAACCCAACCACTTATAATGATGACACCCAAAGGAAATTATTTCCAGGAGCTTTTGAAGAACATCTACTAACCTTTGCAGAAGACTCTTTCCATTTAATGGTGGCAGGACTCCACTGTGCCTTCCTCTGGATGCTCTGGAGAGAGGAAAGGAAGGATGGGTCTTTGTGGGGTTTGGTCTCCATGCTCAGGGGCTGGATGGTTGTCATGGTGCTGGCATCAGGCTCCCTCATCCTCAAAAGGCCTTTGGGAGATGGTGTCTTCAGTGGAGTACAGTGTAACCTCTTACAGCGTGGAGTGACTTTGGGAGTGTCAGAGTTGGTCAGGAGTCCTTTGAGATTCCTTGTTGGGGCACCAATGTTAGGGATGGGAACACCCTCCATGGACTTGCTTGAGCACATATTTTTTGGGATGAGCACATATTTGCTGGGATGACTTGGAGATAAGGCATAGGTTTTCCCCATTGAAAGGACGTTGGCCTGTGGTGGATATCTTCTCTCCATGAGCTAAAAAACCCCAAACAAACCCCAAACCCCACTGAAATTGGTTCTTATATAACTTCAGTAACAAATCATGTGAAATTTTTATTTCCCACTCTTCTACTTCAAGCATCACATCTACTGACCTCCTAACTTTTTGGAATGAAAGCGTATCCCATCACTTTCTGCTTTATGTTCTCTGAGTAAATGTCAGGGACACAATCTAAACTCTAGCCCTTTTTTAAAGTGTGGAAGAAGTTTCTGTCTTGCCTATTTCCAGAGTATCCTCCTCATTTGTCCATGATCATGCAGGGAAGCCTTGGAGTAGAAAAAATATGACGAGTGGTTGTCTTCCCTCTTGGATCATTGTTCCATTCCCATCTCCAACCCCCTACTCTATGAAACTGTGTTTTCAGCCAGAAACCTCCCCCCACCCCCATATCATTTCATAAGAAACCTCAAGTTTCTTCTTTAAAATCTGAACTGAAAATAAAAATTTTCAGATTCTGCCTTTTTTTTTTTTTTTTTTTTTTTTTTTTTTTTTTTTTAAATGAAGTGAAATTCAGCTTTTTCTGATCAGTTGAATAAAGTCCAGAGTATCTGCCTTCCAGGGAGTTATTTTATCATTTATATTCCAGGGTGTAAGTGGCCCCTTGTGACAAAGCAGTACTTAACATGCAAACACAGAGCTGAAAACTGCACCTTATGCCAATGAGTTTGCAAGCAAAGTATGACATAAGGGACACTGGTTGGTGGGAGATGCACCTTTGCCATGATGTGAGAAAAGTAGTAACAGCTTCTAGTTAGGGGGGAATTTTGTGTAAGATTCTGAAATAGACATCTAAATGTAGCTGTGAGCAAAATCTACCTGTGGACTTGATGTCTAAGTCCCATTACAGTCAAAAGCACCAAGAAAGTGATTTTTGCACCCTGGGGTAGAATGACACAATCACCCACTTTCTTTGGTAGGTGTCATTTGAAACACACAGGGCAACCTCAAAAAACCTCCAGCTGGTGGTGCAGGAGGGCAGAGATGCCTGAGTGTCATCCCTGCCAGCCCAGTGGGTGCCTTAATGACTTTGTGTACCTTTACCTCAGGCTGGATCCTTCCCTCACTTTCTAACCAGTACTAAATCCTCTGCCAGGTCCTACAGCTGCTGGTGGTCTCTACCCCTGCAGTGTACTCACTCCAGAGCAACCTGAATGTTATACATTAATTTTCCATCCCATCCTGTAGCATGGTATATGTGCCAGTCCAACTTTACCTATTAAAAGACAATTGGATCTAACCTGTTCTGGGGTGTCCTCAGAACAGCACTGGATATTGTAAAAAATGTTAGGTTTTGGTTTGTCTCTAATTGCCAAGAACTGGAACATTTTGTCGTTGGGAAAACCTGTCCCCCTTTGGCTCTCACCTTGGGATGTTCTTGCTTAGTCATGTTTCTGTCACAGTCCAGGATGCTTTGGTACCTGCAGGGAAGACAGGAGATGGGACCTTAATACCTTTTTTAGCCTGGATGTATTTTTTCGTATTGTGGACGGGCTCGTTCTGCCTTCCCCCTACCTTTTGGAAGTCCCCAGCCCAACAGACTCCAAAACAAATCTTGGAAAGTGAGAGAGATGTGAGAAACCCCCCAAAGAGGACCGGTTTTAGGTCAGTGCAGTACTGCTAGATCCATGTGAGCCCTCTTCTCCCCAGCTCCATGCAGACGTGTCCCTGGAGCGCTCCATCTCTCCACTGCTGGAGGATGTGTTGGGGGGTTATATGGCCTGAAAGAGGTTTGCACTTTGCTGACCTATAGCTTGGAGCTGAAGTCAGGCTTTCCAGAAGGTCAGTTTATTCAGCTTTAGCTTAATATGAAGTGATTTACCAAGTCAGTACCTGACCTGATACAACACAGGTGATGAGTGAGACCTTTGCAGAAGAAACCACCTTCCTTCCCTTCCTTGCTGAGGGGAGTGCACTCCCAGCTTTCTCCAAAGACTCTGTCAGATAGATGGCTATTTACATTGAAAATTAACCAAGTTTGGGATATTCAGAACTAAACTGTCCCACGGGGAAGTTCAAGAGACAGATTTGACAGCTGCTCTGTCACTCTTATGTTGAGGGGGATGTCCTTTGGGCTCTGTTCCTAATCTTATTTGTCTCACGCTTGGCAGTGTTGTGGTCTGATCTCAGTCATGGGTTGTAACCAGAAGAGAAATTAGCCCTTAAGGTGCCTGGACTGAAATGTGACTCTCCCTGGAGCATTTTGGTTAGAGACAGTTGAGAGAAACCAGGAGGGGATGCAATGCCCATACCTCTCTTGCCTCCTCATCATCTTATCTCTCCAGCATTTGCTCCTTTCCCACGTGACACCTTACAGACTATCAAGATTAAAAGCTTAAATTGTCCACCTGGGAATGCTCCAGTCATTAGGGTTGAGGGTAAATTCTTCTGTGTCATTGTCTTTAGTGATCTTTGTCGAGTGTGTCTGGCTTTTAAATCAGGACTTGTCTTCCAAGACATAATAATGCATTGGAAATATATAACAGCTAAGAGCACTTGTGGCAGAAAATACCCACCTCTTCCTTGAGACCTGACAATTTGGGATGCTGTGCTTGGGAAAGACTTTATCTGAGTGACATTTTTTTGTTATGGAGATGGGAGAGGGAGAGTCCACCCTGGAGCCCCTCAGGTCTGAGTTCAACTGCAGCCACAGATTAACCACCCACCTGGCAACCAGTTCAGAGACGGACACAGCTTTCCTCAGAAGAACTGCTCTGAGCTCTGGATTGCTCCTTGGAGAACAGAACAGAGAAGGAAAGGACTGAGCTGGCCTCAGATTCTCAGCTTTTTCCATGTTTTCTGTCTGCTGGCACTGAAACAAGAGAGCAAAGGTTATGGTGCTGGATGTGAAGATTCAGGGGAAAGAAGCCAACAGTTAGTGTGTCCATCTCCACTCAGGGGACTGGTGCATCAGTAAAAGGCTGTGGAACAAATGCTGTCTTTGATACATCTGCAAACCTCATCACATAAATTCACTTCTGAAAAACTAAAATGGGGTTAAAGAAGACACAAGTTGAATTAAATCCCTCCTAATGCGGGGAATGTTTTTTATCCACTCAGTTCTGCCACTTATCCCCTTCTCTTAGATCACCAAGTTCATCTCTGTGACAGTGAGAAGGAAAGGATGTGAAGAACTATTAGCTTTAAATAATTTAAAGTTATTTGGTGGCATTTTGTATATTCATCATTAGCTAGAATTTTCTTATGTTTCCAATGTTGCGTAGACCTGAACCAGCTCTGGATTTAAGCACCCCTTGGCCTCTTCTGCCAAAAATTTTCTCATTTTCCAGACTTTAAAAATGTGCAGCAGAAGTCTCAGGCATTGTATTTGCAGTGACTGATCTGACACTTGGAAGTACATTGGGTCATCTGGGGTTCATTTTCTGAATTTAGACAGAGCTCTGGGGACCTACAAGTTCTTTGTAATTGCCTTTTAATTACTGACACAGACACTTGAACTGAGGGATTTTTAAATACTTGTATTTACATTTTGAAAGTATTTGTTCTAAAAGCCACGTTGCCTGTAAAATATGTTTCATCAGCGATTTCTCTGGCGCTGGCCTGAATATTAGTCAGCGTCCAGAGTCATTGTCCACCCGTGTTTGGGTGTCCACTTCCAGATGTACTGAAGAAGGGCAGATTCTTGGGGGATAGGGGTGTCATTTAGCAGCTTGAGGATCTCTAACTCCCTTCTCATGCCTTTAAGACATCTGAAAGCAAGTCTAGAGGGAGGGAGATAAATTTCTCACTAGTTGCTTTTTTTAAATTTTTTTTTAAATTTATTTTTATTTTCCAGGTCATTTCCCACGATGTTAGAGAAGAGACAGGTTTATTAGATCACAGGCTCCCACCTCCCACAGTTTGGGGATTGTTTCCTGTTTTTGCGGTGGTGTCTAACATTAAACAATTCCAGGTTAAGAGCCCTCGAGGGATTTACTCCGTGGCAAAAACGAGCCTGTTAGGAGGGAAGTGCTCCCTATCCGCCCTTTTCCTTAAATACAGTACAGGCACTTGATGGAAATACTCTCCTCAGCCCACCCCGAGCAGTTCCCACAACCAGCTCAGCATCCCCCAGTTGCTAAGGGTTTACAGGATTTTTCTGATATTAATTCATTCCATCTTCCATGATCTGTGAGGGTTTTTTGTGTAAAATCACTTACATGCTACAGCGCTTCCCTCCACCCGAGAGCTGCCATTTGATAGTCTCCTCAGGGCTCTCCAGCACCACTCTCCTGACTCCTTCCTCTCCCCCTCCTTTGCAAGACAGGAGGCAAAGTCCCTTGGCAAAGCTGCAATTAAATATTAAAAGCTGATGTGCAAGTGGGGATGGTGTGAGTTGGAGAGCTGGCACTGAAGAGTGGAGGAGATGAGGCCTCCTCCCTCCTCCTGTCAGCCTGTCACCAATTATTGAGGTCTTGTTCTTCCTCATAAAAACACTCGATAAGTTCAAATCCTGCCTGCGGTACCCACAGCCATCAAGACCCTAACCTGGATTCTGATTTAGGTGGGAATCTGCTGGAATCCATGTCCCCACCTTGTCTCAGGAGGAGCAGGAACGAGCTTGTCTGCATGGGGATTTTTAAATGGGTGCTTCTGGCCCAGGTCATATATCCATCCTCCAAACCAGAGAGAGGTTTCAGCTCAGCTCTTAGTCCCCTGGGCTTGTGGCTTCACTGGGGAGGTTCTGCATGAGCTGCAGGGGAAGGCATCTCTCTGGGATGTTAACAGCTCCAGGGAATACACTGCTCCTCCTGGCAAAAACGAAAGGCAGGCCTGAGTCCAGATGAAATGAATTGAAATACTTCATTACTGGGGGAAGCAGAGGGCAGGCCTCCCTGAGGAGATTTGATTTAGCTGATGTCTAAGCGTGATTAAAGTCAGAGTTTGGCAAAAGTACCCTACTCACCCTCTCAAAAAACATCATGGCCACAAAAAGAGCTGCTTTTCACCTAATAGTAACTGGGTTACTGTGAAATTCCCTCTGGGATTTATTCTACTCATGCTGGAAAGTTGACCAAGCAGCAAAGCCAGTGTACAAATAAGAGCAGATCACTGCATTGGTTTATAATGAACAAGAAAAGCTGTATGTGACATCAAAAGCTGGAAAATAATTTACTCAGAAATGCTTAAGCTAAGCAAGGAACCTTTGAGATGAGAAGCCAGTGAGCCAGGGCAAAGTAGATCTGGATAAACAAATTGAGTGTCTGTGCCAATGCTGTGTGAAATAATAGCTTGCACTTCTCCATGTGTTGTGATTCAGCTCTTACTAGAACAAACCTCCTTATTGAGCTTTTATTTCAGCATCTAAAACAACTGAGAAGCACTAATGATTTTAATTCTCTGTCCTGTGGATAGATCCAGCAAGTCTGGTTTCACATGGTGGACTCCTCTCATGCTATTAGTCGTGTTCCTTGCAGCAGTGCCTAAGAACCAGCCTAAAAGTCAGCCCCAGTTTTGTACATGCTCAGATTTGTGCCAAGCAGGGGCTCCCTGACCTGATGGATGTCCCCCACTGAGCCAGATCGAATTCTTGGAGGACTGTGCAGGGTGCCCTGCATGGTAATGGGAAAATACCAGTAGAGTACAGTAGCTGCTGGACTATAAATACACAAACCTGTTAGAGGGTAGAAGGATTTTAATTGCATGGGCAAAACATCTCTCAGGCTGGGATGCATCCTTGTTAGTTATTTATTTTGGAGGAGGAGGATTTGGCTGACAGAATGAAACAATGAACACTGCAGTCCATCCAACAGTAATAGAAGCTGCTAAAAGCCCCGTGAATTATTTTGGGAGCTACTGCTATCCATCTCCGCTCTTCATAAAAAGGCTGCATGAAACAATTCTCTGCATAGCTCTAAGGCAGACTGGTTAGATAAAGTGTGTTTTGAAACTGTTTTTGCCAGGATTACAGGGCCTTAGGCTGATTCCTCAGCTACTGTCTCTGCTGGGGGCCTTGCTCAGCCGACAGTGATTTTAGTCTTTGTTATTAGCGGTGCACTGGGTTTGTTCTGTTGGCAAGAATCTGTGGGAAGATGGGAAGGAATTCTTCATGCCAAACAGTTTCTGTAAGCTAAGAGGTGAGACCCATTCTAGAAAGAGAGAAATGGGTCAGAACTATGCACACCTGCACACTGCTGAGCTGCCCCGACTGGCCCTCTTAGTCCCTGCTGTCCATGACAAAATCCCCGATGTCTTAATTCCTGCTTCTTCTTTTGTTGTCCTTATTTTCAGGATGCTCCAAGTATTTTCACGCTGCTCCAAGTATTTTCACTGATTTACATAGAAAGGTGCCTGAATTTGCCTCCAGGTACCAAGGCATGGCAGTGGGGGACTAGTTGGAGGATGGAGAGACTGGATATACCAGTCCCCAAAACACCTTTTCCTCCCATAAGCAAAGAAAGGAAATTACTACTCTTGAAGACTCTTGGAATTTGTGTCTTGCCTTGTGAGAAGCTGGAAGAGATCTTGTGTAGAAACTGAAAGCTTTGATGGGACATGATTTTTGAGCTTCGGAAGTTTCCCCAGGTGGGGGAGAAGCAGTAAAGAGGTGCTGTGAGGATCATTCAGTGCCCCTGTGGTGCCCAAATGCTCCTTCCAGTCACCAGCCCAAGCAGCCCTTGCCCTGTTTGGGACACAGATTGTCTTTTGTCTGCTCTGCTCCTGTTCTCCAAGAGCAGCAAACAGTTCAGCACTGACTGTGCCTCTGGAAGGGCCTTTCCAAGTGTCCTTAACACTAAATAAAATGTGGTGGCCTGGTATGCCGGTAGAAAAAGCATCCAACCCCAAATACCTCCTTTGTTTCCTGCAGAAGGTGGGAACAACCATGTTACTTATGTGTACTTCTATCCTGATGACGCCTCTGTGGGGTCTCATCTTGTGAGACAAGATAGCTGAGAGGTTTTGAGAAGTCAGGCTTCTCTCCTTCAGTGAAAAACAACCAAATCACACTCTTTTCCCTTAAGCAATGAGGATTTCCTTGCAGAAAATGAGAGGAGAAGTAGAAACTAGTCTTTCAGATGCTTCCACAGGCAACAGATTATACCCCTCTATAGGGTCCTCTATAGGGTCACAACTTTACCTGTAAGAGCCATTCACTCTTCCTTGTCCTGTGGTTGCAACTTTTCCAAGGTATGGGCTGGGGTTTTATTCCAGGCACTACAAGGCTTCCTGACCACCACACTTGGAACAATAAGGTCTGCTCTTTGGTTTTCTTTGCTGTGGTCAGACAACCTGTGGGGACACTGAGGGTACTCAGTTCTGGGGCAGAAGAAGCTGGAAGCTGTGGTTTGGTGTCTCATTCCCTGTTGAAGTGCTGAGCTCTCCAGCATGGACACGGTCAGGGGTGGGAAATGCTGCCTGCATCTTATCTGAGCCAGACAGAGGGAATACTGTCAGGGGACAGAGGCAGCTAGCAGGGAACTTTGAACTGGGAGCTACTAATGGTTAACACAGACAATCATTTCTAGCTGTGTCAAACGGACTGACCTAAGCCCACATGAGATTTGTGCTGACCAGACAGGGATAGCAGTTTACATAATCACCTCTATTTTTTTTCCCTAATTGTATAATGTTGTTTTGATAGCTGTATTCCCACTAAAAACGTGTGTGTTCCTCTTTCTTTTCCCCCATGTGCCCAGCCTTGCTGCAAGTAGGTTTGTGCCCTGCTTGTCAGACGAGTGTGAGCAGGGATGGTGGGATGAGAGCAAGCAGCATGAGAGAGAATAACTCATTTTGGGTGTGAATAGAGATCTGCTATTTGTTATAAACAGATTGATGCATAAATACTTTTCTGAAAAATTCCGGCTGGGATGTGCACCTCCTCCAGATTTGATCCCCGGTCAGGGAATTTACAGCAAACTAGCCACAAGCAGTGGAGGAAACAACCAGATTTTGCACTCTTTCCAGCACATTCTCCACATTTTTTGGGGGTGAGGAGAGCCGTTTGCCTGTGTGGCCTCAGGGTCGGGTATGTGACTGCATAGCGAGTTTTTAATCCTGCAGCCAAAGGCCCTGTGCAGCTCCAGGGAGCTGGTGCTCCCAGAGCCAATTCCTTTCCTCTGGTCCACTGGGCAGGGCTCTGCACGAGCAGTTTACTAAGGATGGCTGCACTAGGGGAGGAAAAAATCCCTGCAAAGCCTCTGGTATTGTTTGCTCTCCGCTCTCTGTCTTTTTCTTGTGGGGAGTATCTGGATCCTCACAGTCATTTCCATAATTATTGGTTTCATGTTACGTAACCAAAAAAAAAAAAAAAAAAAAATTATCTATCAAATGCACATGTGGAACTAATGGGGCTTATTTGAAAAGACCTGTCTTTGCATTTACAGCTGGCACATCCCTCGGTCCATTTTAATGAGCTTCCACAGCACCAGCACGTGCTGGGGAGGGAGCCCACGTGTGTGCTAACCCTGGGCTGCCCATGCCCCCTGGGGCCATGGGGCTCCAGTTTCACCCCAGTCTCACCCCAGCTTCACCCCAGCATGTTGAAACACAAATCCATGGCAAGCACAGGAAAACTGCTGCAAGAGCCTTCATGGATGTGTGTTCTGTTTGAATACTCCCTGATTGCCAAGTCCTTTTTTTTTCTTATTTTTTTTCTTTTTTTCATTCAGGGTGGAAAGCTCGGGGGACTGGGTTTTCTTGGGGGACCTCTTTAGTGGCTGGGTTTTGTGATGGCTGGAAATACCACGTTTGGTAATTTTCCCTTCAAGACATCGGATGGCCTCTGGCTTCCTTAAGGGAAGAAGAAGAAGATTGAAAATTTTCAAGGTTTTTGGACTCCATGTTGTCAGGTTCACATGGAGGTTGAGTTGCAGAGACGGCCAGCGATGTAGGTTCAGGTTATGGGGATATCTGAGGCCAACTCCAGCTCCTGCTTGGCCTCAGCGAATGCCATGCAGCAAAACTTAGACTTCAGTGGAGTCATGATGTGGCCCTCAGGACATCAATGTTACTACCAAATTCACCCACCAACACAGGGTGTGTGAAGACAAAGTTCCCTCTGGGCTGTAGGAAAATGAGACACTGGCTCCTGTCAATGCTCACATCCTCTTGTGGTGCATCTTAATCACGGAACTGTGAGCTCCCCCTGTTAGAACCTGACTCATCTCCCCAAAATGCTGCTGCTTAAAACCTGTTTTGCTCTGTTCCCAGGGGGATTCTGTGCCTACCCCCATGGCTATATAAATCCATGGGAATCCTGAGCTGAATCCACCCTTCCTGGATCCAGTGGAATGACTGGCTGCACCATGGGGCCCCTGTGCTGATGCTTGGGAGGGGAACACTGGTTTTCCTTTGCAGATCAGGAGGCACTGCTGCAACTGTGCCTGTGGATCAATGCTTCAGACTTTCCTGAGCTGGTCTCAAAGTAAAATGGCCATCCCTCAAATGCCCCTGATTTTCTCCATTCCTTTCCACAGGTACAAGTCTCTTAACTCTTCACTTATTTATCACAGAAGGAAAACTGCCCATTTATATGTCAGTGAAAAATGAATGCTGGAATGGGACAAATGGTGGGAAGGAATGAAGGATGGAAGGAAAGAAGGAAGGAAGAAAAGAAGGAAGGAAGGAAGAGAAGAACTATATCTACCTTCAATTTTGAATACAATAAGATTATGCAGTTAAAAGTTGGATAACTTCGTATGCTGAGTGCTCTGCTCATCCCAAGCACTGTTTTTTCTCAAGGAAAGACCTTGTCTTTTCAATCTTTGGCGTATAAACCATCATATTCTGTCATATAGGGCTGCAGTGTCCCTTCAGGCTGATCATGTTTTTATTTCACAGGTTTTTCACTGTGAAAAGGAGTGGTTGCCTGAGATGGTTTTATGAAAGTGTTCAGAGGTGGATGTTTCTTCCACCCTCTTTCCACCCAGCAAAATGTGAAACCGCAGATTGTTCAGGCTTCAGCTTCTCATTGAAAAGTATCTTTTTTATTTCCCCCCTGGGAAGCTCTGAAAATTAAACCCAGCAAAAATACGTTTCTTGTGAGGAGGAAATGTTTCCTGGCTGCCTCTAAAACACTGTGGGGCTCTGTGTATGTGTGTGTGTGCAAACTACTCGGTGTGCATGTGCTGTGCTGTTGCACTCTGTGGGAATACATAGGGCTGGGTGCAGGCATAATATGGGGCAAAAGCCATAATATAAGGCTTTCCTCCTTTTTCTTTAGGGACCTGGAGCATACACACTGCACTGATATTAAAGGAAAGAGAAACCTCTCAGCATCTCTGCCCTCCCTGGTAAACACGCCCTTGTGCACAGTTTGCAGTGTATTTTTGGATTGTTAGAAAGGTGTGCAAAGGTTTGGTGACTATTGGTATGTCTTTTTTTTTTCTCCATGCCTGCACTAGAGGCTCTTGGCAGTGCAAATTCTTGTACCTGAAAACATAGACTCAGAGGAAAGGCACCACTGCAGAGCAGCTCTGGGGAATCCGGCTGAACAGCTGCTGCCTGCCAGAGCCCTGACCACGAGCCTTGCAGCAAAGATGTGGGAAATCTGTTAAGATCTGTCTTGGAAATGTGTGTCTAGGTAAGGGGGAGATGCTCCCCACGTCAGGCTCAGCAGGGTGGGCGAGGGGCCAAGAAGCAGCTCAAGTCCTGCATCACTGCGCAAGCGGCAAACCCGGCCAGCCTCGTCTCACGAGGAGCGCAATGTGTGTTGCTCCATCGCTCTCAGCTGGGGTCTGGCCCTGGGCGTATCTGGAGCATAAAGGCTGCATCAGGATCCAGGGATGCTGGGAGGTGGTGGGGCACCTCCCCAGGGCCCAGCCCAGACAGCTCTGCTCCATCCTCAGCCTCTCTCCAGCTGGCTGGGGCGCTTGGCAGCTGTCATCGCCTCCTCTTGGGCTGAGTTCCCTCCTGGTGCGTGGTTAGGAGCAGGGAAAGGGTTTTGGGCCAGGGGATTGGAAATGGGGCAGAATTGCATTAGCCTTGTGTACGTCAGGACTCAAAACTGCTCGTGTTAGCCTAAGAAACAGCTTTTTTTTCCCTTCATCAAGCCTGGTCTGACCTTCAAGATCAGATATCAGAAGGAACTGTAGGTTGAAAGGTGCAGATGTATTCTGTTGGGTTTTTTGCAGTGGGCTTCAAGGGCTTACAGGTTATAGATGAACTGGCTGGGTATCAGTTTTATTACACTTTAATGCCTGCAAGTCCTCACTGAGGAGCTGTATTCCCGAATACCGTGTAATTATCTTGGAGGTCTTCACGTGCCAACTTGATGTGACTGTTAAAAAATAGATCTGGTTTCATATCTGCATGCATCTTTGGAAAGATGCAAATAAGGAGGAATCATTTGCATACCAAAGTAGGCTCCAAGTGAGATTTATTCAGTATTATTATTATTGTTATTATTAACAGTGGCGTGCTTCTTCTAGTCTCTGAAAGGCAGAGTAGGTAAAAATAAGAGATCGCTTCCAGCTCTTTGTTTCCTGCAAGGAGAAAGATTTGTGAAGCCTGAAACCTCCCAGCCCGTGGTGCCACCATTTACTCAAAATACAGAAAGTGCTCTCCAGCCACGGGAAATGGTGCATTAAGGGATTCGGAGGCTGCCTGTGCTCATCCCGCATCTGTCAAACACACGGAGCCCTGGGGACGTCCCCACCAGGAGAGAGGTCGTCTGTCTACAGCAGCGTGGGGACATATGGAGGAGTGTGTCGGCAGGCGTGTACAGCATGTGCCCTCAGGAGCTTATCGTGCCTCTGACAAGACCAAACCCTGTGGGAGCTGCGGGCTGTCGATGGAGAGGAGTCGGCGAGCACGGAGCACACGCGGTGGTGGGGGAGGTTGATTTGGCAGTGCTGCTGCCTGCTCAACCAGATACTTCTGCTGTCTCTATGGCAAACTCAGGGTTACCTGTGGACAGACGCTGTGAATAAACCCTCAACTGCACAGGCTCAAACCCCTGCTGCATCCCCCCTTCTCCTTTCTTTTGACCTCTTTGCATTTCTGAGCTTCGTTTCTTTGTTTACAACCCTGTTCTGTCTCGTTGTCACATCTTCAGAAGCAAATACTCCAAGTACAGTGGTTGTCATGCAGTTCGCATGTGTTTTCCATAATTAATATTTTTCCTCCAAATGTGGGTTGCTGCAATCATTTTACCTCGAATGGCTGAGGTTCAGAGCTCCCCTGACTTCAGAGGGTCTGTTGTGAAATGGCTAAGGGTACCCCCAAAGTGTGTTTGGGAAGTTTGTCCACACAAAGGAGGCAGAACACTGAAAATGGCAGGTTTGGGGGGCTGTAGAATTATTGCTTCCAAATAGGACTATTCCAAATAGATATTTTACTGCTGGGATTGTCCTGAACCACCTGCCCTGAGTTTACTTCTGCCTGTGCATGGAGAGCTCCATCCACCCCCTGCTCTCTCTGGTGCATGTCACCCACAGCTGAGTGAGCAAAGGGGACAGAGCCCGAGACATGGCTCCTCTAGTGATGCCCAAGGGTCCTGCTTACAAAGGTGTGTGTGTCCAGGGACAAGGCATCTTGGTCAGAGCCTGTTTCCATGGATGGAGGCCATCAGTGCCATACACTTCTTTGCTGTCCTCATCCTTGAAGGAGCATTATGCCAAGAGGGGATTGGGAAACACTAAAGCAGCTTAACTTGTTCAGGGCATAAAAGCTTTCTTGGAAGATGCCCTAAGTCAGTACCTCAACCACATCCCATTATGGAAAGGATTCAGAAGGCAAAAATATGCTTAAAATTATAATTCCAGTTTATTTCATCTTTCTGTGCAGTTTATTTTTTCAAATCCCCTCACTGCTGTCTTCCATCTGGCATTTTCCTCCCCAGAACTCTCTCCCTGAGCATGGTGGGGTCTGTGCTGTGTTTCTCAATAGTGTGATACAACTCATTTCCATTCTACCTCTGCACAGTCTTTTTCACTGTGTTTACAATGAGAGATTGAGCTTCTCCCGGGAACAGAGTGTCACACTGGGAAAACTCCTTGTTCCCCATCTTCTGAACTTTAGGTGCTGATCGTGCTTCCGACTTCTGCAAAACGACCTGGAGAACAGTGTGTACCCATCTATTTTTGGATAACGAACCCACATGACCTACTCCGAGGACACAAGAGGGCGCTTCCACCTTACTTTTGGGGAGCATTCCTTCTTTTGCAGGGTTTTCTCTCCTCTTCACCCAGTCAGCTGGGGAAGGTTGGGTGAAGGTCCTTGAAGCAGGGAACTTGTCTCCATATGTGCTTCCAAGGCTCTCAGTTAAAGGGAGCTTCATCCTTGAGGGACTTCCAGAGCATCCCACAGTGTAAATGAAATCATATTTATGTGTTTAAAATAGGGGATGTTCTACTTCAGGATCTGGTAGATTTTCAAAGGGTATCTCAGAAGACCTTGGCTCAGAGACAGGTCATTGGTTTCAATCATTCATTGTGAGAAACACAGAGATGTTGAAGTGGCATCGCTGGGATCCTCTCTGACTGCAACAGAATTGATGGATTCAGGGGAAATTTGGTTTAAAAAGGGAGGTGGGAGCCTGTGAAGGCAGAGGGAATGGATTCTGTACTCGCTGCCCCAGCGGGTGCAGCAGCAGAGGGGGTGCAGCGAGCACATCAAACACATGGCCTTCCCACCACCAAGGGGGAGGTAGAACATGTAAGAAAGTTGCCAGAGGTTGAGGAACCATGCTGTCTATGCCCATCTAACACAAGTAGTTTCCTCCCAAGCGTCCTTTTCCCAAGAGGGTTGTGCTCTGCTGATGGCTGTATCCCAGCCGTGCTCTGCAGATGGAGAACACAGAACCCCTGACCTCCAGGCTGACCTGCAGTGCACAGACACTTCATGAGACTGTCAGTAAAAGATGCTTTTTATTAATTCTAATATCCAAAGGCTTCATATCTGGTGTCTGACCAACTGCCTGGATGTCCAAGCTGTACAGTAGTGCTAATATCTTGGAATCTCACTCTTGGGACCTGGATGTAGACTCCTGTGTTGGAGCCTGCCTTCCTTCCTCCATCCCCCTTCAAGGGATGCTCTAAGGCTGTTTACAGGCAGGCTTTTCCCAGAGGAGCAGAGAGTTAAGGGACATCCATGCAATGGGAACATCTTTCATTGCAGCTGTGAGAACAGGGAGTGCTGCAGTTACACCTATAGTTACCTGCTCACAAATGGAGTCTAATTAGGCAGCACCCAACTTTTCCTGTGCATCCTTGTCCTATCACCTCCATTTCAACACAGAAATTTCAAAGAAGTTTTCCCTCCATGTGTTTGGACAGGGATGTTTTTGCTACAGACCTGGCAGAAAGGGACAGAATGTTTGTAACCAGAGCAGGGCTGACCCGGAGAAGGCACAGAACGTGCTGCCAGCCACGTCTCCTCATACAGCCTTCAGGAGAAAATCAAAACACTGGGGTATTTTTCATCACAACAGTACAGCTTTAGGTTTTCCTGAGGCTGCATAGTCTCCAGGATGTAGAAATGGTGGGCTTCTCTTCTCTGAGAGTGCTGGGCGACACTGGATGGGTTACTGTACTGCCTGCTATCATTATTCTTTTTAATACCATTGCATCAAGATACTTTTAAGATGCTTGGCTTTCAAAAACTACTCTATGGGAGGAATGGTCTTTGTTGAAAATCAGACCATTTTCTGATGTGTAAAGCTGTGCTCTGGAACAGGATGTTCCCCAAACACTACTTACATGTTAAAGGGTTTTTTAAAGTGTTCTAGTTTTAAAAAAGCAACAAAGGCCATTAGGGGAAAATGAAGATAAAAGTTCTTGGCACCTTTGAAAATCAGAATGCCTGTGTTTAGTTTCTCAAATATGGAGCTTGACACAGGAAGGGTTTGATTTTCAGAGCATCCATAGCTCCTTTGGGCTGGAAGTGGTGAGGGGGCTTATGAGCAGCAATTCCAGATTCTGAAACTGTGTGTCCTTTTCAGCCAGCTAAAAGTGACTTAAACAGAACATTCTTCTCCACTGTCTCATCCCAGGTCGAATCGAAATGTTCATCAGAAGAAAGAAATTTGGGGCAATCAGGATGAGGTTGTGTCTGTCTCCTCCTCTCCATGCCTCAGCCCCAGACAAGCCCTGTCAACCTCTGATCCCAGCCTTGTCCTTGGGCCTGTAACGTCCTCTGACAGGACTGGATATGGGAGGCAGGAAGGAAACCCAAGGTGTGTTTGAGCCCATCTTGCTGCCCTGGTGCCTAATGGCCTCCCCTCTGAACCATCACCATGGGGAATTTTGGCTGCAGAGCCCCCGCCACGGTAGTAGGAGGGCAGAGAGGGACATCTTGTGTCCTGGAAAGACCCTTTTGCAAGACCAGCAGGTCACAGCCAAACACATTTTCGTCATCAGCACACAGCCTGGCACTGTTCTGGCCTGGGACAGTGTGACCCTGGGCAGTTCTTGAGCTGAGTTTGGAAGTGGCCACATTGCTCTGGGTTTCACTGAGTGGATGTAATACATGCCATGACTTCAGCAGTGCAGGCTGAATATTTATTAGCCCAGAAAACTCTCAGACTTGTGGATTACACTTAAAAACACAGTTGGTTCTCTTTAATGTGCATACAAGGGTCCTGCAAAAACTAAACCCATCTGCTGAATAGCTGATCCTTTCTGAAAGAAAGCTGGACATCTAGCTGTTAAGAAATCAATGTGGTTAAGAGCTTTATCAATAATTGGGCAAACACTGCCTGGGCAACGTCTCAGATGTGTCTTGTGCACAAGATGGCACAGATAGTGGTATTAAATACTCCAAAATTCTCTATCAGTAGGTATGTGGTAACGTTTCCCTTTTTACATCCCTATTGCTACCTGTTTGAAGGATCTCCCCAATGGTCTTCTCCTTTTTTTCCCCTGAAGAGCCTGTTGGAACCCTCCTTCTTCCTCCTAAACCTCCACAGTTTCAAACCTTGACCTTCATATCAGACAAGACGTTGGAGGATTTAATTAGGGGAACGTGCACCTATTTGTCTGAGTAAGCAGGACCAGTTTCCTTCTGGGTCCTTTGGGGATCAACGTGCCCCATTCTAGTTACTCCTCCAGGACTGGGCCCTGCTGTGTTTTCTTACTGTTGTTTCCACATTTGCAAGTCTCCTTTTCCCACTGGGCTCCAGGCTTGCACGGGAAAACATCCCAGATCAGATACCATAAACCCATGAGCAGCGTTGCTTAATGTGATCCATTTTGCAATGTTTCCACCCGTATCTGTTTATCCCCCTTGCCTGCCTTTTCACAGCAGGGTGGAGGCATTTTGCTCCACAGCTCTTGGCGGTTCCGACCTCTGCATTCACAAGGACACTCTGCCAGGCTCAGCTGAGCACAGATGTGAGAATGTATTGCAGATATTCTCCACTTCTTCTTGACCGTATAAGGCAACGTTGGCCTTCCTAATGCTGGGGAATGGGGATAGCATGAATAACTTTGAGGATTATGAATGAAATCTGGAGTCTTTCCCCTCTCCTGCTCATGGGCTTGTGGGCTGGGAAGGATTGTTACCATCTGAAGGGCTGGTGAAATGGGTTGGCTCCTCACTGTTCAGCTCCCCAGGCTTGTTCCGGCAGTTTGTTGGCAGGTCTGAATGGATCTGGAGACCCAGCTTGGATGGAGTCCTCCAAACCAGGACTAGAGAATACTGAGGCAGCCTGCACACAAAATCTCACTGCATCCCCTCTCTTTGGCTAAATAGGGCACTCGAGTCTTCAGGGCTGAAGTCCATCTGGCTCTTTGCAGTCACTTAAGCAGTGCACAAACACAGCTGCCAGGGCACCTTCTTCTGCTCTTTGTATGCCAAGAGAGTCAAGACCAGCCCTTGTCTGCAAGGCACACGAGTCCAGTGTTTACTAACCATCCTCAGCTGCTGGTGTTGCCCAGGGAAACCTCGTGGATAGAGGGAAAATGTGGGGAAGGTGGTCCTATATTCCCACCTCTGCCCTGTGAATTTGTGCAAGAAGGACATGTCCAAGGGGAAGCTGGGAGATAATTTTAACAGCATCTTGGAAGTGAGTGAGGTTCAGAGGAGATCTGCTCCCATGGAATGTGCAGAGCTGTTGTGTTGATGGGAGAGGAACCAGAGGCCTTGGACACAGTGTTAGGATGGTGCTTTGATAGGTCCTCCAAGCTGACCCGAAGGGAGCAAAACTCTTAAGCACTATGTGGTGATGACTCTCTGAACTGGCCTCCAGGGTGGTCCATGGCCAGTGGGGAGCCCAGCTGTGAATCCTGTGTGCTCTTGGTGCCAGCTTTTCATCAAGGTTAAGGGTCAGCCCGAGGCACCTGGATTCAAACCACTATGACCCAGATTTACCTCTGGGGTTGGCCACGTGCCTGCCATGTCCACGCTGCCTGGTGTGGGTAATATTGCCAATTCCTGGTTGAAACTGGGCCACCCTCCCCTGGTTGTATTTTCTGTCTGCTTACGCCCCAGCCTTCTCTCCTTTGTCCTGTCAGTTCTCCCCCGCTGGGAGTTGAACCTCTTTCCAGATGCCTGGCTGGTCTCCCAGAAGCAGAACAGCACCATTGTAATGTGTAATTAGGCTGGAATTCTCCTCCAACCTCCTCTTTTATTTAAATTACACCAATAGTTGAGCATGCAAGAGGTTATAAACCCAAGGAGAAGAGAGTCCTCACACTTTGTCCCTTTTTCCCCCAAGATGTAACCTTTCAGTATTTTACCTGAAAACAGGAAAAATATCAGCAATAATACAACCTAGCACTGGGCAAGTCTTGGAAAGATGGAGATGCATTCTGAAAACAGCAACTGTTTAAATTCATTAGAGATTTCGACCTAATGTGGGATAGATAGATCCCATCAAAGAGCCCAAGACTCTTTTAATGCCCCAAACGAAAAATTCCGTCTTTGGTATCCAGTTTGTGTGACTTAACTGTTCCAGACCAATTTCTCTGCTACTACAAGGACTCAAAGCTGCATCTGCAGTGGAATCATAGAATCATAGTATGGTTTGGGTTGGAGGGGACTTTAAAGATCACCTCGTTCCAAGCTCCCTGCCATTGGCAGGGACACCTTCCACTAGCCCAGGTTGCTCCAAGCCCTGTCCTTGAACACTTCCAGGGATGGGGCATCCACAGCTTCTCTGGGCAACCTGTGCCAGGGCCTCACCACTCTCACAGTAAAGAGTTTCTAAGTGTATCTCATCTAAGTGTAGCTCCACATACTCCAGCTGATGATGTGACCCTGGAGATAGAAGGCCTTAAAAGGTAGGAGGCATTTCTAGGAATTTCCCATTTTGGCTGCAGATTTTAAGTGCATGGGTAAAATAGATACAGGCAAAGATACTTGGAAACTTTCAGGTCTCCATTATTCCCATAGTTCTAAGTCGGCCCTGTGCTCAACATTAAAGCAAAAACAAAACCCCCCTCCCAAATGAATTGGTTGGTTTAAACATCATCAGAGCAGCTCTCCAGCTGTCTGACGTGGTTAGACTCCATCATGTTCCTTGTCAGTGTTGATCTAATCTGTATTAGCAGGAAGGCAAGTTATTGCAAAGAGAAAGACAAAGTGCTAAAGGGTAACAGCCACATGATTTTTTTTTCCTGTGTAGCAGTTTCTGTAGCAGTGACAGATTTTGGATTACAATGTCTGTCAGAAGGATGTAATTCTTCAGCATCACCTGCTAGGAAGCACAGCTGAGATCCTCCTGAGTGCCTGAGCTGATCCCTGGTCTAGCTGTTCAAAAATCTCAGCTCCCTGAGCACACCCTGGTGTTCACCAAGGAGGTGACTGTGACACCAGTGGGGACCATTCGAAGACTCAAGGTGCTGCAACCCCAGCTTGGTGAACTGATAACAATTTCACCTCTGTGCCCCCTCTGCCAAGGATGTGGGTCTCTTGTGCTCCCAGTTTTAGGGTCATGCACAAGAAATCCCAGATCTTCATCCTGATGAGGTTTGTCATGTGTATCAAACCTCAGAAAGCACAAATGCTTAGGAAATGTCAGCCTTCCCCTCACTTAAATGATGTGCTGTCACTGTTGATTGGTACCAAAAGCAAGGAAAAGCATGGTGAGAGTGGAAGGTTAATGTAGTGCAAGGCCAGTTCAGTTCTCTAAAAAGTTTGTCCTGATCCAAAAAAGGAAGGAAAGAAGAGGGTTGAGGAGGCCTGGGAACTTATCGTAGCTCCCAGATGCTGTTTGGCAGCTCATGGCACTCAAACAGTGACTTCCAAAGTCTCCAGAAGTCCCTCATTTGGATGTCTGGGCATCACAGAATGCAGCCTAGATCTCTGCTCCAGCAAACAGAACCTAAAATAGGACCTGATCCAAGTATCATCTTAGTCTGAGTATTTCTTCCTGAACCTCTGGATTTTAATTTATTTTTCATTTCTTTGAGAAAAGTTGCACTGAAATGAAAGAGATTGTCTTGCAGTGGTGTTTATTATAGACTTTCACTGTGTGCAGGTTGTATCTAGAGCATCACCACAGCATGTAAAACCCTGAGTGGTGTGTGACTATTGTATAACACAGTGATCTGTTCTGTGGCTGGGCCTTGCAGAAAGGGAGATACTGGTGGAAAGTCCTCAATTGTAACGTACATTTTTGGCCCTTGGTGCAGACCAGACTGGTTTTCCAGCATGCTTGAGTTATGCACCACCCACAGGCAGTCACAAAATGACACTGGATCTTTTCCAAAAATAAATAAATGAATAAAATACTACCTTTTTTTTTTTTATGAGAAGTAACAGTTTTTTGTCCAAGTTTCTCTTTCATCAAACACATCTGCTGAGCACTGAAGTCTTGAGCTGAAAAATTGGACTCATCTCTCAGAAATCTTCTTCCCCAACGTATGAGACATGTGTTGGATCTGATAAGAGTAACATGGGCATATTGGTGATACGAGTAGATCAGAGTGGTAACTTTTGCTCCTTCCCCCTTCTGTGGGTGAAGATACCCAAGCAAACTGTGTGCCAGGAGCAATGCACTCTGTGATGAATTGTTTCCTTCACCAGGGAGAACCACCAGTGAGTGCTGTTCAGTACAGAACTAAGAAACCCCAAAACCCAGGAGGAAACTTTACCAAAATCCCAGCAATTCCCCTAGAAGTCATTGACCAAACCCACAGTTTACCTTTCATTTGAAAATTTCCCAGGTAGCAAACAAACAAAGTAAACCCAACCCTGTATGTACTCCAGTTGAGTGAATTTAGGCGCCTGTATTTTATTTTTGAGATACTGTAAGTGGTTTTGAAGTTGAAATGCAATTCTTTAGTTCTGGGAAGTTGCCCACGATGACCTCACTTCTTACAGCCCAAATAACTACTAGGCCTGTTGTTCAGCATGCAGAGTACCAGAGTATCTTAGAGATGTACCATATCTCTTGAAATTCCTGGTATCTCCAGGAAAGCAAAGAGAAATGGAAAGCCCTGCCCTGATTATTTTTTTTTTCCAAGCCATATCTGGTACTATTTTCTCTGTTACAGTTCCTGCTGTAACATTTATGATCATACCATAAATGAGGATGAGTATTTATTGCAGGGTAGCTGTACATCCTGATTTGTCTGGGGATTGTTCCAGGAGACCAAGGACATTCCCACCATCCTGAAAATAACCCTTGGGATGCTTGGCTTTAATCAGGACATGAACTTTCTCCTGTATCTCTTGAGCTCACCCCTGGGAACCAGGCCATCAAGACAGAGCTCAGCATTGGTGTTGACTCCAGTTCTAGGGACATAATCTGATATAGTGTGAGCCCTGTGTCCTGGCATCTGGTGTAGCTGTCATGGTCTACATATCTCCACTTTTTTAACACCTTCTGTAATTCTTTATGCACTGATCCAACCATTTTGAGGTGCACATTGTGATTGTCACTGCCTGTAGGTAGTTCTGCTCTGGAGAAACCACCCTTGATAGATGAGGCAATTACCTGTTTCCTTTTTACCTGTGTGGACCAGGAGGTGGAGAAGAGCAAAGTGCTCAAGATGGGACTAAAACCGATGTCTGTGTGTTTGATGGCTTAATGGCAAAGTCAGCTCTCCCTAGCTGGAGGCAACTGGAAGATAAAGCTACCTGTGCTGGCTTCCTGCTGAGTGTCCTCAAGGGCAGGTCCTGGGTACGTCCTCACATGTACCTGCTCAAGTGGCAGATGTCCTAAAGCCCTGTCAGCCACAACCGAGTTCAGTCTGCTCACAACCACAGAGAATCCATCACCTTGCGCTGGGAATTCTCCTGCCATTCATCAAATGATATCTCAGCTGTGACTACTTGTCAGAGAAATTTTACTATGGATGCTTTATCCCCTTACGACCTCCACCGGATGCCTTGATTTACAGCTTCCAGCTCTCAGCCCAGATGGAGCAGGTGATGCTGGGGAGATGCAAGCTGGGGACATGCTGCTGCCACCCACTCATGGGAAGGCGGCTTTCCTTTGTCCCTGTGACCATGGTGACACAGAAGTGCTGGTCCCTAACAGGAGGACAGAGGATTAGTTCTGGGGATGAGCTCCCTGCTTGTGCATCATCTATCAGGCACTTCTTGCCCTTTGATGTTCTGTGCACAGGGTTACGGCAATTTTCCCTTGAGGGCTCTGGAAAAAGGTTCTAGGTCTCTTTGCTGACCCTTGCTCCCTGTTTCTTGCTTTGCCCTTTGGCAGAGAGAGTGAGTGACTCTGGCTCTGACTCCTACAGGGGCTACTTGGCGAGGCTCAGACTGCTGGTGCAGGGAAGAGACATTTGTCTCTGAAGTGGCTTTCCCCTTGGAAGGCAGAAGCTGTGTGGATGTGGGCTCTGGCATTCCCACACATCCATGTGCCAGAGTGATGGGTCAGGAATGCAGCCGTGGACACCTCAGGCACCAGAAACCTCTGTCTGTGGCTTTGCATATCCAGAAGCCTGATCCAGTTCTCTCCCCTCTGGCTCTGGCACAGTCAGTCCCACACATGCCTGTCACATTTCCTGGTGGATGTTGGCTTATGCAGGGGCTGGAGCAGGCTGTGGGGATGTGGTTGGCCAGGGCAGGGAGGGAGGGGAATACATCTGAATCCACAGACCTCTGCGGCAGGTAGGAAGATGATATTCAGCAAAATGGTAATAAGTATTAACCTCTCATTGCTGGTTTTAGTAGCACAGTGCTTGTAATTCAATATGCATCTCTAAAACCATGAGGCAGATTCCCTGCTTCCGCTGGAGGCATGGATCAAGCCCTTGTCAACACCTCTGGGCACAGCCTGGCTCTGCAAGTACGCCTGTGTGGTTTGTGGTGAGCCAAAACAAGCCAAACCCCTCACTGACCCTGCAGAGAGTCTGGGAAGAGTAATTCAGCCCCAGGATGGGTGTTGGCACTGTGCTGGCTGCCTTAGCATAGACCTGCTCAGCCCACAGCATGGGCTGCACTGGCTGTGAGCAGTTTATGAACACCACAGACCTCTGCCTGCAGGACCTGGGCTCAGCTGTACTTTTATCACCACTGAAGACCTCCTAAGGCAGGGGCTAAGCCAGAGGGCAGCTGCGTAGGAACTAACATGAATGACCTGATTGTACTGGTAATCGATAAACACCACATCAGGTATGCAGGCTATGAAGAGCAGGGGATTGATCACTGTTAGAAACCCCCATTCCTTTATTTCCTTGCCCAGGTGCTGGGTGTGAGGAGGTTTTTATTGGCATCTGTTTGGGCAATCTCATTATTCACAAACGACAGAGCGAGGCGAAGGGAGTGAGTTATGTTGGCCTGTGCAGACAAGTGGCAATAAAATAAGTTTATGGTACCGCCTCCTGCACCATCACATATTTATGTCCCATATTTATCTTGCTTTTTTAGCCATTTGTACTTGCTTGTCTTGCAAGGCCATCCCACCTCTGTTCCCCCAGACTAGCAAAGGGCTGAATTCTGATATTGCAGCTCACCCTGGGCAGCTCTTGAGCTCCCTGGAGACGTCCAGGCAGAAGATCTTTTTGGCATCAGTGAGGGCCAACCAGCCTATATGTTGTTTTCCTACAGGTTCAAGCCAAGTGGCTCTGCAGGCCCTTGCTGGGGTTGAGCCCAACCTCTCTCAGCAGTCTGGGACAAAACGTGCTCAGCAGATTGCTGAGACACATAACTGGTGCAGCCCATCAGTACCTGCTCTGGGAAGCAAGGGACTTGCTCCTTGATTTAAACTTGTGTGTCTGAGAGGTGACACTCATTCCCTATCACAGTCTCAATGCCACAATTTGACCTTTCATGAAGGTAAGTGTTGCCAGGTGACAGTTTTGTGAGCACCATTCTCTCCACTTTCCCCGTGGATGAGTATCTCACAATTTACTGTTATTATTATTGTTGTTATTATTATTATTATTGAAATTGTCTGTGTTGAGCTCTCATTTTTCTTGGATAAACCCATCACCTCTTCTCATACTCACACATTGCCAGCAACCATGTCTGACTGTAGGAATCCCTTTGGATTGCAAAATTCAAAGGGCAAATTGATTCCAGGAAATTAATTTCTCCTCTTTGTTCATGTACTGTAGTTGCCTATGAAGTATCCTCCCCTGCATCTGGCTAACAGGTTCAAAAGTTACTTGGCACAAGCACATGTTTAGTCACATTTGCATGTGTGCCACCCACTTTTTGGGACTGGAGAAGGACATTTTGAAACTGGAGATAAGAAAATGTTTTCTTTCGCTTCTTCCAGGATGTCTTTTTGAGATCTGTGCTGACACCTCTCTCTATCACTTCCTCTCTCTCAAGAAAAGAAGTAGGGGCATTTTGGGGATCTTCCTGTGACTGCTAATCTCAATTTAGGCTCTGCAATCCCTGTAGACAGGAAGAGCTGGAGTGGGAATTTATTCCTTGTCTGGTCTGGAAAAGAAAGGAGAAGGTTTGGGATGAGGAGAATAGGTGCCCACCCTGGAAGGTCCGAGAGGCTTTTCAATCTGGAAATAAGAAGTGTATGTAAAGCAATTTGCAGGCTGGACAGCTGCATGTTTGTGTGTCATCACATCCCCCTGGCCAAGGACAGTTTGGTTTCTTGAAATCTGGCAGAACCAGAGTTTCTGAATCCAATGGAAGGTCCAATACACACATGACAAAGCTGGTCAGAGGGAAAGGGACTATGGCCTGAGAGGAGAGGACCTGGTTCTGTAATTTTAAAGCCAACAATGAGATTCAGGCCGTGTCCCCAGCCAGAGGGGTCAAATGCATGGTTTTCATTATAGATCCCAGCTCTGCTTTTTCCCATTTCTCTGTTCCCTGGCTGGCCCACCATGTGCAGCTGCAACACAAAGACATGAAAGCACAGCCCTTTGTAGCATCTGACAGCAGCTCACAGTCCCCCATCTGTCCCCCGGGGTCCCTCTGCAGCGTGACCCTTCCATTGTGCTCCAGCCCTGTCTGGAGGGCAGCAATTTGACTTTGCACACATGAATTACCTGTGGAAGGACAGACATCTGTAAGATGCAAAGTAAAGGACACTAAATTATGATAAACAGAGCTTTCGATTTCGTGCGGGTGTAGCGATAACTCCTCTCCAGGTTGTCTCTGCTTCTCTTCTCTGAGTTATTGACATATATTCCCTTTTGCTGCCAGCTTTGACGGCTGCTGCTAGCTCAGCCAGCTCTCATCCCTCAACCCTGAATAATCAAGTGCCTGGGACAGCTAACAGAAGGACAGTCTCCCTCTAGGACATGATGGTCCTGACGTACAAACACGTTCAAACACAATGAGGTTGAAAGGAGAGGACCAGGTGGGCAAAATGCCTGTGCTGGTACACTCTGTGATTTTAAAAACATGGTAACAAATTTTCTGCTGCAATATTAATCCTCGGTGACTGCCTGTTTCAGCCTTCCATGCTCAGTGTGGTTCTGCTCTGCCCAATATGTATGCATCCTCTTCCCAACCCTCTGCACACAGGAGCAGGAGATGCTGCAGGAAAGTCAGATTTCTCCTTTTCATACCCTACATAGTGGTGTTAAGGTGATAAGGCAAACAAAATAGTATAGTCTCAGTTCCCCAGTGGGAAATTAAGAGGGAAATTCCATCCCACCTTGGAGAGCAGGGGTACATTTTAGGTAGCAGCTGCCTCACCCCAACACACCAACCCATCCTAAGCCTTAGGTCCTGCTAATTCTTACCAAAAGGTTGAATGATACCTAGACAGTTGGAAATATTGTGGTATTTCCTTGGTATTGGTGCCGTGGAAAACTCAAAGAGTGTCACTAAATGCTTCGATACAACCTTGATCCTCCCTTGATGCCATCTCTCATGTTTTGCACTAAATGCCAGCCGGATCCAGAAATTCTACCCTGAAAGACATCAGGGATGTGCTCAGCAGGACTTGCCCACACCCAGGAAGTGCTTCTGTGTCTGCAGGAGCCAAGATAATACCTTTCTTACCAAGCACTTGGAACCTGGAACGAGATGGTCCCATCCTGGCAGCCTACCTGGAGCTCTGGAAGTATTTGACATAAAAATGAAACTTGCTGATTTGGGGAGGCAGAAAGAAACACAAAAGGTCCTAAGATTTCACTGATTTCTCCTGAGACTCTTTGCTGTACACAAAGTGTTTCCTGCACTGTTCTTGGAAGCATTACCCTTGGCTGGGTCTGGCCTTTAAAACATTACCAGCTGTATGCAAAATAGAGTGCAAAGTGCCAAAAAGCCCCGCAGGCTATTTACATTTGGCTGGAGCTTGCTGTGTTGGCCAAGCTACAGAGATACTTTGTTCATCGGCCTTGCAAGGAAAGCAGCTACTTCAAGCTGTTTGGTCCTGTTTATGCACAGAGTTACCATGGAAGTCCCCACGCCCCACAGCTTTGCACAGTCACATATGCAAGGTATATTTTTCTGGGACCTGATTTGTCTCCCCTCTCCCCTCTCATTTGGCCAGGAATTGGTAGGAAATTCTGGGATGAGGTTTCTTGGGCAGACGTTGGGTGCAAGCTGATTTATGTCTACAGTGAAGGGCTGTTTGGTGCTGTTTGGATCTGCAAGCCAGAGCAGGTGGAGCAATGGGATATATGTTGCATTAGCAGGAACATTTTTTCCCAGGGTGAATCTGGGGAAAAGCAGTATGATCAAAAAAAAAAATAAAAATTGATCACAGACAAACTCTTGCAGCTGTATGGAAAGAAGAATTTATAATTATAATTGTGTTAGTTTTTACATTTGCAATAAATAGATATAAATTTCATAAAGTGTGATTATCAGTTGAGGACAACGTGAATTACAATAATACATAAAATCAAGGGAGCTCTACTTGAATTTATCCAAGATAAATTGTTGTGCCCTTAGAACCAGGGCTTTTTAAATATTACATTCCATGCTCTGCCTCTTGGAATATTCATTACATTCCAAAAGCTCAATATAGGTGAAACCACTATGTCATCAAAGTAAAAAGTATGAAGCAAGTGGCAAATCCTGCAACAATGGGCATAAGAATAACCAGGTTTTTTTAGGAGAATTTGGGGAAAATGTAACAACCTTTGCAAGATTTCTGGTTAAGATACTTTCATTTTTAAATCCTTGGGCTACCAGCCCAGCTAATAGGGATGTGGATTTCTTGACTCTTCTTTCTGCTATTATTTGTTACTTTATTTATTTTATTACAAAGACTTCTCATAGTTGAACATTTGTCATTAATCACCTCTTGCCAACATGTCATGGGCAGACTGACTCAAAGTCTGGCACAGCAGGATATGAGGGTGTGCTGAAGGTCCTCTCCTGACTGGCTCTAGGTATCCAGCTTAGGGAACTTTACATCTCTATCCTGGAAAACAATGGTGGGAGGACTAAAACATTGCTTTCTTGGCCTCATACCAAAGCCCAGGAATTATTCTGTGTGCTTGATGTAGTGATTTGAATGTCCTTCTGTATTGCAAGGAATTGTGCCCTGAGCGTTCGGGGGTACCACTGCTGGGGGGAGTGGAGACTGATGAACTTCACAAGCTGATGGTGGAAAAACTGCTCTCTGTATCTGAGATTTGATCTCAGAGCCTGAGTGAGGCCAGTAGGGATTTTTCCCACTCATTTTAGTAAAGCAAAGGTGTTATGAGAGTGTGGAAGTGGAGCAAGGCTGAACGCTGCTGGCCAGCCAAAGGCCTCCAATCCCAGTTGGCTGAGGTGGAGCCTGGACAATGCAGCTACACCTGTGAAATAAAGGTTTTCCTTCTGCTTTGGCTTTCAGACATCCTCACTCAGGAGCAGAAATGGTTGGGAAGCAAACCAGCAATGTGTCTGCTGTCTGTGCACTTGCTCTCTACCAAAGAGGGAGTCAGCCAAGCCTGGAGTTCATTCTGTCTTGGCCAATAGTTAATAATAACCCTGCAACAGCTTCTTTTTTTCATTGCAAATTAAGGGTGGATGAATGGCCTGGATAAAATTAGAAATCTCTTCCTGAAAGGCTGAGCTGAGTTTACAAAGTTATAGCTCCACCGACGTGCTGTGGCAGCTGGGGAATCCCAGCTGCTCTCTGAGGGGTGAAGAGCTGATAACAAAGTGCACATGTGTTGCATGCCCTGGGTCAGAGAGCCCTCCCCATCGTGCTGGCTTCACATCACAGCAGCTCTGGGGAGGTTGGTGGGGCGATTCCTGATCTCACCGTCCTTTACTGCCGGGACAGACATCTCGACTTTCCCCTGCTGTAACGGGGAAATGCCCCGTGGGGTGTTGAGAGGTGGGGACTGATGGGAGCTTGTCTGGGGTTATATGAGGTGCATTGAGCGGGTCTGATCACAGGAGAGGAAAAGGAGTACAGGCTTGCAGGGGGCTTCAAGTTCCTTTGAATGCAATGCCCAGGTACCTGCCGGACAGGGCACTTTCTGGATGTGGGTAGCCAGGCAGGAATTTGTTAGGGAAGCTCTCCCTCATCCCATCTAGTACTGTGACTCCTCTCAAGGTCTTCTGCATGATTCTACTCCACCCTGGCCATCCATCCTTGAGGCTACATAATGAAGTGGTGCCCACACTCTGAGTGATCCTAGCCCTGATGCCACTTTGTAAAAGGAAACAGTTTTTTTCTTAACTGTGAGACTCAGAGCTCTCAAGAGTCTCACCCATGAGAAAAGTTGGCAGCAAGAGGCTCGTTGTGGCAAACCCCACCTTTATTTCCATGTCTTTTGTGGGTGAAGAGGGTGGATAGGACTGAGCTGCTGTGACAGATCAAATACCCCCTTCGGCTGAGCCCATAGCTGTGTGTTCCTACATCTTTCCCACCTGTGGGTTTGAACATGTGAGCTCAAGCCAGCATGACACAAGATGGACAACAGTTGGCAGTAGCTGCTTAAACCATTGTAATTCCCATTTGATTGTGAGGACACCATCCCAGTTAACATGGGCTCTGAGCCATTGACTTACGTATGTTATTTGGATTTTGCTGGCATTGGAAATGATCCGCTGATGTCAGTAGAGATGATGTACACCAACCCAGTATTAAGGCCAGCGCTTTCTGCATCATATTAACATTTATATCCTCTTTAGAAAGGATGGAGAAAGCAGAGGTTACCTTCATAATTAGGTATTTAAAAAAAAAAAATCACCAAACAAAACAATATGTGTTTGATAGAGTAGAAAGTCTGTCCCTTGGTTTTAAAAGTCATTCTGGACCCTTATATAACAGTGTAATTAGCTGATACTATAAAGTTATTATGTACCTGCTGGAACACAAGAGTTCCTTTGAAGGAATTCGGATCTATTGTGTAATTATAGAATTAGGCCACATGCCATACTTTGGAGATTGTGCAAAGGGGAAAGTTTCCATTTCAAAGTAACTGAGAGCTTTGGTGGCTACAGGCTTTTTTTTTTTTTTTCCTACTGCCCTGCAATTTAGAAAATGTAAAACTCTTCAATATATCACTCCTTGGCTGAGTTAAGCACCCAAGGAATCTTCAAGGGGGTCTGCAATGTATTGGCAATAAAGAGATTTCTTGGGACAGTGCAGACCTTGCTCTGCATGCTGTCAAATGTGATGGGATCTGGCACCTCCAGCCGCAATGGAAGGAAAGCAGAAATCAAATAATTGGTTAAGAGTGTCTTAAGTAATCCAGTTATATCAGTTTCAGCAGTTTTTCTGCAGGCACTCCAGAATTACTATAGCTGGAGTTTCCCTTTCCTCTTATCCCTCCCACTTTTATGTGTCTTCAGATATCTTTAACTAGTTGACACCTGTCCCATCCTGTTTTCCTGCTCATCAGTTGTAGGAGACCCAGCTCTGCCACTGAAGAGAAACATTAACACAACAGCGCTCCAACTTTTTCTGTTGTGATGGATAAACTTGCCCTCATCTCCACAGCAATCTGGGCTTAGGGAGTGATTGTATTTCCTAGCTGGGATCTATATCAAACTGCTGTCCTTCTGGGTATATCAGAAATGTGAGGTACACACAGATTTTGAGCAGGAGGCCCTGACTCCCAATGTCCACCTTCAAGAAGGGTCTTGGTTCAGGTGCAAAAGGACAGTGGTTCGTGGTTTTAAATTTGATGCTGCTGGAGTTGTAGGGCTTGTGATTGACTGGAACATGCCTGCTCCTGGAGCAGTGAAAAGAGACCCAGAGGAGCTAAGCCATGGCATGTCTTTGTGGAAGGTTTTTGAGGATGTGCTGTGACAGAGCTCAGGACTCCCTGGAAACCGAGCTCTTGCCCTTGGTCTCTGCATTTGAAACCTGGTCCAAACCCTAAATCAAAGGGATTGTTTCTCTTGACATCAATGCTCTGCTGGGATAAGTCCTCAGTCTGGATGAAAGCTGAGCTGCCAGCTCACTTGTCATTCATCACACAGCACAGAAATGTCATGTTTTAATGATTGGGCTTCCCTCTGGAGGTTGTGCTGAAGTGACTGCTTGACTGAACGTCTTGGAGGATGTGCTCCAAGGGGGGAGTGTCTCTGAAGGCATAAATCCTCATTTCCTCGTTGTCTGGGCATTAGTGGAAGCAGGTCACTTTCTGCACAGTGTCTTTGAGAGTATATTTGCATATAGATGCAGTGGGTTAGATTAAACAAGTTCATTAACTATCATGCATTAAACTGCGCTGTTTGTGAAGTCTAACCCTTCTGAACACAAAAGGACCATTGCCAGGGTCTTGCAAAACAACAAACAAAAGCAAAAATTCGTCTGTGAGCACTAAAGAATATTTCAGCAAATTGTCTGCATCCAAGATTGATTTTTCCCTCTTAAAGCTTCATTTTTTTTTTTTGGAGCTTGTTCATGGGCACAATATTTTCAGTTAAGCAAAGCTGTGCAAATTACTCATGTGAAGAAATCTGACCTGCTTAACAGACTGGAACATGACATGGCATATATATATCTATACAGAGACAAATAGATATAGATAGATGTAGCTGTAGATAGGTATATACACACTTACATATGTGTACATGGAGACCCTGCAAAAAAATATGTTAGCTGGGAGATGATACAGCAGGTTTTTACTGAACTCTACTTTTGGCCAGCCAGATTAACTGAGGGATTTTCCTTGTTATCTCCTGCTGAACTGCCGTGGCAAGAGGACCTTGAAGATGAAGTCAAGCATGAGGTTTAACTGTAACCATTTTGGCAGCCCTAGAGGGGCCTTCAGTGCTTTTCTTGAAGTTGTTCCAAGATTTTCTTCTGCCTCATCAAGGAGAGTCCTGCAAAGGAGAAAGGGAGTTTGCCAACCTGTTAACCTGGGGTACACAGAGGAAATGAAAAGCACAAATTTCCCAATGTACCCAACTCTCTGCCTGGTGCAGAAAATCTGGCCCACCCCTAAGTCCCTGCAACATGCAGAGCATCTTCAAGATTCCTGAGATCCATGTTGTAGGACATCCCTGTAAAGGGAAGTTATCAGAGGTCTAAAGGTGCTGAAATCTGACTGACCCCACACAGGAAGGGAAAGTAAATGTTAAAAAGGGTTTAAAACAGTGAACACTGACAGTAGCAAAAGAAGGACAAGTTTGTGGTTTTGCCCTCTGTCTTTTTAAATCCTTAAATGATGACATGGCCACACATTTCGTGGGGCTGTTGCTGTGCTTGAGAGCCCTTTCAGCTCATGTGGGCAAAGGAGACATGAGGGTGCTGGAGAAAGGGATTCTTCATGTGAGTATCACTGCAAGCATCCAATTTCTGTGGGAAGCTGCATGAAAGGGCAGGGTTTGTATTTTTTTTTTTTTTTTTTTTTTTTTTTTTTTTTTTAAAGAAAACCTTCCTGCTCTTATCCCAGAGCCTGCACCTCTGCAAACTGAGGACCAGAGTCCCTTCACAATCTGTGTGGTGTCTTTGTGCTCTCCAGTATCACCTGCGTGTTTGGATATGGTTTTTGGAAAGGGATTTTCCCTTCGATGATGGGGATCCTCAGTTTCCCACTGTTTTTCTTTTTTTTTTCCTACTCCACTGCCTTGATCAGCTGAGCTGGTGTTAAGATGAAGCTTGGCTGGGGTGCCCCACTTGGCCGTGCTCCCCCCACGATGGCTCTGCAGGGTCTGGCTGGGACCCAGCTGGAGGATCAGGGAGCAGCCCTGGGCTCCCTCGGCACCCACCACAGGGATGTGCCAAGCAAATCTCAGCTCAGCAGAGAAACTGGCCCACGATATGGGCCTGTGCCAGCTGAAATACAGCCATTAAGCTGCTTGCTTCTTGTTTGCCCAACAGCCCCCGCGAAGCTGGAGGATGCCATAAGAAAAGCTGAAAAATTGCAATGCTTCATCTTCTACCCACTTCTGCTATCAGCCTCTAACTTGAGGATTTAGCATCCAAGGAAAAGCACAGGTGCTTTGTTTCTGTAGGACCAGGCAGCAGGCACAGGTTTATTTGTGCTTAAACAGCGTGGAGATCACGGGATGGAGGTTTGTCTCTGGGCTGCTGAAGACTGTGATGCTGGTGGGGATGCAGCCAGCTCGGTGCTGTGCAGTGGGGCTGGTGGGTTGCAGAAGCACACAGATAACATGCTATTGCTCACCCTGAGCAGAGACCAAGCCTGGTGTCCCAGCACCATGTTCCCAGGATGCTGGAGGACGCAGGTTCTTGAATGTGGCTCCAGTAATAAAAATAAATAATTATCACTGCTATAAATTATTATATTAGCTTTATTATTTCACTATTAATTTTTATTACTTTTAATGCTGATATTGCCAGATCACCTCTGAATCCCCTACCAATGCAGGCTGAAGGCAATCCTTCCCCAAGAAATAATTGCACTGACTGTAAGCCAAGAGGTGGGAAAACACAGTGTTACAGCAACTGCAGAGATAACCATGGGATAGGCTTCCATCCAGAGATGGGAAGCTCTTCACCATCTACAGTCTGGTGCCCTCAGGGGACTTTCCTGAAGGGTTGTGGCTCAAATTTGTGTTAAGACAATACATTATTGAATCCATTCCATATTTCTGGGCCAGAACTGGTTTTCTCCAGCAACACTTCTCTGCTGAATAAGTCCTTGGTTGCTCTGATCTTCTCTAGGGTGTCTTGGTTTGGTAGTCTGTGTTTCACCAGGATCAGCTCAGCAGACCTTGTGCCGTTACGCTGGCCACGGTCTCTCCGTCTGTTGGAACCTATTCTTTCCTGGTGAGAGTTTAGTTTTCCTTGCCCTGAAAGGAGACAACCTTCACCACTGATATATCTTCTTCCCTTGCTCCTCGCTGTAGTTTTCACCAACTGATGGCACATCTGTATTCCTAGGAAACCAAGCTGTCCTTAACATCTAATTTCTCTCTGTCTCCTGCTCTGCAGGAAGTGATGTATCTTTGCCAATTTGCTGAAGAATTAGCTGGGGATAAGGATCTGTGTACACTTTATACTTTACTTCCCAACACCCACCATTAATAATAAGCATGTCCTTTATGACCTGAGTCTTGTTTTAAGTGAATGCAAAGTATTGGCCCTTTCCTTGATGATCCATAGCCCTTGCAGCCGTGCATTGTTGCCTGGAAGGTTTCCAAGCATTTTGGAGCAATGCACTGGAATACATCACAAATGAACCAGTTTTGCTTGTCTAAGTTTTGTCTCTGGGGATTTGGGAGGGACAGCAGGGGAGGAGAGGGATGAATATTTATTAGCTTTTAATCAAAGAAAGTGCTCTCTGTAACCAGACAGGCTACTGTCTGTATCTGATCGAAGAGAGACATCAAGGTCCCTGTTCTTTGCTATGCTGCAGCACGTGCCCCTCTGTGCAAATGGGTTGTAAAGCAACTCCAGGAGACGTCTGTCTCTGTTTGGATTTCCCTACATCCGGATTTTCCTTGCCATTTCCAGCCAACTTTCTCCTTGATAGAAGGGTTGCTGAATGAGGGAGATCAACGGCAAAGTACACGTTCCACGACCTGGAGAGATGAGGTGTGTTTTGGGTAAGTCTGCACATATTTGAGCAACCATTGCAGGGGGTTGGAACTAGATGATCTTTGAGGTCCCTTCCAATCCAAACCATTTTATAATTCTATGAGTCAGGCAATTTGTACACTGACTGTGCATTTTGGGTATCCTGGGTAATGCCTCCAAACCCCATGCTGGATGTCCTGAGCAAGGAAAAGGAACACCTCTGAAGTAGAAAGGAGAGAAGATACAAAGCAGCAGAGACCCCGAGTTGTGGTGCAGAGCTCTGTACCCTGAGCCAGGAGGCAGGAAAGCTGCTGAGGGGCTTATAGAAGTGTTTGCCAGACTCAGTCCAGCTCCTTGCTGGGTGCCACAGACCCTGGCCCAGTAGGCTTGGTCTAGTGGGAGATGCTTGCTGGGAGTGGGATGCAAAGCTGGTAGAGATCCACCATCCCTTTGCATTGCACTATGTCAGGATAAAAGGTTTGCATCCTGCTGCTCTGTGACATGGGAACTGTATGAACAGATTCACAAAATCCTGGGCATCGAGGGGGGACTCCAATGTTTGTTCATGCTTGGGTGTGCCCAAGCTGTGTCACAAGAGGACAGGCACCAACGGGGAGCCTAAAATCTTCAAGGGCAACATTCATAATTCTGCACTAACCCAGGCACCAGCTGCTCACAATGGTCCATACTGTTAAATTGTCATCACGCTCCCTGGCACGGAGTCCTCCTCCCCCAGATAGTGCCTGGGGACTCTTCAAGGGCTGGCGTGGGGCAGGGACCAGTCCCAGCTGTCAGCATGGCTGAGGCCACCCTGCTTAGGGTTTGGAGGGGAGGAGAACAGAGTTTGGTTTATAGGTCTGTGTTGTGCCATCTGGCCACACAACTGCTCTTGGTCCCTTTTATTTACTGGTAGTCTCCTTGTTCAGCAAAATCCTGCCCATTCCCCTCCTGACTGTGAGACCAAGGGACCACCTATCCCACCCTCTTAGAAAAACAGCTTCCCAACTAAAAACCATCTGGTGGGAGCTCTGTGTTTGTGTTAGTGAGAGGCCAAACAGAAAATGCCAACAAACCATGCTGCAGGGATCAGATGATCTCAAGCCAAGAGATGACATCTCTGAGCTGTTTGAATTTTACCCTACACACCCATTGCAGGACCAAAGACTCGGAAATATGCTGTCTCTTTATGCCAAACTGTTCAGGGTGGCTCTGTGGCTGCTGCCTGAGCATCTCGCAGAGCTCTCCAGGCAGAGAGGGAAGGGCACACCAATACCTCTATGTTACAGACCAGGAGCCAAGGGATTAAGTGACTGGAAGCCTTTGGCACAGCAGAGAACAAATCCAGCTCTCCCAAATCCTAGGACAGGTGTTAGCCAGAGATTTTTCTTACTTCTCAGCTGGAATGTCTGCACCACAGATGTGCCTGTACAGGACCTGGTGCAGGACCACAGCTTTAGCTTTGTGGCCTACCTCAGATGTGGACTGAGGGCTCTCTCTGCAGCAGGAGGTCCTGGGAGTGGGAAGAGGCTGTGTGTGCCCTGAATACAAAAGAGAAAAATATTTTTCTTATTTCCCAAAGAACGCTTCTGTCAGCACTCCCTCTACCCCCTACGAAGTGTCCATGCAGGAGTTAGGTCTCCTCCTGACCAGAACAGACTGGGGATATTGACAGAGCAGAAACTGTGAACATCTGGTATAAACAAAATTAAGCCTCCATTTAAGAAATAGCCACATAAAAGTCCAGGCACTTCAGTGATGATTCCTGTAGCACAATGACACTGTCCCTGACCACTAACTCCTTTGGGCTTGCATCAGGAAAGGCATAGAGCTGCAGATGTCCTGCAAAGACCAGAGGTGTGGCAAGAGCATCACTGAAGAGCTGAGAATGGCAGGGTCAGATGTCTTGAGAGTGATCACAGGGCAGCAATAAGGCAATCCCCACACTTGTGCTTTGCATCAGAGCAGTGGCAGGATTATACCCAAATCCATTCTCTGTGCCAGGGCAGGGGGAAATCACAGCCTTGGCACAATGAGGGCAGTGACTGTCAAATTCATAATTAATGGTGCACAGTAAGAATTAAAACAAAACCTTCAGCATCTTTGTCTTGTGGGTGTGGAGCATGTTGATGCTGGTGTTTGGGATAAAGGTTTGGCAGCAGGTGGTGTGGTGGGGTCGTGCTGGGAGATGCTGGAGGACACATCTCAGTTCTCTACCCAAACACAGGACCTGAGACTACAATCAAGAGCCCTTCAACACCTTGCAAGAGACAGGATCAAGCCTGAAGATAACCCAGAGCTCTGCCATCTCTATGGCTATTTAAGGAGCCTTTTCCATTTGTCTCTTGTATACAGCTGTGCCAGACAGTCACCCTCCCCACAGCCTGGTGCTCCCTGACATTTTGGTCCTACCCCAGCCTTCCCCTGCTGCCTTTTCCCAAAGCTGCTCCTTAAAGTGGCCTGTCTCAATAACACTTTCTGCAGAGCCACACCACAGCTCATCCATCTCCTGCCAGCACCACTGTCTGACAGCTCTGACTAAACAGCAACTCCCAGCCTCCTAACAAGGTCATAGGGAATAAGAGTTTTCTGGATCATGGAAAAATGTCAGACCCTCCTGCCCTACCACCAGCCCTTTTTCTCTTCTCATCTGTCTCCTTTGGCTTTTCCAGGGGGATTTGAGGGCTCTTTGCTATGCTGCCAAGACACTGCTGTAAAAGAGAAATGGAAAAACTCTGGTTGTTTGCAGGGAAGAGCTTCAGCCTTTTAAGTTTTGGAATGGCTGTCCGTGGGGAAGCTGCAAGGCCAAATCCATCAGCAAGAGGGTGTTTACCATGGCTGGAGCAGGGACCACTCCTGTGACCAGCACAGCTCGTGTTGAATCCAGGTGCTCTCAGATGTACCTTCCCATACGGGTTTACTTCAATCCGTGGGATTCCTGCCTTTGTGCCGGGTTTTCTGGAGCTCACCACTAGGGAGCAAGCAGCACGTGTGTCATCTGCAAGATGCCCAGCAGTGAGGAGATGGCTCTTCAGGGAGCCTGTCCCCGGGGAGGCTGTGGGAGGTCTCCATCAAAGCTGGGCAGAGTGTGATCCCTCCAGGCCTGCTGCCAGCTCTCAGCTCCCCAGAGCCCTTTGATACCTGCTGGAGGTAATCAGCTGTTTAGGAGCTGTGATTCCACTGAAAGGCTTTTACCTCCCATTCAACTGAAGCTCAGGTGTGAAATGTCAGACATGGGTGTTAGGCAATTTCAGAGGGTGTTGTAAAACAGGATGGTTTCTGCTGTTGCATTTCCTTTATGTGTCCTCCCGTGTATCCCTGGGGCTCAGGTGCCTTTTGTGGCCTTCCAGGCTCTGCCTTATTTCCTGAACACTTAACTACATTATCTGGACCTTCTTGGTAAAGTTCTTTCAACTCCCAAGTGTTTCAGCCAAAAAATTTTCCTGCATAAATATAGGTTTTCCTTGGCAATCTCTCCTGAGAAAAAAAAAAAAAAGGTATATTTTGGTACAGTGTTTTGACTTACTGTTTTTTTCTGAGAGGATAATTTTATAGAATCACAGAACACCAGATTGGAAGGGACCTTGAGGATCAGCTGGTCCAACCATTCTTGGCAAAAACACAGTCTAGTCAAGATGGCCCCGCACACTGTCCAGCTGAATCTTAAATATGTCCATCACTGGGCAATCCACCTCTTCCCTGGGGAGATTATTCCAATGGCTGATTGTTCTCAATGGACTGGGATGAACTGGTGCTGAAAAATTTGAGAACAAGCCAAATCAAATGCTGTAAAACACTTGGTGCCTCAGGGAACAGAGATACCTCCAAGTGACCCAGAGGCAGCAGCACATCCTCTGTCTGTGGAGGGCAGAAGGACATTAGAAATGCAGGGCATGTATAGGTGGTAGGGTATTAATCATCCACAAAGGATTTACAGATGCATCCCAATGGCAAAGAAGAGGCATCATATCAAGGAGGAAAGGAGGGAGGCAGGACACAGTCAGAGCTGGAGCAGAATAACCCCTCCCTCTCCCATCTGAGACTGCTCTGCAGACAGGCTGATATTAGTCCAACACAAGCACTCACAGGACGGCACTGGGCAGTCCCAAAAATCTTTTATCTGGCCTGACCACCATCATTTCATCACTTATCTTCTGCCCCTCTGTGTGCTCTCACACCGTGCCACTGGCACAGCAGCTGCCGTGGAAGCCACAGCAGGAAAATGTTAATGAAAATCATCCATCACAGGCAGGGCAGGACTTGAGGTAGATAGATGAGGGCACTGCAAGTGAGGTTGTGCTTCCAAGTGTGGAAGCTGCTGGGTGAAGCCTTTACAAGAAGCCTTGTTTTCACTGCAAGGCTCTTGTCCTGGTACCCCACACGAGGATGGAGGTAACAGGGCTTCCCAGCTGTAGGGTCTGGTGGTGCTCAGTTTAGGCAGTGGACACTCGGCTGTTTCACAGCTGAAGGTCTGGGGAAAGGCTGCATCATCTTCCTCACTCTTTTCACACTTGTGTGTGAAAGATTTGGCTTCCAGTTCTCTGCATTCCTTATTTTACCCTGCAATAAATTCATCACTTTGGTAGAAATGCAAATGTAGCCCGGGGGTGGGCCGAGATCTCCAGCGAGAGTCCTCAGTCTGGAAGGGGAAGGCTGGAGATGACAGAGAAAGAGCCAGACAAAGAACCAGACACTTCAGCCATGGCTTTCCTTGGATTCTGTGTGTGGTGGGGTGGCTCCTACCACCAGTGGTGAACAGACCCGAGTCAGAGGTGACTGATCTCTTCTGCAGCATTGAACACTCCCTGAAGGGATGTCAAGACCTCATGTGGGTCGTACAGTGCTACTCAGATGCCCTTTATTCAAGAAAATCAAGGTGGTTTTTCATAGCTTTGGGGCCATACCTGCCTTCCCCCCACCAGATCTACACCCCAGTATTCCTTGGTGTCTTCCAGTAGGAGAGAGGTCCTGCAGCCTCTGCATCACATGTGAGCCTCTGGATGGACCTTACTGGCTCTGCAACCTCCCAGACTGGGGTGCAAGAAGTCAAGAGGACCCTGGCTCTGACCAAAATCCTCATATGCTTTATCTAGAAAAAGAACTGGGGTTGAAATCTAAAGACTGAGCTTTGCCAACACCAGTATTGTACTCTCACCATGGTGCTAATGTTTAGGCAGATCTTATCCATAGGGAAAATACTCCTCACCTCCCAGGTGAATGCACAATCTGCATTCTAAGGCTTCTCACCCAGAAGTGGCTGTGTTTTCATTGCCACCTTGCTCTAGCTTTGAAGGAGGAAAGTTAAAAAAGAGGCTTTTTATTTCTTCTTCTTTTTCTTTTTGTTCTGACAAGCAGTTGTACTTTCCTGAACTCAAAGGGGCTTTACAGGTAAAATGAGAATTTCCTTAGAGAATGTCAGCTTTTCCAGAAATGTTTCAGTACTTTTGAAAGCAACAAGCTTAAAACCATAGGGTTTTCCCCATCTCTTTCCTCCTTGCTTTCTCCCAGAAACAGGTGGGCAGGAGGGGGAGGAAGATGGAACATTTTCTGTTCTCATTTTCCTCAAAAAAAACACCCAAAAATGAAAGAAGAGAGAGAAAAAAATTAACACATTGTCAAGAAATTTTTGTTCGTTATTTTGTTCAGAAGTTTTTGTTTTGTTTAGTTTTGTTTTTTTTCCCCATGGAAGAAGACCATATTTTTTAAACCAGCTTCAGTTGCTGTTTTTCTATAATTATACCCCAAAGTCTGGGAACTAGGGTAGAGGAGGCAGTGAGCAGGGAGAGCACTGCAGTGCAGACAATGCACGTAAAAAGGGTGCTGTGGGATTTTGCAACTGTCCTCTCTCAGCCATATGCACATGGGGCTTGTTCCAGGGTAGCACTGGATCTTCTTCTTTTAAACATTTATCAGGTTTTATGCTATTTTGCTGGAAGTTATAAAGAAAGAAGAAAAAAGATCTTGTAGCTGCCATTAGGATGAACTGTCTAATTAGTGTGCAAAAGCGCTTGCCTCCTGAAGGGAGAATGAATTAAATGACCTGAGGCAGAGGGTGATTCATTTATGCTTTGCTCTTGCATTTCCCCTCTTGTGACATGAATCACTTGGCCACCAGCATTTGCAGGGAGGAGGGCAGAGCTCCTGCATCAGCCTCTGGGACCGATTTGAAGGACTTGTACCCAAAGCACCATGAACAACCAGCCAGGCTCACTCTTCTTTAGCGAGCAAGATGTTCATACGAGCTTCAGGTCTTGTGGAGCCTTCCTGTGGCTTTTTGCCTGATGGGGAGAGTATCACACAACTCATGAGGTACCAGGTCTGACTGAAACATCTCCAGAGTGTCTGTCTCTCTCCGAGGAGGCTTCTCTGCTGTTTGCTGGTGCCTCTGGGCTTGTGCTGCAGGTGCAGAGACAGAGCCTCTCTCCTCCCCCTGCCCCTGTGCATTCACAAGCTCATAGCAACTTCATGTCTTTGTGGACTTGTAGTCAAATGGCCAGAATTCCTCCAGCTGTTTGGAAGTTTTTTTAAAAACTAAGATGTGCACAGACAGGTACCACAGTCACAAAAGCCTCATTCCCCCAGGGAACTAACCAACCCCCTTCCTAATGCTCTAATGAAACCTCTAGAAGGTCTTGGAGACAGTTTTAATGCAGGACCATGTTGACATGACTTCCTGAAGCAGAAGTTACAAGACAAATTGTCATCAATGCCTCCCTCCACGCCATAAGGTTGGCAATAAGAGCAGAGGGGTACCTTGGGCTCTTTCCACCATTCAACCCTTTCCCTGGAGCTGTGTCTGTGGTGCAGCAAAGGTGGATGATGTCCCTGTCATTCCTCTAAATGCAGTCTCTGGACAATAGGTTTTAACTCAGAGAAACCCCCCCCAAACCTTCCTCCTCCACAGGGCCAGTGTGAGCAGCAACCACCATCCTCCAAAACCTGCAACAGGCAAAATACATCAGCATGGAAATGGGTGCTCTGACCCTGCACAAATCACTCCAGGTATTATGGGGATAATTTAATCTCCTTCTGAGTGAGAAAATTAATTGCTCACTGGAGTAGTGTACAGTTTAACAGGGAAAGTCAAGGTCCTTTGCTGTCTGATGGGACTGGATCTCGTTTGTGCTGTTTCAAACCAGGGATCTGGTAAAGATGGGTGGGTGGGAGTGACTCTACCCATGTGGTGGACTTGGGCAGAAAATTTTAGGCATCACTTTTTAGGAGACAACAAAGGTCAGTACCCCAGACATCTTCATCTGCTGTCTCTCCTTCCTGCTATGGATGTGGCTCGGTCAGGTCATGCTTGGAGTCCTGCTCAAATTTATCTCATTGCTTCTTTTCCTGAAAACACTTCCCTGTTTGCAAATGTTGCTGTTTCTGAGAAGAAGTTATTCTGCTGATGTGCAGTGCCTGCAGCTTGGACCATCATGTTAAAACTGAGCTGGTCTACCAAGACCCTCCTCACAGCCTTAATCAGCTACCTTTGTGTCAGGGGAAAAAAGCACTTAGAAAGGACATGGGGATGTGATTAGTAGTTAAAACACACTCTGTCAGGAAAATATTCAAAATATGTCACGACCAGAGCAGGACAAAAAAATGTTGTTGTGTCTTTTGTTAACTTTGTTGTTGTTGAAAAAATATCTACGGCACACAAAAATGACATATTTCTGAAACATCCAGCTGGCTATTTCGGCATCTACTAATTCAAACTTCTGAATGGACTTGCTCTTCATGCTCTAAGGAAGCAAAATTCCCTATTGTTTAAAGGAATTTTTCCTCTGCCTTCTCATCTCCAGGAATACTCCCAGATTGCTGGGCAAAACAAGTTTTTTTCTTCGTTTTCCCGCTGAAGCTGCTCCAGTTTGCATAAGAACCTTAAATCATAGAGTCATAACACAGAATCCTGGAGTGGTTTGGGTTGGAAGGGACCTTAGAGATCATTTAGTTCCAAGCCCCCTGCCATGGACGAGGTTGATACTCACTAGATCAGGCTGCACAGGCCCCTGACAAACCTGACCTTGAACACTTCCAGGGATGGGCCATGTCTGTGGGAGCATAGACACTGACCTGGGCACCCACCCATGTGAAGGGTGCCAAACTGCTGCCATGGGTGATGTTGCTCCATTTCTCTGGACACTGGATTTTGGGGCTGTAGAAAGGTAAGTGCTTCCCTCACCATGGCAATGACCCCAGCTGAGAGGCTGAAACTTTGGGGTCATTAATTACTGTTCTCAGGTATTTCTTGAAGAGATTTGTTATTTGCTAAAAGCTTGCCCGATTAAACACTGACATTTCCGTTCCTGCTGTAAAGCAAGTAATGAGTTCAGCCCCAGGGGGCAAGGAATGGGAGTGGACTTCTGTCTCTGACCTGCGGGCAGCGATGCTGGCACCAGGTGAGTGATGGGAACGGTAACTTGGAGAGGCAGATGGCATTAGGCGTGGAACCAACCCCCCCCATAGCTGCCCACCTCCAACCTGCCTGGCTCAAACCAGACAGCGAGTAAGTGCTCCAGATGGGGCCCCCACAGCGGAACGGGCTCGGCTCAGCCTGCCACTTTCTTCTGACTCAGCCGACCTTACCAAACAGCCATCGCTTCCTTTGAACATCAAAGGTCTTCATTAAAACCTGTCAATCACGGGGCTGCGTTTCCCTGTCGGGCCTTGATGTGTAACAACGAGCACCAGGGGATGCCCAGCCTGCGGTGGGAGGTCAGTCTGGTTTCAGGGGGGGGAACTATTCATGTCATGCCACTTCCAATTTAGGATGTGCTCTTGGAGTCAGCGAGGTGGAAGGGGAGCTCGTACCAAGCCTCTGAGGCAGGTGCTGCAGCTGTAGGACCCCCTGTGCTGTCAAGAGGGAGCTGCTGGATGAAACAGCCCCCACGTGTGAAAAGGCAGCCTTTTCCTCCCCTAGCCCTGGTGGCATGTACCCAGATGGGGAAGTGGTCCTCGGCCTTTGTCAGCTCCACTTAGATCAGTCATGTCTCATTGGGTCCTGTGACGGATGGGAACAGGCACGACCCATCGCAACAACTCCCCATCAGCCCGGGGGTGCATCTGCAGAGATTTCATTTCAGGAGATCACATGCTGTGCTCCCTCCTGCAGCAACACGCAGGAGGTTTGTCTTCCTCTCAGGAAGGCTCCCTGGGTAGCGTAGGACATTCCCAGGCAGCTGGTTGCCGCATCAGCTGGCACAGGGCACTGCGGGAAAGAATGGTCACAGAGTCCCTCCCTCCCCCTCGTTGTCTGTGTTTCAGGACCACTGTGACTGTGTCCACGCTGCAAACGCTGTTATTGGTGCTATCATGGTGCTTTGCTCTCTGCTTGTGTGTGTGTGCAGAAGAAAGGGGGGACAAGGTCTGAAAATCCCTTCTGCAGCTGCTGGAGGCACCGTGGGATCCAGCCTGGGGGCTTTGCAGCGCTGGTGGACAGCGAAAGCCATGTCTGCTGAAAGCTTCACAGCAGTTTTCCCTCCTTCAGCTGGTGTCCACAAACAGCATGTGGCACGGTGGACCTCTCCAGGTCCTGTTCACAAAACTGATTCCTTCAGAAGCTGCTATTTCCAGAACCCAGGCAGGGGTGGTCAGTACTGCTGTGAGCATGGAGAAGGTCTCGAGCAGTTTAAGGACAATCACTCCTCAGGCACATGTCACTCGCTTGGGACAGTTGAGTATGGGATCTGAGTGCCAGGGTTCTTCTTCTCTGAGATGAAACTGAAGATGGGTTCCCCCCTTGTGTGTTTAATCACGAAAGATGCACTTTTCCCATAACATGTCCTTTCCATGCAAACACACACTGCTTGCAACAGGTCTGCAGTGCCAGATGCTGATTTAATACGTGTACAGAGAATCCTGACCTTAATGCAGGTCTCTTTTTCTCTCCCTTGCTGGAGGAAACACTTGCAAGTAATGTACCATGTTACAGCCACAATAATGTTTAATGGTTGTGTCCTGTGGCTGAGGTTAATGACTAGTTAGGGAAGCTTTTACACTGAGGAATAAAAAATATAAAATAAAGCTGGCAAGGAGCAAGAAAGAGGGTAATGACAAATTCTGGCAGTTGCATGCCCCAACCTTCAGTCCCAAGGAGGTGAATGGTGTAAAAGCCAACCCATCCAGCCCTTCTTAAGGCATTGACTTTGCTAAATCTCTGTGAGGGGGAACAAGACATGTAGCTCTGTGTAGGGAGCCTGCTGCAGATGGCTGAGCATTTTCTCCTGCAAACAGACCTGGATGTATTTCTTTGGTATCCCATGGGCTTGTACAGGTTCCCACATCCATACCTTGAGCCTGCTGGAGCAAGCCAAGCTGCTTCAAATGCCTCACGGTGATGGCAACCCAACCACCCTCCATAGGTCACACTGTCTGCTCCCTGTGTACCTTCAGCAAGGCTCGATGAGCTCAGGTCTCCTTGTGAAAGGCCACACAAACTTAATTGAAATGTTCACCTCTGTCTGTGATCACTGATGCCAGGCCCCACAAGAGGACTTTCTTTGCTGGCTCCAGACCAGCCCTTCACCAGGGCAGTTTTGTTAAGCCTCACCCTCTCTGCCACCCCCTTTCCCAGTTGAACTTCCAGTGTTCTGTAACCATTTGTCTGTCTGTGGCTGCATGCTTGCCTCCCCCCTCCTCCCTTTTTTTTTTACGGTTGTTACTAAAGGTTTTTTTTTTTTTCTCCCTCCTTTCTTTTTAATGATTTGCCGCATTAAAAAAAAGGGCCCCGCTGTGCCTGTACTAGTAATAAATGAGAGCCAAGGGAGAAACCAGGGCTGGTCTGTGACCCAGGTCTCTCCTTTCCCAAGCTCTGAGCTGTGCCCAGTGTGCCAGCTGTGGGCCACCTCTCTCTCAGCTGCTGCCAGACGTGACAGTCCCTTCATCAGTGCCTGCTCTGCTGTGGTAGGCACAGGGTTGGTCCCCAGAGTGGGAAGAAAGGGCTGAGAAAAGGAGAAGCCATCTCAGCTCTATTGTGGGCTCGCTCTCTGGGGTCAGCAGATGAGAAGCCTGGCTCCAGAGGCAAGTCCAAGCCAAGGTGGTCTGCTCACATTCTCCCCCAAAGGTGGGGTAGGGAGGATAATAAAAAAAAAAATCCCTGGGCTGGGATAAGACTGTTTAATAATTGAAATAAAATAAAATAATAATAAAATATAATAATAATAGTAAAGAAAGAGGAGACAACAAAAAGAGAGAGAGAAATAAAACCCAAGAAAGACAAGTGATGTGCAACACAATTTTGCCACCACACACTGACTGGAGCCAGCCTGTCCCTGAGCAGTGATTGGTGTCCCCCAGCTAACTCACCTTTGTTTATATACTGAGCATAATGTTCTGTGGTATGGAATATCCCTCTGGTCAGTTTAGGAGTTCAGATCAATTGTCCTGGTCATGCTCCCTCCCAGCTTCTTGTGCGCTTCCTTGCTGGCAGAGAGCATGAGACGGAAAAATTCTTGATTTAGTGTGAGCACAGCTTAGCAACAACCAAAACATCAGTGTGTTATCAAAATTATTCTCATCCTAAATCCAAAATACAGGACTGTATCAGCTACTTGGAAGAAAATTAATTATCCCGGCTAAAACTGGGACATGTGAGCATCCCCATCTGTGCTGGGTACAGCGGTGTGGTATCATGGTGCTGGGTGTAGAGCTACTCCAGGTGTCACAGGGTGTGTGCCTGCTAAGTCTGGGAGAGTTTTTAGGATCCAAGACTGTCCTTTTAACTTTTATTTATGGGACTGATATGGATAATGCCCCCAAATGCCTTTTGCACCATGGCTGGCTGCCACTGGTGTCCAAAGCCAGCTGCTTGTCCCCAGGGCGTACCCCTCTGGACTCTGGTCATCTCTCTGTTGACTCCTGCTATCTGCACTATATGTTTAGGAGGGTTTCAGTATCTTAACTCTGAAAATCCCTGATTTCAGACAAGGTAGGAATGAAAATGTCCATTGGGAGAAAAGAGGGAGTCCAAAGCCTTTGGCACCCACATGCTAGGAGTTGTACCGGGTCTTGTGTGTAATTAAACCTTCAGGGCGAAGTAGGGACATTAATAGTCTCGTTCAGTTTGTGTTGAAAACAGCAGGCCCCTAAAAGAGGCTTTGCTTCAAGGAATCAGTGCTTTACAAAGCTCACCTGTGGGTGTCTGGCCTCCCACCCCCAGTGAGCAGCTCACTCCTGCAGACACACAACGAATTTAAGAGTTCTCAAAGAGATGTGCTGTCTTGTAAGGAGCCCCCAACCTGCCTGCAGCAGGTGGTGAAGGTCAGGCTGGGTATGTTGGGGCACCTCTCTAGCAGCAGACACTGGGGGAAGGCAGCACTGTTTGATGTAAAGAGCTCAAGCCTGGCTGACCATTCTTGTGCCCTGCATCAAGGCAGTCAGAGTGGAACAGAGGTTTGCATCTCCAGCACAGAAGGGAGAAGTAAGACCCAGCAAAAGGAGGAGATGAGGCCTGACTCCCAGATTTTGGGGGTTTGCAGACTGGGAGATAAAAGCCAAAAGGGCTGGTACCCTGAAGGAGGAGGGTGTCAAGAGTGGGAACCATTGCGACTCTTGTCTTTCCTTCTCTGCTGAGACCCTGAGGAAAAATGAAGTGTGAATTGCCTGGCTCTGAGGATGGGGAGGTCCCAGTGTTTTCTATAGAGCAATGGGAGACAGACCAGGGACTGGAGGAGAAGACTTCCTGGCTGCCTGGCCTCTCACACCAAACCCCTGTGAGATGGAGAAGGGTTAGGCACTGGAACTGGTTGAGAACTTCCACACATGGCACTGTCTGGTCTGACCCCTTTGCAATGCTCCACAAAGCCCTGCTGAAGGTCAGGGATGTGCCTGACCTTGGCATGACTAACACACTGATACCTCGCAAGGATTGAGACAGCAGGGCAGACTTTGAGGATGTGAATTTGATCAGTGCTCTGTACCCCTCTCACAGAGGGTGTGAATCCAGCATCCAGTCCTGCCACAGGCACCAAGGTGACCGTGTGTGACTCACCAGATAAATGCACAATATGCACTCTGTCCTTCTCAGCAGTGCCTTTGATGTTGTCCCACGAGGGCAACCACCCCAGGGTTAGCAGGATAAATATCATCAACCCTAAACATGCTACAAACACTACCTCCTGCCTTAGCCTTGGAGTATCTGAGCCTCAGAGCCTCTCCTGAAAGTCGCCTCAGAGGTAAAACCTCTTTCTTCATATCTAGCATCTCATCCATGGGTGTCAGCACTGGACAGAGCTGAAATAGCCCCTGTGCATCCAGTCTGTGAACAAGATACTTTGATATTTCCAGTGCAACATTTTGCTTAATTTAAAACACAAAACCTGGAGGGAAAAAAAACATGACATACAACCTCATCTGCTTTCTATAAGTCTTTTGTGTGACGAGCCTCAAAGGGAGAAATTAGGGAGTAGATAAGGCTGCCTCACTGGCTTTCAGAGAGCAGAGTGGTTTCATTACTGCTCACTGCTTACAGTGGCATCCTGACCCTCTCTAGGATATATTTATTGCTTCTGGTTTTAACTTGGACATGCATTGTGTAGTCTGCAGGGTAAAAATAGCTGCAGTGCCTATTTCTGTCGGAGTAGAGCGCACCAAACCTTTGTTTACCAGTTGCTTTGGGTTTAAATATAGCAAGAAGCCGAGCACTAGAAAGCAGAGGGAAGCTGTGTGACATTAAACCCACCCAGCTAATTTTAGATCTCTCTCTGCACGGCGCTGCAGGGGAGAGGTAGGTGTAGGTGTGTGGTTCCACGCAGGCAGAAGGGGAAGGAAGAGAGGAATGATCCACTTTGCGCTGTCACTAAACTTGTCACCTTTGACAGCCTCTGCCCTGGACAAAGTGAGTGTCCCAAAACTGCCAGTTGGCTTTAGGGAGAGCATTCAGACCCCAGCACCATCCTCATCCCCTCCATGTGATGGTGGGAATGTTGCAAAGTGCAGGGCTGCTTGTTTTGTCAGATGGTGGTTACAGCATGAGCTTTCAGATAGCAGTGGGGAGGGAGTGTTCCTCTCTTTTTTTAATCCCCACCTCCTGGAGTCTTGAGATTTTCAAGGCCTATCTGTTTCCCTGCTTTATGCAATATATATTTTAAGAAAATTTCACAGCTTCGGTCTCTGTGGGAAGAGCTTGGAAATACAACTCTGAAGGTTTAGAAATCAGATGCAAATGAAGGAGGCAAATACAAATCTCAGTATGTTTTTATCCTATGTTCCCATGAAATCAAACCCCATGTGATCATGACCCCCCGGCCTCTCCCTCAAGGTCTGGCTCGCAGTAGGAATGAAATTATAAGAAATAACTTCGCCTGGCAGAGGCAGAGAGCCACAGGGACTTGGAAGAAATGGTTTCTGGTGGGTGAACCTGCAAGGCGTAACACATCCCCACCTCAGTTTCCCAACCTGCAGAGATGGGATGTCTCCTTCCCCAAAGGGTTGCACTGAAGCTTCAAGTGTGCTGTAACTACCCTGACATGAGGGAAGAGTTTCCAGCTCTGGACTTCATGTCCTGATCTCTACCATTTCTTACTCTGCAGAGGAGGTGCTAAGGTTGTTGTAGCATCTTGGTGAGGGGCTGTGGAAATACAGAGAGCAAGCACTGAGGCTCAGCAGCAGTTAAATCAGCTTTGTTAGGAAGGTGCTTTCTGTTATTACTGATGTCACTTATACCCATTTAGCCCACTTATACCCATACAGCCCTTCCAGGGTCCCACCCAAGCCCCAGCATGCCGAGACACCCTGGTTGATGCCAAGAGCTGTGTCTGACTGTGCCTGTCCCATCAGGTGGTAACAAGGAGCTCTGAGGCACTGGTTGGCTTGTTCTCATCTGCTCAGGTCAATGGCAACCACTTGTTAAAGGCAGGTAGCTATTTTCAGGGTTTGGCACTCAGATATATAAAATATACTGAAATTAAAGCCAGGTGCTCAGCTAAGGTAAATCAGCACAGGCTGGTTTGCTTCAGTGGGGAGACACTCACACCACTGGAAGATCCTGCCTGCTTCCTGTAAAAGTTCTTATTTTAGGAGAACTTTGATACACTGCTTGTGCTTATTTATTTATATATAGCAGGACTATATTTATTTGAATTCAGGATAATCTCATCTCAGAAATAACTGTGTATTCTCAGAGTTGTTTCAGGGAAACAAATAAACTTGTAAAGCTGTTTCAATGAATCTTTTCAACTTGACATGAAGTTGACGTCACATCCAGCTCCTGTGTGAAACTCTTTGAGCTTAAAAAAATAAATCCTTGTTTAGAAGATCCATAGGAGAATATTATTCACCTATCATACAGCAATCCTGAGTGAAACCAAGGAGGCCTTTAACATGTTTTTTTGTTGGTTTTTTTTTTTTTTTTTTTGGTGTCAGCTTGTGTGGGTGTCTCTGTGGGTTTTCTTGCTTGGTTTGTTTTTATTTACTCATCTTCACCCATCCAGCTGAAGCTCAGAGGTGTTTCTTGAAACTGTAATATCTAAATTTTGGGTTGAATCCTTTTATTTTGTGTATTGAAAGACAAAACATGTTATTAAAAGCAACACATTCACTTGGGAGAAGCCATTCCCTGTTTTGTAGCTCAAAGAGTTCTCCCCGAGTGCCAGCTGCAAACAGGAGTACAGCATCAGCTCAAGGGAAACAGGAGGCAAGTCAAGTAACCACATCTTAGCGAGTGAAGCAAAGATGCCCCTTGTATTTCCAAACCTAGAAGGATGGAGGAAAAAAACCTGCCCGGCTTTTGGCTAAATATGGCACTTTTTTTTCTTTTTTCTTTTTTTTTTTTTTTCCCCGGGCAGCTCCATGCTTTTGGCCGCAGTTCATCCCCGAGTGCCATCCATCACATCCGCTGGCTGTCATTAACGAGGATGCGAGCGTGCAGCGGCAGCACGGACGAGCTGGAAGGGGCTCCCCCGTCCCCGGCACGAGGCTGTGGAGAGGCCGTCTGTCTTCCAGCTGCCATCCCCTCCGTGCTGCTCCGCTGCCAGGGCCCCCCGCCCCGCCGCCTCCCTCCTGCTCCCCGCGGCACATCTGCTCCGCTGCTCCCGCCGGGCCCCACCACGGATTTTTTGGGCTGAGAGCGTACTAGGAGCAGAATAAATCCTGCAGCAACATTTCGCGAGCTCTCGCAAACCTCCGAACCCAAGGCAAAGACAAGGGAAGTGTCTCTTCAAGGGTAGAGCTGCTCCTCAGTGCAGCCCATCTCCTCAGCCCTCGCAGCGATGGCAGAGGGAATTTGTTTGAGGATGGCACCTGCAAGTGAAACATCATGCTTTTAGCACTGTTGAAGCTGGTGGTGCAAGAGTTTCTGTATCTTTTGAGTGTTTAGAGGGGAAACCTCCTGCCTTTCTTCTTCAGTGCCAGGAGCAGGCACCCAAAAGGGTACTTTGGGGTGCTGCTGGCGGGTTGGTGGGGTCTCACCTGCACTACTGCCATGCAAAAATGAAGATGGGCTCAAAGAATCATCACTAATAACCTTCATGGGCAAGGAGTGGTGCTGGGCTGCCATTGTCTGTGCTGCATCTGCTGAGATGGTTTCCCAAACACAGCGTGTAGGTGACACTGCTGAAGAGCAGGGCAGAGACCTGCAGTGTCTCCTGTCCTCCTTGCAGGGAGGAAGCCCAGTGACACTGGGCTGAGCGAGGAATAAAAGGAAATTTTCCCTCCCAAGACAAATCTAATGTAATAAAAATAAGGACTGAAGAGAAATATTACAGGCAGGAACCCAAAGTAAATGACTTCAGAAAGGGTCTAATGAGACTGGCGCTCTCTTCCTTGCCATTTCAGTAAGATAAGAAGACTTCAGCTCATGATGGGCCAAGGGTCAACTCAGGAGTTAATGCAGATTTTGAAACAGAAGCCAGGAGTCCTGCAAGTACAAATCCACCCACACTAGTCCCACACTGTGGCAAAGCAATTTCCTGGTGGATTCATCTTCAGTAAAACCTACTTGTTAAAGGAAATGCTTGGTTCATGGGCAAAATATCAAGAAAGAAGGGGATGGAAATACAGTAAAGGGATGTGCTAGGTGGGCCATCCATATCCCTACCCACCCTAATTATTGTCATTCTGAAAAATGCACTGAGCAAAAGCTCCTGGAGTGGTAAGAAACGTATTTCCATTGTTCTCACCCTCTGAGACTTCCCCGCCACTGTGTCAGCACTGCGAGCACCAGATCCATGGTCCCTGGGGACATGAGGGCAGATAAATGTGTACTGGCTTCCAGTTAAGGCAACACAGCATTTGGATTGACTCAGAGGGTCTCCCACCTCCTTGGGAGAGTTTGGTGCTCATGGGGCACACTGGGTATGCAGGCGGGTGGGATTCACCCTGCCCAGCTCGAGGTGCCCACCACGCTGGTGTCAAGGCTTCCTCACTCACATGTCCGTGGATTTCTGTGCTACAAGGTCTTTCTGCTTTGCAAAGACAGTACCTGTGCAAACCATGTACCTGCAGAAAACCTGAGTTCTACTGTGGCTTTCCAAGTGCTTCTCATGAGCATTGCTGAGAGCTAAAACAAATCCTAATGAAAAAGCTTTCAGTTTTTATTCCCTATTAAACAGTTAGATATCCTCTCAGATTACCCTATGAATTTACAGACAAATGTATTTGTGAAGCAGCTAAGCAAAAGACATGGCTGTGGGTGATGCTGAGGGCTAGCAGGTATCTGACCACTGCAGCCCAGGTATAAGTGAGCCAGAGAGGAAATATGGTTGCAATCTGTAGGAGCTGTTGAGCAGAATTTGGGGAGCCAATGGACAAATGCCAATTTCCATTCTGAGGCAATAACAGAAGTTTAATCTGAACTAGTGAGCACGCTCGTAGTTTGGCAGAACAACCATATCTGTAAATGCCCAGCATCTGTAAATCTACTGCTTTTGATGTCAAAGGGTTTTCATGTGTTTTGCAAAGTAAAATATTGACTAAATTATGACCTATTGGAACTTTCTCTGATGACTGCTGGAGTGCTGGCAGGCGATAAAAAGGGTTGCTGAGCTTTTTTGGTCAAGTTTGATTCCAACAGATATAAAAGAAGTGATTGAATTAACTGGCAGTAGAATGAGGTTCAGAAGTTGTTTAGAGTGAGCTGTGAGATGAGTTGCTGTGTTAGGGCTTTTTTTTTTTTTTTTTAATGCAACCAAAGCAGATAAACCTGCAATTTTCCTCAAGTGTTTAAATGTTTCCCATACCAGGTTGACATTCACATTGCAGAGGTTCTGGGCTTTGACCTCATGCACGTGAGCCAAAGGTTTCATATGATTTAACTCATTCAACCAGCGCCTCCTTAGTTTTCCAGCTCTTTCTCTGTCCTTCACAGCTGTTCAGTGCCATATCTGAAAGGCTCTTAGAAGAGAGACATTCCCAAACCTTAATAAATGCATCTTTTTCTAGGCTGAAGCACATGAGAACTATCTACAGTACATTGACTTGTCACTGCTGCAAAGTGTGAGTGCATAGGGGTCCCCAGTCCAACTGGCAGCACTTTAGCAGGGTACAAATGGTTTCATGATGGAAAGGCACTGGGAATTGCTGAATTATCCTGACTGGTTCAGGAAGAGGAGCTCTGAAGGCTGAACTCTCCTACCTGGTGGGTGATAAAGTTTTCTTTGAAGGACAGGCTTGACCCTTGGTTTGGTGCTGGACCCTTGAGCTGGTGTTGCCTGCCCTGATTCAGATGTCTCTAGTAGTTCTGGGTAGGAGTTTTCTAAAAAGCCCTTTTGCATTAGGAAATTATCATTTTCAAAGCCAAAGCTTTGGTTCCCAAGTCCAACTGGCTTTGGGAGCGGAGTAGGAATTACAGCTGGAGGAAAAGGCTCACCCCTTTTTCTTCTTGTGGTGTGATAACTGGGTCAGTGCTGGAAGCAGTCTCCTCTCCAGCTACAGATGCTGGGGTCAAACCTCCTCTCTGCCTTGCTCAGAGTATTGACTTGAATGTCAGCCTTCACTCACCTCAGGAGAGATTTCTTAGTGTGTAACTGTCTGGGTCATTCTAGGTTTTGCCAAAAAATGTAAAAGTCCATGGGTTCCTTGTAATGCCGGATGACAAAAGCTTTCACATCTCCAAACCCTTCTCAGAAGAGGAAAAAGCATCTTAAACATCTGGGACAGGATTTTATTATTATTATTATTATTATTTCAAGCTAGGATATGGCATAGCATTATATTTAATGCTGATTGCTGGGAAGAAAATTGGTTGCTTAGAGTCTAATGCAAAAAAATTCTAACAATGCATGAGAAATCCTGTAATAACAGACCTACTTGAGAATTTGAGTGGCATGAAATGTGAAGTGTACTGTTACTTTAATTGTATTTTTATGCAGACATACTCAATTCCTATTAGTGGCAGAGTTGTGTTTGCATTTGGCCAGAGGCAAAGAATTACTAGTGGACAGTTTAATCGGGATGAAAGAAGGAAAATAAAATTAATGTAGCATGAGCTGGGCTCAGACATTTGTGTTGGAAGAATTTTCACATCTTTATTGTGTGAAGCTTGGTCCTATTTATTTTAAAAACCTGAAAATGAGGTTTGAAGTATTTCACACTGGAGTTATCGTTGCCAGTCATTTAGTTCAAGGGTTGAATTTAGTAAATGAATAATTCTAGTTTGCCTAAAAGTCTTTGTTGATAGTCAATGGTTTAAAATCAAGATGTGAAGATGTTGCTGCTTTACTCCTGTGTAAATCCACCCATTTGTTATTTATATAATTACTGCTTTGAAACCAAATGCAGACAGGGGTCCTGCTGGGCTGGATAACCATAAATACCTGCAGCTATTTAGCAAATGCCCTGAAACAGTTCATACCTGCATAGGACAGAGCAGAAAGTGGAATCAACTTGCCCATGTCCTGCCAGTGGGTGGCCAGTGCCTGATCTGGGAGGGGAGCCCCAAAATGGGGCTGCCTGGAGCAGATGTTTGCAGCTGAGGTCACTGAGATGAGCCACATTCCCTGGGAAAGGTGATTTCTCGGGTTCTCTGTCAGACACCTGAGATGGATGTGTCAGATGGGTTGCCCCATAGGGGTGTCTACTTCTCTGTAAACAGAGATTATGAAGACTATGAAGACAGGTGGACTTGGGGTCTGAAAATCTCCCTTCCAGGTGTTTGAAGCAGGCGAAGGTGAATCCCACCATGTCTCCTGACACTCTGAGCAACAGCTGTGTTTTTAGATCAGCTCTACTCATCCACCCAGACCTCCAGTTGATATCAACTGCAGTGACATTGGCAGCCCTTTCAGTGCAGTATTTTCTGAAAAAACGAAATTGCCTGAAAAAAACCCCCATAATTGGAATAAATGGAAAACTGGAGAATGTTATTCTGGCAAGTGGCAGAATTTGTGTTTATATTTCTATCATCTCTGGCTTCCCTACAAGAATCCTGCCCTGACGTGATCAATCTGAGAAAAGGGATTTTCTTTGCTTGGCCTCCACTTATTTTACCATTTAATGCTGAGTCTGTTTAGTCAGGAAGGACTTGCTTCCAGACTGCACAGTCAATGAACGATTCATCTTGTCCAAGAGCAAATTAAGCAGAGTGAATAATTAAATGGAAGCACTCAACCAATATTTCTCAGAGCTCTCTTAAACAATTCCCCACAGTCTCCTTGCATCCTCCCCCATCCTTGCCCCCACATGGCTTCAACCCATCTATTCAGCAGCACTATGTCCAGTGTCAGGCCCAGCCTGTGCCAACACTGGCCAAAGGTTATTTCCATCCGGGTGGTCAGTGTGGAAGGGTTGGTGGTCCAACTCCTGTTCCTGCGGGAAAACCTTCTAGACCACAAACCTCCCACTCCATTCAGCCAGTATTAACAGGACCTCATTCCTGGGAATGGGATTCCTGGGAATAGATCAGGGAGAGTGAATAAGATTGCCAGAGGAGATGGCTTTTCTGGGAGAGAGGCTCTTCCTCACAGCAGTGCTGCCCTTCCCTGAGACACAGGGCTCTCCCTCTGGTCTGGCAGCCTTCCCACATGAGCAGGGGAGGTTAGAGGGAAATGTTAAATGAGAGTTTGAAGCCAGCTGATTGCATCAGGAGGCTTGAGACAAGGATGCTCGTGCCTTTTCAGGTGATTGTGGGGATGGCTGAGATGTGTTGTGCAGGCTTGGAGGTGCAGAGCGTGTTGGTGTTACATGGTAAGCACTGTTCACTGAGGACAGGCTGAGCATCAGTGGGAATCTGAGCTGTCCCAGTGAAATTTCTTCACGAGATTCACAGGCTAAACAGGCAGAAGAGGTTTCTGTAAGCACATAAAGCCACCTCCCTTGTCACCATTTCCTTTGAACCACCTGTTTTGTCAGGGCGGAGTGTGATGAGTTAGTTAAAAAGTCCTCAGCAAAGGGATTCCCGACTCCAGTTGCCATGGAGGCAGCAAAAGTCAAAGACCCAACTGGGATCTGAAATGAAAAGAGTTGAGGCCACCTGAGACCACCTGGCTTGTCACATCACCTGGCTTGTCACATCACCTGGCTCCTGAGACCACCCCCACAGAGGCCTAGGGCAGAACATGATGAGATGGTTGCTTGGTGAACTTGAAGGCATCTTGAAAGGTGGAAGGGACCCTGACAGTGATCACTGATTTATTTTTAGGAAGATTTTGAAAACTAGTGATATCAGGCAAAAGAGGAAGAAGAGGAGGTTTCTTTGCTAATAACCTAATACATGCCCTGCTTCTGTGCTAAACTAACACTAGAGTTGGTTGGGAATTTTTCAGACAAATGTATTTTCAGCAGAAAATGTTGGTGGTTAAAAAATACCTTTGATGATATTTAGAAACATCTACTCATAGAATCATTTAGCCTGTAAAAGACCTTTAAGATCATTGAGTCCAACAGTAAATTTAGCCAGTCTTGGAAATTATTTTAGGGACAGGCAGGAGCATCTTCAGGTCTGCATATCCCCGACCAGGTCATAATTTTTCTAAAACATCAGTGCCAAGGGATGTGGAAATCCCAGGATCAAGTCACAGTTTCAAAAAGACATTTGAATACAAAATGGAGCACCTCTGATGGACAGTTTAAGAGGTAGAACCACTTCAGGGTAGCCAAAGCGCCCCTGGTCCACTCATCATTTGGCCTGGATGTATCAAAATGGGGACTTGAGCCCCAGCATCCCAGAGTGGGGCAGAAGCACCTTGGCACCATGTTGGGGCTTGGCCAAGAGGATAATTTCATTTCCATCTTAGAAGATGGAAGCTCTGGGTTTTGTCTCACCAAGGAAGGGGAAACCTTTGGAAATCATAAAAAGTTTTAATGGGACTCAGAAACCTTTTCCTGCCAAGCCCTTGTTTCCACCACGCTATAATAAGCACATCTGAGAAGAGAAAAAGGGGGGGAAATCTTGGTTTTCCCATAACGCTGTTGTTGTCAGACCAGCAATTTTTCACCACTGTGGATGCCACTGTGACACAATTCCTAAGCTGAAAGGGGCCCAGCAGAGTGAACAATATCCCAATTGGGAAGATAAGGAACTGCAAGACATTATCCAGAGAGATATAAATTGTAGTAATCTATTTGTTCTCTTGCCCATGGGGTCCTCGTAGTAAACAGGGAGTGCTGGGAAGCGGGTGAATTCTGACACATCATTTCTCATTGTTCCCAAGGGATGGTGAGCAATCCTAGTGCTGGCAAGCCAGACAGGCAGTAAATGTTTCCTAGAATACAGAGTGGGAGCCAGTATATAAAGGCTGCAAAATCACTGTCAAAATGTAATCAGCTGAAAAAGAAAGCAAAAGCAGAGGCCAAGACATGGATATAACGCCCTGAAAAGGGTGAGGGAACAATGTAATGAGCAGCTGTGGGAAAGGGAAACTTGTTCCTTGAATAAGGTGAAGAACTTGTGTAATAGGAGCGTGCAGTGTGACATGCAGGGACAGGCAGGAGAACTTTCCAGAGCTCTATCAGGCAGCTTTGTGTGTGATGCAAATCAGAGGTGCAACTCTGCTAATGACACAGTTTATTAAGTCTGAAGATGCTCTGGGCCTTTTGGCCCTTTTGTTAAGAACTGTTGCTTACAGGTGAAGGTTGATCTTTCCAAGACACCATTAAAACCCAGAGATGTTAAACCTGGAATGGAGCCATATTCCAGCCTTCCTTCCGAGGTAGTGGATTTGCACATTTCCAAGCGCAGACAGCATTTAATGGAAAGGCACTGGAAGTTGGCAGCCTTGGATCTGGCCACATGATCACACCATGGTCCCAGGCCTGGGTTCCAGTCCCAGGTTGAGATAAGCATTGACATGCAGACATGTCACCTCATTGCCAAGCAGCACCCCAATCCAGCTTCCAAATGTGCAGAGGTCACTGACTTTGGACAACTTGTGGAGACAGCAGGATGCCAGCAATGACATTGAGAGCCCTGGACAACATCTTCCAGATGGGTTAAAAAGTCAGTAGAGCCCTACTAAGAGGACAGAGGCCACCAGCCTGTGGAGTTCAAGGTGGCAGATGAATCCAGACAGTGCAGAGAGAAGAAAGTGAGAAGAAAGGGACCACCTGGAGGTGTAAGCTCATACCCTCTCACTCCAGTGCTGCTCAGCTCTTTTACTGCCCTGCTTGCCTTTTCCATGGCCCTGCTGTTCTGCCTCCCTGCCTGGAGCACAGCTCTGAACAGGCATCTGCCAAGTGCAGCTTGCATCTTGATTGACTTCTGACTGAGCCTGAGATGGGGAAACTTGTTCCCCAGCCCTCTGCCTGACTTTCTGCTTCCCTGTGGCAGTCGGCAGCATCACGTTGTTCTGTGACCTTCTGAGGGACGAGCCAGGAAATATCTTCCTGACTTAAATAACGAATCTAAAAATCAATTTGTGGAGAGGCTGGAAAGCAATGGGCATACAAATTAACCAGGGTATGAGTAATACATTTGCATCTTGTGGATCCAGTTAACTTCAGAGCAGGCAAAATTTATGACCTACTGAACTCTGAGTACGAGGCTTAAAGAAATTACTGGGAGGAGAATTATTGGGTTGGATACTAGACATTATTCCAACCTTCATTAATGTTTTCATGTGCTCTTTAAAGTTTCTCCCTAGCAATACCTATTACTGAGGCTGGGAAAAAAATCAACTACTGAGATCACTTGAAAAACACTTTGCCTCCTCCCTCTCATTTCCCCAAGTCGCATTTTATTTTCCGCATAAACCTGATGGTCAGACAAATTACTTTGCAAGTGAGATTCTGATAACAGAAATCATGTTATAAGCCAAATGCTGATGATCTGCAGACACAATGTTAAGGAAAAAAAAGTCTTTTCTGGGTGTGTGTGTGCGTGCATGAGTTTAGATAGCTGGTTTTATTTTATGGGTGCATTTATGGCAGTTTTTGACACTTGTTCTACAGCTGTCCTGACATACAGCCCAGGCAGACCTCTGGATTGGTTCAACCTGACTATTGAGCTATTCCTAGTGGTTCTGTGAGTGGAGGGAAATTGCATGAAGCCATTAGGCCTCCAAGGTTCAGGCTTGTTTGAGATTTCACAGACTGTTGATGAATGTATGTGAATAATTTTTACCATCCTGTCACTTGAGAATAGACACCTGTGGACACCAGCTCCATGGCTTACACAGACTTGTTGGCCTCCAAGCTACAGGGGAATGGCCAAATCACACTAATAGTTGTATATCCGGATTCTCCACCTTTCTTTCTCTCGGGGATGCTCTCTTCCAGACATTGAGTGACCAGCTCCCTTTCTTAGCACCTCTGCAGACAGTTCTAGTCATCAGCACTGAGGCTTTTCCACTCTGGAGAGGTCTGGAGATGAAGCTGTTGTCATAGATTGGGCCTGAGGGTTTTCTATGTCTTGCATATTTAGGAAATGAGCTCAGATCTGTGCTAGCTTGCCAGGGTGAAGGATGCTTTTCTCCTCCAAGTGCCATAATTTCCCTCCTGCTTTCCTATTTGGAGTGGTGTCCTGCAAAACAGAGGTTTCCTCCACAGTGGTGGCATCCAGAGTGCAGGGTAAGGGCAGTCGTGGTTCCCTGATCCTACAGACAGGAGGACACGTTCCACCTCACCAGTGTGGCCTGGAGAAGGGGATGTGACATCTCCTGCCTCCTCCCAGTATGTGACTGGAGTGTGGATGGGTTACAGGGCAGGACTAGGGTGCTGGGAAGCAATCCAAGGCTGCATGGTGCTGCCTCTGATGGTTTTGCATCTGTCCACAACAGCAGGAAAAATCATCAAAGGAAGGGGGAAAAAAAAAAAGTTTGTTTGTTTGTTTGTTTGTTTGTTTGTTTGTTTTTTCTGAACTTCCTGGAAGCTTTGAGTCTTTGGGTGGGGTTTTGTTATGCTGCTGCAGTGAAAATGCCATATGTAGATCTCCTACAACATGAAAGATCACGTTCCCTTGTGATCCAAATAGACAGGGACATATTACTGGTGACGGTCCAAACAGCTGCACCAGGGTGAGGATGCTTATGAAAGAGGAGATTGCTGGATATACATAACCTTGCCTGACTAACAGATTCCACTCTCTTCAGTGAAGGGATGTTAGAATGCGAATTTGGAAGAAACACAAGTAAAAGAACCACCGGTTCCAACACAGGCCAAAAAGAGGTAGTGCTGCATGCTGGACAGAATATGTGATAACACAGGAGAATGAACACTTCTTTGGAAATCCCCTTTCACAGAATTTTAAAGGAACTGGAAGTAAAAGGGTGAAAGCCCAAGAGGTTTTTTCTTCTGTGGAAGCTCTCAGTACTGTGATCTCAAGAGCAGGGGCTAGCAGAGGGGTCCCCAGGTTCTGAAAGTGCCTGGCTGCCTGAGAAGCCTTTCTGGGCTTGGTGAAGTAGAGACTGCTTCCCACGATGGCAGGATTTCACATACTCCTCTGCTCTGCCCTGCCAGACCCCTGCATTCAACATTTGTGGGCTTGTGAAGCTGAAGTCATTGCTCACCGAGCAAATATATGGTACATATGTGAACTCAGAGATGTGAAACGCCTTTCTGTGAGAAACAATGATGTCCCACCCTGAAAAAACCACAAATCCGTGACAGAGGTCTTTGGGGACAAAGCTGCCATGTCCTCTTGCAAATGCACTTCAGCCACAACTCTGCTCCCTCTCATCACAGTGACAGTGAGAGATGGCAGCAGCACATCTGCTCAGGTACAGCCCTTGCTTGGGCAGCAGGCACAGATTTCCCAGCACGGAAAACCACCTGAGCTTTGTTTCTGGTGTGTTGCAAACAAGAGGATGTGACATCCATCATTTTCATGAACAGCATTGCCTCACGGAGTGTTTTTGTGTGGCCAGATCCTATACACAGGATTACAGCTCAGCCAAGGAATTTCTTCCCTGTTGTGTCTCCGGGCATTTAGACTGGGAGGTCTTTTCAGAATAAATGATCTTTCCATTTGTTTTCCATCCAGCACTGTGGCACCAGGGCTGTAGGCAACAGCCCTGCACAATTCCTGGTACTGTGAACAATGAGGAGAGTCACTGCAGCTGGTACCTGACTTCCCAAAGGCAGAGCTCTCCCTGCCCAGCCTGCTCTGCCAAGGTGACGCTGTCAGCTCCCTTACAGCACTTCATATTTTAGCATCTACTTCTTTTGAAGGTCTCTGAAAAAGGCATTTTCTTCCCATTCTTCCTTTTCCCACCGTTTGAATTCAGCCTCGCAGCAATCTCCTACTTCAAGCAGTAACCTGCAATGTTATAGTAATGCAGGGGAATCATAGAATCTTAGAATGGTTTGGGTTGGAAGGGACCTTAAAGGTCATCTACTTCCAACACCTCCTGCCATGGGCAGGGAACCTTCCACCAGAGAGACTCCCAAGGATACACTGAGCTCTTGATTCCCCATCAATAAAAGCCAAGATTGCACATGCCAGTGAAAAGTGTCCCAGTATAAAATTCTGGGGACAGCTGTCTTCCCCCAAATCATGGTGCTCCCGCTCTTCATGTTTGTGCACCCACTCCTGGTTCCAGCTGCTTAAACTCCCTCTACCTGTGTCAGCCAAAGTGAGAAGCACCTTTGCCTGAGGTGTAGGCTGCCCTGAAGCTGATCAGAAGGTATTCAGGTCCCTTGTGCTGGCAGAGATGTGGAGAAGGCGTATTACAGGATCACAGTCCAAGTGGTAACACATGCAGCACAGCCTATTCTCTGTCAATTTTCTGTGAACATTTTTTCCTCTCACACTGCAGAGTTGAGAACATTTTTCTGTAGATTAAATGAGGATTTAGGAAAAAAAAAAAAAGGGAAATTTAAAGTAGAACAAATGCTCATTTTCCCATATGAAGTGGGCAAAAGGATTCTTTTAAGCCAACTCTACAGAGCAGCCTACATTAACTCTTCCACCCAGTGATTCGAAGCACTACCAAGTTGTCCTTGAAGGAAGCTAAAGCTTGGGCAAAGCTCACAGCCTGTAACAACCTCATTTATGATGCAGCCACCAGAGGAAAGTAAAACCCCTGGTTGCATTGTGGCTGCATATATCATGTGCTGGTCTAGATGCCACACTATGGGCAGCTCAGCATTTTCTACCTGCTCAGCCCTGACCACTGTTACGGCATAGTTCCTAACCTTGGAAAAAGTTAGCACTTTGTGGGAGCCTGAGCTTTTAACAAGGGCTGCCGAGCTCCTGGGAGACTCTCAGGTTTGCAGTATCCACAGGGTGCCCAAAGGACCATCTCCTGGGGGATTTAGCTCTCAGACTATGACACAAGGATGCAGGGATGCAGATAAGGGAAGCTCAGCACTGGTTTGTGCTGTTCCTGATAAAGCACACAAGGCTGGGAGACAGAAGTGATATATAACTTTTTCTCACATCATCTGATACCATTAGAAAAAATAGGCAAGTTTGTGGGCACAAAGTCTTCAGTGATGTCTCTTTCTTCTACCAAACAGCTCAATGAGATTAAATAACCCACTCAGAATTTGTGTGTTGTGGTTTACAGCTCTGGTGAAGAATGCTTTAAAGCACCCTTTCTCCCCCCGCTCCTCGAGGATTCATCATTTGTAGATTTTGGGAGCACTTGAGATCTATTAAATTTAATAGGCCTGTTCTTGAGAAGGTTGTACAGACCAGACTCCTCTACACTTACATTTTCAATTAGAATACACAACACCCCCTGTGTGCTGGCGATGAGGAACGGGAGCAGTCGCTCCATCACTCTCTTGTTAGATGGCACTTCTGGCATGCAATCTGCCAGCATTTGTTGCCTATGAATTATGGTTCCTCTAGCACCTTAAATCCTTAAGCTTTTTGGAAGTTTTCTGGAGGTGTATTTCCTTTCTTCTAATAAAATACTGCACTGGGACCCCTGTCTCTTGATCAGTGTTAGAGGGAGGGAAGGATGCTGTGAGTTCAGTGCGGGAGTGGGGCCAGTGAGATCAAACCTCTGATGTTTCCTCAGTCCTGGCCTGCAAGTCACCAAAAAAAAAATTGAATATTCTCTCAGGAGGTCCTGCGGGAGTGGTGGGGGGTGTTAAAGGTACTATTGTGGCAGTATTTTCTTGCATAGCCCTAATTTAGTGTGACTGCTCTGTTCCTGCCACCTGGGGTGGTGAAAAGCCTCTCTGCAGTCCTCTCCTGAGAAGGAGTAGATGACATACAGGAGCCAGAGCCATGGATGCCTGGAGAAGCTTGTAAACACTATAAAGCCTGTTTCTGCTTCACTCATAAGTTTATTTGCCTGTTGTAAATGTGATAACGAGACAGTAGCTTGAAAATAATTATTCACCCATATTTTTGCAGAAGAAGCACCTAAACTCTGTGCTGGTGAGTGCTACACAGGTACAGCTGTCAGTAGTCCTTGAGCAGATAAGGTGGACACAAGGTAGGGAAATGGGCAGGAGAAGTTGGGAGATAGAGTCTTGGGGTGAGGACAGGAACTGATCTTTAGCCTTATTAAGGGCTCATTAGCAAGGACTGTAAAAATGGGCAGGTTTAAGTAATAAGTTGTGAGGGCTATTGCTAGAAGGTGTGGGGAAAGTGATTTTGGGTCTGTTGTTCAGGCTGTGACCCTCTTCCAGGAAAGGAGAACTGCCTGATGCTCCATGTTGTGAGCAGATAAGAGGGGAACAACAGAGCAGAGAGGACAAGGGGAAAAAAACACCATAGTGTTCTTGTCTGTGCACGGTGATCTGTACAGGCCTGAATCTGTAGGTTGTTATTCCTCTGCTGTGATCTGGTGTGCTGAGGCAGTGCCCTGTTAGAGGAGCTCCTCAGGGCAGCAAGAAGTCTGTTTTCAAATTAACATCTGCTCTCATTCCTGATGGACTAGTACAGTTTGTGTCTGTGCTGGGTCACCTGCCACATCCCAGACTTTACCCATTTGTTTTCCAGGAGAGCTTGTTGGAGGGCAGGCTCACCTGTACTGGGTCCAGCTGTGCATGCCAAGGGCTTTGGCAGCTGCTGCATTTAACTTGGCCGCCAGAACTTCAAGGCCACCTCTTTGCTCATGAGAACCCACTTTATGTGGCACAGCTTTGTAGACGGCAAGGGAGCCGTGGGGGCAGCTCACCACAGAGCCCTCAGGGGGAGAGCTGAGGTCTTAAGTCATGACTGTTGGAACCACAATATACTTTTTCATGATTTTAAAAAACCCTACTATGTTCCCTAGTGGAGAATTTTCTGATGAATGCCAAAATACAAGAAAATGGGCACAGGGGAGCTATTCCAAGTGCTGTGTTTGATGCTGGTAGCCCCAGGCATGCTGGACAGCCAACCAGAAGAGAAACCCTCAGCCCTGAGTTTCACAGGGTCACCAGCGTGGACACTCCACATTCAGTCAATATTAGCATAAGTCCTCAATTTACCAGCTCAGAAAGTTGTCCTGACCTTGACTTTCTGCCACACCTCAGACCATCTAGGTCCAAAACTCCAAGAAGTGCTCAGTCAGGTTATTCACTGGGCCTGTTTTGCAGTGAGAATGCAGGTAATTTTTGGCATATCTCCAATTCCACTTCCCTATTCCTCCACAGTGTCCCTGCTGACTGACCAACTTGTCCATGAGGTCAGAGTGTCAGCACCAGGCAACACTGAAGGGCCAGAGCATCCTCCTTGTGCCACGTGGCCAGAGACACTCTAAGGCTGGAGCTATGCCCTGGAGTACTTCCAGGAAGCATCCCTCTGAGATGTAGCTCAGACACAAGCTGTGCCAGCCATGGAACACACAGCTTTTGTTTAATTCTTGCAGAGGTGGGATGGATTGGAGGTAAAAGCTGCCTTTGCTGTGCTCCTTCCTCATTGATGGTTGCACTGACGCTGTCTGGGTGCCTGTGGCAGTGAGGGCAGGTGGTGTTGAGGGAGCTGCAGAGCCTCTTCTGCTATCAGTGCTGTCTGAAGGTGCTGGGCCACCCAGCCCAGCCAGGCTTCTTGAGAAATTCCTGGGAAAGCTCCAGGTCTGACATGTTTGGCAGCCCTGGGGGAGGAAAGCTTCATGTCCCCTGGATGGCCCTGGCTGGGAATCCTGCTGGTGACTCAGCGCTGTGGGACAGTGAATGTTACTCCAGTCTCCATAGACTCCCTCCAGCAAAAACCCAATGAAGACAGGCTGCTGCAGCAAGGATTTGTAGGCTGGCAAGAGATCCAACAGCAGACCTTCCTGCCCTGGACAGACATCTTCCCTCATTTCCCTCCCCCAAGGCCACTGTCACTGAGGCTGAAGGTTTCTTGCAGTGGTCACAGGCAGTAGGTCGGGCAATTTGACACTGTTGTGGCTCCAAACAAGACACAGGTCTTTGATAAGCTGCAGACCAGGCAATCTGCAGCCTGTCCTGACAGTGAGGGAAGTGGCTGTGTACCTGGGGGGGCTCAGGAGAAGGGAAGGGCCATCAGTCAGGAAGGCAACAGTCAATGGAGAGCAATTCTTTGCCAACAAAAAAAGATTTCAAAGAACTTTAGCTCTTTCCCTCTGTTCTGTTTTACTCAATTTCACTTTGTTCTGATCCACAGCTGTTGCAGACCCAGGTCCTGTGGTGGCTTTGAACTTGGGTGTCAGCTTGGAAGGGTGTTTCAGGTACATCCAGAGGTGCTGAGCTTTGCAGCAGGATTTGACCATGCATGTGCATGGGGTTGGAAGGTTTGGGAGGAAAACTGCTTCCAGTCTCTCATGCAGGTTCCTTAAGCAGCAAGCATAACAGCTTGAACTAAAATCACATGGTTTTACTTGGCTGGTATTAAAATACACAAAGGAAGGGTTTTTTGCCTGAGAACATGCATGATTTTTATGCAGCTGGTGTGGTGACAGGAGAGCTGGACTAGGAGGGGCACGGTGACATTGTTAAATGTCTGGATACACTGATTCCAGGGGAGTGTATCCTCCAACACAGTCAGAGCACGGCTCACTCATCCTAACACAGACAGCTGAAATACAGCAGCTGAGTCATGTCCTCCCAAGTGTGATCTTTCTCTCCACTGACTACGAAGTGAGCTGAGAGTTACTGGCTTGGTGGTAGAGGCTGACATGTAGACATCTAAAACTGGGAGGTGGGTCTCCAGGCTCACAGCAGCAGAGCCAAGCATGTGTTTTACTGACCACCATGGGCGTGGGCAGAGGTCTGGTGCAGAAGTGTAAGCACTCCTCATCTGCTCCAGGGTGTCAACATCTTGGGAGAGTCTGATAAAGGTCCTGCCTGATGGACCCTCAAAGGAACCTGCAAGAAAAGTAAATGTTTGACCATAGTACCCAGGGCTTGAACGGGAAAAGTGGTGCCAGTTAACAAATGGTGCATAGTCAGGGAAGCCGGGATGTCTGCTTCCAGGTTGATATTTTTATTTCCCTGTTCTGTCAATCACCAGCTGGAGAGACCCAGATCCAGCTCAGAACACCCCGTGTCCCTCTCTTGGTGCTCTGGGAGCTGGCAGAGCCCACATGGTGGCACTGTGACCCAGCGTCCTGGATTGCCACTCTTGTTCTCTGTGGGGGCAGGTCGTGACCAGTGGCTGATGGGTGTTGGGAGGTACAAATCTGGCAGCAGGGCTGGTGTGGGACTGCTTCACCCTGTCTGCAAGAGCCTTGAGCCATGCTGGACAGCGTGACAGGGAGCAGGACTCCCAGTTCCACATTCCACCAAGGCACCAGAGTTCTTCAGGGCTTGGCTTTGTCTTCACCAGTGCTGCCAGCAAGAGAGTAACTTCCTCATGCTCCAGGTGACGAGGCTCATGCTGGATTCAGCAGCTGACTGGGATGTGCCCACTGCTCCTTTTCTGCTGCTAAGAGATGGGGGTTGGTTTAAGGAGGATGAAGACCCTGTCTCCTCCACTTCACCAAAAGGACGAGCGGGTTCTGGATAGAGGTGAGGGTCTGTTTGTGACCCTGGTTCCTTCACCCAGAGCAGCTGCCACCAAACAGCCCCATCCTGCATCCATGTGTCTAACTTGGGGTCTGTGGCCAAACTCTTCCTTCATGTGCAGGAGTATTGAGACCAAACTCACTGATCCCATGAGCCACTGTGTCAAAGCAGTGTCTGGCCCAGTGTTCAGCCTCAGCCAGGTGTCCTCACAGACAATGTACAAGCTGCCAGCTGATTTTTCATAGAAGTCAGCCGCGTTTCTGAAAAACCATTCAGAAAGGAGCCAGCTGCTTCCCACCCTGGGGTTAGACACCCCTAGACTGCAGCCCCTCCCTGGAGAAATGCCTGGTGGGGCTCCCCATCTTTCTCTGCTGCCTGCTGAGGAGCCTGGTCCTTGTCTTGCTCTCAGTCACTCGATGTAGCAACAAAGCAGCTCTCAGTGCATGGGCTGTCTCAGGGAGGGGGTGACTAATACATCACCTGCAGCTGAAGCTGGGAACCTTTTGTAACTTCTGCGGCAGATAGGACTACAGATCATTCCAGATGAATGGAGCCCTAAGTAGTTACAATTCATATGAATTAATCAAGCTGTTCTCTATCACGTACATCATTTAAATCACTAAAGCTCTCCTACTGGCATCACTTGGTGGCCGACTATTTGCATGGTAGGGAGTCTGTTTATAGCCGAGCAGAGCGATCCCCTCCACCCTCCCACCCCAGCACGGGGTGGGGAGAGGGGTGATCAGTCAAGGTGCTGTCCCAGTGCTTGCTGTGTTCCTCTTCCTGCTGTCCCACTGTGCTTACCATGCAGAGCTGGGAATAAGCTCCTCGTGGAATCATGCCATTAGCACTTTGTGCTGTAAAGCCCAGGGGATGCAGATAAACGGAGACTGAGCTGCCTTCAAGGAAAAAGCCCAACAAAAACACCCCCCCTTCCCTCAAACTGTCATAGGAAATGTTGTGAAATGGGAGGTGGAAAGCATAAAGACTGGTGTGTGTGTGTGGTTTATTTCTATCTGTGTCTTGGGAGGAAGCAAACTGCAGGGGAGATTTTCCCTTTACCAGCAGCCACAGGGATGCTTGTACTCAGAGAGAGGCAAAATACAAGGCAAGGATGAGCAGGACCTGTTCTTGCACAAATCCCTTTTCATCCTCTTCCTCTTTCCCAGGTTAAGTCAGCCCTTCTCCTAAGGGAGATGCTGTCTCTGCCAAGGATCCTGGATCCTCCCCCAGACCCCACCTTGACCAGATCTTCAAGCCCAGGTGAGCTGAAAGTCTGCCTGGGGCCAAGTTTGCAGGTAAGTTGTCCCATGAGGCTCAAGCCCTGGCTATAATCCCAGTAAAGCAGAGTTATGCCCTTGTCCTCTCTTCTGGGCAGGGTCAGCCCAGCTGCATTTCTTCCCATTTGCCTTGGGCTGACCAAAGTAAATCTGGGAGATGTTGTTAAAGATGCACACAAGATACAGTCCAGGTCTCAAGGGTGGAGAGCAGTGCCCTTCAGCAGAGTGTGTAACAAACTGCTGAAGAAGTGACACTTTAATGCCTCCTAACTGTATGTGCACAAAAATATCTGTCTATGCCTTGCTGCTGAGCTGGAAGTCCTTGGGAAGAGCATTGCATTAACATGGTGAATTGTTTCTTGTCCCCAAGATATTTCTGGCGCCTGTGCTTAGCTCTGCACTGTGCAGAATAAAATGCCCTTAAAGGCCAATGTGGGAGGTACTTCATAGTCCCCTGAGAAAGATCTTATCCTACAACCTAATGGTAAGATCAGAAGAATTCCCAAGAATTCCCATTACCAAGAATCAACTCGTTGATCCTGCAGTGGAAGTTCCGCAGGATGCATCTATATGCAAGACCCAAGGTGTCCTTCAGGGTGACATGTGCTTTGCCACAAAAAGGCTTTAAATCTTTAATGGGAAAGTGCACTTTGTTCCTTTCTACGAACACAGTAAAAGGCTTTAAATAATAGCTGTTCATGTGGCCCTGAAAAAGGTTGCCATGTGGCTGAACTCTATAAATCTGGACATTTGCTGAATTGATTTTGCCAAGAAACATACTACAGCTGAAAAATGACCTGGAGGGATAAGACAGTGGCTGCTTGCAGATGCCATGCTGCTGCTGCTGCTGCTCTGCAGAGATCTGTGTTCCTCGTTTAAAAAACATATTAAAGCCCTCTGTAGTAGTGGGAAGTTTATGGGTGGCTTGAGGAATTGCTGGATAAAGCTAAAACATTTTCGCTGTGTAGGAACAGGATGAGCTTCAACCCAGTCACTGGGAGAGAAGAGTTGAATGAATGCAAATCCAGGTTGAGTGCCATGATTCATTCCACTCTGGTTATAAGAGCAGAGATCAACTGCTGACTTATGCTTGCACAGCTGATGAGCATGGTGTGGGATTTTTTGTTTGTTTGTTTGTGGGGTTTTTTGTTTGTTTAGTTTTTCTGATATGCTGGTATAATTAGAATGCTCTTGTTTTGCTGGTAGCATTCCCTTATGCAGTACTGGTTATACCAGTACAGATTTATTCAGGAATAAACAAAACACCAAATTCATTTTTTTCTTTTAATGAGGATATTTATGCACAAAAGGAATCAAGCTAGTAGCTGGAAGAGTTTATATTCATGTCTGTATTTTTAGAGATACAATGTCACAAGCAGATGAATACTAAGGGACTTCCAGTGCATTGGCTCTGCTTGTAATCCAGCACTGAGCACCTTCCCCATGCCCTTCTGGAACCAACGGGGTGTCTGTGCTCCTGGACATCCCCATGTTATGTGTGAGCAGTTTCATTGAGCCCATAGGTGTCCATATTTGAGCTGAACAGCTCTCCCAGGCTTTATTGACACTACTTACTAGATCTGCTTTGGGGGAAGATACTCTATCCTGCTCTGGTTTTTTCCTGACCCTGAGATGATGCCGAGGAAACAACCCACACACATCTTCTGGGGGGATTCTCTTGGTGTTTGAGACTCCAGAATCACCTGGAGCTTGTGCTTTCTTCACCGTCATTCCTGACACAAGAAGATGGTTTTGGGCATGAAACTAAAAGATCTGGTCAGTTTTATCTTTACTATTAAATCAAACGTGGATAGTACAGTCCACTAGCACAGAACATCCCATTTTCATTTTACTAATCACAGTTAGCATTCGAAGAAAAGGGAGTTCACAGCTGCCTGTTGGAAATGGGTCTTTCCAGGAATTGTTTGGGACAGTGCTTGTTGGCATGATCATAAACCAGTCATGTACTGTGCTGATGATCTCAAAGTATGGCTCATCGAGTTCCACTAACAGGGAACATTTCCTGGCACAGCTTAATTTACTAGCACAGATGAAGCCAGAAATAGCAAGAACCCTATATTTTCCTCTTCTCCTGCTTAGTTGGTAAGAGAGGTATGTTCTCCATTTCATATCTTTGGAGGAGCTATTTGCATTCTCTTCACTTCTGTCTCTCACATGATGTGGTAGAATATTCATCTTTTATTATCTTATATCCTTGTTTCTGTGTAGAACTCCTGAATGCAAATTGTCTATGTGGTCAGACAAAATGAAACTATCCTGAAAGAAGACTTTGAGAAACCACCTTAGAAGAACCTGCCAACCAAGGTGTGTAATCAGTGCATAAAAAGATGCAAGGTCCCAGACAGGTACCTTAATTGCTGTCTCTTCCTTGTTCAGTGCTACTTGAACTCCTTGACATGAAGAAAAGAGACACATTATGCCTCCTCTCTGGAAGTGTTCAAGGCCAACTTGGATGGAGCTTTGAGAAACCTGGTCTAGTGGAAGGTGTCCCTGCCCATGGATAGGGAGTTGGAACAAGATGATCATTAAGGTCCCTTAACCCAAAGCATTTGATGATTCTATGATTCTATAATATTCAAATCTTCAGCCAGCTTTCAGGCCATGGTCCACTAGTCTTGTCTGAAACCTCCATCTCTGGCCATTGGAAAAGCATACTTTGGAAACCAAGCAGTGATGGACCAGGAAACTGAGAACCAGTGTGGTGCAGGACCAACTGTTCCTCTTGAGCAAGCCTTTCCCAATAATAGGGAAAAAACCCCTTTCCATCCATCTTCCAGTGTTTCAAGCTGTTGAGGACTTGTTCCTAAGTCACAATGTCCAATGATAAATTCACAGCATGTGATCATTTTAAAATGATAAAAGTGCTTTTTTGATGATTTTAGGAGCCAAAATGTGCCTATTGTTCCAGTAAAAAAACCTTCTTCATTTCCAGCCAGAGCCTTTTATTTCTCTATAAATATTGACAGGAAGGGTGACTCAAAAGATAACTGTATCCAGGACTGTTTGCCACAGTATTGCTGCTTTGGATCCCTCTGTGGTCACTCCTTACCATCATTCTGTTGTTATGTTTGCAAGAAGAATGTGGTGAGCCAAGCACGTTTCTTACACGTTATCATATTATCTGTAAGGCGGGAGTTGATGCTACAGTAAAGAGTCCACTGAGTTTGCTTTATCTGAATATGTTGGGTTTTTGACCTCAGAAAAATACAAATAAACTTGAGAGGAGAGTTTTGTTGTCAAAGCAAAGGAGTGTGTATCAGTTCCTCTTTCCTCTTTCCTGCACAGCATGTGGCAGATCTCAGTCCTGTCTCCAGTGGGCGTTGAGCCACCAGCACAGTGGATCAGTTCCAATAGGAGACGCTGAAGGGCCACCTATAGGACAAGCCATGCTGGCAGAGAGAGGACATGCTTATTCACATGCTCCCTTAGAAGGCCGAGTTGCAGTTAACTGACACTTTCCAAATAAAAAAAGTTATCAGATGATTCCTGTTCCGGCGCAGTGTGGATGTGATTGCCACAACAGGACGCTCCAGAAATCAGAGAAGTCCTTTGTCTGTGCAAAGACCATTTCTGCACAGTTCTGGCTGGTGGGATGCAGATGGTTTCAGTCTACGTGGCTGCCACCTTCCCCTGTGGTTTTGGGGGAGAATTTAAATAGACTATTTTTCAAGAGTGGGTTGTACTCTCCTTTCCCTTCCCCCTCTTCCCATCAGCATTTTCAACTCCGAGTCTTCGGGCTGCGAGAGGTGACAGTTGCTTTTTGTGGCCAAACAGCTTCCCCCTTTCAAACAAGCCAACTTTTGAAAACAAAGCACAACAGGAAAGAATTGACAAAACCAAATGCTATTTTCATGGGGGCTTTTTCAAGACCACCGCTACCTTTTTGCTGAACCTTTGACAAGACACAAACAGTTTCAACTCTAACAAAGACCCAAGTCGTAGTTATGCAGAGTAGTCCTCTCTCTTGCTTGCCTTGCTTTCTTATTCAGAAAAGAAAAGGAGTGTGTGAGAGGCTGAAAATACTAATTTTCCAAGTTACCCTCTGCAAGGTGTATTTGAATACCAAACATTATGATGTGTAGATCTTGAACTGGGGAAATATTTTCTAGTCCTTCATGATGTTGGCTCAAAATCTTTTTAAGACTGCAAAAGACGGTTATTGCCAGAACCCCATGCACCACAGAGAAGAGGTTTGTGGTCTAGGGCTGCTTTGTGTCTGCTTTTTAGCCTCTGATTGAGCTACAGAATTTTCTGTTAGAAGATATTTGGTCTTCATTTAAAGTCCCTGGGTGATGGAGAATCCAGTGTCTCTATAGATATGTTGTTGCAATGGTTCATTACCTTTGCCATCAGAAGATGTGTACAGCATTTCTAGCCTGAATTGGTGGGATTCATCTTACCTAAATTTGAGTGTTCACAGTGTAGATGTCCACAGCTGAGCTGATCACTTGAAAGTCCTTTCAGATTCAAAGGGGAAAAAAGCACTTGGTGGTGGTATCCCTCTTCAACTGTTTGCTTTAGGCTGAGAGGAATCTCACTGTTGGCTGGGGTTCTATTGGTAATATCAGAGCCTGGAGTAACTAAACTCGGATGTAGTTGTCTCCACCTAGACAAATGCTGTTTGACACATCTAACTACCCTCTGGCTGCTGCCAGCCTTTTCTCTACTGTCCATATTCACCCCCCTCACAGAAGGAGCAGGGACACTCAAGTCACTTTTTACTGTCTTGGATAAATTCAAGGAACTGATATTTCTAAATATTTTCCATATTTCTTGTCACTGGAGTCTCTTCCTGAGCTCTTTCCACTACAGAAACAGCCTCTGTAAAGAGAAGGTCCCAGACTGGTCCTGCTCGTGTGCAGGTCGGGCAATGCTCACTGCTGTACACACTGTCAGATCTTTACCCTTTTTTACACACCCAGAGGTAATATTTGCCTTCTGAGGAATACACAGCACTGCCTCCCCGTCATTTCGGGAAGCTGTGGTCACCTACATCACCTTCAGAAAAATCCTCCCTGCTCTTCTAGCTCGGAGTTTTCTGACCCTGCATCAAACTGGATTGTTCGTGTGAGCCACAATGGGCCACGAGCTCTTCGTTTGGTGCTCTCTCCCTTTTTCATCTGGTTTTTTTAATGTCAACATGTCCTATCTGGAGTGATTTGATTTCCATTTTTTCTTACATTCTTGCTGAAGTCACCAAGAACACAGACCCAAGGATGTGTCCAATCTTTGGGAATTAGTCCTGGGGGACAAGAATTCCCCGGTTTAAATGAATTGCTGTGATGTATCATAAACTACTTCCCTAGTTTAACCACGGGTTATGATGACTGCATGGATTTTGGTGATTTTCAGCCCAGTTCTGCACAGGTTGAAGAACTTTCTCCTGCTTGTTTTGAGCAGATCTCCTTCTCCTTCCATTTGATACTCCCTGATTCTTGTATTGGAAAAAAAACATGATCATTTCCTAATTTCATTTACATTTTACTCTTTCTGGACAAGCCATGCACAGGAGAAAGGACTTGATTGTGAAATGGATTTGATATCTCAAAGCCTTCTGTTAGCCTTGAGGCCTCGGAGAGGTGACCAGCTATGGAAGGATTAGCACACACCCTCCCCTTCCCACCACAGCCTGTTCCCCTCATGCAGATATTTTAACCAGAGTGGGTGCCATATCTAATCACATTTCCACCAGGCCAGGTTGTTTTGACAGAAAGACTCGTATGAAGTAGCAAAAGCCACGTTTTGAGAAAAGAAAAAAGGCTTTTCATGGTCCCCACAGTGAGTATCTGCTGTGCAACACACACATTCTCTCAACCACAGATCCTATCAGGCTGGACTGCCTCCACTGAGAGGTGCCTTGCTGTCCTCCACTATCAGTGATGCACATGCAGCAGTTGTGGAGTTTATAGACTGCTCTATTTTGGTAAGTAATCTCCAGATCTTCGCAGTGCAAAAGGTCACCAATTCCTGACTCTTAATGAGAAAAATGGCAGCAAATGTTACTGTGCAAACAGAGCAGAAAGCATCAGTGACTCTGGCTCACTATTCCAAATGGGGAAGATGCTCTGGAACAATGGATGTCCTGGTGGCAATCAGGGTCATTTCCTCTCCAAGGGTGGGATATGCAGTAAAATCCAGGGAAATTCAACTAACCTGCTCTAGCCTGGATAACTGCAAGAGCTCATGACTGTCTGCAAACCAGAGTAATGACAAGTGATTGGTATGGTCAGTGCTAAGAAATAGGTACTGAAATCACATTTAAGCCTCCTGGAGTCTTCTCCATCTGTAGGCATTCCTTCCCAGGCATTGTGGGCATTTGGGAATGGAGTCGGAATTGCAGCATCCTAAATTTATACAAGCAAATGAAGGTCTGGCAACTGGAAAGCTCTGTGTCTTAACTCCATCCTCAAAAGGTTGACCTCTGCCTCCATTTTGTGGGGCTTGTTTGTGACATTCAGGCCTAACAGAAAGGAAAACTGGGCCTATTTCTGCAAAATACGCTTCTCCCCTTTCTGTGGTCCCTGGGTTGTGTGTCCCTACCCCTTCAGCATCTGGATTCTTCAAAGTTTGGCCAGACTGGTGATGATCACCATGGAGGTGCCTGTGGATGAAGAGGGACAAGGCTTTAAACACACCTGTAGTCCCACACATCCTGCCTGGAAATACCAACTCAACATGTGGTCTCCTGGACTGTAGCTCTTGTGAGAATCTCAAAAGCACCAGTAAAAGGAACAAGAAAGAAACACCTAAACAGCCTTGTTTTTAAAGCAAGGCAAAATGATGGTCCCCTGTTTGTTTGATGATTTCCCTGTGACAGCTCCCTGCCCCTATACCATGCATCCCCCTGTGGGCTGTTAGATCAGACTAGATGATGCTTAGAGGCAGAAGGGGGAGAAAAGAGAAACAAAGACTGAATTTCACTGCCCAGCTAATGATATCCTCGCACTAGGGCTGAGGGTTTGTGTTAGATACTGGGTTGTTCCCTCAGGAACCAAATTGTGGTCCCAGATAGGAGCAGACCTCAAATAATGCCACAAGCCCATCACCTCTGAGTTGATATTTGAATTAAAGCACGAGTGGGGAGCTGGCAGAGAGTGTGTGTGCGTGGGGGGGAATGAAGAGTGTCAGATAATTTATGGGTAAGGTCTTCAAAAGAGCTCTGTTCCCATTCGGGACAATGGGAGGTACTGGGGGCTTCGTGTGCACTTACCAATCTGGTCACGTAAGCACAAACTCCCTGATTTGGTTTATGAAGAATACCCTTCAGTCTGACACTGACCTCTAAAACAAATAGAGTATTGCGGCGCGCTGATGCCCCATTCATCACCGGGTGACAATGGGAGCCAGGGCCCGTGAGCGAACAGCGATTCATTCAGGGCAGCACTGAATCGCTCTGAAACGCCCGGGGCAGCACTGCCGGTACCAGCTCCGTGCTGCCCCGCAGGCACGCTCCTGCCCCCGGGGATGAAACCCCCCGGGAGGCCTCGGGATGCCACGGCACCACCACGGGGAAATCCTGTTTCACGGCACGAGGTCGGGTTGAGCTGCAGGGCGGGACAGCCGGAGCGGCCCAGGGAAAGACGGGGAGGTGCAGGATGCTGGCTCCTCCCGGGAGTGCCCCACTTTGCACGAGGTGTATTCTCCTCACTCGGGGCTGAGCCGAGGGGCAGTGCTGCCCTGGAAGAGAAAAGATGCCTGAGGGGCCTGGGTAGGGTCCTCCTCTGCACACAAATGGAGGAGACCAAAACTGTGAATGTAACAGCTGTCGTGAAAGGGGATGGAGAAGCAGAGAGGCAGGAATGAGCAGTGGTAGGGTCTTGCCAGCCATGCTGTGCCATTGCCAGAGGGGTAGGTACCTGCAAACAGACCCTAGCAGGGGCAGTAGAGCCTCACTAGACAACTTTGGTGGATTCTCTTTTGCAGTCATTAGCTCCCAGTTGAGTCTTCTCCAGCTATTTCTGCTGTCTACAGCTCTTAATTGTTGTTCCTATGCATAAGGATAGAGGAGATGTCTAGCAGCAGGAGAAAATCACCATATCAGGCATCAGAGGAATGTGCAGGAGCCATGTAATGTCACCATCTAGGGCCAGAGGAAGGTTTTCTTCCCCATCCCTAAACCAGGCTGGGCTGGGTGCTAAAAGCATGAAGGTGCATATGCTCGTTCAGTTGGGGTTTTTTTTCATTCATATTCTCCATCAATGGTTAATTCCTCCTGAATGAGCCTTGAGCTGACTGGTGATTGCACTTGCTGGTCAAGTATCTAGATCACAAAAGCAATCACAGTTCTACATGTGTTCCTGATAAGGACCTCTGCAAATGACCAAAGTGAATATGCGGCGAGTCATTGCTATGTGCAGACAGCAGGATGAAGAGTGCAATTACAGAGATTCCTTGAGCAAATCGCCTGTGTATGTGCAGATGTGTACATTCACACTTTTAACAAGCCCAGTCTTATCTAGGCAGGCATCAGGCCTGAGAGAAATGCTCCCACACATTTTTGGAGGGTGTCGTTTCGGGGATTAAATCTGCCAAGGACTTGCCTCTCGGAGAAAGTGATCTTGTGCCGGTGCCTGAAAGATTATAATGTGCAACATTATCTTTCAACAGACATCTGTGTTAACAACTGAAATGAAATGATGGCACATTAAAAACTTTACAGTGCTGTTGCAAAACACTTGCCAAAAAAACCCTGAGCTGCTGCTGTAGGTTACTCTGAATCATGACTGAAAATAGTGTATCCAGCATTACTTGGAAGCAGGCACACGGTCTCTAGCAAATCTAATTATCTCCTGGAAAATAAAACACCAGTGCCTGTGTGAAAGGCTCAGGGTGAGTGCAGGCATTGTCCCACCGTTCAGGGGAATGATACGTGGATTTGTGATTTCTGTAGGTCATGAAATCACAGTGCCCTTGCCAAGTGTGCAGTTGTCTGGTCATGTGAAGATCACACACCTAGTGCTGGATCTCAAATAAAGCAAAGAAGGGTGACACTGTGAGAATTCATACCTTGATTTCCCAGCTCAGTGCTCAGAGAGGGACCTTGCTAGAAGGGTGAAATGACTCATCTGGTTCAGCATGGTTATTTCCACACATTTGATACTGGTAGGTGCAATTTACATCTTCCTTCTCCTCTGCATTGTTCCTGGGAAGTGTCCATCTGTCCCCAGGGTGACTGAGGGAGTCTGGGTGCCTCACTCAGATGGCTGTAGAGTGGGACACAGGGCTATAGGAGACCTGGGGATATCCTGCACAGATGGAGCATCATCCTGTGGCTGTTCAGGCACTGCAGCAAAGCCTGGATGGTGAGCATTGAACCAGGGACCAAAGGCATGGCCTCTGTTCTGGAAACCCTGTGGAAGGGAAGGATCATGTGAGACTGTTACTGTCTGGTCTGCTGGGAACCAGCATGACCTTGAGGTACAGGGTTTAAGTCTCTGTAAAAATAGTCTGCTCTGTGCAAGCCAAGAGGGTAATTTCTGCTTTAAATCTGCTGTCATAAGAAGCAACAATCATGGAGAGCCCAGATGCCACCTAACAGGGGTAAGAAGATAATTTGTCATGTATCTGAACCACCTTACTACCTGACAGACCTCCCTGTTTGTGAGGCAGGACAAGAGACCTCTTGCTCAGGGTTCAACAGGTTTGGGGTTCTCACTGGCATGCAAAAATAACGTGAAGAAAATATGGGTCTTTGATAGTAAGAATGCAAGAACAACCATATAGTGTCAGACAAAGTCCCATATCCTCTTCCCCACTGTGTTGTGAGTGGCTTGCCTAGAGAAGGCTTTAAAACAGGATTAACACATGCATTTCTCTGAGTGCTTGCTAAAGCCCTAGACTCTTCTCCAAGAAGGACTGAGCTTCTTTATATGTAGTAACTTTCACGGGATTTCTCTTCCATGAATTTTTCTGATGTCTCCTGGATCTACCTGGTTGCTCATACACATTTTTAGCACCTATCCCTCCCTGTGGCAACAAGTGCCGCAGCTGGATTACCCATTGCAGGAAGACCCTCCTCTGGTCTGTTCTGAACCTGGGTTCTCCTACATTGATCTCCCTAAAGCTGCACGGCTGCCCCAAGAATCTGTCTGGAGAGAGGAGGAGACCAGGGCAAACATGACTGTGCTTGAGAGCATCAATGGTTAATCATGCAGCAGACACAGCTACAGGATTTCCAGAAGATCTTCCAGAAGGAGACTCAGTCCAGCTAATATTTCCTCTGCCTTCTGAGGATGGCTGCAGGCTCAAGCAGGAACACAGGATGATTGTTACATCAACAGATCTGGCAATTGAAACTCAAATTTGTTGGGTAGACCCCGACCTTCAGGTTGAGATGTACCTGTTGGTGTAGAGAATCTGACCTGTGAATGAACACTCAGGTCTGTGGGTGTGTATACCATGGTGTGTCACTGTACAATATATGTATGCAAAAAATATAAACATTTGCATGAGTTTCCGTTTCATTGGAGTTTATGTGTGGGTCAGCTCTGGAGAGGCTGAATGGAGACTGGCTGGATTTAGGCAACTGCTGAAATGTATATGAGGGATCCAGTACATTGCAGGCTCTATGAACTGACAATCCTGCAGGGCAGAGTATGTAATCTTAGAAACTGTGCAGTAAATAGTGGAGAGAAATTGCTTAAAATAAGCAACTTGTGCCATTTGGGAAGGTCTATGGTATGGGAACAACACAGGGAAAGCCACAAGGGATGAGAGAGGAAGGGTTTACAGGAGTCTTGTGATATTTTTGAGAAGCAGAGAGGACGTGTAGAGAACCCAGAAAGATGCTGACTGACTATACATTGGCCACAGCTGTCACAGAAGTGGAAATCAGCTCAGAGGTTACAACGTCTGCATGAAGATGTCTACATGCATGTGCAGAACTAGGGCAGAAGATTCTAGCACCATTTAAATTGTCTCATGGCATTCCACCTGAATGGGATGAATGACATGGGGTGCTTGTGGTTGGAAGCTGAATCTCACCTCAGGTGGCTTTGGAGATGGCTTGACCAAAGGCAAGTGTCTACCCTAGGGAACCTGAACAGCGCTCTAACCCCTCTGGCTATAATTGGCTCTTCTTCCAGTACAAAGGGAATTTAGGTGCCAGACACTTAGATATAGGTGTTTAAATTTAATCTGTGGTTATCTTAATCTCATGGAATTGCTGCTGGTCTCAGCAGCATGAAGAACCATGAGACAGACCTGCAGAGGTGGCCACAGCATGCAGAGCTCACAGCTGGGGGTGATGCTGCACCAGGGAGGACATGGCATCTGGGGGAAGGGATTTTCACAGATGGGCTGGTGAACAGCATGTGCTGAACAGCTCATTCCCCTTGCAGGCATATCCCAGAGTTACAAACACAAACCACAGGGAAGGTCCCTAACTTACTTCAACCCTTCAACATCCCATGTGAGAACGACACATTTGTCCAACACCGGACAAAATGTTATTTCTCAGGATTATTTATTCTCAGGATTTTTTTTTTCCTTCCAGGACTATTTCTTGAGGCTTTTTTGATAGACTTTGCTAGGAATAACGCCAGTGGGAAAGATGTGGTTTGGCTGAGTGCAAAGGCAGCTCATTGTCCTTTGAAGTTTTGCTATCAGTGTCTGAGGTTTATCATCATCTGAGCACTCAATGTGTGCAAAGCCCCCAGAACAGTGAACAAGGCTTGGTAATGTGGCAGAGAACAACACTGTCACTGTGGGAAATATTCAGTATTTTGTACTTTTTTAAAATTCGAAGTACAAGTCCAAAGCTCTCTGACTTGTCTAGGAGTTGCTGCAATCCAAACTATTAGCTGTGAGATTGCAAGTGCTGTGTTTGTTTGCTCTGTGCCATGTTCCAGGCTCATTCTTAGGGGAATGTGCCCAGACGGTCTCCTGGCCTCCAATCTATTTCACGTTAGCAAAGCTATGCCTTCAAACTTAATCCCTTGACCAAATTTCTTGAGCTCCCCTATTTTTTTTGGTTTGAGCACCACGGCTCAGTTTAACCTTTTGCAATAATGCAACACTCCCTGGGATAATGCCTGAAGTCTCTGCCTGGTTAGCAATTATTTAAATACTCTGTTATGAATAGGATCAAAGCCTTCTCTTATTGAAACACTCCATCCCTGATGCCAGAAGTTGTCACCGCATGACAAATGGATTGCCTGCTCTCTTCTCACGAGTGCGCTCTAACCAGACAGGGCTGGGCAGCCTGTGGGATGGGGAGTTTAATTAATAACAATATTTAATTTCTACAGTGAAGCACTTAGGGGAAGATGAATACCGCAGCAGCTGCTGCAGCACAGGCGATGTGCCTGCCTCCAGTGCCCAGCAGAACGGCTCCATCAGCGAAACGCGCGGCCGCGTCGCGCCCCGGCGCAGGCTCCGGAGCACGAGACTTCCATGGAATATTTCGGCCAGGACAAATTTTTTTTTTTTTCCTTCTTTTTTTTTTTCCCCCCCCTTCTTTCTCAGTTACTGAGCAGCATAAGTGTCGTCGTTCCTCCGACTGATAGTAGCTATGGAAACCGTGACATCACCGCCGACATAGCGATACATAAAAATTCAAATGGCTGGGGACCGGTTGCTAGGAGAGCTCCGCTCGGGAGAGTCATCGGGCAGGCAGCCAAGGGACGGGAGTCTGCTGAACATGTTGTACTTCACCCTGGTGATTTTACCCTCCTCCCACTACTTTCTCTTTCACATGCAAAGCTTTTTTTTATTTTTTTTTTTTTACCTCGATTTTGCCCCCCCCCCTCCACGCACACACTATATTCACCCTTAAATTATCTCAGAGATTTTGACAATGGGCTAATGAGCTGGTGTAGTAGCTTGTGCGTTATAACAATGTGTACCAGGTCAGGAGAGAAAACTACATACTGTACTTAACATCAAATAAAAGCCATCATCAACCACCTTTGTAGCACCCGAGTTATGATAAACATGCATTTTGGGTCACTTTTGGGCAAGGGTTTTCCACTCAGCTTTTTACACACAGACAAATGAGAGGAAAAGCTTGACCAAAAATCATCAGAATTAAAGGTGATTTGAAAAAAGGATGAGAAGTGACCTCTGTAGTGGATAAAACCTCATATTGAAGCTGGTCTCAGTTCAGGAAGTGAAGGGTTTTCCAGCAGTCTGAGTCACACCTGGTTTCTGGAAAGCTGGTGCATCTCATCTGGTGGTTTTGGACCACTGGTGGTCAAGGGAAACAAGTGGTCCAAGCCTTGTAGGGCGAGGTGTTATTTTTTATTAGACCAACATTTTTTATTAGACCGAAACAATTAGAAAAGTCCACAAACCCAGAAAACCCTTCCCTGGGCTCTGAAAGAATTTATTAAAGCAGCTCTTTTCTTCATCCCAGCATCGTTAGTTGGCCTAGTGAAGGATCTTGCACACAGATCTGGTCACTTGATGGTGTGTGCATCTCTCTTGGGACAACCTGCAATAAAGGACAACTGATATATCCATTGCTTGTATGCAATGGATTCAGGGATGCAGGTTTAAATTTGTGTTTCTATGTATGTATAAATAGATATATAGATATTCACTTTTCTTTTTTTCCTCCCAGACTGAAATGTCACTGGCAGAAGAAGTTGTCCAAGTAGATTTTCATATGACCACCCAAAGTACTAACAAGTGACAAGATCTTAATAGAGGCAATATTCATACTGAATAGTCCTGCTAACTGATCAAACAGAGAAGTGGTGTTGGGGAGCTTTGCCTAGGAATTACTCACCAAAATTATTTTGTAGAGGTATTTTCTTTTTTCAGAAACTGGGTATGCAAAATTCTTAGAATGTAACCATAAAATGAAAAGGAAACAGAAAGGAAAAAAGAAAAAAAGAAGCCATTGAATAACTTATTTTCAGACAATCTCTGATTCTGGAGAAATTCATGTCATGAACCCAGACACAACCTGAAGATGCACATGAACATCAAATGAAAATGAAATTATTGTCATTATTTATGAACCACATTGTGACCTATTAAACAGGTAGTGTGGCCCCCTCCAGACATAGCTGAGATTTAGCTTATTTATATTTATTAAATGTGCAGGGTAATGTGTATTAAGCATTGAGGTCTTCTCAACCAAGATAGTAGAAGTCTGTGTTAAGAAGTTGTCTTATGGTGTGGAAGGATGTTCGCTGTGAGTGCATCAGATTGCTTAACATGTCTTTTTTGTGCTGATGTCCCCTCCATGGAACCTTCCTTGTCTCACCTGCAGCAGGACCCTGCTTGCCCTACCTTGGAGATCCATAATTCACTGAATCAATCTTTAGGTCTCCCTTGAATTGGACACCCCACCCATCGGCAGCAAAACAAAAATATCTTCATTTACTAAAAGCTGCTCCTCCAGGAACTGCACAGCATCATTATGATACTGGTTTAGTAACACATTTACAGCTCAAGATATCAACTGTGGTGAAGGAAGAGTATATATAGACAGCATCAGACCCCTTAAGTTTGGAAAACATCAAATCAAAAGCTCCTCAAGTACTTAAGTGTAAGAGTAGGTTTGTCCAAGCTGGCAGTACTACCTGGAGAGACTTTCAACAATCAACCCAGATGAGTATAGCCCTGGGTCATGGACTCAGCTCAGGCACTGTGACATACAGATCAGGTCCTGAAACCCTCTCCATCTGTATATTTAAAGAAACTCGATTGGGTTCCCAGCATAATGTACTTTGCACTATACTCCATCAAACTGAATAGGTTACTTAGTGATGAATCCAGAGGGAAGAAGGAAAATAAGGCTTGTGCTGGGTTTAAAGGAATGCTTTCTTTTTCGTACTATGGAAGATTGTGCAAGGCAATGGAAAGTGTGAAGGCAACATTTGGGTCACTTGATCAGGGTAAGGGCAGAAGTCAGGTTGTATTCAAGGCAATGCAAACAGGTTTATGGATCTGAAGAAGGTGTAAAATGAGAGGCTGGAGGTTCTTGAGGACCACACAGGCTAATCCATCAATGCAGAAACAGATGGAGTGTGTAGATGCAGAACAGAAAGTTGATTTAAATTGCTTGAACTAAGGAAAGCTACAACAGTGAAATACAGAGCTAGTCATCAGTGTGCTAACAGCATTTCTCACAACATGTACTTGGTACGAGAAATACTCAGGTAACTGAGGTCAGTGCCACAAGATGTGAAATGTGTCACTGAGGTTGTGCCTCCCACCTGATCTTTGCTGGATGAGCTGTCCTGAGAACAGAGTCTGGCAGCTGTGAAAGTAGGAAATGGGGTCTGGACTAGCCATGGATATGCTGAGTGGTGTGTTTGCTGGATGTCTCCTCATCAGATAGTAACTGTTGGGTTTGTATCACCTTTAGGGGAGGAGATGAGGTAGACTTGGAGATCTGTGCCCTACCACTGTAATCAGCAGATATGCCATCATCTTCCAGTGGAAAGAAAATGAAACATTAAGGCCCTGAACTAGAGTGAAGATTTTCCACTGGACTTCACAAACATCCCTCTCCCCAGTGTGATGCTTGAACATGGTCAGACTAAAACCTTTTTTCCTCCTCTTGCTTAGTATGGTGATAGAAATGATAACTCTCTTCCTTTTGTTTGAAGGTGTGTATATTTCTATGGGATCAAGCTAGTGTTTTCCCAGCTGACCTTTAGGGAATGTGAAATGCCTTAGACAAGCTGATACATATTTTACTATCATCTTATCTTAATGAACAAGGATTATTCTTCAGTCATCTTGATGGAAAACAACAAAAAGTTAACCAACATTCTCCTTTAATAACTATAGCCATAGCAAGATTTGAACTTGCCTTCCCTAAAATAAGGTAGGCATTTTAATATCCATTAGGATACAAGATCTTTGGCTACCTTCCATGGGAATTTAAAGGCATTAAATTAGCTACAGGAGGGTTTCACTATTGTTCCCTAAATGTAATGGAAGTGGATTTAAATTTACAAGGGGAAAAGCTAATAATTAAAAATTGAACATAAGGGCTATAAAGTACAAAATTGGCTCCCTTGGACTGGGATACAAAACTTCATGGAAAGTGGAGCTCCTGCTGTGTTATGCCTTCCTAGAATGACTTTAAAAAAAAAGGTTTTTTAAAGGTGTTTTTTGTTGTAAATTAATTGCTTGTGGCTTCCATGGATCTTACAGCCTATAAAGATGTCCCCATTGTGGTTTCCATTGATTATTTCATTGAGGGTTCCCCCCTGCTTCTTGTTGTTACCAAAATCACATACAAATTAATGGAAGTGTTAGGGAGGAAATTGTGAGAGCTGCTAATTCCCCAGAACTGTCAGACCTTAGGCACTTAGGGTGCAGATCACAGCAGTCTCCAGTTCCCTCTCAGATTTCATGCATTTGCCCCTTTTCCATGCAGTGTCCCATGGGCCACTGGCAGCCTCTCAGCCCAGTACATGTGATGGTCCTCATCTGCATGAGCTCTGTGTTTCATAGGGATGGGTTGTTTGATCTGTCTATATGAGCCCCGACAGTAAAGAAAATAAATACTCCTAAGGGTCCTTTCAGAAAAGAAAAAAAAATTGCCCTGTTCAGTTTTCAGACTTTCACCACCAAATCAGAAATGCCTACTGGCATTTGTGGCATCCTAGTGTTTTACTTTGGGATATGACAGAGAACAAGATCAGTTGATGTTGCTGGAGCTTTACCAGGTCCACGTGATGGAATTGTACCTCCCCCTCAGATCATATGTCCAGACAAGTCTGGAACATTTGGACCAGTAGTTTGACTGATCATCCATCAGGGACCAGAAAAGACAAGCTGGAGATTGGTCTGCTGGCAATGCAAGGATATGCCAGCGACCTGCAGAGGATAGAGAATACCAAGGAACTCATCCTCACTTTTTTTCTCCACCAGGAATTCCAAATATGTGAGTGATGTGAAATCTCAGCAATTCCAGCTGCCCATGTAGAAATGCCACAGTGTTTCAGAACTCCATGACTGGGAACGGGGGCCAAGAAAAAGCCTTGTTCTTGGTGTGTCTCTCCTGCCATGGGATTTTTCTTTCTGAATTTTAGCCTGTTCATCGGAAAGCTCCCTTCCCCGAAACTTCTGCCTCTACCATCTTTTCCATCCATGCAGTTTCCTTCACCTCCTCATTCCCCTTTACTGCAAGCCACCACTTTGTTATTGTTATTTTTGACATCGTATTGCTGTAAAACCACTTCTGCATTTTCTCTGACTCTCATCACTCTGTCAAATAACGAGTTGAATTATGCTGCCTTGTAGGACTGCCCTGTTTCTCTCCCTAGTTCTGCTTTTTCACTGACTTTTTTCACTCCTCTGAACTTTACTCTGCTCAGACTGAATTTCCCCCTGTCTGTTTTCCCTCCTAGTCTGTTTTCAGCCAGGGCATATGAACTCCAGGTCTCCTGGGACAGCTAACCTGATATGAAGAACATCACACTACTGGTGAGAGGGTTTTGAAGTGCCTATGAGGAAAAGAGAGTTATCCAGGCAGCCACTGTTGTGGCTTCAACAGCACTTCATTCACAGGAAAATTTTTGAAGGGGATGGTAATTTTAAGCCTATAGCAAAGCAGAAAATGGGACACAAAGCAGGGTGGGGTTGCCAAGGGTAATCCTCAGAGCTTACTTGTATAAGATAAGGGTGTTTATAGGAAGGTTGTGCATTGGAGCTAATCCCTGTGGGTCCAAATGTATTTGTTGATCTGAAGGATGCTATGAGACACCAATGTTAGTCAGGTCACTCATGGCTGGTATTGGGCTAGGTCTGCTACTGATCCCAGAACAAAAGGGGACTGAGTAAGGAATGGGGAGCTTTTTGCTTAGCAAACGTGAAATCTTTGTTCCACTGCTTTGGCAGGGACTGTTTCATCTTGTTTAGCACTCCACTGCAAATGAGCTGTTTAAAAATATGTGCTTCCCTTCTCCTTTTGGAGAAGGACAACAAAAGTTAAAAGATTTTCAGCTTCAGCTTAAATTCCAAGAGGAGGAAAAGGAGGAATGGAAATCTGTTATTTACTGTTACGTTGCTGCTATATATCAACATATATGACTAAGTGGCACAATCTGGGCTCAAACTTTCATTATCAAGAACTGATCATTTCTGAACACAGAAGAAAGTTTTACCCAGATCTCTTGGTCCCTGGCACAAGGACTTAGTGCTTGCAGAGAGTGAGGACTGAGAAGGTGGTGCAATGGTCAAACAAAACTGCTGGGAGTCAGAATGGCTGGAGGTGTGTTGTACAACAAACTCTTTGCCCATTGAAGATCAGCTTCTGCCATTTGTTCTCCCAGCACATTAATCATTATCTGGAGATGCATGGAGAGGAAGCGATATGTGTTTGGGTTTTATCAGAACTTTATGTGTTGAAGTTGTCAATTAGTTAAGAGATGGCAGGAGATCAGATTTAAGGCTGCATTCGAGATGTTTTCAATGGCACTGAAGTTCAGAAGAGCAATTCAGACTGACTGCTAGTGCAAGCATCCCTATGTCAGCCAAAAGAGATCCTCTAGTTCACTATTCAACAACTGCTTTTTTCCATTGACTGAACAGTGATCAAGGATCTGGTTGCCCAAGGCTGTTGAAGGTCTCTGTTTCTCACTGATTTCTTGAATTCTGGTTTCATACTTTGAGCATTAGTGTCTCAAGGTCACCTTTCATCTTCACCTGGGCTGTCTGCTCGGATGAACACAGTGGTAGAACTGTTGGTTCCACCCAGAGAAAGACAACTTAAGCCTGGAAAGCCAGTAGACTCAGACACTACTCTGGTCTCTCCCACGGGCTCTTTGGATTGTCATTTCTCCCCACTGTCTCTAGTTTGCCTAGATTCAGTGAAAAGGCAATGTTCCAGAGCCACTTGCCCGTGGAACAAGGACACAGAGAAGAAAATCACCCAACAGCCTTTTTGACACCCCACAGTGCCACGTCATGTCACCAGCAGCAGAAGGGTGGATGCAAGGAAACTGCCAGTTTAGATACAAAGCACCCATTCCCAACACATCGGACTTTTCCAAACCCACATGACCTTTGTGGGTCATGTGAGAGCTCAGCAGAGGCAGCAGACCTCGGACAGAAAGCCTGGGATGATTTCACTTTGCAAAGTGTTTCGGTCAGCAGCCAACCAGACAGTTGCTCAGTACTCAGGATTTTATTTTTTATACAAAACAAATGGCAAAATTCCCATGGTCTTCAAAGAGACAGTACAGCTCTGAATTTGTATGCAATGCATTATGATTAGATGGAAATATTTGCTGGGATCTGATATTGGTGAGACTCAGAGTTTTATTATTTTACCCGCTGTATTTTATTTTATTTTATTTTATTTTGGCTCTGCAAATAAACTTCATTTTAGTCAAAGAAAGAAATATCTGGTCCAGAACACTTTAGTCTATGGCTCTTTTCGTACTATGAAAATCCAGAGATTTGGATCAAACCATATTCCTGAACACAGACTTGGGAAAAGAGGGGTGGTGGTGAACTCAGCTCTACTTTGCAGTGCTGGTCTCCATTTCAAACATAATCACCTCCAAATGTTGCAAATGGAATCTGCCTAAATGGAGAGGTGGGTTTGCTGGGGAAGGAGCAGGCCAGGAGAAATATTTGACATGATCAGGTGAAGCTGTGCTGGGAGGAAGGGAAGCAGAGGCTGCAGCTGTGAGAGAGGTAGGGAGGGGTTGACTGACCGGTAACATGCACAGCTCACAGCTGAGTCCAGCCCTCGTGAAACCACTGTGCTGTGACTGCCCACTGTGAGCGTGGGATCTGTGGATGCCCCTGGAGCCAGCAGCTGCATCCGTGGCTGGCTGCCTTCCCCCAGGACCCTCCTCACCTGTGCACATACTTCATCACAAACACAAACTCGGACCAGGATCCTCCAAGGGGTTGCCAGCGACTGACGGCAGATTTATGAGTTGCCGTTGGATGGGGTGGGATAGAAGGAGGTTTTTGAGCTTACTGAGGAGACCAGGTGGCTCTGAAGAGATGTCTCTAGATCAGGGCTGTTGGTGGTGAGTGCCCTTGGCTAGTTACAGCTTGGAAAATTATACTTTCTGAGGCTGAACATCTGAAGGAGCCTGAGACCAGGAGGAAATGGATGGGCAGTGATTCTTCCTGACCCCATCTCCTGCAGACAGGAGCTGGATTGCTGGGGGCAAGTTATTCCCTAATTGAGCATTACCAGCATTAGTGCTGCAGCTGACCCAGCAGGCCCAGTTAGGGACCATGGCCATGTTCAACCACATGAACCAAACCCAAATTAATCATGTACGTTTTGAGAGACAGCAGTGAATACAGCAAGCAGATGTGAGGGTGAGGGCGAAAGGAAAAGCTGTGGTAGAGTCTTTCCCTCTCCTCTGGAGCACCTGCTTGTGGTCACAGCTGTAAGTGGAGTGCTTGACCTGGGGACTGCTCCAATATAGTGATTTCTTTGTGCCTGGCTCAAGACCAACCAGGGTTTAGCAGCAGGATGTGCAGTGTTGTGAGTAGAGGAAGAGGCAGAAACTCCGTGTGTCTCTCCAGTTGTTTCTTTTGAGAGCAACGTAGATACTTGGAGATAAATCCCACCCCTCTGTCCATGGATACATCTCCCAGAGGTCAATGCTAAATTACAGTTTCTCAGCACAGAATCATAGAATATCCTGAGTTGGAAGGAGGATCATACAGTCCAACTCCTGACCATGCACAGGACAACACCAAAAATCACACCACGTGCCTGAGAATGTTGTCCAAATGCTTCCTGAACTCTAGCAGGTTCAGTGTTGTGACCACTTCCCTGGGGAGTCTGTTCCAGTGCCCAATCTCCCTCTGGCTGATGAACATTTTCCTGATATCCAACCTTTTTAGCATCTCTGCTGAAAAGCTCCAGACCAGCTTTGCAGGCAGGGTGGGCAGATGGCATCCAGCTGAAGGACTCGATGGCACCATTTGTCATGGTGAAGAGTCACCAGGCTAGAAGGAACCTTCTTGGCTCATTGCAGCCCTGATATTGCAAGTGGCGAGGCCATATGCTGTCTCCCACAACCTGTGAGTCTGTTCACATCTCATCAGGACCTATGCTGAGATGCTTTGAGAGCTGCCTATTCATATGGCATGGCTTATAAGCTTCTGCATTTGTCACTCCACATGTGTGCCTTGTGCCAGGTTTCAAGTCTGGAATAGGTCTCTGCTTGCCCAGGAAGGTCAGGACACTTTTTGGCCAAAACTCTCTCCCTCAGATTTGATCATATTTTCCATTCTGGTTTTGGTGGGAATTCAGCTTTCAGACAACCTTTTATAAAACTGGTGGTTTTTCTTGGTCTCCCTCTCTCCTCCCTCTTTCTTTCTATTTCAATTTGAATGGGTCTAAACCTTCCACACATTAAACCAGACACTGATATGGATTCAGATGGTTGCACTGGGATCTGACCTACAGCAGGCAAACACCAAGCCTAGGGCAGAGAGAAATATTCCCAGAGCACAAATCCTAGGACAACATGCTTTGTGCAGTTTGCCCAAAAGTGGGAGTTTTCCTAACAGGGAAAGTTTTCCTCCAGGGGCTCAGGCTGCTGCAAAAGAAGACCCTTTTCACTGCAAGTTTATCTATTCATCCACACACCTGTATCTGCGCAGAAATGCCGGATACCCAGGAAATAAAATATTCACCCAAAATTAAAATATTCATCAAAAAATGAGGTATTATCCAAAAATCCTTCCCGGCCATCTCTGCCAATTCGCACTGCCCAGCTCTGCTCTGTGTAAAGGCCAAGGGGACCCCTCAAAGTAAGGGAAGGGATGCTGGCATGGCTCTGCCCTCCTGCATTCAGGAGGATCTCTCGCTTACAAGGAGACGGAGGGGAATTGCTCACGTCGAGCTGCTGAACGGCACGGCTGGCAGTGGAGGGGAGGGCCCTGAGCTGTGCCAGCCACAGGCAAACCCCAATGACCGGCTGCCCCCAGCCCTGGCACTGCCAGGAGAGGAGATGCTGCTCTGCCACGCCGCCGCCCGGGCAGGCCAGCCTTGCTGTCAGCGATGGATTCTGGCACATTGCCCTGCCCGTGTCCCGCGGAGAGGGCGAAGGGCGCTCAGCTGGCTGAGCCATCCCTCCCGGGCTCACGTGGAGCGAGGGGTGGCCGTGGCCGGTCCCCGTGGCATCCCCAGGGCTGGCAGGGCTGGCTGCCACCGTCTCGCCGCTAATAGGATCAGTGGGAGATCAGGGAGGGAGCCAGGGTGGACACTTGACGTCGCCCGTGTTCCTCCGCCTGAGGAGGAGTCAGCTCATTGCAGGGCATGTGAGGGGAAACCTGAGCTGCCGTGGCACGGAGCTGGACGCAGCAGGAAAGGGCAAGCAGCCAGGCTTCCCCCGGGTCCTAGCCGCCTTTTGCTGCAGGGTTGGCCTCTGGAGCTGCCTCACGACGTCCTTAAGTAGAAATCCCTCCTCAGGGAGGTTTGCAGGGAGCTGTGAGTTAAACACGGCTCCTCCTTGGCTCCCTGCCCACCGCTGAGTTCAGGCTGTGAGTCAGGGAGCAGGGGAAGGAAGCCAGGGGATGCAGTCATGCTGAGAGGGGAAATTTGTGCTCCACAGCCTTCATTATGTGTGAATGGTGCTTGGAGGTGGCTTTTATAGGTGGGAAAGCCCCCACTGAATGATGCTTCTGGGCCCTGCTGTACCAGAGACCTGGGAGTCACTGCAAAGTGGGGGCTCCAGGCAAAGGACCCCAACACTGAGTTTAGCATCAAGTTGCAGAGAATACCCCATCCTTCTGTGTCTGGGATCACTCTGCATTCTCTGGGATGCTAAAGGTAGCTCAAGTGCCCTTACATCAGCAGGCCAGTGTCATCTGGTCCTACCAGGGGAACATATAGACCCACACTGGACCTTCCAAGCCCTTCACTCACCTCAGCAACCACACTCCACGTGACAGCTTTGGAAAGGAGAAAGGGGTTTTTCAAACAACTTACATATTTCCCTGGACCAGGTAATGAAAAACCAGCTCTTGGCTGCTCCTGCTTTGCCTTATTTAAAAATCCCCAAGCTGGGACACTCTGCAGTCCTGATCCCCTACAGGACGCTCCATTTAGAGAGAATACTGCATCCCTCTCTCAAAATCACATAAACCCCAGCAACCAGGGATGCTGGCAGCTGCTTGGATAATTTGGCTGACTGAGCATGACTTTGATTCATTTATTTTTTGAGAGGGAAATATCTGGCTCAACTGGAGACTAATTCCCTCCCTCTCCTGAGATTGTCTTTAATAGCTAAATCTCAGCTCTCTCACTCGCTCTCATACCTCTGGAAACAATTGAATCAATTCCTTGTTTATAAAATCTCTGTGTTTATGTACAGTTGAAAAAATAAAACCTGTTTTCTATTTTCCTGCCAGATCTCAACAGTATAACTCTTTGAGGAAAATTTTCACTTTACTTTGTGCGTGTTTCTCACTGTCCAGTTGCAAGAAAGAGACACCTTTAGAGAAATATGAAATGAAGTTCAGAGTGAGATACACTACTCACTTAAGGAAATCAGGTCCTGACCTAAATGTATTTTTCATCCAAACCTGAATCCAAATACACTCGATTTTCAGAAGCTGATAACTGGATCTCGACTTGAAAACACACAACAGGCATCTCTATCACAGATACAGGGCCTAAAGGTTTGTTTTAATAGCTATTTTCCAGGTGTCTGCTGACTCCCCACATCCCTCTAGCTAAGATGCATTTTCTCTGACCTTGGTTATCTGCTGGTGAGGAGGGTCCATGCTCTTTCAGACTGAGCAGCAGGGTGACAAAGCAGGAAGGGTTCCTCTGGTCTATTTTGGATGCCTACTTTGGGTGAGAAGAATCACACCAGGACTTCACAAATTTTTAAGGGGATCTCGTGGCAACTTGTTTTCTTTGGTCCAAAAATGCCATGATTTGGTGCTGGAAAAGCACCTCATGGCTACATCTGACAGGCACATGTGAGAGTGGGGCAGCTGGAGCTCACCATGGACAAGCGTTTGAGAGGAGGACCTGGGATGTTCCAGAACCTGACAGCTGTGCCTCTGTGTAGCATTTCAGATGTACCCTTCTGCTCCAGAGAGTTTCAAAGACCAAGAAATTAAAAACCTGCTAACACAGGTCCAATGTAAAAGTAACACTGTGTGGTTTAATCCGTTTATCTCCACGTTCTAATGTCAGGCTGGCAAAACATCCCAGCTTCTCCCAGGCCCAGGACAGACTCCCTTGGGGAACACAGCTCAGCACTAGCATGCCCAAATTTTGGCTCTCCCATTCAACCTTTGGCCCTCAACCTTGTCATGCTTTGCTGCTGCCAGCAGTGTTCCCAGGGCTCAGGGCAAGTCATTGCCTGTGCTTCTCACGCAGGTCCCTGAGGCTTTGATGTCACCACACACCTGGGGCCCTGAGGGTTTGATGTCACCAGAGATCCACCTGGCACAGCCATTCTGTTCCAGTCCCTCCTAGAAAGAAGCAGGGATTTTGAAAGGGAAAACGAGTGCACACACAGAGCCATTCTGGCACAGCCGTGATGTCTTTAATTCACATTCTCCGCTTGTTTGAAATAACATCATCATGTAGACAAGCTGTAAGTTCAGTTCTGCCAAAAAATCAAGTTAATCCCTGTATTTCTTAATGCTCCTCAGACAGAGTTTGCTCCTGGCTTTCTGGCTCTGAGAAGGAGCCTCCAACAAGTTTTCTGTACTCTGAGGTACCTGACAGCCAGTCGTGTCAGGGTACTTCTTCTGTGAAAGTAATTTAAAAAAAAAAATAAAACAACTTCCCATGCCAGGATCTAGGCTGCAGAGAATAATTTTGGGCATTTTTACTAACTTGTGGATTTTGGCTGCCTGGGGAGCTTGTGAAACCCACACATAGGTGGTTGTGTGTTAGTTTTAGCCAGCAGCAACAAGGTACCTCCCACATGGGAATTGAGACAGACCTTGGTTACTGGTTGGAAGAGGTCACACTAGCCAGGGAGCTGCTAAATGTCTTTAAATTGTTTTCAGCACTCAGTCCCTGCGCCGTGGGTCCATTTTTTACCTCTGCAGCTGGTAACCACCAGCATCTTGCTCCTTGCCAGGAGGGACTGAGCTGCTGCTGTATAGACTGGCTGGAAACTGGTTCCAGCATGAGGGAGTTTGAAAAGTACCAGTACATTTTAAAAAAATGACGTGAAAAGGGGCCTTATCTTCAGGCTGATAGGATGTGCAGCTATTTTTACCCTGGCATATCTTATTTATACGTGTAATCTAAGGTAAACACACCACGAAGGGAAGGTAGAGCAGTTCTACTCAGCAGTAAACCTCACAAGGAGGGGATAATCTTTCCCTTGTCCAGTTTGTTTGGAAGGAAAATTAAACTTGCTTGTTCTCATTGTGTGTTTACCTATTGTGTGCACATTGGTTCTCAGCGGTGCAAAGTACAGATTTTTCTGCCTTGCAAATAAGTCTATAAACAAGTTCACTTGACTTTGCTGCTTTCTCCACTTCAAGTGATTAAAAAAAATTCCAAACAGCAAAATCCACCCTATCTTTGGCAGGAGAGCGTTTTCAGCTGGGTTTTGCTGTGAATGAGATGACAAGTCCATCTCTGTGTGGCAGTGAAAAAGAGACTTTATTTCTATTTCTTACAAACATTCAAGGCACAATCTGTGCAGGAATATTTTCTTCTTCATCTCTCAGTCGGGGACTCAGGGGTTTGTTGTCATGATCAGCATTGCAGCCCCCTCCCCTTGTTTGCAGGGTGAGATGTTGTTTCTACGAGGCAGGTGGACAAATTAATAACATTCAGAATTGAGCCAGATGTGCAGCCTTGTAAAACCTATTGCTTAAAGGCATTTCTGGTCTGGAGACCAACAATAAAAGAGAAAAACTGACCATGTCTATGACTAATCCATTGGTTTGAGACAGGGTAAAGTGATATTGTTGGTACAAACACTACCTCTAATAGAAGTTTGACGCACATCAGTGGGAATATTTATAGGTGGTTGTATCTATTGGCTGACTAACCATTTATGAAAACACATAATAATAACAAAGTCATAGTCCTTTACCACCTATTAAAAGTCCTGTGGTGTGAACCATTCCTGGAAAAATACATATCACCTTTCATTAAAGAATGAGATGATGATGGGATTTTTTTTGTTCCCTTGCAAAGGTGGTCTGGATTGTATAAATCACCCTGACGGATGGAAGAAGACACACATGAGCTCTCTGCAAGCTCGTAGGACCCAACTGATACAGCCATCAATTTTCCTGCCTTCTCGACCCTTGTTCTCCCAAAACTTCAGAGAGAGAAACACTCAGTGAGGTTTTGGGGTCTGCCCTCAGCAGCCACTTAGTTATGATTTTTGAGCCAAATGACCACAGAATTGTATGGGGTGAGGTGAAAGGACTGGCAAGGGGAACCTGCCTGGCACCTTCAATGCATCTGCTTAAAGCTGTTCTCAGGGGAAATCTCATCAGAGCTGAATCCACTGTGCCAATGTGTTTCCTTCTGAGACTTGCAGGGGCTCCAGACCCTGATGATACCACCACAAGGCTACTTCTTACAGCATTCCAGCTTCTTCCAACTAGGGACATCATGGAAAAAAGAGAGGGAAAAAAAAACTCCACCAAAAACCAACACAGGCAAATATTTCCTTTTGTGCTCTGGGGCTGTGGAGGTGGAATATGTTTTCCCCTGTTGGTTTTTCCTCATCCCTAACCTCTCGGTCCTCTTCAGCATTTCCTTTCTCTCCATGGTTACCCCACACAAACAATTTCTCTGCTGACACGGTCAATGCAAAGCTGCCTTAAATATGCACTGCAGATGCAGGGTATGACTCACCCACGGTGACTCATCTGGAGCGAGCTGGTGACGAGCCATCCTGGGGCCTGTGAGTCAGCAAGGCTGGTTTGCTGCTGAGCTCACACCTACCGGGAGTGGAAGCACATCTCCGTGACTTTTGTGGAAGCCCAGGGAGTCCTGCATGGGTGGCCCCGATGGCTCGTTCGGGAGATAACTGGAAACCGGGGGAGGAAAAGTTTCAGTCAGTTTTCCTGTCGTTACTGGCAGAAGGAGAGGGTTTGTGCAATGAGAGGGTTGCCACTGTGATGTGGGATTCAAGCCTGAGCCCACCCATGGTGAAAGCCCAACCCTCAGTCATTGGAAAGCGAGATGCTGGCACCTGAAGGGGAACACAGCAGGGCGCAGAGGGAAAGTCATAGAGTCATTCTCATTTTTTAGGGCAAGTTTCACCTGGTGAGCCCATAAACCATGAATTTTCTTGTGGTGCTGGCCCTAACTCAGCCACAGCTCAAATGAGTTTGTATGGTCTCAGCATCCTCAGGATGCTCGAAGTCTCCTCTATTTGCCTATTACTGTGGTCTGTTGATTCACAAGCACTAGATCACCATTCACAAGAATTCAGGCAGCCTGCCCCAAAATGATGAGGTTTTTCATGATGACAGATTAAAGCAAATTTTCCTTAGCAATGTAATCAGTTACTACAATAGGCAAACAAAGGACAAAGCAAGGCAGATATGGCATGGGAAAGTTACGTGGAACTGACAGGAACTGTATGCAAATGTGAACACAAATAGAAATAAACTCAACATAAAACAAGGAAACATATAAGCTCACAATCAAAAGGGAAGTGTAGTGTTGTTTTGCCTGATTTTGGTTTGGGTTTTTTTAAAGGATAATAAGGAAATTGACTACTAGAAATTTGGCATAAGTGTTGTGACTAAATTTCATGCAAGGCTGGGGCATCTGCTGTTTGAGGACATTGTATGAATGCCAGCTTGGGGACAGGAATGCAATTGGGCCATCAGATCCCTCTTTTATTTCTTAAGAAATAATTAAAAATATCCTCATCTAGCTGAAACAGATGGCTACAATCACACCATTTTGTCTTAATCTGAATAAGGAAAAAATTGTTTCCTGGCTTCATGACACTCAAGCTGTTCCTCTTAGCCTTTTCCCCAGGAAAAGCCCCAAACACTTCACACCTTTGACATTCTCAGGTTCTACCTACTGGCCAGACAAATTCATGCTAAATTTCCCTAAGATGTCCATAACAGTTAATATAGATATAGATATATGTACTGTTTTATAGATGATGTTATGCTAAGGACTGTGCTGAGGTCTCTGAAAGAGTTAGGCTTAAACAGGGCATCTAAAGGGTGTAAAGCACTTCTAGGTAATCATTTGTAGATTGATGAGGTCATGCCAGGTCCAACTTGTACTCATTCCACTCTGTTTGCTGAGCAAAGCTGGGCCAGAAATGCGATGTCCAGTATGCTTGGGCTGGCTCTCATTCAGACAGCCCTGCAGCTCTGCTTTACCTGCATCCAGGCTCTACTGTTGCCAAAGAGGTTGGTTGGCAGAATTATCTTAAGATCCAGGCTTAGCTGAGGGCATAGCCCCAAACCCCAGCATCCTGCAGTGGGGAGGCCACCTCTGGTTATGGTGCCTTGGTATCTCCAGCTGCTGGCCACAGCTTGCAGCACTGTCGCTTCCTTTTCAGCAAAGAACTGTTTCCAAATCTATATCACCGAGCTCCAAAGAGGGCTGGCTCCCAGCCTGTTGTATAGGAGAGATAAAGTTAGATGATCCCTTACGCGCCGTGAAATGCTCCATGAAACTTTGTAGGGGATAGAATATGAACCTCTCTGAAAAAGACTTGCTATGACTGCCTGGGGCCTGCATTTCTCATTAAGATTGCTTTTGGTTTTGATGAGCAAGGGATTCTTGGAGAGCTTTGCTCCTCTTCTCTCTAGTATTTAAATCCCTCCTTGTCTTGGCTGTTGTGGTGACGTTGTTGTGGGGACCTTGCTCACCACCACCCTCAGAGAAGCTGGTTTGTTTCCCAGAAAAACTGTACCTTGTTGGGTTCCCCTTTTGGTGCCTGTGCTCCTCTCTGCATTGGCAAGAGATCGTGCCTTCCCAGAGGAATGGCTCACTGGATGAAGACGTAGGAGCATGTAGACATTTGTCAGGCATCTTGCAACCGGGAGGGGAAAAATCCATCAGCTGCTGCCAAAGCTGATATGATGCAGCAGAGCATGGGTTTGTTTGTGCTTTCTGGAGGGCAATTAGCAATCTGAGAAGATGTTGGGTGGAAAGGGAAGGCCTGATGTATAAGAAGAGTAGGGATGAAAGAGGAAAAGCTCTCTTGGTTAAAGTGGAAGGGTGTAGGCATCCTTCAGACAACTTGTCAGCCTGGGAGCCATGGACTGCTTCCAAGAGGTCCAAGAGTGGTAGCTAAGAAGTGCACATTATTAGCCTTTATTTTGCTTTGCAGGAATCTGCTGCACAGCTGGAGAATGTAATTAGGTCCTTGTGCTGTAAAATGGGCTGCACACATGCTGCTCCAGGCTGAGATTAGAAGGGAATCTGGGAAAAGGTTAGGCACGGGCTATGCTGCAGTGGAAACGTGCTTGCTGTGAATCTAAGAGGATAAGATCTGTCCCAGAAGGCACTTTCCCTTGACACCAACCATTTTCCTGGTATATCCAAGGTAGCCAGAAAAATTTATTATAAACCTGGAATATGTCTGTGCCCCTCACTTCTGGTAGAGTGACCAACCATTTCTACAACCTGAACATCAACTTTACAAGATAAACTCTGAGATTGAATGAAGGAGAAGACTCAGAGGAAGAGAATCTCAAGCAACTGGTCCACCTCCACAGGAGATACTCTCCCCTGATTTGGGGGTAAGAAATAGAGCAGAAAGAGGAAAGTATGTAGGCAAGGAAGATCACTTCCCAGTTAGTGAACCTGTCTGGAAGGATCCCAGGTTTGCATTTCCTGCATATCCTGTGAGGTTGCCTGCTGCTGCTGGAGAATGCTCCTTCCAGAGCCAGGTGAAGGATTCACAACATTTTATTTCCAGTATTATTCTTCTATCCAGCAAGCAAACAGAGCACACGGGGTCCTGTCCTCTGGCAATGCCTCCAAACAGGAGATAACTACCTGTCACTACCACCAATCATTCCTCCAAGCTGTAGAGAGCTGCACATTTATCTATAGGTTCAGATTTTTCTTTAGACATAAGTGGGCACTGCCAGTACATTTCCATATAAAAGAGCTCTTGTTCTTACATAGTTGCTTTTATTTTGTTTGTTTTTGTTTTTGTTTTAACCTGGAGAAAGTCCAACCAAGAACAATAGTAAGGTTTCAAAGCCAAGCACCCTGGTGCTAGAAGCTGCCAGAAGTCAGGCTGTTCACATCAGTTCAGTTTGATCTCCTATTTTGATTTCTTTTTACAAGACTCTGCATATTTCAGCAGAGGGGCCCAAGCTCACTCAGCACGCCGGCTGGACAGTGAATCAGGCCATAAAGCAAACACTTTCTCTTGTGATAAAGGCACAGTGTGGGTATCCAGGAGAGGTAAATTATATTCTTGGCTTTGCTACCACCTTTTGTTTGATGTTGAGTTGGGTGAGATGGTATCATAATGGAACTGTACAAGGTGGCTGAATTATGGTGGTGGCTCGACAGCATGAATTATGGCCTCCTACATTGTAGCTTTTTTCGTCTGTACTTTGAAATCTTTGTGTTCTCGGAACCAAGCTTTTTCATAGCACACATTCTCCTGGAGGACTGGGTAGATCCCTTGCTTTTTTTAAGTGTCCTCAAAAGAAAACAGCATCTGGGTGATCGCTGGCTGGCGTTTGCTCACTGTGATCGTGCCTTTCTCCACTTGAGGGCGATGTGACCTGATTCAGTGCACACAAGAGGCAATTCGGCATGAAATCAAGGTTAAGAAATGTTTGGCATCTAACGCTGGGTGTCCAAATGAGGTCTAGGCATCTCCACCACTGTAGTTGCTGGAGAGTTGTTCAGTACAGCCAGGGGAGTCTGGAGGGAAAGTCATCTTTCTCCAGAATAGACGGGCATTAGCTGAGCACATGAACTGCTCCCTATGTTCACTGGGATGTACTGGGGATTTGGGGAAGGTCATGACTCCCTTCCCCCTGTAATGTCTTTTTTTCTTTGAGATGGTCTCAAGACTCAGGTATGGACTCCAGCTGCTGCCCCAGAAGGGTCTCCCAAAGCTCCTTGGTTGCATCTGCCAGCTGTGTACAAGTGTGTTGGAAATCTCCAGACACGTCAAGTGTCAACTGAACAATCAAACCAAGGCCCAGATCTCTGCTCCCAAATAGAAGACCTTGGGCATTTAGCTCATGTGTAGACAGAGGCACTCAGCTGCCTACATTTAAGGATCTTGTTTTCTAGATAATCCCTGCCCAGGGTTATGGATGTCATCGAAGAAGGGAAGATGCCCACCTGGGTGTGGAAATGCAGGACATTTTTGCTGAGGGGACTGTATGTCCACCTCTCAATCAGACTGTGACTTGTGGGTCAAGATCTCAGATCAAGAAGAAGCTGATGAAGTTGACTGAAAACACAGGTGATGCTCCACTGCTAGGTTGCTGTCAGCTTTTGCTACAAAATATGTGGCAACAGGGCTTTTTAAAGACATAAAAATTTGTTTTGCAAAGACCTGTAATAATCCCTATGGCAAGAAATGTATTTCAGGTTTCTGCAATCAAGCAATATACTTTTTTTTTTTTTTTCAGTCCAGGAAAGCTACCTTACACTCCAGAAATGCTGGAATATGCAATGACTGCCTGATAAATGTTAGTTGATCTAAATAATTCACCTTAGTTGTGTCTGATTTATCTGTCAGGTTGATCAGCATTTATCTTTCTTGCTTGCAGACAAACAGGAGAGGAATATTATAGATGGAAACATTTCAGTCCACTTAAAACTACATGAAACTAAATCAGTGTTACAATGGCAATTGAAGCAGGCATTTCTAATTAGCAGCAGCTTAAAACACAGCAAAGGTCTGTAATGAAATAAATAGATCACCATTGTCCCTAGCATTAGGGAAAGTGTTGCAGGGCACCACAAGCATGGTAGCTCATATATCTATATGAAACCTGCCTCCCATGACCGTGTTCAGAGTCTTCACATGTCCAGTTCCCTTCCTAAAGCAATTTTTTGTGCATAACACTTCAATTTTTTGAAGCAGAAGGGTATATATTCTTACTTACTGGGTATAAGTGTTGTTCTGTGTGAGAGCTGCACAGAAAGTACCCTCTTTTTGGGTCACTGGGGACAGGAAAAGATCAGGTCCTAGGTCTTGGAGCAGAGCCCAGAACTATATATGCTTATCTCCTTCAAGCCAGTTGAAGTTTAGACCTGTAACAAACATTGGGTCCCACAGCACCTCCGTGGGTATCCCCAGTGTCCTCTTATCTGGTTCCTTGAGTCTGGTCATCTCCTGATGGCTGATCTAATAACACTTGTGTTGAGTTGTAGCAGGCAAGGATTTGGTTTCTTTGGAAAACAAGAGGAAACTAAAGTGCTTTCATTCATGTGTTGGTGGGTTAAGGAAATGGTTGTTGGATCATTTGTTTCACCTGTGAAACAAATCTCATTGCTCAGACAGACCACGTACTGCTGTTCTCTCAGCCTTTGTTATGGGACAAAAGTGATAAAAGGAAGGCATTTGTAAAGCAACACAAATTCCAAGGGGGAGATTTCACACTGTCCTGCAGACCTCACTCCCACACAAGATTGCAGCGAGGCCAAGAGCTGGGCAGGGCTTGGGATAATTGGAAAGTGCTTGTCCTTTCCCAAGTAATTGCACTGGGCCTGACAGAGGTGACCCTTCCAAATACACTTTGAGGGGCTCCCCAGTTTTGGCTGTGGCCTTACATTTTCTTCCCAGACACGTAGCAATAGTTGTGCTTACCTGCATTGCAGTGAAGCCATCCAGAAAGCCCTGGCACTGTGGTGGCTGACCCTCCAACCATCTGCTGGTAACAGCAGGAGCCTTCTGGCTGCCTTGCTGTGGGAAGCACACGGTGACATTCCTGCAAGAGGGACTTCTGCTGAGCAATCACCCTGCAGAAGGATGAATTTACTGGCTATGTCTTAAAAACTTCCACTCTAGTGCTGAAGGTAATGGGAATATACATTCCTGCTGGCCTGCTTGCTGCTGATTTGACATCATGCCACGTGGGGGAGGTGTTGGAAATAGGCAAATACTACAGAATTAAAAATAAAAATAAAATCACTCTGAGTTGAAAGGGAGGAGAGCCAGGAAAGGAAATACCTCAGGCAGAGAATTACTACTTCTGTATCAAAGCCAGCAGCTCCTTACTTTAATATTTAACACCCAGGAGAGCTGAGGGGGAGGATGCTGAGAATGGGTGAAATTTTTCAAAGGAACCCAATTTCTAGTGATTTTCCTTGGGTACATTTTTGTAGTGAATATTCAGCTTGATGATAAATGGGACTTTTGGTCATCAGAAGCCCATTTACACGTTCAGCTGCAAATTGCTGAACAGTTTCAGCTGGAAAGCAAAGTGTAGAGAGCGGCTGGAAGGGGAGGCGACATCAACCCCTGCTACCAAAATCCAGCAGTAATTGCTGCTGCTTTTCTCTCTAGAAGTCAAAGAAAAGTGTTTGACTCTGAGTCAAAGGGGGTGTTCAAGGGGTCAGGAGAAGAGAAGGCAAAAGGAGGAGGCAGATTTTTGCTGTGTTTAGCTGCCTAAAGGAGGGATACCTAAAGGAGGGATATTAAGAAGATGTGCACAACAAAGGATGGTGAAGTAGGCACAAGCCTAGGAAATTTATTTTGAACACGAGGAAAAGCATGTTGGTCATGAAAGCACTGAAGCACTAGAAGAGAAGCCCAGGGAGGGTGAGCACTCCATCTCCAGAGGTAATCAAAACTCAATGGAGCAAGGCCCTGAACAACTAGAGATGACCTCGAACCTAGACCTGCTTTGATCAGGGCACTGAGCTACAGACCTCCAGAGGTCCCTGACAACCCAAATTATTCTCCAGTTCTGTGAAGCTGAGACTGAATAAAACGAGGAAAATAGCTCCCTGTTTCCCCCTCATTCCTCTCCCTTCAGCACAGCTGGAGGCTGGCATTCATGTGCTTTGCCGTGCTTTTTGCCTTTATACTTCTGGTCCATACAGGGTCCTAATATCCATTTCAGCTGTTTTGCCTGATCAATTAAGCTGGTTTGAAGTTATTTCAGTCCCCAGTGATGCTGTCTGCATCAGTGACAGTGAAATCAATTGCCCTGCAACAAGAGGCACTCATTGCACTGCCAACAGTTGTGGGGATGTCTTTGATGTTACAGGGGCAGGGAAACAAGTAAGACAAGGGCCATACAAGGTACAAGGTAGGTTTACAATCTCACCAATGGAAAGACAACAGGAAGAAGTTGATGCTGGTTGTTAAAGGGACATGGTACATGCACAGGGATCTGCTCCCTGTCTCTGCTCCCTTAACCTATCTTGTTGGAAGGAATGATATATCCTGAGGTTGCCAGACTGGATCCAGGCTATAGGAGGCCAATCATGTTATCCAAACCAGTACCATGACAGTTCACCTGTGTCTGGTAAGAAGCTGCATCCAGATCTTCTCAGAAAGGAGCAATTTTATTTATTTTTCTTTTGCCTATTTGTGGGAATCCAAGAGTCATGGTTTAGTTTTGAAGCACAGAGGTGTGTGGTATTTTCCTTGCTGCCAAACCCTTAGGAATTCTGGAGCTCTTAAGAGTTGGAAAACTCATTTGAAGTTCTTGACTGGGGCTTGAACTCTGCACCAGAGGGAGGAAAGTGAAGTGGTCCATTGCAACTGGTGGTAACAGGGCAAATGCATTAATAATTCTTGTCCCACATTTGGATACTGTGAGGCTCCGGGCTCGATCCTACCCATGACTCCAGTGGGAAAGCCCACAGACTGACTTTGCTTGGCCTGAGGTCACCTCCCATCCCTCTTAATACCTGGTGAGTTAGGAAAGAGCCAGGACACAGAGTTAAACAAAACACTTTGCTGGCATGTGTGTCTTTTTCTACACTGGCAAAAGCCCTGTTTGAGTAGATCCAGAAGGCTTTTGTCCCAAATATTTACAATACGCTGCTAAAAGGAACTGTCGGATGTGACCTGGGGCCCTGCTCTCCACCTCTTTGCCTGAGGGAGATCCAAAACAATGCAAGGGAGCTGGAGTTCCTGCCAGGCTGGTCTCTGCCTGGTGAAGGGATGAAAGAAAAAGAACAACAGACAGCAGATGTCCCTGATATTATTTAATACAGCCAGCCGAGGGGGAGGAGAAGAACCTGTAGCGAATGGATCAGCTGAAGGTTCTGCTGGGAAACAGCCTTCCTACAGCTCCTGGAAAGGACTGGGACATGGAGTGGCCAAACACTTGACCATATGCTGGGTTGCTGCAGCCAACTCAAACCCTGACTTACGGTGGGTCACCACATCTGCTTTGACTACACTGCAACCAGTGAGAAAAGGGGAAGAGCTGGTCCTTTGTCATTTACTGGAGGAGGGTACGTTTCCTCTGGAGTCTTTGAGTCCTCTGGTGAATCACAGAGAAAGCTTTATTCCTGCCCAGCACTGTTCTTCTGAGTTTTCAAAAGAAACTGTGCAAAAATGTTCTTTCTTTTATTTGTAGAGTCTGTCCCAGTAGGACTTCATTGGTGTCTCTCCTCTTAAATTCAGAGACTTTTTCTTGGCTTAAAGGTAGCTCATAATTGACTTACAGCTGCCTCTCCACAGGATATTGCAGTATCATATTCCCTTTAATGTTGCTGCATTGTGGAAATATTCCTATGGATTTCAGGGAAAAGGAAGAATGAAAAAGTGAGAGTGGGATAGCAATCTACCTCTGTCTGGTCCTGAGTCTTCTGCTGCTTGCCCTGAGGATCACAGAGGATCAAGATTTGTCCTGGCAGGCACTGAC